>NC_092706.1:15722279-17169779 GCF_964275005.1 Diadema setosum
TCTAGACATTGTTTTACAGATCAATTAAGTCACCAATGATCTTACTTTCACAAGCAATTTCTATCCTCAGACGATCGGTTTGAGTCCTGGTGTGTAAATCCTTGTTGAACAAAGCATTTTTCTACAGCATCTCTTTTGACCAAGTTGCACAAATGGGTAAATGGCATGTAGGGGGTAAGAAGGATAATGACTAGACCATTTAGGAGCACAGAGCTGACACTGAAAGGGCTATTGTGGGAAAATACAGGGAGGTGACACCTCCCTGGAAAATATAACCATTATGTCTTACCACTACCCCTCCAGGCAGCAATCAAAATTTTCCTCATCACCATCACTATACATCCCATGGAGCTGGTATACATCCCATGGAGTTGCAACCTTGTGAGTGTATGTTTGCAGTCTACAGTGGACATAAACTTTGAAAGTGACTCTTGATACCTACACAGGGGTCATGATTTCAAGATATTTGACCTGTTGATGATGAGGGTATCTACTCGTGCCATAAGTGGAATTCATCATCACTATCCGATTAGAGTCCATTTTTTGCATTTATAAATACTGACGTAATTAAGATTACTTCCTATATACTGGTAATTACTGAAGCAACTGTTATGGTTTTACTTCACGTTCACGCAGAAATGCTAGAGCACAACATCCATCCATCCTTTTTAAAGTGTACCTCCATTGATTACAGATGATTAAATTTTCCTTTCATGAAATGCAAGTTTGGAGAACAATTGAAGTACAGCTTGAAAGAAAGTTTTTCTTCAACTCACTGTATATTTAGCATCACAAAATACATCGGCGTACTTGCTATATGTGCATCCTACATAGTTGTAACAGCAGGTATAATTCTGGTCATCTGACAATAACCATAAGAACTGCTAGTAAGGAACACTGACATTTTCTCTTTTCTGCTAAAACTAGTAAGCATCTTTCATGTACCAGAGAAAACTTTACAGCTTTTTGGTAGTGAAAATGTCACAAGCTAGAGTGTGAGTGAAAAAAAAAACAAAAACAAAAGGAGAAAAAAGGTCATTAGTGTTATGACCATGAAGTTCCACTGGACTGCATGAGAAAAACAATGAATATTTGGCTCGCAAGATATCAGAGTATGGGGCTAAAATTACAAGTGTACAGAATAAAACTGCAATCGCACTTCTGAAAATCCCTCAGAAGAACTACAGATTTATCTGATAACAGTTTCAAAACCATTCATCATTTGTATAGAAGTCCAGAGACTGAGAATGTTAACATGTCATACTAGTCCTCTGAGTTTATCTGCCCTCTTTAGTCTACCATGCCCCTACCGGCTCGCTGAACAGGTTCTTCCAATCTTTTCATCCTGTCCTTCATCTTCTGCCCACTGCCAATAAGCTGATCTTTCCCAACAGACTGATACAGGGACGATGTAGCCTAGTCACGGAAGGCGTTCCTTTCCACAGCTTTCTAACTCAATACCAAGCCAAACCAAAGCTTGATAAGAGCGATGATTTGCAGTGTAGCATCCACCTGTAAATGAGAATGTACAATTTAGGAGAACTTGTGTCATGGACAAGTATCTTGAAAGAACATACATCACAAAAAGCAGACATGTTTGTGTTTTCAAATAAACTTGCTATCACTCTGACAGACTCTTTTCAGAGCTGCCATGATCCATTTGCTGTTCTCATAGTGGTTAAAGGACAAGGTCATCTTCATAGACATGTTGACAGAGTGAATGCAGCAATATTAGTAGAACACATCAGTGAGACTTTGAGGAAAATCGGGCAATATGTTCAAAAGTTAAGAATTTTTGAAGTCTTTGCTCAGTCACTGCTGGATGAGAAGACTACTACAGCTTGTGATGTCACATGTGTAGAACAATATAAAGAAAATTCAACACATTTTCATTTTTCTTGCATAATAGAAGAAAACTTGACTTGCCTCTTTCAGAAGGTAAGGGGAATAATATTACCCCTAAAGGGTGTGTACAGTTCTGGTTGAGGTGAGGATTTAGCTTTTAACGTTTTGCGAGATATTCAGAAACCACTCTATGAGATGTCAAAGAGCATGCAATTCTAGGGGTATCAAAAGTTTAGGGTATTTGATGAAAATCGGTTTTGAAATACCTGAGATATCCAAAGACAAGGTGAAACAAAGAGATCCTAATAAAAGGCGTGGCCTGTAGTCTTTTATTTTTTGGATATCTCAGCCATTTGAAAACCAATTTTCATCACATAAACGTTGAATCCTTCTTAAAATGACATGCTCTTTCATATTTCATAAGAGGTTTCTCACTATCTCACTTAGGAATGTAAAAAACATGAATCCCCACCTCAACCAGTACTGTACAGCCCCTTTAACATACGTCAGTGACAAGTCCAAGAAATGTGCATTTAAAAAAAAAAAAGTGAAATTCTCTTTATATTTTCCTTATAGCGTTCTACGCATGTGACATTAAACACTGTAGTAGTCTTGTCATCCAGCAGTGACTGCGCAGATACTTTAAAAATGTACAACTTTTGAACGGATTGTCCAATTTTCCCCAAACTTTTACTGATGTGTTCTGCTACACATTGTAATATTGCTGCATTCAGGTGGACTCGCCCTTTAAAGGTAGGATTTTTTTTTTTTTTTTTTAAATCTAGATTACTAGATTGGCATTTTCATAATTTCAGATGCACCTTACAACAAATCTTATGACAGGTCAAGCCATATAACAACTTTAATGATGAAACTGTTATTGAAACCTGAATGCACTGCTACAAGCTTGAAATGGAAATATTCAACTCTGAGAGTCTTGTGAAAATAAAGGATATACTAGATGTGACCATGCACCACAAAACCAACAAAAAATCGCACCCCTTGATTTTACATGAAGGCCCAAAAAAAGGTGAAACGGGTCAACCAAGTCAATTTTGAGTTTTTCAAATTCTAAAAGAGCTTTTCTTCTTCTGCATCGTTAAGTTTTGGATCATAAATATGGACAAGTGTGTTTTCATCAGTTCTCAGTACACACTTTTCCAGAGTGTACACTTTCTTTCCAATATTTAGATAAGTTAAGAAAGTTCATTTGAATTGATTTATACATCATTTTAAAGCTTAGAGTCTGCTCTTCCAGCATCTGCCCTTAACTAAAAGTCCATGTAAGGCGACTTTTTGTTGGGTTTTGTGATGCAGGGTCACACAGCATATGCATTTTGCACGTTTCATTTTTTTTTTTTTTTTTTTTGTGTGAGTTGGGTGCTGTTTGTGGATTTTTAAACAGGCAAAGTATAACTTTGATCCAGACATGAATGCAACTTGCATGTATACATATCTCCATCCATAACTGTACTCCATGATGGTAAATTCAACAACTCACAAAATTTGTCCAGATATACCAATTCGTGAAAAATTAGACTCGCTGAATGTTTGGTGTGTACAGGTATGTAATAGACTTGGCAAGCCCGAAAACTGAAAAGTTTGTGTGTGGTCATTCACAAAAAATAAAGCATCCCCCCAACCCCAACCAAAAAATAAAAAATAATAATAATAATAAACAAATAAAATAAAATGTCTCAGAAAACAAAACAGAAAATCAAATAAAAAAAATAAAAAAAACAGGAAAAAACCCCATAAAAAACAACATACACACACACATACCAAAATGCACAGATATACAAACACTATTTAAATTGTCTTCAAAGTACTTACACAGAAAATCCCATCCTGGATATGGCCATGCATCTTCTGGCCAGATGCTGTCAGCCATCCTTGACCATCCTCAGCTGAGCTTGACTTCAGCCCTTGGCTGCATTTGTAGGCAAGGGGTGATCATCCTGCACATTGTAGAGGTCTTCCACGAAGGCAGGATCTTTCTTGCAATCTATTGCCACCTGCAAAAGATGATGAGACACAAGTTAGAAAGAGCACAGAGAGATCTCTGCCGAGAGTAAAGTCACATTTCATCTTAAATTTTCCACTTGTTTTTGTTTTTTGGTGTGTTTTTTTTTTTTCACCAACATGGACAATGTTTCATGGAAAACCAATTTCTTAGTGTACAATGTATACACGTGTACCTTCTTTTGGACAGGAAGTAAAATTGATTTCAGCTCCAAATGTGTACAGAGAAAGCAGACATGTGCCAGCATTCTCCAAACACTGCAAAACAAATGTTTCGTGTTCATGACATTCCAATCTGTCACAACTGATCATGTATATACAATGTATTTCATACTTTCAAGAGAGCAAAGCTACACCAAGAACTGACATATCTTTGGCAGCATACAGTGTGTAGGACAGAGACACTTGCATAAATCTCAGTGAATATGACTACACAAAATGCTGGACTTGAGTGGAATATGTTGTGGCTTTGGTGCTCTGTGTAACACAGCATTGTAAGGGACTGAAAGGAACACTCTCAACAATTTCCCACATGAAAATTAATTGGGAAAACGATTTTGGACTGGGCTTTCACATGTAGGTCAGGGTAGTACTAGTGTGGGATTATCATGGCACCCTGTAGAAATGATTGGAGTTCTTGGCAAGGTAGTTCTTACAAAGTGTTGGGCATACATACGCATCAGGAACGGCTATTGCAGATGGGCCAAATAATGGAAAAGGCTCATTGGACCGGAACGGAGCGGGTTGGATCGGATCAGAGCGGGTCAGGTGAGGTCACACATGGCAGGAAGAGAGTTAAGTGGACCAAATGAGCCCGCATTCTTCCAGTGGGATGGATAGATGGACGGGCAACTGGTAGTGAGATGAGTGGCTAGTCAGATCGGAGTAGGGCAAGTTGGATCGGACTTCACACCCAGCATCACAACTGGGCGTTTGGACGAGGCATTGGACAGAAGTTGGTCGCGGCAAGGAGGGACGCCCCTTACGTCATGTGGTGGACATGTCAGTGATGGCTAGGAAGTTCCTACAGTGGCTGTTTCAATGCTTTCTCATGGCACCCAGATACCTCCTACAACCAACTCAATATGTTTTGTTTGCGCAGTTGATACTGAAAATTGAAACTGGTGATTCTATTAGATCTGAGGGAGTATTCTGGGGTGTGGTTTAGGACTGACCATCCCACTCAAGCAGTGCTCACAAAGCAGTAGCTGAACATGGGAATTTATCACTTGACTTTGTCTTTTCATCAAGTTCAAATTTCTGGTTGTGGAGATAACTGTTGTCATTTGACTTCAAATTTTATGTTATCCGTTGCAGATGGACTAATCTGAGGATGCCTATGAATGTGGGGACCATACAGAGAAAACAAGGTCTGTACTCTGTACCACTCTTGGTTGGATCTTGTCACATGTGTAGGAAGGGTAGTCTTAGTAATCGGATGCACAATTGTAGCTGTCAGGAACAAATTCCCATTGTTCCCCTCTGAGGCATTGTTTCAATCAGTTCTACATGTACAGATTAAAAAAAAAAAGATCTGTGCACTGTCAAGAGAGCTTGACAAGCTAGCACACTGAATCTGAAAACCGTTGATTATCTACCTTGACTTTCTCTATAACTAGGGTTATTTTTCATTAAAGAGTGCTAGATATGTTCAGCAATTATATTCTTCACATATCTTTCTTGTAGGAAAATAAGGTGTTCGGAGGAAGGCAGAACACAAGCAAACAGCTTTTAAACATAATGTATGATCACCAAAATAGGAATCAATGGAACATGGTGTTAGAGAGTAGTGTCTGGTGGTTATTAGGGCTATGTAGGATTGGCATCATATCTGAAAACTTTGATTTTACCTCTGAATGGGTACTGGGAGCAGTAAGAAGGTCCAATACTTAAAAGGAAAGGATGAAATGTGCATCTCATACTGCTCAACATTCCTATTCAGGACAACTCTCATGATCAAAACACACTTGTGAAGTACAATGTATAATACATTGTGACAAATAAAAGCATGTGTGACCAGCACCAGGTATAAAAGGACACTACAGTGGTGAATATGTATTGGATGATGGGAGAATATATGACAAACTCAAAACTTTCACACATGGCACTTGAAACACATACCTACATACAGCACACACTGCATACAATACGAACAATACTCTATGCCTCCTAACAGTAGCATCAGTGAATTCACATCATTTATTTCCTAACTTGAACTAGACAAAGCTTGACGTAAGAGGTCAATCATTAAAAAAAAAAAAAAAATCCATAATATCCATTAGTATGACAACATTGGTAGAGAAATACAGTCGCCAGCGCTTCTATCGAGACTCAGGAGACGTTTGCCCTGGTACAGTTCCTGTCGAGACTAAAAGCTGTCAAAAATTTACACAATGTGTGACGGGCTGAATTTTGAGCAAGGCTGTACTTAGTGTGCAGTTGGACTATGTGCCACCTTTTTCTTTCTTTTTTTCATAGTGTGTGTATCAATAAATCTTAGGCTACATTCTGCTTCATACACTGTAATTAGCTTATTTTCTTTCTGTAAAATATTCTATACAAATTGTCTATTTTATATCAATATATGAATAAAAAATATTGAATAAACTGTCCTCCTTCACCAGTGTTTGTGCCCGTAAGTTGTAAAGTCAATATCCCTTGGAAATGCTGATGTCATGTTGTCCCATGAAAGCAGTGCTCAGGGTTATCCAAATCCCAATTAAACGATGGCAACTGTATATCACTGGAAAAATAGTCTACCTTTAACTACAAACCAAGTGAAATCACAAGGAATATTGTACATCATGCTGTCAGTCTATCAGCTATAATCCAGAATGAATGTAATATGCGACATGAAGTCTGGGGAAACTACAAACTCATGGGAAACACTGAGATAGTATTTTTCCAAATGATTCAGGGTCCCCAAATCTTATGTTTGACACTTCCTTACAATGCACCCTCTTCATGTACAAAAAGAAAATAATATAGGACTGTGTGATTATGAGGGTTTTTTTTTATCACATGTAGACATCACCCTATCACCATTCCTTGGCTATGTTTGACATGAGCTCAGTGAGAGTGACAGCCAATTGATATGTATTTTGACAAGAGAATTTGCCAGAATTGTCAGCATGGTTACGGGGTGTAATGTGTTGTAAAATTCTGATAACCCTTTTGTGAGAAAAAAAAAAAAGTGAGTTAAAACTGAAGATGTGATATACATTGCATAAGGTGTTCAAACTAACAAATTTTATATGAGAAACTTATGTTTCTGAACTTTTGTGAACTGAAATGTGAAAAGGATATTCCATCAGAACAGAACAGTTATCTGTGACAGAAGTGGACAGCTACAAGTGTACCTGTATGGTGTAAACTTCAAACTATCCACCCTATTGTGATGTGTTAAATACTCTCAAAACCAATGACACTGTTAATTCTATTAGTTTGGGTAGTCTGCAGGATAGAAGATTGCAGATCTATGAAAACAGAAAACAGTAGCCCTAGATAAGCCTTGCAGGAGTTATTATACCGTATGATAGAATTGATAAAACAAAACAAAACAAAAGAAAATAAAAAACCTGTATAGTAGGGACAAACCGACATGTAAGATGTACCATACAATGTACAAAATGTTCGATGTACACTAATAGTACATGGTACATGGGTATACAGATTAGACAGAAAAATCTGCCTGTTGGGAGGAGTTTAAAAACATTTTTTTTACTTTGACAGTTCTTGTCCAAGACAGACGGAAGCCTCTCATAAACACCGCTGTAGGGGGATGCCAATCACTGTCCCTACAGCCTGTACACTGTATGAACGTGCCGGGTGAGGTGCATACAATTTGTAGTGTACCTTACCCTCCTTGATTACATCTAATTCAGTCCTGGATCAGCAAATTTATATCTAAATAGCAACATTAATATACCCTGGTATGTACAGTGTGTACAGCATCTGTTTGAAACATCAAAGATTTTGGTAGACAGCTTCCGCAATAGATGCTCTGATTTACACTGATTATCAGTGAATGCATCCATTGGCCAATCACATTTGTTTTTGTGGGTAGGGCATCCCCTCTACGGTTTAGGTATAAGAGCCTTCAGTCTGTACAGGAGAGGGATTCCGTGGAGCCAGACGTAATCTCTGTGAACATATCCCTAATGATAAATACAGACTGATCTTTCACTTTATGTATAAATGTTCATGACACTAATAATGTCAATCACTCTACTTTCCTCAGCTCCAACAGATTAAGCCCAAAAAAGAGAAATGAACAGAGCTCTGTTCTTGACACTTGACGAGAGCCTTGACAAGTCTGGCTTGGTTCTAATCAATCATTGACAAGACTTCAGAGCTAGCACTCTTGCTCTTTCCAGTCTGAATTGTCAACTGTAAATGTGTGTGAATTGTTCCATCTTCCCACATACTGTAGACTGTAAACTGAATATTTGATTTAGTATAATTAGCATACAAGGTAACAAAGGACCTTTCAATTTACAAAATCTACAGCTTTGTGGGAAAACATGCATGCATGTAATCTAAATGCATCATCAGCGGTGTTGTCTTTATGGAGAAATCATGTGTAGTAGTGTGCAGTTTCGCATGCTGAAAATTAAGAAATGTAATCACTGCAGAAAAATTTTACACTAGGGATAAATACTCTCCCTCATCCCCTCCCTTGAAACACCTCTGGTCTGGTTTGGTCACAGTTCAGAGACATTTTGCTGCTTGTTGCATCAAAAGACTGTCTGCACTATACAATGCAGTTGTGGATACAGTTTATAATGTACAATGTACAATGTATGTTTTAAAAGACTCTCAGGCTGAGATTTCTATCACTTCTGCCTTACAATGCATGAAAAACAACACAATGAAAGGGAAATGTTTTGTCAAGGCAGTCTTGAATCATCTTTGGATGCACATTGCAAATGTGCATCCAACAAATAAAGGAGAATAGAGAGTATGAATATATTCACTTCTTCATGCTCTGTGATAAATGATTAAGAAAAGGACCAGCAGTCCCTAACAAAATTGAGTTTCAGTTAAATGCATTCATGGGTAAACATTCTAAAAGCTCATATGTACAGCAAGGAGAGGGCATTAAAAAAAGTATTTGACATTGTGCTACTGAACTCCAATTATTCATTCATTTATTTTTTTTTATATCTACTGCATGGTCATACATTGTATGTATTGCTGCTCAGCACAAATTATGAAAATCTATCATTGAGTCCAAACAAGCATAGTAAATCTTATGACATTTAGTGAGTCTCTTGTAGAGAACATACAGTGTATGCCACACATCACATGACATCCATCTGTACATGTATTCTCTAAACAGCCTTACTTATATTTGATTTTCCCCCATCCAGAAGAGCTTGGTCATTTACTGAGAATTTGTGTACTGCACAGTATTTAGATCAGTTTAAATGAAATCATTTCTTGGAGGAGACTTGCCAATTTTAACAGTACAAAGATACTGTATTCAAGAAAACAAGGGATATGTGCAACAAGTCTCAATTCCACACCTTTGACAGAAGACAGTAGATGCCATCTTCTAAGGGAAAATACAGGAATATATTTTGATTTAGCCAGGCATGGGTATATAAAAACCTTAAAAAAATACATGTACATGCCAGTTCCAGAGCAAGATAGTTGAAGTTCAGAGATGCAATTGCCTAATCATTGGGAAAAATGATATCATCTACATGTATTGTGTGTCATTATTGTTGGACAAATTTTAGCTTTAAGTATGACTACATAATTATGCACTTTACTTTATATCAGCACTGATGGCTAGTATCTGCTTGTTAAAGCTTGTCTGCATTGGTAAATTGATAAAACACTAATACTGGTATTAAAAAAAAAAGAAGCTAAATATCAAATGAAATACACAGAACCATTTCACACTAACCACTTTCCTGGATACAAAGCTGAGTAACAATTCATCTTGATATCAAATGCTCACAAACTTACTCAATTACAGGCCTAAAAGAACATGGACATACAGCAGTCAAACAAAGCCACTCTGATGGACATGAAATATACAGAGTTTTGAGTCATGAGGACTACATACAAAACACTATTGTTATGTTAAAACAAAGAAACAACAACAAAACCCACCCCCAAATCTGTAGTGTGTTTGAAACAACAATTTGTCTAGCAGGGACTTCCTATAGCACTTGACTAAAGACCACAGCAAGAAAAAATATTAATAGTTATATCCTCTTCCAGCAGTTATAAACATGAAAGAAACACCCAAAACCTACATGTATGGCTGAGATTTGGTTAAAGTAAGATTGTGTTAAACCCTTTCTCAATAGGAAATAAAAGGTCAAGAGGTAAAATATGGGACAAAACAACAACAAATAGCACTCAAAACATCCCATGATACTAGTGTTAACTGCATTTAGTGGATACCTTGTGGTGCATCCCTCCCCCCTCCCCCAAAGAAAAAATACATGTACTCCACCATATATACATATATGCCTTGATTACAGTAATTGATTTCCCTTGTTTAATCAGATTACTAATTTTGGCAGGTAAATGGTGCATCTATTAAAATTTACTTGCTCAATGGGAAGATTTTAATAAAAAACAAAAACAAAACTGTGCAGTTGTGCTTGTGCTTATTCATATTGTTGATAATTACTACAATCACAGGGCAAATGTAATGTTTTCTTTGCCTTGTGTTGTAAGTTTGAAATAAAAAATTCCAGAATTTTGTTGTCAGAAATCACAAATGTTAGAAGACTGTGGGTGGGTGAGCTTGCCCATATGTTCTGTATTCTAATGTCTACTTGAGAAACATTGATAATATCATGAACTATAAAAAGCAAGAAGCAATAAATCACATCAAGTGAGTATTTATGTACATGTCTGAAAAGAAAACTCTACAGGACAAAAACCCAGGACCTGCATCACTAATTGCGCCCCTCATTCTGACATTCCCTCACACTGGTTTGCAAGAGTAGCTTGGCATAGGTACAAGATTCTGCTGTACCTGTAATTGTGATGATGCGCTCCTTGCTGCCTGGCAGGGAGTCATCGATCTTGATCTGAGCTCTGGAATCATTCCGAATCTTCCTGATGCGCAGACCACCTCTGCCGATGATGGCTCCGGCGAGGTCGTTGGGGATGGTCACCTGCTGCGTCTGCACGGCTTCGCCACCACCGCCCCCAGAACCAGAGTCGAAACCTCCACCACCTCCAAACTCTGATGAGTTGCGGTCAGATCTGAAGTTGAAACCCGGCTCCATGTACTGTTGCCCACTGAAGCCGCCTCTGCCTCCACCACCACGGCCACCCCTTCCTCCTCGTCCGCCTCGCATTCCCACACCTCCTGGGCCACCTCCGCCAGCTCCTCCTCCATACGGACTGCGTCCATAGCCAAAGTTGTCGTTTCCTCTCATTCTGTCAAACCCACCATGACCATGCGGATGTCTCATCGGAGGACCACCTGGCCTCCAGTGGCCTCCTCCTCCTCCACCTCCTCCTCCATATCCACCATCCCCTCGATCTCCCTCTTCCTCTGAAGGATCAAACAGGTAGCCTCCATACTTATGAAAGTAAGCAACTTCATAGCAGAAGGGGTCGTATTCCTGTGAGGGGCCTTTCACAGGGGTCTCATCGCAGATGTTGTAGACTTCTCTAATGGCTGCTGTGATCACCTTTGGATCACCGCTAAGTTGAACAACTCGATCTGTAGACTTGGGACAGGTATCGGTGAAGATCTTGAAGTTAGCGCCTGTTTTCTCCCTTAGTTCTTTTATCTTGAAGCCACCTTTTCCGATAATAGCCCCAGCATGGCTCTGATGGACCATGACCCTTACAGACGAAGTTTTCTGATCCTGCGAATGCTTCTTATCTCCAATGCATGGAATGATATCTTGGATACAGCCCAGACAGTTATCCAGCTTCTTTGTAACTATCTTGATGATGCGTTCTGGTCCATTGCAGTCTGGAATGGATACCTTGGCATCGTACTCACTCCTCAGGCGCTTGATGTTCTCGCCACCCTTACCGATGACCCCTCCAGCATTGTAACTCCTAATCATGAGGCGAACGACTACTTGGGGGGAGTCTCCTCGAGGACGCTTGTGCTGGTTGTGCCTCTGGTCCTCTGCAGCACGCTTCCCACCTTCACCGCCATAATCTTGATCATCAGCCATGCTTTTGGTTTCTTTCTCCAATACAAAGCTGCAGGAAAGTAAAAATGGGTAACAAGTCAGTGGTTGTACTTCGGCAAATTCAGCATAGACTGCTGTTTGCATGTATGCTCGGGTACTTCAAAATGAAATAATACCTTAAAAGCACTGCATGCATTACTGAGAGTTGACAGAGTCATCAACTGAACAACATTTTGGGTAAAAGTCTTTCTTGCCTTTCTTACCCGACAACTAGCCAAAATTGCCTCCAAGCCCCCCCCCCCCCCTTGAAGATAGGGCCTAGCCTAGATATGATGACATAAATGGTATCCCGGGGTACCAAACAAAAATCAGCCATTTTGTTGAATTATTATTATTTTTGTAAAGGTTGTACCCTGGGTGCCAAAAAGAGGAAATTATTTTGGTGCTGGAGCTAGCGCGCGCTAGCTACTGCACTGCACTGCACTCAAAGCACACGCTAGTGGTATTGCAGCTTCCATGCATGCATAGTATAGCATCTAGTAGCATGGGAATGACTATGTACACACACACACAGTGCATTCTCTAGCTGTCCTCGAGTGGACGTGAGGTGGCGCTACACAACGCGGTTACCCGGGGTACTACGGTATCCCGGGGTAACGTGTGATGCATCATATGTATATTTCAAATATTCACAGATTTGTTTACATGGTAATCTTACAAAACACAATGTACAGTAACTGTCCACGTACACGGTTCTGTTGTACTTCACTCTTCAGCTCTAGTACTAGTGTTAGTGCCATTGTGTAGAACATGATCTACAAACACACATACTGTATGTGGTGAGGCAATCATGTAAATGGTCAAGTTAGAAAACTAGTCCATGACACATTTGTATCAAACTCTGGCAAGACTAATGTGTAATATGTAGTAGTAGATCTACATGTATTACTGGTACTGATATGCTGGGCACTTTTCTGACATTTGAAAAGACTTCCTTATACCCCTTCCACCCCCACTAATGCACTGAGCAGCTGGCAAGCTTCTCTTGTATGGAATGCCATTTGACAAGTAAAAGCATTGCTGCATGTAATTTCGCTGAAGCCTGCCTACCACTGTGATTTTGACCCCGTTTACAGTGCGAGGCTCGGCCGCGGCCGAGCCCAGCCCCACTTCAGTGTAAACGCGCAAAAGGCAAAATGCGAGGCCACGCATTTGGCCTCGCTCTGGAGGTGGTCTCGGCCGCGGCCTCTTCTTGGTGTAAACGCAAACTGGGCCAAATGCGCGGCCAATTTTAGTCTGGCTTCCAGACCCTCTGCCCGTACTATTTCGCTATTCATGATATTAACCCCCTCAACGTGGAAAACTAGTATAGTTTAAGGTGGTTTTGTCCTGCAAAGGATTTTTCCTTCGGCTAAGGCCTTTGCCCGAACGGCGACTTTGTCGCCACGGAATCCAGTTGGCAAAGGGTCTGAAAACCAGGCTATACCAAATTGCGTTTGTTTACAAGCAGAGCGCCACAACGACAAAATATTGAAAGGTTTGAATTAAAAGCGCGGCCGAGCCCAGCAGTGTAAACGGACAAAATTGCGAGGCTTGGCCGCGCAATTGAGGCCGGGCTCGGCCGCGGCTGAGCCGCGGCCGAGCCCGGCCCCGCACTGTAAATGGGGTCCAAGACTGTAGTGATAGCTTGCGGTTCGTTTGAGCGATACCAAGCACTATTGCTCTCCATTGCAGGATGTTAAAAAATGGCAAGCTGTTGCATCGTGGACCTCCTCACTTGCTCTGTGTGCCATCTGGCAATCTTCTGTTATGCGACATTGTATTGCACAAAATCGTAATGCAAGGCAGGCTTAAAATCATGAAGTTCACCGCAACAATCCAGATATGCAAAGTTTGTGAAGTGGCTGGGAGTGAGACCCTGCGAGGGTGTGGGGGGTGGCAGGGCCCCCCTCCCACAGTAGGGAGATTTTTAAATTTGAGATATGAAATTATGAGATTGATGCATACACGTACCAATGAGGCAATTTTTTCTCCCGATTTCATTTGGGGGGGGGGGGGGTAGGGGGTAGTTTGGGTACCTGCGATCAATTAAATATACAGTGTATTCTGTGAATTACATACAAGATACCCCCTACAAACCATATACTGTCGGAAAGCTTAGATCCTGAGGAATCCAAAAAAGTAACCAAAAGATTAAAAATCTTGAAATAAGAGAGAGACAGTAAGTTTACCTGACATGGCAAAAATTTCTGATTTTTGGACATAACAATTAAAACCACTACTACTGAGAGGTAATCTAAGACAGATATTATGTTGATATAACAATATTTTACGGATGGCTTTTTAAGATATTCTGCTGTTTTCATGAACTGATTGACATTACAGTGCACTCTCGTTATAACGAGCACAGTTTTAACGAAATTCTGTTAACAAAATAAAAATCCAGGTCGCAAAATCATTGGCTCTATGTTTTCTTATAATAATTTTTTTAATTTGTTCAGTTAGAACAAAATTTCGATATAACGAAAGAAATCTGCCGGTCCCAAGGACTTCCCTATAATGGGAGTCCACTGTATTTGAAAAAACAGAAAAACCTACATACATCCACTGACATATTTTTGTTCACAATACAGACGTACCCTTAAAACTCATCATTAATCTGTTCATTACAAAAAAACAAATATTTCCTCCAAATTTCAGCAAAATTGAAAGGATGAATAATTTTCAAGCCGCAATTTTAGACTGGAAAACCTGAATGTTGGTAAATAAGTTGACTGAAAGATCGGTCTGTACTGTATCTGGTCGTCGGGTATACAATGTCGTATGTTCCGCAGAGACTGCGTCTGGCTTCACAGAATCTTTCTGTCTAGTAAATAAGCAATTAAAGTAAACATACAACATTGGTACAGTATTGGTATAATTGGTTCACTGTAAATGTGTTCTGCGATTCCCTTGAATAACAAACATATTTGAGTAATATACAAGTTTCCAGGGACCATGATACACTGTATTATCTCTTCAGGCCATGACATGGAAACATATGTATATGAACTTGAAGAGACGGCTGCATTACACTTTGTAGAAAGCATGGGAACACTGTGGCACTGGATGATATTTGTATCTTCAGATATTTTTTAAATTCATTTTTGGGTGGGATATTGAGTGAAAATGTCCACTTCTGGTTTTAAAATAGGCACTTCCAGTCAGAAAAAGGCTTGACATTGATTACCGGTACTTTAATTTGAATAGACAAAGAAATACTTACCTGTACACCACAGATCAAATTTGGTATTTTCTGAATGCTTAAACTTCACGGCAGTTCCACAGAAATAAACTCAATTCTGATTTTATTTCTATTTTTTACCCCACTGCCCCCTTAATAACTGGTTGTCTGAGAATAAGATGCAAACAGGACTCTTATGTGATCGATGCATTTTACCAATTTTGCAGTCTTTTTTCTTCCTTGCCATGCACAGGTGTGAGAAAATGGATGCTGGGCGTGTGAGCGTGAGATGAGGCATTGAGGCGTCAGTCTCACGCCAGACGCATGCATTAGAATTGGTAAAGCATGCTGCCCATGATTCGACCGTTTCCATGAGTAGACCACTCTTACGACTATGAAAGGTAAGTGCATTCTCTCCTAGTTACGATTACGGGTAAGTAAAGTTGCATAGCAACACGTATAGACTTGTTTCATTCTAAGTTTTGAAGTTACTAGTCCATTTATCTGCATTGAATCTGTACAGCGTGTACACCCACAGCCACAGTGGCAGCAGTTTCTATTTACATTTGCATGCCACCCGTGCCAGGATTTGCTATATTCGCCATGGTTCGGCCGCAATGTATGTGCATTGAATCTGTGTGTATGTGAACGCAAATCTCTCGCACAGCGTGGAGTATATCGAGTACCACATTCTCATAGCGCCATGTATTCAGTTCTTGTCCGTGCATGGCACGCACGCTAACTGCTAATCCATTCATTGACGGTGCACGGCGCGGTACTTCGCGAATTCAAAGCATGGACATATGGGGTCGAACAATGAGCGCAAGTATTTGACCAATGGTCACAGCGCAGGTGTTCAAATCATGCTCGCTATTTTGCTTCCCCAATTTAGGTGGTCAAAAAATGGGCAACTTGCTTTCTATCTGCATCCGTGCATTTCTTATCCGCGCAATAGTAACAAATTAGGTCTGCTTGACAATCTCACATTTTCATGCCTCCTCCATTCATTAGAGTCTTGCTAGCACCAGCCCAGCCAGTTACGCTAAGCCACTATAATATTTTTATACTACACTCTACAGTAATTTTAGTTGGGAACACTGAGCCGACTACAGTATTGTAGATTCTAACAGTTGGACATGGTATGGTACTTACACTACCCAGGCTACAGTATAGAGACAGACATGCCAGTGTTTGCCAGTGCAGCAGTGCAGTACCTACAGTGAGCCGTGGGGCCTATTTCACAAGTATCGTTACGTTTAGTGTCTATTTTCGGCAGTTGTGCACTTTACGGCCATATATTATCTGTACCTCATTCGCCGTATACCAAGGTGATATTCCATGAACCACAACGCACTGAGCAGCTGGCGAGCTTCTCTTGCTGTATGGAACGCTGTTTGACAAGTGATAAGGTCACTAATAGCCCGCCTCGCTCACTGCACTTCTGCGGAGTGGACACATCAAACACTGTGCAATCGCGATTTCGCATGCCTTTGCTCTCTGCTGCAGGATTATCAAGCTTTTTTGTATACAATGTTGCATCGCAGAAAATTGCCATGATCATGGTGCAAAGTGTGAGAAAGTTGGCAGTAGTCTGCGATATAACAGATTCCATTTCTGAACATCCTAGCTTGCGCCAGCTCACCACAACACAATAGTTACGTGAATATTTTTATGCCTCCTTCATCCATCCCGATCCGACCCCATCACAAATTGCGCAAACCAACCACACGCGGGTGAGGCTTGTATGTGTTTGTGTGTGTCCATGTACAATCGTAGTGGCTGCCCGTAAATCGGTAGCTATACACACTTCGCATGGCGTCTGGTCGGGCTCGTTCTGTGTTGACGAAATATACACTATTAAACAGACTGACGAATCGCCAAGATTTGGGGTTTTTTTATTATTATTTCACAGACTAATTTTTCCAAGTCCGCGAGTGGACATATGTCCTCTGCATATAGGTTAATTAAGTGATCTCCTGGTACGATATAACACAGAATTCATTCTTTAAAAATTATGATTGAAGCACGGAAGTTTACCACTCGTTGCGTTCCGTTGTGTGCCAATGCACAGCACCCTGTTATAGGGTCTGCTCGTGTTCGATCATGCCGCGCCGCCGCGCAGGGGAGGGCGTTAGAGCAACCATATGGTGTACCATAAGTCAAGTGCTTTCATCACGCACACACACGTTGTCCGTTGACACATTCACATACTGCATCCCAACGCGAAATCTCATACACATGTAGAATCTACACAGAACAGTGCCGGAAGACAAGCTGTCGAACTCGAACCCGCGGTGCCTGATAGGTACTCAAATTCGCACGCACTGCTCGATTAGGGTAAAATCTCGCACCGATAATATTCAATTTACTACAAGGGCCGTAAAGTGACAATTGCCCTATTTCCTAACAAACAGTTTTTTTTTTTTCACAATCTTGAGCTTCATGGTATGGGAAAGAGACTAACGTCAATTACGGCATGGTCGCCACTGCGGTAAGGTCGCCAGACATTCACATCGCATGTAACGCGCGCCGCGATCGGAGATCAGGTTGGGCAACAGATTTTCATCACTCTCAAAATACATTCGTAATTCACCTTTTTCCTCCGTAAAAACACAAATAATTTTAATCATAATATATTTTACCATATGTAACAGGTGATAAAACCATTTTTAATGCGAGGATGTTTTTGATTTAGAATGGATTTCAGGTGGCAGATTAAGGGAGATTTTCAAACGCGGTGACCGACAATGCCTCCTTCATTGAAGCGTATGTATAACACACACGCTAATAATATGTGGCCGGCTAGGGGCGGCGAACTAATTCAGTGGCAGTGCCGATATTAGTTCGCCAGCCCAGACGTGCACAAGAATTACACACAAGTGGCGACCATACGGTAATGCAGCTGTCATTTGTATGACGCACCTCTTGACCCCCGGGATAGGTGCGTCAAAGTACCAATGTGCGTCATACCTTTTAGGTACCAAGACGTACCCTCCGTCACAAAAAGTGACACACCTTTATGAGACATTGACGCAGTACCCATGCAAAATGGTGACGCACCTCTTCGTGAAAATGACTGACCCTTGACGCACATGTTATTCGCGGTACGTACCAGACTGGAATGCTGCAGAGCTCTGAATGATCGATCATGTCCCAGTGCAGTGGCTAGTTTTCGTTCTGTACGCGAGCGAGCGCTGTAGCCAGGCGCATAGTACGCCTGTACATACACTGTATGAAACAATATACATGTACCATCACACATGTCATGATATCATGGTCCACATCCATTGCACGCACGTAGTTTTGCTGCAGATTCCACACGGTCGACGTTCGCGATCGATGCGATACTGTGACAGTGAGAGCGAGATTCTGGTGAGTTTGAACAACTTAATATATAATTTCAATGAACAGCTTCACACACCGGTACCACTGATTTTTCAGAAATGTGAAATACAAGTCATTTTCTTCCATCAGTCTTTTAATGTATCAGAAGGTTCACAATCAATCCCTTCGGCCTTTTGCCGACTGCAACTGCAAGTCACATGCACAGTCATGTTTTGGTGGTTTTAAACGCAACGTGTTCATGACTATCATGCTACAGCTACATTCCGTATCGCAGCGCAGCTTTTAATAGCTTTGCCGGCACGCAAGCTTCGTAGTAAAAGTGGTCTATGCTACTACAGGTCACTACTTTGGGTGAATATTTAAGTGGTTCGTAACTTTACGAACAGGTTTATGAAACGGCTTTATAGGGCCCTGGTGGATCTATGGCCTACGTGCGTTTATTATTAAAACGCGTGCGGCCACGTTGAATATAAACTAGCTTCCACCTGTATATTGTTGCTACTGACTGAAGCGTGCTGATCAAGCGAGTGTCGATGTGGAGTGCGAGTTGAACCTGTATGATATACGATAGAGCGAGCAGACGACTCGCTCAGCTGCTCAGCACTGTAATTTATAGGTAACGTTTTCGAGCTTTAATCCTTCGTTTCGAATTTGTAGCATTTTTATATTCCCTTACAATTTTATACAACAATAAATAGCTTTAATATCCCTCGTCAACAACGAGATCTGTATCGTGTTTAATATACTGCAAGGACAGACGTCCAGGTATTGTTTCGGTCCCATGTATTGTTTTTGATGTAGGCCCTATCGGCACCCGAAGTACCAGTGCCTGGCAGTGCAGTTTCTTACACTTTTCATAGGGGTCTACAGTCAGTGTATATTAAATAAAGAAAGACAAATTTAATTTTACAAACTTGTTTAACGTATAGGCTCATGCAGCTCATGCAGTCGGCAAAGCGAATGCCAACCTGGCTTGTTGTATTTCTCAATTTCTCGTTCAAATGATCCACAACGGCACAAGTACAACCTGAAATTTAATATGCATGTTGCAAGCATAGCATTTTGTTCTGTGATTGAACAACTTCACTTCATTTGATCCAGCTGCACTACAGTGCAAGCCGTACTGTAGCTATGCTGTCAGTCCGGGAAACCGGCTTATGAGGAGGGTCCCCACTCGTGAGGAGGGTCCCTCCTCATGAGTGTCCGTCCCCTTCGTGAGCATCTCCCGGGGCCTCCCTCACGAGGTCACGAGGAGTTTCTTTTTTTTTTGTATTCAGGGTAAATACTCTCACATCTAACAGAATTAAAACCGCAAGTTGGTACATTGATTTTTTTGGAATATTGACTCTACTCTTAATTGCTCAAATCAAGAAATCTTAAATTCTGTCCTGTTTTTCCGGCCAGAATAGAGTTTTAATAACTTGGTGTTGTGCGACCTGTGGAAACATGCGCTCAGATGCCGTATCTACTGGGGTGAGCTCACGTGAAAGTTTCGCTCATTTCTACAGTGGCTTTGACCGTTCCGCAGGCAGACCGGCCGCTCGATGGAATCGCAAATCTATCTTTGACTTGTATACATAGGGTCTACACTACAACAAGCAAACAATACGAAAAATACCAACTTACCTTGAATTTTGAGTTTTTCTACGCACAGTTTCCCGCAAGGTGTTCGTGAGTATCTTTGATGAGCTCGCGCATTGTTGGGCAGTTTCAAGACTATTTTGTGCGTGATTTAATATCGCATAAATATTCTCATACTCGTGTACACCAGGCAACTGACCTATGGACGAGTACGAGAATATTTCTGCGATAATCATGCACAAAATAGTCTTGAAACCACCCAACAATGCGCGAGCTCATCAAAGCTACTCATAAAAACCTACTCAGCTCCTAGAATTTCAGATTTGAAAACACATAGACGAAATATCCACTTCGAAAAGAGGAAAATGTGCGTAGAAATAATCAAAATTCAAGGTAAGTTGGTATTTTTCGTATCGTTTGCTTGTTGAAGCATATGTAAATCTATACAAGTCAATGATAGATTTGCGATTCCATCGCGCGGCCGGTCTACCTGCAGAACGGTCAGAGCCGCTGTAGAAATGAGCGAAACTTTCATGTGAGCTCACCCCAGTAGATACGGCATCGCCGTACCAGGGAATGCCATCTGAGTGCATGTTTCTACAGGTCGCGCGACATCGATTTGTATAAACTCTAATTTTTTTGGAAAAACAGGACAGAATTTTTTCTTGATTTGAGCAATAAGAGTGGACATGTCAATGTTCCAAAAAAATCAATGTGCCAACTCACGGTTTTATTTCTTTTAGATGTGAGAGACCGCATAATACAAAAAAAAACAAAAACTCCTCGTGAGGGGTCCCCAGGAGGTACTCACGAGGGGGACAGAGATACTCATGAGGAGGGACCCTCCTCACGAGCGGGGTTCCCGGACTGATAGTACGAGACGTCTATGTAGATTTTAGTGTACACAAGCCTAGCAATATAACATTTTGATGAAAATACACCATCTAGATCTTTAAAAAAAAAATGAAAATTAATACATCATAGTACACACAAAAGTAGCCAGGCCTGGTGATGACTCTTGAATGGGTTGACATTTTAACTTCAAACTTCCGTTAAAGTGTATATTCTCAGATCTGGCAAAGGGTGGAGGCATTAATTTCGACTGCATGCAGTTGAGATTTAATATCTATTTTCATATTTGTTGCGATGAAAAGTATGGATGTGTAGATGTGCATAAAGGTGATATACCTTGCATATATGATGAAGCGTTGCCCAGGTATCCACATTTTATTGAAAACATTAAACAAATCCGAGTTGGCATAATTTATGCTTTGATATAACTGAAACTGAAAGAGAACTAGCTTATTAATCTTTGGGCGTATAATGTTCTGAAATCGCAGAACTTGTGTTCTGGTATGGTATTCAAACTGACTGACACAACATATGAGGGTCTAGTTTTATGATGTATTTCTGTTTTGCTTTCTAGTGTTTTTCAGACTCAAGTCAAGGCATTCAGAAGGAAAATGGAGGTGGCTGAACAAAGCCAGAGCAAGGAAATTAAGGTGAAATAGTTTTTAAAAACAAAATGAAATTTTTCCTAGAATTTAAAGAGATGGCTATTTTGAAAAGAGGGGTAAAATGTGCCATACGCAATAGTACTGGACAAAGTAAATGTCATATTATCAAATGAAGTAAAATTTCACTTCAGTTGAATTTTATGGTGACACTTAAATGGAGTGCTGCATTGCATGTTCTGAGTGACACAAACATCATCAGTGATCCGTAATCAGTATCCCAGGGCATGAAAAGTTTAGGGAAGCATTTGAAGTGATGAATGTATGTAAAGTTATTCAGAATCACAATTAAATGCTTGTTTTCTTTCAATTGCTGACTTGCAGAAAAGTACTTACATGCCTCTCTGATGCAGGTCAATGTTTCATTTTGACATGACATTTAACCTGATCTTTATTGTGAACTGCCTAAATGTACATGATACATATCTTAATACTTATTCATTTCAGTGTCAACTCATTGAAAATTGAAAATTGCCTAAATTGCTTTAGCTCAATGCATGATGAGAATTACATCATTGGTGTTCTTGTTTTTTATACCCCCGCCAAACGAAGTTTAAGGGGGGTATATAGGAATCAGAGTACGGGCGGTCCATTGCAAATCTGGCAGATCAAAGTCCTTTCTCACTTTTCGACAAATAGTCATCAAACTTGGCATGTACATTGGTCTTGATGTGAAGATGTGCAAGTCATATTTTTGGGTTGAATGGGAAACTGTTGCCATGGTAATGGCATATTTATCACAGAAAATCAGGGAAAATTTTGAGGAGTGAAGTTTGTTTTGTTGTTTTTTTTTCCGCAGGGTGTGACCAGTGTGAATACACGAAAAGCACGTGTCCTTGCCACAGCCGTTCTTGAGATGAAAGAGGTCATCAAAAAACCTCTTATGGCAGCAACCATGGCTGAAGTAGAAAAAGAGTTGAAAGAGGCTTGTGTAGTTATTTCTAACCTTTCAGTGGACAGAGTGCTGGTGTATGACAAATTCTTTGAGGAATATGTTGATGAACCAAACCATGTCCTAGTGGACAAAGACAAAATAATACTCCATTTTGCATCAGCTACAATGCCTTCAACAACTGCAGCACCTTCATATGCGAAGCCTTCAACATCACAGTCAACCCTGGTTATCGCTAAAGATGGCACCCTCAAGATCAGCTCAGAGCCTCCATTAGTGCAGGAATCCAGCCAGTCGGACTGTGGCCAGCTTTCTGAGAGAGATATAGAAGAAAGGGCGAAGATATTTGGCAGAGATGGGAAACATGTGAATCGTTACGGCAAGAGAATCAATGCAGTGGCACTTTCCTTAGCCAAAGAGGACCCATCACTTCTGCAAAACAGAGGGAATCTTCTCCAAAAAGCAAGACTTGCTCTCCATGAGTCTGGCTATGAGTATGCACACGGGAAAAAAACACGCAGTAAAAAATTTGGCACTGAGCGCCACAAGGCAAAAGAAGTTTCTAATCACAGTCGTGAAGTTGTACGCCAGGACCGCCTAAATGAATTAACAGAAGTTATCAGTAGCCTCCGAAGACAGGTTTCCTATTTGGAGAAGGGAAAAGAGCAAGCTGTAAATTCAAATCTGTTTTGTAAGGCAGCTACTTTAGATCAGCAGGTATCTGAGATGAACCTGAAAATCCGGAAACTGCACATGGAGAAGACAGAGATCCAACGACATAATGCCAAGTTAGAAAAGAGAAGAAGTAGGAAGAGAAATAGAAGTGGGAGAAAAGAGGCCAGAAGGCAGTCAAAGGAGATACACGTACAAAGTGCTCATGTAGATAGCAGCACTGATGTAGATAGCAGTGTTGATTTCATATCTGTTGATGATCAGAATGGCAGTGTTAAATCATCTAAAACAGAATCTGTGCGTGAATGTCTGGGTGAAGATAGGAGCATTGGAAGTGGACCATCTGAAAGGAAGGAGGCTGCAAAGCAGAGCAGGAAGAGGCAAAGAGCTGATGTCGATAGCAGCGATGATGAAAATTGCAGCATATCATCATCTGAAGAAGAATTCATGGGTAAAGACGACAATGTTGAATGTGGACAACCTGAAAGGAAAAGGGCTGAAATGCAGAGTAAGGAGACGCGAAGTGCTGATGTCGATAGCAGCTCTGAAAATGGCAGCGTAAAATCATCTGCAAGAGAATTCATGGGTGAAGATGGCAATGATGACAGTGGACCATCTGAAAGGAAAGAGGATAAAAAGTGGCGTAAGGAGACACAAAGTGTTGATATTGACAGCAGCTGTGATGAGAATGGCAGCACATTATCTGAAAAAGCGTTCTTTGGTGAGGATGACAGCATGGAAAGTGGACCTTCTGTACAATTCTTTTGCAAAGATGATAGCAGTGGCAACAGCCCAACAAGTGCCATTGAATACGAACCTGGCCGTGTGATTATGGAGGTTGCAAACGAAAGTGGTACTAAGTGTACATTTGTCACTGCAGATTCATTGGATGCTTCTGGTCCTGAGGAAATCCTGAATGTGATTGCAGCAAGTCTTTCTTCACCTGTGACACGTGAGGAGGATAATCAGGAAGAAGAACATTTTCATTAGGGCCCATGCACAGAGAAAAGGAAATCGAGGCTGTTAGATGTATGGGCCAACAGTATGTGAATAAAACAGCCCTTGCAGAGAAATTCACACGAAAAAATGGCATATACTACTCTGCTTTGTGTGACATTCATTTGGAAGACTTTATCATTCTAAAGACAAAGTACTGCTCTAGTCACCATTGTCAACCATGTTCTAGATGTTCTGCCATTTTGAAGATTGGACAGATGGTTCATGATTCTGGAATTATATCCCTGAAGGAACTGTATTGTGCAACAACGTCAGCGGTTTACAAAACCGATAAAGCACTACGTTTATGTATGCAACTGCCATTAGTTGCATTTGCTGTAGGGCAAAAAAAGGTAATGTATGTTGCCGAACATTGCTCAAATTTCGACTACCAGAAAATGATCACCCATTTAAGAACGATGCCTTCAGAGAAAATTCATCTTTCCAAAGAAGATATGAAGCAGATATGCAGCATGGCCTCATCGGAGACAGACCAGGCTCTAATTAAGTATGTCGCTATGAAAGCACAAAATCTTAATGTGACACAAAGCCGGCGAGAGCTAGGAGTTCAAAACCCCCAGAAGCTAGTACAAACTGTTGAAGGGGCCATTAGCCAGCAGGAACAAATTAGAGATGCTTTATGGGATTTGGCTTTCATCCAGGCTTCTTCCGGGGAAAAAGCATCATTGTCTAATGCTGAGGGTGATAGTACAAGTTCGGAATCAGAATTGCAGGATTCAGACTCAGAAATGGAACTTTCACATAGTACAACTGCAAGTAGTGAGAGAAGTAGTGCATGTCATGATTACACAAATGATTTGTCAGGCACTGTGCACACAGACTCAGAAAGTGACGA
Organism: Diadema setosum; assembly: GCF_964275005.1. Classification (NCBI taxonomy): domain Eukaryota; kingdom Metazoa; phylum Echinodermata; class Echinoidea; order Diadematoida; family Diadematidae; genus Diadema; species Diadema setosum. The sequence continues at coordinate 15,747,355 of NC_092706.1, forward strand.
TCCGGATGATTATGTAGGTGTATCATCAGTGTCGACTCAAAAGGCAAAAGACAAAGTTAGAAAACTTTCCAGTATAATCTTCAGACGGACACAGAGGTCCATTGCAAAAAAAATTGCCCATTCATCTCTTCTGAAACGGAGACGACCCAAAGCTGTGTCTCGGATACTGAGGAAATATCCAAACATTGGCAAAGTGATGGAAGAATATGTCCATGCAAATCTAGTGGGCGCCGATGCATGGAGACGAACTGGTGTATATACCTTTGATGGAAACCTACGAAGAGGAAAGAGGGTAACATACAAACGTATCTGGGAGCACTTACAAGACTATTATGGGACAAAATTCAGTTATGGATCTGTAGTGCAGCTGTGCGTTACTCATAACAAGAGAAGAATATCATCCAAGAGGTACAAAGGAGTTGCACAGATAACTTCTCGGCGTGCACGTAAAGGTTGGAATGTTCGTCTTAATCCTGATCACCACTACAGCAATGCTTTCTACAAAGACTTGGATCACCTCCAACTGAAAGATGGGACCAACAAGTTTATTCTGAATAGGGATGATGCTGCAGGGTACAGACTTGACACGACATATACCCACAAGCAGTATAAGAATGTTTCACTGACAGATCAGGCAGAACTCACAACCAGAACAGACTATGTAAACAAATATAAATCTGTTCTGCAAACTTCTATGCATCTCATCATGGAAACTGATACCACCAGTCAAAAAGTCCTTGGTGTTGTTAAGGCTCACCACATATTTCCCAAAAATCCAGCCCAACACATGGCAGACCTGTACATGATGAGTGAGATGGAGGAGTACAGAGATGATTTGCTTAAGCCAATAGACTGCATTCGAGTCGATGGAGCGGCAGATGAAGGGCCTTCACATTTAGAAGTGCAATATATGTGGAGTGAATGGCATCTCAGTATGGGGAAATATTGTACGCTTGTGACGGCTCGATATGCTGGGGGAAGCTACTTAAATAAAGTAGAACAGATCAATGGATGTCTCACAAGAGCTCACAGCAACATGTTCATCCCTTCCACTATCCATGGTTCAAATTTTGGGAAGGATGGGTTGGACGAGGCGAAGTTGGAACAGAATCTTCGTACTGCAACTGATGTTTACATAAACAGATGTGATGGGGCACCAGCAGGACGATCTGAAATAAAGCTGGTGGAGGGAAGCAGAGATGACAGGGCCCAGGAATTCCAAGAAAGGAGACCATCACTTTTGGTATTCCTGAAGGGATCAAAAACAGCCAGGGAACAACTGAAGAGAGAAAAGCCTGACTTGTATAACCATTTCAAACAAGTATGGGACATGCGCAACAGGCACATGCAGGGAGGACTACCGTCAGCTTATGTCTTCCAGCTGTTGCCCTGCTTCGAGACATCATGTCCTCACCCTGTATGCAGCACAGAAAGAAGAGATATGGTTTGGTATGATGGTGGCCCAAGCGTAGCGTTTATTCCTCTTCCTGTTCCCGATCCTGGCCAACCATGGGGCGGCAATTGTACTACCTGCAGTGGAGATTGTAGTGGCCATTATATACATTATCCCAACAATATGAATGGTTCTCCATGTCAACCACCACGTGATGTCTTGGAAGAGGCATTTAAGACCTTGAGAAGACCAAGTGGAGAAGTAAATGAAGAAGACATCCTAGACTTAGCAAGGCAAACTCTGCTCCCAGTGCGTGAAGTGCAAATGTGGCTGGAACATTTAGAGAGTATGAAGCAGAGGAGACTTGCTGGCCTAATCAGGGCTCGAGCTACAAGGGCATCCAAAAACAGCCGCAATGATGGAGAGACCTCTGATGTCAATGAAAATCCAGAGTATGACGATGGTGGAGAGGAAGACTTCTGTATCTGCCACCGGTAAGAATATGTGGGAACCCAGTTTATTACAGAAATGCAAGGGAATTGAGATCAAATGTGATGCCAAGAGTTAAGGAGATATGTACGATGTTGCATTTATGTTTTGAGTGTTTTCAAGTGTAATTAGATACATGTAAAAACCCTGGCGGTCTGGCCTATATATAAAACCCATTGACTTTTAATATGCCTCTTCAGGTATAATTCCCCGTAAAATTTGTGAAATGTCCAACCTATAGCAGCATTCTCTTGCTCAAACAATTTGTTTTTATGTGCATTTGTGGTTTGTCATGAGGATTCTTTCTCCAACAGTTACAATTACTTGAAAAAATTGTGGATTTCTTACATAATTGCATGATTGAAATCTGTAAATGTACCCAGCCCTGCCTACATCCATCTCATGTGCATTTCTTTTCATTTTTTTTTCTTCTATTTACAGTGGTGAGTTTGGGAGAATGATCATGTGTGACATGGTGACTTGCAGCCAACGATGGTTCCACTATTCATGCGTAGGCATCAGACGCAAACCTAGGGGAACATGGTACTGTCCCGTCTGTCGCGAGAAATAATCACTCCATGCTTCATCGAGATTAGCGTGGACCCATGCTCGTCTGCCAGGCTGACCACTTTCTTTTCTCAGCTGGTCCTCTCTCCATATGTTTGTCGACTGATACAACTATTCCAAGATCGATTTTGATCTGTAAGTGATACAATTCTGTACTGGTAAAGATCATTATAATCTACATTTTGTGATTGTAACACAGATAGATATTAAGTTCTTGATTTTCTCTGAAAATGTGAAATTTTATGTCTGTCTTTGTTTTTCTTTCTTTTACCATTCTTCCCATCAAGTAGATGATTTCTCAATAATTGCATAAAGTTTTAATTGGGGAAACTGTAGGAAGGAGAATAGATGTAGATTCACATACTGTGGTTTAATTACATAATTGCATGATTGAAATCTGTAAATGTACCCAGCCCTGCCTACATCCATCTAATGTGAATTTCTTTGTTTTTTTTTTTTTTTCTATTTACAGTGACAGGTTTGGGAAGACGGTCATGTGCAACATGGTGACTTGTAGCCAACGATGGTTCCGCTATTTATGCGTACGCAGCATCAGACACAAACCTAGGGGTACATGTCCATCTGTCGCGAGATATGATCACTCCATGCTTCATCGAGATCAGCGTGGACCCATGCTCGTCTGCCAGGCTGGCCACTTTCCTTCCTCGGCTGGACCTCTCACCATATGTTTGTCGACTGATACGACTATTCCAAGACCGATTTTGATCTGTATGTGATCCAGTTGTGTACTGGTAAAGATCATTATAATCTACACTTCGTGATTGTAACACAGATAGAAATGAAGTTCTTGATTTTCTCTGAAAAAGTGAAATTTTATGTCTGTCTTTTTTTTTTTTTCTTTATTTTATCATTCTTCCCATCAAGTAGATGATTTCTCAATAATTGCATAAAGTTTTAATTGGGGAAACTGTAGGAAGGAGAATATGTAGATACACATACTGTGGTTTAATTACATAATTGCATGATTGCAACTGTAAATGTACCCAGCCCTGCCTACATCCATGTAATGTGAATTTCTTTGTTTTTTTTTTTCTATTTACAGTGGCAGGTTTGGGAAGACGGTCATGTGCAACATGGTGACTTGTGGCCAACGATGGTTCCGCTATTCATGCATACGCAGCATCAGACGCAAACCTAGGGGAACATGGTACTGTCCCGTTTGTCGCGAGAAATGATCACTCCATGCTTCATCGAGATCAGCGTGGACCCATGCTCGTCTGCCAGGCTGACCACTTTCTTTTCTCGGCTGGACTAGGCAACTCTCTGCTTATTAGGGGGAGTATTGCAATTCAACTGAAAACACCTCCAGAATCTTCGGCTGGACTATGGCAACTCTCTGCTTATTGGGGGTATTTTGCAACTCAACTAGAAGCACCTTCAGAACCTACGGCTGGACTATAGCAACTCTCTGCTTATTAGGGGGTGTATTGCAATTCAGCTGGAAGCACTTTTAGAACTTTCAGCTGGACTGTGGGGACTCTCTACGTACTAGGGGGCATATTGCAATTCAACTGGAAACACCTCCAGAACCTTCGGCTGGACTATGGCAACTCTGCTTATTTAATAGGGGGTATATTGCAATTCAACTGGAATCACCTCCAGAACCTTCTACATTTTGCCGAGTATATTGTTTGCTTATCATGTCGAGAGAGACATTTCATGCCACTGCTGTGAGATCTACATTTGTTGCCCATTCCGCAGAAAAGTGACTTTAAGATCTTATCTTCATTATGTACAAGTGTGCCAATGATCTGGGCAGGCCCTACTTATTTTTGGAGACTTCAATGCCATAATCCTATGGTAGAGTTGAGTCAAGATTACCAAACAACTTGAATTGTCACCTTGTTCCCTTTTATACACCCAAAGGGTATATTATGTTATGGCGTTTCGTCTTCGTCTGTCCGTCCGTCCACTGGCAGAAACTTGTGCGAATAAAGTCCCTCATTTTTCAATAGAATTTTTTTCATAGTTGTAGGGATGAAAGGTATGTATGTGTAGATGTGCGTAAAGGTGATATACCTTGGGTATGGGTATGATGAAGCATTTGCCATGGTAAGCACATTTTAATTAAAAAAATTAAAAAATCAGAGTTGGCATTACTATGCTTTAACTGGAACTGAAAGAGAGCTGGCTTAATCTTCGGGCATATATACTGTTCTGAATCGCGGAACTCTTGTTAACAAATGAGCTAGTGCAGATAAAGCTTTCTTGTGTATTGATTCAAAGCTTTGAAATGCTCTTCCAGGTAATCTGTGATGATATGGTCAAATGATAGGAATTGAAATCAGTGCCTTCCCCTTGTTTTGATGGTCATGTCTCCTCTCCTGCATATGCAGATGGGTTCTCAGATCCAACTAGTGACTGAAGTCATATTTGTGTGAAGAATTTTGTTTATTTCCCCAGTCTACTTTCAATCTCAGTCACTTGATTATACCGGTATGCCTAAACCTGTATGCATGCTTGCGACCATACTGATATTTATCATACAGAACACAGATATGCAGAAAAGTGCAACTCTACTGCAATTTATTGAATCAACTTGATTTGAACAAGTAGATTAAGATTAAGCAAATATATCAGTCAGTTTCAGGATAACTGGATGTAAAATAGAGTAAAAGCATTTTGAAGTTTTGCATTGTTTAATGAGACCGTGATATGTTGAGTATGTGCAGTATGCAAATGAGTGAACTGATGATGTCACACATTCTTCTGTAAAGTTTATTATATAAGATTTCAGATAGCTCATAGGTCAGTTTCTTTTGATCCAGTAATGTAAACCATGCTTTGGCTCCTTGTGGAACATGTATAATTATAATTGTAACTTATTGCGATAGAAGGGAAAGATTTTTCAAAAAATGGAAATTTTGAAATGTGAGATAAGATACATGAGAAAAAAAGAGTGTGACACCATCAGCCAACTCAATTACATATTGCCCACGTAGATGTATAAATTGCATATCACTTTTTCATGAACTATTAAACAAGACATTGTGAAATTAAAGGGAAATCAAAATCTCATTCAAAATAAACACACAAAAATATATATTAAACATCCATTGTATTTGCAAATCAATTTTGAAAATCATTACATATATGTTTACAGATGGCAATTAGCGAACTAAAGTGCATGTACCAATGTACATATACATACATTCAGTGTTTTCCTCATTGAAATAAAACATGCTATAAAATAACCATTTTTAAGGCGTACCTGAAACTAACCTGTTTTCCCTCAACCTCCAATGTAATGGTCAAATACTAGTATCCAAACATAAATTTTAAAACCTCTATTCCACTTGAAGGTGAACATATAATTAAAATTGGTCATCTAAAGGACATCCATACCAATTAAGCGGTTTTGTAAGGCTGCCTGCATGGAGCAGATATCGAAGTATTAAATGTTCAAATTGTCAAGATTTGTAGTACATGTATGTGACCTTTTCACCCAAACTTGCTCAATGTTGTAAATGAGTTTTTTTGTTGTTCTTTCCCAAAGTATGTGTACTGTATATATAAATGAACAAGACAAAGAAGTTGTCAATATTGAAGTTGTAAACATTATTTGCATTTACATTGATGCAAAGAAACCGATTGATAAAACTGTTAACTACTAGTTGACTTGGACCTATATGTTCCAATTATGACAGTTCTCTTTTCCTTTGTAAAAAAAAAAAATCTTGACTATAAAAAAGTACACCACACATTATTTAAAGGCATCACTTCACTCATTTCATTTTATCTTTGCAAGAATTGAGAGACAACAATTCTATATGTCAGCATCAAAGCAACTGAAACAGTCACATCAATGCATCTAGTCCTAATAAATTCATCATGCTTCAGTATTGGAAGAAGTTTCTTTGCAGGATTTATCATTGGTATTGGTATATGTGTAGTTCTATCTACCCTAGGACTTGCATGCTAAACTTCTTTTACTGTGACTTGCAGAATGTATCTGAGATGGAGAGAAAGGAGAAGCAATTCATTATTCTTCAACTGGTTAATAGTTTATGAATATCATACAGTGGACAGTATTGAAGATTGTGATATTTTGGTCATGAAGATGGAGATGATACTGATGATGACAATCACAAGTGATGTTCAAGGCATTTATTGATGATGAAGGTGATGGTGAAGATATTACATGGAGGTGATGATGATGATGATGAAGGTGACAGAGGTGATGACCATAATAGGCATAATGATAACCACATAAAGACATGATAAAGATGATTTGAAATGGAAAATATGGCCATCAAAGTGGGGAGGGGGGCTGCTCCACCCTCCACCAAAAAAGAAAAGAAAAGAACATTAATTCAAAACATTTCTAATTGTAATTGCTCATTTTCCATTGGCTTCCAAAAACCATATTAAATGCCCCAAGGGCTTGGGGGGGGGGGGGGGGGGGGGCTCTGATCCCAATCCAGGGGCCCTACTGACAGTCCATGGACTCTGCCTCTGTGTCTGTGTCAACCCACTATATTAAAACACCACCACATCAGAAGGAAAAACGTTCTGCGGGCTCTGGAAATTTAAGGGAAGATACAAGTGAATTTCAGTTTATTGAATGAAATCCATTTTGGACTGATCACAATTTTTCACAGAATGTAACAAAATAGAGCAGAAAATAGCAGAAAGTAACAATATACTAGAAAATGATGAACCGACGATTGCACAAGCATTGAGAGGATGAACATAAATACAGATATTAAACACGGCACAGAGTGGAATGTGTTATTCAATGACCGAGCATTGCGAGGAATCTTTATATTGGTGCACATCGAGCCGCTTGCGGCGAGTGTGTAGTGAGCACCATCTTTCAGAAGGTTATGAGTGGACAAGTCTTTATGCACACTTGAAGTTTTTTTCTTTGATAGGTGGATATGGCATGACTTCACGGCCATTTTGAACAGAGATGTAATCCGACACCATCACCTCATTAGCATATAAAGAACATAATAAGCAAATCTACTCTTACAAAGCTGGAGTGAAATCCCCTCATCCAAATCACATATATTTTGCTGTGTTGGTCAATCATATGTTAGAGTGTATTCTGACAAGTGTTTGTTGTGATATGATTTGTAATTGATTTTTAATGATTTTTTTTAACGTTGTCTAATCAACCCAGATTGGCTAATTATGTATTCATGTCACTAATTAAAGAACTTCTGATGAAGTTATCACATCCATCATTCGTCATTCCATGCAGCAACATTTCACAATGCTCCATGCCAAATTTCAAGCCAGTCAAACCATCCAGTTGAGATACATGATTGAAATACTTTTGCTAATTACCTGAAAAACAAGAAATTTGAGAAAACAAAGGAAAAACAAAGGCATCATTTTTCACACACAATGCATGCAGTCTCTCCATCATTATCACAATAATACAGTGTCTCACAGCACACCAAAGTCCAGGTTTTTATCAAATTCCAGGCCCCAAATCTCTTGTATCATCATACTTTCTTAACATTAATCATCTGTCACACTGCCCCAATTTCTCTTAATTAGATTAACGAAGAAAGCCTCTCAAAGAACATGCACACTGCTTAACAGGGAATAGTTTACGATGATAGAGAAACATTGATAACTGTTTTTTATGTAATCAATATATACAAGTTTATTTACATTATACACATATATACAAATTGATAATATTGCACTAACAAATCAATTAATTAAATAATGCAGATAACTAAACTAAACTAAAAAACAAAACAAAACAAAAAAAAAAAAAAAAGGCTCCTATTCTAATCTTTTTCCTACATCTACTAGTTTCCGGGTCGCCAGTGACAGCGTGAAATCTGTTTGACCACTGGCGACCCGGTACTATATACATATATACATATATACATATATACATATATACACATATACAAATAAATAATATAATTGTACAAACTGATCAATTAATTACATAATGAAGTTAACTAAACTAAACTACACTAAACTAAAAAAAAAGGCTTCTATGCTAATCTCTCTATATCTACGAGTTGCCGGGTCGCCAGTGACAGCGTGAAGTCTGTTTGACCACTGGCGACCCGGTACTATATACATATATACATATATACATATATACATATATACATATATACATATATACAAATTAATAACATAATTGTACAAACTGATCAATTAATTACATAATGAAGTTAACTAAACTAAACTAAACTAAACTAAAAAAAAAAGGCTTCTATGCTAATCTCTCTATATCTACGAGTTGCCGGGTCGCCAGTGACAGCGTGAAGTCTGTTTGACCACTGGCGACCCGGTGAATACGAGGTGCTGGAGTGGCAGTGCAGTGGCTGGTGGTAAAAAATTAGAACTTAGAATTAACAACATATATATATATAGAAACAAACTGAAATAGATTAGAAATTTGTAATTGAAATAAGAGAAATCATAGACTATAATGAATATGTACAAACGGGTAAATTGAAAATAAGGAATTGGATATACTATAACGAGTATGTACAACAGGAAAAGAAATTCAATAATTATGGTAAAATATCTAAAACATATACAGTATATACAAGTAAGCACATAACACAGGATCATTACTATGATTACTACATAACAGAGGACCCATTAAAAAAAACCACCAGCCACTACCCCCCCCCCCCTTACAACCGCCCCAACTAGAAACCACCTGCCTCGTACATTACCACTTCCTCTTCTAAATAACCCTCCTCCTTAGCCTTATTTCCCTCCCTATCTGCCACCCTCTTTGTCTTACTAGCCTCCCCAGCCCTTCTATCTGCTCCCCGTAATCTAGAGTTATCCTTCCTACGTGCAGACAACAAGGCATGAGCTCCCATTGAGAGATTGAGGCTAGTTAGCAGTCTGTAGCGACCGATCTCGGCGCCGCAGTTGAACGCCATTACAGCCATATTGACTGCAATGTGAACAACTTTGGCAGTCCTCCATACGTGTTTGGGACACCTTTTCCAGATGAGCTGGTTGAAAGCTTCATTCTGGTTCTGGGTGTACCCTGGAAGACATCTCGAGAGAAGACTTTCGTCACTGAGTCGCTGGAACACAGGCAAGAGGGGCTCAAGGAGCCGCCCATCAAGATGGTGGTCCTTGTCCTCCATCTTGCCGTGTTTTCTGTACTCACACCAAGCGTTGTCAGGGCAGTACTGGTGGCGTATCTCATCATCAACTTTGCAGCTGTGATAGAGAATAGCCAGTATTGCCTCCTGCAAATTCTTAGTTGCCCTGGCCTTATCTTCATCATTCCTAATTATCCCCCGGCTACCACTACGAACTGTATTTCTGTATAACTTACTAAGCCTACCTACTGTCCCCTCATCCGCATTACCATGTAAACACCCTGCCCCACGTCCAGCCCCCCGCTTATTTAGCAACTTCCTAAATTCCTGACTATGGTTCCCACTCTTCCTAAACTTATCTAAATGATTAAACATACGCTTCCCTACATGTCCTACACAGTCTAACTTCTCTACTTTACAATCCTCCCCATATGTGTCTTCTACTGCCCTAAATGCCTTACTATCCCCATCGCTTACCATGTACCTATACCTTAGCCTATGCTTCTCTTCTGACCTACCCCATATTGCTACTGCTGCATCTACTTCCATTTTCCCACTAGATCCCTTGTGCCCTCCCAAACAATTGTCCTTATGCCCATCCCACCACTTCCTAAACTCCTCTGTATCCCTATCCCACCCATCCCTTAGCTTACATTCTCTACAATCCTTAGAAAGAACCTCCCTGTCTAACACCTCCCCTGTGTCCATGCTAATTACCACCCCCACCCCATGATTAGACACAAACCCTCTCTTATGCCAAGTCCCATCATATGACACTGCCACATCCAGCACCTCCTCCCCCGCCAGCTCTGGGTTCTCCTCCACAATATGAGCCCGGACACGACCGGCGGCCTCTGTCATCTGCTGCTCAGCTGTCTGTAGATGAGAATGGACAACAAACACACACAAAAAAATTATTTCATTACTGATATTGTGTGATCACAAGTTAACTATTTCTATTTTCAGTTTCAGTTTAGTTTATTTTGCACCAAGCATTAAAAATATACAGAGCATACAATAAAACATGAATGTACAAAATGAGATACAAAAAGAGAAAAATTCATAGGACATACGACATACAAGCAGAAATAATGTGGCGGTATGACTACATAGAAAGACAATGCCATTGGTGGGGGAAGCAGCAAGAAAGGAAAAGCCCTTGTGAGTAGCTGACCCATTGTACAGTAACATACTACCTTTGACAGATTTAAGAAAAAAAAATGTCAGTTAAGTTGACAAAACAGAACAAGTCAGACCAATGCAATCATTACAAAAGAAAACTACAAAGGTATGGACGATAACAACACAGAAAACAGCAACAACAAAAAATAGACAATTTTACATAAGAAAAGAAATTTTCAATATTGAAAGCAATAAAACACATAAGAAATATCATATCTTACTGCTTCGCTCTGAGACTTCAAGTTGTTCAGGTGCTCCTGGAAGCTTTTTGAGTTGACTGGGGATGGAAGGTTCATATATGAGCAGAAGTCAGCCAGTCCTTCACGTCCCAGCCCCACCTCCACTGCTGCGATGACAGAGCGGCGGTTGATTTCTGCAGACTGCCCAGCACCCTCCGCTACATTGGCAGATGTTTTGAAGCTGTGCTCTGTCTTGCAGACAGAGCACTGGAGGACAAGGGTGCTACAGAGACCACTTCGTTGCTTGTCAGCTTCAGCAAACTGCAGAACGCCTGAAATTAAAAACACAGATATATGAATTTGGCATCATATTTCAGTCAACAGACAATATACTACCTGATTACTCATGTGGTAATGTTAAATGTTCATCTGAAAAAAGATACTGTAGTGGTAAGTGTAGCTGTCTGGTTTATGGGTAGTTCATTATCCCTATGTTGCCTCATAATTTTTACATGCACTATGACATTTACACTACACATCACGAGACCATATCATATACAGAAACACACCTATATCTGTTCGCTTACAACTTCTGCAGACTTCGATCCATATCTATGTATTAAAGTTATCGTACTCAATGCAAGGAAAGTCATATCTTTATATGATTATTCCAGCCACAAAACTTGACATGTAACATGAGAGTATCAGTTTAGTACTGCAGTATATTCAGCAGACACTGAACAATTGAATTACGAGCGTTAGACTCGTAGAGTAAATTTACACCGCTTTCTTGAGCTCTAGTCTATCTATGTTGTAAAGGAATATACATTTATTATCATTCACAATCAAATAACAATTGATTAAATACAGAAAAACTCACCTCCATGGCAATGATGGTCTTTGAATTCGACTAAAGCTGCATTCAGCACGAGCAGGCTTGTTATCAGATTTGAGCCCAAGATGTCAGAGCTGGTCCCACACAGATCTGAAGGTGTGGGACCACACTGGGAGGTCAGCTTTCTCCTAGAAGCAGTGTCCTCCCCAACAGTGGCAACAGGTGTAGCGGCTGCTTCACGCTTCTCCCTCTTCTTCTTGGGGGCTCATGTAGTGGAATTCCACTGAATCTCTTCTTTTTCTGATAGTAACTCAATACCATATTTAGAACACGATGTGTACAGTGTGTTCTCTGTTTGTTTGTTTTTTTTTTTTTAATTGCTCTGTTCCTTATTTTGACCAGTCCCGATGCCCAAAATGCGACACATTATCCGTCAATAAATTGGGTGCCGTCAGCAATAGGGCAGACATGCACGTACGACCCAAAAGTCATAATACACTCGCGAGGGATCGCTTGATAGTGCAGTGTGACTTTTCGATGGTAAAAGTGTCTGCACGCAGTATAGTATTGCACTCTTGAGCGATATCTATATCGATCGCGACATTTCACGTAGATCTTCTACCACACGTTTAAATAGCCAGATGTATTATTTTTTAACGTTCAAAAGGTTATATCAAAATTCTAAATCATGTGTATAAAACTAAACTGTGTAAATATAGGCCTATTTTATTCTGAAAATTCAACTCTAATCTATATCCAGATTTTCTGACTTTTGGGCTTGCAAATTAAATTTTGATCATATAAAATGCCATCGAGTTCATCCAGTGTTTTGATTTTCTTAACGATTAATAGAACCTCTGATTTGAGATTCAATTTAGCTATATTATTCTAAATTAGATTTTTTATTAAAGGCTGAGGCCTGAGCCTGTGATTAATATGACTAGATTGTAGAATTTCTACATGCAGCATATAAATATACATTTTAAAAGCTGGGGATTCCGATTCGATTTCCTGAACTCTATTAAAAATTTTAATAGAATTCTAGGAACTATCCAGACTAGCGACAATTCAGATTCTATACGTACATACTGATTTGTTAAATATCTTGAGACTTGATTTTACTTTGTTCATTGGTCCTATTTTTTTTTCTATTATTTTGTTATTATTATCATTGTTATTGTTATCATTTAATATTCGTTATTATTATTATTATTATTATTATTATTATTATTATTATTTATGTACACAGTGCAGTTGCACTACTTCTTTTCTAGCAAATTCTAGCTTCGTAGTCGTACATGTTTGCCGCAATTTTATAAATGAAATATACGAAATCCTCAAATTCACCGTCACATACGTACACAACGCCAACAGTGTATCGTTTGACAGTATAGTAGCATGGCATGTGCAGTGCACATGCGGTGCATGCCATATAGCATGCAGCGTCCGCCGCGGCCCCCGTACGTCCGGCGATAGAAGGATAGCGAGCTTCGCGATGCCGCGGGCGTGTATGTATACTGTACTGTCGTTTTGGAGCAAACTTGTGCTCAAACTTTCTGAAAAGACCTTAGTCTGACATCAGGTAGAAAAAGAACACATACGAGAATGAAGTGAGTATCAGTATGTTATAAAAAACTGAACGAAAATTGTGTCATTTTCGCGTTTTCAGGAGCCGGTGAATTCGGCCGCCTCGCGATCGCGAGTTGGGAATATTCCGTTACGGAGGGATACCATGCATGAAGCCTCGCAAAATTACATGACGGTCCTATTAACGAACCTTTTGACACACTCTGGTTAAATGACCGACCATGACGCACACCTGGGTCAGTTTTGTGACTGACATTTTGCTCCCATGACGGTACCAGGCGTCATCAAATTGGTGGTACTTGACGCGACCATGACGCACATTTCCCGGGGGTCAAGAGGTGCGTCATACAAATGACAGCTGCATAATTGACGTTATAGAGAAGAGAATTCAAATATCTAAAGAGGAATGTATTTACCATACGTAGCGAATAGTATTAGGCCTAGTACACGTACAGTGTGGGGGTTTCATCAACGAGTTCGTCGGAGGTTTTCACCGACAAATTTGCTATCAGCCAATCAGACGCAAGGATTTACACTGACAACTGTTAAAAGGTAATGAAATCCTTGGTCTGATTGGCTGATAGCAAATTTGTCGGTGAAAACCTCCGACGAACTCGTTGATGAAACACCCCCCTGGGGGGCATTTCATCAACGAGTTCGTCGGAGATTTCACCGACGAATTTGCTATCAGCCAATCAGACCAAGGATTTCATTAGCTTTTAACAGTTGTCAGTGTAAATCCTTGCGTCTGATTGGCTGATAGCAAATTCGTCGGTAAAAACCTCCGACGAACTCGTTGATGAAACGCCCCCCTGGGGACCATTTCATGAAACTTTTCGTCGGTGATTTACACCGACAACTGTTAAAAGCCACTGAAATCCTTGCGTCTGATTGGCTGATAGCAAATTTGTCGGTGAAAACCTCCGACGAACTCGTTGATGAAACGCCCCCCAGGTCTTACAGTAAGTGCCTCACACTATTAGCTCCATGCTCACACTAACGTTCGACTTCTACCGTTACACTACAAACCACACCTTTTGCGTGTGGTGCTATGGTGAAACGCCACAGTCTGGTCTGTGCACTAACACTACTACCAGCTTGTACGCACTACCCACGCTGTCGCCGCCGACAGGTTATACACTTGTAATGTACATACACCAAGTTGTCCAAGGTAGTCAAGTGTAGTTCGCTAAATAATTTCCCATTAAGACAATACTGATAATTTTTGACAACAGATTTGCATACCAGCCATGTAACAAAAAATTTAGAAAGCCAAATATCTAATATAGAGCACGTCAGAAACTTACGAAGTAACTAAAATCGGGCCGTAAACCTGTTTCTTCTTCCTCAATAGTCGACACCAAAGCACTACCAAGCGAAAAGGACTCTTTTCTCGAGATCGAGATTGTACTGACGTGACGCTATCTACACATCATTCGCCCAAATCGCTATGTTTATCGGTCGCTGCTTTTGCATCTCGCCCAAAGATCTGGAGCCATAACTTTTATGGAGTGAATCCATAAATGCAAATGTTTAATGTGTAAAGCCCTTTTTGATTGTATCAAATTATAATGCATGTACTGTTTTGTGCTTGTTAGTATGTTTTGCTTTGGTTTCAATAAAAACATAAAAAATTGTACGTTATAGAATAGTAAGATTTACTCAATTTTGGAATTGTTAAGTTGGCTAAATCATATGGAGCTTTAGTTGTTGAAGACTGGCATGCTTGCATGTGTAATTGTAGGTCTCTCGCCTCATAATTAACGACAGAGACAAGTGTTGATTAAAAAAAAAATGAGTATATGAATGGTGATAATAATATGTAGCCCCTCTTGTATTTCACAGAACCAAATATCGATAGTAGGTAATGATAATTACATGACCTACAAATACAATTATCAATATCAGATGATAAGAGATCATCACCATGACAACTCCCCATGGTAGTTCTTTGAGCTGTACTGATGCACAGAAGATTCAAGCATCAATTATCATTATTACCGTCAGTATATTTGATTGTCACCATGGCTATATTATTGATAATTTATTTCTTTATTCATGATTATATAACATAGTTGGGTTTTTTTTTTTGTGACTCTCTGGTTCGAGAAAGTGATGAGCCTTTAGCACATCTAACGTAGCTCCATGATTTGTGTATGTGTGTGTGTGTGTGTGTGTTTCAATGTCCATTTAAGCAATCCGTAGTAGCTAACTCATGAAATGAAAATGCAATATTCCTATGGTTGGCTGTCAATTAATAGAGGCTCAAAGGAACTGAATGGAAGAGGTTTCACTAAGAATCGGTCCTAAACTCTGAAAGTAGTGGAATCTATGCAAATTAAAGGAGGTACTGATGGCATCACCTCATCTTTAATATTTACCTCTTCACAAGAATAAGTTGTAGCACTGGCCCCCTGAAATAATTGTAATCTTGGGAATGCACAGCATCTTTTTTACTCTTTTAAAGGGGAAAAGGGGTTGATTATTTTCGCTGTACATGTACGTAGTCTGCCAACCATGTATTTTTTTTTTTAAACTGGTGTAACCCAATGTGACATCAAAACCTCTTCTAATTAGAGTGTTCGCATGGTTGCAACCAATATGATGTTCACTGGAAACATGAAAAACTTCAAATTCCACAACTTTCTTATTTTCTGTCAACTTTGATGACATTTTTATTATTCTGTTCATCTGCATGATGTACACAGACTTTTAACTCATGACAATGGTGGGGAAAAGTACTTTAATGTATATGCCCCTCATCAATAAGTTATCACTAAGATTTATCCATACACATTTTAGGGTATATTTCAATGGAGCATGTTACACATTAGATCATATTCAGCTATTTGATAAATAACTAATGGAAATAAGCAAAAATATCTTCTCTTAAAATCACAATGAATTAAGACCACAGAGATTGAATTTACTCGTAACATACAATCTTATGACGAAACACACAATTGCATTTTTTTACTTGACAGAAAGCATAGTTTATCGAATTTCAGTAGGATTAGCATTCATATTTTCCATGATGAAGAGACATAGCTCTATATCATTTGGGGAAAAAAAGCAAAATATTGTAGTGTAAACTCTAGACCAAAGAGGTTTATACAACACACTCTGGACGACCAAACTAATTGCATTGAACGCCATTTTACACGGCGAGTTTATACGGGGCGTTATACTGTAGGTCGAGGTGTAGAATTTCCAGCTATTTCCAGTGCGCAAGAGCATTTTCACGGGTGGATCGAGCGGACGGCGGACGCTGCGCAAGAGCATTTCACGGGTGGAGCGAGCGGACGCTGCGCGTTGTATTGGCGGCTCTCGATCTTCCCACGTACCTCCCTGGATAAACTTCGTACGTGCACAATACGCACGCATTTCACGCACCAGTGGATTCGCATTGTACTCTAGGGGCAGAATTCCACCTCCACCCTGGTTCATACATTGTACATTTTGTACCGTACTAGTATTGTGTGTGTGTGTGTGGGAGGGGGGGGGGGGGGAGGGGTCAAAACTTTAAATTGAGGATAGACACCGCGTGGGGTTGGAGTATTCAACCTCCCACAAGAAGGGACTTTTGAAAATTATGCAAAGTAAATATGACTTTCTAAGCGTGGTAAATACATTACAATAGTCATGTTTGAATAGTATAATAGGGATCGTAGTAAAAATGTCAAGCAGGTAGAGCCTATAGTTCAATGCAAGGATAATATAGGGCCTATATAACCGGGGCATTATGTGCAATTAAGATTTCTCATTGGGTGGGGGATTGAGCGACTGAATATGTTATTTATTATTTATTTATTTTTATTCTATTTGGGGGGGGGGGGCTGAGGTCCGTTTCAATGAAGTCATCACATAAAATTATTTACAAAAACTCTCAGAATGGCCAAAGTTGCTCAATTATGTAGGCATTGTAGCTATGTAGAGAAGTAAAATCCATTTCATGAAGTCTCTCATAAGTGTGTCTAATGAGTCCCTCATAAGACCTTCATGAACTTTGCAGACCCCTGATGTGGATTTATTGAATAAACATGCAAATACAGAGTGCCTAGCGCTGGTAGTAATATTCACATGAAAGCACAATTCCGTCATTTACCATGTATATCTGATAAATATATAAATAACTATAGGCCTACATGTACAAAACATCCTTTCGGACAATGCGTTGTTGTAATGTGCCTAATTTTTCTTGCACCTATATTTCCCTCAGTACCAGGTATACAATTTCCATTTTTGTAATTCCTCTGTGCAACTGAATGTTGTTGGATATTGATATATTACATCATCCATTTTTCTTGCATGTATTTACATATTTAGCTGATACACAAACTGATAATAAACAGTCAAACATTATTTTGAAAATAATCTGAAAGAATGAATCAGATTACTCGGAGAATAATGAGCCTTGTTTTACATGTACCGAATCCTCTAAGTACACATCTCACCTGCGGCCGCCATATCAAAAACATTTGAACGTCAGGCCTAATTCTGTCATTCCCTTATTTCCATGTAGGCCTAGTTCATAACAGCACAATAAATGTGCATTAGACAATTTCGGTAAGCTGCATTAACTTACAGAAAACAGGGAGGTGGCCCTGCCGAAAATGTAGGGCCTAATGATAATTCCACAAAATTTCATTTTTCAGGAAAAGTAGGTTTCCTTTCTTTCTGAAAAAGGTAAGGCCTACAGTACGTTTCAAGTGCTCTTTCATTATGTTAGAAAAGTGAGAATATGTTGAATTTTCTTAATAGGCCTACTCTAGTATTTTTTAATATTGTTATCAACAATGACGTAATGAAGTGCAGTGGGGCCTGTCTTATAAAGACTTGTGATAGAAATCAATCACAAGTTTTGTTGAGAGCTGCACTTCTGAATGCAAGTTGCGATTGATTTGGGAACTTGTGATTGATTTGAAGGCTTTATAAGACGGGGCCCAGGCCTACTGAGTACTCGTAGTCTCCAGACGCCACCGAAATTCATACCCTTTAATTCCATGCTTAAATAAAAGATGAATTGTCCTTTTTTCGATCATCACTACATTCACTGAGGCCAGATGTGTTCCTACATACCAGAACTTCTATCACTGATACCTTCACTCAATCCTCCTTTTAAGCCTACACAGTACACTGTACTTATTTTGGGCTTTGGTTTCCTTTAGGGGTTATTGAGAACTTGGCGAAATTGATGGCGAAATTGAACTGTGAAGTTTTGATAATGTTTTGATGCCTATGAATACAACGTTTGTTTACCACGTAGGCCTACAGTGCTTGTTTTAGCAGTCTACTGACATACTCTGAGTACATCACAAGATGTACACGTATTAGAGGGAGGGTGCTACTGCCCCCCCCCCCCCCCCACACACACACACACACATACACACACACACACAAACACACACACATACATTAAACGCGACCAAAGAGCTCGAGCGTACGCTCTTTTTGGTATTGATATTTTGTAGAGTATGGGCCTGGGCGTTGGGTACATGTCGTGTTTTGGTCTTGGGCAGAATACACGTGTAGAACAATCGTGGGGTCGTGTTTTTCTCTTCCTCATTTACAGTCAGTAGTGATCTACAGCTTTCGTTGGTTCTATATTGACCAGCAAGCAGCTCGGTTTCTTCAGAGAGGTTGGTATTATGTCGTCCCTCACCTCTAGATGTGAGATAGGGGGAAAACTGCGATTGATGCGATCATGGTCCCATACGTAATATTCTACGCAAGTAGAATCTAACCCCGTTGCGGGGCGCTGTATGTACGGACTACGCAAGTACGGGTTTGGGTCGCTGATACAGTACTAACTTAGTTCAGTACTACTATTCAGTCACGTACGTGTTGGGGTGGCTGTTGCGGTTAGTAGAAATCTAGAATTAAATCTTTTTCATTTTCATGCTGAAGTGAAAAGATCAGGATAAATTGGATGACATATTCTAGGCCTAATTTATATAAGATTCAGTGTGAATTTGAATAGACTAGCTATAACTTACCTTTAAGTTTTACCCAGCAGAGCATTGTACACAATACCCAACAAAGATGTAGACAATCTAGATGTGCCCTCCAATAGTTCTTGAAAATGAATATAACCATGAGTTTCATACTCGTTGACCTCGAGATCAACCAGTATCATGTGTTGGAGGACCAAAAACAAGAATGACATCAAATGATTCAAATGGAGTATAAATACCTTGGAGTAACTGTAACACCTGACCTACGCTGGAATACACACTGTCAAAACATCAGGTGCAGGGCCAGCAAGACCCTGGGACTTATACGCCGAACATTGCCATCATGCTCAAAGGAAGTGAAGTGTAGAGCCTACACAGCATTGGTTAGGCCTAAACTGGAGTATGCCTCTGAGGTTTGGAACCCTCACACCTTGACGTCCATTAGCAGCCTCGAACAAGTGCAGAAGGCAGCAGCCCGGTTTGTTGCTGGTGACTACAGATGGTCTACATCATCTACCCGTCTGGTGTCGGCACACGGATGGAACACGTTACACCACCGGCGACTCCTGGACCAATGTTCACTTTTTTACAAAATCCACTATGGAGTGGTAAGCCTACCATTGCCCTCAGCGGTTACCCCTGCAACCTACTATGGAAGGAACGATCATGACCTCAAGTTCAACATACCCAAGACAACTATTGATGCATTCAAGTACTCATTCTTTCCAAGGACAATTTGGATCTGGAACCGCCTGCCTAGTCAAGTTGTACATGCCACCACCATAACAACATTCAGAGAAGCTGCTCTCCCATGTATTACAACCTTGCAGCCTTCTTCTGGATCACTCATCCTTTAAAAGGAGGATGCATTCAGATTTTACTCGCACAGTGCACACTTTTATTGTGAATAGAGATCATCACCATGGCACCTCCCAATGGCACACATGTGTAGTTTCATCCCAGTATAGCTTCTTGGAGCTGCGAGAGGGATTACAGTATCAAGTATCAAGTATGACATTTGAATGATACGATTATGAAGGTTTGGAAACCACAAGATAATGGTTGTAACATATTTATTGGGGATGTTTGAGAAGATTAAAAACTAGAGAAAGTTGATAAGTTCAAACTTCGAATTGGAGTTTTCTAAAGTCTATTAGATATTCTCATGTTATCATATTCTCATGTGCATGTTCTATGTTTATTTTGAAATTTTCGGCTGTAATCCTTTGCTGGATGCACATCACCAGGCACATTTTATTTTCAAGACTTGTACCCTCCAAACTATGATTAACAGGTTCACTGGTAGCTGTGACAGACTCAATGAAATGCATCTGTATTAGAGGGACAATGTGATGAATAAAGACTTACATCAAGTGAATGTCGCTGTCAGCATCAGATGAAAAGCTGGCCTGTCCAAGTAACAACATAGAAACAGTGTAGCAAGAAAGAGACTTGACAGTGGAACCATGGCCGCAACAGTGAGGAGCTCAACGAGACTCAAGTCAAGGAAGTCTTTTCAGATGCCATCCAGAGACGATGTGCTCGATCAAATTGAGGCTGACCGCACACCTCACAAAGGCTTCAGTCAACTTCGACCAAGAAAGCTGATCCATGATCTTGTGAAAGGGTATGTTTGTGAACAATCCAGCACTGGAAATTTTCAAAAGTCAAGAAAACTTAACTGGATTTGATTGTCTCTGTTTATGCATTAGTGATGTCTGTATTACAGTGTACTCTCGTTCTAACAAACAGGGATATGATAAAATTCTCTAATTTCATTACAATGAAGTAAAAAGATTTCAATTTCATAACTAACATGTGTTTGGTGAAAGCTGTTTTGACTCTTAATATTCAGCTGGCTTACCATGTTCCAACTCTTTATGATTGTACCCCTGAAATTAAACATCACCCGTATAATAAGGTCTTGATGCAGTTTCTGATGTACTGTTAAAGATTTATGAGCATTCATGACATTAGAGGAGAGAAACACTGTTATTTTGAACTCAAGGCACATCCTTTAGTTGTATCTTGTATCATGTGTCTTCAGAGATTACTAGAGATCCTCTTGAGTTGTTGATAAAGAAAAATGACATATTTAGAATAGGATAAGATAACAATGGAAAATCAGTGCTCTATAGGAATGTTTACCTTCAAAGCTAACCTGACATGAGCATATTATGTTTGTTTTGATATTTGTTTTAAACAGGCACAATCGATACAACAATTTGGATCCCATCTCCCTGTATGACGATGACGCCATGTCAGACTTCATTGATGATGGCAACGAAGATGACAGCAGGGATGAAGAAGAGAATGATTCCAGCACATCTGAAGATGATGACAGTGGTAATGATGAAACTTCTGGTAATGAAAATTCTGATGATGATGATGATGACAGTACTTCTGATGAAGTTGAGATAGTTTATAAACTGCACATCAGGTACAGCCAGAGAAAGAGTAAGGTGAGAAGGAAGAAAAGGAGCTTCCAGTTGATTTCAGATGAAGAAAGCGACAAAGACAACAACAACAATGATAGCAGCAGCAAGTTGCAAACTTGTCCGAGGAAGAGAGGAGGCAGAAAAAAGATGAAGGAGATTACTCGGCATGATAAATCTTCAGCAGTAAGACAACACGGCGAAGAGAAGCCTGATGTAGAATGGGATGTGGAGGAATTAGGTATCAGTGAAAGTACAAAGTTGAGGCGTCGTAAAAGAAGGGCAACATTGGAGAGCAGTGATGATGACACACCTCAAGAGGATGAAGATGAGGATCAGAAAATTGGAATGAGATGCGGTGGTAAGAAGAGGAGAAGAACAATTTGTAGCAGTGATGAGGATACTTAAGGTGTGATTTCACGGAGCACGCGAATGATTTGCGAAGGACGTGAATGGCAAAATCCAGCATTCCTATTTTAGTCTGCAAAAGATCGCCAAACGAACGTGAGGGTTCGGAAGCGTCGTCAATTGTTCACAAATGTTGTTTTTACTTCGGCGAGAATTTCAAAAAATTTTGAAATTTTTTGCGAACCTTTTCCGCACACTTGGTCGGGATTTGCTTGTGATTTGTTCTCGAAAGTGTCTTTAAAGCCTCGTCATATGCGCAAGACCTTCGCAAGACACGCGCGATGTTCGCAAAATGTTCATAAAACCCCAAACAGACACTTAAACTTTGGAAAATGTCTCGCATATGTTTCGCAAAATCTGTGAAGTTTTTCCAATCATTTTACGACGTAACCGCAAACTGTTCGTGTACCTTTTGAGACATTCTTACGAACGTCTAGCACATGTTTGGGGGATGTATGACCTTCGTTTTCTACAAATCAAAATCGTAGCATACATCTAAACATCAAACAATTATTAACAACTATATAATAAAAAAAAAATTAAAGACTAACAAAGAGAAAGAAATGTTTGATGTACAAAAAATCGCAGAATCTAAAGTATGTCAAAATTACATTTGAAACTAGAGATTATGTGTTGGAGAAACTGCAAAAAAAACCCCAAAAAACAAATGCTTTACTAGTGGAGATAGGTCCTAAGAAAAAACTCTAGGCCCACACACAATAGAGAAATGAGAGAAAAATAAAGGAGAAATACAGCAAAGAATAAAAAATTCAACTCAAGACAGCTCCCACCTCTCCTTGGGTATATCTTCTCCCATGATTATTGAAAAATTTGTGTTGTTCGCATTTACGTCGTGTGTTCTTCGTGTACGTAACATGCTGTACTTTAGCAATGATACACATGACATTCGCACATACGTCGTGAGAGCTTCGCACAAATTGCGCAAGAATGGTTTTCAGCTTCATTGTCTGAACACATTTGGAGAAAAACTTTTCCAAATATTGGATATTTCCATTCGCGTCCTTCGCAAATCGTTCGTGTGCTCCGTGAAAATCACACCCGTAGTATAAATGAGAGTATTAAATACTCAACCTGGTGCAGCCAGAGGAAAACATATTCACAGTTGACTACCAACGACGTGGTAATTCAAAGACTTCACAGTAAAATCTTTGTGTTGAGCACATCAGATGGAAGACTGATGGTGAAGGTTCACTAAGTGAAGTCCAGTGTAGCTCTGTTTGGGATAGATTGATATTTGAACAAACAAAGACACAGAGTATGGCCTGTCCTGTGAGGTATCAGTGCATGGTCTCTTGTCATTTAAGGTCCCGATAGAATAAAATCACATTTTTTCATAAGCAGTGATATTGTTAGCAATCAAACATGCAGATTACACAAGGTAGTGTTGTAACATCCCGAAAGTCCCCCATTGACAAGCCTTTTTAAAAGGCCCCCATGCTGATAGAACTAACAGGTGTGAAGGGAGAGTGTCAAAGCCAAACATGTTGGCATGAAAGCCTTTTGTTTGATACATGCAAATGTGATTATTAGGCCTATTCATGAGCTGGTGAAAAACAAACCCATGCACTACTCACACTGAATACAGTAATTCAATAATTTACTTTGACCGAGAGAATTGCTAGATTTGCCCATCAGCTGTCAGTGCAAAATGAACTACAGTGCATCAGCTTCTCCAGACAGAGCTCTCCTGGTTGGTTGTGTCTTTCACTACAATACCGAATACCAGGTACTTTTAACAAAATTCATCAATTCACTGACAAAAGTTAGGTAATCTAGATAGGTCTGAAAAGGCTGCCTATTAACCTACACACAATTCTTTGCTGAAAAAACCAACCTAAATAACAACAAACACATTTTTGTGTTGCTATAGCTCAGCAGCAGTGACTTTTAGAGGTTGAATGGCTGTAGTTGCCAACAGTGTGACTTTTGTGATATTTTTATGCCCAAATTATGTTCAAAATAAGGCAGAAATAACATCAGAGAGGATTCTAGAGCTTTCAGAGATCTTTAATGGATCCTGGACCTTGGCTTCAAGGGATGTTGTAGTTTTAGCTCATGATGTGTGCTGTGCACATAATATTGTACATACATGTATTATTATATTCAGACAATCAGAGTCTCCAGTTTAGTAGGGGGTCTAGGCTGGAGAATCTCCCGCTTAGATTAAGAGATGTTATTGGTTGGAGTCTTTGCAATGGAAAAATTGTGAGTTGATAACATCATCTCAGCTAATTTGCATGTGTTTGCAACCAATGTCACTATTGAAATTAATACTTTTAAGACTTTAACATTCCTTACTTTTCTTATTTCAAGTTTGATTTGGATGAAACTTCTTGTAGAAAAGTTGGGTTTGTGTTGTATGAAGATACAGTGCACTCCCGTTATAACGAACACGGTTACAACGAAATTCCGGTTATAACGAAGTAAGAATTTGGGCTGCAATGTCATCCACTCTATGTATTTCTATTGTGTATTTGTTCGGTCATAACGAAATTCCGATATAACGAAAGAAAACTGCCGGTCCCGAGGACTTCGTTATAACGGGAGTCCACTGTACACTATCAGGTGATCCAAGAATTAGAATTATCAGGTGATCCAAGAATCAGCCTGGATCTCATGGCTGAACATTTTGTGCATACGTTATATTGAGCAAAGTGTGTTACATACACTCATTATTATTACATATTTCTATTGGCGTGCTAAGTGCTGTAATGGTGCAGAAATGTGTTGCGCACATTGTGTTGACATGCTGATCCCGTTATGTCTGCATCATGTAGAATAAATGATTTGATGACAAGATTTTTGATCTCGCTGTATCAACATCCTATAGAACAGATCATGCACTTGCGCTGAGATGATAGAATATAATTATATTTTGTACAATGGGCACAATGCATCCAATGCCCCAAAACTCCCAAATTATGGAATCTCTCACAAACATAAATAATCGTCTATAAAACCAGAAAATGCTTTGAGTAAATGCATATGAGTGTGATGAGTGTGAGTGTACTCTGTTGATGTCAGATCCAGGGCTCAGGAGTGGGGCCCATAGGAACCTGTATCAAATTTGGGACAAGTTTTGACATTTTGATCTTCTTTGAAAAGTGTATGGTCAAAATTTCTGTAAACGTGGTAGGTATTATTGCAAGTGTAGTAGAATTTACTGATGGACACGATTCTCCTGCCGGAGGCCCCCAAAGTGCAGTTGGCCAGTCAGTCAGTTGCAAATGCTGTGGATAAAATTACTTTTACTTCGTTTGAGTGATTGACTTTGAATGTGGCACACATTTCCAAAGTAATATTGAGATGTGCAAGACACAGGTTTTGTCAATGTCAGTTAAAGCATCTCCTTGGTAGCAACATTTTTTAACTTGCCTAAGCCTCAAGTAAGCTATTGAATAATTCACCGTCCAGCGCCTGGTGTGCATCATGCATAACTTTCTACATTTTCAACTTCATACTGATAACCGTAAGATGGATTTTCCCCAAACTACCAGGTCAGCAGGTAAGATCTTTAGGGTGATAGGATCTCAATTCTTCAAAATGGCACCATGCCCCTCCCTCATGAGGATACCCCCATGGTACCCAATTCCTTGAAATTAAGGAATCTTTAAAATCCTCCAATCACTGTTGTATGATGTGATATTCAGTTACCTTCAATGGCACATATGAGATAAAGCTATGTTAGTGCTATGATTATAATTTATGTACATTGGTGACTATAGTTTTGAGTTCGTGCATGGCAGATCCAGGGTTGCCCCTTTTGGGGCTTGGGGGAGGAGGACCAAATGTGGGGCCAGTTTTCACATCTTGAACTTCTTTTTGAAAATTCAAGGTAATATTTTCTACAAACTTGATTGTATATTATCTGTGATGAGATATAATTTCAAATGGACATCATACATGCCTCCTGGAGGCACCAAGCAAACGCCCCTCCAAGTTTGCTATGCACTGATGACTTTACTGTTTAGATAATAGCATGTAACAATATGTGGAAGGTTAACTTGCGATATGTATACTCAGGAGAGTGCTAGACACATTGCATGGATCTCTTGTGTAATGCCCATGTCTTGATTCAACCATATCCACAATGTATAATGTGTATGTAGATGTACAGTATTGAGGAGAACCTCCCCCAATGTTTCTGAATGCAGCTTTAATACACAGCCATGGTTCAAAATGTTAATGGGCAAATTAAAACAGTTGTGGAAAACTGTTGACAAAAAAATATACACCTATATGCAGTGCAGCTTGAGACATGTACGAGTCATGTATGTTTGATTGTGGATACTATTATACTTTCAATTCCCCATCAGAAATTTATATGAATTACTATATAGAGTACACCTATCAGTATAATATGTACACAATGTGTATGTGTGTGTGTGTGTATGTGTGTGTGTGTGTGTGTTAATGCTCTGCATGTCTGAAGAAGTTCATCTAAATTACAGAATTATGATACACTGCATTTTGACAGCATAGGTGTACGTGTAAGCAGGGAGGTATGAGAGAAGAAGAAACACTTCATATATGAAATATTAGAGAGCATATTGCTCTAAAAGATATCAAAAGTTTATTGGATGAAATCGCTGTTGAAATGACTGAGCTATCCAAAAACAAAGCAAACCAAAGTGGTCCTAATGAAAGTGGGTCCCATCTTTTATTGGAATCACTGTGTTTTTGGATGTCTCAACCATTTCAAACCCAATATTCATAAAATAGACTTGCAATTCCTCTTAGAATGAGTTTATGCTCTTTCATGCTTCACCACAGGTGGTTTTTTATTATCACGCAAAAACTTAAAACCTGAAGCTAATCCCTACCAAAACTATACCATCCCTTTAAATTGTTAAAATCGAGAACCTCCTCTTTGTCTTCATATCTTAACTCATGGAAGAGCGGCTTGGAGCAGGGAACATAAGAGTCGGAGGACATGCTATTGAAGCATCAGTTGTCATGCTTTATAGAACCTATATACTCATAATTTTGCACAAATTGCGAAGAGATATAACTCCTCTTAACTCCTCGATCCCTGCAACGATATAAGAGAATAGAATCACTACACTGTCTTATTCCATACGAAGAGGTGTTTAATGCCGCCACTAAAAAATATTTCAATACGTTTCGTATGTGCCAAACTGGATCTGCCTCACAGATAGGAAGACAATGTATTCATGACTCATTGCATAATGACTAGCCACTTTTACGGAAGATCTGTATACATGATGGTAAATAAGCTTCGCTATCCAGTCATACAATATGCACCTGTAATCGTAAAGACACGGGATGCGCGTTTAGAAACTGCGCAAGGTTGATGAAATCAAAATCAAAATTGCTCGGCTGGGCATGTCCGATCACTAATTTATGACTGCTTATAGACAAAGCTGTATGAAGAGATTTACAGACATACATACTGGTATGAGTGAACAAATAGAGGCAGGATAAAACAAGTAGGCCTACTGACAAAACAAAATCATATCGTGATAACTATTTACAATGGCTACTCAAAGACTTAAAAACAGTTTGGCTTCCCTTATTAACCACACACACACACACACACACACACGCACGCTACAGGAGCCAGCGGGACGTATAGTGCCATTGTTCACTTTTTGCCTATATTTACCGAGCTTTTGACTGCTTTAACACATCAGGGCTTTAAACACAATATTGTATTATTGTTATATGTATATATATATATATATATATATATATATATATATATATATATATATATATATATATATAGTGTGATGATGCTGATATTCCTACCGCACGCCTCTGTCATCTTAAGTGAAATTATAGTTGAGACAATGTAGATAACAGCGACATCTTCTGTTATCTACATTGTCTCAACTACATATATATATATATATATATATATATATATATATATATATATACATATATATACACATATATATACATATGATTGAGACAATGTAGATAACAGAAGATGTCGCATGAAACAGGGCAGGACAAGACATCCAGGCAACTCAAACGTCTGCTTAGCAGGTAATTATGTTATTTAGTTTATTTATGATATATGTTTGATAATTTTTATTGTATGATATGTTTGTATGCTACAAAATATACTCACTATATACACTCATTTACAGTTATACATTGTTGAATGTGTTGCAAAGTGCCAAAAAATATTGCCAAGTATGTCATGTAACTATTAACTCATGCTCAACTTATATTCAATATATTGTGTTTATGACTTCAGATTTGTTATGCACAAAAACATATATTTCGTTTCACAAACAGATATTAAAGCTGAGGAAGACCACGGTCGAAAGCTTCACAACACTGCCGGTTTCATGCGACATCTTCTGTTATCTACATTGTCTCAACTATAATTTCACTTAAGATGACAGAGGCGTGCGGTAGGAATATCAGCATCATCACACCATATATAATATATATTATATATATATATATATATATATATATATATATATATATATATATATATATGTATATATACATACATATATATAATCAGAGAGAGAAAAGAGAGAGACGAGAGTGGTTGTGTTCATCAACAAGAAGATGCATCAAACAATCGGTCATTTTCTCAAGGCAGTGTCAGTTTAATTTTTGAGGAGAGAACCATATAGTCCCAATAGGATAATAACAAAATGAACGTATGTTTATATTCAGCAGCCCTCTTAAAAGGCTACTGTGGTGACGTATTTACATAGCCCTCCCAATTTTGTTTGCGGCTGCTACTCTATGCCACAATTCAATGCTAACATTGACCTTGAAGAGCGATGGTCAGGAGCAGCTCTGCCATTGGTTTTCAGCAAGTCATTATTAGCACAACTGAATAGTTATTAATACCCGAACAACTCAGTGACTCAGCATATTTTCCCGGCAGCAGCAGTAGATGTCGCATGCGAATCGCTGTTCAAGTTGTGTTATCGTGGCGGGAATGTCAATGTGATGTTTTCAAACACCTTTCTGGTCACTGAAACAGACGGTGGTTCTCGTTCTCACCAGTTTTTTGCCACTTCTCACAAGGTAAGGGTCTTGTGGTTTATAGATAACGCCAATTTTCTAAATACCTGAAGATGTTGCATGAAAGTTGCGTGACCAAATTGGAGAAGGCAACAGCGAATCAAAAAATCAAAACATGATAATAGTTCAAATTCAAACCAGCCTTGTATGCTTCTTGCAGAAGCTGAAAATGCGTGAACCTATATACCTATAGTGCCCAACGTGATCTTTTAGCTTGTGAAGATAATGAATTGATAATTAATCATAATCTTACGTAGGCCCTACTCTCGGCTCATGCTTCATCCACAGACCAGTGTTTATAAACCCACCGGGTTAGCGATGAAGTGTTAAACAGGCCTTGTTGTGATTTGCATAATGGATCTTAAGGGCCTGGGTGTATATGCGTATTTTTATATCCTTGTACTGACATTATTTAGCCATTTTAGCGTATTTGGTTAGTATAAAGTTGTGACATGCAGGAGAAAGGATTCTACAAGACATTCTGAATCCCAGAATTGATATCGGCCCTAAGATCATGATGCTGTGTGGCTGATGTAGTGAGAGTTGCCCGTATTTCGGGTAAAATGGGACCGTAAACTTCCATTTAGTGAGATTTTTCCCCCACATAATCGGTAAAAAAAAAAAAAAAAATCTTCGATGAACTATAAAAATGTATTAACAATGTGCAGAACTATGAAGTAGGTATACAGTGCAACTCGTGATTGCTGCATGGCGTTTTGTGCTGTAATGCTTTGTCATAAACATTTGCAGGCGCATGCATTGACAAGAATTAAATTTGAGAGGCGGTTAATATTTTGAATTCTTCAAATTAGATTTACAACGTCAATTCAAATGCAAAATGGGGATTTGTTAAATGATGTTGTATAAGATGCTTAAGTAATACAAACAGACAACTAATAAGATGTTGGTAACTGGTTATTTATCTATCATGCTGCTTCTGTTGGTTTTGACCAAATTCAACCAACTAATATGCACCATGGTTAAGATTTAACAGGGTCCAGTTGGTTAATCCCCAAAACCAATAGATATCAGTAGTACCGATTGTCATGCTTTTTGTGTGTGTGAGTGCGTGTTTTTGTTTTCGACTTGATTTGTATTTTTTTTTAAATACGTATGTACCTATATACCAACTATATTCCGTAATGACACTCTTTAATGTATCAAGGCGGTGGAAAATGCTCCCACCTCCCTGACTGTGTTTACTACTTATTAGGTATCACAAATTAGTTAATACGCCTTATCTTTCATCGTCATCCGTAGTGACCTTGTTAAGTCATTATAGATATACTGTATTTCTTTTATCATTGTACAGTCAACTTCTATGGGAGGTGTATTAGCCAGAGAGCTAGCGACCACTCAATTTACCCCATCAAGCCCAAAAGGTTTGACCCCTCAGAGTTGCTGGGGCCACCCTCCTCATTAACAAAATGCGCGTCAGCCTGGTCCCGGAGGGCGTGTTCGGCCCAAGGGACCCCCCGAAAAGGGCCCTTGGCGGGTGTAATTTACCCCATGGAGCCCATGAAACAAACTTGGTCTAAAAGAACGTCCTATGGGTGTACATCATAAAAATATAAAAACTGACAACATATCTGGTCGGGAAAGGGGTTGCCAGACCGCTAGTTTGTACGCACAAACCCTTGTTGGTTGGTATGGAGTCTGCGTCAAGACTACACTTTCCCATAGGCCCTGTACTGTAGCGTCTCCCAACAGTCTGAAGGACAGTGCCACTTGAGTGCATGTTGTAGTCTTGGCGCAGACTCTATTACTCGCAACAAGTGTTTGTACCCACAAACTACCCGGTATACCCTGGAACCCAGGGTAGTTTGCAGGCAGAAATTGACCAGGCACAATAGAACACACACACACACACACACACACACACACACACACACACACACACACACACACACACACACACACACACATGCACACGCACATACACTCACACATACTGGTACATAAAACATGTCACATAGGTTCTACAGCCTTACCTTGCACACAATAAATGTCAGACCTATAAGAGGTTCATACCTTTTGATTGTTTAAATGGATCCTATCAATGGACATTTCAGCAGGAACACTAAAGGGAATTTAAAATTTGGGTGAATTTGTATCATGCTTTACTGGCCCCACCATCTACATATCCTTTACTATGTATTCACCTTATCAGACACAAATGGAGCTTTTCAGAAAATGCTGAAATAAACCTTTCATTGTGAGTACACTTCAGTTTCAGACCAACCACAGAAGCACTAAAGGTCAATCGCATAACATATTGAAATAAACCATCATCATCAGTGCATTAAACATAACTTTAAAAAAGTTCATGCTAATAACCAAACTGTTGGATACAGCTGGTCGGAGTATTTCCTTTTCTCACTTTTTTGCATTTAAAATGCAAATACCAAGTCTCAATCCTTACATGATTCTTCTGAAAACCTCAAAATGATAATTTCTTTAGTTTTTGGCTGATAAAAACCACCCTTTTATGTATAAAAAAAAAATCAGAAATGATCTCCATTCATTCTCACACTCAGTATAGTGCATGTCACCTCATTGCTTTGGACAAATATCTGCATAATAATATTTATAAAAGTAATGAACATATTAATCATGGTGTTCTACATAATCTGTGTAGCCTACATGTACTGCTGAACTTCCTTGAAACATCAAATAACAAGGTTCACAATAGAATGCTTATTTCAGCACTTTTGTCAACTTCTTGTTTCTGGAGATACTTTAACTTTAATTCCCAGCCCCAGACAAACGAAACTCAAATTATGGTGTCACATGCTGCAAAGACTGCCATTGACCTTGGCCAGTACACAACAAGTTGAAACACTGACTATAAGGCTCTCTTTAAATATACGTGTAGCGTGCAAGCTGAGAGTGTGAACTAAATTGATCTCTTGTTCTCTTTACATCAGCACTTTTGTCAACTCCTTATTTCTGGAGATACATTATCTTCAGTTCCCCAGCCCCATAAAAACAAAACTCAACCTGTGATGTCATATACTGCAAACATAGCTTATGATTGCCATTAGCCCTGGACATTACACACAAAGTTGAACCGTCAAATTACCAACTGAATGAAACGCTAGCTTCATTTCTTTCTCTAACTATAGCATGCATGCAGAGAGCATCTACGTGACTGCTCTTTGTGTTCTCTTTTATATCAGCGCTTTTGTCAACTCCTCATTATATGAGATACTTTGTCTACCCCCCCCCCCAAAAAAAAAAAAAGAAAAGAAAAACAACTTTCAGGCTGTCACATATCATATACAGTTACAATGTAGTTCATGTTTATGATTTAGTTGCCATTAACCCTGGCAATTACCCATCAAGTCATGCATCATACTGTATGGTAAACAACAAAGGGCTTGTTTCAGCATATTTTGAAAAACTATTTGTGGCGTATAATCAAATTGTACATATTATATGGATACATTATAATACACTACTCTATAGGATAAGCAGCCTGTGTGGCCAGTAAAACATGATACAACTTCACACAAATTTTAATCAGTGTTCCTGCTAGTGCCCATTGATAGCATCCATGTAAAATAATCAAAAGGTATATGAACTTCTTATATATAGGTCTGACATTTTTATGCGCAAGGTATCATGGCTGTAGAACCTAGTTTTGTGTACCGGTATGTATTTACATAAAGGAATGTGTGAGCGTATGTGTGTGTGTGTGTGTGTGTGTGTGTGTGTTATATTGTGCCTGGTCAATTTCTGCCTGCAAACTACCCTGGATCCAAGGGTATACCGGGTAATTTGCAGGCACAAACCCTTGTTGCGAGTAATAGAGTCTGCGCTAAGACTGCTACATGCACTAACTGGCACACTGTCCCAACAGAACTCTGGCGGCTGTCCCTCAGACTGTTGGGAGATGCTGCAGTACAGGGCCTATTGGAAAATGTAGTCTTGACGCAGACCACAACTAGCGGTCTGGCACCCCCTTTCCCGACCAGATATTTTGTCAGTTTTTATATTTTTCTGATGTACACCCATAGGACGTTCTTTTAGACCAAGTTTGGTTCATGGGCTCCATGGGGTAAATTACACCCGCCAAGGGCCCTTTTCGGGGGGGGGGGGGGGGGTCCCTGCGGGCCGAACCCGCCCTCCGGGACCAGGCTGACGCGCATTTTGTCAATGAGGAGGGTGGCCCCAGTAACTCTGAGGGGTCAAACCTTTTGGGCTTGATGGGGTAAATTGAGTGGTCGCTAGCTCTCTGGCTATATAGATAATGATGAGACTTATATGGATTATAAATGAGAAAGTAATTGTGAGCGTAATTAGAAAGAAATAGTAGTTAGTGTAACTTTGACTTGTTAACAAGATTATTAGGACCAAAACATTGCTGTGATGTGAATTTGTGTCAACTATACACGTGATGTAGACACACTATCGAGTTGCACTCGACCCGACCACCCGACCCAAATATCTCAGAACCAGTGACCGTGTTTATCAAGTGCTTGACCTACGGTCCTCACTAGGCTAACACTGACAGTTGGAATCGCCGATGCATGGTGTGTGGCGCTGGATTGTACGGAGATTCTGATGGTAAATGACTGTGTCAAATATACAAATGATGTCCATATAATTGTGTTGAGTGAGGAGGGCGAGAATAGTAACCAAAGTTCTATTACAACTGGAATCGTATCTATAATCTAATCATCCTTTGCAACGCTGACTTTGTAAATGGACAATACTTTGTAGTCACGCCTACCTATAGACCTTAGTGTCCTTTAACGACATTCCATCCAAAACGGTAAGGCTTTAGTGATTAAAAACTGCGTTTGGAAATAGGAGGGCCATTCCAGCTAATGATGTATACAGCTTTACTAAATGTTGCATGTATACTCAGCTCTCAATAACGCAGGTGACGCGACTTCGACGTGACACTTTGATCATATCGTCCATGCGGTAATTCCTTTTGCCTCAACTGAGAAGGGATAGAGGAAATATGGGTGCATCAAGCTCGTCGAGCGGCAACGACCTGCAGAACAAGACGGTGGTGATCGTTGGCAGCAGCTTCGCAGGGAAGAAGGTGGGACTGCCTCTCAGGGGTAAATGTAAGCTGGTCGTCATCGATACCAGAGAGGCTCTCCACCTCGCTCCAGCCTCACCTAGAGCTCTTGTGGACGAAGGTAAATAACTGCCGATCATTTATGAGTTGTAACTCGTAAAAACAATAGTGCTGACGCCACACAGCGATTTTTTTCTCTATAGATATTAACTATGCTGTCGGTGATATTCCACATCTGCATTTTTTGATAACGGATTGATTTGTTTGAAATATACGCAGTCATGCATGTATAAAAAGCAATTACTAACAAGCAGACGGTGAGCTAAATAAATCCATGACAAACTCGTTAAAAGACTAAAGACTTTAAAGTAATCTTATTAGATTAAAATGAGGAATATAGTTGATGAAATACCAGGAAATTATCTTGATATAAAACTAATGAACGTACACAAGGTCATACTGAAATTAGTTTCGTAAGAAGTGACGATCTATTGTTTTTGTACTGTTAATGCCAAATATATTTAACTCGTTTTGAGAAGTTTCAGAGACAGCAAGTTACGATGACTGCGTTATGGGCCTAATCTGAAATAACTGTTGTCATGAGAGAATTGATATGAACACAATAATACAAGGCAATCAATTTCGATATATTCATCTAATGTGCGTATCATATAGGGGAAAAGAGGAAAGAATCACCAACTTTTACTCCGAGATAGTTGATTACTTCGACGTGAGCATAGCAATGCACTTACTAGTAGGCGATATCTTTCTCAATACGTGTATCTATACAATCAAACTGCGCTCACAATACCTGTCTTCTCTTTTGTGAATGTATCATTTGTAAAACTTACTTTCAGTATGTGAAAATATATCTATGTGATGTGCATTACAAAAACTTTACTGAAACTGTAATATTTCTGTAACTATCGATATCTGTGTCTAACTAATACAACCGAGTTAATATCAACCCATTATCACTCTGCAGGATTTGTGAAGAAAACATTTGTTCCAATCAAAGACATGTTTGGAGAAAGCTTTCGGCGCGGTAAGGTTACTGCAATCAACCCATCCGAGAACAATGTTACACTGGCAGACGGAGAGATTATTGCTTACGATTATCTGGTAATAGCAACTGGTAGCAGCGGACCGTACCCTGGAAAGGTCGCAGATGACGTCAGTATGGAGGACGCCCTCCAGATGTACAAGAACACAGTTGCACAGGTGACGATAACACAACGGGTTGTCATTGGAACAACTTTCTAAAACTGATACCAGTGATGAGCTTTTAGAGGCTATTTTCTCAGGAATTAAGGAATAAATGTAACGTGGTCTGCGAGCATGATTGCAAATTTTGATGGAAAAGATCTGGGGGGGGGGGGGGGGGGGGGAGCGAAAGTGAGGATTAATTGTGCCCATTGTTGCTGCGAAAAGATATACCGGTACGGAGTTGGAAGGCACAACAGACAACGAGATCCATGTTTACAATATCGAGACAGATTATATCCTTTTTGTTATCTTTCAATAATGAGCGAGAAGGAAGTAAATTGTAGTTGTATAACTACCAAATGTCATTTCGATGTCAGTTGACATAGAATAAGTTGAAAGTAGAATACGCTGCCTTAGCAAATGCTTTATCTGTCTGGGAATGCAATCAAATCAGACGTAATATTTATTCACACTTTCCTACAACAAAAATCAGAACATCAGACTGCATGAACAACAACAACAGCAACAAAAATCCATATAGCATGAAGACAACAAAAAAAAAAAAAAAAAACCAAACAGCAACAACAACAACAACAATCCAGTGCTGCGGCATGTCAGTTGCGCAATATATATATATTTTTAAATACAACCCGACTGAAGATGTGTAATTATAGGTATGGATGGAAATCTGTTTTCAGTTTTCTATGACTTTTTAGTTTCTCTTGAATGGTTTTTTAATTCAAGAAGCGAAGGTTATTATTAAGTACTAGTCAATGTACCCGTGGAGTGCTGAATCAGCCGAAGTGGGGCATGGGGGGGGGGGGGGGGGGGCTATGATGAAGTTATCCATATGGGACCATAGTATATTTTGTGTGAATATACATGTACATCAGTTCAATAAAAATTTGGGCAGCATAGCCCCCCTCTCGGCGCTTGCCAGCAAAATCACCGATGATATTCAAATGACATGTAAAAATTCAGTACATGTCATTTGAATATACATCAGTTTTTTGTCCCACACAAAACAATAGGTATGGGACCACAGTATATTTTGTGAGACTTCTACTCGCGATTATCGGCAAAATCTCTCCACAAAATTATATTCAAACGAACTCGGGTGTCTCTTTAAAGGCTTCTCTTCCTTCCTATTCGCGGCATTGTTGGTGTATTGGTTGATAAATAAAGTTTCATGAAATCTGCAATGAACAATGTCGTGTAACATGGACTTAAGTAGGCCTACACCTGGGAAATCCCCATTGAGGATATTTCTTGGGGAAATATGTCATACCGAAGTGCCACCGCATGAACCAATGCAGCCAAGGTAGGAAAAGTAAGAAATCAATATAGCGCCCTCTATCGGGTGTCTGATTATTGCAGCTGACGAAGATTAGCAGTTATTTGACCTTTGACCCCAGTGACTTTGACCTTTCCAAAAATGAACCCCTCAAGAGCAATTTAGCGGTCCACCTGCATCCACCCACTAAGTTTGATGGAGATCGGACCAAGGACCTGGAAGGAGTAGAGGAACAAACAGACAGACAAACGTTGCTCGAATTATAGTATGATTTCATTTTTCTATCGAGTAATTTTTATTATAAAGTAGCGAAGGTCTTTCAAAACAGCTCTTTAATATAGAATATCAATCGGAGGTTTGGGATTTCTTTGGAGACAAAGAAAATCATATGATTTCGCATTATACAACTAAGTCTTCTCAACTGTTTTCCTTTTCTTTTTTTGTGCACGAGGTGAAAGAAGCACAAACGGTCACCATCATAGGGGGCGGTGCAGTTGGAGTTGAGATAGCTGGTGAGATTGCCACCGACTTCCCCGACAAGAAAGTCATTCTAGTACATTCACGAAACGAGCTTGTCGAACCACCCGTTCACAGGAAGCTAAAAGAGAAGGTTAAAAAGCAACTAGAGAATCTGAATGTTCAGCTCATTCTAGGTAAGTTTTGTTTTGTTTTTGTGACACACGTTGCTCAAACCAATTTTTGCATTTAACCAAGTTTAGATTGAAATGCTGGTGGCTATAGCATGAAAATATTTGTACTTAAGAGAAGGAAACTTGATCCTGGTAACGATACTTTATATCTCATTATAATGAAGTTTGTTTATGTTCTCTATACTAAAAAAAAAATTGTAACAACTATGATTATCTACAGTGTATTTTTATGTTACCTGCATCATATTAGCTCTCACTATATCAGTAGATAAATTTGGATATACATGATATTTGCATAATTTCATGTCCCTTTATATAGTGATCTACGTTTTACAAGCTCCGCATTCCAGTTGATCTCTCTTTTCCATTAGTGTCCATTGTTATATTCACTTTCTGTCACCATTGCAACGTATGTATCGAATCTTATAGCCATTCGTTTATATATCTAGAAGCAAACTTTTTGTATTTCTAGTAATTACAATTTATTAATTATGATTTAGCAAATGTGATACTTCGTATTTCTATCTTAAAACATTTCTTTGGGAAATGAAGCGAAAATTGAACTGAATTGAAGTGAAATATGAATGAAGCTGCGATATTTGCAGTTTTACAATGCTATAGCAAGGACAATGGCGTCATATTGATAGCATAGGCCTAACAATTTGCTTTGTAACCACATGAAACGTTAGGAGAACGGGTCGATGACCTGAGCAGCTATCCGACTGATCGAGTGAGCGGACCAAGAGAAGTCAAGACAGACAAAGGACGAACCATACAGTCTGACTTGGTTTTCGTGTGCGTCGGTGGGAAAATCAACAACCAGGCGTATCAAGAATCCCTCAGTGAGTCAATTATTTTGTTTCCACCTTCCTTGTTTACAATAACCTATTGGCAAAACCAGCGTTGTTAATTCTTCGACGCACTATATAGGTAGCTACCAGTCACAAAATGTTGGTGTGAAGAATTGTGATATACCGTAGCTTGTTTGACGTACTGAAATTTAGGAATATACCTTAAATGGAAATGACATATTCAACGTTTGGGAAGAAGCAGCACAATCAAACCCATTAAAACTCTATTCCATGCATATACGTGTCCAAACAAACAAAGGCAGGCGCCACTTTTAATCATTCATCCCAATTCACGAATATTACGAGGAGAATACAGAAAAAAGAGCATACCGCGGTACACATGAAGATATTTTTATCATGTTTTAGAGGAAAGTATGGATCAGTCCGGATATCTGATGGTAGATGCTAACCTGCGGGTCAAAGGTCATGACAACATCTTTGCAGTGGGAGACTGCTGTGATGCGGATGTGCAGAAAATGTTATATCGAGCTGAGCGTCAGGCTGAGGCCCTGGTCCAAAACATTGTGCGTCATAGCAGCGGGAGACCAATGAAAGCTTACAAGCAACGTGAGTCTTTTCTTCGTTTTATATTTACTCATTGATTTTCTCTCCGCTTTGAACAAGTTACTGTAATTTAACATGGATATCATGCCGATTACGTCAGAATGATGCTTGAAATATACTTGCTGTAACTGGTATGCGGATAGACATCGATTCATGGAAATGCTGCGGCATATAGGTCCAGCTGATAGAACATTAACGAAATTTGCCTCAGTGAAACTACTCTTATGCACAGAAAACAACATTCTGCCCCCCCCCCCCCGCCAAAGAGCACACACACACACACACACACCCCTACACACACACACCCCTACACACACACACACAGGAGTGCTCGGCTGTGAAATGAGAGACCAGTCGATAAAGATTACACACAAAAAAGTTCTGTAAGTTTTTATTTTCTATTTTTTTTATTCATTTTTTTTTATACCTTCCCCTTTTTGGGAGATGCTGGTCAATGAAAAAAATTTAATGTAGGACCATAAAAGCCTATCGATGTGTAATTCTTGAATTTGTTTGTTATTCATACATGTAGTAATACGTTGGGTTTTTGTTTTTTTCTTTCTTTCTTTTACACTATTAATTACCAGCGGCTATGCTTTACGCCGTGTCCCTGGGCAGGAATGGAGGTGCGATCCAAATTGGCAACGTAGTATTTGGGGCGTGGCTTATGAAGAGACTCAAGGGTGAAGATCTCTTCGCAGGGAGAATGTGGGATCACTGCGGCCTGTCAGTACCAAGGAACTGACCACTTCACGAACTTTGACGTAATCTCTTTGTCAATATTTTTGCTATCAATAATTGATTGTATTCAAAGGTAAAGATGATTTCCTATAATTATGGCGGTTGGATTTTTCTTTTTTATATTTTTGATTTAACCCATCACGTCAGAATCTCTGTACAGTACTATTACTAGTCAGTGCGTATCTGTTATTATCCGTTTACAGTGCACTCCCGTTATAGTGAACACGGTTACAACGAAATTCCGGTTAAAACGAAGTAAAAATTCAGGCACCAACACTAACCGTTCTATGTTTTTTTTTTATTGTGTATTTGTTCAGTTATAACGAAATTTAGTTATAACGAAATTTCGATATAACGAAAGAAAACTGCCGGTCCCGAGGACTTCGTTATAACGGGAGTCCACTGTACCTGCTATCCCGAGGCAGTCTCAACAGGGTCGTTGTAATTGTCACGTCGTCATAACTGTTAGTTTATTTTGGTTGCTCATTATATACCGATATCTAAACTTGTAAAGAAATCTTAATTTTTATATTTTGTTGTATATAGAAATCAGTATCCAAACAACAATTATTCAAAAGAAACCAGAGTATATTATGAATATAACAAGGGAAAAAAAAAATCCATCCATTTTGGAAGAAAACATTTCAGCAGACATCCGAGGGTATATTGTGTTCTTCATAAGTTAATCAATTGTTCATGATATAAATGGAACATTTGATGAGCAGTCTTTATTACATAGGTTGGTATTTTTTTAATCATTTTTTTTTTGTAAGGGTAGGTGTGTATGTTTTTGTGGTGCTTATATGCATTACGGATATGTGTCCCAAAACAGCAGCATGACAAAACTCAAAGTTTTCACTGGTGAAGCTATTGGTCAACTCGCGTTGTACATCCTCCCGATCCATCCATGATCTATAGAACATTCTCGCAGACCTACTTGCAGTTATACATTGATACCGGTATTCAAATCAGTTACTTAACTTGACAACAACTTTTAGATTTTGCTGGATGCTTGTCACAAGGTATTATGATTCATTTTTATCTATGATTCTGTGATTACGAATGAATAGTCCATGGGTGCGCTATAGGGCCTATAATGTCTCGGTCATCATTATTACTTGATCCCTCAATCTCACGCCCTTGCACAACAAACTTTTTCCAGCAAGTTTTATTCGATTTAACTCAAATCATCAAATGATACATAAATTAGGTAGAAACTTTTTAATACAATGTACATGTAAACTCATATAATGTCGTATACACACACACGTTCACAAAACAAACACACACACGGGTACTGCATTATTATACACAAACATAGAGGCTATCCCCAGCTGTCTGTATATAAGACACAATTAAAACCCATATCATTTCTTTCCTCTTATTGTAATGGTCAGTTTCCACTTAACTTTCTTTTGGTAACTCTGGTCTACGATATGTTTATGCTCAGACGTACATGTATCATACCATATAGAGGTCGCTATCAAGATCAAACTATATTGCTCAATGATGGTGGTATTCTGCATTTTAAATTCAAAACCGTCGACAACAGAAAGCTGTCTTTGTTTCTTGTCATTCGTGAGTATAGAAAAAAATTGTCTCAGCAGGTATACTGCAATTGAGCAGACACGAGCTCATTTGTATACTTGTTCAGAGCAAATATAAACAGGGTCAGTAGCGTGCACAATACATTTAGATTTCTTAGATTTAGATTTAGATTATTCATGGATGTATATATGTCACGCAAGCGCGCCGGAACACTTCTGGTTTTGGGGGGGGGGGGGGGGGCAAAATCTCAACGGGGGCACATTGTGACGATGTGAGATCCTCGGCGCGTGAGCGGGGGGGGGGGGGGGGGTGGAAAGGGGAATCCCCCCCCCCCACTGTAGGGAGCTTTTGTAAAACAGGGTACAAAAGTCGCGTTTATAGACCAAATTTCTAAGGTATTAAACATGGTGAAAATAATCAGTGCGAAGGACTGTGATTATTACATACGGGAGTACATAATAATGTGATGGTGTGAGATCCTCGGCGAGGGAGCGAAGCGACCGAGCAGGGGGAGGGTGTGGGAGGGGGGATACCCCCTCCCACGGTGGGGACTTTTTGTAAAAACACAGTATAAAAGTCGCGTTTATAGAGAATTTAAAGCAAATTTCTGGGGAATTAACATGTTGAAAAAATCAGTTTGGAAGGACTATGATCATAACATACGGGAGTACATTAATAATGTGATGGTGCGAGATCCTCGTCGAGGGAGCGAAGCGACCGAGCGGGGGGAGGGTGTGGGAGGGGGGATACCCCCTCCCACGGTAGGGACTTTTTGTAAAAACAGAGTATAAAAGTCGCCTTTATAGAACATTTAAAAGCAAATTTCTATGGAATTAACATATTGAAAAAAATCAGTTGGAAGGACCATGATCTTAACATACGGGGGTATATTATGTGATGTTGTGAGATCCTCGTCGAGGGAGCGAAGCGACCGAGCGGGGGAGGGTGTGGGAGGGGGATACCCCCTCCCACGGTAGGGACTTTTTGTACAAACAGAGTATAAAAGTCGCTTTTATAGAGCGAGCCACTTTCATTTTGCAATTTATCTGAAATGTACTCATTAAAAGCTTAAACGTGATCGCATCGTTCGAACAATAAAAAATATTCTTATACTACTAGAAAGCAAAGAAGAAAATGAAATATGTAAAGTTTACTAAAGGTATGTTTCAGCGGGCACACTCCAGGACACGAGGCTACCATCTATACACAAAATTTACTCATAAGTTACTAATAGTGTATAGATACAATAATGTATGTTGTTAGTGCACTTTCGCCCCGTTAGGGGCGAAAATTTTTGCATTTTCAGTTATGAAATTATAACATTTAGACAAGAAATACGCCTTTATTGTTCATTTTGGTCTTTAAATCAGTGATTATTTATTTGTTACAGGGGGCACTTTGGGGGGGCAAAAACTCGTTTTGCCCCCCCAACATTTTGTTTGGGGGGGCAAGTGCCACCCCTGCCCCCCCCCCCCCCCCCCCCCGCTTCCGGCGCCCTTGATGTCACGTCTTATGTGTATTTTACGATGCATCATTGTTTATATCCATGCAAATTATACAGCGTGAATGTCTTATTTCATTCAGCGTCAGAATTTATGGATTACTGCTAGTAGGGCCTACCCGGTAATAGCCCTATATAAATTATGCACAAGGAAGTATAAGTTTACTATTCATAGCATTCGAAATCGTTTGAACACCGTTCATTTCACTGTATTACGAACGTCTCTGTGTATAAATGTCATAATTGATTATCACTGAAATTGGATGGAAGACATCACTGATCATAATCATAAAAATCGCTTTTTTATAACAAACTATTAGGGCTGGTTTCTGTGAAACCTTTAAACAAAGACACGAGAATTTTTGACACCGACGATTGAGGTGTAACCGTTTTGTGTGGGATGCTATCAGGTAAACATGTATAAAAGAAGAATACATTGTGCACATATTATTTGCAATTAACATTTTACTTTTAATAGGCAGCGTTAGTATCAATTTGTAATCATGGGTTCTTCATCTATGTACAGACTAGAAAGAGGAAAAAAATGTAATATAGCCTATATCCGGTATTACTATAGTCTTATGCAGTGAATAAAAAGGAACACTAACGCATGTCGAACCGTATACTCTTTGCTTGAAACGGTGTCATGGTAATACGCCAGAGGTATCTTCAGAAGTAAAGGTATCAGTAGTAAAACTTGCATAAATTATAACTTTGATAACATTATCAGTTCATCTCAGATCTAAATATCACTACACCATGAATGCGTTTTTATTTGGCTCTCCTAAATAAGCTCAACATTGTGGATTATAGATTTACATCTCAAAGTCTCTACGGAGCCTCTGACAATTTCTCTCTGATATTTACACCTAACTTTGTACATACATGTATATGACATATATACATACATCGAATCACTTAAAAAAAAGTGCAATTTCCAAAATTTTGAACCGTAATCAAGTCAAGATGTAGCAGGTTGTTTGCCTAGATTAACGTTTATGACTGTTGGGAACGAATCGTAATTACATATTATGACAGACCTGCATTCAGTCGATGTTTCGTTTGCTATTTATGTGTTATAATGATGAATGCATGAAAGAGTGGTTCGGTTTTATACAGTTAAGAAGAAAAATCCGATGTATAATGAGTGGCCTTGTTTTCGGATTTTATCGTTGGGCTGCACGAAAGAAGGGAAGAATTTGGGTTTGCTATGATAGCAAACTACTTCGCGCCTTTATAACGCAACGCCTTCACTGCCACGCCTAATTCACTCGTCACATCTTCACTCGCCACGCCTTCTCTCTCCAACCCTTTTCTCCCCTGTGGACCGCCTTCACTCTCCACGTCTTATACACACCACGCCTTCACTAGCCACACCTTCACTGTCGCCTCTTGCTCCCTCTTGCTACGCCTTCACTCGCCAGGGGTGGTATTCTGAAATCCTTCCAAGGAAGAAATTTCTTCGTAAGTCAGGATTTTTTTCCTAAGTGGTATTCTGAAAATCTTCCTAAGTTTCTTTGATGCGCGAAATGGGCATGAGAAAGGGGACATGCCGCGCACACGTGTATTTAACCCGGTTACAGCTCGAAGGTTCGTTATTCCGGAGGCTCTTTATTCCTACGATTAGTTATTCCGAAGGTTCATTGTTCCGAATTTTATTTTCGGATTAACCAATCTTCGG
Organism: Diadema setosum; assembly: GCF_964275005.1. Classification (NCBI taxonomy): domain Eukaryota; kingdom Metazoa; phylum Echinodermata; class Echinoidea; order Diadematoida; family Diadematidae; genus Diadema; species Diadema setosum. Next base: position 15,791,569 of record NC_092706.1, read on the forward strand.
AGTAACGAACCTTCGGAATAACGCCACAAATTTTCGGGTTAACGAACCCTTTTTCATTTTCGGATTAACGAACCTCTAGGTATAGGAAATTTGCGTGTTTCGGATTAACGACCCTTCGGAATAACGAACCTTCGGAATAGCGAACCTTCGGAATAACGAACAGCACCCATTTAACCCTACGTCATAAGAAATGTGCGATTTTCATTGGTTGGTTCCTTATGATACGACATTTCGTATTGGCTTAAGAAAGGACGTGGGCGGGGATGAGGATGGCCTAATCTGTATTAAGAAGTTCCTTGGAAGAAATTTCAGAATATCAGTTCTGTCTTTTCTAGGCACTTCTAAACTTTCTGACTTAGGAAGAAACTTAGGAAGATTTTCAGTATACCACCCCTCTTCACACACCACGCGTTCACTCGCCACGCCTTCACTAGCCATACCTTCACTTGCCATGCCTTCTCTCGCCACGCCTTCACTCGCCACGCCTTCTCTCGCCATGCTTTCACAATGTCACCTCTTCTCTCGCCACGCCTTCTCTCCCCGTGCCTTCATACACCACGCCTTTACTCTTCACGGCATCACAAAGCCACAAGGCATGTCGACTCCATTCCCGTACAAGGCCTTTGTCTTTTCTTTGTCCTTTCTTTGTATATGTGCCTCCTCAATGCTGCATGCAAATATCACCCGGTTTTTTAAAGTTAAGTTGACCACTTCACCGGGATTATTTTCACCCTGATCTTTGAGAGAGAAGTGAAGTGTTTTTTTTTTCCTGCATTAAAAAACAAACGAAACAAAACAAAACAAAAAAAAAACTCTTTTTACTGCTTTAAGTCTCCTCCGAAAGACTTTGTGGATAAAGAGCCTTGCCAGTGGCTACTTTCAGCGGGACTCTGGGACTCGGAACCTCATACGTGCATGCATATTCGAAACCCGTGTTGTACATGGTTTTAACCGTTCACAGCCGAGGCAGTGCGATTTCTCTCTATGAGCCCAGTATTGAGCAGGGAGGTGGTGCTAGAGCTCCCCTCCACCTCTCTGTAGTGATGACCCTATAGGTCTCCACCAGTTAAAGGAATAACGACCATCTAGATTATTAACGTCTTCGTCCACGAATTTTTCCTGCTCAGTGCCACCATGACGTAGTGGCGCGCTTTTTGTTTGTTTGGTTGGTTGGTTTCTCATTGAATGACCGACTCAGCAGGCGTATAGTGTGACTTCTTGTCTTAAATTATTCACCAAAAATATACCCAGAATATCAAACATAAAGTCAGTCAACATCTTTTTATTCAAAGTTACATTCAAGACATTTCGTTGGGGTGTGACACGTAAGCCTGTTGAGTTATGCATGCTGCACGATATTCAACCAATATTATTACAATTGCTTCCAGTTGCTTCAATCGTGCTTTTCATTCCCATCCAACAGAGATGTAATACAAATACAGATCATGCATATATCAAATCATTGTTTTATTGTTAACAATTTGTATATTCAATGCAGGTCATAAGGCTTTTGTACAATAGAATGAACGAGTGAATAGAAACAATGCAACTTTGCAACGGTGACCAAAAACGAGAGAAGTAAATACACAAATTGAAAAGTGTTATACTGAAAAGCGCAGCCTGTTAAACGTAGATCACTCGAAAAACAAAATGCCAAAATCATGTTAAGTATTACTTTAATTGATTTAGTATACAGATAGAACACTTTTAGACAGATATATATACGGCAACACGACGCAAATATGCCCACCAGCTTCTCACCAGGCAAATAAGACCCATGAGCTCGACAATAGGCAAATAAGGCCCATTTATGAGTCCGACACTAGGCAAAAAAGGCCCACGAGACCGACACTACGTATATATATATTAAGCCCCGTGATTGTATTGTCTGTCTCGTGGGCCTTGTTTGCCTATCATGTCGGGACTTCTGGGCACTATCCCCGAGTGTCAAGCTCATGGGCTCAATGATTCGTTGGTTCTATGACTGCAACTGGACCTTTATCTTCCCAATGTATGACTCTAAAGTGTCGGACTGATCCAAATTGACGGCATTGATCGACTTGATTACTGTATAATCTATGCCGGGTCTGCATGTGCAATAGAATTCACAGCGGTGAAGTTCGTTGACGCGAACTTTGAACTTTGTACAAATACCGGGGACGACGCTTTATGGTACAGGCGGGGTGACGAAGCATTTTCGTCTTCTTTCTGTTTTGGTGTGTGCGTACGGGTATATCTGTGTGTGTGTGTGTGTGTGTGTGTGTGTGTGTGTGTGTGTGTGTGTGTGTGTGTGTGTGTGTGTGTGTGTGTGTGTGTTTCGAACCCAGTCGAGTGTTGTTCGCATTTATAGTCGATTTCCCGAGTCCCATTTACTGCACTCATATACGCGTGTCACGCGCATACCACTGGAGTTATCTAAAAGTTTTTATTTAATTTGTTGTTCGCATGATACAAGCAAATAAAACATCACATTTAAAAGTGGAGATTGTTCAACGAATATTCACAAAATCGAATGATCTAGTAATGCAATAGTCGTCTATTGGCCTTGGCTCCCTTTTCGATCGTTGAACCGCTAGCAGTTCCGTTCGGCTTGTCGGTTGATACTAAAAGCTATTCTCTCTTTCTTCTTTCTCCCGATTCTTCTCCCACCAATTTGTCTTTGTTCGTTTTTAAAAGACAAATACGGTAATCGTAAGACAACGAGTGATAACATATATATCGCCATACTACCAACTCTTGCAATTAATGCCCCTCCTATGCAAATGCAAATGCAAATGCAAATGCATAATAACTTGTGTTGATCAATTCATCACCCTCAACATCACTTGATGTGCCGGAATAATAATAATAATAATAATAATAATAATAACAATAATAATAATAGTGGCTACTTGTATAGCGCACAGGTCCACTTTTCAGTGCTCATGGCGCTTCAAAAATGAAAAAAAAATCATATATTTACATGCATATACATATTCAAACATTTCAACAAAGAAGAAAATGGTAAACAAAAGCAAATATATACCAAATAAAGAATACAACATATATCAATTAAAAATACAATATTGATCCAATGTTAATGACAAACAGCAATTACAGTCCTCAGTATGAAAGGAACAGATAAGTTTTAAGTTTGGATTTGAATGACTCTATGAATATCTATACGAAATACGTGTCACTAAGAATTGTTTTGTTTCTCTTCAGGTTATTTGAATACACCTAAAAGACAAACAAACCAAGATTCTGGCAGTGACATCTATTGCTAAAGTAGGCCTACTAACCCTTTCGGTGCCAATGCAGTATGTGCACAAATTGTCCACACAATCCTATGGGGAGGAAATGAAGGTGGCCCACAGAGGGTTAACAAAAGGAGAATGTACTCCCTACCAAATGAGCATAAAACTTGCGTGTTTCCATAAAAGTGATTAAGAAAAAGACATTGCAGGAAGCATGCAAGTTATGATCGGTCTATAGAAGAAGTTGCATTCCAAGTTCTTTTTCAATCATAAATGAGTACTTTAGCAATGAATGACAGACGATGTCATTAATTCAACTAAATTGGCATATCTTGGTTTGGCATTCTTTTCTTGTGGGCGTATCCATGTAGGCCCTATAGACATATAGGCCCTATCTGAAGAAAAATAGAAATATTATTGTCAAACATATGACACATATCGTAGATTTACAGATAATTATTTTGGTCACACATGTTGATCCCTGCTAGGGTATTATAAATAAATACAAATCAACATGCATTTGCATTGCGTAGTTCCTTTAGTAAATTGGCATAATTCATCACATAATTTACCACAAGTAACGACGACACTTACTTGAGCTGCAACATAATATTATGCACTTTGTAACATGCTTGTAACAATTTTGAGTATACTGAGTACAGGTACATGTATGTACTCATCAGTAACTACAGTACAGTATACTAAGTACCGGGCAAATAATAATTATATTCGAGATAACAGAGTTTATCCAGCATCCTGAAAATGTATGCACAATATTTCCGATGGCTATAAAAAGGTGCGGGCCCTGGATAGGCGCCCTTACCATCCATAGGCCAAATTCCTTGCTGACATCATGCGGTGGGCGTGGCGTTTGGTAGTTAACACGCCTCTTGATCATGTTGATGGTTTGCAATCTTGATCAAACATAAATGCACGCGACAGATCGACCACTGCACTTGCACTACTGTATCCTACTGTACTGGGTGTACTGTATGTGTATGGCCTAACTGCGACCAGCAGCCCCAACGTGCAGCGTTGGGGCTGCGCCGTTTTCGCATTCAGATCTTAATGTTGTACAAAACGGGTGCCGTTGCGGCGCTATATTTCCTTAATTTTTCAACAAAAACTACTAGGAATACTTACAGGGGTCGATTAAACCTAAATGATTCAAATCGGCGACTTTTTGATGCATTTCGTTGCTTATGATGCAGAAAATGTTGTCTTATAAGGCGAATTGTCTTCAGCTCGCCGATGCTCACTAACGTTGCATGCTAGCCTTTGGCAAGGCCCTCTCGCTGTAACGGACGAGCGAACGGACGAGCGAAGCGAGTCGCGCTACCTTACTCGGCTGGGCTCTCTACACCACGCAGCGAGAGGGCCTTGACAAAAGGCTACGTATTACTCGCTACATGCGCAGATGCTTACTAATGGATATACACGTTCAAAATGGTAGCACGGCTCTCCCACTAGGGCAGGCCGCTTACTCCTAAAAAATGTGGAAAATTTTGCAGTTTCCAGATAAATTCGTGAAAAGAACCAAGGCAATGGGGTAATGTGTATTTCATTTTTTATTGTCACGGTGTTTATGATAGAAATTTACCCATGATTTACTCGTGAAGTCGCCGTATGTGGCAATAGGGAGTTGTTCGTGGTTCTCACTTTAGCGAAACTGCGAGGTAGCCGCCAGGACCCCGCCGCATAGCGGCGCGGTCTCCGGTGCTAGTGTATGGCCCAGCTCCCTGCATGCATTGTGGATTAACGTAGTACACGTACGGTACTGTGCTCAGGGAATTTCATCACATCGCGGTGACGGGATTTTGATAATCGGATCGGAGACGCTTGTCCATAATTTCCTCTGGTATCTCGGCAGGGGTGAGGCATGTCATTGATTTGTGTCAATGAGTCTGAAGTTCTTTAATATGCGAAAATATTGATGGAGAATAGAGTTGCTGTCGCGATCTGGGGTATAAAAAATAAAAGGAGAAGTTGCGTAGTCGACCATGTTTAAAGTGTACGGTATGTTATTTGGAAGTATAAATTTTACACTTAAATGTGGGGACATTAACCGCACCGGCCCGAGTGGCAGCGCTCCGGTTCCAGACATGTCATTGTGTCAAGTGTTTGAATTACAGTTTCCTGATTGTTTGTACCTTGCATTGTATTGCAACCTGTCATCACAGTGCATAGACAGAAAGATCCGTCTGTCCGGAGGACTCTTTTATATTTTGCCATTGACGCTGTCCTCTGTATACGGAGGGGATCCGTGAAGCCAGACGTAGTCTCCGCGGAACATTCCCCGACGGACAGATACAGACCGATCTTTCGGTCAACACAGTGCAATGTCTGTGCTTGCTTCGTCCCTGCACCCTGGCCTGTCAACATATTCGTAGGCCTACTCGGAGAGACTCGTAGTTTTATACGTCTACCTTTTACATAAATCTAGACTATCGTCCTCGGGCCAGCGTGCCAGTGAAGTGTATGTAAATAGTAGTGACGTATGACAGCAAATCCCTGCATACGGCCCCAATGCAATGGTGCTATTAGACAGAAAGATCCGTCTGTCCGGAGGACTCTGTTATATTTTGCCATTGTCCTAGAGGATCCGTGAAGCCAGACGCAGTCTCCGCGGAACATTCCCCGACGGACAGATACAGACCGATCTTTCGGTCAAGTATGCTATGGGATATATGTAGCCAATTCAAAAGAAAGGTATTTACCGATAACTGCATGATATGAGTGTGCAGTCGAATAAAATGGTGCATCAAGTACTGTAGAAACATACGCTGTTGTTTTTACGGCATACCATTTTTCACATAGGTCTAGGCCTATTATATTTTCGCGAATGAGGAGGACATATTTCGTGAGATGTTGTTTTTGCGAATTGATGCCTATGCTAATGCAAACGCATGCACTATACCCTAGTGCACGGAGACATTTTTGCATGTTGTTGAATTTGCGATCCGACTGTGATTCACGAAATTTGCAAAAAATAGCAATATAGGGCCTTATAACAGAGTAGCTTATGAATATACATTCACTGGCACGCCTTTTTGAAGTTTCAAAGTATTTTCACAGAACGGTATACTATTCAGGGTTCTGTGACATTTTTCCAGCAACAATTGCTCCCATGCTGCACGCTAGCTACAGAAAGCATTTAAAACCTACCCACAGACATAAACCTTAACCCAAATCCTAATCCTTGCATCTTATCCTAAAAACCTATCACAACCCTATTTAGGTAACCCTAACCCTATGCCCGCAGAGAAAATAAGGGTTTAAGACTGGCGCAATTGTCGTAGGAGCAAATGTGTCACCACAGCTGTTCACATGCAAGTTACCAGCTTGGACTTGGGTAACGATGTGATTCTTTCAATTCGCTCCTTGATTTGCAAAAGAAAAAGAAAAAAGAAAATGATAGTAGTCTTTCACTCCCCTCCCCCCCCCCCCAAGTAAAAATGAAAAAAAAAAAAAGAAATAAAAGATCTTCCCCTAGATAATCCTTGAGGGTTGCTGGATTATGACAACACAACAAAATATTAATGTGATGAATGCAAGGATGCATTATATTGTAAGATTTGCCACTCTGGAAACAAGACATCATCAACTTATCCCATTGGCATGTGTGGTAGCTGCTAATTTTTACTTTTGTGTAGCTTCTGTGGACATGCATGCCTTCCTTTAGAGTTAACTGTTTGTTCCCTATCACATCATGTACTATGTAAATGTGCTCTTGTATTACATTTTTGATTGATATGAATGGAAAAAAAATACACAGTATATATAACTTGAATTGAGTTGAATTGTTGACACATGTGAAACTCTACAAGTGTCATGTGTATTTCATATTGTAAGTCTACATGTATTTAGGTGAAACCTCTATATTATTTTGTTCATTTCATTTAATCTAGATTCACTAATAATAGCAAACTGAACTGATAAGATGGCATTGAATTGCACTTCAATATTTTGCTGACAGTAACATTCTCATTGTAACCATGGTGAAGGTACCGGTATGGTTAGTGCCATCAATGAATGACTGCACATTGCTGATGATTGACAACCACCGACATTGACAGGTGGAAGAGGCATCCGTCATCATACCCCACCCCACCCATCCAGCTGTGAGCTACATCAATCACTCTGCATCTTTAATTTTTGTATAGGTGAGTCTTGTTTCAAATTTGGAGCCTGTGGAGAATTTCATAAGCATGACAGGCCAAGGGGAATTGATATATTGGATGTGGAGCATTTATTTAAATCCAGAAATCCATTGATTATTTCCAGTTACACATAAGATAATAAAATGTAGATTACCCAGTAATACTTTGACTTGAATAGATGTGGTAAAAAAACACATCAGAACTCAGTCAGAACATTAAGGTTGGAATATAATCTGATATAGAGAGCATATAACTCGGTTTATATTCTGGAATACTTTCACTGTAGCCCTTTCCTGCCTCTATTCTTATTCTAGATATTCTGTTTGATCATCTTTCACTTTGGTAATGATCTGATAAACAGATGAAAAAGTAAAAACAAAACCTCTTTTTCAATCAAAGTATATGAATTTGGAATGAGAAAAATCTGAGTTTTTATTATGTATAAGAAAATATGTGTAGAAATGATTATTAGATGAAATTAAGATGGAACCATAGGAACAGTCTCAAATTCAGTTCCTATTTTTTTTTTTTTTTTTTTTTTTACTATATACATCATTATTTGTGTTATTAGCAACATTTGAGACTACCTATTCAATTGTTTTTATTTACTGGTATAATTAATTATTTGTCATAAAAATCTTGACCAAATACCTTCACAAGAAATGTTTTCTTTGCTTGCTTCAACAGAAAGTATTGTGACTGAGATTTACGATGGGTTTATCGCCAAGTACAGAAGCTCTTCGTGAGAAGACTGTTGTGGTCATTGGAGGCAGCTATGGAGGAAAGCAGATAGCTGACTCTTTGCGAGGATGTTGTAAACTGATTGTTATTGACACCAGAGAATCTATGCACCTGACTATTGCAGCACCACGAGCAGTAGTAGAACCAGGTAGACACACAAACTGACTATATCATGGATTATTACATAACCCCCATGCTTTGTATTCAGACTTTCTGCATCATTTCACTGCCTAATTTGCATGTATGGTCATATTCATTTTAAAAAAGAAGTGAAAGTTCCATAGTTTGCTTCATCCAGTGGAACTCGGTGGTATTGAAAATGTTTTAAAATTGAAAACTGTTTTGGTTGTAATGAAGCATTGCATTGCCGACCTACCCAGTTGCCTGCATTATGTGTGAGACTCGTGCCTGAGGGGTCTTTCTCATGCTCACATGCCTGACAAGATTTTTCTCTCAAAAAGACAACAACTTGATGCTAGAATTTATCAATGTAAGTGGATTTTCATCTGCCATGAAAGTTGCATTTTGGGACAATCTTTCTGTGTCAGAATAAGCCAAAATATTCTATTTAGTATGCTCCTGAAGACACAAGTTACAGCTGGAAAGTACAAGCTATCGCTATCTGCACTCCTTACCATGGTATGGGGGACACCCCCCATCCAAAGTTTATCACATGATATATGTGCAATGATTATATCTCATGTAGATTGTCATATTCTCTTTTGTTTAAATACACTCTACAACTGTACTAGGTTTTGTGAAGAAGACACTGATACCAATGAAGGAATTCTACAAAGACAGCTTCAAGAGAGGCACTGTGCAGTCCATTGACCCTGATGAAAAAGCAGTTACCCTCACCGATGGGGAAAAGATTCCCTATGATTACCTGGTGATAGCATCAGGCAGCAGTGCTCCCTTTCCTGGTAAAATAGACAATGACATGAGTACAGAGAAGGCCATAGAGCTGTACCAGGGTATTTGTGAAAAGGTGAGTAGCTAGTGAAGCATATAGCCCTATGGCAAACTTGTCAAGTGATGGCTGCTAGGTGATGCTTGAAATTCATATATATCATCTTTATTTTCCTCTCATAGTTATGTTTTTTTAGTAGTATGAATATAGCAAATAGTATGGTGTACTTGGTATTCATTGTGATGATTGTGTGCTACCACCCTCTTCAAAATAATGCACACAGGTGTAAACTTATACATTATGAATATTGATGACAAGGTATGATTAAAAGTCATTTGTATCATCAAGTTCAGTACATTTTTCAGATGAACTTAATTTTTTTCCCAGGGCAGATTGAACTTTCAGTCAGTTGACTATTGACAAAATGAACTTCCAAAAGAAAATGTATATGACCCACTTTAAATGAACTGTAGGGTGAAAAGCTACTATTGTAGAAACAATAATGAAAAAAAAAAGAATACATGTAACATACAGTTAAATATTAACTTATGCAGATGAGCAATTTTTCGTGTCAGAGTTAACATCACCATCTACCTGGGAACTTTGTTGTATAGAAATCATGTTTAGCGCCATCTAGAGATTCTCCTTTTCTCAATGCAGGTCTCCTCCCAAAATTATAATGGATATTGTTTAGCTGGGTAATACCTGCATTTTCAGAATCTTCCATTTCATCCTTCAGGTTTGTATGTGTGAGATGACATGATTACCGGTATATCATCACTGAATCTTGATGCCAAGTTAAATATTCACTTATTATGATCCTGACTCAGGTGAAAGCTGCAGAGAAAATAGTGATCATTGGTGGAGGAGCAGTAGGGGTGGAGCTTGCTGGTGAGATTGCCACAGACCACCCTGGGAAAGATGTCACCATCATCCATGCTAGGGACTCCCTGCTTGAACCGGTTCTCAGTGAGAAACTGCGGGCGAATGCTCTAGCCTTCCTTCAGGCCATGGATGTCAAAGTACTCTTTGGTAAAGAACCTTAATGCCAAATTCTACTTCTCATAATATGAAATTGTTGATCAATTACTTTCCATGTGAACATGCATACTAATGAAGTGTGGAAGTGTTACAGTTAAAGGTCAACACACCTGACGGTACTGATTTTAGTTTGGCTGTGTAGCGGGCATGCAAGGTATAGATTAATGATCAGTGTGGCAAGTTAGCATAAATAATGGCATTTAATAAATATTTAGAGCCACATCAGTCAGAGAATATTTCATTAATAATTAGCATTTCTTTTTCATGTGAATGACCAAAGGATTATGAACTGGATAATATCAGTGTCCTGATGTGATAGGATTATTCAAATTCTTTGTGTCAGAAAAAAAGAAACACATTAACAATAACAACAAAACTTGCTTCATTTCATAATCCTCCATTTTTTGTTTATATGAAAATTTGATAACTGTTCATAGTATAGTAGCTATGTTTATTAAAAAACATTCATCTGTACATTAATAGCATCCATACACAATTCACATTGCACATGCCCACGACACGCATCATAATTTACTCTCTATGTGCCATGGTGTAAACCCCCTGTGTGCCACATTATTGTAGAGAAAATGCCAAGCTTTGCTTTGATGAAAATTGTATTAGAAATTGATGATTGTTTTTGTTTGAAATGACCAGTAGCTACATTACTCTAAATGCCTAACTTTTGCACACAAACTAGTGACATAAACTTACAATTTACACGCAAATCTATTAGGGAACACCGCTTGATAGTCAACTACCACATAAAATGCAAGCTACATGTGAGACGAACGGAAGCACAAGAAAAGCTTCCATTGTATTGCGGCATTTGGCGACTGAGTCGCACGTGCGAACATGGCACATAAGAGTTAAAATGGCCACCAACCTGTATGTAATGACCACCTGCCTCCTATGAGTGGCTACTATAGATGGGTGTAACTGTATTTATATTTTATTGAGGTCTCATTTTCTGTTATCCTATACACTGCAAGATCATTATTTATTGTACTTGCCCGGATGTTTGTTTTCCTACAGCATGGCTGATACCTTTCATTTAATGCCTTTAGCATGGATGAAAATTGATATGTTAAACACTCTGTGCAACAAATACTGTAAAAGTGGATATTTCACGCAACTAATTTTTCATGCTTGGCCGGGTAATGTGAGTTTCGTATGTTTTCAATTCCACGGAATCAAGACATCAACTACTGGAACCAGTTGGAACATACGGCAAGCAGAAATATTAGTGTGCTTTTATTTTTGTGCTAGTTTCTGGTGGTGCAAAATGCGTGAAAATTTCAACACCACAAAAATTTCCATTTCTACAGTAGTATTACTGTAATTTGATCACATACACCACACATGATAAACATGATGTCAAATGTGTTTGTGAGTTTGATTTATTATATCCTCTGACTTCACACTTCCAGGAGAAAAGGTGACCAACTTGGAAGAGATGCCTAAAGATGCCTCCAGCCCAGCGACTGTGAAGACAGACCAGGGCAAGGAGCTTCAGGCAGACGTTGTCTTTGTCTGTATTGGAATGAAGGTCAACAGTCAGGCATATACCAGCAGTCTGGGTGAGGAATAATCTCTGAGGAACACTACTTGTTTGCCGCTCAAATTGCATATCGTCGCTGAGGTAACAAACCTTGTATAGTAAATGTTGGTGAAAATCACTTTTTTGGGATTGATTGTCAGATAATAATTAAGTGATGTCCTGATCAAATCCTAGATGTCTTACCATCAAAATGAAGCCACCATAGCATGTCAAAGGAAAGGCAATCCCATTTGTTATAGTGCTTTGGCGGTCATATTTTTCACTATCCTGAACATTTGGTGTATTTTAGATACAAGGTTTTGTTGCCCTTACAGCAATATGAAATTGAGTTTAATCATATCAGATATTCATCTTCAAGTATTTTAAATGAATGTTGAAATCAGATGTCAAATAGAAATGTTTTCCTGTGATAATTTGTTCAAAATATGTTCCAAAGATATATGACTGTGACTTAATTTCACATGCTAATTCCATTCATTTCATTCTGTTGCTCTCACAGCTGGCAGTATGGATGAAAGAGGTGCCCTCAAGGTCAATTCATACTTACAGGTCGAAGGTCATGAGAACATATTTGCTGTAGGAGATTGCTGCAATGCTGATATGCAGAAGATGGCACTCCGAGCCGGGGAGCAAGCGAAAGCGGCGGCCAAGAATATCATTCTGCATGCTGGTGGTTCACAGATGAAGCCATACAAGCCACGTAAGTTATCGTAACACTCGCAGATACATGGAACTCTGTTTGACTGATTAATTTATCAGATTTGCCTTATCTATAGCTTGTAGTTAAAGAGGGATTGCAAGTTCAAATGAGATTTCAAACTGTTTCAATTTTTCGAAAGATAAACTCTCTAGATCTAGTATCCAGCACCGCTGGCCCGCATCGATCGAGCTAAATGTGTATACACTATCCATGCGACTCGCACATGAAAGATGTTACTGGGAGGATTTTTTTTTTTCAAATTGAAACAGTTTTAATGTGATATGTTCCCATTTCTACAGTACGTTTAGGAAATTATAGTCTTTGAAAGGGACCACAATACCAGTTTCATAAAATTATTTGATGTTAAACAAGGAACAAGGAAGAAAATTTCGAACGTGTTCTGGCTTACTTTTTTCGCCAGTTGACAGTGCAACCCGACGAGCGTGGCCGGGGTTGTGTCATACGGAATGGCAAGCTGCGTGTGGTCAAACATTCTTCGGTATGCTTGGAACACTTCAAAGATGAATGTATTGATTAACCTGTGGCCATGAAAAGGAGATGGGTTTCTCTTGTTGACTTAAGTTAAAACTATTTTCAGTTATTAGTGCAACAATCAACGAATTAAAGCACCAACAATCGCACGTTCTACGCAATAAACTCTTTTCATCGCCGAGCCCAGTTCTACTTTTAGTGTTGTAGTGCTGTACATGGTACGCCCTGGTAACACTACTTACAGCTTCATGCTCAACTGCAGCTGAGCCTGATGAGGCTGACTCTTCAACAAGAGCGTAAGTTCCAATTTCAGAGGAGCATATGTCTCAAAAGAGAAAAAAGCTAGGGTATATCGACCTACAATGTATACACCAATGGTAGCTGTCTCTTCTTGTTGGGCTTCTAATCTAACATTGGAATTATAGAAACATGGCCAGCCCAGGATAGTAGAGACAAATCCTCTCGTATCACTTGAGCACTACGATTCTATAGTATGATCCACTACATCACGGCGGTCAGTAAATTTCCAGCTAAAAACGCCCTGAAAAGAGCATTTCAGCCTTACTGAATTAGCTCTAGTGGAAGATCTTGGCCTAATCTATTCCTGGATGATGTTTGGCTTACCGACTTTATAAATTAATCCAAAAAAAAAAAAAAAAAATGTTTCTCTTGCACAAGTCTCTCAGCTGCCTTCCAAAAACACAACACACTTCAATTCAGGTGCTGCTGTGAACCTGGCTGTGAATGTAGTGTTGGTGCTATCAGCTGTGTGTAAGCCTCCCCCAAAGAGATTTGTAATCTCTTTAGCCCCCCCCCCCCCCCCCCCCACACCATGACGCACAGCTGATAGCAGCTAGCAGCTGATATGAACGTCGCTGTGTGTAACGTAGGCCTTGGGCTATAGGTGCAGTGGCAGTGTAGCACACAGCGGTTGAATATTCAGTGGTGCTGTGTTTTTGGAAGGCAGCTAAGAGACTTGCGCAAGAAAAGCATTTTTTCAGATTAATTCATAAAATCGGTCAGCCAAACATCAATTAGGAATAGATTAGGCCTAGATCTTCCACTAGAGCTGATTCAGTAACACATGTAATAAATAGTGGACCAAACTATCATTCATAGTACAGTGGCAAATTGATACAATAAGATTTGTCTCTACTCTGGGCTGGCCATTAGGCCTACATTTACAATTCCAACGTTGGATTAGAAACCCAAATAGATGAGACAGATACCATGGTTGTATAGGCCTACATACCCTTGCTTATTGTTTTTCTGTTGAGATATGTGCTCCTCTGAAACCGGAACTTGCGTTCTTGTTGAATAGTCGGCCTCATCAGGCTCAGCTGCAGTTGAGCATGAATACGGCAGCACTCCACTACTACCAGCCTACTCGTACCAGATAGTTAGTAGCAGAACCGGGCTTGGCGATGAAAAGAGTTTGTTGTGTCAAGCATGTGATTGTTGGTGCTTTAATTGATTGTTGTTACTGAAATTAGTTTTAAATTAGATCGACAAGGGAAACCCATTTCCTCTTCATGGCCACAGATTTATCAATACATTCATCTTTAAGGTGTTCCGAGCATACCAAAGAATGTTTGGCCACACGCAGATACTTGGCATTCCGCACGAAACGAATCCAGCCACGCTCGTCGGGTTGCACTGTCAATTGGGGGAAAAAATCAGTCAGAACACGTCTGAATTCTTCTTCCTTGTTCCTTGTTTAACCTATGAAACTGGTATGGTGGTACCTTTCGAAAACTATAATTCCCTATAAAATCTACTATAGAAATCGGAACATATCACACTAAAACTGCATTAATTTGCCAAACAATAATCCTCCCAGTAACATCTTTCATGTGCGATTTCGCATGGATAGTGTAAACACATTTAGCTCGGTCGATGCGTGCCAGCTGTGTTGTTTCCTAGTTATGACGTCTCTGCATAAAATTAGATCGGAAGCCGTTTTCCGATTTTGGCAAGGAAGCACTCTCTGAAACTGCTATGTTTGTCATGTTATTTCTTCATGATTACATATACATGTATATAGTGAAAGACGAATGTTTTTTATTAGATCTGGAAAATTTATCTTTCGAAAAATTTAAACAGATTAAAATTTCAAATAAATTCAAATATGTGCATACTCTTTAAATCAATTGGTATTGAATTTTTCCTCTGCAGTGCTTTGTTGACTCTCCTCTCTCCACCTTTAGTTTACATGGAATATACTTCAAATAGTAGTTCAATGTAATCTCATTGACTTTCTTCGTCTTGTTCCGCAGCTACTGTCTTGTTCCTGGTATCCGTAGGTCGCAACAAGGGACAGCTGCAAATGGGTCCAGTAACAACAGGAGTCGGCTTTATTGTGTCAATGAAGATCAAAGATCTCTTCACTTCAAGGACATGGAAAGAGTGGGGAATGGAAGTTCCGGAATAACAGCCACCGCAAGACAGAAATACTCCAGATGATGCTAAATTTAGTTTGATATACTGCACCTTGACAGTGTTCATCCCATGTATTATTGCTGCACAGCCACTCCCAACAAGCTTTACAGTCTCAATCAACCCTTTGTTGATGTGGTTCATGTACTTTAAAAGGTTTTGCCCTGTTTTTTTTTTCTTTTTTTTCTTGAGTCTTAGATATGTTGCTTGAAGGGAAAAAATTGTCATGAGTACACTTTGAATTTCCTAGCCATAACATACCTTTGGAAGTTTGAATGGTGTTCCAAAATTAGTTTTGTGCTGCACTGATCTGTACCCAGTAGTCCTGTGTTTGTGAAATCTGCAGTGTATATCTGACTGTAGAAATGTTACAGGAAAAGTTGTGTTGACTGTGGAACATAGCCATGCAGTTCTGAAGAGACTCTTGCCTATTAAATTTCAGTGTTTGATCATTTAAGCTGACTTGCAAAACACAATGTCGCCATTGATTTGCAGATGAATGTCTGCACCAAAGTTTTCAGAAGCATTATTTCATTGGATACACTGTGTCTGTAACAAAGAGTTTCTAGTCAATGTGCTAACATACAGTTTACTTCTCTGCTCTGCAACAGTTTATTCGTAACATAGAATGCTTTTTATGTTTTCTTTTTGTGTGAATGCCAGTACATGTATAACATTTTTTTTTCATTTGCACTTTTGGTTTTTCAGAATTTTGTATGACACAAATGTGTTAGACTAAGGAACATGTGTATATGCAATTTTTATCAAGTACAGCTGTACTCAGATTTAATGCAGGCATGTATTGCATGTGTTGTTGTTTTGTTATTTTTTTATCGCGCAGTTGGATGCCTTTTTGTTTTATCAGTACTTCAATTAATGTTTATGTCAGGCATGTTTGATGCTGCTCTAGGGGTGGAATGCAGATACATTGTAGAAGGCATTTCATCTTTTCTCACCCACTAATATGTTGTATGTTTCCTGTGCCATTATGTCTGTGTTTTTCATCTTGTATCCATATACTTACCACACTATTTACCAAAGAGTATAGAAGCTACGCTAAGAGGGTATACTCTTGCGATTTCGCACGCAAACGGGTGTAGTACGCCATGGAGCCCCGCGCGCCCCTCATGGAGCCCAACGGCGGCCATTTTAGTAACAATACCGCGAGATTCTTTACACGTGAGCCTATGGAGAAAACCCTACCTTCCTTTCATTTTCTTCATTTTAAGAAAAAACACAGTGGTAGAATTGTGTTTCAGGCCTCAAAATATCAGCAGAAGTATATTTTCTGTCGATACGTAAAAAAGAAATTGAAGAAATGTCATTACTTTTCAATCTGTAGTCCTTCAAAGATTGTATTTGAGCTGACAAACGCTGTCTATCTCTTTCTCTCTCGGTCTACTTTAGCTCAAACTTTGCGGGACTGCATATTGGAAAGTAAATGACATTTCTTCAATTGCAGTTCATGGTTAGACAGGAATGATACTTCTGTATGACAAAACGAAGTCCTAATTACATCTTTTCCCCTGTATACCCCCTAAAAAGGGGGAAAATGAAAGGCAGACAAACATCACTACTATAAAATCTGGGTTATGATCACGTAAAATGCGCCCTCTATCAGTCATTCAGCTAATGGCGTCAGTTTTTCGCCCATGAGCGTACTACGCAAAATCGCGAGAGTAGCCCTCTTAGCATAGCTTGTATTCTCTTTGCTATTTACTTCGTATAATGGACCTTACTACAATGAAATACAAATATGAAATATATTCACATTCCACTATCTTCATTTTTTCCCCTACATTTTACATAACCTAGCAGAAAAGCTTTTCACAATTGTAAAGTTTTCTGTTTGTTTGTTTGTTGTGGGCTTTAAAAAAAAAATAATATGTATGTGTAAATGTGTGTACCTTCCCTTATTAAACAGAAACTTTTAAACTGAAATTTTCAATGATGTCACCCTTTGGTAATTTTGTTTTTGTCAACTGCAATAATTTTTCACAATTTGAAGGTTATGTGTAAGGTATAACTGAAATGTAATAGGAAGATGTGCCGTACTTTATGTCAATACACTGTATTTACTCTTGCCAGATGTTTTCCTGGATCGATAAATTACCAAGGACATGATTGCAAGGCAAAGTACTAGATGAATACCTATCACAATAGATTTAAAATTATGGTTGGAATGGAGGATTGGATGAAATCCAATACTTGTCATATTTCATGTTGATCTGATGAAAGTTTTATTAAAGATTTCTTCAATGATGATTAAAACAAGTTGACTACCTTCTTCTCAGTTTCTTGGTGTAAAAATCATAGCAAAACAAAGTTATATGCTACGAGTGTGTGTGTGTGTGAATATACATTTGTGCTTATGAGCTTGCCTCTTTATATATTTTTGTTTTGTTTTGTGTGCATGTTAGTGTGTGTATGAGTTTGTGTGTTTGTTTTTAAGGGACAAGTTCACCTTCATAGACATGTGGGTTGAGTGAATGCAGCAATATTAGTAGAACGCATCAGTGAAAGTTTGGGGAAAATCCAAAAATCTGTTCAAAAGTTATTCATCTTTAAAATGTTTGCGCAATCACTGCTGGATGAGAAGACTACTGCAGAGTATGATGTCAGATGCGTACAATGATATAAGGAAAATAAAAAGAGAATTTCACAAAACTTTGCTTTTTGAATAAAGTGCACATTTCTTCAACCTGTTATGTATGTTGACGGTAATATATTCCCCCTGCCTTCTAAAAGAGAGAAGTCGAGTGACCTTTTGTTTTGCGAGAAAAGTGAAAATATGTTGAATTTTCTTTATACTTTCTTTATAATGTTGTACACATGTGACATCACAAGCTCTAGTAGTCTTCTCATCCAGCTGTGACTGAGCAGAAACTTCAAAAATTCATAACTTTTGAACAGATTGTCAGATTTTCCTCAAACTTTCATTGATGTGTTCTGCTAATATTGCTGCATTCATGCAACCCACATGTCTATGAAGGTGAAGTTGTCCTTTAAAGTGTAAATGTTCACTTTTGTGCATGTGTTAGCAGAGAAGACTTATAAATTACTGTACATATGTTTCCCTACAATGTTTTATATGAAGTGACCATATATAATGGGGGTGCCATAGAACAACGGTCTTCCAACCAGGAATGTGGTCACCTTTCCATCTCCCTGATCTAATTATACAAGTATTTAATCCTAAATTAGTGTGTATATAAGCAGCAGTAATATCAGTGCAGGGATATGGTACACCTCTCTTCCAGACCTCCCCGTTGATTGGAACAAAGGAGATTAAAAATAACAACAGAAATCACACAATAAGACAAACTGTAAACTAACAGCACAAAATATAACAGACCCAAATGAGACGCAATCACACTGTGCATCAATTCTATTTGATATAAATTGGGAAAATATGAAATATATATACAGTTGACTGTGGTTGATGAGATATGCTCCTTTACATAACAAAACGCAAGTCGTTGTAGAAAATGTAATAAACACACTTCCAGTGGCTCGTGTACGACGCAAGTGGGCGTAAACACATTACAAAATACAGTCTAGAATGTAGACTAACACGGTGCATGCACGTTTCATATCAATGTCCATCCACATATCGAAGCCGAAGGACTGAGCAATTCATGAATTCAAGATCGTGATGTGGGTGGGTACAGTACCACCGGTGGGTACGGAGTACGGAGTCGGCCATAGTAATAGTGAGTATGTCTATGGATATTGACAATAAAAGTCAACTAAGCCTATTGCGATCCGTAGTGAACAGTCGTCTACTTGTGCAACTGGGATGATACCCAGTAGGCCTACTATGTTTGTAATGTAATGATTTAGAATTGGCGTAGATTACCTTTACAGAAACTGACAGATGAAGACTATTTAACTTATATTAGTCCCGCTAATATAAGATGGTGTAAGTCAATGCAGACACGCAAATTCAGCTCACCGCACACACGATTGTATGTAAGTTGCACCCTCACTAACTATACACAGCCCAGTCGCTGTATAAATAGCGGCTGTTGCTTCGCAGAGTGACTGGTCGATGGTCGGGCTACACCCTCACCTTATTTGCGACTTAATACGACATACATCATGCGGCACCATACATCGACATCTACGCGGACCTCTACGGTTTGTAACTGTTAGTGTTAGACTCTAACGTTACTTGATCAGTGACAGAATCTGGCAGTTGGAAAAGACATTACAACAATATAGATATCTAGGGCCTACAAGCAGTTCTGACAATACTTGCACTTGGGATAAATACACAGTTACAATGCCTGGGATCATGAGATGAGTAGTGAAATGAGAGTGTGGGTTGACTATACACGGCCCTGTCGCTGTGCACGGTGTCTGGTCGGGCTTAACTGCAACCAGCAGCCCCAAACGCGTAGTGTAATGGGGCTGCGGACTTTAGCATTCAGGATCATGACAGGGGTAGTATCGCGGATAAATATCAACTTAAAATCGAAAAATGTCTTCAATTTGAAGACTTACAGGTGAAGCTGAAGTGTTGACAACGGGTAACGTGCAACGTTTGGTACTGCCAATAGTCCCTTTCTGTTCGAATTGATGACTTAATGTGACTCGGTCGAGAGGAGCCTGGGAGAGCTACACTGAATTGAACGGACTGTAGCATTCAGGATCATGACAGGGGTAGTATCGCAGATAAATATCAACTTAAAATCGAAAAATGTCTTCAATTTGAAGACTTACAGGTGAAGCTGAAGTGTTGACAACGGGTAACGTGCAACGTTTGGTTCTGCCAATAGTCCCTTTCTGTTCGAATTGATGACTTAATGTGACTCGGTCGAGAGGAGCCTGGGAGAGCTACACTGAATTGAACGGACTGTAGCATTCAGGATCATGACAGGGGTAGTATCGCAGATAAATATCAACTTAAAATCGAAAAATGTCTTCAATTTGAAGACTTACAGGTGAAGCTGAAGTGTTGACAACGGGTAACGTGCAACGTTTGGTTCTGCCAATAGTCCCTTTCTGTTCGAATTGATGACTTAATGTGACTCGGTCGAGAGGAGCCTGGGAGAGCTACACTGAATTGACGACCAGCGCATGCGCACACATCACATGTGCACAAATTTCAAATCCATTGACCGGATAAGATGTCTTTGTGCTCGTGCGCTGGCCGTCAATTCAGTGTAGCTCTCCCAGGTTCCTCTCGACCGAGTCACATTCAGTCATCAATGCGAACAGAAAGGGACTATATATGGCAGAACCAAACTTTGCACATTAGGCCAAAAAAAAAATTGGTTTGTTTGCCCTTCGCGACCGACCGAAAATCACGGAAATTTTGGGTCACATTTTTTTTTTTTTTTTTTTTGCTCTTTCAAGTTTATTTTTTTCCACAAATTTCATCTTCTACAAATTTATGAACGGTTTTAAACCCAAAATTATCCATTTTAAGCTAAGAAAGAATGAAAAAAAGTCTAAAAATGTTTGATTTTTTTTTTCATCTCATCGACCCGTCATAATTGTGTTTGGGCCGCGCGGGGCCGCGGGCTACGTTTTATAGCATGCATTGCATGCTAGCTACCTTTTTGGCTCACGTGCGTGCACGCATGTGCACGAAATCCAATCAATGCATGCATATATGCGCTTAGATAGTGTCCTAGCTAGCTACTGGCCGCGGCACAGCGCTCCAGCTCGACTGCCAAGATGGCTACTTTTGCAGCATCCGTTACCAGCTGTCATGGCACCAAAACCGTTTGGAGTTCAGTTGCTAGCATCTCACTGGAAGGTACTTTTTTAGGAGCTGTTTGAAAAATGTAACAAAGATGAACGTTATAAGTGTTTGTCAGTGAGTGTTTCTGCCTCGCGTACCGGGCCCTGGCAAGACGTAAATTTGAATGAATCCCCTGGGAGTTTTGAGTGCATTGACATATGGAAAAAAGGGTACCCTGTATTTAAAAAAACAAAACAAAACAAAACAAAAAAAACGACCTACCGACCCTCTTGGGTTTTGACAATTAAGGGCAAACAAACAATTTTTTTTTTTGGCCTTACCTGTTGTCAACACTTCAACTTCACCTGTAAGTCTTCAAATTGAAGAAATTTTTCGATTTTAAGTTGATATTTATCCGCGATACTACCCCTGTCATGATCCTGAATGCTACAGTCCACAGCCCCATTACGCTACACGTTTGGGGCTGCTGGTCGCAGTTAGGTCGGTCTAAGTGTGGGTATTACTATGGCGTGAATGTATGAGTGTTCCATATCCCATCAGTGCAGACTTGGAAGAATGTAGATTTACATCTGCAACAGTTTGCAAGTGAAATTCTAACATGTGAACCTAATTAACAGCTGAGTTATACACCATTCTTCTAAAGTCAAGAGCAGGGGGCAGCAAAACATTTGTGTGTGTGTGTGTGTGTGTGTTTCGGGGGGGGGGGGGGTACTGAGGGCTGATTGGGGTCAAGGGTCAATCATCCCCCCCCCAAAAAAAAAAACAAACAAACAAACAAACCAAAAAACAAATCCGGTTCCATGGTCCAAGAAGATGTTCTAACTGAGCACTTTCCTGGTGGCAACTGAACTGCTTGGATTTAAAGAGTTCTGTTGGGTTTTGTATAGAAGGATTTTGACTTTGTCTTTGTTACAATTTTAATAGATTTATTCAAAAGTTATGAGATTTCTAAAGAAAATTCATCTAGCTGCTGCTTTAGACAGCACAGATCTACAGACTGAAAAGAATCAAGCACTCAATACCAATTAGCTCACAGCATGCTGTTATGATTGCACTCAGATTTTTTCCCCCCATTTTCTTCATTTCTGTACTATTATTTGCTTCGCACATGTAGATTTAATACCGGTACAACAGTAGGGCCTAATATTTCAAGGGTATAGTATTTCTTGGGGACTTATTAGACAATTTCTTGAGTTATTAGATTCGCCATCAGGAATCCCTTGGATAGAAGAAAAGGTAAGTATTATCACTTTGCAAGAGAGAAAGATGGTGATTTCCCTTCGTGGCTATTATATACATAAAGGCAATATTTTTTACCACTTATTAATTTCACAGATATCAGTTGAGTCACAAAATTTGTGAGAACAAGAACATAGCACATTACAGTATACTGCATTATGCAGATATCTATTTTGGTCGTTTGTAACATGTGTTCACATTGTTTCTTTCACTGCTTCAAATCATTCAAATAATTCTTAGAGAATTTCACTCAAGCTATGGCAGAGTGTCATTGTAAGAGATCTATTCTCACTGAGATATTTAATCATTGCAGCTGACTGCATTATTGATATGAATTTTAATATCAATACATGTATTTAAAGCAGTACAGCTTTCCGTTAGTGCAAGACAGTTAGAGTGAATATATATATTTGTTTCAGGAGAAGGCACGTCTACCACCAGTGTGTCCTGAGCTACACCATGGCAGAGTCTGGGGATGAAGTTGAGGCAGCTGTAGCTGCAACAGACATCCTTGACTACACACTGAATGATGTCAATGTAAGTCAAACTTCAATAGTTTCATCAATTTTCATGGCATGTTAAATCTTTCTGCTCTTTAATAGATCATAGAATAAAACTGGTTATATCTGACAGATGTTGTCATTTTATTAGGAGTTACCTTTCCTTCACTTGATTCTTATGGTAATACCTTGCTGTGTTCAGTATATTTCAAAATTGATATGATATTCAATTAAATTCAAAGAAGTACTAGAATTACATTGCATTCAAAAGTCAGAAGTTATACTGCTGTATCCCACTTTATTTATATTGTTACTATTGTTTCCTATTACTATCATTGTCATCAGTATTGTCTTTAATCAGTGACGCATGCGTAAGTATCTAATGTGTGTGATTATTATCATCTTTTTTTTTTTTATGTGTGTGTGTGTTGCTTAGATTGATGACAGTGAGTTTGATATTCCAGAAGTTGACTCCACACCAAGCCTGGAGAGCATTCTTAATGAGGTATGTACTTCCAGCTATTTTCTATAACATTTTTTGTCTGCATGTTACGTGAAAAATGGCTTGATGATTTCATTGTTCAGTTTTCACGAGGAGAGAAGTTGTAAAACACAGCTGAACGCATGTGATGATGGGATGTACATGTAATTGTATGGGACATTAACAATAACAGTATCTTTCACAATAGCTACTGCATCGAACCTGTCTACAACAACCACATTACCAGTATGTGTTTTCCCTTGAGTTGTTCTAGGCATGTTTAACTGTGCCTGCATTACTTTTACATACTTGCCTCACAACCACCAGATGAATAATGAAAATCACAGTGATGATGATGGTGGTGGTGGTATAGATCATGATAATTTTGATAAGTTATGATTATTGTAATTACATTAATGCAGATGCAAGGCAAACTAGTCATTATTGAGATGTATACTATAATGTGAATCTCCGAATTTATACATGTGTTATAAATTTTGAGAAATATTTGTGATATCAATACTATCCACTGTTACAAGATTAGAGAAGAGACAAAGAATAATTACTGTAGTTGTGCATCTACAACCACAAGTGTCATGCACTTTATTGATGCATTACTGACATAGAATATGTATTTCTGATATAAGGATAAGATATGTTGTATAATCTGATTGACTTTGGTTTATACTATAGCTATTTGTTTTTCAAGCATTGTGCACCGACAAGTGGAGGAAAAATTGATGTCAGCTAAGATGTTAGCAAGCATAGGTGACTTAATTTGAATTCCATTCTTGACAACAGCCTGAAGACTCCTTTGAACCAGATAATCACTCTCTGAGCCTCTTCTCTGTTGGAGCTGAAAACAGCAGTGACAATGTGTCTGTCCACGACATTCCAGTAACTCCTGACAAGTCACCAACTACCCAGCAGTATGTATTTATTCATTTCACTCAAAGGCACTTAACTCTTGAATCCATTTTTAAAATTGAATTATCTTGGACAGTCACATGTTAATACAAAACTTTTATTTTTTTTTTTTCAATTGAACCCATTTTCTAATTTTTGTTAATGAAAGTTTTAGAAAACATTAACATTTTCCTATTTACCTAAATCAAGGACTGGGACATTAATAAGTTCATTGTGAATCTGATTAATCATTCTTCAAACATTCATCGCAGACAAGTACAAGTATGCCAAAGTGTAAAGACAAGAGTAGGAAATGGTGGTTGTAGTGATCTCTTCAAGTGCCAAGAAGGACCGAAATAGATTTGCAAAATGTTTCAAGGTTAATATGAATGTCTGTTTAAGATGTGCATGCATTCCATGTAATGGAGAGCATTCAATTTGAAGTGCCTCTGCCTTTAATCATTTATTCAATTATGAACCTCGCTTATCTTCCTGCAGACGTAAAAACATTCAGTACGAAGAGCATGGGTCCATTCTGAGACATGTCTTGCTGCGTGGGATTGCCTCGCAGGTGTCTTCTGCTGCTGTGAGTCACATTATTGGCAAATATATCTTTTTATTTTGATTTAAGGGGTAGGGGTTGGAAGGACTCTTGGTAAGACTAAAAGGAGGAAGACAGTGCTTTTCACTGGACAGTTTGTTAGCAAAAAAAAAAAAAAAAAATGTGAGTGACAGACTTACATTGATAACTTGGTCTTGAGTTCATATAGAATAAAGCTACAAATCAGAAGACACTGTGCAACTCAAAATGTGGCTGTGTGACACTAGTAACACAGAATAGGAAGTTGGTTACTGTGTGATGTTGAACACTGCCTATCATTTTATACATTTTTAAAGAGAAATTCATAGCATTTGAAGCTTTGCCTAACATACAGATAGTAGCACTTATCTATGTATAACTGTCATACATGGTCACAAACTACCATCTGCTGTGGTGAGCATTCTTCCCCATGACTAATATTATGTTGTGTTTAATCAAGTAAAATTATTTCTTTTTTCCAATTTACAGACTGCTGACATGTCACCAATATTAGTATAAATTTGTGAGGACAGAAAAAAAGTAAATAAAATGTTTTTACGTTTTTAGATTGGTGTTTTGCTGTATAAAAATCCAAGCCATGAAATGTCACAGTTACTTTACTTATTTGTCATTTTAAAAAGTGCATTTGTAGAAGGGTACTGATACATGCTTCTGATTACAGTCATGTTCCACATTTGTACCTGTTAAAGCTGAAAAAAATATTCTTACTTTAGTGTGATACCAAACATCATCATTGGATCAAATTTAGTGAAATTTGTATTATGTACAACAGGACTGACAGTATGCTATTTGAATATGCTAAGCTT
This sequence comes from Diadema setosum, assembly GCF_964275005.1. NCBI lineage: Eukaryota > Metazoa > Echinodermata > Echinoidea > Diadematoida > Diadematidae > Diadema > Diadema setosum. Next base: position 15,817,089 of record NC_092706.1, read on the forward strand.
AGGAAAAAAAAATTAATTGCATGATTGTGATTCCATGCTGCATTGCTGTTCTAACTTTTGTAGCTTTGTAGGGATTTATGCAGGGCTCTACAAATGAAATGGCACCTCAGAGTCAAGAGTACACAGTATGAATGACAGCACATCTACATCAGAAACAATGATTTGAAATTAATGGCTGTATTTTAGACATTGAAAACAAAAGATGACATAGTTTATGCTCTTCATATCTTTTTTTTTTTTTTTGGTCACCTCAGGACCGTGTGGATGCGGGAAAACCAACAGCCATCGCAATCTCTATACAAATTGCTGTAGGCAGCTCACATGGCCTTATATTGGTGTTTGGTAAGTTTACATAAATGTGAGATCCCAGAGAAAGCAAAAGAAATCATCTCCGGCTCAAATGGTTCTCCTGATTATAGTCTTCAGTCCCTTATCCATGATACAGGACACCTAACTAAGAGATGGTCCTACAGTGTAATTGAAACTAAATAGATTTAACATCTCTTTTGAAAGTTAACATTTTTACAGCTACATTTTTATGATGTAAAGTTACTTTGACCTCGGTTAAGAGAAAATGCCACCATTTATTGCTGAATTAGTCAAATCAGAGAAGTCCATTTGTATTATGATGAGTAACTTTGTGTGTCTTTTGATTGTGATACATTTTATAGGGCACTAAATAACTTCACAAAGAACATGAATTATTAAAGCTTTTAGTATTTAGAAGTATGAATGGATGCATAGTATTTTTCAGTTTTGTCAATATTGAATGTTTATGAGTATTGTAAATCATTGCAGAGACTCCAACTCTCCCGCTTTCGACAGGAGATCTCCCGTTGAAAGCCCATTTTTGCAAAATCTCCTGTTCTCCCACTTGAGATTTGATTTCTTCCGCCCTGGCTCTGTGTCTCCCGCTTGAAATAATTTCTTACTTTTTGTCTTCGTATGTTGAAAAATAAGCCTTAGATAGCACTAGGGAGCATCAAGAACCCTAATTATTAGAGCTTCCAGGGCCCAAGCGGGCCCTGGACCCCGGCCGCAAGGAACTTCTCGCTCGTGATATGCACTTCGCGCACATCAAGTTGGAGTCTCCCGTTTGCTTGGGGTTTCAGGCGGGAGAATCTCCAGATCAGAAGGTGCTTCGGGTTGGAGTCTCTGTCATTGTAGGATGTTAGAACACATTACCCAAGTTTTATTATTTAAAAAAAAAAAAAAATATATATATATATATATATATATAAACATCAGTACCCATAATACCTTTGTCTTGTGAATACTAGTACAGTATGTGTCATGTGTCAGCTTTCATAGCCAGATTTCTGATATTCACAGAACCCATGTGTGTCTGTATAATGGAGATGATATTTGTTAAGAGTGAGGAAGAAACATGTTTGCTTGTCTACCATGTAGACCCCAAACAGGTGTTGAGATGGTGCCTTGGTAGTACAGCAGTTGGGGCTCAGTATGGAGCAGTGTCTGCACTCAGTATCAACAATGACTGTACCAGGCTGCTTGCTGGCTTTGCCAAGGGGCAGGTATGTATACTGCCCTCATCTCTCATTGGTAATACCATAAACCAGTCATTTCATGCCACTGACTGATGTCTGGGATAAAACAGGTGTAATTTCTTATATATTGGTGGCTGGAATAAATGCAGGTGCTATTCATACCATGTCATACGTAGTCGTCTTAATTTATTTCCACGTCTGATTAAAGACTTAATGTAAAGATTCAAAATTCAAGATTCTTATGAATATGCAGTGGCAGCCCATCATGTTTGGTAGTAAGTGAGAGAGATTCAAGTGGAAGCATGATATAGCATTCCTGATTTTCTCCTTGAAGAGTACTGAGGTGTTTGATTGAGATTAAACCAACGAAGGAAACAGTGATATAGAGGACCAGGGAGGTGGAACAGATTCCACCTCCCTGAGAGGACTGTATTAAAGGCTATTTCAAAGCTCAACGGTATTCAGTGAACAGTGAATATGTATTTTAAGACAAAACATGGTTTACAGCTGCATGTGGATGATGCATAATTTTAGATTCTGGTAATAAAACTAAAACCTGTAAAAGACAGTGAAGCAGAATATGATGTAGATTTTTGATGCTACGATGTATCACCCCTTCAGATGACCATGTGGGATCTAACATCAGGCAAGCTGCTAAGAACCATCACTGATGCCCACCCACCTGGCTCCGCTGTTCTTCACATTCAGGTAGGATGCCCTCCTTTGCTCACTGTAAATAAGGTTTATGATGCAGGAAGATGGATTTTTACTGCTGATATCATCTCCTTTCTGTGCTTGTTATATTTTATGCACTGTGCTGATAATTTAATCTAGGATGTATTGTGTCAAAATAAACATTTTCCTAACTAGCTTGAGGGATTTCAATCATCTGTTGAAGTCGGGAAACATCAGTGATGTGTCGGTTTTTATTATTATCACCGTAATTTCTCAACAGGTAGACTGCAGGGTACATGTATTCTCTTGTATATTGACTAGTGCAATGTTTAGTCTTTTTCCTTCCAGTTGATTTGATTATGAGTGCAACTGCTTCCAAGACATTTTGATATGCATCATATTCACACTAGAAGTGAGTGAAAATGGAGATGGTCATTGGTAGGTGATGTTTTGCTATGTTATATGATCAAGGCTCTGTGGACTATATAAGATTGCAAGTTCACAAGGTGATTATTAAAGTGAAATTCATTTTTCTCTGCCAGTTTACAGATGATCCAACCTTGGCGATATGCAGTGATTCTGGAGGTTCTGTCTTCGAGCTCAGCATGAAGTGAGTTTAATGTAAATTATGTCTGCCAGTACCCAAGAGGGGTGTCAATCTACCGTTTCTTTTGTTATTGCCAATTTTTAATCGGCATATTTAGTTCATGGTGCAGTTTGTTTATTTCATGAATGATATATTGAGATTGTGTATTTGTTGTATTATTTCATCTTTTTAATGCCAAGAGACATGCCGAGATTGAACCAAAATTTGATGGAAAGATGTCAGTGCACTTATGCAGGTGCTCAAATAAGACTACAGTATTCTCTCTTTTGAGGCATAAATTAACAGCAGTGTTAGGACTTCATTGTCTCTTGGCCTGGTTCTACATTAGAGCAAGAATGATGTGTATTTCAAAAGACTTTTAAGTATATTAGACCAATTCCATCGATAGGTTTATTTACTTTGGTCTTTCTTACTCTGCCTTACCCTGTAAGGCAGTGTGGTACACGTATATTCACACATATCTATTCCTTCTACAATTAAATGAACTTGATTCAATACATACCAAATTGATAGACGCATTTGCCTTGTCTGCCTTGCAACTTACTGTACTTGGTGTCATGTTTTCACAAATACCTTCCTTCAAAGTGATTGTTGATGATGTCATTCATTTTTTTTTATTTGTTTATTTGTTGTTTTAAAGACGGGTCATGGGAATGCGCACCTGTGAGTCAAGATGTTTATTTTCTGGGAGGTAAGTTCACAATGAAATGATTAAACATTTAAGCACTTTCTGCAGAATTTAATCTTTTTAAATCCCAGTATTTTAAAATCTCTGCCATGACAATGGCCTACAGATTGGCATTATTTTATCTTGACATTTGTTGAGTATCAGAAGTGAAATTTAATTCAAGCTTTTCACATGAATATCTGTATTTTATTACAATATACCATGCAGTGATATCAATACTCAATGAATGTTTGTGTCAGGTCTGTTGTTGACATGGCACACTTAAAACTTGTCTTAGAGTGTTTTTGCACTCCATAGTAAGTGAGGAAACTTGTGAATTGTGGGCCACCTCTGTTGGTATGTAACAGAATGTCTTCATATTTCAGTCGGGGAGAGGTGTGTACTCTGGCTCCCCTGAGGATGGATACCACTGTCACTAGTCACCCACTGAAAGATTTCTCTCTCCTTGCCATGGCAACACTCTCCAAGGTATGGAATGTACAATATCCTTACCATGTCTGCAATGATGTCTTAAATACCATGATATACAACAATGATGTTAAACAACAACATACATGTCAACACAAGTTTTTGAAATCTTGATGTCAATCAGGGGAAACAAAAAGAAACTGTTTTAGTCCATGGACATAATTCAACCATAGATTTTGTTAAATTACCTTTGATGAATTAGGGCAATAGTGGAATTAAATACTATCTTTGTCTTTGACAGATGTCTTCTGTGTTTTACTTTGTTTCATGTTATAGTGTTAGTTGTTAGAATGACATGTATACAAAAAATTCTAACAACTAACACCATAGCATGAAACAAAGTAAAACACAGAAGACATGGTGTTAGTATAACATTGAAAGTAGTTTTGTCTGTGTCCAAATATTACATTGTATCCCAACATTTGCATCTTAGTTTTACTTATAAGTTGTGAGAATACTTTCACAGCCTCTGTAGTTTTCATAAATATATATTCAGCCACTGTGTTTCACTTGGTCAGGTAGATGCAGCTGCTAAGGCCTATTTTTGCTCTAAAATGTTCATTGATTCGGTCAAAGCAACTAAACACTTCATAAGTTAGAACATGCCATACCAAGAGTTGTAGCAATATTGGGAGTGACATTGAAATTCAGTTCAACATGTTTTATATCGTACTTTGCACATATGTCTGTGCTGCAAAAGGTCACCTTTGCCCACAGAGTTTAATGTAGTGTTCATTGTCAGTGTGATTGGGAAAGGGACTGTGTGCATTGGGATTACACCATCTGAGATATCTAATATCTAGACAAGTATTAAAGATGATTAAATCATAAAGACTTTTAGCCATTAGAAATCACCAGTTAAACTTGTCACAAAAGAGTAGATACTCTTAAATGAAAATAGTTTTATTTTGTTTTTGTTTTTTTGTCAATTGGTAACATGAGCCACACAGTAGGATGAGTCTTGGAAGTCACAAGTCATGGTCTGTGATAGATATTCATCACGTATCCGGGCAATTACCCCCAGAGGGCAATTACCCCCCGGCTAAATACTGGTTAGTGGTAAGGTTAGAGTTAAGATTAGGGTTAGGGTTGGGTTTAGTGTTAGGAGTTTGGGTTATGGTTAGGATTAGTTTCAGGATTAGGATTAGGATTAGGGACAGGGGAAGGGTCCGGGGTAATTGCCCAGGGGGTAATTGCCCTAGACCCATTCATCAAAATGGGTGGGTTTTGCATTCTACAGTGATGTTGCACATTTTGCATTTAAAAAAAAAAGAGTTATCTCACAAGACAAAAAAAAAAGAGAAAAACAAAGGATATAAGAAGGATAAAGATGTAATAAATGACTTCATTGCTTATTTCTAAAGTATAAGATGAAAAATGCATATTGGTAACAAACAACATAATGCATTTCTAACGTAGTCAAATTTCCCTGATGATTTAGATCATGCTGATGAAATGTGTTCTGTTCATAATAATGAAGGTATTCATCGTGGGTCTGAGGCCAAGACTAACCGTCATGTTCACCAAGCAGCTCAGGGTAAGTCCCACAAACCTATACCTTACTGTGAAACAAAAAAATTAATTTGTACAGGAAGCCTGGTGTTGGTACAGGTTCCTGGCATTTTGAATCCAGCCCAACATCTGTAGTGACATACTAGGCGCGTTCAGACTGGCAAAAGAGATCGCAAAGTTTCAGTTTCTAGCGGTCATACTGGCATTAGATCGAGAAGTTTGGTGGAATGGGGAGATATCCCTTGTTGGAGTGGGAAGTTTCGCGGGAAGTTTGCAGTCACACTGGCAAAACATCAAGATCTTACAGATTGCGATCTTAAACTTCTCTATCTTTTGCCAGTGTGACTGTGCCTACTGAGTGTTCAATGATACTTTTACTGCAGAATGACATGACATGGGTGACCTCAGTGTATTCACCTTGCCATCGAGAGCAGAAGATAGGAATGACTGAGATTACTTGAAGACAGAGAATGACTAATGTATTTCTTATCACATAATAAATGAAATCTTTGTGTATAATTAGAGCTAAAATGCCAGTTTTCTTATTTGTAAATGTCGGTAAATATGGAAATATTGTTTCCTCTTACTCTCGTGTAAACCAATTATGAGTCATGTATTGTCTAGTCATTTTTCTGAACCAATAAAAAATGTATTGAGTGCGGATCTATTCTTTGAAAAGGATTCTTCACTACCTGAAACAGACATACAAGGATTCAGTGCACTATTTTTCATCTAGTGTCATACCCATTAAATGCATTTCAAACCCAAATACCAATATGAAAGGGGCATAATGTGGTTCCATTTCTCATTTCTAATTATCTCATGCTATGGCTTTAATCAGTGTATGTTGTTGGTTTCTTCCAGGGTGACCCTTCAACTCTGCCCCTTCTTGCCTGGCAGTTTGTCATCATTCAGGTCACAGACACAGCAAAGGTCGTTGACCCCGTGCTGGCTTGTGCCAGAACAAATATCATCAACTTCTATCAGGTACGAATGACAAACTATGAGGCTATTAGTGTGTTCAGTGTTCTGGCAGGTGAAGATCCACATTTTATACACATTAATCAGGGGACTTTGGACTTACCAGTGCGTGATTATATGATGGCATGTGGGCCAAATCAAAGTCTTCCATGTATGAGTGGTTCCAAAGTCTCGTCTAGCAGTTCTAGGGTTTTAGAATGTTCATAGCCAGGAGGCAGTTCTATAATCTAAATTGTTGAAATTTTGTGAAGAATTTAAGGAATTTGGAACAATACCCCTTAAAGTGCCATGGCATACTGTGCTTTAGTTTATCTTAGACAGAGTAGTATTAGATTGGTTGAGATTTTTATTAAAATATGCATAGTTTTCTTTTTTGCCCAGTGGAAGAAGTACATCATTGGAGATAGGTGCAGATTTGAAGAAAAACAAAAAACAAGCCCAAAATACTGGTATTTTACATTATCATTACAATGCCATTATTCAGAACACACCAGAACATGCATTTTGTTAACTGATGTATTGTAGGCTTTGAAACTTCTGGTCTTGTAGCTTCACATGTTTTTTGTTTTATTTTGCGATATCTCCCATTTTGAATGACATCCCTAAAGGTGCTGTACCAAGATGACGGCAGTAAAGTGAAGTTTGCTCCTCTTCAGAGCATCATTTTGTCATACAGTCTTCTCAATGTGCAGGTGAGAAAATTATTTTTGTGACTCAGGGATTTGACTGTATTCTCATGTGAAAGCATTTCATTAGTTACCCCAATCTTGTGTGAATTAAATTGGCTTCCGATGCAATGCTGACTTACATGCAAGATTCTTTTATTAACATTTTCCTGCTTTAAGGTTTTGCTTAGCATACAATGTATCTCCAAGAACTCATCCAGAAATATCAACCAGTTAATAGTAAAACCCTTGTTCCAGGTCCATGTCTAATAGTTTAACTCCTAATCAGCAGAACATTTTAAAGAGCACAAACTTTTGCAGTGACAGCGGCAGGACTGTGGAATTCTGTCTAGAAACCAAACATGCACAAACAGTCAGTTCTTTAGAGGTAGGGAATCCCATTTGCACGCCTTAAATGAAGAGTTGTATAAATACAGTGGTATGTTGAAGAGAGTATCATTTTAGAAACTCCCATAAAGTATTGAAAGTGGAAGGTAACATTTAGTACATTTTTTTGACCGTTAGATTTTGAATGGAATTGTTTTCGGGGCTAACCGTAAATTCCAGTACATTACTAGGCTACCTTTGCAGACCCATGTACTGCATGTGTGTCCATCATGTATATTTTGTGAAGAAAGTTCATCAACACTTACAAACATTTCTATATACATTCTTGCCACACACTCTATATGTTATTACATCAGCTCTTGTACTTTTAGATTTGTGTTTATAGATCACAAATACAGAAGAATACAACAAAAAAGCTTAAGTGTGGCTGACACACAGAACTACTGAGTAGTTGAGTTTTGTGCATTATTCAAATTTTAGATAACTGTTGACTTCCAAATTTGTAAGCAGTGGCCTAAGCAAGTCCCCTGAGGTTCATATGTAATGTTTTGCTGCATTTTTGGAGGTCTGTAAAAGGTATCCCCTACCTTTAAAGAGCAATGCTACAACATATTTCTTTTTATAATGAAACATTCCACCATTCTTTACCTCCCTAGATCTCACTGTATCAATTATGCTTTTCCATCATATATTCTTTTATATCTCTTTTCTTATACTTTTAACCCTGAAACACTTAGAGAATTCTTTCAGAATATGACATGTGCTAGCTATGAATATTTTATATCAGTGGATAAGACAACATTTATACACTTAGGGTTAGTAGGCAAATTTAGGATAGAGGAGTTCAAAGATCTGAAATGAGGGGTTACTGTAGGTGTGCAAAGAAATTAATATAATTTCCATCAACTTTTTGTTTCGTTTGTCCTTTTTATATGTGTGTGTGTTCATATACCATCTGTTGATGTCTATGACTCATGATCTTTTCTCAGTGGATGAATGCAAAAACCCTGGTGACTGTGGATACCACCGAGAGGCTACATGTCATTGATGTCAAGTCTGAAGAGGAACTGGAGGTCATTGACCTCGGTGATGTGGAGCTGGTGTATGGCAGCAGTCACTTCAAGAGTCTTGCTACGGGAGGCAATGTTAGCAAAGCCTTGGTGAGGATAGAGTTGCTTGATTTATAGGAGTCTTAAGTTGTCGCTTAACAACAAGGTCTCATTCTATTCGATTCACAGGGGCGCATGAATGGAATTTAATTTCTTCTGATCTTAAATCCAGTACTACACTTACTCGTTTCAGAACCCTATTCAAACGTATTACATTTAAAAAACTATCATCCTTGACTGAGTAGACTTCAACAGCTGTACTTTTTCTTCTTTCTTTATCTTCGTTTCTTTACCCTCTTACCAATCTCGTGCATTGCATTTTTTACTGAGTGTATGCTTGCGTATGTCTATGTGTATATTGTAACGTAATTCTGTTTTTTCTAATTTTCTACTTATGACAGAAATTTCGATATATGCTTAATTGCATTTTTGTTATTGATTGTTTGATTGCTGCAAAGGGGCCCCATAACAAGCACTACTTGCTTACAAGGGGTCCCGGCCTTTGAATGTTATGTCTTTTATAATGTGCACTTTTTTATGTTGTATCATACAGTTGCCGAATAAATTGAAATTGAGTCTGATATCAAATGGCCTATCAGTTAACTATGTTTTGTGAGAAGGCCTTTGTAGGAGAAAGTGAGTTACTCCATCAAGGTGGTAATATAGATTTCCAGATTGGAGATACATTTGTACTGGTTTTGGTCTTAAGGTAAATGTTGTGTAAAAAGTGGGCTTGCATGTCAACTGACAATATTTCTATATACCTGAGAAAAATTGAAAAAGATCTATGGTTTTTCTTTTAACAAAGTGCAATCAGTATTGTATCAGTATGAATTGAATAATTTGAAGGAATCATGAAACAGCGTAGAAGTGATTGATACTTCAGAGTTAGAAAAGAGTTTCATATCTTTCTATTCATTGTGATTGGAAACAGTCTAATATCTTATGATTCAATGAGATGCTGCTCACTATCCATTGAAGCCAAGCTTAATCTTCCTTTCTTTTGGTACACTCAATTTCTAGTTTCAAGTTCTCTTTGACATGGTGCACTCTTGCAATTTGCTGTACTTTATACTGAAAACAAGCTTTGATTTACATCAAAGAAACTAATACCTCTGATGTACTCCTGAATATTGCCGTCTCCAGGCTCTCTCCGAGTCACTGCCAGCTTGTTTTCTGACACATCATGAAATGGAACCTATTTTCTATATATGTATTGTTTCTGATAAGCTATTAATCGCTCATTGCTTTTCTGTACAGGCACTGGCTGGAGAAAGAGCTTGTTACCAGTCTATAGCAACCAACAAGGGCCAACTTATTATTCTGGGGACCAAGGTAAGTGCATGATTGTCTTCTCTCTTTTCCCAAATCTTAGAAGATGATGAGTATCGTCACTTTACTTATCAACATATACATGTATGTTTACATCAGGCTTATGTGTAAAATCAGTCAAATAAGTCTTTATTTGTTTCTCAGTGCAGACTCATATACCAGGTTATATACCCATATTAGTGCTTTGATTTACATATAAGACTTTTTGTGATAGATAACTTCTTATGGTGTATTGGAGTGCATTTGCGGGGTGAGAAGTCAACGGGTAAGGGTTACTGGATGGACAAGACCTAATGTCTAAAATAACATTATGACATGGTTTTTCAACTAATATGTAAATGAAATGATACTCCATCTAAGTGTTTACAGTGTGAGTTTACTCTGTGTGTCTAGAACTGATATAACTTAGAATTCTCATTGTGTTAGCTGAAATGTCAGAGTGAGGGAGGCTTATCATAAACAATACTATTTGGTTACAGTGCTGGTTTCTATCTTCTGCAGTACTGATGAATTGTTTAATCTTTTTTTTTCAGTCTCTTCATTTTACAATGCTTTTCTCTGATTTCAAGATCTCATACTTTTTTATTCTTCTTTCAGTCCATCCACGTAATGAACATCAGATCATGGAATCAGGTAAGAAGGCATTATTCAAGAACATTTGAGTCTTTTTGCCACATTGGGTGTGTTTTCGGCAAAAGTGAGAAATGTTCAGGCCAAGGTTATTAGCTGTGTCATGAACTGTCTTTTTACTCTTAAATAAATTTGCTGGTGTGGCTCCTTTGAATTTTCCATAGATATGCAACTCATAACAGGGCAAGTTTTAAGAGACATAAGGTACATAACTATGTGTATCTTTTTTTTTTTTTTTTCATATCGTGGGTTTTAGATCATCAGGGGAAAAAAATGGATTAGTGTACTTTTTGAAGTGTCTAAATGAATTTGAATTTATAAGTTTTCTGGATTAGCACATGCTTAGATATCAACTTGAGAGGAAACAAACATTTCCTTTCTGAGTACCACTATTTAACTTCTTTGATTCTTCCTTCTCAAAGCTGAATGAATTTAGATGAAATAAACAATATGCAGAAATTCCTTCAAGAATTTAAATCTTATACTGCTTTCTGCACTTGTGTTTATATTCTGCTTGAATGTTCAGCGCCTGGATGTTCTCTTGAAGAGTGGCAAATACAAGGAGTGCCTCAAATTAGCAAGCTCATTCTACACAGGAAAGGCCAAGGCTGTCTTAGGTAAGGAGTATATATTTTTTAATGTTTTTTTTTTTTTGGAATTTCTCAAGTTGCATGCCATTTGCAAATTGTAGAACACGCAAAAACATTAACTCTGATCACAATATGAATGCAACTTGTACACATACATTTCTCTGTCCGTTAGTGTACTCTTCATTTGCAAATTTTAACCTCATGCAAAATTGTCGGGAAGTCCTGATTTGCGAAAAATTAGACTCGCTGAATATATAACTTATGCAGTAATTACATTCTAAATGCCAGTGAATTTTTAAGTATTATCTGCTTTTGTTTCAATCAAAGGCTTTTGCTATTTGCAAAGTTTATGTATTGATTGGAAGAATGAACTATGGGAAATATGAGAGAGATATTGTGATTTTGTTTTCCTTCACTGAGGTGACTTAGCATCCTGGTAGCATTGGGAATGGAAAAGGTCTTGGGTGAGGAAAGTTTCTCATTGATTTCATTCCATACATTTTTGCAACTTGAATGGAAAGAATACACAAAACAGCATGAAAAGCATACAGTGCTGTAAAGGTGAATATTTTCACGCAAGCAATTTTTTCGTGCTTGGCTGGGTAAGTTGAGTTTTGTGTGTTTTCAGGTACGCGGAATCAAGAAAGCAATTACTGAAACATATGGCAAGTAAAATATTTGCATGCTTTTATTTTCGTGCTAGTTTCTGGTTGTGCGAAATGCACGAAAATTTCAAAACCGCGAAAGTTTTCACTTTTTACAGTTGACAAGACAGTGTTTAATATGCAATGCACACATGTACTTCTTACAAATCATTAATAGTCACATATGAGGATGGTCACACTATGAAATGCATTTTAGCCGACAGCCAGAGAATGGTGTTATTGTCATTAGTGTTTTGTGAATGCAATAGCAGAGGAAAGTTAGGTTACCTGTGAGAAGTATTACACTAATGCAGTTCTGTATTCTCATTCAAGTGAGTGAGGTATTTCTGTTTCGTCCATAGATCAACAGAACTAAAAACGTGCATGTATTCATTGTCGTATATGTCAGAATGAATGATCCTCCCTGCTATCCAGTGTTTAGAGTACATGGTGTGAAACTTACCAATACACTCAGATTAGCTAAAAAGAAATATTTTGCGGACCAATTGAGTCAATTCAAATGTGATATCAAGAACACTTGGAAAGTAATAAATACCGTTTTGAATAGAGGGAAGGCTGTAAATCTCATTTCTAAAGTTCAAGTTGATAACACTATCATTGAAGACAAGTCTGAAATTGCCGAGATTTTTAACTCATACTTTTCAAAAATAGGTTCAAACTTAGCACAAACTATTACTCCAAGTGATAAATCATTTTACGAATTTCTTTCCTCACCAAACGACTACTCAATTTTTTTCAAGCCAATTGACAGGCAAGAATTAATCAAAATTGTACTTCAGCTCAAAGCAAACAAAGCCCCTGGCTATGATGACATTGGCAATGTCCTTATCAAAGACATTATACATTGTATAGCAGATCCTTTATTGTTTTTATATAACCTTTCCCTACAATCTGGTCAAGTACCATCTAAAATGAAACTCGCAAAGGTGACTCCAATATTCAAGAAAGGAGACAAATTATGTATCAGCAACTATCGCCCAATATCTTTGTTAACTTCGTTATCAAAAATCTTAGAGAAAATTGTTCATTCAAGGACTACTACCTTCCTTGAATCTCACAACATCATATCTGACTCCCAATTTGGCTTTAGAGAAAAACATAACACAACTCATGCCATTCTAAGTTTAATAAATACCATTTCAGCTTCAATCGAAAAATCCTGTCATACTATCGGTTTGTTCTTAGATTTTTCTAAAGCTTTCGATACTATAAATCACGACATTCTGTTATACAAACTTGCGCACTATGGTATTAGAGGTAAGGCTCTGGAATGGTTCGAAAGTTATCTTTCTGGAAGAAAGCAATTTGTTACCATTGATGGATATAATTCGTCTATGGTACCAATCACGTGTGGAGTTCCCCAAGGAAGCCTTCTTGGTCCACTGTTATTCTCTGTTTATGTAAATGACATTCGATGTTCTTCGAGTGTTCTCTCTTTTATCCTTTTTGCCGATGATTCAAACATATTCTATACTCACAGTGATCCTAATAAGTTAGTAGAAGTTTTAAATGTAGAACTTACACATGTAACAAATTGGATAAAAGCAAATAAATTATCTTTAAATAAACAAAAAACCAATTACATGTTATTTAGTAACTCTGTTAAACAACTTCCTGACCAAGTGATATTTGATAATTCTGTCATTAAAGAAGTCAAGACTACAAAATTTCTCGGTATTACAATTGACAATAAGCTAACTTGGAACTGTCATATTGATAATATTTGTAAGATAGTTTCAAGAAATATTGGCATTATTAATCACGTTAAACGGATTCTCCCCAAGTCAGTGCTTCTTATGTTATATTCAACTCTTATTCTTCCTTACCTTAATTATGGCGTAATGGCATGGGGAAATGCAATACAAACAAAAATGGACAGGGTACTTCTCTTGCAGAAAAGAGCGATGCGTTTGATATGCAATACCGCTTATAGATCACACACTGATGTCTTGTTTAAAGAAAACCGTATTCTTAAGATTACTGATTTATATCGTCTTCAGCTGGGTTGTTTTATGTACAATGTAGAAATTAACGCTACCCCTGCTGTATTTAAGGAAATGTTTCGAAAAAATAATGTTATACATAATTACTCAACAAGGAATGCGAATGATTATCATCTTCCTAAAAATAGAACTAGTTTTGGTAACAGAAATTTCATGTTTACTGGTCCTAAGCTTTGGAATTCCTTTGATCGTTCACTAAAACAAGCTCAGAGCTTGAATAGCTTTAAGTATAAGCTCAAAACTTTGTTTCTTGATAAGTATTGATAAACAGTTTTATGGTAATAAAACGTATGTATACTTCAATCAATGTTTTCTAGAAGCACTTTCATTAAGTATACTCGGAAGGTTATCTTCTGTTTCATTCATTATTCTAATGGTATATAATGTACACTGTAAACACTTTATACATAAACCTGTGCTTTGTAACATATACATGACTTGTTGTATATCCATAGTACGGTTCATAATAATTGTGCCCTTGTAAATAGTGTATATATGGTGTTTTTGTTATTCCACTCAGCCTTATCTTTGACATTATTTTGTCTATAATCTGTAGGGGGACTACATTTAACAAGCAGTGCTTCTAAGTAGTCCCCTCCACATTTGTACATGGTGTGATTTTATCTCAGAATATCACAATATTTTGTATATACATGGAATATAATCTGTATAGTATTGATATTATATCCACTATGTGTTATACCCTGTATATTTTATCATATAATGTCCACTATGTGGAATATGAATAAAAATTTCATTTCATTTCATTTCATTTCATTTCATTTCATTTCATTTCATTTCATTTCATTTCAAACTTACCTCTAATCTTGCTTTCCATCTTCTCTCCCCTCCTCTCTCTCCAGGTCTCATCAAGAAGCAGCCACAAAGACAAGCAGAAGTGGCAGACAAGGTAAACTTAAAGGGACTGTACAGTACTGGTTGAGGTGGGGATTCATGTTTTGAACATTCCTAAGTGAGATAATGAAAAGCCTCTTGAGAAAGAGCATGTAATTTTAAAAAGGATTCAACGTTTATTTGATGAAAATTGATTTTCAAATGGGTGAGATATCCAAAAAAGTGCTAATAATAAAAGGCGACATGCTACAACTTTATTAGGATCTCTTTGTTTCACCTTGTTTTTGGATATCTCAGCCATTTCAAAACCGATTTCCATTGAATAAACTTTTGATACCCCTTAGAACTGCATGTTCTTTGACATCTCATAGAGTGGTTTCTGAATAGCTCGCAAAACGTTAAAAGCTAAATCCTCACCTCGACCAGAACTGTACACTCCCTTTAAACACAATAATGTGCTGCCACCTGATTTCAGACTTCACAAAATCATAACTGCTCCTGTGCTGATGTTTTAAGCTTGAAGAGAAAAAATGGCCACAGTTAGAGTAGGGACATATAATAAAGCAAATGAATTGGTATCTTTCCAACCAATATGATTGTATTATAGTAAACCAAACAAAGTTAGAGGTACATTTTGGATAACATTCTGTTTCACCAACAGTAATCCAAAACTAAATAAGAGGTACATTTTGGATGACTTTCACCAACTGTAAGCCAAAACTAAGTAAGAGGTTCATTTTGGATGACTTTTACCAACCATGCATCACATGCTCTGGTTTGTTTTTGTCCCCGCCGAACGAGTTCGAGCAGGGGACTATGAAACGGGCTCCGTCCGTGTGTGTGTCCGTCCGTGTGTCCGTCCGTGTGTGATCAAAATGTTCAAAATGCTACTCCTTCGCCATTTCTAACCCGATTTTGATTCTGTTTGCTTTATATGATAGCACTACATGGGAGCTTTGAAACTTGTATACAGAATTTCAATTGTGACCTTTGACCTTGACCTTTGACCTATATTGTATATTTTGCTTCAAAATGCTACTCCTTCGCCATTTCTAACCCGATTTTGATTCCGTTTGCTTTATATGATGGCACTAGGTGAGGGCTTCAAAACTTCTACACAGAATTTTGACCTTTGACTTCTTTGACCTTTGACCTTGATTTTTGACCTACATTGTACATTTTGCTACAAAATGCTACTCCTTCGCCATTTGTAACCCGATTTCAATTCCGTTTGCTTTAAGTGATGGCACTAGGTGAGGGCTTCAAAACTTCTACACAGAATTTTGACCTTTGACTTCTTTGACCTTTGACCTTGATGTTTGACCTATATTGTACATTGCCTACAAAATGCTACTCCTTCGCCATTTCTAACCCGATTTTGATTCCGTTTGCTTTATGTGATGGCACTAGGTGAGGGCTTCAAAACTTCTACACAGAATTTTGACCTTTGACTTCTTTGACCTTTGACCTTGATTTTTGACCTATATTGTACATTTTGCTACAAAATGCTACTCCTTTGCCATTTGTAACCCGATTTCAATTCCGTTTGCTTTAAGTGATGGCACTAGGTGAGGGCTTCAAAACTTCTACACAGAATTTTGACCTTTGACTTCTTTGACCTTTGACCTTGATTTTTTTACCTATATTGTACATTGGCTACAAAATGCTACTCCTTCGCCATTTCTAACCCGATTTCGATTCCGTTTGCT
Source organism: Diadema setosum (assembly GCF_964275005.1). Lineage (NCBI taxonomy): Eukaryota > Metazoa > Echinodermata > Echinoidea > Diadematoida > Diadematidae > Diadema > Diadema setosum. The sequence goes on from NC_092706.1 coordinate 15,833,434, forward strand.
TTATGTGATGGCACTAGGTGAGGGCTTCAAAACTTCTACATAGAATTTTGACCTTTGACTTCTTTGACCTTTGACCTTCATCTTTTTACCTATATTGTACATTTTGCTACTAAATGCTACTTCCGGCGGGGACATATATTACGCACCGCGTAATTTCTACTTTTCCTTGTTTACTTTGTGTCCTGCATATTATTGTATATGCTGTTATTTTCGCGTACATATATTTTCGTGAATGAGGAGGTCATGGACATTTTTGTGAGATGTTGTTTTTGCGAATTGACATAGAGGCCTTCATAAGCGCACTACTACTTAAGCATATGGTGACATTTTCGCATGTTGTTAAATTCGCGGTCCAACTCTGATTCATGAAATTCGCGAAAATCAAACCCTCACGAAAGTGACAGCTTACTCAGTATACAGTACTGAGGTGTAATTGCAATAAATCAAATGTTGGATGATATTGCCTGTATATTAGTGGTATGAGGTGATGAAAAAAAGTGGTTGAAACCTTTTTTGTTGTTGTTGTCATTTTGCAGATTCTTGAGATCTTGTTTGGGTTTGTTGAGGTGTCCATGAAGCAAGGACCAGAGAGGGGGGCTATCCACCTGTTGGAAGAGCATTTTCAGGTAAATGTGTTCTCTCCTGATAAAAGCTATGCAGAGACTCCAACTCTCCCGTTTTCGACGGGAGTCTCCCGCCGAAAGCCCATTTTTGCACAATCTCCCGTTCTCCCGTTTGAGATTTGATTTCTCCCGCCCTGGCTCTGTGTCTCCCGGTGGAAAGGATTTCTTATTTATTTCTATCGTATGTTGAAAAAATAAGCCTTAGATAGCACCAGAGAACATCTAGAATCCTAGGAACTTCACGCTTCGCACACATCAACTTGGAGTCTCCCGTTTGCTAGGGGTTTCAGGCGGGAGAATCTCCAGATCAGAAGGTGCTTGGGGTTGGAGTCTCTGGCTATGTCAGAAACCATTTGCAACATTAGGACCGGTTATTGGAGGATTCCTATAATAGCCAGCAGAACAGCCTGGAGAACAACTTCTGAATCTTCATCATGTCCCCCAATGACCCCAATGGTTGTGGGTAGATAGATTGATTGATGATAGGAGGATTCTAGATCTTTGTCAAGACTTCACCGAGAAGTACATAGCCTGGTATTCCAATGCAAGTTAGAGGGAAAAAGGAATGAACTGATCTGCATTCTAGTCTCCATTTCGGACTTTATTATCTTTTTTTTTGTTGTTGTTGCTGCCATTGAGGTTGAATGATTAGTAGTAGCATCCCTACATCAGTGATCGATTAGTGATCATTCAGCCGATGTTTTCCATGTCGAAGACTAAATACCAAGCATATATGCAAACATGCGCAGTTGGCAATACCATTCTCTTATTACCTGTAACATCACAGTACATTCTGATGCAAGATCATATTTTAGTTTCTTTATAAACTAATATATGTATACTATCTGTGATGTTGTCATCAGTATTGAGTTAGAATAAGTTACTAAATGAAAGAAAGATATCATTCAGAAGGGTGAAGGTTCCGGTGCGAGTTTCTTCACTTTGTCTCCCTCTACAAACTAAATTTGTTAAGATCGCAACTGCTGATCTGTAAATTAACAAACATGTCGAAAAAACATTTACAGATCAGCAGTTGCGATCTTAACAAATTTAATTTGTAGAGGGAGACAAAGTGAAGAAACTCTCACCTGAACCTTCATCCCTCTGAATGATATCTTTCTTTCATTTAATATGCCTTGTCTGCCTTAGACTACTTAACATAACAATGTCGAAATTTCGGAGCTTGGGTATTTGTTCCATGTTCATCGTGTCACTGCCAGCAACCAGAGACAGCCTGGTGGTAGTGTCGCTGCCCGGAAAGCAGTAGATGACAGGTTCGAGTCCCACTGGTTCCTTTTTTCCAACATGTTTGTTAATTTACAGATTAGCAGTTGCGATCTTATTAAATTTAATTTGTAGAGGGAGACAAAGTGAAGAAACTCGCACCTGAATAAGTTACTAGTTTGTAAATATTAGTGCAAAAAAAAAAATGAATGTGTGACATTCTCTTGGCTGCATTTAATCTTAGATTGTAGCAAAACTTTCCTGTTGTGTAGGTTTACAAACACAAGTGACTATTTAAATGCATTATGATACCACAAACAGGGTCTATGATGGAATAGATAGAGCTTGATAAAGAAGTAGAAGATTTATGTGGTAGCTGTTCACATTTTGTGAAAGACTTGTAGAGCACTAACATTCTATTTCATTTCTTTGTACAGAGAGTCGTTCCTATCTGTGTTGAGCACTGTCTCATGCTGGGAAGAAAGTAAGTCTACAATACTATTTGAATTGCATGATTAGCCATGTTGGCTGTGAATAATGAATGATGGAAGGACAAACATGTTATCAAATGCCCCTACCAAATTTTGACCTTTGAACTCTGCTTGATATGTGAGTTTATCTTTCATATGAAATAGTTATATACTTTGCCATATATGAAGAGACTTTACATTGATGTTTCATGCAGTAGTAACAAAATACTTCTCAGATTTGTTTTTTTTTTTTTTTTCACATTTCATTTACCTGCAAGCACTTTATTGAGAGGTATCGCTCAGAAAAAGAGGAGAGGAAATCTAAACATATGAGTCGTATGTTCATATCTGGAAAGATAAATGCATCACTTACAGCTGTATCTATTTATAGCACATACCAGCATGCATTCTACTTTTGCTTCTCATTAACTTATTTCAAGGGATGTCCTGTTTGGATCAATCTATGAGAAATTCCGACATGACATCATTGCCAAGGGTGTCTTTCTGGAATGCCTCGAGCCGTACATCCTCAACGACCGGTTGACCTCTGTGACCCCGGAGGTCATGAAAGATTTCATTGAACACTATCGGCAGAAGGAACTCATCTCCAATGTGGAAGCCTGTATTGTGCACATGGACATTGCCAGCTTGGACATACATCAGGTCAGATGTTAGCCAAGGCATCCCATGATTTAGCTGCGCAAAGTGTCATTCTAGTTGCTAGATAACGTAGCCACACTTGCAGGAGAAGCAGTCAGTCCTGAGAAAAAGACTTTTGAGAGACATGGAAAATGTTGATGCAGTGTTGCCCTTCCCTTCTACACAGATGGAATGAAATATGGTTGAAAAATCCAAGTCATGTGGTCTTATAATCCATCTTGACTATTAAAATGCATTAATGTTAACTGAGTAGCAGGTAAAAATACGCAATTTTGATTCATGTAGTTAGTTTGTGTATAGATTGTTGAATGCAAGCTGATGATTCTTCACGAAGCCCTTGTCAATGTTGCTCCATTTTACACAAATCATAACCCATTTTTATTGAGTGAAAAAAAAAATCCTACTCAGTTCCAGGATGAGGTGGCACTATTTTGCAGTTGGATATTTGCGTGAGGAATTGTAACAATGCATGCCAAATATGTATCATTGAATGTTTTGTTTTCAATTTTGCTTTAAAGTGAGACTGCCATTTGTGAAGCATGCCACCTTTACCCATATCATGATGTAAGTCCTATAGAGTTTCATGTCAAATTAAATTTCTACATCGTGAAGCTCTGGATATATGGCTATTATGCGTGCAAGTATCTCTATCATGTTGAAGTACTCAAGACATTTAGGCCGAATTCACGAAGGTGGTACAAATGAAATCATGGTTTAAACCATGGACAAAAACCATGGAGCGCCAAGTGTCACATGGAATATTTCCTTACGAAATCAGTCATTTCGTCAATGAAATGATTATTTTGTGACAAAATGACAACATTTTGTAACTGAATGAACATTTCTTCCTTGAAATGATAATGTCGTTAACGAAATGGTCATTTTGTTGTCGAAATGACCAATTTCGTAACAAAATATTCCATGCGACACTTGGCACTCCATGGTTTTTGTCCATGGTTTAAACCATGGTTTCATTTGTACCACCTTTGTGAATTCGGGCCTTAGTATCTATGTTTTGTTTTAGAAATATCCTTGTTGGATGCAGTTTTTGTTGCTCCAAACTGACATACAGTATCAGTCATACCTCTGTGTAATCTTTGTGTGGCTTGTCTATTCCGTCACAAAGAATGCGCTTCTTGATGTAGGATTTCTTTTCAGAGAGCTTAATACTGAAGAAAGTTGGTTAAATGTTGGCTTCTTTTGATAGTTTTATCATACATTCTCTTTATAAATATTTTGAGTTGATGTGTTGCAGGCAACCAACACATTTGTGTGTCATTTAAAAGACTATCTGGGCAAGTATTGTTTTCATTTCCTTGATATCTAACAATGTTTCACATGTGCAAATGAAATTAATTAGGCGAAAAATATTTGATGGAGGTGGAACTCTTTTAAGTTCTGTCTTCCCCTGTTTTATTGTATGTTTTTTTTTATTTGTTGGCCATATGTCAAGGTAGGTTGAAATTGGTATGCTTTGTCATGCTTGTGCAGGTTGTTTCACTGTGCTGGGCATATGGTCTGTATGATGCCATTATCTATGTGTACAACAAAGGGATGAATGACTACCTCACTCCATTAGATGAGCTCCTTCAACTCTTGAGGGCAGCAGTCAAGGCTAGCAGCCAACTCTCTGACAATCAGATTCGGCTGGGAAACAAGTTACTTGTGTATATCAGGTAGGTATTGCCATCAGCTGTCTTTTGTAATCAAAGTAGATACAGGAATAATGTAATGTAGTTCGTCTGACTACAATCTTTAAGCCTAGACTAATCTATCCCCTCCCCCATGCATTTGTAATTTTGTCACATTTCAAGTATGTAAAGATTTAAAAACAGTGGCTTTGTTTGCTAATATGTGGTCTTTCATGCTCATGAAAAAGAGAATAAATTTGTACATTTGTACATTTGAAATCTTTTGTACCTGTACCAAGCCCTATAAGAGATAAGTTTGTGTAATGCGCCGAAGGAATGTTTGAAGTGATGAAGGTGAAACTGGAACACAGTACTCACCACAGTTGTGTCTGCAATGCGATATGTACTTGCTAAACTGTTTTAAGTCTTAGTGTTTTGTTATTGTGTATCTGCAGGCATTTCAGTTATGTTGTTTATGTCAAAAGATAAGTACGCACTGTATGTGTATGTTTTAAAATCTTTTCATTTGTGTTTTGTAGTTGCTGTCTTGCTGGCAGGGCATACCCAATTGGTGACATTCCTCCTCATTTGGTCTCCAGTGTCAAAGAAGGGGTAAGGCTTTGCCGAAAACTTTGTTTTATATTGTACCTTACACCAGTTATCACTGAGCTGTTTGTTTTGTTTTTTTTAATTCATGTGTGTCATGTGTAATGTCCTAAAGGTGCACACATGCAGCAGTCCAGAGTTACGATGACAGAACTATTGGTTTCTCTGGATTAGTTAGGGCTGAAACAAGGACATTATGTTTAAGTGTTGTGGTTCTTCATCTTGTTGCTGTTGTTGTTGTGTTCTCTTTTTTTTTAATACAAGGTAAATATTAGGATGTGTTAGATTAGTGGAAGGCAGTATCCTGCTAGCAGCAATTCACTCATCTCAGGTGTGTTGCTCCTGCTGTAAAAGACCTACCATACTCTATGCTGTGTCCTATTCTAGATTTATTTGCTTTGCTCACAGAAACTAAGTTCATGGCTGTTCCTACATGCTTATCTTTTTTCTGCCTTTCTGCTTACAGGTGTGGAAGTGTCTTACAGCACTGCACACCAAAGATGCCTCAGCTGATGAACCAACCTACCCAAACCTTCGTACTCTCCTTGCCTTTGACACCAGAGAGTTCCTCAATGTTGTCTCACTGGCTTTTGAAGAGTCAGAGTTTGATCAGCAGCGGGAGGCAAAGTGAGTCACAGATTCAATTTTATATTTTTCTTGTGATGAAGTAAAACTGTTTAGATGATTGGCCTTAATGCTACATCAAGATAACCTCTTTGATCCATTGTTTCCTTTGTTTGTTTGTTCATTTCCATCTGAGAAGATGGCTGGATAGCCCATATTCAGCTATGTTAAGCTTGTCTTCCATGGGGTCCAGTTGAATGTGAGGTGGGACCACTTCACCAGGTTAAACACCCTGCTCTTTGCGATGAATGAATGAAGCGGGATCTTTTACGTGCATGAGTCATAACAGGACATTTTGTGGCAAAGCCAAGGCTTGTATCTTTTTAAAGTGTCGTACAAAGTGATGACATACAATCACATAATGCCTCATTACACATGAGTTGCAGGTAGTACATACTATACACTTACACATGACTGTAATCAAAGAGACTAGCTTTCTAGGTTTTGTGATGACCTATTAAAGCAGAAAAAAAAATTTCATTTGTAGGATCTAGAATTTATTATATTTTCAAAAAAAAAATAGTGATTGGTTGAAAGAGCTTCACATGATTATAGGTATTTTAGCTTTGTCAGAATGTTGGCATGTTTGACACTCGATGCCATACTACTTGCAAAATGATATCTTTTCTATGATGACATTTTCTCAATAATATTTGTGAAATACCACAAAGCAATTCTGACATTGCGCACTGCTTTCTACCCTCACTCTCTGAAATGTAACAATTTCTAACAAAATGATTTTGACATCACTTAGCAATTTTGACATCACATGCTGCTTCCTACTCTCACCCTGTGAAATGTAACAATTTCTGACAAAACAATTGTGACATCACAGAGCAATTCTTACGTCATGCACTGCTTTGTACAGTCAATTTAGGATCCCTCCATAATATCTCATGCACCACACGACTTCTCGCCTCACATTTTGTCCTTGTTTTGTTTAAATTTTTGATCCAAAATATCTAACAAATATACTCTGCATAATTTTGAGATTCTAGTCAAAGCTATAGGCCTCGATGCCTCCAAAAGTACTATATTTGAGTCACCTCTGCCCATAGTTTTAGCCATAAACGTAAAAGTATCTAAGTATAATGTTGTATACGAGACAGAGTCCATAGGGATTTTTTTTTTTTTAACCTGGCTGTTTGTTTGTTTGTTTGTTTTTCTTTCAGTGCTGTGCAATCCAGACAGAGGGTAGTGGACATCCTGCTTCAAGTTATGGTAGAGAGCGTGGGATTTTCGGTATGATGAAAGAAGTTCTTATTCTGCTGGAGATGTCTTACATCTGTTAATGCAAAATAAATAATAAATGTATGATTTTAATTGACTGCTTGAACTACTTCCGTTGTAAGGAGGTGATGGTACACATTTTTACGAAAATCATGAATGAAAAAAATTCATCGTTTCAACCATTCATGACAGCACTTATTTTGTAATAATTTTCTTCTAATATTTCTTCATAGAATGTCATGTACAGTCAGTGAATTTGATATGCTAACTTTCCAATACAGAATGCTTCTCAAAGCAATATAATGAAATAGGGTTACAATACACAGAAGCCTTGATATTTCCGTGTCTTTTCTGCCACTTTAATGTGTTTTCTGCCATTTGCTTGCACATTTTTAGCCACAACAAATGTAATATGTGGCATTACTGAAGCTGAAACATGTACAAGATACAAGTGCAAGCAGTGAGAGAGCAGCTCCAATAAGTGTCCAAGATTTAACCCTATTCTAACTGGGGGGGGGGGGGGGTCAAATTGACCCCCCCTTGACGTTTCGCGCCACGATTCCGCAACGTGCAAAGATTTTGTTGCGTCGTTTCATGACTTTTTTCATTGAAGTCTCCCGCATATTTTGAGACCAAATTTGCGACGTCCGGGTACACCGTTCTGAAGTTATGCAATGTTTTGCATATGCATGTCAACCCGAAAACCGCTCAAATTCATGATTTCGTGTGCAAATCCAATGCAAACTGTGTTTTTTTGTTTGATTGATATAAATTAGATTATTTCAACTTTTAACCATTGAAATAAATCAATTCTAATGTAGATAAGCTTGAAAAAGTGCCTCCAACAAATTTTGGCAAAAAAACAATAGAAAACAAAAGATCGAAAACACAGTAAAATACATAAGAAATTAACAAAACAATAAAAAACAAAAGAAAATGATTTTGATTGCACTATTTTTTTACAAGAAAATTGTTTGATGTGTCTTGAGGAACTCTGACACAAAAATTTAATAATCCTTCAGTCTTTTTGATGGAGTTATATGTGAATATATGATTTCATGGGTTAATTTGCATAATTAATTTATTAAAAAATATGAAATCAACATTTTTCTATTGTATGACCATGTAATCTTGTAGTTGGCATCCGGTTCTATGTTCAGGCAAAATTTAGCGGCGATCGCGTGATCGGCGGTCGAGATCTGAAGGGGGGGTCAAATTGACCCCCCCCCCCCCAGTAAAAACTTGGTCTCAAATAGCCCAGTTAGAATAGGGTTAAATATAAAAGTTAAGGCACTTCTAGTCGACTTATTACCCTCTTTTCCTTTCCTCTTTAATCTAGTCCACTGAAATGTAATTGTGTGAGAAAAAAATGTAAATACCAATTTCACCTCCATGTGTGGTGTTGTGCAGACAGAAAAGAGGTGTTTGGTATCTATGAAAAAGTCAAGCTGTGCAGTTTTTACAGAGTTGTGATATGCATGTACACTCATGTTCAATGGAATTTTTCTTCAACAGGGAGTCCGTACAGAGAGGAAATGTTGTCAATGTAATGTACTGTAAAACCAGAAATGTTTTATGTGCATGAAACTTTTGCGAACTGCACGAGGAGCAAAGATTTGCGAGAGGAAAATGCACATGAAAGGTTTTGTCTATACAATGCATAGAATGCCAGTCGCCAATTCACAAAAGCTTCATGCCATGAAAAAGGCCATCAGCTCCAGTTCACAGATGTTTATGGTTTTGCAGTACTTCCCATTAGAGAGGAATCAGAAAGTAGAAAATGTCTCCTGTCTCTCAGCCTGCCCAGGTTGGATGTCTCTTCACATTCCTGGCTCGGCAAATGGCCAAACATGAGAACACAATCTTCGTCAACAGGATGCTTTTTGAGCAAGTGAGGCAGGACTTCTTTTACAACCATTTCCACACTTTTCCCCTACGTAATGTGATAGCATGCAAGAATTATCATTTTTCCTAACATCCACATTGTCATTGCATTTCAAGTGAGCTAAGTAGAATCATATTCTGTGGTTTTATGCAGTGCCCACATTTCTCTTTCTCTTTCCCACTCTCCAACTCTCTAATTAATGTGTATGTATGTATGTGTGTTTATGATTTATTATACCTTCTTAATGAACTGAAATGTAAGGAGCATTTTATCAAATGCTAAATAATGTTACACAGAAACAGTGTCATTAACCTTTTAACTTATCGCAAAGGTAAAGTGAAGATGTACACCATGTTAATAGCATTTTAGTCACAGAGCTGCCCACAACACACCTTACCTTGTCTATTGATCTTGTTCTTGATTTGCTTGTTTTGTATAATTATTGTTATTTGAAGTTAATATCTGTTTCAATCACTGTTCATCTTGTGCTGTGTACTAAATTTTGTCTTCATTACAAACCATAGAATGATGCTTTAATGACAAAACTGATAGTTGCTTCAGTCAAGTTGTAGATTGCAATAAAATCTTACTGATTGATCCATCATTTTATCTATATCTGTTAAGTGATTTTTAACTGATACGTGTCACAGACTGACAGTGGTGATTGGAAATATGTGTGTGTGGTATTCCTTGAAACCTGTAATGTGAAAGAATACTTGTTTTCTGTAGGTCCTAGAATTCTTGTCCAACCCGACGGGAGAAGCACGCCACGAGGAGAGGGAACAAGCTCTTCTGGAGCTGTTGAGTGCTGGAGACCTTCTTCAGGTGGATCCACAACGTCTTCTTCAGCTGGCAGAGGGAGCCAAGTTGTAAGTCTTGGGATCAATCTAACAATCTAAAACCTTTCTCTGTTTGCTAAACGTTAATGTCAAGGTCTATACATTAAAGTTATCTCACTTCACAACCTGATTGTGTCTTACATTTCTCTGACTTGCATACAAACTCTGATTCATATATTTTGATGCCTTTGGGCTTTGGTGTAATGAGATGTGTCTTCAGAAAAGTAAACAGTTTTTGGAAGTGATTGAAACAAACTAGTTTATTCTGCTGTGAGTGTTACAGTGCTTCATTTAACCAAAGGAGATTAATGAGTGTCCATGCATTTCTCAGTAATCCAAAGCAAAGAGAGTAACATATTTTCTGCCTTAAATCTGATAATCTTTTGGTAGCTCTGACTTCTGTTTACACGGAATTACAAAGTTCTGTTGAAATGTAACCATAAAAAATACCAATCAGTATCGTATCGGACAGATTGTTTATTTGCACTGTTTCATAATAGATGACATCGTGGATACATACCATTTATTGATAATGATTGTTTTCCATGAATTTCTTTGTATGCCAGCTACCGAGTGTGTGAAGTGCTGTATGAGAAAGGAAGAGAATTTGACAAGATCCTCCTCTGTTACCTGCAAGATTCATCAAGAAAGGTATCGGAGTGTTTTCATTTCTATTAGTCTTGAGTCCAGTACAAACAAAACTTACGTTGTTACAGTTTATCATATTAATCAGATTACAGTAAGAACAGATCAACACACAAAGTGTATATCTTAATGGTAATAATAAGTCATGTGATGTATAGTAATTTGTACGTACTCTTTATGTCAGATCAGTGTTGTTATTATTGTTGTATACTGGACAGATTTTACCAAGGTGTTTCAATCTGTTTCCATTTTTAGTACTCTGACAAAGGCACTTTGTGCATAGGTGAACAAGTTCATGTCATCTCACCACTATGCTAGGAGTAGCAGTGTAAATGTGTAAAGGGACAGAAGTAGTGTCTTTTCATAGGACCTGGACGAAGTCATGAATATGATAAGTGCAGACATTTCTGGCTAGAATGAATAAGAATTGAATTCTTTAACCCTAAAGGGGCCGGGCTTTTTTGGCTATGCTCAGACCAGATGTTGATGCATTAGTATCTGTTTATAATTGGTTTTGTTGCCATCGTTTTATTTTCAGTCATCTTCATTTTCATACATCAATCAAATCATGATGGAGAGTTACTACACTGAGGCAGAGAAGGAGGCAGTTCAGAGGCAAGCTTTGAAACACCTCAAGGTACGCAGCACTTTTCAGATTCAACCAGTTAAGGGGAATGACTAAAGGTGTGCAGTGATTTTTCATTCCCGAATCAACCCTTTGAGGACGAGTCCTGAGTATACTCAGTAAAGTGTCAATGGGAAATGCGTGTTGTAGCAAAATCAGACCGTCCTTGACAGGTTAAGGTAAACCCTTCAAGGCACGTACTCGTCTTGAAATTCGACCAAGGAAGGGAGGTACTTTAAGGTGTGCAGTGCTTTTGATATTCCTCAAGAGAAAGACCCAAATTTATTTTAATCAATTAATTTTGATGTCCATCCAAGGGAAATACCTCTAGGTATGCAGTGCAGACTTTTGCATTTGAACATCTATAAATTACTTATACTTGGTACAGAGTTTCAGAATTTATATGATTGGAATGAGGAGTAAGAATGTTTTCAAAATTTATAACAAATCATGATGAACAAGAGCTTCACATAAGAATGTGTGATTGGGTGCTCAAGAAAGCAGAACAAAAGAAGAAAGCATCCATAAATTATACACAAGCGAACAAACTTGTGAAGCAAGTGGTATTGTAATGGAATTACTTTGCTACATTACTGGAATGTGTGAACCATCAATGGCATCATCTTTTTTCAGTGGATTATATTTTAGGTTTTTCAGAGTATTGGTATATCTGCCGTAGGACCATAACAAATTTCACAAATCTGTACATGGCACTAACGATATAAGTACCACCTGATGTGAAATTACATAAATTGTGTGGAATGCCATATTAACATTTCTACATGGAGAGTAAGGGGACTCCCTCAAGATATGAAGTGCTTTAAAAAATGCTTCGGTATGTGAAGCTCTCAAATACCTTATAGAAGTTAAAGCATACCCCAATAAACTCATAAAATGCAGACATACTGCCAAGATATTTCCGTCTTGATTCTCATGACATTTGGTTAAGGTATTGTGTAACTGTAACATTAGATTTATGTCCTGACTTGGTTGTTGTTGTGGGATTTTTTTTCTTATGCCTCTGTGATAAACAACATGTGCTAGAGAGGAGTGACTAACTTTTGAAGTAACCGTCTTCTTTCCTTTGGTTTATTCAGGATCTTGTTGCAATAGACAGCAAAGAGACAGCCCAGCTTGTGCTGAAAGTCTTCGCTCACTCCTTGAGTGATGTAGTCATCCAGTTACAGGTGAGAAATTGCTAAAAGGATTGTACATTTCCTAAAAGGATTACAAATGGCTGAAAAGATGGTAAATGGCTAAAAGGATTGTAAAATGACTAGAAGGATTGAAAATGGTTAAAAGGATTGTAAAATGGCTCAAGGGTGGACAGTGATGATGAGGACGAAATTCTTTATGTAGGCAGGCTTGTCTGCAGTACAAAACCTACTAACAGGTTTCCAGTTCTTTCTCAAATCATACACAGAAAATTCTGGCAGTGTTTAGAAGCTAAGTATTTGGGGTATTTTTTTTACTGAAAATATGAATAATGTAAGGTCAAATTTTGTAGCAGGTTTAGATAATAGTATTTTGTTTTTGTTTTTTCATGGAATTTCCACATAAAAGGCTTTAGAGGGGACAACATTCCATTTTAATATTCAGTTTTCAGCTAGAAATAAGCAAAATTCATTGACTGCTTACTGTGTTATCTAGTGTACGGTGACTATATAAAACTATAGCTTCTGATGTGGTTGCTTTCAAGGGAAGATAACAATGGACAATTCTTTCATGTCATATATAAGTTGCCAAGTTCGTGTTATTACGTGAAACGACTCAAGGAATCTTCACATTGTGTAAAGAATAGTCTTGAGTGTACGCTATTACCCATAGTGATTGTTGGAAAATGATATGGTTCAAACATCTGCTTGACTGTACTTGACTTGTCTTCACTGGCAGGGTCAACCACAGCTGCAGTATGAGTTTTTGGAAGGAGTCTTTGATGGGATGGATGCGGGTAGCTCCCTCTATAGTCGGGAGGAACCACAGCCTGACTGCTTTGTACATGAGAAATACCTGGATCTCATGTGTACATTCAATCCAAAGAGAGTTCTGAAGTTTGTCATGATGTCAGAGAATTACCGACTAGAGGAGGCCTTACATGTAAGTTGGATGCTATCACTGTGGAGTTGTCATCAATTTAAATCTTTTTTATCTCAGAATATGAACTCATGTTTCTGATCTCCTTGTGTGATAGGGATTATGATTAAAATGTGTTCCTTGTGAGATCAACTCTTTGATATGTTTTCAGTGTTTAATGTACAAACGTAGTTCTGCGGGCAGATAACATATCTGTTATTTTAAATGCTATACCAATATTACATAATCATCTCGTAAGACAATTATGACTGTGACTTTGACTATTACAGTATCAAAAGACTTCCTGTTTCCCTGTAATATGCTGATTGTATTGTTTTCTTTAGTCCAACTGCTATGCCATGATGAAACACATTGAATGAAACTCAACACTTACTACAGACAAATCCATGTTATGTAAATGTGCAGCCATCTTGGACAGAACGCTGATAGTTCTACTTCTGTTGCTTTTCTTTAGATTGTTAGAAAGCACAAGATGTCAGAGCCCACTGCTTTTCTGCTGGAGAAGTCTGGAGATGTCCAAGGTGCCTTTGGGATCCTGATGGAAAACCTGCAGTCAAAGGTTAAAGCGCTCTGTGATGAGGTCAAGGGTCAAGATGGAAATGAAAGTGAAGGTCAGTGAGGTCGTTGCTAATCAGGCATGGAACATTCACCAATAGTCTCGCATGAAATTATGCATTCTGTGAAAAGACAAGTTGAGACTGTTTTCTAACAGATGTACATCATGGACTGTATATGCAGAATATTTCACGAGGTTATTATTTTTGCGAATTTCGCGAGTCCTGTGCTATTCGCAAATTTAAAACACATTAAAATATTAATTCTGATCCCGACATAAATGTGGCAGGTGCACATTTCTCCGTTCAGTACTGTACTTCACAATCATAAATTTAACCACTTGCAAAATTGTTGGGAACTCCCGATTCGCAAAAAATTATACTTGCTGAATATATGGCGTATACAGTATTTGAAAGCTGCAGTGCGCTTTGAATAGGCATACTCTGTTTTCTTTTGCAATTACTGTAGACGTCATAAATAAAATTGCAGGGACATAAACTGTACTTTCTTTGAAATGCCTACTTAGAATCTCTGTAATGTATCAGTGTGCAAAATGAAGTATCAAGTATCATTGTTCTATTTCTTATCTTGGCAGGCACAAATTTCAGTTTGTCTTTGGCCAATCTTCAAGCCATACTCATGGTACTTGTCCAGCTGTGTCAACGAAACTCGCCTAAACTGGACGGGGATGAGAGAGAGGTTAGTTACAACATATCATTCAAGAACTAATGTGCTTTAAAGGGACTGTACAGTACTGGTTGAGGTGGGGATTCATGTTTTGAACATTCCTAAGTGAGATAATGAGAAACCTCTTATGAAATATGAAAGAGCATGTAATTTTAAGAAGGATTCAATGTTTATTTGATGAAAATTGGTTTTCAAATGGCTGAGATATTAAAAAAAGTGATAATAATAAGAGGCGACAGGCCATGTCTTTTATTAGGATCTCTTTGTTTCACCTTGTTATTGGATATCTCAGCCATTTCAAAACTGATTTTCATCAAATAAACTTTTGATACCCCTTAGAATTGCATGCTCTATGACAACTCATAGAATGGTTTCTGAATATCTCGCAAAACGTTAAAAGATAAATCCTCACCTCGACCAGGGGGGTGTTTCATCAACGTTTGTCGGCGCTGACAACTTGAATCACCATAGTAACAGTCAGTGACCAGAGCATCTCAGCCAATCAAAACCAAGGATTTTGCTGAAATTGGTCAGTGCCGACAGTTGTCGGCGCTGACAAGCGTTGATGAAACACCCCCCTGAACTGTACACACCCTTTAAAAATTTGGTCATAAAAAACAAACAAACAAACAAATGTATATTTAATGTCTATATATTTCTACATACCTGTCTATATATAAATTAGATATAGATATGATTGCAAGTGATTCATTGAGTTTCTTTTCTTTTCTTTTTTTTAACCCGTTGAGGACGAGCTGATCTTGCTACAACACGCATTTCCCATACACACCTGCCCGAGCATAATCAGGACTTGTTTTCAATGGGTTAATATGCTATAAAATGATCTTGCAGTCCTCATTTTTGAGAAAACTTGGTAACCATTTCGAATGAAGGGACCAAGGTGATGCGACATGACTGTGACCTTTGCTATGTGAACCTGAATATGAATATCACATGGCACTGTATTAATGAATTAGTTTTGATGTGTATTAAGATGATATTGATGTGTTCATTCTACAGGCTTTGTGGTTTCCACTCCTTGACTTAATGATGATCACGCAGCGACGTCTCAAACCAGCATTTACTGAGTCACAGTTTCAAAGTGAGTACATTGGAGATTCTCTGTGAATAATGATTCATGAATTCATATTAGATGATAACTGAAACAAGATACAATTTCTCTCATAGACAGAGACGAGCCAAATACGAAATGGTCATTTTACATCTCCATATTGTTCTAGATCCAAATACATTTTACAATAATTCTCCTGTGTGTTATTTTTTCGGTATTAGTGTGTTTATTTTTGTTGTCACTATTATCTAATTTGGTATTTTCATTGTTATTGTAATCATTATTTTTTGTAATTTCATTTGAAAGTGGTGAGACCTTTGATAAAGTAAGACTCAAAGCTGACTGAACGTTGTTTTGATGGTATTCGTTCTCCACGATAGGTTTCCTGTTGTTTAATGATACCTATTTGTTAGTGTTGAAAGAAAGAATACCAAAGTTTACAGTAAGAATGGGCATCACACTTTTGTAAAGCATTTTCATCTTTTTTCCCCATTATCAAATGTATCTGTTGGAGTAAGTGGCAAGCCATATGTCATATGGTATGTTCTATCTAATTAATGTTCTACTGTTTAGGTTTCAAGGAGCTGACAAGACATGTACTCAACAGCATGATGGGACATCTTGCACTGCCTAGAATCCTACAGAAGATTATGCAGGTATTAAAAGTTATATATTATTACTTGTATATAAGAGAGACTAAGATGTACATTTTACCGTGCAGTAATTAATGGGTGCTCATCACATGCACTTATGATTGTTTGTGAGATTCTCTGGTTGTAGCATACATACCTTGAATCCGCTGTTGTTGTTGTTGCTGCTTTACCATACACACCTTGTATTTACCTCTACTGTTATGTAACACTGAAGTCTATTTCATGCTATTGCTTTTCAAACAGGACCCCACATACAGCACAGGCAAATTTGGAGAAATCCGAGAATTGATTGTTGGAATGCTGGATACCTATAACTATGAATCAGTGAGTAGCCATGTTTTGATCTAGAAAGTTATACTTTGATATGTTTTGTAATATGAAAGCCTTTTCAACATCAGATACAGCAGGTCATATATATTTTCAGTTTTGTGTTGAGAGTGATATTTCTAATTCTCATTACCATTCACACTATTCTCTGATAGTGTTTGTCACAGTAATGAAATCTAATGCATCAATGCAGATAAGATGCTTGGATTTTGATTCATGATTTGCCAAAATTTGCCTTTAGCAAAATACCCAGGAGTAAAATTAGTTTTTATAAAGCTACAGTTGCGCAATTTGATGTGTATTCATGTATTCGTATGAACGAGTGTTGACAAGCATATACATTTTACCGTACAGCACATAGTAGTTGCTGTTTTTTTCCTTTCCAACCTGAGATCTGTAGACCCAAAGTAAAAATTCCTGTAATGAAAGCTCCTCCATGCTGTGTCTGCAACTCTAGGATGAGGCAAAATGGTATACTGACTTGCATCTTTCCTCTACTGACAGAAATACGCACATGTTTTTATGCAGCATACATTGTACATTGTGTTATTTTAGTAAAATCAAGCATCATGATGTTGTGATCTCCAGCTACCAAGGTATGGAGATTGTATATTGCCATATATCACATTCTAAAGTTGGTTCTTGGACTGTTTCCATCACTCTAGACTCTTCTAAAGACTGCTAACAGCCTCCTAGCAAGGGACCTCTACGGGTCAGTGAAAAACCTGACTATTGCTGCCAACAGAGGACTCATGCCTCGTCAAGAGTCGTGTATGATGTGTGGCAAGAAGTATGAACACTCAGCTGAGTCAGACCACATCCTTATCTTCAGGTATGACTGCTACAGCTTCATATATTTGTTTTATGCTATTTCAGCATTGCATGATCAATGTTTGTTCTCAATACCATTGTTGTTGTGATGTAGATCACCTTAGTTCTATTGTCTGCTAATTCCATTCTAAATCTCATGTTTCTATCCAGCTGTGGCCACACCTACCACACAACTTGTCTACAGACAGCTGGATGCTCAGCTATGATTGATGGTCAGCGTCACTGGACCTGCCTCCAGTGCTTCTCTGCCCGCCGAGGGGCCGCCCTCAGCCCCCATCGAAGGCCACGCCTCTTTAGCTCGGGCGATGGTCAAGGAGACGTGGCGAGGGGAGCCACATCGCCAAGGGGTGGAGCCAGCGGAGGGAAGCATAGTGATGATTTGGTAAGAATGGCAAAGAAAGCATGACTGATTTGATTTAAAAAAAAAGCAGAGAAGACATGTATGACAGTGTTTGATGAACACAATGTACCATTTAAGGAGAAGCAAACGTTGATTGGATTAAAGTGTTGATGACAGTGGGGACTCTGATTATTGTGATGTAAACTTTAACATGTTGTAAGCAAAACTTTCAGATGGAAGGAAATTGATCTAGTCCCCATTCATAGTACCCATTATGCAGTTTAAGGTTCTTTGTGTACTGACTTTTGCTGTAACATGAGTGTATGAAAACTTCAATTGCACATTCCAAGCTAACACTTATTACATCGATAGGATTATGCCGACCTTTGTGCCCCTGAAAAACAGGTTCAGAGTTAAGCATAAAAAATTGGGAAATGTTATGGTGCCTGTATTATGAAGGAAAACCTGCTTAATTCAACAAGGCATGCAAATATGAATATGAATAATTTACCTGAAGACTTTTTCATTGTCTCTGCCTAATCCTCGCCAAAAAGGACAACTTCAACAGCAGACAGACACTCACACACACACTCGAAAAGTGAGATAATTCAGTCATTCCGTGGTTTTCTGCTCTATGTACTCAATAATTCAGATTCTTGAAGATTCCGAAGACAACATTCTGAAGGCAAACTGTGATATTGACATTGTGCATAAAACAAGAAGTGCTGTATGTATGTGTATACAATGTTTTTGTCACGATATTAGCTATATCATGATGTTGATATTCTCTTGATCCCACTGTAATCATTGTATTACATGGTTCATCTTTATCATTTTGAACAGGCCCATTTTAAACTTGAGAGATGTTTACATGAAACAAAATCTCCACATTATTATTATGAATATACCAAACACTGAGTTTGAATTGATACTTGACCAAGAACATTTACAATTGTGTCAAGGAACTTTGACTTGGACATGAATGTAACATCTCAACAGTATTTCTAAAATTCATATTGAAACAATGGAGATCATTGAGGTGAAGAAGTTGAGTGATAGCAAACACAATGAATGTTTGGCCTCACGTCTATGCGAATGTGTGTTATGGCAAAATGCAGGAGAAAATAACTCTTATCCAAATTTACTACCAAGTTATATCAAGTGTGTTTTATATTTCAGAATTTTGAATGGATATTATTCCCATGTTGATTTGTTTTAGCAAGTGGAGTTGACTCCTGAACAGATTGCATCTCTTGATAACTTAAAGAAATGGACAGATGGTCCCTCAAGGGTGAGTCCACCATAAATTATTTACCATGTTGGCTTTCCTTCATCAGTCTTTCCATTCTAACACATGTGTAAATCTGTTTCCAGTGTTATATATCATCAGGTTATCTTAGTTTGGTCAAACTTCTTTGTTATCTTGGTCACATTCAGCAGGCAAATACATCTGCAAATCTTTAATTCAGATTTTCTCAAATATTTACTACATGGGCAGTTGAATGTACTCTTGATTTCACTTACACTTCTGATAGAATTCTGTTAGTTAATATAGTGTCCTATTTGCATAAAGAATATGGCACGTCATCAATCTTTAAAGAATGACTGCCATGGCACATACTTATGGTGCAGTATTAACACTTGGTGGTAGGTAGTTTACAGTTGTTGTTGCTTTTTTTTCTTCTACTGATTATCATGTGTAATGAAGTTACTGATCTTGATATAGAAGCCAGAAGTTAATAGCATAAAGATATGTACCCTTAAAAAGCCACATGGAGATTACATAAATGTTAGATTTGTCTTGGAGCTCAAGTGAGCAACATGCCCCTTGTTCATTGTTCATTGTAAAGCACTCTGAGAAGCATTAGTGCCAATTAGGTGCTCTGAACATACCAAGTGATGTATTATTATACAGTCTGTAAAGTGATTCAGCCTGTGACTTTGTAATGCTTTGCTAATTCTTCGGTATCTGATGATTTTATTTCCTGTCTACAGCTTGCCATCCTGAGTGAAGTCTTACTGACACAGAGATCCAACCCATCTAACAGAGGGCTGGTCAGTCCTAACAGTATTCTTCACCAGGAAAGATTTAAACTTCATCTTGCCCCTCCCCCTAGTGATGAGTGACCACCAAGAATGATTTAAACTTCATCTTGCCCCTCCCCCTAGCAATGAGTGACCACCAAGAATGATTCAAACTTCATCTTGCCCCTCCCCCTTAGCGATGAGTGACCACAGAAATTCTCTGTTCTCTCGCAGACATCACATTATTTCTTGTGTCTGTAGTAGATTACAACATCAGTTAACAGGGAATGGTCCCTCACATTTGCCACATAGACACAGTTGTCTCTAAAATTTCTTCTTACAGTGAAAAATAAAGGCATTTGGAAATTTAAGAAGATAAAGAAAATTCTTTAAAATTTCTAAAATAGAACCCCTCTGGGTCATGGAAAAACACATATGCAGTTAGATATGCATGTACACACATGGTTAGACAAAAAAAAAGTAGTAAAAAAAATCTTTGGCAGCACACAAAAAATGAATAAAGGCTCTAGCCTTAATTTGATGAGAACATAACTAATTTGACAGTATGAGCTTTCTATGTTAGCTGTAATACCATGAGGTTATTCAAGAGATAAAAACATAGGTTGAAAGGAATCATTCAAGCTTAGACATCATTCTACAAAATTTACAAATAGAAAGATTCCATTACTGCTTCAGAGAACTTATGTTGAATAATTTATGAAACTTGATAACATTTTATAGTCTGTTATGAAAACATCATTCAACACACTGTCTGCTGATGTCACTAAATGCTGGACATAATGAAAGATGATTTAGTTCATGTCTTTGAACTGTACGATCACACAGTGAGACATGGTTCTAGTGGCTGCTCTGCTAAACGCCTTTGCTCAGCAGGTGCCAACATATGTGATTTAAAAAGAACTCTATTCAATCAATGGCATCTAGTGTTAACAAACAAATTTCCAGACTAGCTTCGTGCTTCAAAATTCTACAGTTCAAACAGAATAACAGAAAACTGCTGTATTCCAATTCTGATTATCCAAATCAATCAGGCTGCAATCAAGAGAAGACTGCACCAAGATAACATTTAAGATGGACTCCTCTTCCCACTAATTATACATTTCAGTCTTTCTGTTGCCTTTGTCATCTATTAAGATAAATCTTGAGCTTTGCATTACTTGCAAAACAAAGTGTACACAATGTGAGAGAGCTCAGATTTTTACCCTCACCCCAAATTAACTGTAATTATGTTCTTCAAGGCAGAGCTGCAATTGACATTTCTAGCATTAATTATTTGTTACTTAAGATTTCCCTATTGTTGGAGGTCAGGTTTAAGGTGTTGGTAAAAGGTTTTAGATTTGTTGGTTTTGTCAATGTATGTGGTTTGGAATATATCAGATGCTTTAGTGTAACCTTACTTCACAATAGTATATTGTGAGGATGAGGGTGGAGGATTAAGCATTAAAAGGGTAAGAAAAAAGTTGAAATCATTGGCTGACAACCAGAAGGGCGCTGTTGTGTTTATTCGAAAAGCATTTTTAAGCATTTAAAGCATTTACAAGATTTTTAAGCATTGCTTCAATGTCAGGTTAGATGGCACCCATGTGGTTTTGATTTGTTACATTTTACTGAAAATGAATATAATTTAAAATTGGCTCCATAATGTAGAGGAGATTGAGCTAGCTGATACCAATACCCCCAAAATTGTGATAATGCCCTTCTGGTTCTCATCCGATAAAATTAGCCATGTATAAACCCCTGCTTTCCATTTCTATGCCACCAACTTCTCTCTAAGTAAACTTCCTTTGAGTAAACTCAAGAACTCATGCACCTAATGCATTGCTGTAATATTCATCTGAAATTTATTTCTTACTCGTGGACTAACAGAGAAGAAGACTGTACTTGTGCTCGTGATTGTTTTCATTTTTCCACCTTGCAAAGTGGCAGGATATAGCCTATATTCAACTGCACTAGCTGGTCTTCCATGGGGTGTGTTCATTGTTTTGAGAGAGGCATAATTATGTTGTATTTCATAACCTTTCCTTTCTTTAAGACTCCTTTATTTATGTATCTTGAGAGTTACCATCAGTAAAGTTAAGTGCATTGATCAGTGGAATGGGGGAATGATGTAAGGTGCTAGTGGTTTCAAATTGTTTTATAGGCTACACAGTATGGGTTGATGCAATGAATGTTTCAAGCCGTACTGTTGAAGTTGAACAAAATGAACAGACAAGGCTTATTATATAACAGTGCCAATAACTTTGGAAAGTTCCTTATGGGCGTGAAACCAGTACTGAACAGTGACAAACAAATACTCTGATTAATAATACCACAGCAGTGTTTAATAAGGTTTTCATATGAGTCCATGATACATACACTTGTATGCTGCTTCCTGTATCCTAATAAAATGTTATATGCTTACCTATCATAATCATTTTATGATATAGTTTGTTCAGGTATGTGAAATGTACATGCTCTGTTTGTAAAATGAGAACCGACATTACTATGTTCTCTGTTATCGACTGCTGTTAAAGCGATACAAATGCAGCTATACACTTCATATTATGTAAAGAACAAGAGTATAAGTGATTCACATCCAAATGCAAGTTAGATAATAGTGTAAATTGTAGAATTATACTGTTGTTATACATGTTCATGTGTAAAAATAAAGACTGCATTGATCTATTGGTATTCTTAAGTGCAGTTCGGAATTTATGTTTAAAGCTTTAACGATCCAACTTCTACAAGTATTACTAATGTGAAACAATATCTGCAGTAAGTGTATAAAATTTGATGTTTTAGGACATCTTAAGTTAATATGTGCAATTGATATCAGAGGTATATTGAGCCTTTACTGTCCTACATTTTGCTTACAACTGGATGGAAAAAAAAAAAAAACATTTTTGTAAACTTGCAACTTTGTTTTTGTTTAATGATGCTTATGAAATGGATGAATTGATTTTGATGCTTGAATAACCCATTAATGTATATGTCTTCTCTTTCTCCCAAAGACATATTCCAGAAAAGAAGAAATTGCAGTAATTGAAAAAAATTGTATACCTCCTTCAAATGTTCATGTCACTAGAATGCCATGCATCCATCTCTCAGCAAATGAAAAACCGGACTGTTAAAAAATTACTCAAAGGTAATTTGAATAGGAAAGGACGTGTATTTGACATTATATAATACCAAATGCTTCACATGCCTTGTTATTTGAGACATATCTTCAGAAAAATGCATTTGGAAAATATCATCATTGGCTGCCATGACTTAATTGGTATTTTGAACACAATCTTTATGGAGTGGTGTTCTTTCTTACAGGTCTTGGAAAAGTCTGCTAATTCCTGCTTTTATTACCAAGGAGACCATATATTTTTTGCTTATTGAGGATGATCTGTCCTTTTGCATCATCACTGGAATAATGAATCAGTTACACTTATTATTTTTTTTATGTTCTTGTGAAGATCTGAATAACGTGTGTATACAAATTAAGACTAGAACTTGTGATATCATTATCATAGATGGCTGTCTTTCCAAATGTAGTGCATGATTATGTTGTAAATCTATTTATCAGTGTTCAGTGTTCACCTGAATGAAAAGATTTCATAAGTTTAAAATGATATCACACACTTTGCATTAATGTCCTTGTTCAGTAATAAACAAAGAAACAAACATATATTTATGTGTTGTCCTAAATGATGTCTGTTGAATGAATCTTCATAATTCATTATACATGTTTATGTTTGTGTGTTGTTTTCTTGTTTGCTGATAAATAAAGTGCTCAACATTTCAAACAACATGCAGTTCTACAAATATTAAAGGGATCATATAGTTTTGGTTGAGACCTAATTTCAGGTTTCTAGCATTTTTTGGTGAGATGATGAGAAACCTCTCATGAAATATGAAAGAGCATGTAATTCCATGAGGAATTCAAGGTTTATTTGATGAAAACTGGTTTTGAAATGGCTGAGATATCCAAAACAGAGCGATTCTAATCAAGTGTGGGACCCACACTTTTTTACGATCGCTTTGTTTTACTTTGTTTTTGGATGTTTCAGTCATTCCAAACCCGATTTTCATCAAATAAACTTTGAATTCCTCTTGGAATGGTATGCTATGTACTATTTCATAAGTGTTTTCTTGGTATCTCGCAAAAAGTTAAAAGCCCAATTCTCATCTCCACCAATACTGTACCATCCCTTTAATAAATGATGATTTTAGAAGACACCGTACACTCTGTTTGGCTGTAAAATAAAAGGGTTCATTGAACTTTTGTAGTGTCACAAGTTTTCAGTGACCAGTGAAACTAGTAGCAACAACATTATGCAAATTAGATGTAGTGATGATGTCATGGCCTCACAAATATCTAGTGTCTCATTGGCCATGACGCAAATCTTCACAAAGTTCCCTTTTTGAAATGAAACCCCCAATAATGTATACACCAAATATTTCGCAAGGTTTTTAATTTCATGGATTTTGGGAGTCGGGAGCTATTCACGAATTTCAAAACATGAGAAAATATTAACTCTGTTCCCGACATGATAGGCCTACATTTCTCCATTCAGTACTGTACTTGACAATCACTAATAATTTAACCACTCACAAAATGGTCAGGAAAACTTATGTATGGTGCATACAGACCCACATCCTGTGCTTGCATATTTGTATTATATATATAATGTGTGTGTGGGAGGATACAATGATGCTTATTATGGAGAAAGGATTCCAGTTGCTAGATTATCATTAAAGAAAACAAACATGATTTTTATTGATTTTCACCATACATGTATTTCTGTGCACAAGTTGATATGGCCTCACAAGCGATTAATGTCCAGACGTGCGACATCTTCAGTTTAATTTCCTCTTTGATATGAATTCAAATATAATGTATCCTTTGCTTTGGTATTTGACTGTGTCCCAGCTTTTCATATCCTCCAGACTATTGATTTATTTGGAATTAGGGTAACCCTTTGGAACTAAGCTAACCCTAAGGTTAGGTTATGGTTGGGTTAGGGTTAGGGTTAGGTTGTTTAATTGTAAATTTTATCTGATTGTGCACCATAGGCCTAATGGATATATGACATTTTGCAATGAAATTCTTCATGCATTGATAACCACATACATACATACATACACACAAACCCACACACAGTAACCCTATTATGATATGCTTGCAATATTTTCTAGCCTAGTTACTGTTTGTTCCACTTTACCCCAACCAATTTTTTACTTTTCTCAAGGGTGCAATAATAACTCTAATTCCTACAAACTTGTTCACACAAATTTGTAGGAATTTGTGTTATTATTGATTTTCAATTACAAATTTTACAATTATGCATTTTCAAGATATTTTCAATCAAAAATGTACATAAGAAGATTTAGATTAATAAAATCCTTCCAAATGTCATTAAAATTTGCCCTGACTTCAGGCCCGTTTAACAAGTTTATCAGCTTTCCAGCACTCAAATAGGGAAGCATGAATGATGATCATCACTTTTTGTTTTCCATGTTCACAAAGTATACAAGTTAATTGTAGGTTTAGATCAGAAAAGATATCAGGAAGTGAAAAAGAGTTTTTTTTTTTTTTTTTTTTTTTATTGTTGCATAAAAGTGGAGGCTGGAAAGATTAACTTGTATTTCTGAAAACGTAATTGAAACATATGTTTACAGCAATATATCTGAAACTCGATGGGTGCAAAACTGAATGAAGATATTGTGCCATGAAATGGAATGGATGTATCACTAATTCAAATATGTCAAAAATGGTTATCATGGCATCTTTCACAAAAAACCTGAAAGTTCTCGATGGAGAGGGAAAAGGTGAGGAGAATTGCTCTGACATGAATGCATGATAACAAATTTGAACCAAAAGTGGTGAGGAAAACCTTTACTAAAGTCAACTTTTAATGATCCATTAATTTCATGTCTATGTATCTTTTCACTGAATCATTCTCTTGAAAGGTTTTCTAGCAAAGTACTCTCTAAAAAAAATCGAGTGAAAATATTCACTCTTGAAGGAAAAAGGGGAAAAAAAGGAAAAAAAGAAAAGGAAAAAAGAGTGAATTTAGTTTGAAAATGTTCATCTCACTTGTTTTAGAGTGACCTCAGGGATCACTCCAAAATCTTCGAGTGATCCCTGAGGTCACTCCAAAATGAGTAAAAATGAACATTTTCACTCAAAATTCACTCCAATTTCACTCTAAATTCACTCTGTTTTGTATTCACTCCTTCAAGAGTGAATATTTTCACTCGATTTTTTTTTTTATTTCTTAGAGAGTATGATTTGTGCACTGATGTGATTCAGTGCAACTCAGGAATGGGAGTGTCCGATATCCCTACACAATGACCGGCTTTCATAAAATCTACTATACAAATGTATGCTCCATCACAATGAAAACTTTTGCTGTTGCTGATGGAAAAGAATAGTTTAAAAAGGGGTCTAGGGCAACTATCCCCTGGCCCTAATCCTAATCCTAATCCTGAACCTAATCCTAACCCAAACCCAAACTCCTAACACTAAACCTAACCCTAACCCTAATCTTAACTCTAACCTTACCACTAACCAGTATTTAGCCGGGGGGTAATTGCCCTCTGGGGGTAATTGCCCGGATACGGTTAAAAAGATGTGCTTGTTGCTGCATATACATGTGTATCATTATCTTTCATAGTTTATTACCCTACATGTATATAATAATATTTAACAACACATTTATATAGATAATATCATGGTATTAAATCATTGGATTTGTTTGATATAAGATACCTTATATAAAGTATATATGGTGCATCTCTTTTCAAACAGGCATTAAGGTTGATGTCCTGCATTTAACCCTATTTCTGTCCGTATCTAGATACACAACATGTACATGTACACAAACTGACAGACAGACAAACACACACACACACACACACACACACACACACACACACACACACACAAGAGAGAGCCACTGTGACAAGCAAAGTTACCATTTAATGTACTCAAGCAACACTTTCACTGGGATCTATATTACTAGTATTTCAAAGCATCATGTATTTAGTATTGTACAATGTATTGTAGAATGAATTTCACATGCCATAAGGGTTTAAACTATGTGGACATTTACCCACTTGTGGAGGGAGCAAGAAGCAGGGCTGCCAACTCTCACGCATTTTGGTCCTTTCTCACTCTAAAACTTTATTTCATTTGCATGCATTTCTATTGATCTCACTCATTTTGACTCCTAAATTATAGCATTGGCCTATGGGAGTCTCACTCTCAACTAGTTTCCAGTGTTGGCAGCCCTGAAGAAGTGTTTGAAGCATTGTCATGGGGGGGGGGGGGGGGTATTGAACTTTCATTGCAACTACTAGCCTTGTGTGTAGAGATTAGAAGCCATTTATACAAAACTTGTGATTTTACGAAATATTTTTTGATGGGTTTGCACTTCTTTAGAATGTATTTCAATAATGACAGCTCTGTATTGCCTTTAACATCGCAAATTATTTTGAAGTAACATGACTTCTTCTTGCCAAAACCAGATCAGAGGTCAAAGGTATGACATTTAGAATGACATTATTCACAGCCAATCACTGGAACTTAACAGAAAACGTAGGGGCTGATACATTTAATGCTATGTGTGATTTGAATGTTGATTGGCAGAGAAAACCCCATTGCATTGTTCACTCAGTCCAATGTCCCTGGTACAGAAAGGGTTAACACATTTCCAAAGATAAACAACACAAGACAACATAAGATACTATCAGCAGCTATGGTATATTTCAATGTTGAACAACTTTTATTACATTCTTGTACTGTATGTAGCATGACATGTTTGCTATTAAAACAGGTAAACCAACATGCAATATATGATTTTGCTGCTTCTGACTGGGTAGTGTAGCTATAGTTCTGAAAAACTCATTGTTTTCCCCAGTGTTTCTTTTATTAACATTGATTGCTAGCATGCTGTATATTACAGTATCAAGCTAAGGTATCTAATTTGTGAGTTAGCTCTCTGGTTACACAAAATGAATCTTGTATCACTTTCAACACTTTAATCAGCAATGAAAGAACTGGTGTCAAATTACATCATATCCTTTATTCCATTATGCATGTAACCACTGAATTTCATAAATATGCTGAAAAGTGGGACAAGGAGAAAAAAAAAATCATGTCCATTTGTTTCAATACCATGGTGTGCATTTGGGCACAGGTTGACAAATACTACAGTTGACAGTTGAACGTGTCAATTCTAATTTGGCAAAGTTGACTGGTTAAAACACAGCTTTCTCCTAACTTACAATATTTGACTATATATTGCAATATCTTGTCAAAATATTAAATGAAACAAATATAATCTGAACAAATAAAAGAAGAAAAACTCTAGGCACGATAATACCATTCTTTAAAAAGTAAGGCTCAAATGTTCATTGGGACTTATATACCACATTTGCTCACAATAATGTTATTCTGTTTTGACAAGACCTCTCCCATTACAAAACAAAATTATTGATGTATGGGACTGTACAATAGAAGGAAACATCAACCATCTACACACAAAGAAATGTTACTTATCATGGCACACTGTACAGAGTCAACTACATAGATATGTTACAGATTCTCAAAGCATTTACACTGACACGTAGAGTGCTATGAGGATGCATGCAAATGTAGAAGAGAAAAGGGATAAAACAACATATAAACATTTGAAAATATATAAATATATGTATATATATAAATGAAATCTTACGGTTAAACTCACAGGTAGTCTGAATAAGCTGTCCATACAAAGAATACATTGTATAATCAATTACAATGACTGGCAACAAGTAAGCAAAAAAAAAAAAAAAAAAAAAAATAGAAGATATATTGAAATGATTTTTTTTTCCTGTACAGACATTCCAGTCATGATTGTAACACTGTAAGTGTACAATGTGTAACCATAAATTTTGTTGTTGTTGTTGTTGTTGTTGTTGTTGTTGTTGTTGCTGTTGTTGTTGAAAATCTGACTGGAAAATTATAAGCTTGAATGCCAGAGTCTTATGAAAATAATAGATGTAAAACATTTGAAGGTGAGTTATCAGAAATTTATCTCCAATAAAGAAATAACGGACGATAAGGTAGTTTTGCTCCTTCAGTAATTACTCCCACATCCGATACAGTCAAAATAATATATAGGGAAACACACAAATCTGATGCATGAGCAGCTATTCTTTCTTCAAGAACATAAAGAATATCTACAAATAAATACTGTGCTTAAAGAAAGAGAGAATTAATGTGTATCAGTGAAAGAAACATTAAACTTTCTTGGCACTTTGGAGCTGATAAAATATGACAGCAAACTAGAGAAGAAATAAAAGTCAGACAGAAAAGACATAGAAGGAAAATACAGAGAAAGAGAAAGAAAGAGGAGAGAAAACATGATAATGAAAGAGAGAAATGTATCTTTTAAAACCAAGACAATTCATGAGTTGTAAAAAAAAAACAATGTCTATCCAACCAAACAATGGCTTTGATAGGAAGTCAAACATCACATACACAGCCAAAATTCCAAATCTGCATTTGTTTTTTGTTTGTTTGTTTTTTTGAAAACTTTATCCTCATTAATCACTTTGTAAACCAAAACTTAATATAGAAATAATCATAACAAGGTTTTGTCCACATTTTTGACCTATAAAGTAGGCATCAATTCAAAGAGCAATACTTTTGTCACATTGACATAATGTCATAATCTTTAGTTAGACTACTTCTTTTCACGCTGTATTGTGAAATTATTTCTACACAGTCTCCTGTCTCACTGTTCTATCAAACAGTATTCAATGGGAGATGTAGTTCATGGTATTGTATGTAAATACTTCTTCAGTCATTTCAATATTGATATTATATCCAAATACTGAGTGAATACATGCCTTTCATATTCATTAACATCAACTTCATAAATTACATTTTAGTAAAATATAAATATTTTTTTTTGTCGTCACAATAGCATTGATTTTTATATAAATACACAAACATTTCAATATTCATATATGTCATGCAATATAAAAGTCCTGCACATCACACAGACTATGAACACACTACTTATAAAACTCTCATGGTAAGAACTCATGCATTTTTTTTTGTGTTGTTGTTGTAAGCATTACACATTCAACTTGTAATTTTTATCATAAAAAACATAGAAGACCATAAAACATACAATGTATGATACATTCATTCATGTATGACCCCATCTGGCCTTACACAAACATGCATTTCTTTGTGTATTGTTTGTTTTTCTTGCTTAGTTTCAGGTTGCATTTGTTTCCTTGCTTGCAATCATACACCAGCACTCCAGAGGAACATACCTCCCTTACACAATGTCACATATCAAATACTTTGCTATACATCATGTCACTTAGTCCCACATGTGTAAAAAAAATTGTTGGTGGACATGCACAATATTCATACTTGAGCTGTCTCCATTTTTTCAGCAGAGAATTAAGATACACTACTTAATTACACAAACTGTTGTATGATACACCAAAGACTTTAAGGCAGACTGAACAGTTCTGCATGGCAAACTGATTTAGTATAGGATCTTCTATTGCCACATGGACAGAAGAACTATGTAAGATGTCAACAATTTTGGGGGAAAAAAACAACTTTCTACAGCAAGTTGCACTGCAAGAGTCCCCTCAAGATCGAGGGAAGTACCCACATATCTTCAGTCCATCTTGGGAAAGTGAATAAACTCGATTGAACAGAATTCCTGTGTTAAACATTATCAATTTGTAAACATTTTTAAGAATACATTGTTTTGAAGAGAATGACAGCAGCAAGCAATACATTACTCTGTTATAAGTTAAAACAGCAAAGATGATTCTCGCAATAAATTGTCCTAACACAAAGGTGAGGTATCTTTTAGCTCCATTCTTGCACAGATGCCTCCAAAGCAAAACTGTAGGTGTCCTTGAAGCATTGATGTCCAACAACATAGAAATGTCATTTATTTTTAATACCATAGCACGTAATGAGACCCAATTCATTCATGCATTGTTTTTAGTTTGTTTTCTTTAAAGTGTCTGGTGTTCTTAGTGCCCTACATAGGCCAGCCACCAAAAGTATCACTGTTCTCACATAGTCACAGATTGTTTCTCAGATCTCCTTTCTGTGGCTCATGGTGTCTTAGAAGTAGACTTTGTGGTGCCAAGCATGACCTTTGTCACAAAGCTGACGATGGCAGACGCGGGCTGCTCCACTTCATAATCTGCGAAGAGATGGCACTGGTTGTCCGTCAGACTTCCCGGCTTGCGTGCCACAAAGCCAAAGATTCTGCATGAGGAGGAAAGGTTATGGAGGCATTAAAACAAAAATATTCATTTAATATGATTCCAAATCTACTCATGACCAGTTATCATGTTAACATGACAAAGTCATAGAGGGATTTTAAAGCAACTGCCTAACAGAGTGACTAAACTAAAAATGAAACAATGGACATTTGTTCAACAACAGATAGTTTAATATTTCAACGACTTCAAAGTAAAATTTAAATGTTCATTTTTTTAGTTGAAATTCTGAAGTGGTTTAGTGTTTGCAAAGCATGTTATTGTATTTTTTATATTGATCTTTTGTGCTAAAAGAATAGCAGCCTGCTGGACTGCATCTAAACTTCAGGGCAGATTTTCTCCAGCCTGATGAAATACGTTTTACCGGCTCATAAGCTACTATAGATTAGATCAATGAATGTTTGCTTTCTTACTTGGCATCAGCCACTTCTTGTCCCTCCTTTCTTGGGTATCTGTGGGAAAAAAAGAAAGAAAGTAAATTAGAGTACTGAGATCCGCATTTTTGTATATCATTATTTTACCTCATCAGTGCAACAATTGGCTGTCATAATCTACACAGTGTATGCAGACTATCTCTTTGTCTGAGCTTCCTACCAAACTGCAAACTCGTGTCAATAAATGGTAATTTACAGAAACAAATTATGTGCTCCAACTACCAGGTACTGCAGCTCACATCATTAGAAGTTCTTTTTAAATTGATTGCAATATGAATCTTCTAACTGCTAATGTGGCTCATTTCCTAAAGAATTCTGCTTCAAACTTTTTAATTTATGCATAATTTTCTTCACTAATTACAATGAAAACCTGCACAATAGGAAGAGTGATATTGAGAAAAAAAATATGACAGAACAAACTGCATCAAGGAAACATGTTTGAGATGAGAAGCTCAGATTGAGTGCAGACTGACTTGTAATGATTTGACATCATTTCCCCTGTCCCCCAAGCAGCATTCTTCAAAATAAGACTCAAATTTCTCTGGACAGGTTGCAGACAAACAAATGTATACAGGATAAGGGACTGGCCAGTGGTTGGTGATGCTGATTCTTATGTTGATAAAAACTGGTCTAAAATAGCCTCTAGAAAGATTCTTATCCACAGGAGGGATTTCTAACAGTTCCTTCAGGATGTCGGTAAAGGAAAAAAAAAGTTATAGAGCAAAGGTTAAAGGCAGAAAGACAACAAGGAAAACAACAACATAAGAACTGCTGTTTTGGGCAACTCTATCAGTAATTTCTTGATGTGACAGAGATCAGAAGCTTCTGAGGTGGGCGGTTGCCAGGAAGTTTAGATGGATGACAGTAGCGGTGGAAAGGGGGAGGGTGAGGGGGAGAAGGGTGTCCTTAGGTGGGCTATAAAGTTGCCATGGTGATGAAACTTACTTTCTTGATTTGGGGTCCATGCCACTGTAAAGAATTGAGTTCACAGGATAGTGCCTCCTGAAGAACAGTCTGTACATTGTCAGGCAAATAGAAAAGAGAGAAGAGAACATAACATTATATTTACTCCTACTTATCACCTGCGAATTAAGTCAGGTAAATTTGCAGTAGGTCCAAGTACACACAGCAATAGATTGTACCCATGATAAACAGTATGAAACTGCAAAGTTATGCTTCTATGTTCTCAACAAATGAGTAAGGTTGTTGACTTCTGCACTAATCACTGGCAATCTAGTTTCAAATAATTGACGCTTTACTTGCAAAGTCAGTAGTAGCAGCTAAAACAAATGTAAGACACATAATATTACCATATTAACATACGATATGTGTCTCAAAATTATTTTTCCACGTAACTCGGTATTAGTGTACTCTATAACAAATTCATCCCTGAATGAAATTACATTTTATGAGCTTAATTTTGCAAAAGGGTTCTGATTAACAGATTTGTAATACTTGATTGACTTTGTCTGTCTAAAATGAATAAAATAGACCAGCAGAAATAACAACAACAGGAAAAACAACAACAAAACCAGATGTCAGAAGTTGTTGCAAACTTGCTGTAGCAAAAATCTACTTAAAGAGGTATGTGTATGTGGAAGACACTATTATTCATTTGGGATTTCTGTTTTGTTTATTCATGTATAATTTCAGCAACATACATACTAACATAAAGCATTGTATTAGTGTGTATGTGTGTGTGTATGGTTAACCCTAGTGAAATACAGCCTTTTATTTTCAATGTTTCATTTGTTTTTGCCCAACAGGAGGTGGAATAGGAGACATTGGGTTTCCGAAAATCATTGACAAGCCTAACAAAATTTCCACAGAAAATCTTGTCACTCACGTAAAGCTTCAAATTCTTTTTATTTTCTCATATAACATTGACATATACCTGCTACCACGCATAATGTAATCAAATTTTGATTGTGACTCTCACAGATAATAGCTAAATCCCTAAGTGGCAGTTTTGTGAAGTACGCAATGAAAACATACAATCAACCTTCCAGGTTATTGCCCTCTCTGAGTGAAATCCCTCCCTTGGGTAGGAACAGAATAATATCATGGTTCATTTAAGAACATGAAATCTGATGGATCCAACGCACTGACTCTTATCTGTGTTCTTAGCCAGGATAATGATTTATGAGATTGGAGAGGAAATAGGGCCCTGAACTAGCATTGCAGTCAAATTCACCATAATGAATATTACATATTGGCAAAGCTTCAGGCCAATAAACTCATATCAAAGGAGAGATCTCTCTCCCTCGTATGTATTATGGGTATTACTGGTATGAAATTAATATCAGCCCATTTGACTGTTCGGCAAGGTAGTTTTTCATATTCTGCATTTAGGTGTATCATTTTCTCTCTTTGTGGTGGTATGTTCACAGTTATTAAGGACGACTAATCCTTAAAAAACAAAATTGCACAAATAGTATGACTCACTAACTGGTTCATGATAGTTAGGGCTTCAAAACACCTATAAATTATATCAGTATAGCACTACATCATATGAACTAATTGAAAAAAAAAAACAAAAAAACAACAAGCTGTAATCAAAATTGGGTAATTAACTACTCTTGGATAATAGATAAGAATGTGAATGGAGTTTGATACTTTTGCACCTAATCGGTACAGCAACGCATGATGGATTTTTGTTCATTTGCTGAAAGCAATATACTGCAGCAAACATTTAATGTTTTATCATGCGATCAGCACACATAATGGGGAGTTCACCATACGGAACTGGTTAAATCCCCCATCCCCCTTTTGTCCTTGTAAAATGTCTTTGACTCACTTCCTCTGCATATCCGTCAGTGTGATACCCTTTGACGAGACTTTGAAGTGGACAACGACGGCGCTGGACTTCTCCTTGGCCGACAGTGTCCTCGTCAGTGCCTCCCTGATTGCCTCCGAGCCAGTCAGGGACTCCATGTCAATGCTTGCGATGTACAGCACCTTGCATGCTGGGAAGGCACAGAATTATATCAAGAGTCCATTAACCTTCAGATAAATCAAAATAGTCTCCAGACTGTCTGTTGCAACACAATCCTAACACTGATTGCTGGCATGAGTAAAGAACCATGAAACTGTGAAGAGTTTCAAACTTTAGTATTGAGCAATAGTTGAGGTATGACTGAGTCTGTAAACCGCCATGATGCATAGTTGTGAGAATTGAACGTTAAATGTGTGTTTTTCTCCCACCCCCTCCCCCCTCAGGCAGTCAATTATACACAAATGCTTGTTCCAGATTCTTAGAGACACCCCTTAAAGGATGGAAATGAGTTAGGATCTTGACCCCCTATCACAGGCTTTTGAAAGGGAAGCCATCAAAACTATCTCCCTATCAGAAGCTTTTGGAAGGGAAGCCTGCTAGCATACGTCAAGCAGTGTGACGTACGTGCAGTGCATGTGGGGAAATGTTTTACAAAAAGAAATCCAGCCTGGCACACTTTGCAGCAAAACATGCAGAGTAAGCACATTCAGGAGAATCAGGGCAAATACCAAGAAGTCATACTACCCTATTTTGGAATTTATCAGGGGTCTGAAACTAATCCTATTCAGGACCCTATTTGATAATTGTATGTGAATATTTCAGGAAAAATACTAAAAGAGCCCCAATTTTAACAATTTTGGGGGATTTTGCCCTGAATTTAGCCCCTATAATATATCCCTCGCCCCCAGAAAAAAAAAAAAAATCAGGAAAGTGCATGCATTACAGAGGAATTGAAGGGGGGGGGCCTGATTTTTTTTTTCTTTACTGCAGTATACTGACCACAAGTATGAGTGGGAAAAATCTGGAACAAACCTCCAAGAAAGAAAAGAGTGCTCATGAATTGTTTTCCATAAAACCATCAGACCTTTTAAAGGGTAGGGATACAGCCTGTTGTATGTAAAATATAAACAGCACAAAATCAGAACATGAGATTACCACTGGGAAGAATGGTAGTAAATAGAGACAATTTCTAGCATCCTAGTGTTATGCACATGAAAACTTTTGAAGAAACCAACATCTGAACCATTTGCTTCCTTTGGGGAAATACCCAAGTCCTTCCCAGTTGATCAAAAACACCTGTCAAGAATGATCAAACATCATAAAGATCATGCATATTCTCAATGATCTATGTTCACAAATATTTTTTTTTTCATCGGGTTCTGGTTTTACTTTGATGCCTGTTGTTCCCAAGAGTAGACAAAACATCTTGCTGCTTCATAATTTATGCTCCAGTCACAAACAATGTTTCTTCCTTTTATCTTACCTGCTCCCTGCTGGAGTAGTGCTGCAGCAGACTTCGGGTCAATGGTTCCATCAGTGGCATCACCAGTGGCTGGGTCTGCACAGAGGGAGGGAAAACAAATACAGAGACAGCCGCAAACATGTTAACATGAGGTACTCTTTGTGAGAAAAAAAATCTTTTGAAGAAAATGACAAAATAGTATTATATTCCATTGGCAATAAAATTCCCGTATATTCTTGATCTTTTCAATTACGCACAGATACAAAAACCTTTTCAAGGTCAGTATTAATGTTCACAGTATCAAAACGTGTATCGCTTGGGTCCTTTGGCTCAGATCACGTGTGGCGTGTATATGAGACATGTCAAATTCTTCTGACATGATATTCGTGCAATTTGACTGTGAAAGTATTTGAAAAGTATTTGACTTCTCAAAAGACATGACTTTTTCTATCACATTATCAAAAAAGAGTAAAGTGCTCAAGTATGCCTTTGGTAGTTACCTCTACATCACATCCCACCCCTTTCATTTCTTGTGGCCTTATTTCGTGACAAAATCAAGTGCAGGTATTTGGGCCTCTCTATTACAGAATACTCCTACATATTCCATAATAAAACAATGGCGTAATCACATCAAAGTCATTCCATTCCAGCTTCCTCTATATTTGTAACATTAGTTTGCTTCAGAGTCACCGACGCATGTCAGTCACGCTTTACGGTCGATTTCATGGCTCCAAGCATGTTTTCGTTAGTTTGGTGTCGTTGTAGGTCATGATTAAGGCCACAACTATGAAGAATGGATATCCAGTGACTCATGTATTTACATTATTTTGCCTGAATAAGTTAGGGGAGAGAGAAGGTTTGTAAACACATGTTGGTATCTTGCTTACAAACATAATAGAGCAGATGTTGATATATCACTGACAAATCTGTATACATTTTCACAGTGCCTTCCCATTCTTTGTAATGAATACAACAGCATTTGTAGCTCACTGCCTTTGCATACCATGTGGCCACACTCTTGTTTTTACAAGGATTGTTGAAAATATGCATGTACTTTCCCTCCATGCTAGTTATCTTTATATGATGCAGTCTCACATAATTGCCTTTGAGGAGCAATATGCTGAATGACAAAAGAGACAGTTATTTGTGTGTGTGTGTGTATATGTGTGTTTTGTCTTTGCCACAACCATATGTCCAAGAAACCGCAGAAAAGCTGAAATAGACCATCCGCTATCATTCCCGTGGTTTACCACAAATAACAAAAACATTAATTTAGGGAATGAATTTGCCTCATCAAGCTATCAAACCAGGGGCTGTTGTTCCTGGCCTATATCTGAAGTGCGGATTGTTTGATTTCCACTGTAATTCCAACAAACAACTCAACTTTTGGCTTGTCAAATTGTGAGATTCACTGAAGTATGACTTTAAACCAGGCTGTAGTGTAGTCAGGGGTACTGTGTCAAGTCTTGTTTAGCTTTTTTTTTTTCTTTTTTTTTTTGGCCAAAATTTTTATTTGCAGGGAAATGTAAAGAAGTGAGGCACATTACGGGGATGCTGTAGCTAAAGCCATTTTACTCGATTCACATGACTGCATGAGGATTCACACACAGTTTTGCTGTTTTCAAGAGAATTATCAACCCATATCCCCCAATGTGAGGTTGAAAACAAAAACATGCGTCGAATATGACCCAAATTCTCGCTAGTCTCAAACCTTGAGTTTGGGCTGAAACAAAAAAGTTTGGATGACCCCAGAAAGCTGAAATGAATCATTGTCATTAATTCTGTGTATATCATAGAAACTTAAACTGGTGGGTTCTGTATGAAATCTGCTAAGATTTAAGAATCTAATAGGGAGTGGGTTGATCATGGCATGGAATAAGGCTGGTTTTCTTTTTTATTGGGCTAAACAATAATCTTATAAATAAGCAGGGTATTTGAAATGCAATACTCTTGTGGCTTGTTTACAAAGCACTCACAGAAACTGCCAGGGCCCCATGCATGGGTGTACAAAGTTATACAGGCAATCACCACTGATTTGGACTAACTGTGTGTATTAAAACAATAGGACAGTTTACACTGTGTTTGTCTATGCCTAGATGAGGGGAAGCCACCCCAAATTATCCAGCATGCAAGATGCAGGATTTTAAAATTCATGATCACTATTTACATAAGGTGGCCTGGTTTTCTTTCTTATTAAAAAATGCTGCTATGGAGTATCCTATAAGGGTGTTAAGCTGTTTAGTTCTTGTGATACCAGCCTGCAGGTACTGAAGCCATTTTTTTTTTTTTGAAGAGAGGAATCTCAGGAGAGAAGTGTCTTGTCATTTGGTCTAATCCCATCTCTCCTACTTTATCCTATCATTTTAAAGCACAGCCAGGGGTTGGAGTGTTGGAGATTAGGGATTAGGATTATAGTGTGTGGGATTATGTGTAGATGTTGGGGCTTGAGTTAGGGTTTCTTATCCCATTTATACTGTGGGCGGGTTTCAGAGCCTTGAGGAAGTTTGAAAGCCCACTTGAAAAAAACGGTCTCTTGTCTGTTTATATTGCTCTGGCTGGTTTTGCCAAAGCAGGCCCAACTGTCTGTTCTGGGTGGTTTTGCCCAAGAAGACCCAACTGTCTCTTTTCCAATGGTAACCAAATTCCCCTCTGATACATGGCGCAGGCTTTTGAATTTCTTACATAACCACAAGCATGATTGAGTGCAAAAGTGCGCAAGTTGTGCTGCGTTTATCAGCGGCAGTTGGTCACTATGGCTGGTTTGTTTATGTTGGCTGGCAATGTCTTTCAGTGATATAACTTCTGGGTTGGCAAAAAACGGCTTCTCGAACATCATATTAGCATTAATACTGCAGCCGAGACTCTTGGCCCGAATTCACGAAGGTGGTACAAATGAAACCATGGTTTAAACCATGGACAAAAACCATGGAATGCCAAGTGTCGCATGCGATATTTCGCTACGAAATCAGTCATTTCGTCGATGAAATGATTATTTTGTAAAGAAATGACAACATTTTGTAACTAAATGAACATTTCGTCCACGAAATGATAATTTCGTTAAAGAATCAGTCATTTTGTCGACAAAATGACCAATTTCGTAACGAAATATTCTGTTTGACACTTGGCGCTCCATGGTTTTTGTCCATGGTTTAGACCATGGTTTTGTTTGTACCACCTTCGTGAATTCGGGCCTTTAAGGCTGCTATAGGAGGGTCTGAAACCACTCCCTGTAGGTGGTTTCAGAACCTGACCCGATCGGATCTCCTTTTCTAAATTCTGTCTGTTTATACTGAGCAGAATGGCTGCTCAAGGATTCTATAGGTGGCTTCAGAACCCTCTTTTTCCTTAATATAAATGGAGTATCTGATTTGACTTTCAGTGAGATTTGCGTCCAGCAGAAAACACAAGCACTACGTAACACTCAACTGCAGCATGCAGTGACTTGAATCTCCCAGGCAAAAAAATCTAATCAGCACTTCACTACTTTATTTCTGTCCATCTGAGTAAAGAGTTTTGGCTATGTCTCTCTCACAATTAAGTCCAGGTTGGTAACAACTTACTCCCCCCCCCCCCCCCATATTTTTGCACAATCCATCAATCGCCAAAATCTTTGACCCATAAAGGACGAATCCCTTGCATTCATAGGCTAGGATCTGTAGAGAATGTATGTTGTAAGGATGTTGTATCTTTTTCAAAGGGTTGAGGAAAAAAAAGGACCTACCATCATCCTGACAGTGATTTAATGCCACATTGCTTTGTGACTGTGCCTGGGAATCAAAGTACATTATGTCTGTGACAAATAGTATGACAAGGAAAAGTCTAACCATCTGCCAACTTTGATTGAAATTTGAATAAAGCTGTGGAAAGGCAGCGTGACAGGCAAAAATACATGAACAATAGGGAGAGGTTGGAAGCAAACAGGCAAGATAAATCATCCGGGGGATGGGGGGGGGGGGGGGGGAACAGATCTAACCAGTAGTGTGTTAAAGAAAATTGAATGGTGCCAAGGTAAGGGAAACCAAACGCAAAGGCGATGACTGTTGTGTGACGCATTGTTTACGTGTATGGTTGACAAATTTTGCATGGAAAAGTATGAAAAAAAAAATGAAACAAACAGTAACCTGGGATTTCAATGATCGAGCTACCTGCATTTCATGATTCTACTAAAGAGGAAAAACAGAAGGGGATAGTTTGGCAGAGGCTTGTAGTGTGTGTTAGTGTTTAACTGTTTTCCTATTAACTTCTTTTTCCCATATAACCATGAACCAGTCTTCTTAGTAATGAATCAATGAATTATTTTGCCCAGATTTCATGAAATTCCCTATGTGACTGAGAATTGCACAATCTTCTCTTTCTCCACAAACACAGACACACATTTGCCATCCGTGCCTGTTACCGAGGATGACGCTTTCACACTACTAGCCAGTGAAAGCAATGAAAGTCACCTCATCGAAATAACAGATGCCATGCACTTCAGGGGGGATAGTCAACCAAGATGATGTCCATGGCACTGACTCAGGAAGACAAACTGACAAATTATGCAGCTGAATAAGCAGTTAGCACTTGATAGATACAAAAGTACTAAAGACTGCCAGGCTACATCAGTAGACCATTTGGTTAATTCCCGTAAAACTTTTACCCTCACTATAAGTTGAGACAACCCACAAGGGTTCAATCTACAGGGAAGTCCTTGTAAATTTTGTAAATGGACCTGTCAGGTTTCTGCCATAGCTGATGGGCAAACAACTTCCCCATGATATGTAGAAATCCCTAGTGACTTTTTTGAACAAGACCACTCATTTCCTGTAGGCAAAAGATTAAAAATACTGCCACTCTATGTGATGATCAAGGTGATACAATAAGGACTTGGGGGGGGGGGGGGGTAATACTCCGTCTCCACTTATTGACAGTTGGCTTCAGGACACCTCTGGCAATGGGGAGAGAGGGTGATCCAGAAGATTCCCTTACCAGCAACTCGGGCCCAGCAAGAGCAGCCCAGCAAGAGCTACTAGTATTCAAAAACATAACAAGCATGTCTGTATGAGGTGCTGGAGAGAGAGATGGGGCCAGTATAGGCAAGGGGTTGGGTGTGGCTGTATAGTTACCTGCATCTGGGAGGACCAGTTTGATGGGGAGGGCCAGCTGAGTCAGTGTGTGCTGGTAGATGAGAGCTGAAAGGCTGCTGAAGACAGGCTCATTCACGCACCCCTTCAGACGCACCCCTCTGGCATTGGGCTCAATCAAGAAATGCCTCACCAGCTCACTCTGCGGGTCACCTCCTACATGATTGACAAACAAGAAAATATAAACAAACAAAAATTATGATAAATGTCAAGATTACTTATCACATGTCAAGATTCAATAATCTTTTATGTTAATTACCATGGCAGTTGCAAAAACAAAAAACAAAAAAACAAAAAACAAAAAAAAATTGCCAAGGAATGCCAAGGTCTGAATGTTTTCTTGAAGTAAACCTTTGAGTAGTGATGCAAAAGATGTATGCACACAATTGTTCTTATACCAGTTAAACACACACACATACACAGAAGCCAAATCTATCCAAAGATTGAAGAGTTCAGAACTCAGAGCAAATCAGAAATGAATACAAGCAAGAGATGCTGTGTTGATGTAATATAGAAGGCTACTATGATGTGGCCAAAGCTAACCTGCCCTGTTGATCCTGAAAACAAATTGTGATTCTGAACCAAAACTCTCCCATACTAAAACAAAGTAAATTCTTCTCCCCTTTTCACTACTGGTATTCCTAAGCCCTTGCAAGTAAGAAATGGATCCATGGCAGCTAATTCCAAAGTGTGGATCCATCACTGGATCACAGGAAACCAGAGTCTCAGCTTCACACCTGTTGATTAACACTCTTTCCAGCTACCCCCACTTTGGGTCCACTGCCAAGAACAGAGGGGAAAGTGCCCCAACCTATCATGATTTATGACCCAGGAGAAGGGTCATTATACTCCCTCACAATAACTTCTCACACAAGACTAATTAAAGGTTTCTGGCATCCTTGTGGCCAAATTTCATTAGCCTATTATTCTGTCAGAAATCAATTGAAAACTGTTTACCAATATAAAAAAAACCCACCTTCTCTGTGCTCTCTTTGAGAAATTGTGGAACTAGCAACAATTAACTTTCAGCATGGGGTACATGTACATGAGGTGGAGAGATACAACAGGAAGGGTCTACAGTGACTGTGATACCATTCAATGGATACACATGACAGGACGATTTCTTGAACCTCTTGTTTACAAACAGAGCAAAGGACGGTCCATGAAGCTGAGTTGACCTGTTGAAGTGACCAAGGAGGTGTGACACCTCCTTGAAGTGACCAAATGAATGCAAGGAGGATGTGCTCCATCCAACGACATTCTACATGAACCCACATATGCCTACTGACAGCTTCACAGACATGCTGCTATTGATAGATGCAGTCCAAACACAGTACAACAAACCTGTGCCAAGGATTTTAGGTTACTGATTGTGATCGGAAACAAGTAATGAATTATTTTGCAAGGTCTACCTATGGATTGTCTGGAATGAATTAGAAATAATGCTACTGAAGCCTGCCAACTTCCTCAGATGAGTCCTTTAAAGAGAAAACTACACCACTTTAACCCGTTGAGGACGGACTGTTTTGCTATAACACGCATTTCCCATAGACACCCGCCCGAGTAGGGACCCATCCAGACTCATGTTTAATGGGTTAAGCAGGGAAATACTTGGTGAAACACTGATATCACTGTAAAGTTAAGCAAAGATCTCTGAAACTATCCAACTATGTGGACTGACAAATAAAATCACATCCCTGAGCACACCTGAAAACAGAACAAAGTTTTAGTCTCCTCAATTCCATGGATGAGGACCTGTAATAATTACCTGCATTTTATATTTCATCAGCAAGTAAGCAAGCTTTCAAAGAGGTCTTAAAGTACTTAACACTGTGCATTGTGCGCTGAAAGCTAACAAATCAATACAATACAAGATGCGCGAAATCAAAATTTTTGCCAAAACAGTGGCTGCCTTGTAAGAAAACAAAATGAGGGAAAGTTATGGAAAAAAAGACACTGACCATCCCAGGTGAACACAGGACTGAATGAGGGACGAGATGGTCTGTGGTGGGGAAGGGTCTGAAAATAACTCCTAAGTGCCAAGTTTTACCAATTTCCTGTTCTGGCCAGATGAGTGATCGTCTGCGATGAACTCGGCCATGAAAGGAGAGGCAGGTGTATTGGGGTGATGCAGAGATGACAGAAAGGTGAAAGGAAGAGAGAGAGAGGAAGATAGATAGAAAGAGAGAGATGAAGATATGGAAAGATAGTGTAGGGAGATAGCGGGAGAGATTTAGGGAAAGAGTAGGGGAGAGAGAATATAGGAGAGTTGCATAGACACTGAGAAGGGAAGAAGACAAGCTAGGAAGGCGATTGTAAAGGAAAGTTTGAACACGGAGCACAAAGAGTTGACTGACTGAGACGTCGTGAGAAACAAAAATATATTAAACAGTTGAGGATGGATGGAGGTAAATGTACAGGTGAATAGGTAAACATATAGAACCAAAATGAAGGACTAATAAAGTGAATAAGAAGAAGGAAGGGGACTGGGAGGGTATGCATGCTGCTGATGACACTTCTGACTTGGAATACATATGAAATGTTGCCTACAGTCAATCGACAGTAAGGTGACACATTTTAGTGTATAAACCAGCTCTTTTGTAAGTGTGAAACCTGCCACTACCACCTGCTATATTTTTGTTTCATATGATTGTTGTTTTAGGGGCCTTAGACCCAGTATTCACTTATAATATATATTTGCTGCATTATTATACCTTTATATATGACTGACATCACAAACAGTAATGTTATCACTGGGAATTGTAGGCTTGATCCACAGGAATCTAATTTGATTGCCTGCTAAACATGTTTGTCATTCAAAAATTTGTTTCCTGTAGAGAAGAAGAGGGGAGCAGTAATTAGGGGTCGAGGGGGGGGGGGGGGGGGGCAGGAGTAGAACCCCTGTATATTTGATCCAAATAAAGTGATGAGTCAGAACCAAATATGTCCATGAAAAAGGAAATGTCACACCACAGGATTTCTGTAGAGGACTATCAGAGGAGAGCAAATATTGAGGAATTTATATGGAAAGTTCACAAATCCCTCCAATTATAACAACAATGATGCAATCCATGGAGAGTTATCCCCCCCCCCCCCCCCCTTTGAAAGAAAAGTTTGGAAAAATATATGTTGGAGACTTTCTATCCAGGGACATGACAAATTGAATAAAGGCTAGATTATGTGTTGATGCTCCAACAATCTAGGGATTGGTTGTTCCATAATGACAAGGATTACCCACAAAGTATCAATGATCCACTGCTAGCCTGTATTCATATTGGCTTCCTGCATGCAAAACACAGACAAGCTATTTATAAGAAATCTTTGCTGTACCACTTATTGGATGGTTTTTGTACCATTTTATTTCAATCACGAGCATGTAATTACAGTGAAGTGTTGAACACAGACAGAAAATTACTGTGGACAAACACTATAATTATTATGAGTAGTTCATACAAATGGCCAAGTCATCATGCTATTCATTCTATATTGCCTCTACATGAAGAGGTTTCTTTCTTTCCAGTCTACCAAATATAACAGGCAATTGTGAACAAGCTTTTTTGAAAGAACAGCTAAGGTTCAGAGAGAACATCTATCCTGACCCCCCCCCCCAAAAAAAAGGACCCCACTAAACAAGACAAAACAAAATAATACAATACAATACCATACAAAATTTTTGTCACCTCTCATCATTGATTGCTCTCACTTGTACAAAATACAAATTTTCTTGAGTGTGCAACAGTGTACAGACATTTACTCTTTGCATGTTTGGTTAATACACTAATGTGTCACTAATACAACATCTATATCATGATGTCACTATAGAGTACCAAGTGTGATGTCATAGCCATTCATTGCTATTGAAACTGTTCCTAAATAACATCACCTAGCCAGAGTGGTTATGCACACACTTGGGTTCCAACTCAAGCTATCGCAAACGACTGGGACATCATCACTTCGATACTCTATACTGTGTTTTATCTTCCTTTTGTATCTACCCTGTGTGACTGATATACAAAGGGAGGCAACATTAAATTACTGTACTATATTTTGGTTTTACTTCCATTTACAACAACCCTGTGAGCTTTTAAGTTGCTTATTGTAATATTTTTCTTTCCTACAATGAGATGAGTTTGTTACTGTATGTCTACATCGCTAAATGTCTACACAACACTCCAGAGAGTTAGTTGATGTA
Source organism: Diadema setosum (assembly GCF_964275005.1). Taxonomy (NCBI): domain Eukaryota; kingdom Metazoa; phylum Echinodermata; class Echinoidea; order Diadematoida; family Diadematidae; genus Diadema; species Diadema setosum. Next base: position 15,878,371 of record NC_092706.1, read on the forward strand.
GACTCAAGGATCAGTTAAGAAAAGAGACAAGTTCCTTGAGAACATCCAAGTTTCTTGCATTTATCTCACGATGTTTTTAATTACCTGCCATACTTCAAATTTAATCATTGCCACAACAACTAAAAAAGTCTACATGATAACAGATTTATGTCTGAAATTCTCTTCAACACTGTGGAAAACAGAATCTTGTGTAATATTCATCCCATCATCCCTTTCTTTTGCCCCAACAGATGGTTATGACTTGGTGATGATGTTTCATGCATTGACAGCTGTAAGATTCCACAGTTGCATCATTTTCCCTTTTTTTTTTTTCCAGCAGAGGTCTGCTTGAGAGGTCCAGGGGAACTCTCTCACTCGCTACCATGTTACTCACGCACACTCACTCACACATACACAAAATGTCAGCACTCTGTTACTGAACAGATGGGGCCATCCTTCGCCTCAAAAATCCCCCCTTCTTAGAAGGCCCATTCACACATACCTAAAATCAACTTTTTTAAAAACAACAACTTTTGCAATGTGATGAATCTCAGAATCTTTTGCTCGAATTCAAAAATCTTAACTTATCACCATTCGCATTGCAATGTAAACATCAGTCCATCTTCACTTATTTTGGAAATCCTTGCGATAGTTTGACATGAAAACACAAAATAATGCATCTCACATCATTTGACTCAGGTCGAGGGTGCCAAGGGTTGTGCTCTGGTCACTGTGTTAAAAGCATGTGCAGGTTAGATTGAAGTGCTTCCAGCCAAATTAATATTTTGGGGTCAAAAGAGTGGCAAATAAAGTCTGATTTTTGCAAAATACAAACAAACAAGATAACTCTTGTCACAACTGAGTAAGAATTGCATCATCCTATTAAGTCGTGCACAAGATAACTTTTGTGTGTGAATGGGCCTTGTGACTGACCATCGGTTTTGAAGAAAAGAGATAGGAGAAACAAAAAGAGCACGACTCTGGTAAGGAGGAGACAGAATTGAGTAAGAATTGTATCATCCTATAACGTCCTTGTGCACTTCTCAAGGTGACATTTATTTGTAAAGGGACGAGTGATGAAGCGCAACTGGTTGCAATGAGTGACACACAAACAGTTGGTTGCACACGCGTGTCACTCTCATTTCTATGATTAACTTTGAAGACTCTCAATTTCTTTCCCCAAGAAACAAAGCCAGAAATGCCTCTATTCTAAAGACACCCTACAAGTCTTCTACCCTGACAATTAGTGTAATGGCAGCTAAAGGGGCTTCATATCTGATCTGATGTCAATTACTATCAGAAACCTAATCTCATAACTTCATCTTTGCCATTTTTAATCAAGGGTTCTTAGATGGTATAATAAAAATATTGGATGCCAGACCAGAATCTTCCATTTGTCAGGAAAAAAGCATAATCATATAACTATATCAATGTGATAGAATTCCAGCTGCTAAGTTGGAAAGACAACGTTTTGATATTATCTTCACATCCAGACAGACTATCAAGCATGAGGATTATCTGCTGTTACATTGATTTTGGTTCCTCATAGACTTTACTCTCCATTCACACATTTTATCTCCGAACAGGCAGATTGCTTTGCTGTTCTGAGAAAAGAGGACAACCAATCATGCACTGGATATCACCGCCAATAAGCTTGTTGACATGTATGAAGCATGTTGGAAGACTTGACAGAGACTCAACAGCTAGAATGAATGTATGCTATAATGACCAACAGTATTCTGATCACTGAGTCATCTCATATGAGGATCATTCCTGCTGGCAAATTTACCATTAACAACACCAGTTAAAAGCATGGTAAAGGTTGCCTGACAACCTAGCCAACAGCCACCTGAAACATTGCCAGAAATATTGTACAGCAGAGTGCAATTTATTCAAATTTAAAATGTACACCTGTTGTTCTCATGATTTTCAGTGTGGACCCTCACAGCAGAAAATGTACAATTTTGTCATGTGACTTCTACTCCTTCGCAAACCTTTTGCCTAGATATTGTTGCATGTAGACATTAAAACTGCTCAAAAATAGAAACCAATTGTTTCGCACGAACCCAATAAAATGAAATTAGTTTTTGACCTGGGTTTCTCAATATAACTGCTATAAATGAAATTGAAATTGCTGTGTTTGCCAATACCTTGTGTGGTGACCACTACCAGTTAAATCTATAAGTGGCCATAACACACATGCTAAAAAGATCGATTGATGTCTCAAGTGTCATCTATAAATCATTTCCTTGTTAGGTGATTTCAAGAGGATGATTAGTACAAGCTGGTACCTCCTAAGTATAAGTTTTATTTTTAATATCAGCATCTTGCTTGTTGCTAAAAAATATAGCAAAAAAACTACATTATTATTGCTTTTGGTCTTCTCTTGGAGTGATGACCAATCACTGCAAAAGATTTGCAAAACCTTACTACAGCATCCAAACAAATGTGTACTAATATCCCCGCATGCTCATAAAAAAGGCACCAAAATTTGATTTCGAGATTGTGGCCAAGAGGCAGAAATTGGAGGAAACAGCTACGCAGGCAGGCACTGCAGCTGGTACCTATTACGCTGGAGCTTTATGAGAGGAAATTTTGGATTTACCAAAAATATCTGTAGCAGTGGGGACCATGAAAGGGTATCCAATAAATATCAAAAGTGAAAAGGAGATATGTATTACTGCTAATCTGAAATATGTTCTTCACATAAGATCTTTAAAATACCTTGAGACTGATAACAAAATCCTATCACTTTGTTTCTCGCTCTGTGTCCATGCAGCTGCAACTCAAAATGGTGTCAGAAACTGAATTGACTTGCAAAGGTAGGCACAGTCTTTCTTGGTTCTTCGAAGATAGACTTATTGTTAACAAATCTTCCAACTCAACTCCTTGTTTACTTCTACTTTGGACAGTGCACGCAGAGGAATTTAACACTTACCATGTTTTTTGTAAGTTTGGATGTGAATTTGACTTGTGTTCCTCCCAAATGTGTTTTGCTATCTGCGGCCAATCATGGTCTGGGGATGTTTTCCACTGTTGCTCAATTCAGAGAGTTCATTTGTAATCTGAATGTCTTGACCTCTAAAATACAATGAAAGAGGTGGAGCCTAGCTTGATGTGATATCGCTTACACCATGGTGTATACATGTGTTTGTGACATAACTGTCTTTTGGACCGTTTGTTGCCAGCAGTTAGGGATCAGAAAAGTTAGATTTGTACTTGCATGAGATCACTCCATAACTCTAAACAGGTGTAGAAATGTGTTTATTAAATAAGAATCCATTGGTAAGAACAAGTTCTCCTTTTGTGTGAAAAACAAAACACAGAGAGAGCCTCCATCACTAGAGCCATGCAGAGGTCATGAGAAGTGTGTCTAACAAAAGGTCAGATGAAGAATTCTGCATAAAACAAATAAAGAAAGTCCACTTACATCATTCATTTGTGCCCTATTCATTTGACCCATAAACACATGTTACTCTGTTGACACCACCTCATCTAAAGCATTACAACATTTGATCAAGTAATTCATTGCAGCCTGTCAAAGTAAATTCTGTGTCCCCTGTTGACATGAATATCTCACCCCTGGGCTTCAAATAAACAAGGCTTTACCAGGCAGGCATGGGCGACAAGGTTTTCTCAACTTTTTGTACCCAGTTCCAACTGCCACATCATGACTTGATGTTTCATTTTCAACCCCCATCTCAACAATTAGGCCTCATTTCAGTCACCACAATCAGCCAGAGAGGATGCATCCAGGGAAGATACGAATCAGCCTTGGGGTGGAACATCATTTGAAAGAAAAAAAAAGAGTACAGCACTGAAAGCCAAATGCAGGACTGATCAAAAAGCTGATTGCAAGATTTAGTGACAAGGACTTCCAGGGTGGAGGGGGAATTGCCTAAGGATATCTGGGTAATTATCTCACAAGACATAAGCATATCTTCAATTTTTATCTTCATCATTAATGTAAAAAAAAAAGAGAGTCATGAATTACAATTGTGAATTTCTGGTTCATTTTTATTATGACAGGCAGGAATTTCATATCCATGTTACCTAAAATGGTACAACAAAACAGCAAAATATATGAAGTTTTTTTTTCTTTAATGTCAAAAAGAGGCATTTCATAAGTAATTTCCTGGGTATGGTGACTTCAAATTGGGAGGCATTTCTGATAGCAGCAAATATCATAATAGAAAGTAGGATCTGTATTCATAGCATCAGAAGTATTGGTAGTATTAATAGAGACACTGACAGCATAGTATGTGGCAATAACAGTCATTTCAGTAGGAGTAATGCAACAGCATCAAATGCCAACAGGACATTACTGGCTCTGAAAAGAAAGAAAGAAAGAAGAAAAACAAAGCACGGACCCTTCAGAAACCCCACAGTTTTCTGAGGGTTCAACACCTGCTGCACCAGTCCTATCAATGTCTGAGGGTTTTTCACCTGCCGCGAGATACTTGCCATCGAGAGTGGAGGGGGCATTTGGCCTTAACCCCATCTTGAGCACTATCCCCCTACCACAAAAACATGCACACACTTAAAAACATTCAGCAGCCTCAAGTAAAAATGGAGTTATGGAATCACGGCATTCCTTAGGCCTATATTCTCCAACAAGGCTCCGAAGACAGCGAGTGAAGAAAGAGCATCATAAGGGAAAGACAATGCAAGTGACTTTTCCCCCGACCATTAAAATCCTCTTTGCTGAGTGAGTATAGTCATCTGTAGAAGCGACTAAATGGCTCTAGACTCTCTGTTTCCAATTGTCACCAATCCATCTGTGACTCACAAATCCTCTTTGGACTCTTTCAGGCTGCATCCCAATAATACGCCTACTTAGATCACGAAAAATGAAGGTTAGCGCCGCCCGCCTGAATGGCTGCTCAGTCAGTCAGAAGAGGGCTAATCTGATCTTCTGTTCCACAACTTATTAAATAAAGGTGAATCCTAGCACCTAACGAAGGAGACGCAGTCCGCAGTTAAAATAAAAAAAGGCAACCAAAACGTCTAACCCATGCAAAGATGAAGAAGACATCCAGAAGTCTGTGTGCCATGTATCATTATTGTCCCCTCTCATCCGTTTGGGAAGTTACATTCTTTCGAACAAAAAGGGGCGCTGTGTCATCAACGAGGTTTCAGTTCTTTTCCTCTTCCCTTCCTCCTAATACCTCCTTGTCATTTTGTCTGCGTCATTCTAAATTCCTGGTGCCAACAGATGAGTCAAGGTCATGTGACATTCTCGTACAGGACATGGAGATGACACTTGCATGATGCAACATTTATTTTGTCATAGAATATGGAACAGTATTAGAATTTCAGAGTGTAAGAAAAAGGATATTTTGTAGCCATTACAATGTGACTCTTGTTACCTGATGACTATGATAAATAAGCTATTTCTCATGATGTGGCATTTGCTTAAAATATACCACTGTCCTTGGTCACAGCAAGCAATGAAACTTTTACTATTCTGGTTATTTAAAACATGAAAATTAAAGAGACAGGTAGGGAGAATATCACTGGGCAAGAAGTGTCTAGAGTCTGGTAGTGCTCATTTTCTCCCACTAAGGCGTTCACAAAAAAGAAAGAAAGAAAGAAAGAAGAAGACCTGCCATGAATTTACTCTTAAAAGTAATTATGCTGTATCTTTCCTCTGCTGTGAAAGCAACTACTATTTTCTCTTCCTTGCCATAACAACAGCCACTGCTAAAACATCTCCCATGAATATTTCATGAGGAACCCAAGCTTGGAAATACCTCATCCAACTAAACACTATTCTGCATCATGGAATGGGAAATTCTCCTCATCACCAGTGGAGTATCAGAACACTCTTGATCATTATGTAATCTCTCCTCTAGCATGAAAACGCTAGAGTTGGGGGGAAAAAAAGAGGGGAAAAAAGTGAGAGGAATGACAATAGGTGACAAAGAGAAAGTAGAAAGAGTATAAGTTCTGCATGAGAAGGTTACGATTTACTCAGGGTAGAGGGACAAGTTGGCATGAATACATCAATCCTAGTTATCAGCTAAGCAAAGCTCTCATGTCTACCTGGTAGATTTCACTCGTAAAATAAATAAAGAATAGAAGAAGGTCCACAGAGATTTCTCTCTCTCTCTCTTCCCGTGTGCTAATCACAGCTCACTTGAGATGGAAGGGAATTATCCTCCAATGGGAGAATCTATTTCAGTCACCCTCCGCACAGGATATTTTCTGCCAGTAAAATGTGCACAATGCTTTCTGTCTCATTATTTTTATGGGTGCTGTGTGCCATATAAAATGTAACTGTCAATCTCAAGAACAAGAAATTGGTCTCTATACGATCAAAATGTTAACAAACAATCATAATTAAAAAATATAAAATCATGTAACTATTTGACTCTCCTCTTGGGATTGCCTCTGTCAGAATAGTTCTTCAAACAGAACTCTTGATAATTAGATGATTTAAAAAATGAATTCCTGCATCAAGTTTTTTCTCCTGACAAATTACCTTTCATCAATATAGATATCATATAATATACTGATGAAGGACAATTTGTCAATAAATGGCATGATGATTCAAGTGGAAATCGACATCACATGCACAAAGAGTTTAATAAACAGAGTGAAATGATGCAAACAGGATGGCGAAGTTTCATGAAAGTCATAAATTAAATGCAGTTACAAAGTTTAACATTTTATATGTCTTAACTATCTAGTAATGCTAATTAGAGTGAATGGAGAATAGTCTAAAGAGTATCTTCTACTCAGTCTGCTAGGAGTTTGACTGGTCTGACATTCTGTTTTTTTTCTTCCACCATCAATTCAGCTACAATTTGTACTGTCTGCCATATGAACAGTAGTAAGTTTGTAACATACAGCTGAAGGCAATTCAACATGTACATACCAAGAGAATGCAACCAGCATGATACTAAAGCTATCAATCATAATCAACAAAATCACTTAATGATCATTTTAAAGACTAAATGGAACTGTGGGGCATACATTTACCTTTTGCACCACAACATAACTCTCTCTCTCTCTCTGCCCTTTTCTTGGCAAATCTTTGAGTTGAAAATATGCCTGCTAAATATAGCAGATACTTGTGAATAGATAGGATATTATGTTCGGAGAGCTTAACTTAACCTATTGTCCTTGTTCTATAGACTGGATCTAATGCCACAATCTATTTCTAAACCAAACCATCCCAGCCTATTTAAAAACAACAACAACAACAAAACCTTTGGAATCAGTGAAATCACACTGAAATTTTGTTGAATGGGGGCTTATTTAAACAACAATAAAAAAAAAAGAATCTACACATTGGTGCAAGAAAAATTATTTTGTAAAAATGAGAGTTTGTATCATTAACATTTGTTTGTGTTTTTTTTTTTCTTCCTTGATAATGATACTCTACTGAATTATCATGGCAGAGAGATGTGGGTGTCCATCCCACTCTCTCTCTCACCATCATTGCTGTCACCGTACCTTTCCTGGGCGTCGTGTTTGCAGGCACCTGCGAGACCTTGAGGGCCAGGCCAAAGGCTCCTGGGAAGGAGTTACTGTCCCTGACAATGAATGTTCCTGGTGCCTTGTCCTTCAGGATGTTGATGGCTGTGTGAGGAGTATACAGGGGACACATATTACAGTGAGACAAATTTGCAGGTTGCAATTTTAACCCGTTGAGGATGGGCTGATTTTGCTACAACATATACATGTATTTCCCATAGACACTTGCGCGGGTGTACTCGGGACTCTTCCTCAATGGGTTAAAGGGGATACAGAGTCCGTACAAGAGGGTGGAATAAGGATTTTGGTGTCTGAGACTCCTATGTGCAGACATGACTCATTATAGATAGCTGAGACATTGAATTTAAAAGAGGCTCTAATACCCTTGTTTAAAATAATGACTTTCCCATTCTAGATACCAAAACTGTCATGGCTTATGGCTTTTATGATGTTGATTCATGAGAAGCTGTGAAAGTCTAAATTTTTGTCCTTTCTAAAAGTAACATCATGATACTAAGATTAAATTATTATTAACTCAGCAATTTCAATCATACACTTTACATAGGAATATTTTGATGCAAATATCATACTCATATTCATATAGTGTCTTTCTACCACATCACTGTGCTCAACATATTCTACAGCAAATTTAAGATGTGCAGACATACATTTCTGCAGGAAACAGGGATTGATGACATACGAATATCACTCCCTTAAACAAGAACAATACATCATCTATCCCAGGAGATCCTGGAAATGAAATGACTTCTCACACATCTTCCTCAACTTCCTCTACTCATATTGAGTCACATCATCCGCCAATCTGCTTTTCATGCCACCATGGACTTACCGTCGTCTCGCGAAATGTTCGGCTTGTACCACCACGCTGACAAGTCTTTGACAAATCGCACATGCTCCAAGCTGGGGTCTGCAGAAAAACATACAGACATGAAACAATGATTGATTAAAATCCATTTTTGTGAACCATGATGCAAAGGTCAAATGCAGGAAAAAGGCAGAGCACAGCTCTTCCTGTATATGATACCTGAAACTGAGTAAGAAAAGGCAAACATTTGTACAGCAGAAGCTGGCTTCTGAAGTACGACAAGTTTTCATCCATCATCAATATGCTCAGCGACAACATTATCCCTCAATGCAACCTGGATATAAATCATGTTCATCATTTGTCTATATTTATCGAGATCATTAACCTCTTCCTGCTGTATTTCTCTTTCCTCCTCTTCATACTCCTCCTCCTACTCCTCCTCCTCCTCCTCTTCTTTCTCCTCTACCTTTTCATCCTTACTCCAACCAACATCATTATTCATCATCCTTCCTAGCAACATCATCACTGGACAAACAGTTGCTTTGACAAAAAGAGAAGGATGTAAGACAGCTAGGGTGTGTTATTTCTGGAATTATACATCCACAGAAGAGGAATTAATATCAGTAATTTCTCCTTTCTCATTTTTATCAAGTACCAAACATAGTGAAATACAAAATATAGACACACACAGACACACACTCCTAAGTGCATACACAAAAAGTATTCAAATTAAGCACGTTCTGAATTAAAAATCAGCCAATCACCTGACCCAGATACTTGCATGAAATAATATCTGGCTGACAGGTAATGATGAAATAGACTACGACCAAATACTAAATCACGGGCCAAACTCTCCCCGGATCCTAATTTCCAATCACTTTCAGTCCATCTCCCTTTGAAGTGCACGGTAGAAAAAAAAAAAAGTCCAGCAGGGCGCACCTAATAGAGTTCCATGCCAGCAGCTTACTTCTATCGTCTATATCATCACCGAACATAATTCCATTACAACGATTACTTCCACGCTAACAGCTCCGGAATAGCTTGCCGTTTTGAAATCATCGCTAATTCTGCTTTCATCTTCCTCCCCTCGCTCATCGTTCTCCCCCCCCCCCCCCCCCAACCATCTCATCATGATTACGACTTGCCTGTACCTGTACAGTCACTGCACATAGCCCACTGTGATATCATTGACGATAAATCTTGCTCGCCCTTTTCCGGGCTTCACTACTGATCGTAAACAGGCAGGCCACACAAACTCCCACCATTAAAGAGTTGTGATGCCCGTTTAATAAAACTTGTGATCAATCAAGTGGGTAAAAGAAGAAGAAGAAGGCAGGAGAAAATAAAAGAGATGGAGAGATGGGAAGAGAGAATATACGTCAGCAAACATCCACAAGTTTCTACCTTGGATGCACAAGAATGCTCTTAAACTTGACAACATCCACCATGCAGGTAATGAGCAATCGGTAGGCGTGAAAACAATTCTCACCGCATCGCAATGAAGACACGCCACAGTCACCGTGGTACGTCAGGCGTAACCCAAGTTTGGCGCCACATTATTGAATGAGACGAACGAGAATCCTAACACAGAAATTTCATTCATAACAAGTCTGGTCTTTTCTCTCAATTTGACTTGTTACAGTGAAAAAACCTCAAATTCCATGAATGAAGTAAGGCTGAATGATTTCTGGATAGGCTCATGAGAAGGCCATCTTGTTATTCTATGTACGATGCTGACCCAAATATACTAATTTCTAATACTATATTGGATGAAGCAGCTAAGGTCATTAAAAAAATTGCATGAACAAATGACATCTATATACACTCATTTGAAACCATATTGTCACACCTACAAGAGAGATACAGCACATCACTCACTGAATACCATCCTCTAGAAATCATCAAAACGGCAATATGCACATTAGACAGTTGTTCCAAACACCTCCCTGGTGTGGTTGACAATAACCACACCTGTCATTATTTTCTGCAAGTTTGAAATGTGTAATTCTTTTTGGCAAGTTTCATATTCATTGATTTGTGACAAGAAAACTGCCAAATCTGTTGAGGCTCCGGTGAGTCATGAACCAGGAAACATCACTACACTGAGAATTTCACTCTGTGAAGGAATACTTTAAGGTATTGATGGAAGATCTTGGAAATAGGGTTCAGAAGATGGCAAAGTCTTCCAAGGGGTGCAGTCGCATCCCCCTTGGGTTGGACTTCAAGTTTAGCACTTGACTGATGTTTCAAGGTTTACTCTCCAGCTCTGTGAAGAGGAAGTGGGGGTCACTGTGTCAATACGATGACCAAAAAGATCTCCCTGACAAATTTGTTCAAGACCAAGGAGAACGTGTCAATATTGACTGAAGCCACACTGGTACACGTTTGCTAAGTCTTTAAGGCAATCCAATTCAGATGTGATAGCCTTCTTCCAAGGCTAACGTTTGATTTGAATTCAACATAGACAAACAGTAAATTAGGGCAAGCAAAGCAGTCTCTGTGCATTTGATACCACATAAAGACAACCACATATTCTGAAGCATAAAAACAGATTTATTATCATTCCATTCAGAGAATAATGATTCATCTATATTTGTCTTGCATAGGACTATACTAACTATGAGCATACTGACTACACACTGCTGATGACTGAATGTGGCATATAACTTGGGGCTGGTGCAAAGACTACATTCATATAACATCCCTGAGTTTTATTTCATAATTACACTGGATCACAAGTTAACACCCATAAAGATGAAATAACTTTTAGCTGTATAGTCCCTTCCAGAGCACTACATGTAGACATTTCTGAATGACAAAAACTGGTACGAGCCTAGACTCAAGTCAATGATTAAAACCCATATGGCATTGTGGAGGACAACACTAGATCATCATTCTTGCATTGATTGACTCGTACATATGCTTTCAGTATTGATCACGCCTTCCAGCAGGACCAACCAACAGAATCATGTTAAGTCTAGAGGCTGCAGTTCTCTTGTGTGAGACCTCATTCTATATCAAATTTTGCCCCAAGATAGCATTATTTGGCACAAGAACAGCAAATGACATTTTCAAGTTCAACTTCAGTATGAATGTAGACACCATAGAGTGAGAAATTAACATATATTCTTTAAACTTCCTGATGTGTTCTTTAAATATTCCCAGTTACCTTGACAGAAAAGGTCTCAGGTGACCAGAATACATGGTGTTCAAGAGCAACATTAATGAGCTGTTATGGCATTGTTACCCCGTGGGTAATTATTTTCAGCCTTTGTATCTTTATATTTGTTAACCATCCAAAATATCTGGGTGATCATCAATAAGGGATAGTGAGTGAAGATTTTAATGAGGCAGAATAGAAAACTGATATCACATGGTGCAAATATAAGAATAAAAAACCACTTCATCTTTCTATGATTCAAGGGAATGGAGAAAGTAATATAAAGAAGTGGTGACCATGTGAAGAATAGTAGACAAGGATTTAAGGATGATGATAAATGATACGAAAAATGTCTTAGGCAGAATTAATGCTAAATCATCTTTTCTTTTTTGTGGCAATTCTTTTCATGTTGAACTTTAAGTCACAGGAAAAACAAAATGCACACACATCCAAATCATTTTTCCATCAAAACAATTCTTGCCAACTCATAATGCCTTACTAATCCCAAGCTTGTATTCATGATGAAAAGTTGAAAACAAAAATATTAGAAGGAATAGTATGAATCTGTCCGACAACGCTCAAGGACAGACGCAAGAACTAGAAATAAGTTAGGATCAGAAAGTCTGACAGGAAAGGAAGTGATACTGTCACATTAATTAAAAGTCTGTCTGCTCTATGGCAGATGTCCTCAACAACTTTTAATCTGGGACTTTCATCTAGTGCATTATCCAGCAAACAGTTTCAAATGAGGAAGTTATCTGATATTCAAATTCATGAAATTTTTCCGTCGAGATGTTTTCATTGCAACTGATTGACAAATTGCCCTACATCGACGTAAATAAGCACTGAATTGATCAGTGTTTTAGTAGTAGCCATGATAAAAAAATCATGGGCGTACATACTCGAGCAGGATTCGAACCTACGACCTCCTGATCACCGGACAGGCGTCATCTCCACTAGACCACCGAGCTTTCGCCCGACAGCAAGTGTTGGTTCTAGTCCTTATAGCATGCAGCGGATACTGCTTTGTTATTCAAATTCATGAAATTCTTCCGTCGAGATGTTTTCATTGCAACTGATTGACAAATTGCCCTACATCGACGTAAATAAGCACTGAATTGATCAGTGTTTTAGTAGTAGCCATGATAAAAAAAATCATGGGCGTACATACTCGAGCAGGATTCGAACCTACGACCTCCTGATCACCGGACAGGCGTCATCTCCACTAGACCACCGAGCTTTCGCCCGACAGCAAGTGTTGGTTCTAGTCCTTATAGCATGCAGCGGGTACTGCTTTGTTATTCAAATTCATGAAATTCTTCCGTCGAGATGTTTTCATTGCAACTGATTGACAAATTGCCCTACATCGACGTAAATAAGCACTGAATTGATCAGTGTTTTAGTAGTAGCCATGATAAAAAAATCATGGGCGTACATACTCGAGCAGGATTCGAACCTACGACCTCCTGATCACCGGACAGGCGTCATCTCCACTAGACCACCGAGCTTTCGCCCGACAGCAAGTGTTGGTTCTAGTCCTTATAGCATGCAGCGGGTACTGCTTTGTTATTCAAATTCATGAAATTCTTCCGTCGAGATGTTTTCATTGCAACTGATTGACAAATTGCCCTACATCGACGTAAATAAGCACTGAATTGATCAGTGTTTTAGTAGTAGCCATGATAAAAAAAAATCATGGGCGTACATACTCGAGCAGGATTCGAACCTACGACCTCCTGATCACCGGACAGGCGTCATCTCCACTAGACCACCGAGCTTTCGCCCGACAGCAAGTGTTGGTTCTAGTCCTTATAGCATGCAGCGGGTACTGCTTTGTTATTCAAATTCATGAAATTCTTCCGTCGAGATGTTTTCATTGCAACTGATTGACAAATTGCCCTACATCGACGTAAATAAGCACTGAATTGATCAGTGTTTTAGTAGTAGCCATGATAAAAAAATCATGGGCGTACATACTCGAGCAGGATTCGAACCTACGACCTCCTGATCACCGGACAGGCGTCATCTCCACTAGACCACCGAGCTTTCGCCCGACAGCAAGTGTTGGTTCTAGTCCTTATAGCATGCAGCGGGTACTGCTTTGTTATTCAAATTCATGAAATTCTTCCGTCGAGATGTTTTCATTGCAACTGATTGACAAATTGCCCTACATCGACGTAAATAAGCACTGAATTGATCAGTGTTTTAGTAGTAGCCATGATAAAAAAATCATGGGCGTACATACTCGAGCAGGATTCGAACCTACGACCTCCTGATCATCGGACAGGCGTCATCTCCACTAGACCACCGAGCTTTCGCCCGACAGCAAGTGTTGGTTCTAGTCCTTATAGCATGCAGCGGGTACTGCTTTGTTATTCAAATTCATAAAATTCTTCCGTCGAGATGTTTTCATTGCAACTGATTGACAAATTGCCCTACATCGACGTAAATAAGCACTGAATTGATCAGTGTTTTAGTAGTAGCCATGATAAAAAAATCATGGGCGTACATACTCGAGCAGGATTCGAACCTACGACCTCCTGATCACCGGACAGGCGTCATCTCCACTAGACCACCGAGCTTTCGCCCGACAGCAAGTGTTGGTTCTAGTCCTTATAGCATGCAGCGGGTACTGCTTTGTTATTCAAATTCATGAAATTCTTCCGTCGAGATGTTTTCATTGCAACTGATTGACAAATTGCCCTACATCGACGTAAATAAGCACTGAATTGATCAGTGTTTTAGTAGTAGCCATGATAAAAAAATCATGGGCGTACATACTCGAGCAGGATTCGAACCTACGACCTCCTGATCACCGGACAGGCGTCATCTCCACTAGACCACCGAGCTTTCGCCCGACAGCAAGTGTTGGTTCTAGTCCTTATAGCATGCAGCGGGTACTGCTTTGTTATTCAAATTCATGAAATTCTTCCGTCGAGATGTTTTCATTGCAACTGATTGACAAATTGCCCTACATCGACGTAAATAAGCACTGAATTGATCAGTGTTTTAGTAGTAGCCATGATAAAAAAATCATGGGCGTACATACTCGAGCAGGATTCGAACCTACGACCTCCTGATCACCGGACAGGCGTCATCTCCACTAGACCACCGAGCTTTCGCCCGACAGCAAGTGTTGGTTCTAGTCCTTATAGCATGCAGCGGGTACTGCTTTGTTATTCAAATTCATGAAATTCTTCCGTCGAGATGTTTTCATTGCAACTGATTGACAAATTGCCCTACATCGACGTAAATAAGCACTGAATTGATCAGTGTTTTAGTAGTAGCCATGATAAAAAAATCATGGGCGTACATACTCGAGCAGGATTCGAACCTACGACCTCCTGATCACCGGACAGGCGTCATCTCCACTAGACCACCGAGCTTTCGCCCGACAGCAAGTGTTGGTTCTAGTCCTTATAGCATGCAGCGGGTACTGCTTTGTTATTCAAATTCATGAAATTCTTCCGTCGAGATGTTTTCATTGCAACTGATTGACAAATTGCCCTACATCGACGTAAATAAGCACTGAATTGATCAGTGTTTTAGTAGTAGCCATGATAAAAAAATCATGGGCGTACATACTCGAGCAGGATTCGAACCTACGACCTCCTGATCACCGGACAGGCGTCATCTCCACTAGACCACCGAGCTTTCGCCCGACAGCAAGTGTTGGTTCTAGTCCTTATAGCATGCAGCGGGTACTGCTTTGTTATTCAAATTCATGAAATTCTTCCGTCGAGATGTTTTCATTGCAACTGATTGACAATGATTTGATTTTTTTATCATGGCTACTACTAAAACACTGATCAATTCAGTGCTTATTTACGTCGATGTAGGGCAATTTGTCAATCAGTTGCAATGAAAACATCTCGACGGAAGAATTTCATGAATTTGAATAACAAAGCAGTACCCGCTGCATGCTATAAGGACTAGAACCAACACTTGCTGTCGGGCGAAAGCTCGGTGGTCTAGTGGAGATGACGCCTGTCCGGTGATCAGGAGGTCGTAGGTTCGAATCCTGCTCGAGTATGTACGCCCATGATTTTTTATCATGGCTACTACTAAAACACTGATCAATTCAGTGCTTATTTACGTCGATGTAGGGCAATTTGTCAATCAGTTGCAATGAAAACATCTCGACGGAAGAATTTCATGAATTTGAATAACAAAGCAGTACCCGCTGCATGCTATAAGGACTAGAACCAACACTTGCTGTCGGGCGAAAGCTCGGTGGTCTAGTGGAGATGACGCCTGTCCGGTGATCAGGAGGTCGTAGGTTCGAATCCTGCTCGAGTATGTACGCCCATGATTTTTTTATCATGGCTACTACTAAAACACTGATCAATTCAGTGCTTATTTACGTCGATGTAGGGCAATTTGTCAATCAGTTGCAATGAAAACATCTCGACGGAAGAATTTCATGAATTTGAATAACAAAGCAGTACCCGCTGCATGCTATAAGGACTAGAACCAACACTTGCTGTCGGGCGAAAGCTCGGTGGTCTAGTGGAGATGACGCCTGTCCGGTGATCAGGAGGTCGTAGGTTCGAATCCTGCTCGAGTATGTACGCCCATGATTTTTTTATCATGGCTACTACTAAAACACTGATCAATTCAGTGCTTATTTACGTCGATGTAGGGCAATTTGTCAATCAGTTGCAATGAAAACATCTCGACGGAAGAATTTCATGAATTTGAATAACAAAGCAGTACCCGCTGCATGCTATAAGGACTAGAACCAACACTTGCTGTCGGGCGAAAGCTCGGTGGTCTAGTGGAGATGACGCCTGTCCGGTGATCAGGAGGTCGTAGGTTCGAATCCTGCTCGAGTATGTACGCCCATGATTTTTTTATCATGGCTACTACTAAAACACTGATCAATTCAGTGCTTATTTACGTCGATGTAGGGCAATTTGTCAATCAGTTGCAATTATCTGATATTGTCTCTTCATCTTCTTTAATCAGTGTGGTGTGACATTCCACTTTATACTTTCTGTCATTCCCCTCCCCCCTTTTCCTTTTTTTTTTTGGGGGGGGGGGGGGGTAAAAACATAAATTTATAGATTCTCCAAAGACTTGATTTCATGCAATTTTACTTGACTGCTCTGATAGTATAAAACTAATCTGTTCTTCATTTGGAGATGATGTGTCAGAACAATTTCAACATCACACAGTTACATGATCAAACACATGCAACTAAAAAAAATAATTAACCGTGTTACCTCCGATGCACATTATAACACTTCATCTGTCATGGAAATGTTCAATTTGTGACATTTCAGATAAATAAGTGTGTTATACCTGTAGTCAAAGAACTGAGATGACCCTATCACTATCCCTTTGTGTGCCACATGATATTCTGGCATTCAATGCTGACATTTTTTGCTCCACTTAAGCGGGGATGTTTCACTGCAAATGTTGTACTGATTGCAAGTTGCAGTCATGGCAGTTATCCAAGTAGCAGCCCAGGGAGAACCAATCAGTTGTGAGTATGTCAATTGTTGCCATGAGGATTGTGATTTTTTGGTAAAGTCTCACAACAACTGCAAACATCCTTATGAAACAGACCCCTGCTGCCTTAGTTTCATTATATAACATTCAATAAAGATGGAGTCTTTTCAGCCAGATTTCTCTTTTATTTTCCGGGGCAGTGAGATCATACCTGCACCTTAGCCATCTCCAGCCACAACTTTAATATGCCAGTTATATGCAAACAGATTTTCCATAGTACAGAGAGAGGTAGCAGAAACAGCCTCACTCCATTACACTCATGTGCATTACAACTGTGGATCATATGAGATGTTAAATACATTAAGGACTTATGAGCCAACAATATGTGAGCGCATCTTGAGCCCGCATCTGTTTGAGGACATGGAAATAAGGACCTACTACCTTTCAAAGAAACATCTGCGTGTTCATGCCAGGGAATGAATCATCTTGAAATCCTCTGCAAAGCTGCCCCAGTCTTGATTCCAGTCCAATGGAAATTGTCTCCCGAATAATTGGATTCCCGCCAGTACTCTAAGCCTTGGTAAACGTGACACAAGCCTGGAAATAACCAGGACAGTGTGTAGGCTTGCCAAAAACAAGAACAAAGGCACCAAAAAACTTTACCCCTCCTTTCCCTATCCCCCCCCCCCCCATTAAAAAAAAATGACAACAATGACCAAGAACGCAAGCCAAGAGATTAAAATTGTGAAACCCAACAATTCGGAGCTCGTCAAAACTGACAGCATAACTATAGCTGGAGGCATGCAAACATGATAAAGAGTTTACAGTCAAAAGACATGGCAACATGATCACAAGGTGAGGAAAATTGATTGAGTTGCTGCGTCTTCTTCATTTCCTGTCTTTAAAAGACCAACAAATATACTACAAAAATAAAAAACAATAACAAAATCCTCCACTACTATCTGTTTATGAGACTCAAACCGCAAGGGATGACTCACTGCCCAATTGGTCACAATTAGAAACTTTTTTCTTTCTTTTTAGCTCTTTGAGGGCAATTTCACTCATGCTGACGGTGGGCGGTCAAACTTTGTTTCGCTTGAGAAGAAATCTTGCTTTGAGTTTCTTAAACCTTGCTTCCGGATTAAGGTGACATAAAAGTGAATAGGCTCCTTCAGTGTATTTCATGACAGCCAACAATTATCAATGCATGAGCCTGGGCACTAAGTAATAAAATGTCACTGGGGTGACAAAACCTTGTATCTCAAATTCTGGTGAAAATCAGTTTTCAGGAATTATTGTCAGATAATCAGTTAAGTGATGTCTTGTCCAAATCCTAGCTGTCTTACCCCCAAAAAGAAGCCACCATGGCATGTCAAAGGATATGCTATCCTATTCATCATAATGCTTTGGCTGCCATGTTTTTTTTCTCTCTCCTGAACATTTGATATTTTTGAGATGCAAGGTCTTTGAAAGTTAGGTTGAATGGTATGACATGAGTCACCATTCAAACTTTGATAATATCTTTATCTCCACACAAAGATATTTTATGTGAGCTTATCAAATCAAGTACAAGTACACTGTGCTATGACATGAGACTCTTTTTCCAGCAACTTTAAAGGGTGTGTACAGTTTTGGTCGAGGTGAAGATTTAGCTTTTAACATTTTGTGAGATATTCAGAAAACACTCTATGAGATGCAAAAGAGCATGCAGTTCTAAGGGGTATCAAAACTTTATTCGATGAAAATCGTTTTTGAAATGGCTGAGATATCCAAAAACAAAGTGAAACAAAGAGATACTAATAAAGTTGGGGCATGTCGCCTTTTATCATTAGCACTATTTTGGATATCTCAGCCATTTGAAAACCAATTTTCATCAAATAAATGTTGAATCCCTCTTAAAATTACATGCTCTTTCGTATTTCATAGGAGGCTTTTCACTATCTCACTTAGGAATGTTCAAAACATGAATTCCTACCTCAACCAGTACTGTACAGTCCCTTTAAACAAACTCACTTCTGGGAATTCCCCAGTCTTACTCTTTCCCAACCCCCCCCCCCCCCACACACACACTATTGCCAAAAACAAATTAGGGTGTCTGAAAAGGGATTTTCTCAGTTGGGGGGGGGGGGGGTGGTAACTTGTTTGTTGGGAGAGATGTGGGTATGCACACCTGTAAATGAACGTCATGATATGGCATATGGCACATACACTACAACAGATTCACAAAGCTTTAATTGCCATGACAATAAAGCTGTAGGGCCTAAATACCCATTTTATAGTTTCCCACAAAGTATTTGAATTTTGATGTCAGTGAGAGTACAAAAATGGCTTGGAACCAAATGAATAATTTTTCTTTCATATGTGGCAAAAGTTGAGTCTTTATCTGTAAGAATGTAGGAATAAACATTACTTTTTTCTTGGTGTGAAATGCATAGCAAACGTAAGGCTTCAAAGTGCTCTCTCTCCTTTTCTTTCTTTTTCTCTTTTTTTTTTTGGGGGGGGGCGATAGAGAAGAGGGATATCTGGGTCATTCATGACTGCATGATGTGCACTGTCTCCATGTTTCAGTGCCCAGTAACAAGACACACAAAGAGCTTACTCATGCTCCGCGGCGGATTGGCGAAATCTTTCTGCAGCCCAGTGACAAGAAAAAGCTCACTATCCTTGGGCGGGATTACTGAGCCTCTGTAATCCAATCGCTGGCCCAGCAAATGAGTCTAGACTCAGTAGTGCCATCCTAGTCAAGCTCAGTGGTCCCTAAGAAAGACGTTTTCTGCCTTTCTTCAATGTACCTCCAAGAGATCTGTCTCTCTCTGACTGTTCTATTCTCCCTCATTTCTTCTCTTTCTTTTCTCCTTTTATTTCTTCCATTGTTAAGACTTCTCCATGACTCACATGATTCCACAGCTTGGAAATATTACCTCTTTAAAGTAAGCATGGGTAAAAATTTGGCAAAATCAGTCACTAAAGAAACTTCCAAACAGCAGTATAAAAGGTACGATGCCACATTTCTTCTTTGTTTGACCAAATAGCATAACTTGACCAGCAGTTACTTCATGAAAAATAAAATCAACTCAGGGAATGTTATTTGTATTACACTAAATGATCAAACCTTCACCTGTATAATTTTTCTTCAAGCAAATAAAAAAGTTGTAAAAAAAAATCAAAATCTTCTACTTTTTTTGACCAAGTATACCCAAGGAAAAAAAAAACACACTTATAACACTGCACAAGTACATAGGGCCTAGGTAGTGTGCAAGTTGCACAGACAAGAAAAAAAAAAAGGTATGACAAAGTGTTTTGATAACTCCATAGGCCTACCTGGTTACTAATCATAGAAATCCTACATTATCATATTCATTCACTCACTTTTCAAGACTGAATACAGCTCAGCTAATCTGTACACTTAAATTTATTCATAAACCTTCAGTGAAATAGTCAGCCCAGACAATGGTACAGTCTCCAGAAAACATGATGACCACAAGAAGCTAGACTGTTTTGACCTCCACCTGGTTGTGTATGTAGGCCTACCCTCAAAGGGGCTGGGTAACAGCTACTGTTAAATGTGGTGAGGATGAATGTAAACATGACATGCCCACAGTGAGGGTTTATCTTTGCTAGTCCATTTCAGACAAGCTCATTGTCTTTTTCTGTACATATATGCAACATGGGAGGTTGGTAGTGAAGATTCCCTCTTTGTATCTCACTGCTGTTCACAACAACTTTACAATATTGCTCTAATCCTGCCTATGAATAGGAGGAGAAGGTGTTTGAAAGAAGTTCGCTCAGTGACTCATCTACACTGTGATTGTCAATGTGGTCAACACTGGGATAAAATCTCAGCAACAAGTGACCACTCAGCTGGGAAACCTTGCACGTAACTCCTAGGGTGATACCAAACCATGAAGTCCCTTCAAAACCATGGAAGACTTTTCACTTGTTTGGTAATAGGCTTTTGTCCCTTTTGGAAGAGAGGTAATACCTTTTGTTGAGAGGCACATAAGCATCATAATTTAGACAACCATCAGATGTAAGCCTATTGATTTCAAACTGATGATAAGGAGAAGAAAATGCTACTTTCAATTTTCAACAACAGAATCAGCTACTTGCTCATTTGCACACAACCTTATCTTGTAATTCTAGCATGTGACTGTGACTTTACTCATGATCTTTATCCACACTTTGATTTTAAAAAGGTGATGAAATGATAGTATCATGTTTTCATTTGAAAAGAAAACCCAAACAAACTGCAGATTAAATCAGTATGTAATAAATGCATAGATGCATGTAGGGGCCTATTTGACTTACTTCAAGAGTAAAAACAAGGCAAAAGAAATCATTAGGCCTACATTTTGAGTCAGTACCACTGTGCATATTTCCATGAGATCAATATTTTTGCTTTATTTCATTATGTATTTTGTAATGACGTACAAACTACAAACTTCATGCTTTCAGGTTGGCCAAGACACATACAGAAGGAGTAAACAAAGGGCACCCAATCTATGACCTGAAAATATTAGACAAAATAAATGAATTGCATTACCGAATTGTACCATATGGAGTGATTTATCGGCATGATAAATTGACTACTAGTAGTTGTACTTGTACAATTCCACCCATAGTTCACTGAACTGTCATCTTAAATTACCTCATGTGATTTTTTCCATGGGGTGATGACCCCTTTAATTCTTCACCAGGCATTCTTGTAGCAGAGAACACACTTGTGACATGAGTAATGGGTGTTCAAGGAACTTGAAACATTCTCTGGAGGGGTCTTCTGACATCTGAGGAGATGTACCAGTAGTCTCTTCAAACTAGTTCTATTGCAGGTTTTTTGGGGTTTTTTTTTTTGTACACATGTGCAGTCTGCTCTCTTTACAAAGTGTTTCATAGAAGCAATGTGTAAACAGAAGTCAGGAAAATCCTCATCACCTTGTAAAATAAATGACCTATCATACTTTTTCTTTTGAAATATGGTATCTATGATTATTAACCACGGTGTAACTGCATCAGGAATCATCTGAAAAACAAGAGGGCCTGCGAGTCTAAGACTAGTCAATGGCATCATTTTTCCAGACCTGCTCTTGAGCAGAATTTCTGGTATGGGTCACTAACTTTGAAGCTTGTAGTTGAGGTGGGGTTGGGAGCATATGGAATTCCTTGTTGAGATGGATTTCACTGAAATTGCTGGCGTAACTTTGAATATTACTTGCTACTCAGAAAAGATGCAGGATTTCAAATCACCTTGTAATACAGGCAGGTAAAGGGGAGAACATCGACCTCTCCATGAAAATTCTACCTTTACAAATTTGTACTAGAGATCTTGCTGTAACTCTGTCTAAGCTGCCTGAAGTTGAGCTCAATTTCTTACAGGTACAGTAGACAAGAATTGGTTTCCGGATCCTCCCACACTTCTTTGGAAGTTTTTGACAGTGAATGAGACATTTACATTCCACTCTCTAACATTGTGGTATCAAATCACAAGGAACTTTTCCTTTAATTTCCTTCTATTGTGCTTTGCCAGTTTTACGCCTGAGTTGTGACATAATGGCCAAGAATGAATAATTGGTCATTGGAAGAGGACATTCTCAGCTTCAATGATCTATTTCTCATTCTAAAACCCTCTCAAAACACACCATGACAAAGGCATGTAAAATATTGACCCTTTCTAAACTTGTAGCTTATATCCCTCTCTGTTATGAAATAAAAAGTTGCTATGGTTGGGAACATGAATAAAGTCAAACATCCAAAGTAAGTAGAGGAGGACAGAAAGACAGACAGAGAAAGAGATGGACAAACAGACAATTAGAGAAAGAGAGGGGGGGGGGGGATGGGAGGATGGGGGCCGGGGAGGAGAGAGGATGTGAAGAAAGAAATTAAAAATGTCATTCACCTTTATCCATCCATCACACACCTGAGATTAAAAAAAGAAAGATCACCCTTTTGAAATCACTGCAGTCGAATAGCATGCCCAAAGCTCCCGATTAACAGTATATTGCATGATGGATCACTTTAACTGACCCCTACATCTCAGTCTACAATTGAAAAAGTGCTACAGCCTTCCTCTTTCATGGCAGAGAGTGGAGTCATTTCACTACCTCCTCCCCCCCCCCCACTATTCCCTAAGGTGCTCCAATCCCCTCACCTTCATAGCATATGCACATTCAAATGTGTCCACACTTCGTCATTAACCTACATTCAGCAATCAGCATGCACATTGGAGTGCTTTCTTCGCCAACTGGCACATTATGTGTGGAAATTAAGGTCAATGACTAGAGATTAACTAATCCATGTAAATCCAGTTGTATCACCTTGACCTTCCTGTTGGACCATGTCTTTACTTTCCCTAGCCCATAGGGTGTAGGAAAACATGTAAATCCCCCACATAAATGTATGTACTTGCCATGTATGGGTATCAAGATTTCCATGTTTGATTGGCAGGTCACAGAGTTTGTGCATTATTGTTGCAGGGGACCTTGATAGCAGTTTGCTGTTGCCAAGGACACAATTTCCTGCATGTGAACACTTGCAAGTAAACTCATGCACAATTTGGAAATATATTTCTGAAATATGATTACAAAAGAGTTTTTGGTATGTGTGAATGCCCCCTGCATTAAACACAGTAGGACACCAGAGAACACTAGAAATATTTCTTTCCCCCCCCCCCCATCTTCTCTTCCTGCGTATGACATTGACAAATTTGCCCTGTATATTTACAACTGGTCAGAAGGTGACTGCTACTCACATTCCTGTAATTTTCTCTTCCTTAGCCCTTCCATCAAAGTTCAACATCTTTTCCTAATGCTGTCAGTCAGAAAGTGAAAATTAACCATTTACCTGATGCTGCCATGACAACACCACTCTCCTTCTATTAAACTTAAAAAAAAAAAATCTACAACCATGTAAACAATATTGAGGAAATCCACGATGTTTGTGATGTCATGACCATGGAATTTTTCCTGCCTGAAGTATATTGTGGTCTAGACTTCTGACTACCAAAAGAAGACAAAAAATGGAGGCTTGAATATCAGCAAATTCCAGAGGAAGAAAAAAAAAGATTACTGTCTGAGAAAATTAACCAGATGCTGATGGATGGTTCTTGTGTTTACACATGACTGCATGAATGAAGCTGGTGCAAAATTTGCCTCCATTTATGGCCTGTCACATCCAGTCCAGAAAATTTGATGTCTACAGTGAACTGGTCCTTCACAAGAAAAACGCAAAGCTGAGCTATCACATGTAGGTTATCACTTTTAAATTCTAATACTTGAACATCACTACAACAGAGTTGACAAAATGGAATGGTAATTTTTTCAAAACAGGTTATTAAAAACTATTTTCCTCTATTTGCTACAAATTAAAACTTGAAAATAATTCACACTGACTTCCTATTTCAACCTGCATACTATTTTCAAGGGTGCATGGTAGCAATTCGTATAAAAAAAATCATATTCTTAGAATATGAACTATTTCACGTGAGTACAACTATCTTGAGAACTTAGATATAGAAAAAAAATTGATTTTACACATAAAAGGCTTCAACTGGAAATGAAAAAGTTATACAAAATGTACGCAAAAAAGCAGTGTGAACAAGATTTTCAAAAGTGTTGTGCCCCCCCCCCCCCCTGAAGAGCAAGAAGAATGTTACCAACTATCCACACACTACTGACATCATAGGCAACAGCCATTGCCGCAAATCTCTGGTGAATAATTCTGTCACCCCACCTAATTTGCCCTCACAACGTCAGACAGCAAAAATGTTTACCGATACACGACTCTCACATGCAGTGAATCTATTTCCATATTTGGTACCATCACTTCCGGAACAATGATGAAAAGACCCCACCATCATTCCTAACCAGAGGGAACTCATCCCCCCACCCCTACAATCAAACCTTTGACCCTACATTTCCTGTCTTCATGAATTCACTATGAATCTATCAAGCTGCAATTCATTTCCCCTTTTTATCATTTGATTGTAAGACATTTTAAACATTACTACTGCAGAACACCCAATGTCTGTTTTTTTACAGAGTAGTACCCCAATCGATGTATTTGGCTAAAGTAAGCATTTACGCATTGCCATGCCCCTGTGTGGGTGTTGCTATTTTCTCCCAACATAAAATTCCTTTGCATTGTGCCCATGCAACATCATTGTTTGCAACTTATGAACTGCACCACTGCTTCCCTTAAAGGGAAATGATGAACGGAAACAAAAACTGGTGGTGTAGACTTTCAAAAAAAAAGCAAACTTTTTGCAAAAACAAGATTGCTAATAATTATGCTGCCACCATTACCATTTTCAGTAACTTTTATGTTTTATCAATGGACCAGAGCAGAGAATATAGAATGATTTGTACAGAAGAAATACCTCTGTCTTTTCACGAGGGTAATTTTTGTTCCATGTGCTGTGCACCCCACATTCTCCTGGGGAAGGATGAACTTAATCCCATTAGAAGAGATCTCAGGGGTGTAAATTGAGGCCCTGTCCACTGGTAAGAGGTATCATGTGCTCAGACTTGAAATAATTACATTGTTGTTGATCTGTTGCAAAACATTTAGGGCAACACACAGGAAGGTGACTTGTACAGCGTCAACGACATCAATATTGTGTAAAGTACTGTTCTGAGATTTTGAAGGTTATTGGAGAGTTGTTATTTCACAACTACAGTATATCAGGTATGACATCACATATATCAGAAACAATTAATGTGAAAGCTATGTTGCAATGACAACCAAAGTTTCAGCAGTCAACAGAATCCTGCCACTTTTTAGTTTTTTTTTTTCTTTCAATAATAGGCAATGTACAATAAGCAATGAGTAATGTCATTGACAGTGAGTGAATTGTTTTCCTTATGTAGCAGTTATAAACATTTCTACACATTCACAGTAAGTATGTTAACATAAAATCAACTTGGATTACACATACATGTAAGTATCGTAGGTTATATCTAGCTTTCCAACTGCTTTGTTTTGACGGTCTGAAGATTTGGGCCATTTGAACCATCACTAACATAGCTCACTGGTTTATTAGCCCTTTGCCCAAAAATATTGAAATTTCTCATAGAGTTAGTATAAAGTACACCTGGTGAACTGATTAAAAGTGTGTATCTTCATGCCAATAACTTCATAATTTGTTATTCAGCGCATGAGTACAAAATATGTTAATATTGCACTAATTTGGCACAGGGCTGCTTGAAATTTAGCACTTCTGTACATCTTTTTGATAAATAGGTATGGCTGAACTGAAAGATATTGCACATAATATTGCTGCAGACTGTAAGCCTGCTGCATGGGACTCACTGAGCAAAACAAAATACGCCAGCAATCAAAAACTCCTCAATTACTGTTGAGCCGACGTGTACCAGAAACAGGCGTGCACTGGGCAATAAAAAACGGGCCAACGAGATGTGACTTGGAAAGGATCAAACATGACCCACACGCAAAGACATCAATTTTCTCCCCAAGTGCACATCACGGAGGACTGACAAAATGAATAAGGTATCTCTCGTCTGGGCAGCGGAGCCCTGAAACAAGCACAAGGGCATACAAATTGATTGCTGCGGAGTCACCTTGTGCACAGTGTTGCCAATTAGGCACATTGCAGCATAGATGGGATCAGGGAAGCAAGGGAAATGCTCAAATCAAGTTATTAGCATCTACATGGTCCTAGATATTCCCAAAGAAGTGGAGAGGAAAAAGAAAAACAGAATCTCAATTTCATTTCTGACTGGGAAAAGCCATTTCCTTTTAAAAAGTTTGGGGCATGATTAAGTTGGACCTTCAAGTTTTTTCTTCAAGAGTAAATGATTTCAATGACATATTGTGATCTAAATATTTGATTATGCTGCTCACTCTTCATTGACACTGATGAAATTTGAACAAAGTTCACTTTTTTTTTTACATAAGTGGATTGCAAGATTCGTATTGGAAATATAATAGAGGGCGAAGTATTCAATTATAAAACTTCACCAAAGTCCTCCTTATCACTGTCTAAATGAACATTTGTTAGAGTGAACATCCATAAATACATGTCATGGCATGATACAGTGATTTCTTTATTTTTTTTTCCTGTAGGGCAATATTAATGCACATTTTATACTTCATTATTAGAGCTACATGTAGCCAAGATACTGAACAGAAATAGAAGAGGGGAGGATGGCTCAAGACAACTTAATTGGTATTTTGCTAGGAGCACACTCTACTATAGGCCTACATCACATGCATACACAATGCACTATGGGCTACTTGCAGGTAATTGCCTTTGCTAGGGGAAGAGAGAGGAAAGAATGACAATTAAAAGCAGGTACCACAAATAACACCTGACAAAAACTTGTCTTGGCTAATGCTCTAGTAATCCTTCAAAAGTCGATGAAAAAGTGAAAGGTAAGCTGCCAGTATTCAGTCCAGTGTCAAGGGTCTTTTGTGCCGGAAGGCTGGGTAGGGGAGATCGATCACTGAGGTGCAAAGCGGGCCTTTTCAAAGGGCTATGCCATGTTTTCCAACAATCAACGTTTGTTGGCTCAACTTGGATTACTGTCAGAATGAATCAATTTTAATATGTTTGTTCTCTCCCTATCCCTACTCCTTTTTTTTCCCTGTTTTCCCTCTGTCTCTTTTCCTTTCTATCTGGTCTTGGTCCCTTCTCTGGTCTTTAAATTCTAGATACCATGTGAAATATGATACAATAAACATATCAAAAAGTAATTGCAATTTGAGTTTAATCACTCTCTCTCTCTCTTTTCTCAATACTCAGAATCTTCTGGAGAATTTGTTTGTTAAATCAAAAATATTTACTCTTCAGAACAAATCTAAGTTAAGATACAAGTACAAAAATTCTGAACTTCGAATGGAGCCCAGGGGCAGATTTTTTTTTTTTATTTTTTTTTTTACTACATGCACCTTGTCATTACACGGTGACATAGCTCAGGAGCAAATTACTTCAGCTAAGATCCATAAAAGTATGCAGACTAGCTCCTGAATACCTTGATTAAAGTAGAC
Source organism: Diadema setosum (assembly GCF_964275005.1). NCBI lineage: Eukaryota > Metazoa > Echinodermata > Echinoidea > Diadematoida > Diadematidae > Diadema > Diadema setosum. Next base: position 15,906,273 of record NC_092706.1, read on the forward strand.
CTAGTCTGATATAAAGTTCAAGGAGTTTGGTCATTTACCAATATACCAATCATATTTCTTGATCCACATTTCGAAGTTATTTACCACATTCTTGGACAAAGTATGAAGTGCCTGTACTACAAAGTGCTGACATTATATTGAAGATGGCTCATACTAAATACAATACATGTATCATCAAATTTTTCCTTGTACCCACCCTTCCTCTCTAAAAAGGACTGAGACTATAAAAGGTCTCTATATACCAAAAACAGTATGTTTCAAGGTGTATGCACAACAATGACAATCTACATTATGTTGCCTCCACATTTATTCTGCAGTTATGGGTCTGACTACGGCATCTTCCTTGCAGGCAGAGTGAAATCATTTGTCTCAAACTTTACCATGTTTTTACCAACAAAATGAGCAATATAGATTCTTTGCCTCTTCAATTACATACTCTGCAAAACAATTTCAATGAAAATGTAAAAGTAACAATAAATGTAATAAATTAATCTCTCCTCCCTCTTTCTTTTCAGAACAACGAGAATTATTGGGTCAACTGCAGAATAGTGGGCAATAAGATCAACTCTGTTCCTGCCATTAAGTCAGATAAGTCTTCTCTTATCATCATATTGCATGCTGAGAGAAGGAAGCGGTGATAAGAAATGTAAACAAATCTCCAATCGTGTTTGTGCTATGGAAATGGATGGCATTTTAGGCATACAAACATTGATATACAAATGCAAATACCAAACTGATGGTACCTCCACAAATGTCCCCACCCATCTTGTACTAGAAGCTGAATGCCTCAATTCAAGTTCATACAAATTGACACCTTTGCAAGGAATTGCATTAATGTTTGACTGAAAGAAACCCCCATCAACTATGAATGCAGAGTAATTTGATGAACATAACATCATATGGCTTGTATGTATGTATATGTGTATATATATGTGTGTGTGTAATTAGACCTACATTAATATTTCCATAGAAAACATAAGAAAATGAGCATGGGGTGGGGGAAGAAGGGGTTTATGTTTTCTCTTTTGGTTAGAAGTTAGGATATAATCCTGACTTGAAAATAACAAAATGTGATAATCATATGAATAACATTTAGCTAATTTGTCTTTGTTTTGTTTTGTTTTTGTTTGTTTTTTAACATCATAGGAGTCACAACATCATAACACTATCATAATGAGCAAAATTACAAAGGGGACCCATATCTATGCTTTAGACAAAGTATGCAATTATATTATTTTTGATGGTTTTTCGATCTTTCAAAAGTTATCTCAATCATTAGAGTTAATGCCATTACACAGCAAGTATTATACCATAAATGTATTACTGCATGCAGAAACAAATTGTTTACTATGTCATATCCAATCACACCATTTCCAAAACAGACCTAGTTTGATGGTCAATGATAAAAGAATAACTTGCAATAATAAAGAACAAGAGAGAGAGAGAGAGAGAGAGAGAGAGAGAAATGGAGGGATGGTACAAAGGAATAAATTGACCCAAAATTATGAAGACAAGATGCGAAGTTTCTCCCTCAGCCTTAAGAATAAAGGTCAAACAAATTAGCATTTTGTTAGACCAATAGGTCAGTGCATCCCCCTCTATTCATATTAATTTATTATCTGCCTAATCATATAACATCTCACAGGACTTCCGATTTATTGAATCTTTCCATCAATCCAACGGAGCTAGAGCCGGATGTCCTCTTGATGCGTGTTTTGACTTACAAAACAGGGCATGGCTCCTATCAAATCTCATGCACGAGCTACTGTGTGTGTTCGTAGGAGACAAGCTTGGAAACAAGCTTTCCCTCTGAGCATCAAATTGTCTGCTGCTTCCATACCATCAATTCCATCAAATATGACACTTGGGACAATCTAAGCACCAGAGCCATGTATATGTATGTACTAGTATATGTGTGGTGTGTGTGTTTCATATCTCTAATATTTGTTATGACTTGTCTGTTGATATCATATGGCATGAGGGAACCAGCAACACCAACTGCCATAAGTTTTGGTTCCAAAACCAAAACTGTCCGCAAAGGATTTTCAAAATGCCTTTCTTTCAGTTTCATCACACAGGTTTCTCATGTACCGGTAATTCTTACCCACTGCAGTACCATTTCTACTTGAAGTCATTTATCATTATATATTTCTGAATGAACTGTAAATGAGGGAGTTTAGCAGGAATGTTCACATATTTCATTTCATGAATAGATGGGAATGAAAGAATATTTACTGAATGCTGTATGGTTACAAGAACTTCTCATATGCTTACCATTATCTATATCACAAAGAAAAATTCTCATCACCCCTTTTCTGTTTTAGTTTGATAATGGTAGTCACTCTTAACCAGACTCCTTGTATACAGGCTTCCAGTGACACAACACATTGAGCCCACAGCATTTGCCAAAACTCTGGGCTGAAATTTGAGTGAAAGGGATACTGGGTAATCCTACCTCCTTACCTGTGGCCAAGCATTTGTGTCAATATGTAGTGTTGGATTATAAGGCTCTTTTGCACAGACTTTGTTGATTCATGACTAACAAATACTGGCATCTCTACTGCAAGTTAGCCCATGAGAGAGGGAGTGATTGGAACCTATGTAGCACAGGCAAAGATATTCCACTCAGTCTTTGGTGGCTGATTTGTTCTGCACTGGAAAAGAATCACCTAAATCATGGTTGTAACAGATGGAAAGCTAGAATTTGCAGATAATAATGAAGATTTACAACAAATCTATGATGCATATACTCCATATTGAATCCTCATAGAAACACACTATCATTTACAGATTCTTTGAACTCAAACTTTACTTCAATAGCTGAAGTCTAAATCATACTGATCATTCTTGGAAAAAATAAGATTCTGAAAAATTAAACATTTCAGAACTGCCTCTCAAATAAGTTATTATTTGCCAGTTTCCCCAAGAACTGTTGAGTATTTTTGACTTATGCAGATCTTCCTGAATGCCAAATCACACAGGTATGGAAACTTTTCTCATTATTACGCCTGGTAGATAGTCTACTGAGCTCAGTATATCAAAACTACTCATAAATCTTGGTGGTATCCATGGTTACAAGGACAAACAAGGATGACCACTTTGTAAACCTAATTAAACAGCATGCATTCAGTCAGGCAGCTCTTCTACTTTATTCTCTGTGAGGGATTGTGGGGAACCATGTCCATGGTCAAACATAGGCCTGGACATGGTCACTCCTAAAAGCCTATTTAGTTGCTCTAGTTTTTAATAGCATATTGGTCATCCTGGAGGCAGCATGGTGAGATGGAGAGGGAGAGAAGGAAAGAAAGAGAGGGAGAGAGGGAGAGAGAGAGAGAGAGAGAGATGGAAGCAAGAATGATAGCATGATTAATCAAACCATGGACACAATCCATTAGCCAGGTCTACAGCATATTACATCCCTTGCTGTACATGTGCCTATGCACTTGACCTAGAAATAGCAATCTCGTACTCATAGATGAGACTGGTAACCAAGACTACTGTATGGTATGCTGCAAACATAAAAACCTTATTTTTTTCTTCTGTATTTCCCATATCAACAATATGGATAAAATATGTCCTTTTCAGTCTTTGGAACTAATTTGCACCCATCATCAGGGTCAATTCACTGATACATTATCTTATGCACACATTGCCATTGAGATCACAAGGTTCTACTATTCTAGCGCAGTGTCAAACATTTACAGTTGCACAAACAACAGGCAAACGACCTCAGATACAGTTGTTGCAAGTATTAGTGCAGGCAATGCATGGTTATTAATTTCACAAGGCAATTCGATCTCTGAAAAAGGCAATTTGATCTCTGAAAAGTTTAACAGACTGTTCAAAGTCTGAGTTAAAAAAAGAAGAAGAATAGCCTTATGGCTCCAATAAAGTGACTCCCCGGCCGCCTCCCCCACATCCACCATGTGTAAGTTGTTCTCTACATTTTTCCAACCATACATCAGATTGTATACAATTGTCATGGTGATATATTTGTTTGCTTGCACAGATAAAGCCCAACATAAACAAATAAACAATCTATTCACGCACTTCCCACAGGTGACCATGAATATCACTGAACCTGCAATCTGTTTTTGTAACTTATGCTTGTGGCTTTAAAACGTCATTTGCAAAGCAAACACACTCCTGCATTTTCCATATATGGCAACTGTTTATACACATCAATGAAAATCCTGTAAATGATTTTCATATTTTCTAACGTTTTGAAAAGGAGATTCAATTTTTATAAAAAGGTATAAACTTCTCACAGTAGAATTCATGAAGGTATACAACTATGTATATGCAAATATTGTACTTCAAAGGTTGCTAAGAACAGTTTTTGAACATGTCATTACAATGAATAAAGAGAACACCTTTATAACTTCAGTCATAGTTTTTGTTTTGTTTAAACAAATATTTCAAGCCCATATCAACACAGCCACAGGATTATCCTATACCATTATCAAACAATGAAATGTAATAATGTCACACACACACATACACAAACACAGACACACATTCTCCACTGATAATGATCAATTTATGTATACCCGTCATTTTAGAAAAAAAAAAGAAGATTATTGCAAAATATAGGCCTATTTGATACTACATCAATGGAATTAAGAAGGCTAGTACCTGACATGTATATTAGCAATCAGGTGTAACACTGACTGGAAATGTCAGAGAAGAAATATTCACACCACATATCACATGACTTATGTAGATATCATTTGATTGAAAGGGCATGTACATTTTTCAATATCTAGGCAATATCTCTCTCTTCATTAGCTAAAAAGGAGATATATTGCTTTTCGGAATCTCATAACTCTTGCTCTGCAGCTAATATCAGATGGCTGTCTTGCCTTTCTTGTGACATTTCTAAGACATAGATGGTTGTATACAGAACCCCAAAAATGATATTGTGCAATTACTAGAAAATAAAACAAATAAGATCAGCAAGTCATTACAAACCAGGGGAGAGAAATTTTGCCTCTGTATGTTTTTGAGTGACTGTTTAGTGTTTGGTAAATGGGGCCAATATTTTGAATTTGTGTGTGCGTGCACTGATGAAAGTCAGTGATTTCACAACTTCAAGCTCCCATGTGAAATGCACTGGAAGAGGTGAACTTTCAGGCTAGAGCTAACATGATTTCATGATAATTGGGTTGACCTTATAGCAAAGAAGCCAGCTGCACGTAGTATTTCATAAGACCAAAAATGTCAAAGTGTGATGAGAAGTAATTTTTGATTTGGGGATATCAATGTTAGCTACAATGTATGGCTGGGAGAGATAAAGAACATTTTGAATGTCATACAGCCAAATAAAGGGAAACTAATATATGTCTGGCATGGCTTTGCAGTATTTCTGACTATGGTATTACATGAGCACTTACCAACATATGCATTTGTCTTTAGCTTTACCACCAAATTCCTTGAGAATAAACAATTCTGTCAGGTGAAGAACTATTATCATGACTTTCATCCAGTCTTTCAATAAACGATTGCAGTTTTTGAGGTATAAAACTTTTTAAGGCATGTCAGTGATTGATGAAGTGTAGGTTTGCAGGACTGGGTTTGCATTTATTCTGAAAATCATACTTGGAAACTTGGCCTCTTTTGGCTTGCTGTGGGCTGGCCTGGCACCAAGTTGTGAATCTATCAAATTGGGGGAAAGGGATATCTAAATTGGCTCAAACGAGCTTGATTGATTGGACATTAATCCAGATTTCATTACATGGTTTGAAATTAACCTGCCTCTTCTAGATTCATTGGTCTTGTCTTTCTTATCATGAAGGCTTGCCAGGGTCTGAGTGCGTTGGGGTTAATTTCACTGGGACATGTGGTAAAGTGCTATCAATTTCAGGGATGGTGTAATTCGGGATGGAAGTACAAGTTTTTCACATCTAGCCATCAAAGGGTCAATGGTGCTCCTAAGATTATCTGATATTAGATGGTCCTGTGTTAGTATCTCTGAGCATCAAGATCAGTAGCATTTGAGAAGACAGAGATTATCTTTGAGTGGTCTATTAACTTGTAGCTGGTCTTAGAGACAAATCCATGAATGTTTCATATGAACATGCATTCCAAGAAGGCATTCAAGGCACACAGGAAAAAAAGATGTCCTTACCTGCTAATGAACTTGAACTGCCATAGGGTGACAACTTTTGCGTGTAGTAGAAGTTTGAGGGTGTGCTCCGTCCACTCAGTGTCGCCGGTGGTGTAGCAGCTCCATTGAGGGCAGTCTTCCCTGTTGATAACCCTCCAGGGCTGGGCAATTGACCCTCGCTGTAAAGAGAAGAATAACCACTGTCTTTATCATGTTCATGCTCATCTTCCACCAAAAGAGGTGAAAGTTCAAAGTTCAGGTCAGCCAGTCGGTTTTCCACCTCCTCAAACTCATCCAGGAATTCGTAATCCTGGTCCGTTTCATCGATGTGCAGTGATGGTGCCTTCTTCTTGGTCTTTTCTGGGAGAAAGTCTGGTGCGGAGAATGAGGTATTGATATCATAGTTCGTTAACCTCTTCACCCACATCTCCAATTCAGCAAAAGGATCGGAGGCTTCTGCTGTGCATGCGTTTGAGTTTGTGTTCTCCATCTTCATATGGTTGTCTTTTTAGTTCTTTATGGCATTAAAAGAATATATTTCCTCACTCCTTTTGACCAAAAGGGAGCCAAGTAACCCACAATTAAACACTTCAGCTGGTAATATCTACTTTCATGTGAATAATCCCAGAATGGAAAGAACACCACAATTATGTGTATCCTCACAATACTTCATCAGCACAGCTGCTCTTTGTAATCAAATGGGTAGTAAAACTTTCTCGGATAGTCAGGGCCGAGTCCGTGTTTATCAACCATCGTGGAGATTTCAATCTAGGCACAAGTGACGCTCCAAGCAGAGAGGGGGCAGCAGTCTGTTGGACAGAGTTGATTGACAAATATTCCTATAGAGCTCCACACAGTCTCAACTGAATTCAGGACAGATGGACTTCCATGAAATGCACAGAATGGAACAAGAAACAAGAAAAGGCGGTAAAAAACCCACTTGAATGAGAGAAGGGAGAGTAAATCATAAATCACAGGCTTTCGCTGAGGTGAATATACCATAAATCATTCCATAACTTTCTCCGAGCCAAGCTACTGCATCAAATGCACAAGATTTTTTTTTCCCCTCCTTCTTCCGTGCACAAGGGAAGCAATTTTCTGAGGATGCACAATGAAAGCAAGGCAGTCAAGGGGGAGTGTCTTGAGAGAAAGACAAAATGAGTGGTAGCGTTTGCATGCAGCGATGCAGTCTTTGTTAGAGATATGACAACAAACGCGCTGGAGGCGGAGCGCTTCTTGAGTAATCCTGGAGCAAAGCTGCCAGATTAATATGATGAAGTCCTATTGTCTCGCTTGCTGTACTAAGCGCTCTCTCTTCTGTATGCCTCTTGCCTTGCGGCGCTTCGAGCCTGATGAGATAATTAGCACAAACTCTGGTCTCAGCCTCTTCCTCTTCATTAATTACGGACAAAACTGATCACAAAAGGAGATCCCCAGGTGTGTGTTTAGTCACCAAATGAGTTTGAACCTTCTTCTGCACTCACGTTGTGCCAGCGCATAAAGGGTGAACAAGATTGTCCTCTTATTTTATGATGAGAAACGTCTTTCCCCGTACCCGTCTCTGAAGTGCATGCTGGGTTGATGGGATGATGTCAGGAAAAAAAAAAGAGAATGAAAAAAGATGTGACTTTAGTGAGGCGATATCCCTAAACCTGAATCAACTTCAAGAGCGCTGAGATCAGATAGCATCAGGATTCAGCTTTGGAGATGACAGACATTTCCTTTTCGTGCAGGCTGAAGACTCAGATATGGCATCCACTCAGAACACACTTACTTCACTACACGGCAAGACAATCTATGTTGTTGTTGGTTGTTTTTTTTTATGTCTCAAAGCCCTCTTCCTCTATCCAGTCTCTTCAAAGGCATCCACAAATTTAAAGCACAAATCACTCCTCTTCCAAAAATACACACTTTCTGACAGAATCTGAGAGAGCAAGTAAGTGCCTAATGTTTATCTTTTCCTCTATTTTTTTTTTTTGTTTTCAGCTCCTGTTTTTATGACACGTCAACAGAGCCAGATGGAGTGGTAGTCATGTGTCCAGTCACTTCTCTCCCTGTAATGTTTTCCTTTCTCAGTGGTCGCTCCTCCTACAGAGAAAAGATAAAGGACCACGTCTGAGCAAGCTCTCTGTTTGGAAGCGGACAGATGACACTTTTAATGCGCAGCATTTACCCTGCTTCCTCGCTCCTGTCTGGAGAGGTCTGGTGGAGAAGAGTGAGGGGAGAGGGGCCCAAGAGACCCTTCCAGCTTGGAGATTGCTGGAGCGGCTAACGTAGATCCCCCACTGAAATGGAAATCTACCCTGAGAGTACAGGTGAAGACCGGTAGGCGATAAACACTTCACAAACTGCTAGGGAAGGATGGAAATAATGCTGAGAGCATCTCCCTGATGAAAACACTCCACCCTGCCCTGCTGAGTAGACCATACATCCGTTTAGCGAGTGGCGTCAAATCCACTGTAGCGTGAAGACAATTAAAACCACGAGGGTGGTTCAATGCCCATCAAGTTTAATGTCCCCCCTCGGAGAGATCTATTTGGTACCGTTCAGTGAGTCAACAGTACAGCAATCACGGTGCAAAGTTGTACACCCCCACAACTACAGGGACAAGATGCAAGACGATGAAGTGCCCCTATCCAAAGCTGTAGAAGAGTATCACAAAATTGGAGTTCCGTTGTAAACTGGGGACTATCTAGGTAATGGTTCCACATAAAATTCAGTAACCTACACTGATGTGACTTGTTTATTTTTGTTTTTCCTGAGCCACTGATAACGACAGCAACTATGCAAATATTTTTATAATCCAAGTGTTTCCAGCTTTAAATCCAAGGAGTGCTTCGTGGAGAGCAAGTAAGGAAGTAAGAAACAATGCAGATAGACTCGTGAATCAATTGTCTCTCCTGCCTTCACTAGAGCGAGAGCTTGCTTGGTCGTCTGCTTCCAAGCACAGCTAGGAGACACACTAGTTTACTCACTACAGAAAGAGAAACATAACCATGAAAAGGTGACAAGCCTGGGACAGCCACCAAAAGAGGTGGGATAGAAAAAAATAAAGGCAGGAAAACAAGTTCTGTGCACCAGTTCAAAAGCTCCGCACCGAAACACACACACCTACCCTGTGCACTCTGTGCACACATTTTATCCCCATACCTTGTAATGCTGAGTTGTGTGTGTGTGTGTGTGTATGCGTGAATGCATGTGTGTACCTATCTGCATGTGCTCAAGCTCTTATGGTTGGCTACCCTCACTATTTTAGTATGCGAGTGGGCGGGGATCCCAGACTGTGTGCAGTTTAGTGGCAAGCCATTGGTGGAAACTTTCACAGAGGATCAGCCCACTTTCAGAGAAAGGGAACAGAAACACACGTGGAAATGCATACTGGTGCTACTGCATACACTATGTTTTTTGGTGTCACAACTGTATTGCTTCTTTTATTAATGCATAAAGAGAGTACACACTGTTACTTGTGGATCATCCCATAGTCAATATTAATATATGTATCAGGTACTTGTTTTCGAAAGTTACCTGTTAATGCTTCATGCCATCACATTGTACCTTTTATTGAAATACCATCAATTTTTCATAATGTGATGCTGGTGATGATAGTAGTATAGTTGTAATAAAAATTACAATGATAATAATATGATAACAAGAATATCGAGAACAGAAAATGATCTGACACGATATGATCCCAGGAATGCTTGCAGTTTTCCTCCATGAATGTAATGACTCTCATCATAAATACAGGTTGCTTAAAACCCGTTGAGGATGAGTCCCGAGTATACTCGGGCAAGCGTCTATGAGAAATGCGTGTTGTAGCAAAATCAAACCATTCTCAATGGGTTAACAGGATTCCTGGCGACATTTTTGTCTGTTCTGTTGCTGGTCATGACATGTATTGTTGCATATTGCAAAATCAAATGAATAGGAAATGATGAAAACATACCACCAACAAACATTGTAAAGAATATTATTGATTAACCGGAATGTAGATGCAGCCTGTGTAATGTTGTGCTTTTTTTCTTTCTTTTTATTCCTTCATCATGGCAACTGAGAATTCTATTTCACACACATTTCAGCAAATTTAGCTTCAAATGTTAGGTATAATCATAAATTTGTGACAACAAGTCAATGAACAATATTCTTCAACTCTTCTCTGTATGTACCTCAAAAGCAACTTACATACTTATGATCCTAAAGTCTTCTGGCAATTATTCTAATTCTAATTGCATGCATTCTATGGATAAATCCCATTATTTCAAGCACTGCTCAACTTTTAACAGTAAAATGCAAACTGACCACAAGAGAGTGACTGAGTCTATAGTCTACATGCAATCTATTTTCAATTATTCATTTATCTATCTGTTGTTGTTATTTTTTTTTATTTTTTTTTATTTTTTATTTTTTTTTTTTTGGGGGGGGGGCAGTCGTCAATTCATCATTATGGGCATTTGTTATCTCAAGATTTAATAGGAGATAGCATCAACCCCCAACAAAATGGTAGTACACATACAGCACCTTTTCATCACTAATCATAAAACAAGTTATTCACCAGATATGCCTATAAATGGTCACAGACAAGAATGATTACCTGCAAAGCCTGCAGAAGAACTATAGCCAATCACCATCAAAAAAAAAATTATAGTGCTTCACAAATCATTATGAGTCAAACCTCATGACACATCACTGGACGCAAAGCCTACATCTCATTACAGCTTGCATTTCATGCTCTAGCTCCAACTACCCACTAAAAATTCAGTTGAATTAAGTCAAAATCTCATTCCCCTCAAAAAAAAGGGGAAAATGAAGCCATATCCATTACTGCTTTTTTCTCCTTTTTTTCTCCATTTGGGAAAATTCACACTAGACAGCTTATAAACCACAAAATTATGTATTGCTGTAAAATAATATGAATAAGGGAAGGATGGAGAGAGTGAGAGAGAGAGAGAAAGAGAGAAAGAGCAAAAGAAAAAGAGAAAGAAAAGAGAGAGATATAGATTGAACAATATTTCACAAGGAGTGATGAAGCAAACTTCCTCAATTCCTAACGACTTTCAACCTGCTTTTCAAAATGAAATCTACAAATTGTGAATGTCCTTGCACAATAGGTGGCACATGTCACCCTCCAGGTATTTTTCGCCCCATTCAGAGAAACACCTCTCCTAAAATCCACTGCCATGTATGCCGGTGACTTCTTTCACACAGGGCCAGCCAAACCCAGTCTTCCCTAGCCTTATCAAAACAGAAGTCATAAAATGCCTTTTGAAGTTCTCACATCTGTCGTGTGGGTTGACAAGTTCTATTATTGCATCTACCTTAGTGATGTGAAGAAGGTGGTGGTACATGAGCCAATTTCAATATGCTGCCCGGGAAGAAAATATGACAGGTAAGCAAGGCCAATGTGCAAGGGTGACAAGTTCAATGTATTGCTGGTCTACGTAGCCTTGAATTTGTGTGCTAGACATACAAAGTGTTAACCTTGAATAAACATTTTCACATTCTATGCGGAGTATGTATGTGTGTCCATGGCTGTGTGTGTGTGTTAATTGGCATAAAATTTATGAATGAAACTATTCATACTAATATCTTGCTATGCAAGGACATATTGCCATTCACAAGGAAATTTCTCACAACGTCCTCAAAGTGGCACATCAAGAAATCTTGACTTTGCTAAATATCTACAGAATCATGAATCGCCTCATGTAACAGTGGAAATTCAGAGTATATTTTCAGAAAATATTCATGTACTACTAGTGAAAGTTACTCACATACAGGATGTTAAGATAGTTACTACTACGGGCAAGGAACCCTGATTGTGTACATTTCATCTAAAGATATAATAAAATCCATGAAATTGTCTATACATTGTTGTACTATTCTGACAGCACATATTGATGCTCCCATCCTGGATGGCAGAACATGGAATTTATCAAACATGTAATTATCCAGCTTTTGATTGAACTGTCAGATTTTCTTAAAACTTTTACCGAGTGTTGAACTAATTTTCCTCAATTCACTACATTCTGAGAGAAATATTCCCTTTAAAGAGTACTATTTGGATCCTGGCATGCTTCACCAATCTTTATACCTCATATAGCTGACCTAAGATCTGAGTGTCCATGTTTTACCATACTGTTCATCCTACAAAATACATTCCTTTGCAGTCCATGGTTAGGTTAACCTTTCCTAACCACATTCTCCCAATCCTCTTGATCCATCTATCTTTATCTCCTCAATCCTTTTCTTGGCCACAAGTGTGTGTGGGAGCTTTTACTACACCTCATCATGTCATTAATCCCAAAGGCTCTTTTCCTTTCTCTTTAATGGTCCATCCACACTCATTCTTTGTCATCACGACGGACTGGTGGAGATGTATTGATTGGTAGCGGAAGTATTCCATCACACTCTGGTTTTGCTGGATTAAGGAGAGGGAGATGTGAGGAGAGTTTCCAGGCATTCTTTGTGCCATAACTGGGCCAGGTATTCACTTTTTTTTTATAAACTCAACTTTTAAAGGTAATGACTTGTTTTGCAATCCTACCCATATTTCAATATATATACACAGTCTGACTATGGGAATATCTATGCCCACAAGGTTGCCTGTTAATTCAGAAAAGATGGCAGTGTCACTTGAATTTCCTTTCCATTCATTTACTTTTAACTCTAGGAATTTGGAACATTAGTACCATGGTATATTGCTAAAAAATGTTACCCGAAAAAGAGACATAAAAATAGCCATATCTTGTACTGGCACTTGCTCCATAAATGGTCTCCTGCATAATTTCACAATTTGGCTTCAATTCTGCTGGTCCAATGAATCAGGAACACCAAAACATTGCACTTTTTTCACTGCTTACAACAAATGACGGCCAGGAACTTCTCAAAATAAACTTATTGTTATCACATTTAAATCAGAATTTTTGGAGTGGTTAATCACCACAAGGCCTTCTAAATTTAATTACCTTCACTCTATCTCCTGATACTGGGTAACTTTTGACATCATTATGCTCCTGCCAATACTCATCAAATTTTGCAATTGATAGAATTGAAAAAAAAAAAAATCTTATTACATTGAACAGACACAAACTGCACCAACATGGCAGATATATCACTAGCCCTATAGAATATACAAAACAACAACAAGATGTCAATATACCACCATTTAGAGATTTTTCTTAAAAAGTCAGAACTATAATACAGATGCTAATATGTACATGTAAACATATACCATAATATTATCTCAAAGCTCCTGCATCAGTAGGCCTAATTCTTAGATGGGTAGATAGAAGTTCAGGTCTCATTTATTACATTATCTCTCAAAGCCAAATAGCAATGCAGTTCAAATGGTTGCACTGATCACTCTGTACTACAGGTCAGTCCCCTCTGTCGGTCATCGGTCATCTTATTGTGTCCATGTGGAAGGCTGCTAGCCCCTTTCAAGCCATTATGTGCGATACACAAGAGTGCTCACTGTTCTACGAAAGATAATGGACTACCAGCTAACTGTATGGGATGTTCCTTTATTACCAAGCCCGCTCAGGGTCCATGATACAATACAACCCATTTTCTTCCTCATGAAAATACAAGGGATAATCCATAACATAACCCACCCCTCTAACTGGTAGAGGGCAGAAAGGAGGCATGCTTTGACCCCTTCTTCAAAATGGATCATGAAGTCACTGCTCTGGTCTACTTATCCATGATTCACTCCCATAATCAGATAATTCACTCAGAGTGCAAACGTATTCCTTATATACTTGTCCATTTTCTTTTTCTTTGAAACCAGGCACACTGATCACATAACAATATCCCATTTCACATCCCTCCAGATAAATGAGGAGCAATTTCTGTATGCTGAAGGTTCATGAAGTAAGAAATTGAGGTTTGCTGTGATGTATCTAAGCACAAGTCTTTACCATGATGACACGTCATTCTACATTATCTGAAGATGAGTTTTGTAATTGCTGATCATAGTAATTGTGACACATTTTAGCTGTGACTACCCAATAATTGTGATGAGAATTTGAAAACCCATTTCTACATCAAAGGTCCCAATGCCCAACATAAGTCTTCAAGGAGAATCTATCTTGAAGAGCAGTTCTGGTCTTCCTTTTCCTGTTATATTTTCCGTTAATAAGATGGCATACTATTCTACACAGCAAGTGGTGTTTATAATAATACAAATGGAGCATGTGAGTTTACTTACGAAGAGTAATAGCACTAGGACACTAAAAACTACACTCTCCGTGCAAAACAAAATCTCTTTACACAAATATTAAACAGCTTTACAAAAAACTCAGAAAAATCAAAACTAGAGATCAGCAAAAGTTTTAACAAATTAGGGCTTGCACTCAAAAATTTTTTGACAATTTGAATGTGGGTTTATCATCTGACTGCAACTTGCTTATGCAAAATTTTCATAGGTAGTTTAGCAACAGATTTTTACCTTGTCTTTGCAAAAAAATTTTTCCAGGGACACTTTGAAGGATGTGAGTGAGAATGCAACTTCTTTTTTTGGAATTCATTTCCCTCTCACACCATCAGGTGTACCCATCTCATCGCCTATGAACCCTTCTGAAAAATCGATACTTGGAGTCTTTTCACTTTCAATAGCTAAGAGGAAGGGGGGGGGGGGTGACATCATCAGCCCCTTTCACTTCAGATAAAATGGGTGACTGCCTGGGCACAAAACCCTGCATCGATGGGACGGACAGGTGAGTGAACTCACAGAGGGAAACCCCATCCTGAGAAGTCGGAGGGGTTCAAACGCTTAGGTCTCTTGTACTGCTTCAGGCACTTGGGTCCCGATCAATGCGGATTATGAAGCGATGAATGAGATACAGGTTTTTTTTTCAGCGCTGGGGTATACTAACAATCTCTGGGGGTTTGGCTTAAGCGCTACGTGCATGAAAGTGCACAATTCTGCCTTTTCATGTGTGCACACATTTAACTTATCAAAGGAAACCAAAACCCAAAAGAGAAATGTGTATTGAGTAAAAGCAGCAACATTAGGAGAACACATCAGTGAATGTTTGAGGAAAATCGGACAATCGATGCAAAAGTTATGAATTTTTAAAGTTTTGGTGTTGGAACTGCTGGATGAGGAGACTACTAGAGTTCATGATGTCATGTGTAGACAACAATATAAAAAATATATATATATAAAGGGAATTCCACAAAAATTCATTTTCATGAAAATTATCCATTCCATCAACTTGATACTGACATATGTTAAGGGTAGCAATTATTCCACCTGCTTTCTGAAAGTGGTAAGTCAAGTGCTCTTTCATTACGCTATAAAAGTGAATTTTTGTGAAATTCCCTTGATATATTCTTTATACTGTTGTCCACACATGGCATCATAACCTCTACTACCTGTCAGCCTGTCAGCTCCAATTCCTGCAAAATTTTATGCTGCAAAAATATCTTACTTTGCAGTATCGGCATGTGATACATTTTGAGCAGAGTCATAGAGAATGAAATAAGCAACACTAACAAGAAACGAAAACAGGGATAAAGTTACCTAATAACACGGGTGTCACATGACTGCGGTGCGGCTATTCTGAGATTCAAGTCAGCTGACCCACTGGTAGGACCTATATAGACAGTCATAACTTTCCTTTTCTGTGTTCAAATGACTTAATCTAAATTTAGTTTCATTACGGAAATATTGTTTTCAATGCTTTCATCAAATGCAAATATTCATGGAGTATATGCATTTCTTTCAAACTGATGATCAATGAATGTGGCAAAAAATATTGTTGACTTTTGTAAAAATGACATCTGAGATGATTTATGTCAGTGGCAGGTATTCCTTCTATCTGGCTCTGTGTTTGTCATGTAGCTTTTCAGACTTTTGAAGTGATAGTACAGGTTTGATTGAGATGGGGAATTTGCTTGCAACTTTTTTTTTGTGAGATAATTAGAAAGCACTTATTTGAAATGAAAGAGCATACAATTCCACCAAGAATTAAAAGTTTATTTGATGAAAATCATTTTTGAAATGGCTAATGAAAGAGGGCCTAATAAAGGCATTTCTGAACCAATTTTCATCAAATAAACTTTTCATCCTCTGGAAAATGTATGTTGTTTAATATTTCATAAAGGAGGTTTCTAACTAACAAGCAAAAAGTTACAACCTGAATCTCCTTCTCCACCTAAACTATACTACCCCTTTAAGTTTTTATTTCCTGGCCATGTAATGGTAATGTTTACATGACAGTGGAAAGCAGAAAGTATCTTTACTAAATAATGGTTTCACAATAGACTAAAGTGTTCCTTAATGTGCAATTTTAGTTTTGTAAAAATGTTTTCCATTTGTTTTTATTTCAAGGCTGCTTGGATATTGACTTTACCTGCCAGTCAAGAACAAAACACATTGTAGTTTTTAGTCAGGCAGACAGGATTTTTGTCTTTTAGGAGCATTCCAATATCTATTTCCTAGTCAAGAATTATTTGTACACGCAAGACGGTCCATTTCCTGACAAATGTTTTCAAATGCATTTCTGTTTCGTGCTTTGGAAGATTTATAGGCTTGCATTATATTGCATTTATCCTTGGAAGCACTGGGACTTTTAAGAAAACCTTTTAGACATCTCACATTATCCTAGGGAGAATTTAGATTTAAATGCAGTCCTGTTCAAAGGCTACATATACACACAAAAACACACACATTAAATACATCTATACATATACATATACATATACATATACACACACATACACAAATACATGCAACCTATGGGCAATAGCTTTCTCTGGAAAGTCATCCGCTTTGAAACGGATAGATAGATAGGATAAAAAACATCTCTTGTGGAGATTGCATTGGATTCTGTGATGGTGAGAAAAAAAAATAACTTGTCTGAAATTTAGATGCTCTCATAAATGTCCATATATATTTTTGTTTACTGCAGCTTCTAGAGAAATGTACAAATAGATAAGGTAGAATAATACATCCTAGGTAAGTGTTGCAATTTGAAACCAAAAATTCAATCTTGTCATTCTTCTACTGCATTACCAGTGGCCGATGTATAGTGTATCCCTTACATGTGTCAAATGAACTGAGAACTTTAATGGACAAAGAAGGAAAATAGGCAACATTTACTGCTTGAAAATTTGCCAATCACTCTCTTTTGCACACAATATAATGCCATGAAGTTCAAGTTTTAAAGTAATTGAGAAAAAACCAAGTCCATCATAATCTAACTCAAGACAATCCATTTGTTTGCCACTGATCATTGCCTACATGTCATTGTCTATGTGAACCTATATAAATCATTATTACCATTATCATTATTATCATTATTATTATCATTATCATTATCATTATCACTATTATTATTATTATCATTATTATTATTATTATTATCATCATTATTATTATCATTACTATTATTATCATCATCATTATTATTATTATTATCATCATTATTGTTGTTGTTGTAGTTCTTGTTGTTATTATTGATATTAATAATGTGAACCGGGCATGGTCTGAGGAGTTTAGCATGCAAACAAGGCACATTTAAAGTTAAAGTAAAAGATGCCAAGGGAGGTTTCTACTTTTGAAGACAGTGCTAGCTGTCCAAAATATCTGAACAAATACAAGTTCTTGCTGGAGAAAAAAAGAACCCTTTCCTCATAAGGCCTCTGCCTTTTAAGGTTGGCGAATCTACATTGCGATACCAATCAAATGTTTGCTTACTCTATCCCCATACCTGGAAGATGACGCTCGCAGATGGAACAGCAAAACAAAATTGCTGAGTTAAACGACATTTCAGGTAAAAGCACTTTCTGAGCACTGCTAGCTGCAGCCATCATGTGAAAGGACATGTGATGTTTTTCATTCCTTGAGATGGAATTCATTTCAAGCTATATGTACTTGGGTGACAAATTGGCAACAACTTAAATCAGCCCCAATCCTGTTGGGTCAAATAGCCAATTTAAAGGGCATACACACTTTATATCTTTGAAACTTGTGCTGCACAAAACACAGTTGCCTTGTTTTCAATCATTCCTTTGACGTGCACACAAAGTTTAGAAGAATAAAACAGCATTTTACCAGAATGTTCTAACCCTATTTATGATACATGTAAAATATTTTTGAAGTCTTAATTACATCTGCACTATGCATTGTATTAGTGCATGGTGACTGCAATCAAATGTTCTGAGGACAACTGCATCTGAAAATAAACAATCAACATAATGAATTTTCAAACAGAGCAGACAATTTAACAGTCATGTATGCAATTAAGTGGCAGTACATTGGGTATTTCCCGTTAGACATACTGGTCAACAGATTGCACCATATTAATGTGAAGTGGCTCTTGGTCCTGAAGCACTGGTCCAGAATGATTACAGGGTTATCTTTAAAAACCAAGAGACATTCATATGAATTAAGAGGCTGCACTCTAAATGCAAACTTGATCTGTAACCTATCCACTGAGGAATAAATGAAAGGAGAAGATCTCCATCACAGCGGAACACTTTCCAAAGAGCAAAATTGCTTCACTTGAAGATGTCAATCACCCAACAATTACTTATAAAAGCCCAGGAATGTCACTTTATTCTGATTCCATTATGCACACACAAAAAACCCGAGCAGCCGGCTGATGGGGAAATGGTACCTTTACCAACTCAGCAAATATGCTTTGTATGGGTTCAAATACATCAAAACACGGAAGAGAAGAAGGAATAGAATCACAGATGGAATTTGCAGGATAGAAAGGAATTCCCAAGTCTTGTCCAACTTTTCCACTCTCTGTATTCACTCCCCAATGCATTTCCATCAATCAAGAAATGCCACTTATCTGTTGGACACTGTCTGTCGTGACCACTTACGGGAAACACAGAGTATCAGCTTCTTTCTCACCACAGGATACAACAGAAAGTTGACATTATGAGAAACAAACTGTCTTTCTTTAATGAGCTATAAAAGATTTTTTTTTTTTCCTCCGGGGAAGCATCTACAACATGCATATCATACATGGGATCATCAAAGCATGAAACTCTGATTTGCAAGTGTTAGTCACTTTTGTGTCATTTCATCTTTCCAATCAGACACATTTTTCCTCTCTCTTATGAATTACTATGAGGAAGAAGCCTAAAAAATGCTGAAAAATCAAAACAAATTTCTTGAAAATACTCCCATCTGTTAGCTTGAATCAAACACTTGAGCAACATTTGAAATGTGGCATTGCTGTACACAAAAGCACATCCAAAAAAAAAAAAAGCTTGCTAAGAAATGTCAGAGATAGTAAATATGTACTGCTGCCTAATAGTTTTCCATATCAATGGTATATTGAGTGGGCTCTGAAGACTGTGATATCAATTATTACATTTAACCTCTTTGACAGCCATCCTTGACTACTTACTGTTGAAATACCTATTGTCTAATCTGAAATGGACAATGCCTTCAGAGGTGGCAACAAAGTGAAGTATCTCCTACGATATGTTTATTTAATATCTCATGTGGTTTCTTCATGTAAAAATCTGTCTCAGCAATACTGAGAAAAAAAGAAAAGAAAAAATGGCAAGATATCTTTAATGGCAAGATATATAAAAATGCTCTGCAAATGAAAGGAACTTCTTTTAAGACTTTATATTAGTACAATGATCTTAGACATGAGTATAAACTGTTCAAAAAGTAAAATGAAGAAAATATGAAAGAGGAGTAATGATTGTAGGCAGACTTCAATCATAGTTTGTCCTCAAAGAATTAAAGGATAAAAACCATCTTACCAAAAGCATTACTAATTACACCCATTCCCATCCCAGAGAAGGTACCCTCCCAGAAAAGGGTGGAGATTTTTTTTTCTTTCTCTTGTCAGATGCTTCTAACACCATCTTATCTTTTCCCAAGACGGTAGCAACTTGCTTTTCAGGAATTAGGCAACATAAGATGGCTAAACTATGTTTTCTTTTACAAATTGGAACTTATCTCGGCCTTTAAATGTCTTGCACGGGAAGTCTCAATATGCTTCATGTATAATTCTGTAGGATCTACAAAACAATCCCAAGATTTGACTCCCTGCTTCTTCCGAGGATGGCTGGAAACTCCGCAAGAGATCGGGGGACTTACCCCTCTCCTTCCCTTATAATCCTGTCAACCTCTGACATGATGCTAACAAAAGATGGCAGTTTCCGCAGACAGGAAATGAGTGATGGGATTGTACGATTTATCTCTTTAACTCACTTTGCTATGTCTACTTTTTTTCCTACTCAGGAAGGACAGGATTCTTCACAATCATCTAGCAGTGGCATTGGGCTTTGCTCTGAGGTCACATTCAGAATCTACAAAAATCAATTAAAAGTCTCACAGCAAAGGACATAATTTATCTTGAAACATTTCACAGCTTGCCAAGAAAACAGTTACTGTCATTACAACTGGTGTTTCTATGAGTAAAAAAGTGAGAAAAGAATCATTAAATGGTTTACAGAACTTGATAGAAGATTGTATATTTTAAGTAGGGCAAAGAATAGAGATGGTAATAGCAATGTCACTTATTTTCTAAGGTATAATTTCACTTCCAGGAACATTAAACAAAAAGAACAAACCTTATTTTGATAGAACACAAATGGCATATGCAACAACCACTGCCTGACTCTAAATAACAGAAATCAATATTTCTCTCCTCACTGAATGGTACATTGGCAATGAATATTGTCTTGTTTGTTAGAGCAATTGTACTAATAAGTATATTCTTTAAGCCATTTAGGCTAACATATAGTTGTATGTCTTACACTATGTGGTTAGGTTTGCTTTGGTTGTTTAATTTGAAAGTTTTAACAGGTGGCTTTTTTCATATTCTTTTTTTTTCTTTTTTAATGGCAGATTCAGAATGGACCAAAAGTTTAAGACTGGAATGGGCCTATCAAATCTGGTGACATTCAGGGACCAGCCTAGCCCACATGAAGCAACATTGTAGCTGGAGTTGGCAATATCCTGCCTGGGACTAACTTTGCCAACAATAGGCCCGTTCACACACAAGGGAAAAAGTGCGATTTAAAAATCGATTTTCTTATCGCGATCAAAATTTCGAAATTTTTTCCAGTGTGGACAGAAAAATTTCACTAATTACCGCGATCCTTATCGCGATCCAACTCGCACTATTAGTGCGATTTTTCAGAATAATCGCGATTATTTTGCCAAGCGTCGTGTGTGTGAGCGCGATCGAGATTCGGAAATCGGTATTTTTAATCCCATCGTTCGTAGCGCGTGCGAAACTCTATTGGGACTGCGGCGGGGTCAGTCTTCGGTCATGCAAGATTCGCGCATGCGCAGTTTGGCCACTGATCGTTCTTTCCTTGCTGCGAAGTGCGATTTTTCCCTGTGTATGAACGGTCGAAAAAAAAATCGAAATTTGGATCGCGATTGAAATTTCGATTTTCGTTGTTTGTGAACGGGCCTATTGCGGTAACTATTGCCTCTGGAGTAGTTCAAAGAAGACCTTTTCTAGGTATATCGTATACTCACAAGCCCCCCCCCCCCCCCCCCCACCACCACCACCACTTGGCATTAAAGGAGATTTGTTGTGGTCTATTTTTGAGGTGTAGTCCTTCATTTAAAAAAAAAACAACAACAACTGTGGTCCCATTACAGCTGCAAGCAGTCGGCAGTTTACCTATAATCCTGGGACACTAAAAAATTACCAAGAATAGGTTAGTGACTGAACAAAGGTCTGTGCATGGAGATTAGGACCTGGTCCATCTAGCTGGAACCATGTCCAAGGTGGTCTGTCTCATTCATGAGCCATTATCAATGAATGGATACTTGATTCTGGGACCAAGCAGATGAACAACCACAACAATGAAAGAACTTGTCTCGCCTTTAGGACCTATGTGCTAGAACTTCAAGGAGGATCAAACTTGTATTCTCTTGTGAACAGACAAATGGGAGAGGCTTAATAGGGAGCTGAAAAAAGCTGGTTTTCATCCCATTGTCTGGTCCTGGATGGAACAAATGGGATAATTGGCTGCTATAGAGGACTAGCACTGCATGTTCTGAGCATTATCAATCAAGAGAAGAACTGCAGTCCTCTATATTCCTCGGATGGGAGCTATCTGGAACATTAACAAAAACAAGTAGATAGTGCCCTCTTTCTTGCAAGTCAAAACAATCATATTTGGAGGGATTTAAGACTACATTACATTAAAGTTAATCCCATAAATTTAAGAACTTTGTACTGGTTAATTTCTTGAAAATACATGAACAATGGAATCCCCTTCAAAACATATATATCTTAGCCTAAACATGACATTATGATGAATTTAAGCTCATATCCTCCTACAAACCATACAACCATCTGACACTGGCCATACAATCTTGTTCTCAGCCTAAACTTCTTGCTCCCCTTAATACAGATCACAGACCGTCCAAGTTGCTCTCTTCAAAAAGTATGTGCCCCCTCAATCTCATCGGCTTGATCCTCAGTTCCTACACGCACCACTCCCCTCCATACTCACTGGGTGTGTCAGGAGGGGAGGCGGGATTATGTCACTATCTGCCCCGCCTCTTTTCGAGGAAATCAGAAGGATTCTGTTCTTCCTCCGCAGCCTTCGTGTACTGGCTAATTCCTCTTAGTTGAACTTTGCTATAAAACTAAATGCTAATCCTCCACCTAATAAAATTTTGGTGATCACATTATCAGGCGATTTTATGAATGCCAACAGAAGAAGAAAGGGGCTGCTAAAAATGAGGCCTAAAAATAAATGTCAGTTCATGTTTCATTCATACTTCAAAATGTCCTCATACCCACACTAAGTATATGCATTATGGCACTCTTCTCATTCTAAAAATCTTACACTAAAAAATTAAAAATTAACAATCCCTTCTACACTAAACTGTCCGGTCTGTCTTCATGTCTGCCTTCTCCATGACTAGATCCATGTTCTAATCTAGACAATATTGCCATGAAAGCAGTTACCATGTTAATTTGTTTTGGTTGCATGAATGAGTACCTCTTATGTCAATAGATATTTGACTTTTTCTTCTTAGGTAAGACTGAAATGTGATCCATGCCAACACTCTTGCTATCAAACATCATATGTTCTACTTTGCATCAATTCACTGAGGGCAAAATAATATATTGTAAAAAAAAGGGGGGGGGGGAGAAAAAGTGGTCATTACAAACCATAAGATATGAAAGAGATCAAATCAAAATGTAGGCTACCTTGGTTGAGGTTCATTCATATTTTTCCCCACTCTTGTTTGACAATGCATACTTGAGAGAAAAGGAAGGTCAATTTTCATCGATGGAGGGTCAGTAGAGCCTGACAGTCAGTGGTCAAAACAGTGAAAATTCCTACAAAATTTGGTTGGTGGTTTTGATATCAGTGATGAAAAAGAGCAAATATTTGGGGTCTCTGATGGTTTGAATAGATAGTTTACATATCTAACCATTTGACAAAAACAATCAATACACTTCCGGTGGCTAAATAGATCTTCATAAAAACATAAAATGGGCTAAAGGCTTTAGCTTATCTGATGTACACCAGTGTACATTCTCTGAATGGCAGATAAAGGGAAATACAAGTTGAACAATATGAAAATTATTTGAAAAGGAACAAAGACCATGCAAAAATGCAAATTAATTGTGAATAATATGCATTATATAGCATATTGTTCCTGTCGTGACTGACGCTGTCGAAGCTCCCTCTCTCTAATTGCAAACATGTTTTGATACAAAGCAAATTAATAAATAAATGAATGAGTACATAAATCAATCAATGCAGCCAAAATATCAGGACAATTATCTGTTTTCCAAGCACAGAATCAATAAGTGATTAAACAGTCAGTTTCTTATAGATCATGGCAGTTTCAAATCTCTTAGATGAAAATAAAATGATGATGATCATTTTTTGGAAAGACTTTGGCAGAGTTAAAAATCATTAATCTGATCTGGACTACTTATCAGCCATTTCCTCTCTGGAACACATTCAAATAGTACTGGCCTGCCTACATTCTGTGAAGAGATTGCCATGATATCACATCAGTAATATTATCAATATAAATTAATGGAGAATAAACGAAATAAAAAGGAGGTCAGAAATGGCAGAAACAGCCTACATTTTCGCAAATGCCTGAAAAATACAGGAAACTGCAAATTTGTTGAAAGTCAGGCAGCAAAGTAAATTGATAATCCCACAGATCACAGCAACACGTCCAGTGCACTATTGTCACCATCAAACTTCTGGTGTCAATCTCATTAACGAATAATTCCATTTTGAAACCTAATCAGCACTCATTGATGTCATATGTCTGATTCAAGCTGTCACTGAGATGGGTTATGGCAATGACATTGGAAAGAAAATAACAAGTCTGCCAAGTTGTGTTTTTTTTCCTATCTTGCAACATTTAGATTAAATTAAACTGTCATTTTTCTGCATTGAGTGTTTCTTTACCTTCATAATGATTACGCCCGAATGAATTTCCTTGACGTGTACACAAACTAAACAAAAGTTTCATCACCTCTCCTTATTCACAGAGGAATTTATGACTAATAGATAACTTTTGTGTAAGCATGTGAAAGTTAAAAAATTACTTTCTTACTTCGGGTCCTATTTTAATTACATTTCTCTCTTGGATATTTCTCACAGTTTGAAGTCAACTTGAAATGGAGTATGAAATGCACTTTCATTATTTTTGAAGGCCAACTAAAGTATTCAACACAGATCTATGGCAAAGAACAAAGAAAGTTAAACTTAAATGATGGCGACAACAAAGCCACAACAAAGCCACATCTAATTTTTTTCTACTTTTTCTATCTCACATTTCAGAATAACATGCGCTGGTTGATGCAACACTAGCTTGTATTGGTCAAGGCCCTCTGGAGACAAATTTGTGCCGATTCATGACGCAGCTCAGAGAGGGGTGATTAAATCAATCTGAGTATCCCTAATCCTTGTAATCTGCATGGCGATGTTTGGCACTTATCAATGTACGCAGCGATACTGAACATCAAACTCCTTGCACTGCACATTTATGTGTTCCTATTCTGCTAAAACTGTGCTTTCATGTATGGATTAAATGACGATTCTTTCAAAAACAATAACTATGGCAATCATATTATATCACACACTCAATTATCCTGCATTTAGTGTTTGAATATGGGACAAACAACAAAGATCTAGTAGTCTGATCCTAACATGAAAACATCACTTAGGTCTTTGCTTTTTAGTTTCTTTACAATTGTCAAATGATTCACAAGCTACTTCAACAGACCAGAGATAACTACTTTCTTAAAGGTATCTTTTCAGAGTCAACACCGCAAGGATCCACTTATCAAATTGTGATTTCCCCTGTTCACATGTTGCATTTAAACCCTGGGGCTTGCTTATGTTAAGAATAAGAAATCCCCAAAAGTGTACCTAAAAAAATCTGAATGTGATCTACATTTGAAAGCATGTCATGTTTTAGATCTTACTTGATCATCTTACAACATACTTGAGTCACACTATCTTGATGACTTTCAAAAATTTGAGGAAAAGAATCTTGATTCTCTCATTCATCATTAAGATTAGTTTCATGTTCCATATTTTAATCACATTCTCACATCATTCCTTCAAAGTGTTCTCACTACAAGCAGATGTCATGTTGAGCTAGTTAAACATGTCTTCACTGCTATTTATCTTGCCGTCCAAATCATGTTTAAGGCATGGGACATAGATATGTGTTGAAAACACTTGAAAGAGCAAGCTTGCTTCTCGAAGATTTCATGGAAAATTTTCAAACTTTTATGATGGGGGGGGGGGGGGGGGAGGGAGTTCCAGTGAAGCTTCTAATGGTTGACTCATATTATGATAACAAGCCAACTTCAAACTGCATGACATGAATAGGAGAGATTTAATACAGCACATATCTATTCTGTAACTTTCAAAGTGAGGACATGATTTGGAAGAACATCCTTTATAAATATGGGCATATTTCAAGAAGTTTACAAAGTTATTTCTGTTTTCTATTTACAGAAAATAAGATATACAGTGCACAGCATTTATTTTACAAGAAATGAACTGAAATATTATTCAAATGGATAATAGATTTAAAAATTTCATCTGATAAGCAAAATATAAAGTACAAATGCATACCTTCATTATGCACATTGCAGAGCTCAAATGTACTGCACTGAACACTCTTTCAGTGGTTCAGTTATTTTCCTTCTACATTATTTCTAGAGATCTTATTTCAATGTGTATATTCATTAAACACATCAAACATTGTCAAACGTTTAAATATGTTCGTTTCTACCAAAATACACAGATTTTCTGAGAGCTCCCTCCCCAACCTTATGAGTTCAGGCTCTGAATAGAACAAACAACAATTTCACTGGCATGTACACACAACTTGATTTATGTGTAACAATCTGGGGAGTCTTCAAACTAGGCTTCTGTTGAGGGACTCCTAAAATTCAATTAAACTCCTCTCATCTGTGACGGCAGAATCCATCTTGGAAGACAAGATGGAGGGGAAGATGAAAGGGGAAAATGGAAGTCTTCTCCCGCGTTCTTTACAGAGACACAGTTCCTCTTTCAGAACAGAAGAAGAAATTGTACTGCCATAGATAAATGTCTAAAAAGTTGGTACAATCAATTACAAAACCTTCTTTAGTCTCTCTCGATCCCAATTACTAGTCCCATTTCTCTATTTCTCAATTGCTTTGTCACTGTTGTCATCCTCACAGTTTTAAAGGCAACGTAAGTTTTGATAGATCAAGAATACTACTACATAGGTATTACCTTTCATTTCCTAGTGGTTCTGAAAAAGGCTACAAAATGATGATGTAAATATTCAGTGATAGCTTTTACTAAAATTACTCCCAGACCAAAATTTTTGTAATGGAATTATTTGAATATCATCTTGCACACTACACATCATGAAAAATCCATAGTTCTCACAATCTTGTTACTAAGATTTAGGGTGCATGGTAACTGAAAGGTTTTAAGAATCTTCCCCCCCCCCCCAACAGAAACAAAAAAAAAAATTGATTGCAAATCTACCAAATGTCATAATATATATATATGTGTATGTACATAAAAGTATATCAGCTAATCAAATTGTTGCAAATGCACTTTATAAAATCAGAAGACTTCATGATGCCCAACCCCTTTTTTTTTTACTACAACCTTGACACATAATATATGCTTGGTTACAAAGCAGACAGAAACATGCCCCCAAAATTGGGGGGGGGGGGGGGGATCGGAATGTCAAGGGCAATCATGTTATAGTTTGCTCATCTTGTGCAACATATTACAAGTCACAGTTTATCAAATAATGTTTTCAACCCCTACCCTTAGATGAAAATATCTTCTACTCATAAACCATGGCTCGTGTACTCATCTCAAGTAATCTTCTCCCACTATGTCTGGGAGAGGCAGTATCATTTAGACACCTGATATCTCCGTCCGAGTTTTTATCACCTCTAATATTTACTTCGCTGAGGCCATTAATGAGGCTCCGCATTTGTACAGGTGTGCTATGCTTGTGAGCCATGCACACTTCTCCTTAGGGTGCCTGCCCCACAGACAGAGGAGCGCTAAACTTTACCCACAATTTTATATGGTGGACCTGCTCACATTTTTGTTCATCCAACCATCATGATGCCTCTTGTTATTAGGTCAGAAATAATTATTCTGAAATGACATTTCCAGAAGAAAACTCCTGAAACCAATAAATATGCAGTCAGCAGGTAAATCAACAATATTTACAACTACTTGGATTGATGTCTCTTCATGCATTCTGGGAAAGTCAAGGTTTAAATTAAGTAACTCTGAAATACTTGATTCTGTTATAGTCAGATTTTGGTCCAATTGTAAAAAGGAAGAAAGAAAGAAAGAAAAAAGCACAACAAAGGAAGAAATGGCTTCCCAGACAGAGACAAAGAATTAGAATTCTACTCTGAGATGACCATACTTTGATATTATTCATCTAAATTCATTTTTTTTTTAAAATAAGTCCATTGCAAGATTTTTCACCAGTATGCCTTTGTGGGAAATATTCAAAATGATTTCTCACTTTCGGAATCTTGTAACAGTTCTCATGCTATATACAAACTCATTGTTGAAATGTAAAACTGAACTTGAGTAGAAGTGTAGATAAAGAATGTGACTGAGAATCAAAGGCTTAAACCTTATGAGAAGATGGCTCTTTTTTTTTTTCTTTTTTTTTTACTTCCAAGTGGTGGAGACTACAGCCTGCTTTATGCCAGTAGTCAGGAAGACGTTACCTGACTTGAGCAAATCAATAGCTTGGCTACCAAGACATTATTGATTGCGACTCAGGTGTGTTTAGATACTGGGTACCTAATAAGTAGGAGCCAAACAGCCTTGAATTATCCATGGTATCATGTAGTTTACCCACTTGAACTACTCACAACACTGCTCTTGTCAGACATTGGTATGCAATTTATGCAACTGAAATACATACATCTTAGAATATGAAATATGTGAAATATATCAAACTTGGTAATCATGAAATACATACAGATATTAAGGTCACTACTATTTGAATACAAAAAACAACAACAAACAAACCTTCAAACATCTTACCATGATGAGCTTGCAGAATTACATCAATAATGCAATGAATTCTAATCATCATCTTTAATGTCTTTACTAATAGTAAAATTCTCACTATCTTTACCATTTTAAAAGGAAAGGGCTGTTTTTTGCTGTTGCCTTCATAATAGCAGGGGACAGTAACTGTTTGGCCAATGTTGGATTTTTATTTCATTTTATTTTCCTTTTAGCACTGCACTTTGGAACGAAATGGTCCACAATAAAGCTCACCACTCCTACTTCCAATTACCACACTCCATGGTACCTACAAGATCTATCAAATATTTTGGTTTCCTGGCAGGTAAGTTTACAATTCAAAGTCGATTAATAGTTTGTGTTCTCATTCCAGGTAAACTTACAGTAGCTTCTCATTTGAGTAACTGCAATTTATAACACTGTTTTTGTCTTGTCTATTCTTTGACACAAGTACAAATCCATTCAACCTCAAACCATCTCATTTTAATAATACTCCTAAGTTGAGGTATGATACTCCAAATACAATATCAGGTTAATACTTTCCATCATTATACCTCTTGTGACAAACAGGAATAGGATCCCTCTCCTTCTTCATTATGTTAAAGTATCTTGCAAAAAAGTGAAGTGTCTTTCATTTCATGACTTCAAAGAAAATAGCAAAGTGAAAGTGATAACTGCACAGATACACTCCACTCTTACAGATGTATCTCAAGCAAAACTGAATGAAAAAAATAGCAAGACAGTGATATGCTTAGAGCGTCTGTTTCTAAGATATTATTCAAGATGATTTCTGTGTGAAAGAAGGACTTCTAAGAAAATAGCAAACCCTACACATATTAATGTTGCCTCATATACACCAGCTAAAGGTGGCCAATTCTATGACTAAAAGTCCAGGAAGACAAAATCAAAAAGAAAAAGAAAAGAAAAAGGAAACTAAAACTAATCAGGGTGTGAGACTTATGTACATACATTCATAAGCAGGATATAAAGTTGAAACGTTGGCACAAATAAAAATACCCAAAATAGCAGAGCTATGTTATGCGCTAATATATCTATTTGCAATAGGAACCCATGTGGGAACCATGGAAACCATTGGGTGGATAAATGTCAAGCGAAGAAGTGTCAGCATATGGTATGTTCCACGTTGAGGAATGACTTGATTAAGTCTGTGGGCAAGAGGTGGGAGTGTGTGTTTTGGGGAGGGGGTAGTCCAGAGAAATAAGGGGAGTGATTAATTCTAAGTTAATATTTGAAGAAGGATCACGAGGATTGATGCATTTGGTAATAATATTGGTGGATACAAGTGAGGCTCATTTCAGGGTATTAAAAGATAGACACAGTACTAGGCATAGAATGAACAGCTCTGCATACAAACACACATTCTGCAATCATAGATGAATGATACTTGTATGGCCCTATTGGGAGGTCTGGGTCCTCCTATGACTGAATCAAGAGCCTTCAATTCACATGTCTTTACCTTTAATGTCAATTTTTCCGGCAATTTCTTGGTACTTATAAAAAATTAAAAAAAATCAATCACAACAATTAAAAAAAAAGATGTTGGATATCAAATCATTCTGAATTGCTTATGACTTGGTCTTTGGAATAGCAAAATCAGATTTTAACTATGAATAA
Source organism: Diadema setosum (assembly GCF_964275005.1). NCBI lineage: Eukaryota > Metazoa > Echinodermata > Echinoidea > Diadematoida > Diadematidae > Diadema > Diadema setosum. The sequence goes on from NC_092706.1 coordinate 15,936,538, forward strand.
CCCAGAAACATTGTTTGTCATAAAAGAAATTAGTTTTTATTTGATACTTGGCTACCTACTTGTTTGTCATGATGTAACTTTCTGGTGACTTGAAAATACTGTCTTTGGGTTTCAAATCAGCTTTGTTTAGTTGAACAAATAATGTTAACAATTGTTAAGATTTGACTGTACAGAAATTTAGTGGAAATGATTCATATTAGTTATCTAAACTGATGAATGTTTACGTGGCTTCTACTTCTGAAGGAGTCTTGGTTGATTTGGTGATGCAAAATGTATTCTTTATTAGCACAAATGCCAAGTACAGGAGAAATAAACTCTCCCACAAGTAAACTGCACTTCTAATGGCAAAATGTGCAAATATGATACTAAGTCATTCAGAAAAAAACCCAAACAAACGACAAAGCCTGCACTAGGAATCCAAACAACTGGCCAGGATACTGACACAATATCTCGTATCCATGACCACAACAGGGCCATAGATATTCAATGGTTCTGGACCAGAGTGTTGAATGCTGCCCTCAACTGTTTAAAAGCAGGACAAGCAGCAGAAGTTCTCAGTGAAAAATGTTGACACCATGAAACTCCAGGACCACACACACACACATACTTGGTAAAATGTGAATAAAACACAAAAGAGGCATACAATCTAAATCATGTCAAGTTAAAATGAATAAGACGACAGAATTAGCCTGTTCATTTTTTTTTTCAATAAAAAAGATCTTCTTGACAACCCTCCCCACCTAAAAACCTGCATATGATACCTGTTTTTTACCAAGTGAAAATGAGAAGGCTCTGGCAGAATAGGAATGAAAGTGTGACTTGTTACAAAACAGATCATCACATTGAAGACAATAAAATCATTATTTAATTTCAAAAGTATAAATCACTGAAATGATGCAATTTCACAGTGTAATGTAATATTCCAAACACAAGGGGAAAAAAATGAAAAATGGGAGTCTGCATCTTTTGTAATAGGGAAAAAATCTGGTTGATCCTGTATTCCTTCTCACAAAACAATTTTCCACTATTCAGAGGATCTAAGAAGAAAGGAGAGCAACATGTAATTATTTATGAATCAATGTGAACGTATCCAAGATCAGTGCTGGATAAGAATGTATCTGACCAAATGGCATCATTTACTTGGGTATCGTAATAGCAATATACAATGTAATTTCAGGGAGACTGATTCACAATGAAAACACAGGTGCACATGTAAATAATGACTTACTTTCCAAGAGAAGATCTCTGTCGTCTGTTGTCATAGATGGTTCTGTATCCCGCTCCTCCATTGGGCAGAGCATCTTCTGCAGGACCCCGGGCAGCCTTTCGGTGTCTGTCGCTGAATGTTGGATACTGGACGGCTGGTTTGGGCTGGCTCAGGAGGCGCTCACTGGACATCATCCCTGCCTGTTCTTGAGGTTGCTGTGGTTGCGACTCCTGTTGCAGATGCTGCGGCAACTCTTGCTGCTGTGGCTGCACATGTTGCACAACAGGAGAATGTTGTTGCTGCAAAAGTGGTTGCTGTGGTTGAGCAGCCTGCACAATGGGCGACTGTTGCTGTTGCAGCAAGGGTTGCTGTTGCGGTTGCTGATAATGATGGGGTGCTACCTGTGATCCTGGGATTGTCTCTGTCTGGGTGATCTCCCTCACATCTACCCTCTGATGCGTAATGGTTGGTTCCTGGCCAGCACTGGAGACTACAGCTCTCTGGGGCATAGCCTGGACCGTTCCATATGACAATGGGGGTGAAACCTGCTGGACAGTCGTGTACGCAGAAGATGGGGTGGGTGGTTGTTGCACCATGCCATATGAGACATGAGGTTGAGGTACCTGGATCATTCCATAAGAAGGCGGAGATGTGTGGGCTGTTCCATAGCTGGGTGGAGGGGTAATCAGCTCTTGGCGGGACTGCTGATGATACTGTTGGCTTGGCACACCGGTGACTGGCACTTGTTGTGGAGAGCTCGCTGCGTAGGAGAAATATGATCACAAGAAACACAGGTCAATCATCAAACGTAAATTACATGTGTCATAATGAGAATTTGATTCATCACACAAAAGTGATCCCAATCACTATTTCTTCGTGATGAATTCAACCAAATAAGTAAAGTGGCTGTTATGGGATCTATCTATCTATCTATTGCTGATCTCAGCTTTGTTTATCTTTCGACCCAGTTTTATTTTGCAGATAATGGGGATTTTCAGACTCTCAGACAAAAAAGCAAATGAAAATATATTACTTTGATCCACTATTTTGCTTTATAAATTGCTTTGATTGGACTAATTTGCAGAGTGAATATTGCTATAGGAAGGGTTTGCTTAGCAAACATCTTCATAAGAAGATGGACCGATAATATGTAGTTAAGCACATTGAGCCCAGCAACACTGTGGAAAGGTGCACAGTACTGTAAAAGTGGAAATTTTCACAGAGTTGAAATTTTTGAACATTTTGCGCAACCAGAAACTAGCATGAAAATAAAAGCATGTGAATATTTTTGCTTGCCATATGTTCCAGTAGTTGATGCCTTGATTCCATGGGATTAAAAACACGCGAAACTTTTCTTCGAAAATTAGTCGCATGAAAATATCCTCTTTTACAGTATTCATTATTGCAATAAAGCGAGCATTCAGACTCTTGTACCTTGATAGGTGCTGCTTGTTGGGAGCTGTGCCTTGTGGTCCATGCCCACTGGGGTCTCAATGGGCACCACCTGGATTGGGCCCACCTCCACAGGATGCAAGCGCACCTCTGTGATGGGCTCCTCAACCACATGCTGGGCACGGGGAGGGGCCGGCAGGACTTGGGGCTCCGAGTAGGGCACAACACGGGGCTGGACCGGAGGAGGCGGCCTTGGCAGTGGTGTCTCGACTGTAGGGGGTGCGGCATTGATCTCCCGGGCATACCTAGGCACAAACGGCCTTTCCACAACTCTGTGCGGGGTGAAAGCAATAAGAACACATCATGTCCACATCTTGTGAGGTATTTTAGGGTACTTTAAATTTCAGAACACTACATCAAATACAGCATCAATTTGGAAGGGAACCAAAATGAATTTGCTGGTGCTGTTGAGGACGAGCTTCTATAACTCATATTTTCCATAGACACCTGTCAAAATATAATCGAGACTAGTCTGCAATGGGTAAAATGTATGGTTGAATTTTATAACAAAATGACAGCAGAGATCTATTGCAAAGACAGTGTCAATGAATGCATGCAAATATATGCAAGGTGTCAACAATATTACTGCCCATGAAGAGATTCAAATCTCTCATCAAAGTGAAAATCATCATATCTAAGGGATTATGCATTAAGTACAAATTCAAGGAAATTATGCAGAAAATCTGGGTAGACTTGTGAATTTGCAGGATTTCCGTCTTGAAGACAACCACATCATAACATTTCCAACAGGGGTAGATAACATTTATCCAAGATTTTGTATAAGAGATTCTAACCATTAGGTGTTTGAATATCAATTACATTTCAAATGTCATGTTACAGTATTCATGCAGCATTTGAATTAATGCAAAGAACATGTTATGTGGAGGAATTACATGACATGAGTAACTATCTTCACTAAAAACAACAATATTAATCAAACAACAAAAAAGCAAAATACTGTTAAAAGAGGAATATTAATGACATGAATCCATTATTGGCTTCATATCCAGCAAGATGAGATACAATGAAAATACATTTTTTTTTCTTCTTATTGTACCACTCGTTGATGTCAACTCAATTCAAATAATTCTGTTTCCATGTGAAGGAATACAAGGTCATAAACATAACGCTCACATGAATGTCATGTCCAGATGTTCTATCTAGTAATTTGCAGCAGAAACCAACTTGCACAATGTACACAAAATTACATGCTTTCAAAAAAAACAGCACATGAATTATTTAAATTTGACAAAAGAAAAGCTAAATTTTCTATGCTTTTGCATTACATGGATTACAATCAATTCCATTACAGTTAAAGGCCAAACAATACTGTGCAAACAACACAAGAAAGAAAAGCAAAAGTTTAAAAAAAACAACAACAATGGAACTACTGCAACAACAACAAAAAATAAACAAGCCACTAGCACTATAAACACAAAGCAACACAACTCCATGCCTTTGTGAACAGAATTGCCTTGACTCTCTCTGTCTTCATCTCAGGAATTATCATTTTTATAAAGCAAATCTAATTTTACCTACTTTAAGTAATGGACTTCTCCTTTAAAGGGACTGTACAGTACTGGTTGAGGTGGGGATTCATGCTTTGAACATTCTTAAGTGAGATAATGAGAAACCTCTTATGAAATATGAAAAGAGCATGTAATTTTAAGAAGGATTCAATGTTTATTTGATGAAAATTGGTTTTCAAATGGCTGAGATATCACAAAAGTGATAATAATAAAAGGCGACAGGCCACAACTTTATTAGGATCTCTTTGTGTCACCTTGTTTTTGGATATCTCAGCCATTTTAAAACCGATTTTCATCAAATAAACTTTTGATACCCCTTAGAATTGCATGCTCTTTGCCATCTCATAGAGTGGTTTCTGAATATCTCGCAAAACGCTAAAAGCTAAATCCTCACCTCGACCAGAACTGTACACACCCTTTACGACATAGATTCCTCAAACACATGCAACAAAGAATGGCTAGAGTTGCCAGATAAGCAACCTGCCTACACCAATTTCTAAGATTCTATTTCCTAGACATGTAACTAACAGTACTTGCAGGGTCAAACCAAAATTCACCAACTTGATCACATGACAAAGACATATGGCAATTAAGATATCACGTCTGCTCCCATGGTAACTATAAAATGGACAGATTTGTAATTTGGATAACTATTTGACACATGGTGTATCTACAGTAAACTCCAATATCACACTTCAAGCACAGACAAGAAAGATTAGGTTATCGTAGTAAAACAAATTGCAACCCTTTACAAATGAAAATGGCAAACTATGTCCTAGGGGTAGGCATGTATTAGGGGGAATTTATGTTAATGAATAAATTGTGAGGGATGAACAGAGACACATGAAACTTGGTGCAAAGACCTACGGAGTTGGAAAATGCTCCTCTAAAAGATCATCAATATTCATTGTTGGTGGAGGACTATGAAATAAAAAGTCATTACAATAGCACGATACTATTAGAAAGAATACAAGGACTTTGTGAAAAGAACAAAAAAAAAAAAAAAAAACAGGGAATGCACAAGTATATATAATGAAGCCGACATTGATTAACACACTGTATGCACCATATATTTTGCATGGTTTTCATTTTTGCGAATATTGCAACAAGCAAAAATATTAACTCTGATCCTGACATGAATGTATGAATTTAACCATTTGCAAAATTACCTGAAAGTCATGAATCTCCCCAAATTACTGAAGCTAAATATATGGCCAATACCATTGTTGTTATAGGTTTTTTTCCCCAAACTGCATGATGACAATAACAAGAATGTGATTTTAGAGCTCAGTCAACTTGCAATTGCAGCCATATTGTGAAATAATATCCCTCATTTGCATGACATCTCCACGTTGCATATGAACAGAACTGTTCTGACGTTCAAATCAGAATTTTGAAGAGTATCACATGCCGCATGTAAGCTGTCAAATCAATAAACCTGCTTCCCATTTTGGGAGACAAAAATGAAAAATATTCCACAGATTCCCATTTTCTTTCTACTTCATCAGTTTTCTAGCCCTGAGAATTCATTATGTAAATGCCACATCATGACCAAAATAAAATGTTAAGGGCTGTGATTTTGCATTGCAAAAAACTCTTCTTTATTCTGGCAAATTGATCATCACAACCAAACAAGGACTACTATCTTGTTGCTTTACAGAGAATTGCTTTCTGAGGCAAAAAAGCATAGGTAATGTGAATGGTAGTACGAAGCATTAATTCTTTCAGCATAACATAAGGCAATGAAATAAGGCAAAAGCTGTATGAGATATAAAAGATATAGATAGTAAACAAGCATATCCAGTGGCCAACAATACTGACATAGTCTTTTTAAAGCCACATGTGAAACAACTACTACATAAGTTTAAAAAAGAGACATTCTTTCATAGATATCTATCAAACATGTTTTATTCTTTGAATAATAAAAAAAAAACTACAAAGTGCAAGACACTCTAAATCAAAGTACAAGCTAAATGGCAAAAACTAATGAGATAATAAAATTGAAATCATCATAGTCTAACTATCTTGACATACAAATAACTGAAAAGCTATAATATGCCATCCTGGTAAATGGATGAATTAAAGAAAAAAATGTAAAAATGTACCAAAAAGAAAGAACAGAAGACAAATACAACATTTTTGTTTTGTGAAAGTTGATGAAAAGATCATCAAACAATATTTCCAGGGATACAAACATATTGTTGATCTTTATCCCCAAAAGGCAAACATACCTCTTTTTTCTCCTTGCCTCCTCAGCACCCCTAAGATCTACCTCAATTGGGGCAATCTCAACCGGCTGTTGGTTGCTACCTTCTCTCCTCCACTGGACACTGGTGGTAGTGGTGGTAGTTGTGGAGTATGGAGCTCCAGTCACCATGGATGACATTGGGCCAGTGGTGATGGATGTCGCACTGGTTGGAGTCAACTGTGGTATCTGGAGGGTCCAGGGCTCCATCTCCATCCTTTTGGGAGTGGTCTTAACCTGGGGACTCTTCCCCATCCAGGGTTCACTCTCTAGATACTCCAGCTGTGTCAGTGCATCCTGAAGGAAAAGACAGACAAATAGATAGATAGATAAATAGATAGATGGATAGATGGATAGATGGATAGATGGATAGATAGATAGATAGATAGATAGATAGATAGATAGACAGGTAGATAGACAGATAGATAGATAGATGGATAGATAGATAGATGGATAGATATATAGATGGATAGATAGATAGAAAGAGAGAGAGATAGAGATTAATACTACTACTACTACTACTACTACTACTACTAATGATAATAATAATAATAATAACAATGATAATGATGATGATGATGATTATAATAATGATAATAATAACAACAACAACAATAATAATAATAATAATAATAATAATAATAATAATAATAATAATAATAATAATAATAATAATAATAATAATAACAATAATAATAATAATAATGATAATAACAACAACAATAATAACAATATTGATGATGATGATAATAATAATAATAGAGTGCTTATATAGTGCATATCACTACCGTAGTGTCTCTATGCGCTTTCAGGGAGAGGGATGAATTTGGAAAAAAGAAATGTAAATAAAGGGATTCAAACACTCCTCTTGAGATATAACACAAATATTGCTTATCCCAAAGAGTTTATTGAAGATGCTGATGGGATGTTGATGCAAAGTTGCTGATCTCACACTATCAATTTTATATGGAATATCAAATTTCTAAACCACCACCCTAGAGATTTATCTGGAGAAAAGGGGTGTATTTGCATAATCTGTGCAGTACAGAGGGTATATCCAAAATTGTGTGAGTTGAGAAGCATGAGGTTGTGATAGAAGCAATATGGTATCTCCTGGCATAAATTAATTTGGCAATTAAATGTTTAAAACATCATTGTGAGTTTTTCTGACAGTCCCAAAAGTAAATGAAATAAACAGGGAGAAAAAATGTCTTGCCCTGGAAAAAACAAACAAACAAACATATATATACATATTTTGGGAGGCTTACATCATCCAGTGCTGTTGGAGTCCTAGCCTGTTGCGTGTACAAGTGCACTGCAGGTGTAGGAGTAGGCACAACTGGTTCTGCCCGCGATGGGGGCGGGGCATACATCTCCGGGCCACTGTCATCAGCTGGCAGAGAAGAGTTGTCAAATGTGTCGCTGTCCTGTCTCCTCATGGGGGACAAGGGGTGGGGCTCATCCGGTCCTGTCAGAGAGAGAAATATAAAGAATACAAAGAAATGAAGACAGGAGGACAAGACAAAGAGAGATAAAAGTGAGAGAGAGATCATGAGAAACAGACAAAGGATAATATACATATTTATATACTGTAAAACGAGGAATGTTCACATGCATTTTAGTTTTGCGAATTTTGCAAGTGCCAAGATTCACAGAATGAAAATGTACACGAAAGTTCTTGTCTACACTATAAGCATTGAATGCCAGTGGCAATTCACAAAAATTTCATGCCACGAATATATCATGTTTTACAATACATGGTATATTGTATACATATAATGGGGTAGATAATATATTTATAAGTTTAATCATATCTTTATTTTTTTTCTATGATGTAAGTCCCAGGAGCCAATCAAAGTCAACATTTTGATTATACAGAAACACAGAATGTACTCAAGTGGGCAAAATCATATCAAATATATGATATGTAAAGTTATGTTGATGTCAACATTTCTACTAATCTCCACTAAATACATATTCTTCTTGCATTTCTGTGCCAATAAGTTTGCAGAGTTTGTCCACACTACTCTTGCACGTCCCTGTAACTTTTTTCCACTTTCCCATGACACTATTTTCTGGTTCCTTTATTCTGTCTGTGGTAATATATGTCATCTTTGCATATATATTATGTTTTGACAGAGGTATTAGAGATTGTTTTGTTGCCACGATCATAAATGCTTAGTCATACTGTTCTTTTCTACTTTCTCTAGATCTTAGCACTGACTTCAGCCATACCATGTGGGGGCGCCCCAGACATGACAATGAAAGTCTTTGTCATGTTGGCATAGGCACGAGGTCCGACTGGAAATTTGGGTGTCTTGGCTCCCGATATGCTTTCTGTGGATGAGCTCAGGTCGTAGGAGTCAACTGGTTTCTGACCATTCTGTTTCTTCAGACCCTCTGTTCTATTCCAGTGCTCATTTTCCTGTGATAGATTATCACACAAGAGAAAGAAAAAGAAGAGGAAATGGTGCAAATTGTTATAAACATGGTGGTCTCCCTATATCTTCATGGGTTCTAGAAAATGGAGGTAAATCCAGCATCATTAGTGCTGGAAAGAATAAAAGAAAATCAATATTCAATGACTGACACTATTGACATTCAATAACTTATCATCTTTATCATGAAGAATATGAAGAGACTTGGAAATAATACAGTTTTGCATAAAAACTGAATGCCCAGAAATATTCGCCTACGAACACTACATTTCATTGGGATCATTAAGTTTCTGGTTTTGATGGTGAGGCCAATTACATACTTTCTTTGGAAGGCCACCAGGGTTCTGCAACCATACTTCTGCGCTGGGGTCCACCAGGTTGCGCCGGCGTGGTGGGCGGTAGTACTGTTGGATGCCCGTGTCTGAGTCATAGCCTGACTGGGAGTTGGTGCGGCGAGGGGGGCGAGAATTTGTCTGCTGGGCTGGAGGGGGGCTCAGTGATCTTTCCATGGAGTCTTTTGTAAAACAAAGAAAAAGATGAACAGAAAAAATGAAATGAAATGAAATGACTTTCAAGGAAAGGTGTCAGCAACAATTACCATATTTTTGAATCATGCTTTTCCTCCTCAAAAGTTATCTTATGGGGCTTATTGTCATCAAAAACCAAAATTGGAAGGTGATGATGCTAAGGTTAGACCTAGTTTTTCACTATATTCTACTTCTTCATTCTTGTCCTTGGCTCCCGACAGATGGATTGCAGATACCTACATGTATTTCTCATATTTAACACCACTGAAGCATTTAACCTGCTGCCCGAGATGTAGTAAGTCCCACTCTCGTTTGATACATGGCATAATCAGCCTTGTTAACAATGGGTTGATAGAAATATTTTGCATCATTCATACATTTTGAGAAGATGAACTACCTCCACACAAATTTCAAAGCTGTCCTTAAGAAAAAGTACTTTAACCTAATAAATGCTTCATTTTGATTTAACCCTTAGAAGGGAATGTATACATATTTTAGAACGAAAAAAACTACAGAAATGGACTATTCAATTTTGCCTGATGAGATCCCATGAAAAGTGGTACAATTATCTCTGAAAAAGTATATATTCTTCTACTCACATGTCCGGTCGGCCACCACACCTTTCGGGATGTCCGTCTCTGTGGGTTCGTCAATGTGCAGATCCACTTCATCGAGCCCCTTCCTGGGCGTGGATGTGGCCTGTGGCCTGTGATTGGTCAAGTTTTGAGATGTGAAATGGTAGCTCCCATTTGATTGGAGGGTGTGGGTGTGGTGATGGGAGTTAGTCCTGGCATCTGATTGGCTGCTGTGATGATGGTGGTGAGTGGGAGCAGGAGATTGACCTCTGCATTCTACAGCATGCGTGTTACGGTTAGAGTCATCCGAACGGTATGGGTCACTCAGTTTTTGGATCTCACTGCTCCAGTGCGACAACATCTTGACAGCATCATCAAGGGACGAAAATGCATCACCCGTGCCAGTGACCCCATTATTGTTAGTCTCGGCACCAGCATACACAAGTTCATTCAACCCTGAGCTGCTCAAGCTTCGGGAAAAACTCGGGCGTGTCGAACCATGCAATCTCACAGCAGAGGAAGAGGAGGAGGGATTGCTGGAATTAAAGGACACACTCTGTTGGGGGTTAGTGGCTTCAACATGCAGGGATTGTTTATTAAATGTGCGCACATTACGCTCCGACTGTAGCAACTGCTGCTCGCGATGCTGAAATCTTGTGTTCTGTGAATTGACCACATGACCCATGTGTGTTCTTTCCTCCGGATGTTGTATCCTTCCCACAGTCCCTGCATTTGTGTTTTGGCTTGGAAGAACTGGGTTGCTTGGGAAAAAGCGCTGTGTGACAACTGATGCTGGTGATGGTGTCATCTGCTGCCTGTTATGAGAATCGTTGCCATGGAGATTGAAGCCATGAACATTCAACCGATCTTTATCCTCTGTCCTGATAGGGGCATTGCCAGAGGTCGGCAGATGTGGATCATGAGAATGGGACTTTCTGGACAAGGTGCTTGTGTCCTGCGGGGTCCTACATCGTCCATTTCCCTTTGGAGGGAGTGTTGTCAACTTCTCAAACTGCGACATGTGGGGGCGCTGTGGAATGGGCTGCACGACCTCTGACTTACTCTCATTTGTATGATTTCTCTGCCCAACCCTGCTCCCTGCTATTACCTCATTCCTCAAGCTAAAATGCACCTTGCTTGATGTTTTCTGGTTACCCTCAGACCTAACCTCTCCCCTGTTGTGAGTGGACTGACCCAACAACTCTTCACCAGTGTTCTGCTTGTCTATGTTAGTACCCTTACGAAGCTCCCTTATCCTGGTCATGACCCAATCATAAGAAGGGAGAGAGGGAGGGACTGAAGATGCTCTTGGGGGCTGTTCAATCTCTTTTTCAAAATTTAATTTTTGAGGAGGAACCCCATTTTGTGGGAGCCCCTTGTGGTCTTCCTCCAGTTGGAAGCTAACTTTTGGTCTCTGGTTTGGAATGAGAGGGTTTGAAAGACCTGGCACACTGGATGGAGTGAGTAGAAGGTCAGCCTGCCGGAATGCTGACTTGAGGAGTGTGTGGGCAGGAGAGGATGCCACAGAGTATGGTCCCTCATGTGACTTGGAGACTGATCCCTGAGGTAGAAACTCATATTCACCCACCCTGGGGCCTTTGGAGGGCATGACAGGGGTTTGTGTGAGGGAAGGCTGTGGCGGCTTATCCTGGCAATTATTGGAAGACTGGGTGTGGCTGGACTGGTGGATTTGGTGGTGGTGATGGTGTTGGTGGTGCCCATTACCACTGTTAGTTTGGTGATGGGGAAGAGTACCAGTTGGAGGAGGGGGAGGAAGAGGGTTACTATGGTAAAGAGCTGGAAGAGATGATGTGGAAGAGGAGGAGGAGGAGGAAAGGATAGAGGTGTCATAGACATGATCCCTGGCAGTGGAGGTGGAGATGGTAATAGGCACAAAGGCTGACGACGGTGACCGAAGGCCTGCAGCTGAGACTGCTGAGGAACTTGACCCTTGCTTTGGAAAGTTTCCTGCAGTGTATTGTCCTCCATTGGGAATCCTGCTTTCCTGTGACTTCAGGTGAAAGTCATGGACTTCTTCATATGGGTTGACATGGATATTGATTGGTGGTTTTCCTTGCGATGTAGGGTTGGCATTTGGCTGTGCACCCATATCTGACTTCCACTGAGTAACAGGAATGGATGGATACGATTGAGATCCGTCCTGATTGGTGACAGGGAAAACCTGAATTGTCTTCTTCCTGCGTTCCGTAGTGTTTGTAATTGTTGTTTCAGAACCATCCTTTCCAACAAATCGTGTCACGTTTTTGCTCATCACTGCTGGAGCAACTGATGAGAGATTGGATGACAATGTCTGATGTGAGGATGATTCATAGCCTGAATCCAAGGAGACGGGACCTGAGCTGACTTTGGAGGGCATGTTGATACCATGGGGAGAGCCAGCCCCAGCTTGAATCAAGCTGCTGCCATACGATATGCCAACTTGCGATGCAAGCGCACTGCGTGCTTGGATACGCCTCATCTGCTGCTGTTCAAGGTGATCACTGCGTCTTTATTTGTGCATCATGTCAGTGATGACAGATGGATTATATTGCAGGTTGGCGAAGGATGCGTGAGTGAAAAGTCACAGGTGAGAAGGGCGGGTGAACACACACAGACCAAGAAAAACAGCAAGGATGTCAAGAGACCATGGAAGAAGGATGAGATTAAATGGAAAAGTTAATCAGTGTGGCATACCATGTTATCAACATAATCACAATACAAAATGACCGAAAGAGAAGATAAATATATTCATGATGTGGGTGTGTGAATACATACATACAGAAGTCAGTTTCAAACATAACACTGCAACGATATGGCTGGAATTCACAAAGGTACTTTGATAGGCACAGTTAAAATTAAAGAATTCTGCAAATTTTGAGTGCATAAATGTGCATGACAGATCAAGTACAACAACAGACATCCAATAATTAACTTGAGCTGATATGCACATGTAAAATGTAACATGCTTATTTTGCATTTCTTTTAGTCCATGCACTAAATTAATTCACAGAATTTCTTGAAACTACCTTTGTGAATTTAGGCCTGTAGGTTAATTTGAACACCAAATTCCCATGAAGGCATACAACAGTGCAATTATGTTTCCTCTGTATATTCTTTATGATTCTTTTGTAATTGTTTATGATACTGTAAATTTTGAGAACACAGACTGGCCAAAGATCTTGTTTGTTTGACAATTTTTACATTCATATCTTTCATACTGTGGCTTCAGCTTAGATGGAAAGCACAAAGCGAATTCCTTTTGCCTTTCAATTCCATTTCCTGGTAAGCATTACTTTTGACTGTGAGCAGACTTCCCGAATTATGTCAGTGAATTTGCCAGTTATGCTCTTATTGCTTTCTTTATGAATTATTATAATCATATTGCAAGATATAGTATGGATCGGCTAACTAGTAGCAGCACAAAGTCACATGCATGCAAGAGTTACACCAATGTGATCATGGAAAGTATTTTAAATTTCATGCCATGTGTTACTGTTGTTATCATTCACAATGAGGTCAATTGAACTATACGAGGAAATCCCATGTGGAGAAAGCACAGATATTGCTAACAAATGTGCATAAATATGTGTTAGGACTGAAATAAAATGTGATATATATATATATATATATATGAAATGACCAAACCTACTCAGTCCAGAAATGTGACACCACTTAAAGCAATCAATTACCGGTATCCAGCAAGCCCTTTGAAAGTTGACTTTTATCAAAAGTTATAAAGAGTTATCCCAACTATTTTTTTTGGACAGTGTATGCAATAGAATACTATAAATTTGTGCACCATCTGACAAAGAAAAAAAAAAATCTATGACTACTTGATCACCAGTAAGTCATCAAAAATTACCCGGTATGTAATAATTTGGAATTTTTGTAGTAGCTATATACAGGATGGTCGCTGTAGGATTTCACTGTAATGCTACCCAGCATGCCAGGTTGTAAGACTGGTCACAGGGCCAATTGTGGTCAATATCCAATATTTTCTTTTAAACATGATTTTTGAAACCACAAATAAGGGATGAGAAATCTTGACACAGCCTGCTGTGATAAGATTACATTCATGCCTTATTTGAGAATTGCTTCTCACTTCTTTTGCTTTACTAATTGCAACGAATACAATGCTTTATTAGTACCATTGCATCTATTCTGATCTTCTGTCATTATGACTGATGAAGAAACAACTTGTGCCATTTTGTCATTCTGAAAAAAATAGTCAAGGTACTACAGTTCTAAATAACACTTGAAGTTTCACACTGATATACTAATATTACTTCATTTCACTAATTAACAAGCTCATGTATGCATTTGCAAATACTCACTGATTAAAATCTTACCAATATGAATTCACTGGAATTGTCCTTATGACTCTCACTTAAGCAGTACCATTTCTTTGTAATCAAGATGACAACTAAAAACTTACAGGCAGTATACCCCTATTTTGATGTATACAAAAATCCCAAGAATATTCAAAATTTTACCTTTCAAAAACATTCAAATATGTGATATACCGACAAACTGACTTAGATAACAACAGAAATGTGAAAATGACACTATACCTTCAAACAGTACTTTGAATTATTTTTTTGTGCTCAGAACTACAAAACAACAACAAAACATTTGTATGCTAAATAGGGGGAAACACCCTACCATAGCACTTTTTGTTCCATTAGCAGTTATTTACATTAGCCCTGAACATGAATATGTAATACTTACCCGCTGTAGAGCTGAGAGGATGCAAGAATTGGTGGCACTGGATCATACGGTGTAGCAGGTGTATGGTGAATACCTTGGGTCTTGGGAGTCTGGTCAGCAATGGGACGTTGGTAGACAGGGTCTCGAAACCTGTCATGTGTTAGGTCAGACAGCTGCCTGTTCAGTGGACGCTCATGCGGCTCCCATTCCGTCTGGTTAGTGGTTGGGGTGGTGCGCTGGACATATGCCCCAGATGGCTGGCCAGTGTTGAGACTGTTGAGCTCATCAAGAGAATGCTCCAGGTCATTTGAGATGGAGAGAGGGGAAGGTGAGATGCCTCGTCGGGCTGAGACGCCTCCGCTTTGTGGTGGAGTCAGTGACAGAGGGTCATGGGATGGGGCCATTGCATTGTTGAGGGGAGTGGTTGATGTGGAAACGTATGGTGCCTGATTAATGGGCACTGGTTGTTCATTTGCATGGCGCTCACGCAGTTTCTGCTGCTGCTTTTCCAGCCAGGATGCTGAAGGGTCTTGATTAGTGTTTGCCACTGGAGGCGAGGCTACAGGTGGTGATGTGGGAGAGTTTGAGTCCCCTTCAAAGCGGACTCGCAGCTTGGGTGATGCACTGACTGGGGTGACAGATACAGGCTCTACCCGCTCCTGCATCAGACCACTGCCACTGGGTCCCTTGATGGGAGGCGACTCCCTGACAATGGCTCTCCCTTGCTCCCTCTCTCGTTTCTCTCGAAGCTTCTCCTGCTGCTTCCGGAGCCAGTGTAATCCCCCATCATCCTCTCCAGGACTGGAACCAATGGGGCTGGTCTGGACCAACTCCACAGGGGATGCTTTGAGTTGGTACTGGCTCTGGGGCTGGGGCTGAGGCTGGTGCTGGAGCTGGGGCTGAGGCTGGGGTTGGAGCTGGGGCTGAAACTGGGGTTGGGGTTGAGGCTGGGGCTGGGGCTGGGGCTGGGGCTGGGGCTGAGCTGGAACTTGCTGCACCTGCTGCTGAAAGGTGTTGGGATCCTTCCTCAGGAGCTGGAATCGCTCCTCCTTGGCTTTGAGTGGTTGGGGCTGGTACTGATTGTTGCTAAATGTTGGTGGTGACGTAGGGCCATTCACTAAGGGGTTGAGGGTTGGAGTCCTTTCTGTCACCCTACTTGCTACTGAGTTGGGTACGATAGGGGTCTCCACAGGGCCATTCATCTGTGCCACGTGCGGTGTGGCTGGCCCAGCGTTCACCGGCACTGGTCCATGGCTAATCTGACCTGGATTGTAGTTCACCTGTGGACTTCTGCTGTAATTCAGGTTTGCCTGGTTCTGAGCTGGATTCAAGTTCACTGGTCCATTCTGGTCTATTCCTCCGTTTGGCAGCGTCCGTTGGTGGGCACCCTTTGGTGTGACTTCGTATGTAGGGTTGTGCTGCTCCACAGTTCTTGGCACATTGACACCCCCATTCACCATAGGGGGTGCTGCGTGTTCCTGCCTCTGCTGGATCACAGGACTAATGCTCTCCTGCTGGGGTCCAAGGGGATTCCTGTTAGGGTTTTGCCGCAACTGTTGCTGCTGCTGCTGCTGTTGCTGTTGCTGCATTGCATCAGTGATTTCCGCATAGGGATTTTCTGCATCAACTGATGCCTTTCGAGCTGCCGGTGATTTCTTTGGTGAGGCGTTGTTTACACTGGCTTTCTCTTCACTAACCTCTTCTTTGACAGGAGGTGGCTTGGGTTTGGACACAGCGATTGGAGCATGTCGCAGGTCTTCACTCACACTGACGATACGCCGAGTGTGGACAGGATCGTGATGAAGAACCTGATGGTAGGAAATCCACAGACATGAACAGTTGGAAGTATGCAGAAACTTTACATTTGTATTTTTGCTACCAGACTTTTCTTTAAGTCTATAGAAATACACATGTACCTGTACATACATATACCATACAAATTCTGAAACTAAAAGTATGTTGTAAAAATATAGACATAGTGTGTACTCGTTCAATGCACACTTTTTTTTATAACCACCGAAGCTTTGACCCTTACAAGTGTCCCTTGTGAATAATCTACTGTTTTCCTTTGAGAGAAATGTCCAGCAGACAGCAAGAATGTGGAAGAAGCTTGAAGATATTTTTCTATAATTTTACGTAAAACCCAAGAAAAACTTTGCTTGAATTGAGGCAGTATTGGCTATGCTAGATCAATACATCAAGGCAAGCAAACTCTTGTTAATTGGTATTGGTCTGTTTTGGTTTGGCTTTTATAACTGTTGTTATGATTTTCATTATTCAATTCTAGAGTGCAGGAACTAATGCTAGGTGATTCTTTTTGAACTGGTTATTGTCTTTGCAGTACTTCTCTTTGCTTTTCGCATGACCAAATTTCTATGCTACAGAGGGAAGATTTGAAAATAAGCTGGAGTTTTCTAAGTTGCTTGTCCCAATGAGAAATGAAATGTGAGTACATTGGCTGACCATAAGAAAGTCATGTCAACCCATGATCATGTAAGAATGGTGCCATCTTAACCAGGATGGAGGATTGAACCTCTGATAAATCATAGATATGCCAGAGGGGGCAGTTTTAATTGACACACCCTGTACCCGCATCTCTGTCCAAGGTATTAGGAGTTCAAAGTGATACCTGGTTCTCTGGTGAAGTTGGTCCCTGCCAGTGGGTGTTGTTGTTCACCACTATGCCACCATCTGTCCCTTCCCCAGTAATCCCCTTCAGGAGCTCATCCAGGGCCATTCTCTCTCTATAGTCCATATGCTTTTTTGGTGCCTCCCGCGGTCCATTCACTGTTGGGGCCTGGTCTGGGGACAGCACATAAGGGACTGGGCTGCTACTCTCACCATTAGTCAGCTTGGGGTGGGGGATGATGGGCGACTGCTCCGGGGACGGAGTCTTCTTGACCTGGGCATAAAGGCTTCCATCTGGGGCGGGGCTGTGAGGGATGTCCAGGATCATGTTGTTGTTGTTGTTGCCAGATGTCTCATTAAGATCGCCACCACCATCTGGTGGGGAGATACCCGCAGAGGAAGAAAGAAAAAAAAAATTGATGAGTTGTACTAATTGCACCATGAAATGATGCAAATCTGTGTAAACAAACAACACTTAATGACAGATCAAATAATATCTTGGATTCAAAACATAGGGAAAACTGCTTTCTTCCATCAGTATTTAAAGAGATTGCCAGACATGAAGGTACACATTGTCTGGTCATTACATTGAGGAAAAAACAACAACACAGAAATCACCATTCTTTATAGCACCACTAAACATCTAAAGTTCTCTATGGATAGTTGTACACACATCACTAATACCTTCTGGTCCCTCAATGATGTCATTGAAGTGCTCATAGGAGTCCCATCGGATGAGGGGATCGTCAATGAGCTCTGATGGGAAGGATGCCCCAGGGACGTAGTCACTTCCATGCAAGGCATCATGGGAGGAAGAGAAGATGAGCTCCACTTTGGTGAAGTCTGGGAAACGGGCATCTGACGAGGTAAAGATGTAACATAAAATAACAAGAAAGTGGCTTTACTCTTGCACAGGCTGTATTAGAAACTGATACACAGAATATTCCACTGATTGTAACTGCGAAGAGTCAAAGCACCCTGAACTAGTAAGCATATGTAAGAAGTTCGGGTATTGTTATACTAACACTTTAAAATACCAGCACATTAATCATATGCAGTGTACTTGGTAGATATTCTAAATGATGATGCATGTAACTACTTTAATATTTGACAAAAGCTTCATATGCCTAAATAAATCTATCAATTTGAATCAATAAATTATCATGAAATGTGTGACTGACCACCATTTGAGCAAATAAACTGGAAAAAAAAGCAAAAGATATAGAGCACAAAAAAGAAATTGACAGCCAGACAGAAAAGGAGATAGAAGAACAGAATTAATATAATGTATGATAGAAATAGAGGAAGAAAAATATGGGTAGACAGACAGATATACATAAATATAAGAGATAGAAAGTGAAAGATAAAAGTCAAAGATTAAGAGAGAATAATATATGAAGTCCCACTGATAGAGATTTGTGTTTGTCTTATCACCTGTGCATGCATCATCCAACTCCTGCTTTTGGAAGACCAGTCTGTACTCCATGACAGCTGTTGTGTGAAACTGGCACCTGAACACAGTGTCCCGCGTCGTTGAACGGAACTTCTTGTGATAGCACTTCACCTGCACCATAACACAAATAGATACCTCATCAGTTTTCATATTTGAATGTTCAGTTACTTCTCCTGCAGGAACATGACAATAGCAATGCTTTACTTTTATATATGTAAATAACTTTTCATTCACAACAATCATCCACTGTGAAATAATTGGTCAGATCAGCAATTATTTGGATCAGGAAAAGCTTTTGATGGCTTTGAATATTATTCTATCTCACTGTATACACCATATACTTCACAAATTGGGACTTGTAAGGCAACTTCACAAGTGGTTGAATTCAGGAAACTGTTACAAAAAAGTTGTCAGTCTCCGACAATTTCAGTAAAATCCTTGGTTTTGATTGGCTGAGAAGCTCTGGTCACTAACAGTTACTATGGTAACTGTCAGAGACTAACAACTTGTCAGGGCTGACAGCTTTCATAAAATGGTACCCTGAATGAGAAAGGAGAAAGACATATCATAACTTTTAAAGAAAAATTTGCAATTTCCCATCTTGGAGATGAGATACTATGAACTGGAGTTATAGGAGGCAAATATAATTGCAAGCTGCTAATTTTGCAAGAGTTGGATTTGTAAAACATAGCAATATGTACCACATTACAATTTCAGATATTTATTTTGCATGTGTGTGCTCTGTGAATTAAGTTTGATACACATTAAATGCTGCAATAGTTATTCAAAACCAATCTACATCTAATATAAACCCTTTATTTCTACTCAATTATGATAGGTCAATAGTAGTAGGCTGTCCCTGGTTAGTGACGGATCATTAGGTTCTACATGTTCATGTTCTTGATGTTAAAGAAATCTCAATAATGCTATTTCTGTGAGGGCTCAAACACATGTTATTATCATACTTACAAGGATATCTCCCCTCAGAGATAGGGCCCTTTCCGGTGTGATGGCAAATCGACTAGTTCCTTCGGGTACAGTACTAAGGAAACAGACCAAAAAAACAAAGCAATATTTCAATGTCACGGTGCAAAAATAAATATAAAAACATCCTCAAAAGTTAAGAAAAGAATCATTGCTCAACACGCCCATCAAACTTCCTTCAAAACAGGAAATATGGGACAATATAAAGATGAAAAATCTTACAGATGCTTGAAAGCTTTTCCCTAAAAAGGGAATGAATGGAAGATGAATGATCTTCAAGGATGTCTGTGGGTGTGATTCCATAATCTCAAGGATACTGATAACAGATAAAGAAAGAGGATGATAGCAAACAACCCTAAAACTCTGAATTGTAATATCTAATAATCTAATCTCATACGGATCATATGACCTTGCAGTTGTTCCAATGGGGAAAACATCCTTGATGATCTCACGTCAGGAAACAGAAACTCCTTTCCCAGAAGTTATGGAATTCAGTATCAAAGAATGGATTTTAGCCTAGAATGCAAAGATCCGATGAATACTAAAGGCACTATTGATTCCTTTTCCATCAACATCTGTAGGAAGAGCAGAAACAGGATTTTGTCAAAAATACTCACTAGACTCCCGATGTGTACACAGGATGCATGCCCTGGTAGATTCTCACAAATGGTCTGCATCCTGGATAGTTTGATGACAAAAATATGGCAGTTTTTCACTTAGTAATGTACTTATAACTTGAGGAAGGCAAAATACAAAGAATACATCAAAGATCAATTACTATGGAAATGCATTAGATATTATTATCTTGCAAGATGCTTCTCTCTCTTTCACTTTGAGGCTTTACTGTGAAGGAGGCTGATTTACTACTTACATTGTGAGGATTACAGTGAACATTTGTGGGAAATAAAGAATCAGAAACACATTTGATAAAACAATGCCAACTAATGCACATCTGCACCACAGTATCAAACAGTTCTGTGAACAAACTGGAGGTGCATACATAATGAACATCATGATTTTTCTTATTTGTAGAAGACTTAGCTAAACAGTGAAATTTCAGAATGAGGGAATGTGCTCACAGACTGTACTTGGGACTCCCCAACTCCACTGCACCCAACTTACAAGAATGAACATCATGCATTAATATTTCTTCAGTTATTACTTAACTAATAAGACTTTTAGAATATGACCCTCACATTTGACCAGGACCTTCAATGAATTTTCCCTACAATCTTACTGTTTACTCTCCCTGTCTTGCTTTATTTTAATGAAAGTTTTATAGCATCTTGCTAAACAGTAACTTGAAATATTGCCCTAAAACTACAAATGAACACACAAATTTTTGATTTTATGAATAGATGTGAATGCAGTCAATTTAAGGACTTTATGCATACTTAAAAAAAAAAGAAAAGAAAACATAGATAGGAGTGTAAATCTCTTGCAGAGTATAGGAATGATGTAACCTTCTCTATTAAGACTTATGTTGCCATTCACAAGTTTTATATTCTCTACCTCCATTTGAGTCATAGTTAGGCACGCCGTGAATCACAATGTGGTGCAGGAACAAGGGGGCGCTGTTGATCTGGATGGAGTTTGTGAGCAGACCAGTGAAATAATCAATGTAGCGCCTCTGGGAGGGGTGCATCGAGTTTGCTGCCTTGGCATCCAAGAAGCGCTTCATGGCAAACCGGTCCATGGAGGATTCAGTGCTAGAATTGATAATGGAAGATGGAGATGAATGCCAAATTTGCTTCTTCACCATAATTAATTCATTATTCATTATTAACTAAAGGCAGTTTGCTGTTGCAATGAATATGGGTTTCTAAAGAGATAACTATTGTGTGACCTCATATAATGTATTTAGTACCTGAGCACACGCACTTGCATAAACATGTAGCTGGTAATAGATGAGTCATGTTAAGTAAATGAGTTACAGGTATTTGGCAGTTGTATCGATACAAAACAGAGAATGAATATCAACAATTCATTAGTACTAGAGTGGGGGCACTGTGGCATAATGGATAAGACTCCCGACTCCCGATCGGAGGACTCGAGTTCGAATCCTGCCCAGTGTTTACGTCCTTGGACAAGATGTTTTTACCCACCGTGTCCCTCTCCACCCAGGTGTATAAATGGGTACCTGGCAACACTAGGGTAATAATAATGGCAGGGCCCTCTGGTAGAGCAGTGGCAACGCTGAAGAGGCTACCCTGGGTAAATGGGACCTTATTATTACTACTATTATATGGAGACATTTTGGAGGAAAAAACATTAAAAAAACAATAAGTCAAGTAGACTAGGTTATGGGAAATCATCTACTTACTTTGAAGTGATGTGCATGTAGTTCATGAATGCAGACACCACAACTCCAATTGGACCTCGACCACCCTAGAAAGAGGAAAGGGATTGATGGTATATTACACTGATGATGCTCTGCACATAACAACAAACATAGACTTTATCACATTTGAAATGATGCTTGCAAGCACTTGAAATTATGTATGTATGTATGAAGTTATGTACATTATACATATTGACAAATTGCCCTACATTGACGTAAAGTGGTCTAGTGGAGATGACGCCTGTCCGGTGATCAGGAGGTCGTAGGTTCGAATCCTGCTCGAGTATGTACGTCCATGATTTTTTATCACGGCTACTACTAAAACACTGATTAATTCAGTGCTTATTTATTTACGTCGATGTAGGGCAATTTGTCAATCATTTGCAATGAAAACATCTCGACAGAAGAATTTCATGAATTTGAATAATAAAGCAGTACCCGCTGCATGCTATAAGGATTAGAACTAACACTTGCTGTCGGGCGAAAGCTCAGTGGTCTAGTGGAGATGACGCCTGTCCGGTGATCAGGAGGTCATAGGTTCGAATCCTGCTCGAGTGTGTACGCCCATGATTTTTTATCATGGCTACTACTAAAACACTGATCAATTCAGAGCTTATTTATTTACGTCGATGTAGGGAAATTTGTCAATCATTTGCAATGAAAACATCTCGACGGAAGAATTTCATGAATTTGAATTATACATATCTTTTCATCTTTATTTATCTTGCATGTAAGTATATATGTATGAAGGGTGCTATCTATACATATATATACAATCATATCTTTTCATCTTTAAATGTATTTTGCTATCTACCTACATTTCAGAATATAACACAACATACATTTACATACACACAAGTACATTCAATTCATTTCCTAATCCTTTCTTCCAAAGTACATAAGAAAATGACAGATGATCTTGAGTAAACATTGGTAAACATACATATTTTATGAATCAATCTGTGAATGCATTTACATGTACCTCAATGTCTCTGTTTGTTTGAAAATGACAGCTTAATAGGCACACTGAGTTTGTTTGACATTGCAGCATACCTCTTTATGCTACAATATATCAACGAGTGCAAAATTGTACATCAGTTTCTTGACATCAACAGAGCACGCTATGTATATTTTGGCATATCTACCCAGCGATATATCTTTTTCAATCCAGCTGGCCTGCAGTGACTGTTTGTATATGAACATATCTTTCAATCTCAGGCAATGTTTATGTTTCCATTCATCTGTCAACTATAAACTGTTTCTTGTCCTATCTCTCTTCCTGCATCTCTTACTCTCTGCTCCTGCCTTCTTCTCTTGCCTGCTCTTTATCAGTTTCCAGGAAAAAAAAAGAATCAAAAACCTTTTCCAGTTTCAAAGGCATTTGTAAGTTGACTTAAACAGTTGACTTTTCATATACTATTAAAGTGAAAATTTTTGTGGCATTTCTGAAACTTTCTCTTTTGTATGGTATCTTTTCACTTTTCACTTAAATTCTCTCCCTTCAAGACATCTGTAGGGTATATCTTTAAAGCTGAACCTACCTTACAATGAAGGACCACCACATTGTTGGGGTTAGTCTTCATCCAAGTCTCAATCTGTTTGCAGATACTGCACAGCCTCTCCAGGGGTGGAGCGAGGACATTGGGCCATCCCAAGTCACGTACCTTCAATGAAATCCAGACAATATTCACTCAGCAAAATCAACATTGTTCTACTCCCTTCCATTATGAGTACTAAAATATCCCCCATTAAGATTTTTTTTTTTTTGCTGAAAAGCAATATATTCAATGTCATCTAAACAGTTCAGAAGGGGAGGTAACCTTACATGTCACAAGTTATAACAAAATATGTCATGTATATTCTTCATGCACTTCTCTTAATTTGTGGGAACACAGTCAGATCCTTTGTTAAAATACAAAAAAGAGTGGCTCACAATCCATTAAATTTCAATATCTTGCACTGTGGATAGGTATCAGTATAGGTATAAGATAGGTATAAGTATGAATTACTAATGAAATCTTCTCTGCCATTCAGAGTAGGTGGTTGTGACAAATATTCACTGATGAGTGAAAACATGGGGCAACTTTACAATTCTGTAAGTTTCTTATTTCAGGTCTGATTTTGATAAAGTCTCTGCCATTATGTTTATCTGGGTATACTCTTCATTACAAAAGAAAACCAATAACTCAAAAATAAAGTGAAACTGCACTTTAAAGGCAACAAACTTCCAAAGTTTCTCAAAATCTCCTCTGAAGATTGGCATACTGGACTAGAATATGTAAAATTCAAGCTCATACAACCAATATGTTCCCAAAAGAGCACTGACTGCAATCATTTTTTTCTTTTAGATTTCTTTAATGTTCATTATTGCTTTGTGCTAATTAACACTTCTTGTAATCATAGAAGACATGAATCAGTCTCATCATTCAAATGGCACATACACAACATGGGCTGAATGTAAATGATGCATGTGTCCTGCACTTTTATTTGTAAGATTTGATAAGTGCATTTCTCTCTAAGATTCAATTTCCACCTCATGATACTTAGCAAATGATGATTACTTGCATTAAGGCATGCATCGCTGGTCGGAAGTACACTTTTAGAGATAAGATGTGAAAAGAATATGAATGACTGACATCATTATGTGCCTTCAGTGAGGTTTTGATGGCCGTAATGTGACATGAATTCATTAAATTAAGATCAGTTTTCTCTCTTGGCCAGCATTTGCCATGAATCATCTTCTCTGATGAGGAAACTTGCAAGAAATCAAACTGCATTTGGCAACTGATCCTAAACTGTCTTATTCCTCATGGGTTCAATGAGAGCTCACTGTCTTTGTTAAATATCAACATTTCACATTGGCTTTTGGCAATAATATCCCCCATGTCATCTGATTTGCATTCCACTCTGCCTATATCATGAAGTGATGAGAGAAATATCAGAGTGACAAGAAAAGTTCATTGATACAATGGTGTTGTTTGATATCTATACATGCATCTTCATGAACAGAAAAGTTTGTTACTCAGCATTTTGATATTCTGTGACACATCACTTCCTGAATAATTTATAAAGTAACCAAAAAACAACATGTCTGTTAGTTGTATTTGCCAACCACAGATTAAAGGAATAAAGAAATAGTCATTTCAGTCAGTCAGATTTGACTAATTATAGTCACTTCCTCTAGCAACAAGCAAGCAGCACAGAGAGATAACCAGGATATTAAAAACACACAAAACACATTGATTTGTAAATTGAGGAGAGAGAGAAGAGCTGGCTATGAATACAAAAAAAAAACAAAAAACAAAAACAAACCAAAAACCAAAAAACAAAAAAAAACCCAGATGAAGTTGATGGACAGATAGAGAAAGAGAGAGGAAGAGGAGGGAGAATGCTTGCGTGGGAGGGGCAGTGGGAGGGGAAGAGAGAGAATAAATGAGTACCTCTTGGTTGAGCTTGGCGATATCATGTCGCCTCCTGGAGAGGTTGAAGACGACGTAGCTGTTTTGATGCTTGTTCTGTAGCATCCGTACAACATCCCGCAGGTTGCTACGGTACTGGTTCTCCAGGCCACCAGCGGGGAAAGACACGGCTAGAGAAGACAAAGGTAAACAATGTGAGGACAACACACCATGATAGAATGAGGGGGATGGAGTTAATTTCACATATCATATGAGGCAAATATACTTCAGAACTTCTGATTAAAACACATTTGCTGCTAAACAGGTCATGGTAGAATAAGATACTAGTATACAAGATTACAAGTCATATTACCACTACCATGAAGTTACACACAGAGATGTAACTGATTTGTTAGAAGCCTGTGGTACCTGAATTGGATGAGAATTATTGTGGCAGCATCAAATCTCAAAGTTCATTGAAACTGGGGATCATATCTATATCTATCTATATCTACTATCAGATTCTACAGTACAAGAGTAGAATGGGGGCAGCCCATATCAAAACTCAATGCTGAGAAAATTATTGCACTGAACTATGAAGGTTGATCAATTTTCAAGAATGATTTTTAAAGGGCAAAAGCATGATTTTTAAATATGATTTAGATACTCCCCAACACAAGGTTACCATAGCAACCCTGCAGCATGCTGGAGAAATCTCTATCATGAAATTAATGATCACAATACCCACTTCAACAGCTGATTTTTCAGTCTAAGAATTGTAATTGTATGCCAGAAATGAGTAACCATCTTATAACATCATCTTTGATGGTATCAAGACACAAAATGTACCCAAACTATTGTCACACAGTAGTTATGTTCTTGCAACATGATTGATGTGTGCAACTTACCAATTAATCTCTCAGTAATGTAATCCACTTCTATTTCAAACGAGTACCTTACAAGTCCATCTCCACTCCTGAAAAGCAACAAAATGTTTTATTTATTATGCATAAAACCAACAAAGATACACTCACTAGAAATTACAAGCACAAAATTTTAATACTGGGTGTATTTTCTGACTTTACTGTGGCCAGATGTTTACTTACATTTGTTGCGCATATGTTTAAACATTTTGACATGAAAATATAATTCTTGCTCAGAACTTTTGTTTTAATGGATTGAAACATGATACATTTTAGGGATAGTCCAATGTGTATTCTGGCTAATGGTGTCATATATGATTGTTCATACTGATGTTACCAATTTCATTTGTCATTAAGTTCCTGAGAAGAACAGAAAGAAAGTGCATTAATTTTCATTTCTCAAAATAAATGTTACATGTATATCCATCTACGTACATTGATAAGGACATTATGCAGGCTTCCATGTGCTGATTTTAAACCAAATTATTAAGACTGCATAAGAAAATTAATTCAAAGTGAAATCACATGAGATGAAATGGAAATGGACAGTTTCAAGCTTATTGTAATTCATTTATATACATCATAAAACCTCCTTGTGTCTTGTATAATAAAAGGAAATCAAGTCTGATGTAGCCACTAGAATGCAGGACAGTTGTGGTGACCAAAAACTGTGACCCACTTGATTCCGATGGTCTTGGTGTGTGTAACTTGTGGTTGCATCATGTTCATGGTGGTCGGTGCGTGTTGTACATTGGCCACAGAGTGCTGGACGGTAACAGTTGCCTGTTGCAGCTTGGGTGATTCTTGGTGTTGCAGATGCTGTTGCTGATGTTGTTGCTGTTGCTGCATCATTTTTTTGGTCACAGGCACCGGTTGCAACTTGGGGGTTGAAGGAGGGGTTGGTGAGGTTGGTGTGGAAGGTGCAGACGGTGACCTTCGGCGGCGGTTCTCACTGGGTGATCCTACACCACTCTTACCTTCTGGTGATGTCTGGATAAATTTGCGTGGGGAGAATGAATGAAATGTATGACATTCTTTTTCCTGACTTTTTAGAAATCAGGATATGAAAAGGTTGAATGTGATGGAAACTTGGAAAAAATGTTTTTATTACTATTTTTCTAGTTCAATTTCTGATCTCCCATTGCGCAGAAATTAAGTCTCACTTTCTGGAATTTTGTGAATTGAAGGCACAACATTCATCAGCTCAATTGTCAGTACGAAAAGCTTGCATGTGAGGCAAACACTTTCATATGGCTGACAGAATTCCAACAGACTTTCTGAAACCATGGTAATATTTGATGCCACTTTAAACTCAGCTGGAGCTAGAGTTTTTGCAACTTGCAATAATTAACTGAGACTTCTGCAGTTTCACTGCAATCATTCTCTTTCTATAATTTCATCACTGTGGGATCAGACCTCTCACATTCTTGGAGATTTTGAGACATAAAGGGAAGACTGGTGGTATCAGGGGGGTTAATAAAGGAGTTTGAGGGGTAGGGTAAGGTAGTTAAAGGATAGAGAAGGGTGTTTGGAGGGTAGAGAAGAGTGGCGTTCAAGGGTAGGTGAGGGGTACATCAAGCTGGTGGAGAGTGGGGGTGAGAAGGATGTTTAAGGAGTAGAAAAGGGCAAAGTTAGGAAAGGAACTGAATAGCAAGGGAGCATCTTTTGGAGGGGGTGGGGTGGAAAGGTTGTTTAGCAGGGAGGGGAGAGTACTGTTACCTGGACAACTAAGCATATTACTTGCATGTTGTTCCTGCCTTATAAACAAGTGTGTTCCCACATCAGGTGATGATTGTACGAGACACATTGTCACTCTTTATTAAGATTATCTCTTCATGGAGATATTGCCTGATACTTTTCATCTGATAGCAAATGAGATACCTTTCTGGATCAAGTTTTCTCTTTTCAGATTGAAATTTTCCTCATGACCTTAACATTTACTTCAAAGGTCAGGGGTTATCTTCACCCCCTCTACCAATTTCATTTGCAGAAAAAAAAAAGGTTAGAGCCAGTGGAATATAATTCACTCATCTGCATCCCTTTCAGACCTAGAAAATTTCTGATGTGTGCACCAGTTTAATTTTGTTGGTCTGTAGATTTTCCCTGATATAAAGGAAAGTCCACTGTGTGCTCAAGTGACTCTGAGAGATAGGTCACACAAATACTGTAACTGGACATTTTCGTGGTGTTGAAATTTTTGCACATTTCACACAACCAGAAACTAGCGGAAAATAAAAACATGCAAAGATTTTTGATTGCTATATATTCCAGTAGTTCATGTTTTGATTCTGCTGAATTAAAAACACATGAAACTCATCTTGGCTGAGTGCAAAAGATTACTCACATTAATACATTCACTTTTACAGTATTGTATATGCCACACAATTAGTGAGGTTCTCATTTTTGTAAATTTCATATCTCTTGTGGTATTAGTGAATTCTAGGATGTGCGAAAATATAAACTCTGATCTTGACATGAATGTGACACGCAAGCTTACATTTTTGTGTTCATTAGTGTACTACACAGTTGCAAATTTAACCCCTTGTGAAATTGTTGGGAAGTCCAGACCCTCAACCAAATGGCAAACTTGGGAGGCTTTAATATCAAGCCCATCTAATTTGAATATCTGAAAAAAAAAAATAATACTACCATTCAAGGAAAACATGAGAAACTTTAAAATATTCTGTATGCTGTGTCTGATCTTAATAAGACTTCCATCCATTTGTCTCTTCTAGTTAATTACTTAAAAAATGAGTGAGACAAAGAACAGACATATTAAAGAAATTGTGAAAATGCACAAAACAAGATTTGAAAAAAAAAATACAGACTTAACATTAAAACAACAACATTTTGGAACAATGTTCTAGGCTTAAAAAAGGTTCATCTTCTGAATCACAAAAGATAATACAAAAAATGAAAACAATGAAAACAATGAAAACTACCAACCTAAATGTGGGTACCTGCAATAACCTTCAGGATTGAGAGAAGCAGATTACCCTTCAGAAGAAAAAACTTAAAATCATGACAACCATCACTAGGAAGGATAGAGAAAACTATGCATGAATGTTACATGAATATATATATCTATTCATTTATTTATTTATATAAAATCCAAAGAGTGATCATTCAAATATTTCCTTTCCTGAACTTCATTTGCTCACACAGCACACGGTATCCAGTATCTCTCTTGGCTTAATACCAGGCTGCGGCAAGGGTAGAATATATGCTTTCCATTATGCTTTTATGATGTTTCTCAAAATTTCCTCTGGCTCCAAGAGGTGAAAGTTGATATTGAGGTGCCTTGCCTACGTGGTGGCAAGCAGGTAGGCAGGTATTTCACTCTAACCAGAATTTATTGCCTGGATAATATCACAGCACATCGTGGCATAACACTCTGACTACTTTTCAGAATGACTGGATTTCATCTGATGACAACATGTAATGCCAAAAGCAGGCATCTGAAGTGCTTTTGGCAAATTTATCTATACCAGGATCGCTTCTCTTCTTGATTTGTGCGTAGGTGTGAGGGTTAATAAACTTAGCATAAAAGCTCAAAGGGCACGCCTAGGGGGGAGGGATTTCTATGTAAACGGGACATGTAATTTCACTCTTTTTCCAACACCATTACATGTGCAAGTGCTTCACACACAGACCATATTTTATTTAATGGATTATAACTAGAAGCACAGATATTACCTACTGTCAAGACTAAATGGACAACTTGTATATCTTCTACTTTCAACCTGCACATTTGGCGTCAAAACATTCGGTAACATTTGTTTATTGTATGCAGTAGCAATGCAAAGGTCACTCTGTGCTGAGTAAACACAATGTTTGCGATTCAGTCTTCAGTCTGCAGACACGTTTTAAAGGGAAACACCACCTGTATTCAAGCTAACTTTGACTGAAAACAGGCAAACAAACAAAACAGACAAAAATATCATTAACCTTTTACCAATAAACACAGAAAGTTTTGCCATGAAATATCAAAAGTTGATGTAGTTTTGTAAAACAGTGACATTACTCGGAATGATGTGCACAAATGAGACAAGACACTGATGATGATGTCAATGCCTCATGATTGTCCCATTGGTTTGTGCATGAAATATGATTTGCATGTGTCATTGTAATAAAATCAGTGTTATGGGAAAATGTGTGACATTTTGAGATATTTTCCAGTGTCCTTATTTCTTGTCCAATTTTGATCACATTTTCCATGTTCTCTTTGAGTTAACTCTGGCCATATCAGTCAGCCAACAGAATAGACTAAGCCACTGGCCATAGAGAAATGAACAAGATAGAGGTGAAATGTGATGGAGTTTGGCCTCCAGGGAACAATACCACAGATATATGACCAACTCTATGCCTCTCTGACAGCGATGTTAAAAAGGACCATGTTAATGACTTACTCATATCTGATCTTCTGTCAACTTTGTTGCTAGTCACCTTATTTTGGTCAAATTTTTGTTGATCTAGAAACTCTTTTTCTTGGTTAAGATCCTTTCTTCAACAATTTAGAACAAGTCCCAACAAACTTTCAGGCTTGGGGTGGGATCGATAGTGAATGCATGATGGTGTACTAAGTAACCCTAATTTGATGGGAAAAAGTACAACTTAAATTACTTTAAACATAAGCCTGCATATGCATGTCTGCTAAAGGGCTACTGGTGCTGGTAACTTCTCTTTAAGATCGTTTCCTTTTTTTTTCAGCATTAGGAATGGTATTGATACAGGAATATTGTTTGAAGATGCTAGCAATCAGGCCACCACTGAACCTGCATAAAAACACTTGTCTCCCCATCACTGCAAATAATGACTTACCCTTGGGGATCTCGGAGACTTTGGAGACCCTTGTTTCAGTTTTTCATTACCAGGCTGGACAGGAGAAAAGTGAAAAATAAACTTTACTTCAGACTGACTTTATTAGACTGAGTTTACCAGCAGGTCTCATAAGGGGAAAATGACATTCATATCTAATTAGCTAAGCATCTACATGTATCACTGCCTTTTCTCAAGTTAATCATGTTTGTATAAGTTTGACATAAATGTCTCTTCCCTGTTCTACTGCTACTGGTACGGCCACTCACACTGGTGAAAATACAAATACTAAAAAAGTTGTGACATTGCAATGCAAAATAATGATATCAAACAAATTGTGATGTTGCGATGAAAGTCACCAGACAACAGCAACAAAAACCACTTAATATCACATAGAAATAATCACACCAGAGTGAGATACATCTGACTTCAGAAGACACAAAACCCTAGCAAAGAAAACTATGATTTTTGTTTCTTGACTTTAACTCCATTGTACAACTATTAACATTAATACCCCAAAATTTCTCGCTGCCTTTTTTTTTTTAATCGGGTGCTAAGAGAAAAATCAGAATGTTAGCAGCAGATTGGGTATAATCACCAGACCCTCAAAAAAGTCTCTAGACTTCCAACCACTATACCACTGGGCTCCCATACATGTAGAATCTCTACTGTGTATAAGCTACCTATATTTTCATTTCATTTCATTTCATTCATATAAACTAATAGATATGAGATTCATAAATTGATTGACTATAATATATTACAACATGGAATAATATAAAGGTACTATAAACATGCATAGATATGTACAGGAATACAAGCATCCATGCTATACATTCATATATGTAGTGGTCATTTTGTAGACAGAGAGAAAGAGAGATAAAGCTTATGGACAGAAAAGGGGTTTAAAAATATCAAACACAATCCTTTCCTTCAGCTTCAATATTGTTGAACTTTCAATTAATTGTTTCCCTCGTGTATGGTGTGGACGATAAAGATATTTGTGGTTGGTGGTGAACTTGATTAATGGGTGTAGAACTTTACAAGGTCAGTGGGAACAAATTACAGCCTCTGACCCAGACACCATAAAGACATCTGGGAATCTCACAAACAGCATAAATCATAGCTGACAACTCTTACTCTCTCTCTCAAAGAAAAAAAAAATGATATTCTTACATGGCACGGTAATATCAAAAGCATATGATGGAGAAAGAAATCCACTGGTATTGTGGGCCGAAAGAATATTTTTGTAAGTGCTACAGTGATGATGGTGGGAGAGACTGTGCTCTCTGTGACTTTTACACCCCTTTCAGACTGGTAGAACACTCTTTCATACAAGCATCATTCTAATCCAGTCATATTTCGGAAAGTCTGAAAGCAAACTGGAATCGCGTTTCTCAGCAGCGTGTGTCCGAAATCATGATCAGCCATTTTGTGGTTTGGATGTGTTGTCCATTCAAATTTGTTTGTACATGTATCTGGGTGCACACTGGCAGTTGAGATGATTTAATTACTTGAATATGGTTGAAGACATGAAGATTAGCTTGACTGTGTACTCCCTTTTAAAATGGTGTATACAAGTAGTAAAATACTTTTGAACTCAAGTGTATCACATGCTGTGTGCTTGATTGACAGGTCTTGTAGTTTGTAACAGAGCTGTTGAATGGGTTGTTATTACAGTTAATGAATTACAAGACGACTTATTTCAGTGACTGAGCACACCTAACTATGAACAGAGTTAGAGATGTCTTTCTGAAATATGAAAACAAACCACTTCTTTCACTAGTGTGAATTCAACCCTCTGTGACATATTTGCCAGGACAGCTTGATTTGCGGGCATAGTAGACTGAAAAATGAATGTCAGTTTTAATTGTCCTGAGTTTTACTCAAAATTTTCAAAAGTTTGGATGGGAGAGGGGGTTGAATTAAAGAGAAAAAAGGGGAAGAGTAAGGTCACACTCTCCCTCAGATGACCACAGCTGTTGCTTGGTCAGAATATAAAATGCCACTGGGGATTTTGCAGAGATTTCCATCTTTGCCTTTGTTTTCTGTTATTCAGATTATGATTTGCTTGTCATGTCTTTGATGACCACATATATCATCTAGTAATTTTCTATGAGGAGCAGGACTTGATTTTTTCCCCACAGATAATCACATTGACCTCTTCATAAATCTATAATCAGATAAATGGCTATATCAATCAAATAAAAAAGACAACTTGTGACATATGACACAGGAAATAATTCCTCCATATATATTTTGTACAGCTCTGTTTGAGTTATCATTTCATAGCTAGAAGAAAAATGAAATATATTTAATATGCTACCAGTATGTGTTTTTGTAAAAGTAATAATGACATACAGAACTATTATATTCAATGATAATATTTGTTACAACACAACAAAACTACTATTACTTCTACCACTAATACTGATAATGACAACAATAATAATCACCATCTTCATCATCATCATAGTCATGCCATTGATAACATGATTTCAAAGGATCTCTGTGGTGTATCCATTTGGAATGGTAGTTTGAGCAATATGACTAATCATGCAGAAAAACATCGGAATGAAATTTGGTTTGCAATGATTACTCTAAAACAAACAAACAAACAAACAAACAAACAAACAAACAAACAAACATTGAACAAATTTCTTTGATGACTTACTGATGGACTTGATGGAGGTAGACATGTTGTCATCACCTGCAGAAAAAAACAAGAAAAAACAAAACAAAATGAGATTACCAGAAATAGACTTGGAAGTACAATGCAGGCATCATCCATGAACATATTGAAATACACTACACAACAGACAGGGAAAATACACCGAGGTATCTGAGGTGAATAAAGCATATTAATGGAACCAACAGAATTTACCGGAAGAAGGTGCTCATAAAAAAAAAATGCAAGTCATTTGAGAGGAACATGCATAAAAACATATAAAAATGTAGATTTCACATTTTGGGAAATGTGCAGATTAACACAGCCTCATTCATTACAGTGAATTTGCAATCACTACACTGCATTTTCTTTCAGACACACAACATACCACATAGTAGACCATTTAATACTGATAGAAAAACTCAAAAGAATGTCTACTTTATCACAGTGATTTGTATCCCATAATGCAAAGTGACATGTGACTTCCTGTCTGTGATTGAGGCATTACACACAGGAGTAAAACAGGAAGATGTCCAAGCCCATTCACACAATACAGGAAGTTGTTCACTTAAAAAGGAATTAGCCGCCCACATTCCACAGCTTACATACTTCCAAGTAACGTCATATTCTCAATTTCTCTCTCCCTCTCCGTCTCTTTCCCTTTCTCCTATTCTTTCTCTTCCTCTGTCTATATCTCTTAATACCTCCACCTTTCTCTCTCATGTGCCCATACTTTCTTTCTTTAGCCCTCTTTCAAAGACATGCCTACTTATGAAACATTAGCAAGAACCAAAATACCTCATATGAATATTACCACCCCAAGTTTTGCTATCACTTTTGATAGAGTAATTTATTTTTCATTATGTCTCTTTGAGTTAATTTGTCATGTTTATATAGGGCCTATAGCAATGAAAACATCACTGGTATCACATTATATTAGTCTATGTTTAGTGTTTACTTTCATATATTTCTGTAATGACTTCTCCAGTTAGGAAAGTCATCAGTTTTACTGGAGCTTGTTTGTGTATTAATGGTATCATTTGTATGTGACATTATGAAAATGTGGTTGTGTGCGACTAATTGTTCTTGAAGCTGAAAATCTATGCCAAGTGCATATTTGTTAATTCATGAAACATCTTGCTGGGATGGATTATGAGATAAAACTAGTGGAAAAATGGACTAGAAACTTGGTGTGGGATTTTAGTACAGTACACACACACATACACACACACAGACACAAACAAACATGAATAAATCTTTTCACAGTTTGTCGTGGGTCTGTATGTGTGCTAAATATAAATCATATCTTGCTAGCAGAGGCAAAGGTATGATAGGACATTTCCTGTGTGATAACGACTTAGGCCACCATGGCATAACCTTGTTACATCCAATTTTCTAACATACCTTCATGGTACACCTGGTAAAAAGGATAACCGATAGATGAATTCTACAGGCTGGCAAAACAGAGTTACGGACAACTAGTGTGCACAATCCCTCATCCATAGATTTTTGCTTTTGATGCTTATATGGTTCAAGTAATGATAAAAACTACATGACAAGAGGCTTGTCATTACAATATGAGATACTTTTTACCAAATATGGACAGAGATTATTTGTAAACATTTCTGCAAAAAGAAATAACTAGGTCTGGTTGGTAGGAATATACCTTTGTGACTGGTATGGGTTCTGTTGGTGGGGGGGGAAGTTTTGGCAGAAAAGAGGAACAAGAAATAGTATGGCTGGGTTCTACCAGTCGCTCCTACCACAGTAGGCAGAGGCATTTGAAGAATGAAAGCTCAAGGCGATTCCTCTCACTGAGCTGTCAGAAGTTATTCCTGAATCGCAGGAAAGCATCCAGTAGGCCTGTCTCACAACCTTGCCCCCAACGCACTATTGGGGTCATATCAAACCTCAAAAATTTCTTTTTTAGCCCATGGGCGTCCGATTCAATGGAGTGGAGAATCAAAATGTTTGATGTGTTGATTATAAGACAGTCTTAAAGTAAAGCAGCAAAAATCATCTGTTTTGTTGAGTTATCAGGATTCTCCAACAATTGACTGAAAGCTGTCTTTATGATTCATGCCCTCAAAGCCATATGTTAGAAAATCCTTTCCTGGCCCTGATCCTGTAACCCATTCACAATGATTTCACTTTCAATAAGCTGTGGTATCTGCAAATGAGCAACATCAAAAATCAATTCTAAGCCAATGTACAATGTATATTCACATTATGAAGTAGCTCATTGAAGCATACCCTGCTTTGAAGTGTAGAAATGAATATTTAGATATGATCTCACATGGCATTTCTTTTCATCATACATCAGAAAGAGTGAAATTGTGATACAATTATTACCTGTGTAATCCTTCATACCATAGCATCAATATGGCCTATACATACTTTTACATGTAACAGCATGGTCCTAAACTGGATAATAACATTTACTTGAATGTAGTTATACCTGATACATATCAAAGGACTAAAGATGTGAAGCAATAAGCAAGCATAGGGAAATTGAAATACAGTTAAACTCGCATAAGTCGATCTTCTCGGGACTGAGCAAAACACATCGACTTAGGCGAGTTTCGACTTGTGCGTAAGTCGAAACAAATCGACTTACAGTTACACCACGCGTATACATTGTATAATGTACATGTTTGTTGTCTACTCTGGAGCCGAGAGCTGGAGCGGTGTGCCCGATTTGCCCTTCAGCAAGACACTTTTATCCACATTGAATATTACCGTTATTCACTTCCAAAAATAAGAGCAAACATCTGACATTTATTCTAGCATCTTATGGAGCCGATTGTTACCGCTGTTCATTTCCAAAACTGAAGGCAAACATCCGGCTTTTTTTTTTCTTTTCTTTTTTTTGGTGGCCCGGCGTGCGTTTTTGGTGACCCCGGTCGCATATTAACCATTCGCGAAATTGTGATTCGATTCGCGAAAAGACTCCGCTAAGTATATAAGGCATAGATCGCTACACTCGGCAGGGGCTACCAGGTCTGGGTAACGGAAACCAAAATCTCGCGTGAGTTCTTGCGTTACCTATCGTTAATGTCAACGAAACATCGTTAATTTGTGCTTGGGATCGTTACTCATCGTTACTACAAACGTTAATTTTCCCGATCGTTAGTTTGCGTTAATAACGATTCAGGTGAAACCGCTTGCGTTAATGAAACGTTAATGTTTATTAACGCAAAGTTTCTTTTTGTATATACTGTATGTAAACAAAAACTGGCGTCTCGTGATTTTGACAGTGATTTATTACACAATAAAATCTTATTCGACTTAGGCACAGTGAATTCAATGGTTTTTCCGTGAAAGTGTTCTTGGAATTTCATCGACTTAGGCGAGTATTCGACTTAAAAAATTCGACTTGTGAGTGAATTAATACACGTAAGTCAATGGGGAAAAATCGGGACTTTCTAAAATCTTCGACTTGCGCGATTATTCGACATATGCGACTTAGGCGAGTTTAACTGTAATTGGCTCATATCAGCAGTGTTGACCAAACTGTTTACAAAGACATACAGTTATGCTCTGATACGTACTGTAAAACACAATATTTTCGTGGCATGAAATTTTCGCGAATGGGAGCCGATGGCCTTATTCGCAGCATGAAATTTTCGTGAATTGCCTCTAACATTCAATGCATATAAGGTAGACAAAATCTTTAGCGTGCATTTCAATTTTGTGAAACTTGGCTCTTGCGGAATTCTCGAAATTAAAATGCACACGAACATTCCTCGTTTAAAACAGTAGTTGTCACCTGCCAAGAGACATAATAAACTTTTACCTATAGACGATGGATATCCCTATATCCCATTACAACATTATGGATAGAAATGCACTACAAGTAAGAGGATAATAACCTCTAAATCAAGCCAAGCATTGTAAAAAAATACACTCCTAAAAAGCACTGATCGACTACAACTGCCTGCAAAATGTGGCAGTTGCAAAATTTGACATGCCTGATCAATTTCTGCTCCAGAACTGTAGTTCTTTTTTTTTTCTTTATGAGCATCTTCTATGAGGGAACTAGATGTAAAAATTGGCTTCAATGAGCTATACAAATTTCATGTGTGTCTGAGACAAGATATTTTTACTGACATATTGCCTTACTAAATCGAGGAGAAAGAAATGTTAAATGAGAGTCTCTGCTTTTCACAATATAGTATATTTTTACAACAATGAAAACTTCACGTCTGGGGAGAGTAAACATATAAGACAAAGATACATAATTTCAAGCATGACTGGGGCACCAATGATGGAGAGAGAGAGGGAGAGAGAGAGAGAGAGAGACTTCTATGGTTTTAATTGAATCATGTGATGCATCACCATACACAATAATCACAAAAGGAAACAGAAAATAATGAAAACTGAGTTTGTCATCTACTTGCTTTAACTGGAAGGGGTTGTAGTTTTGCTCAGACTAAATTTGATAATTTGGCATCTGTGAATTTTGTGTCATTGCCATTACAAATAAACACGGACAAAATTTGAAATGACCACAAACTGGCTGATGGACCTTTCTTGGGATGTGGTCATGAGTTACAACCCAAGTGTGAGTACAAACAGGAACTTTGTGAAAGTTTGCATCCACCAGTGACTATTACATATCTCACAATCCAAGTCTCTGAGAAGGCTACCTTAGAGAGAGATAAATATATATTCCAACCACACTGTCCACAGACAGGGAATTGTGGATGGACTTAATCCTTAGAACACATAGCCAAGGATCACATGAGCACACAAGACCAATTTGCTGTGGACTTTTCATCATCTATCGCTCACCATTCACTGTGAGAACATTTCATGTGATTGCATCAGCTTATGCACTGACGACAAAAACAAACTTTCAGAAATCGCATCAAGGTTCACAGTTTGAATACAAACAAGCCTATCACTCAGATACATACGTACACATACCAGTCTTTTTACTGGACCCTCTGAAGCAAACTCTCTCCCCTTCCTCAGAATGAAGCTGGTAGATTTTAGTCTGAAGACACCTATTACATATCCTGATTTTTTTTTCCATTCCACTTCTATTCAAACATCTCACCCCCACCCCCCCCCCCACCCCCACTATGGGACCAGCCACTACTATTTCCCAATTTCATCTGACCCAGTTATCCACTGCAGCCGTCCCCAATCTACCCAATCTCTTTTTGCCCTTGGCATTGGTGATGCCTTTGACCCCCTGCACAGCCATCAAGAGGTCAGAGGTTATGTTTCTGTGACAGAGAGGAGAGGAAAGTAATCTCTCCCCCCTTCACCTTGCTTCTTGGGGTGATGCCTTGTTTCCATGGTGACGGGCAAGCTGGGATGAAATGGTTCAGGCACCCGGTTTCGATACAAGAGATTTGACACCAAGAGAACCTGTATGGAAAGTGCTCTCTGTGAGACTGCATTGCTTCAATTTCAACAGGCTTTGAATGCTGTTTGGATTCATGTTGTACAGAAGGTTCAGAGCCAAGGATTTTTCCCCATCAAACTATGATGCATTCAGACAAAAGAATCAGCAATGGCTGCCCCATCTATCATTTTCCATGGAAGCCAGCCAAAGTGACCTGTAACATTCTTAGAAATTTTCCCCAATCCACTCAGTTTTTGGTGCTTGTACAAGTCCTCCTTTTCTTTCTGATTTTTATATGATAGTCTACATGCACACAATTGTGGGTGGGGGGTGGGTCCAGGAGAAACAAGCATATTTTCTCTGTAAAGGCAAAATATATGGTATACACATTGCAAAAGAAATCACTTTTTTTCCAAATCACCAAAACGCAACATCATACCACTGCAGGTCTTGCTCTGCATATATAATCACTTGGGGAAAAAAAAATGTGAGCAAATCAAACCATCTCACTGCAAACCACTTTTAGTAACCAAGATGTAGACACACACACAC
Organism: Diadema setosum; assembly: GCF_964275005.1. Taxonomy (NCBI): domain Eukaryota; kingdom Metazoa; phylum Echinodermata; class Echinoidea; order Diadematoida; family Diadematidae; genus Diadema; species Diadema setosum. The sequence continues at coordinate 15,976,339 of NC_092706.1, forward strand.
AAAAAAAAAATGCTATGCAGGCCTATATAGAGTGGCAGATATAATCCAATCAGAGCCACATATACATGAACATGTGTTAATCTAATGTCACTCAGTTAATTGTTATAATGTTGGGTGATAGTAATGGTGTTACAGCTATTGTAAAACCAGCACCAGCAATATAGTCCCACAGTGTAGGGCCTATACTTTTATTATCAGTTATTTGGGTGATAAGAACAGTAATAGCACTGAACTTGAAATCACTCATTATCCTAAAATTTTGCTGACTACACTGAAAAAAAAAATAATTCTCCTTCAAAATGAATGTATATCAGTTAGCTATAGTGAACATTTGACATGTAATGAATAACACTATTACCAACTATGCTTGACTTCACAGGCATCATCCTTTAAAAACATCAGACCAAATAATTCACCTTTGTAATTACCACAATGCTAATTAAATGATCACAAAACTTACGGTCTGTGTTTTACAAAGCACTGACGTCAAAATCCGAATTACTTTCAGCTGCATTTTGAACGGAACATCAATGACCCAGATATGATAAATGTTAAGAGTTTTCTCATTTTTTTTGAATGTGTGGTGTTGCTGACATTTATTTCATCAATTTCCTTTTCTTTGGATGTGTAGTTTTGACATTTTTTTTTTCAAAGAAAGTGATCACTTTTTCACATGGAAATATATAATGCTCCTTCAAGCTTTGACAAACATTCTGTGAGAAAAATCTGATGATAAAAAATGCAGAATGTGGAGGTGGTGTTTGAATGTCAAGAAGGACACCAGCACTGCGTCATTCATGAGAAAATTCCTGCATTAAAATTCTGTTGCTGGGAGCATCACTATGTAGATCCATTCAGTACATAAAGCTATGTCAAGAAGATTATGAATGCGTATACTGGGGCTGCTTCCTCCCCTTTCCAGTTTACCTTGGTGCAGTTCAGTGATGTAAAGAAATACCCACTTCCCTTCGGCATGGCGACGAGAACCAAGGATGATGTCAACAATTAAGTTTGATGAAACTCGATGAGACATCAAAGGGGTAGCAGAGAACACAAATGATGATTGATGCAAATATTGCTGCGCAAATTTTGATAAACAAACTTGGTCTGGTAAGAAATGCCCTCAAGAATTTGTTTCCTTTACGGAGAAGAGGTTGATAAAGCAGGATAACAAATGAAGTTGATGTCATGCACAGAGGGGTAACTCTTCGCTATAGAATCCAGACTGCAAAGGCTGATACTGTTTTTACATTGCATATAAAAGCAGCAGAAGGCAGATCTCTTGACATATAAAGAAATTAAATGACGCACACATTGAGTCTGTTGCCTTGGAAATTTGTTTAACTCCCTGGAAGAGAAAATAGGCAAATTGAAATGAATAATTTCATGTAACTGTACTGAGGCAGAGTAGCAAGGAAATTCAAAACGCAGTGGCAGTGGTTGGAGTGGGTTACAAATGCAAGGTCAAAGATAATTCTATGGGCCAGAAATTAAAGAATTATCTGCACTGACGACACAAGGTTGTATTTCCCCCCCCCCCCCCTGTATATGAGCAAGTTTTTAAGATTGAAGTTCCTCTTTACTCCCTTATCCCTTCTTCACTGGGTGAAACAGGAATGATTGATTTTTGTCCTTGGATCAAGCCGGCTTCAGAACCACAAAAAGATTCCCCAAAATTGATTGTTGACTCTTGGGAAAGGAGATAGGTCTAAGTAAGAGTAAATATGCTGATTTATCAAAACCAGCTGCTGACTCCCCTGACCACAAATGCAAGTTGTGCAATTATCATATTTTCACTTGAAAAACATGTCTATAAAAGAAATATGATAGGAAATTATCAAGTATATCTACTTACTTGAAAAAATCTCAACAGAGGAAAGTTTGGTGATCCTAATACATCAAAAAATATCTTTGAAATTCATATGAAAAGCTGATTTTCAAATGAGACAAGTAAAATCCATTTTGATATCCACTATTGATAACAGGTCTTATAAACTGAGAGAAAAAGAGACAAGTAAATCCTCCAATTCCGCTGCCAAATTTGATTGCAAAATACCACATCTCACGAAGTTTAAGTTGCGAGCTGATTCATCACATTCAGGCTCATTGCGCATGACTCTCCAATCCAGCATCTAACATTATCCAAACAATTGATTAGTGAAGTTCTAAGCAAAACAAAAGTGCAGAATAACTGCCAACTGTATACTCAAGATGACAGAAGTATCAATTCATCATCCTGAATGGTGTCCTCCAAAATAATAAGCACAAACTGTACCCAAGTCTCAGCTTCCTACATCTGTTCAGTCTCAACTGGATGGAGGAGGAAGGATTTACAAGATTAACACCAGAAGATCTCTGAAGATGGCTTGAAGCAACTCTGTCAATTGATGTGTGGATGAGATAAACACAAGGTCTTCTTAAACCTAATCAGAGATGAAGTGAGTGAACTTCCGCCACTGAGAACAGTCTGAATTTATGCTATAACTTGTGGTTTGTTTCTTCTGTAAGTTTTGGGTGATTCTTGCCTGGAACATTTGAATCTTCAGTGAACAATTCTCCTGAAAGTAAATAATGGGAGTAGGGCTAAATAAGCAGATTAAAGTCTACCACTGGATCAGTAGAGGATCAACGACCACTCTTGTCTCATGTTGGATTTGGTATTCATGCGAATATCCTGTCTATGGACTTATAATACTACTTGCCTCAACCATTTGCTTTCACACTGGGCAGTCATATGCCTAGCTCTGTTCACTTGTGCCTAATAACCTTAATGTTTTAGCGAGGGGCAAATTAAATCTATCAAAATCAGATAAAGATTGTACATGGTATAAACTGTATGAATTGCAAGTGCATGTGCGTGTATGTGGGGAAGGCGGGGGTTTGGGGGTGTGAGTAGGTGTGTTCAATGTACCGTTACGCTGTTCATCCAAGCAGCTAAAAGTATACCTTACTTCCTGTCGGCATAGCTTCCTTGAATAAAAGGACAAGCAAACAAAGACAATGGAAGTCTGATTGCTAATCAACATGAAGATTTTATGTAGGAGGAGCTTTGTCTCCATGGTAATCACCAAGAAAAAGACATGTGAATCTTAAATCATGGTGACACTGTGGGTAAAGGAAAGTTCTTTCCTAGGCAAGGTGAGAGGCAAATGTGGAAAATGGGAAAGGAGAAAATGATATGCTGACATGAAGCAAACACAGTAGATATTAGTGAAGACAAATCAGTATGGATACTTCTTCATTTCTTATTTGATCATACAAATGTCAAGGCCAAATTCATGCCTACCTGGTGCAGTGTAAAAGAAGAAAGAAAGTATAGCTAGTAAACACTTTGATATGCATGTATTTGTAAAATCATATGTGGGGTAGGCCTACATCATCTGGTGCAGTCTGGTATAAACAAAATTGATAAAGCAAAACAGAATCAAAAGTTTTCACATATTATTGGGTGATTATGAGTGTTTTGTCAATGTGACGGGAACCAGAATTGCATTTTGGGCAAAAGAAGTACACAGTTGTGCTTACACTGATGCCTATACAATACAATATGGAATGAATATTCATAAGCTAACATTACTTGCTTACTTTCAATTACCAACTTCTCTATCAGGACCGATCATACAATAGATGGTTAACATTTGACAGGTGCTGGGAGCAGCATTCGTTACTTATGGTTCATTTCTATCTCTAACATCTTCTTTTTGCCCTCTTTCTGTCTGGCTGCAGTAAGCTGAGATGATCTCCTCAGATATCAACAAGTACTGTTGTAAACTGTATAAGCTGTTATTTTCATGAGGTTTAATTTTCACAAATTTTGTGAATCACTGTTGTACCGCAAATTTAACAACACGCGAAAATGTCGCCATGCATCAGGGTATTAGTGCACTTGCGACAGCATTAATTTCCATTCACGAAAGCAACATCTCTCGAAAATGTCCATTCGCAAAAATATCTGTACGCAAAAATAACAGCTTATACAGTACCTGAGTACACTACAGAATCTCTACTTCACATTGAAAAGCATCTTGCATTATAGAAGAAGACTGTGATGATGATTTTAGCAATCCCAAAATGGAAATGACATTCCCACATAATCAGTGCTGAATTGAAACTATATAGGATACAGGGAGGATAGGCTATGCTTTACTGTGGATTAGAAAGATAATCTGGCTTTAGAGCTAAGCTCAGGATTTCTACACTATACAATCTTGATATAGAAAGTACATTGCTGGACTATGTACAGTAGAACGCTGCATCTCTTTTCTCTATTTCTAAATTACACAAGAGAAACTGACACTTCTGTCATTTTCTCTAAAAAACTGTTATTAATTTGTTGTTGTTCTAATCACTTTGACATAAAGAGTCCTAACAGATGCACTGGAAGAATAACTTGGAATGCCTACAATTGTATAATTAGCCATAGGAAATCAGAGAATTTATGTAATTGTAAAGGAAAGAAGTATTAGGAAAATGAAGGATGATTTGCAATGATTGAAGAACTACCCAGTGATGGTTTAAAAGATAAAATAGGCATTTCAGTGACAAAGACTGATTTGTCATTGTCATTTTCATACTGATTTTGCAAAATAAACCTCCAGAGAGTAACAGGATTAAACATAAAACCCTCACATCCTTCAAAAGGAACCCAGTTTATGGTGATGACAGTTGTATATAATGCAGCTAAAACAATCTAGCTGAATGTGATGAAATATTGAATTCTAGAGCAGCAATTTTTCAGCATTCATACAACTGGATAATAATGTTAAAATATTGGCTGGAAAATGTCAATCACAACTTGTTCAGATCTAGACAATTAAAGCTGGCCCTGAGCCATCGAATTTAGTATGATCAAACACTATTTGAGCATAATTAGGGAAATACTTCATCCAAGTTAGGCCTGTTGATTCCAGACTTGTTCAAGCACAAAATATGAACATTAGCAGATGAGTGTGATGGCATTAATCAATACCAACACTGCTGACAATCACATACCAAACTCTCAATATTCGTCCCTACCATGATATCCCATCCTCAATTACTCAAGTTGGTGCTGAACTGGGATAGTAGTATGTTATTATTACTTACCTGCCATGCCTATCACTCTGTTTTACTGTGTTGACATGTGGGATATTGAAAGGACCACTGTATAAACTGTGTGACCCTGATAGAGAATTATACACACTCTCAACCCTCTGTGAACCATCACCTCAAAATTCCACTGAAATTTAGTGCAAACATGTTGCCAACTGACAGAGGTAAAATGGTACAGTTTGAACCATCACACATTCAGATCTTACAAACACATCAGCTGGTCTGTAAAACAAAACAAATTTCCAAACATTCCCCCAGGACCCTACATAATCTAGATGAACTGGAATTACTTCATGCACGTCAACTGATTTGAATAACGCTATGAGAAACATCAAAACAGGTCTTCATGATGCATGAGCAACACTGTCTGCCACCATTAATGATCGGACCAATCGTCAAGACTAACTCTATGTCCTGCTACAGTCATTGAACCCATACCTACCGGTATTTGGCATCATCAAAAGTGCATCATCCAACCTCCTGAATGAAAACATATATTCCTCAGACAACATCCAAAAGTGTCCTCTAGACCACGGAGAGGCCTAATGGTAGGGAGAAGATCTTCTTGGTTTCTATTCTCAACTGAAAAACACTCATGAAGCAGGAGACCTCCACAGCATGAGTGAAAAAAATACTGCCAGTTATGCTACTGGTGTACATCCACAGTCTAGCGAAGAGGAGATGCCACTGCTACCACGGTGACAGACGATGGGGGTAAAGAAAAGAGGGTGAAGTGAGGCAGGGATAAGAGAGAAGATACCGCCTGTCTCTCTCCCTCTCTCTCTTTCTCGCTCTGTTTCGCAGCAGTGCAAACTACTGAGGATTGACCTGACCTTGTAGTTGGAAATTTTCAGTTTGTGGGATGTCCTCAGAATAACGATAAAAACAATAACAGTGACTGGGGAATGAGACTATACTCAGCCCCAACAACAACAACAGCAGACAAAAAATGGCAATATGGGTAAAAAATTGTGACAGTTCGCTGGCACATATTGACAGGAGTCGAGGGAGTGTAGCTTGTAAGGATTGGGTAGTAAGTAAAGTGTTTGTTTAGCCCATACTTATTTAATGAGAAGTAAACAGAAAAAAAAAGCAATCTCTTTGCCTGACAACTGATTTATTAGTATATTTTTCTCCTTCTTCAAAATTCACAATAATGAGGAGAACAACTTCTGAAAATGTTGACAAAGATTTGGTCACACACCCTAATTTTATGATTTGACCACATCCTTGAGTAAACAACAATGACAGCCTAATGGTCTAGCGCACAATGTAATCACATCATAGCGGTTATATCCTCATACCACTATTTCTGCATCTCTGTATGTCCATCAATATATGTGTAAATTAGGACCGATTCAATAAACAAACCAAAATGTCAATATTATTGTAAAACAAAGCTACTGAAAGAAATATTTTCAGTGTGATTTAGTCACACTAACATTCAAGGAATTATTTGCAAGTAGTAGGACAGCAGTAATCAAATCATTTCGGGGGAAAATAAACAAACCAAGATGTCAATATTATCGCAAAACAAAGCTACTAAAAGATACGTTTTCAGTGTGATTTTGACACAATAACATTCTAGGAATTATTTGCAAATAGGACAGCAGCAATCAAATCAGTTCAGGGAACTAATATACCAGAATTCCCTGTCAACTTCTTGACATATTGTCTTGACATATCAAATGCATAGGCTGAAACACAGTCATGTTATCCTGTCACAAGTTGTTGTTGTTTTTTTAACTGGTGAGAATTTTTTATTTTGCTGTTGTTCCCCTTCTTTCACTCATTTCCTATGGACATAAGTCTTCATTGCTCTGAGACTAAAGTGATGATATATTATTCTCTACCTATGTACATAAGTCTTCCTTGCTCTGAGACTAAAGTGATGATGTATTATTCCTCACACATACAGCTCTACTCTGTTGAATGCAGCCTTTATGAAAAATGTTTTCACTGAAGAGTAAGTGCGTGTGTGATGCCATGATGAGAAGCAGAAGGCAATAACATCATTGACTCTGCATATACCAGTACCATCTTTCTCTCTCTCATCCACCTGCTACTGTATCCTTCTAGTTAGCAATACCTGTATGTGGGTATCAACTTTGTATACAAATGCCTATGCCACGGCTGAGGGTGCCTGCAATGAATATACATACCATTCGTCTTCCTATGACAACAATTTCTCTACAGTTAATTGGTTCCCATCTGGTATATCAACTTCACAAATCAAAGCTTAACGAGTATCTGCATAGGACAGTACAACAAATTTCGTCCCACAGTCAAGACGTAAAAATGCATTTTGACACAATGACTTATAGCCTTTTTATCATCAATATGCCTTGGTAAATCACAGCTGCACTCATTGAGTTAGGATGTTTCAAGCATGTATCAAAATTATGATGGACTTGATGAAGCATGACTCAATTTATTTCCATAGCCATTTTCACTTTCTGTTTTAGGATGAGTATATATCGTATCCGGGCAATTACCCCCAGAGGGCAATTACCCCCCCGGCTAAATACTGATTAGTGGTAAGGTTAGAGTTAAGATTAGGGTTAGGGTTGGGTTTAGTGTTAGGAGTTTGGGTTATGGTTAGGATTAGTTTCAGGGTTAGGATTAGGATTAGGGACAGGGGAAGGGTCCGGGGTAATTGCCCAGGGGGTAATTGCCCTAGACCCGTATATATATATATATAGATTTGAATGAATGGAACTTAAACAACTCAAAATAATTTATCTAAATATGCTGTTGCAAACAGGGAAGTCACTATCTTTTTTTACTGCACAGATTTTTAAAGGATACTTTGCCCTGGATCTAAACTCCAACATTCATTATATGTTCAATCTTCAGTCTTCTTTCTTGCCATGACAAGATTTTATTCCAGCAATGAAGGATTAATATGAACCCACTGTCATCAACAGTACTACATCAATTGAATATTGTTTAATGCATTTAACCAATTGAGCGTGGGCTGATTTTGTTATAATATCCCTTTCTCACACACACCTGCTCAAGTATACACTGGACTAGTCTTCAACAGGTTAAAGGAGAAGTTCAGGGAGAACAAAATTCGGTGTTTGGATGATTGCAACGAATGAAGTAAGATAAATGGGTGAGCATGTCAGCAAAACTATCAATATCAGAGGCCGTGTTTATGCTTCCCTTTTTCGGGCCAGAATCAGCGTTTTGAAACATGATTAGTGCAAAACGCTGTTGCGTTCATGCTCACTTCGATAGAAATGCTGATTCAAAACGCCGATCCAAAACGCACAAAAAGGTGCGTTTACGATCAGCGTTTCTGACTAATCACATTTGACGGGGAAGCATAAACGCAACAGCGTTTCTAAACGCGTTTAGAGTGACGTCATCTAAACGCCTTTCTGGTTCACCTGAAAAAGCGCGCTCCCGGCCAGCCAGTTACCCTGGCCTGTGCAGTTTTCCCATGTACTGTGAACGCATGTCTTTCCCAGCTGCTCTCCCAGGCTAGGCCACCGATCGCAGCGCGTGCCCCAATTTGACCTGCCTCTGCTGAGGTCAGCGAAGCAATCGCAAACTCTCTTTCCAAGGCTCAAAGAAAGTGAGCATAAACAGTGCTCCCGTGAACGGCGTTTTGAATCAGCATTTCAAAACGCTGATTCTGCCTTCGCAAATTGAGCATAAACACACCCAGAGTCTTCTTCTAATTCATATCAAGTACTGGTAAGTAATCTGTTAAGGGATTCAACACATACCAAAGTACAGTCATCGTGGTCATGTGACATGTAAACATTCCTTTTCAGTGAAATTCTACAAATTTTGTTCATCAAACATTTGCATATTCAATAATTCAAACACATCTCAGGCATTTCCTCTCACTATCAATCACGTTATAAAAATCAGCCTACAGAATGGTTACCAGAAACACAAAATATTTGCAAAAAAAAGGGGGGAATGTTTTTGATATTTTCTTTGAATGCTCCAAGGTTTGGACAAGCTTAAAGCAAAACCAGATTTATGTAAGCTCTCTGGTCTAATTTCTGTTTGCAAAGTCACTCCCCCATAATTAGAATGTGGCAAATGAAGAATACACCTTTTCAGTGAGACTACATTCCATGTGTATGTTGACTACAAAGTACACTGTATGAAGTAAATCAACGAAATAGAACAAAAGCAACAGCTACATGAAATACATCAAGACACTGGAAAAGCTATAAATTGTAAAATTTCACATAACTTTACTTTATTCTTCTTTATGATATAACTTTGAATGTGGATACAGTTGTCTTTTTACAGTAAAAACCCCTGAGTGTTTAAGTTGACTTTTAATAAAAAATAAAAAAAGGGGTTTCTTTTTATCATCACCTGACTTACCCTGCATATGTCACTATTTCAAAATAACTACTGGTAGTTGTTACAACTTAAGGTTTCAAAATGTTCATATGGGTGCATATATCTAAAAATTTTCTGAGGTATAATCACCATTCCAAGTGTGTTTAAGGCATTTTTTTTCTGGTGATAGATGAGTGCAACTGTGTTTTAATTTGTGGTTGGAAATTCAAATTTGAAATGCCAACAAAAGGGCAATTTGAAACACATTTGGGCCACAAGCATCTTTCTGCGGCATAGGTAAATGCAAAGCCATTTTGAAGCGTGTTCATATCACAGGATCTTCAAGATTAGCTCCCAAACTGTTTCTGGTTTCAGAAAATATCCCCTAAACTGTGATTAAATGGTTTTTTCTTTCAAGTTAGATAAAATAGTGCAACCTATGTCATGGGATGTGGGTGAAACTTCTACTGTTCTATTTGATGTAATAATAATTCTTTGTAATAAAGTAAATGTAAATGCAGAGCAGAGGTTCCCTTGAACTTCAGAGTTCAATGAGCTAATTTGTGTCTGAAATCCCGCAATGTTTTGTGAGTGGCAGGTCACTGCCTCTAGTCAGTCCACCGCATTACACATTCCATCTGATGAAAGTGAACGGCAGGTAAAAGTTTGAGGGACTATATACTCGTTGATGACATCATAAATTGGGCGTCCACCTCCTTGTCCTACTCATTCAACCATCATGTCCACATACTCCAGTCTCGTCAGTGCTGGGCTGTCTGGCAGCATAGAAACAGAACTAGTCTTACCTGCACAGACTTCAACTGAAACATGACTGCTACCATCAATTTTGTCAGGATTGTACTTGTAGGTAGGGCCTACATCTTCCTAAATGTTATACAAAGTCAGGACTTCTTTCAGTGGTGAATTGCTTGTGACATGTTTAACATACTTTAAACTGAGCCCCCCTCCCCCAAAAAACCCCAAACAAACAACAACAACAACAACAACAACAACAAAAACCTCCATATAATATGATAAGATACTAGAGAACCTGGAACTTCAATATTTTGTTTTTCTTTTTTATTGGGGTTTTGATTTACAATGAAAGTGCAAAAGTGAAAGAAAATATATAAACTCACAATATTTCATTGATTTTATGACATTTTGACAGTTTGTCACTTTCTAATTTCATAGTTGATTATTGATAAAATAACATATATAAATCCATTTCAAAATCTGCTATACCAAAAATGCACAAAAGATCAAAGGATTTAACGGGAGACATTGTTGCCCAGAGTCTGCAATTTCAAACTAGCCTCATTGCATTGAGGATGGGGGACAATAAACATTGACATATAAGGGAGAACCCTACACCAGGCAATGGCATTCCTCTCATAGCTCTCTGTAAATTCAGCCCAGGCAGAGCCAGGCCACTCGGCGGCTGCAGAGCCACCAGTAGTGGCAGCGCTGGCGGAGCTGGAAGTGTGTGGGTCGGCTGGGGTCGCAGCATCCCAAGTGATGTAACCATAACCCCTATTCACCCCAAGGTTCTGGAGCAAATTGTTAACCAGGTAGCTTGTCTTCCACTTCAGATATTTATAAATCATAAAAATAATCCTACCAATGCTGACTCCACCAAGCATTTTTTAAGTATGTCCTACTAGAATCTACAAAGAGACAAACCTGATAAGATGGAGTTCTTATTTGCCATTGGTGGTTGTAGATAAGCTATCCATTTCATTTTAGCATCATGATAATTTGTCATCACAATCAGTGATACCAGAAACAAAACATTTCATCCGGGGTTGCTATCATTTAATATAACATCTGCAGTGCTTGAAGAAATTGGGCCCTGCACTTAGTATGTAGAGCAAGTTTTTGTTGCAAAAGTGGGAGGTATTACTTCCTCTCAACTAGTTTCTTCATGTATGTTGGAGAAGACAAAATAACTATTTCCTTTCATATTAAAGGCCAGAGCTGAAGCTCTCTGTCTTAGCCCACTACATGATGAGAATCATACATTTGGTCCTTGCGATTTCAGCCTTCTGTACTTCATTTTACCCTTTAATTGTACTTGATATAATATTATGTGTTTAACAGATGCTTGAACTGTTTTCTCTTAGTTGAATAACCTCATCTCTGACAATTTTCATGACTAATTGACTTGCAAAATGATGATTAATGCACTTGATCCTGAGAAACACAAGATAGTCCTTGAAATAAAGTAAGAGAAAAAAAATAATACGAGACAACATAATTATTTGGAATTCTGCCCAGAATAGGGGAAGCAAACCTGGAACAACATTAACATTAACAACAATAATGCCGCTAATTAACAAATCTGATTCAGGCAAGATATTCCAACAAGATTCTCTCTCTCTCTCTCTCTCTCTCTCTCTCTCTCTCTCATCTCCACATACACACAGATGTGTGTGTGCATGTAAATATAAATACAGACTAGAGATTGTAATTTGTCATTACTGACAAATTAAGGTGATCCGATTTTTTTTAATCAATAATTCGAGTCCTGATCGCAATACGCATGACCGCACAGGTTTCATCTGTGTATAGAGTCATTGGCCGTGTGATGTTTGGATTCTCATTTAGAAAAGGGAGTCATATCTGCCATCTGTGGTACGAAATTGTGTATACACTAGATAACAAAGATACAGCAACAAATGCATATGACCTTTGACCCACCTTTACACTCCCAAGATGGCATCTGAGAAAAAAATGTTTATTTTGTGAAATGATTCTTGCGACATCGTCTATACGTGTGCAAAATATGGGAAAGATAGTACAGGTATTCACCAAGATACAGGATGAAACATATATGACCTTTGACCCTTATTTACATACCCAAGATGTCGTCTGATCAAGAAGTCATTATCTTAAGAAATAATGTAGGTGACATGAACTAAACATGTGCAAAATATGGCGGTGTTAGAGCATGTTTTTCTTGAGTTTTTGCAAAGAAATTTGCGCAAAGAAAGAAATATTTCAATACTTCGTTGATGAGCTTTAATTTCAACCAAGTATTTTGACGTGATACCGACATCGTGTGCAAAAACAAAGGGCACTTATATGATAGCACAAAGGCTCAGCTACAACATATCAAAATCTAGGAGAAATTCACCGAAGCATAAGTGAGATGGTGCTTGATAAAGATAGTCATGTCAATTTTCACATCTAGAAAAACTCCCTCCCATAGAGATAACACGTAATAGCGAAGATTGAGAAAGAAGTACGTATGACCTTTGACCCCACTTTCCACACCCAAGATGGCATCTGAGCAATTAGTGGTTATTTTGTGAAATGATCCTTGTAACATGGTCTTTACGTGTGCAAAATATGAGAAAGATAGGACATACATTTACCAAGATACAGGATGAAATATTTATGACCTTTGACCCTAATTTACATACCCAAGATGGCGTCTGATCAAGTAGTTGTTATTTTGTGAAATAATGTTCGTGACATGATCTAAACATATGCAAAATATGGTGGTGATAGGGTATGTTTTTCTTGAGTTATTGCACAGAAAGTTGCAGAAAGAAAGAAACATTTCAGTACATCGAAGACAAGCTTTAATTTCAACCAAGTTTTTTCACGTGATCCCGACATTGTATGAAATAACAAAGGGCACACTTACGATAGCCCTACGTCTCAGCTACAACATATTAAAATCTTAGAGAAATTCACTGAAGCATAAGTGAGCTAGTGCTCGATAAAGATAGTCATGTCAATTTTCATTTCCATAAAAATTGCACTCCCATAGAGATTACACGTAAACTGGTCAATTTCGACAAGGTTACTTTCAATCCATTTTTTCGAGGTGATGTCGTCATCTAATCAAAATTGTGTAATTACATTTATGAAAGAGCAGTTCATAAGCTACAACATACTGAAAACTGGGTGAAAATTGGCAAAGGATAAGTGAGATACGCTCGAGTAAACTTGAAATTTGATGACGTCATTTTGAAAATTTACATTTTTTATTTCATTAAGAAATTTGATATCTTTTAATCATTTTGTCAGCATTGCCAACCCATGAAATGACATGTACAACTCATCAGCTTTCAGAATATGTAAAGAAAATGGGGGGTCACCGTCCATCCTGACGAGTAAAATCGGATTTCAAATTGGCGGTTTTTTGGCATAGTTGCACTGTATATCGCCATTGACGCGCGCGCGGAATTTCAACTTTGACTGGCCCGTATGACGTCATATTGAGTCGGATTGACTTGAAACTTGGTAAAAATATTCTTTGATATTTCAGGCATCTGATCCGTGTCAAAGAACGGGAAATTTGTATTGCATATGAGCTGTGCGTGCGTATATGTGCGCGCGCGTACGCGTCCGTCCGATTTTTTCAATTTTTCAAAAAATGCTCCAAATGGTCTGAAACGTGTGCAAAAAGATTTTGAGCTCGATTGGAGCATACAAATATTTCAACGCGCGCGTACGCGCACGTTTTAATAATAAATATGAATTTTGATAATATGAGTAGAATGCGCTTGACTTGAAATATACGTGACGTAAATTTCATTGAAAATTTGCATTCCATTAATGAGATATGAATGAAAATGTGTTTTCATATAATGACGTCATCGTGACGTCACGGTCGACTGATCACTATGATACATTAGATCTGTCATCTTTGTGACATGATACATACATGGTATGATTTTGAAATTGATAGGCAGAGGACTTTCTGAGCTAACCTCTGCACAACTTTTGAGGAGAAATAAAGAAACAAAGAAGAAAGAATCAGTACAGATACAGAAGGTGATCCGAGAGGATACTCGGATCACCTAATAAATATGTACATAGCCTATACATATGCAATCACTACATTGTATTATACATCCCATATATGTCTGGGTTTATACGTATGCATTAAGCTGTAGATATTAAGAAAACATATATGACTTCATGTTGAATTCCACACATGTTCAAAAACAATAGTCTAAAGACACAACTTCTAACAATCCCTCTCATTCGAAATCTGTCGTTTCTAATCGTGATCCCGTAGGTATACAACTTTTCTGCAGGCACTGATAGCACAATGATCTGTGATGATGTAAATGGGAATATTTGCGAGTTTGAGGAGCACGGTCAAATTCTGCCTGGAGAAGGGGGCAGGAGTTTGCACAGCTCTGCCACTTGAGGAGTGCAGACGTGTGTCAGAGCCGATTCCATTTCCTTTGTTGTGGCGGTAGCCCCATTGTTCATGGGGGCATTGACCTAGTCCCCGCAGTGTCATTCACAATCTTCAAGGGAGATGGAGTTTGACATTTGGCTGTTCTTTCTTTATTTCTCATTTTGGTTCCAGGCAGTAGTCCAGACTTGTATTGCTCATCAAATACACAAACGATTGATCTTGTCTGGAATGGTGACTGGCATTAGGCAGCACTGTGGTTAACTGCCTTGGATCTTGCCCTTTTAAATTCTGGAAAAGAACCCCCCCCCCCCCCCCCGAACAAATAAAAAGAAACGCATTCCTGAAACTTCTTCAATCGAAGTATGTGAATGCTTCAAGAACCTTACGGGTGGTCATAGGAAAGAACTGGTATCAAGATTGGCTATGTATGAAGGAGCACTGTTTGGCAATCTTTCTTCTACATTCACACTGAACGAAACCAGCATGAACAAACAGAAAAGTCAATAGATCGTATCTGCAAATTCTTTATAGTAAAGAGAAGAGGGCTGGCTTTCCCTGTATAGACCGTCCATCAAGGGAATCTTGTATTGAAAGCAATGCATCTTCAGAATACCCCCAATATCTTAAAAATGTCACCCCCAACAAGAACAACAACAACAAAACAAACAAACAAACGAACAAAGTTTTAGAAAAGAGAGAAGCATACAAATCCACCTAGAAGAGATAATGAGATAATGGTGAATGATGAGGGTAAAAGGGACCACCAGCTTGACAGAGAAAAGATCTAAAGATTATGGGGGCCTTTGCCTACTTTGCAAATATTTAGCTTTGGAAGAAAATATATCTCCTGGGCTGGAGTAGCTTATCATATTATGGCCTGCATCCAGGTTGCCATAGAGACACTCCTTACCTTTTATGGATTAAATCTCAACATTATTACCATGATCGAAGATTGCATTTCACCGAAACAGGAGAAAGGGGGCAGCAGGAAAACCAAGATTATTTATATCAGAATCATGCAGTGGCCATCTAGAAGAGGAGAGGCAAAATATGCAATGTAAATCAAGGACATTCTAGCTCCCAAATGAGGGCTGCTTGACTAACTCAGGAAAAAAATATGGAAGAATACACCACACAACTTTTTTGCATTGCAATGCATAAACTTGTAGATGTGCAAATCTTATACTTGGGCATGGTACTAAGATGAAATTTATCCATTGTATAGGTAACATTTGCTGAACATTAAGAAATGCAACAAAGAAATGTGGACATGTCATGTGGTCTAAATGACAAATAAAACAGGATGACAAGTCTCAATATATAATTCAGTGCATGGTCAGCGTGATATCAAATAAAGGACACAGCTGATGTCCAGAGTCAACTGGATGATGATGATCATGATGGAGAAATCAATCAATTTGATATTCCCTGGAATAAAGTGGAATTGAATAAATGACTTAAGCATCCAAGGAACATCACAGGGAATCTAATGAATATTCTCATTCAGTATAAACTGCCAAATACGAGAGTAGCTTCACTCAACATTTCATGTTGGGATATTCTAATACCAAATTCCACCTCTAGATAGGAGGGACTCTGAGAAGAAAGCTACATCCTATAATGATGACTGTGTGCAGAGAAACCATGACTCTAATACAGAATATCAGCCAATTGATGTATTACTTAGCAATTCATATGAGAGACTAAAAAGTTATATCTGTACAGCTGCAAAGTGTCTGTTTACTGATTCTTACAGGTTTCTAAGAAATACATTTCAGGCATGTTTTGATCCTTATGTCGTTGTTGTTATTGTTGTTGTTGCCATTTTGTTGTTTAATGTTTGTTTGCAGGACCTCCAAGAACTAAGGCAGATTAAGTTTAGATTTCGCGCCAGCTAATCTGAGATTTCATCCTCTTTTTTTTTTTCCCTGAATCTCAGTTGAAACTATGTAGTCCTGTAAAAGGAGATATGAAACAACTAGACTGAAAGAGCACCTGTGATAATCCTAGGGAACTCAAATTTCAAATGCGAAATGGTCTCTCTGTATGGAGACAAGTGACTTTTGTTGATTGACTTGACTTCAAAGGATAGACAGTGATTGGATGGAGTTATAGAACTGAGCCGAAAGACTGGAAAACCCTCCAGCGGAAATGTCAAGTGATTTTTCTCAGCGGCATTGAGAAAGCTCTCGCCGTATTTGTCCACTCTCAAGCATGCACAGATTTCTCTGATCCACCGATCAACCTCACCTGTACTTGTTGTTCCTACATTTCTGTTTTGTTCTTTTATGTGTATAGTCTTGGTAATAGGATAGTCCATGATTTTTATTAGAGAATGACTAATAACTGTCTTGACTGCTGTCAGTGTTTTATAATGGCCCCTTGCTAAATATTCTGGAAGACATAGACTAGTACAAATTTGATCAAATTTGTGCAATAGTGTTTAGGGTAGTGTATAATACAAGGTGATATAAGTATGAGAGACAAAAACAAAATATTGTAGTCATTTCTGAGCAAAAATATCAAATTCATAGTCTCACGGCGAACTTTTGTCTGGTAAAGCAGCAGTAACGGCAGTAATGCTTCAAGACTTTTTCTTTGAGTTTTAAGGCATTTTCCTCCTATCCTAACATCTGCTTATGTAGCATGGTTGAGAGTGTGTCTGGTGTACAGCACCTTAGTGTTCAGGCCTTCTCTCAGTCATTTCAGGAAAACATAGCACAAGCTTCAAAGTACTCTACAAAGAATTACAAAGAACTTCTTAATTTCTCTGTCATCACTCCTTAATCCTTGCAAACATTGATCACATCAATCCTCTTGGGAACATCCAACTACAAAATGACATTGACATTATGTACAAACAGGTCAATGATCATACCGGCAGAGTTAATGCAACTCTATTTTCACATTTCCAGTGTGCCCAAAGGACTACAAACATATTCAAACAACAGGGGTTGAGGCAGAGTTCACTGCCATCTTGACTCCTTGCTGTCAAACTTGCCTGGTTAGTGGTAGGGCGATGCAGGCACAGGCTGATGACAGCTGATTTGTGACCAAGGCTAGACGTGGCCACTGCAAATGGAAAACCATCTCATCCTCCTACTCTGGATTGAACATGACTCTCCTTTAGAGGACATTTATGTGCATCATTTTCTCTTATTCAAATTTATTGCTTTTACAAAGAGAAGCTGATAATGCCTGCCCTAAACTACAGTGTACCTGTTGGATGGATTTTTCAATCGAGATAGTGAACAATGTGTCATATGCCTTTCCTCCCTTTGGAGATTGACCAATCAATTCAAGGCATTAAAAAAAAAAGTACGGACAGATGTGTGGAATGTATTAATGCACCCTCGGTTTAGATATACAGAAGAATAAAACAGTCATCTGTAGGCCCTAAATCTTATCATATTATGTGGTCAATTTATGTTTGATGATACACACAAGCAACTGTTGTCTATATCACTTGAAATTCTGTACAAGGTAAGCGTATGAGCTATGTGGTAATACAAAAATCTTGACAAAACTATTAGCAATTTCAGAAGTTCCCTTTGTGGAAAGTCTTGCTCAGAAGTCATCTCACTGGATGAGAACTCTGGCTCAAATAATTCTTAGTTATCACAAAATGCTATGTCTATACTAAGCAGATGCACAATTATTTCAAAATGTCACAAGAATTGTAAAAGTTTCACTGTGAGAGTAAATCAGATCACAGGTTGTTTCAGTATCAGTTACATGCTTGGTAACTGATACTCTTTTTCTTTTCCTTGAAGAACGTGCGAAACTCTTCTGACACTGCAAGCAGCAAGTATGTTTTTACTCCACTGCTTTCTCAACGAGGACAGGTTGATATTGCTATAGAACACGCTTTGTATAGACACCTGCCCGAGTATTCTCGGGACTAAACTTCAAAGGGTTAAAGGCAAAGTTAAATAGTGGCCTTACCTTACAACTGCCATGAATTTATCCAAACACAGGTGAGTTCACAGAAAATGAAACAATTATCCGTAACTTCACACTGAAATTGATGTCACTTTTCTGTTGACTGTGTTTTGTTGCTGTGATCTGCCACCCTCCTCCTCACCAGCCTCCTCCCAATACTGCCAGACCGGTAAATGATAGCATCTCTGTCTGGCCTCTTCCCTACTGTCCCTATGAGGCCTAGTTAACAAGGGTCATGGACTCATAACATATGTGGTGATGTACCTCTTGCACAGCAGGAAGTGGGGGAGGGGTGGTGAAAATCAAGGGGGGGAGGATCTGCTAATGACAACATAGAAACAAGCTACAAAGTAAAACAAAACAAAACAAAACAAAATAAGACTGGGAAAGACAGCCATGATACTTTCCTCTCAGCAGGAGCAAAGATTTGACCAGTGAGTCATTTGGCGCAATTACCTTTAGCTTCCATGTGGGCACTGAGATTCCATATCAGCCTGTCATTTTTTTCATGGAGTGCTTTAAAGGATGGGGTTTATCATGCTGAATAGAAAAGTGGTATCATAACTGACACTAACATGAACAACCATCTACAAAATTGCTGACATGTTGTAAATCATTTAGACCACACAAAGGAAGAAGTTTGCCAAGGTTAACATTGAGGTTTATTCACTGTTGGCTCTTGTGCTGCATAGAGATAACTTCTTTGCAAACCTTTTTTATTTCGTTTACTCTGTGTTTGGAACATGGTTAAGGGTATTTATGGGCTTTTGTTGCTCATAAAATGCTTTGTCATGTACATTTATACACTGAGCATAATAGAATCGCAATTCTATGAGACTACCAAAGGACTTTGGACATCTCCTCTCCAAATAAGACTAGCAAAGGTTTTCATGATATCAAAGATGTGACCATTCATGTGAAGACTGGGTCCAAAGGGTTTTCCCACCTGCATTCTGACCACTTCTTTTGATTCTGCCATGAGTCATTCAGTAAGTCATCAAACCTATATCACTATGTTTGTCGAGTGCAATCTAGCTTCTATGCAATTTCAATCCAAACATACACCAGAGGACTGGATAGATCCACTGATATGATTATAACTTTTTTCCCCTTGTTGGATTCCTGATATCTAATGGCCTACTATGAAGTGCTATGATAGATGATTCATTGACAATATGGGCATTATACATTTTTCCTTATTTGTCCAACTTTGCAAAATATTTGTGTGATCTTGTATTCTTAACCCTATGTATTATACCAAGGCGCTCGGCTTAACTTGATGAGCTATTTCGTCAGCATTTAGTATTCTCTCCAAACTTGACAAAGTTGAAAGTTAGCAAGCCTACTCAGGGGTGTGTGGTGCCTCGGTCCATTAGAAATGCCACGGTGACACAATAGGTATTAGGTAATCTCTTTTTATTGACAATTAGTTTCCAGAAATCTGCGCCAATTTGGTGAAGAAAGCACCACTAAGGAATAAGCTACTGCTTTTCTTTAAAACAACTCTTTTTTGCAACATTTCCCTAAGCTCTTATTTGCTCCTCTTCTTCCATGCTTTGTGGTAGCAACAACACTGAAATGGAAACATCATATGAAATCTTCAAACACTTTTTCATCTGTGAAAACAACATCCACAACTTAGTAATTCATGCCTTCATGTCAAGAATTATGTGTCTTCATAAAGTCAAGTTTATGCACAGATTCACAGTTTTTGTTGTTGTTGTTTTTTTCTGTCAGAAATTGTGGTGGTTTCCTCTTTTCATGTTTGTCAACAATTCAACAACCTTTGCTGTATCTTCTCTACATGTCTTGTCACCCTACCCCCTCCCATTATAAAAGCACTCACACATGTACTACAGCCACATCTAAAATATCACGTCCTGTCTCTCAAAATTAGGCTACGCTGCAACTATAAAGAGTGTCAAATTAATTAAGCAGGTCCCATAATAGTTTCTAATTTGTCCTCATTTACTCACCCATGCACTTTTTCCCTTTTCTTTCTTTTTCTTTCTCACACACACACACACACACACAAACCTATTTCGTGTTTTTTTTTTTTGTCAATACAAAGAGCAGATGAGGGATGCATCAAACTGTTTGCACATCAATCATTTAAACACACTTGGCAATCTTGTCACATCAACATGTCTAATTTGAAAAGATGTTAATGATATGACCATGCTGATATACAATAAACAGCTGAAATACACACACACACATACGAATGCTGGCAAACTTCCACATATGTTTTCAGTATTTACATTTACAAAGTATGTGTCTGTGTTTGTTGGAAAAGTGAAGAGTTGTTGAACACAGAAAGGCCTATGCAAATCATAAGTGGTAATGATATCAATAGCTCTCAACTCTTCAATCATTTGTGCATAATTCATAATAAAAATCTTGCTTCTGGTTGCTTATTTCAGGAACTACAACTTTTCTATAAAAAAAAATAGGGGAATATATTTGCATTTCTTATTACAACACAACTCTGATGCAATTCTAGGATACATCTCCTGTCTGTAGATTTTATGTCAAAACAAAGGAAATTTAGTAAAGATTTATGTGCAGGTCAATGGGAGACTATGAGGTAATGACATAAATGCCTCATCTAATTTGCATACATGGTGCTACAGAAAAGGAATGTTCAGTGTGAAAGTATGAAAACTTTCAATTTCCATGATTTCCTTATTTCAGGTCTGATATTGATGAAGTTTCATTACTCAGAGGCATGTCTAGTTTTTGATCTATACATCAACACAACACAGATTTAAAAACATATTTTTAAAGTATTTGCCCACAGGGACTGATAAATATCTGCATGTATAAAATCCACATATGTACAGCAAAATCTGAAGGAATGGATATTTCAACCTGACTTCAGTCTACTTGCCTGAAATGAATATTTCTCTGCAAAGGATATCATAAGAAAATATATATGTAGAGCTATGCAACTGGAGCCTCTGCTTTGAGGGAAGAATTTGAATATGCTGCAATCTCTGGTACTTCATTTAAGAAGTGACACGGAAATATAAAGTTTAATATCAAGAACATTTTCAAAGCTCAAAACCTTCCCTCCATACATTCCAGAGCCTAATCACTGTAACTTTTTTTTTTTTATTATTATACATGGAATCATAATGATGAACTTCAATTATCTTTCTTTTTTTTTATTGTTGTTGATATCTAGTCTTTGCTGATGCGGTCTCATCCAACACAATGGCTGTAATAGTCTCACAAATATAATTTACTGTCTTCCAACTAAAGATCATCATCAGTCAAACGATCACATTACACAACCAAGTAATGGAAATGTACATATAAAGGTGCATCTGGTTTCAGTCTGAATTCATAGACAGGATTTCCATGGCCAGCATATGCCCTCTATAGTCTTCCAGTTAGAAATAAAGATGTTTGTAATGATACAAAAGTCTGAAAGCTAGACTAATAGTTAGACATAAGTTTGATGCTTGGGAAGCCATGTGATGGGGTCGAAACCAATAATATTTCTCTAACCTTTACAAGTAGTCAAGAGCAACAAAAGTAGGTCCACAGAAGGAACACCTTCCAACAGTGAGTAAGAAAGAGAGACAGAGACAGATGGTAAGAAAGCAAGAGAGGGAGAGAGAGAGAATAAAAGGGACAAGAGAAGAAAATTGGGGAAAAATTATAAATGAAATATTAAAGAAATATAGAAGAGAGAAGGGGAGAGAGAAGTTATGAGAGCATGTATGGGTCACAGTTTCTTACTTGTCATGAATAGGAATGGAGAGCATGTTATGGTATCTTTCCCATAGATGACTGTGGTGTTATTCCAAGCCAGATGTTCACACTTTCATAGACAGTGAGAACAAATCAATTGAAATAGTTAAAAGGGAGAGGTGTTACAGAGGAAATAGTGTGGGAGATGATATATACATAGGAAATATCAGGGGGACCACCTAGAAGTGTGCATAGCTGATTTTGCGTGTCATTATATGATGTATGTATATATCATGATCGTGACATAGAATAACTGACATGTTACTGCTGTTCTCAGAGGGTCAATTAAAGATCAAACTAAGATATAGTGAAAGGAGAGATGTGATGTTTATTTCCAAGGAAGGATAGAAGAAAAATATATGGAAATTCAGATACTGTACATGATAGAATATTGTAGTAAAGAAAAAAATATAAAATGAATATGTCTGTGGCAGAGAAGAGGCTCCTGGTTTGTGAGGATGAAACACCATAAGGTAAACATGATATGTAGAAAATCTAATTTCAAGTTGATTTACTTTGACAATGACAATAAAAAAAGATGCATAAAGATGCATCAAGCTGCATTTGAATTATGATTCGAATTACAATTCAAATCATCTGCTGTGATTCTAATTAGTTTGTGTTGTTTGTGTCATTTGAATGATGATTCTAATGATGCTTAACTAGAATCATCATTCAAATGATGGACTATCTGTACATGGGAAAACAGTCTCTGACTTCTCTAGGTAACTTGATCAATACAAAACCTGCAAGCTGTCACACATCAAGCAAATCAAAGTGCTTTAAACTTCAGAAATTCAGCTAAATAATTGAAGTCCGAAAACCACTGAGTCTCGCCAGGCACCAGGCTATGAACAATTGTGAAGATAATTGGTAACCAAAACTTTCTCCCACTCCTCAGTCATTTATTCTCCTGTTAGTAAACTCAGCGGAGGGT
Source organism: Diadema setosum (assembly GCF_964275005.1). Classification (NCBI taxonomy): domain Eukaryota; kingdom Metazoa; phylum Echinodermata; class Echinoidea; order Diadematoida; family Diadematidae; genus Diadema; species Diadema setosum. The sequence goes on from NC_092706.1 coordinate 15,999,546, forward strand.
CCAGGCAGGAGCCAGGGGTATCACTCTCAACTCGTCTTACGCCTATCATTGTCTTGTAATGGTGGTGGGTGACATGGAAGAAAAACAATATCATCATTCTACAGTTCAGGGGCAAGTTATCAAAGAATGGGGTCAACGACCTAAAGAGAAACAGCCATGATATGAAAAGCAATAAGTTTGTATCTTTGTACCATGCACCCTAATGGCCCAGACATAAGACACTGGAGAATGAAAAGATGATTAACAATCTCCTCCAATTTGGTGTTTTACTCCATGTCTTGGAGAAGGGATGGAGGTTTAGAGAAACAACTTTTCAATTAATTACATGTCTCTTCATCTCCATCCTCAAATGTAATTCTTGCATTTAATGTCATTATTGGTAGAACAAGTTGAAGAATTCATTTATTTTGCATTTGATGATGGCGCCATTCTCACTGGGTATTTTTTCTAGGAATGTTCCTATTGTTGCTGTTTCGTAAATGTGTGGTCAAAGTTAGGATTGGGCTTCATCTCCTCAAACCACAGCAAATTCACAGGAAATATATCTGAGTGCAATAGTCAACACTGAATAGGAGAAAATATGAACATGATTTGTTTTCATGCTACGAACAGAGAATTTCACTCATACATGCTGCTCTACACTTAAACATCATGAAGCTTGATAAGGGCAGATTAAGCAAGAGAACACAACAGTTTCTATATGTTATAAAAGTAGATATCAACTAAAAAGTGATTGAACAAAAGGTATTTTGAAAGGCATATCCAACGTGCATTTCACACATACAACATTGAGAGGAGATTGACCTCCCAAAAAGTTATTACAATTAATCTGACCTAATCCTGTGAAACCTCTTTAAGATATTGGATAGAAAAATAATATTGTTCTGAAATGAGAAAAAGAAATAAAAACATTTTTTTTTTCAAGTTGGTCATCATACAGAATGTCATCTATTCACAGCACAAATAAGATCCCATTAAGGCTACATGAACCTCCATGAGACACTCAAACTTATTAGGGCCTACTACAGATGTATACTAGAGGTATTGACACAAATGTTAAAACATGAATTCAAAGAGGGTGCTTTTTGTAAACTTGGTCGCAAACTTTATGCCTTCTTCTTTTGACGAAAAGTTGAATTTAATATGATTTCCTCTAAGCTGATGGCTTTACTAAAGTGTAGTAGGACTTTAAATATACCCTCTTCATATGTCACATCCCAAGCTAACATATGATAGCTACCAACAGATGTCCAGCTGTGATCCAGCCCACATTCCATTGGTGTGGGTAATGGGGGAGGGGGAGGAGGGACAAAATAGGGGAGGGGAAGGAAGGGGCAAGGGTATTGCCAGTGATCGGAAAGCTGGGGAGGGGAAGGGGGTTGGGAGGAGGTATATCTAGAACAAATTGTCTCATCTGTAACCTTATACACTGCAGAATAATAACAAACAAACAAAAATGTATGAAGAGAGTTTTACAGAACACGTAGTTGTGAAGAGTGCAGAGAAAGAGGATTTTACAACACATCACAGATGAAAAATTTGGATGACAAGTGACAAAATGTCCTCACCTCTTCTCTTCTAACATGATAAAAGTGTGGCTCTTTCCAGATAACATTTATGAAAAAAAAAGTAGAACTTCCACAAAATTAAATGTTAAAATTGATCACAAACATCAGGGTTCAAACTGCATCTCTCTGACCCCACCCCAGGAAAAAGAATCTATCTCAGCTTTGAGAATGAATCCATACTTGAATAAGAGATGCTGCATGTCAGTTTGTGAGCTCATCACTGCAGTATAGGTCATGACATGGAATGAATTCTTGGCAGATTTTGAGATGGAGGTTATACAGGAGAGACAAGTTCTGGCCTCCATATTGTCTGCACAATTTGGAGATGTGGTGTTAACTCGTTCCATACAGGAACCTGGTGGCCTGTATACTAAGTCTATGGGAATTTTAGAATTTAGTATGGAATGGGTTTATAGTAAAGGACACTGATAACTAGTCTCACCTTCAAAGGAACATAAATTGCTTTAACTACTATGTAGACTCAAGACAAGGATTTATCTTGATGTGAAGAAGGCAGATCGAAGAAGTTTAATGCTGACTTTATGAGTCCATGTAAGCTAAGGTTTTGGTTTATCATATTAAGGCCTTGTATACTTTTAAGATGGCTTAGATCTGTCTAATAAAAGGATTTTTTTATGAGGAGTTCTAGTCTAAAGAATAATTTTCAATCCTTGGAAAGTATAAGTTGCTTTGTTGCTTTTATCTCTTTTTTTTTTGCTAACAATCAGAGATAAACTGGGCTAATGGTTGTTGAAAGACAACTTACAAGGGAAACCAAATACAAGAGCTTCAATTAATGTCTCAGACACACAATGAGAGTAAAAGAACATTTATAGAATACTTTCACTTCCCACTGCTACGTGCACAGATGCACAGACCAACATTGCCACATGCTCTTTTAAAAGGAAACATCATATAAACCTTGAAGATAATTAAAAATAGAATTGGAGAGCTTGCACAAGAGGTGGTCTTGACCTTTGAAATGATGAATAGTGGAGAGTACCCCTGAAAAAATATTAAGGCATGACATCTTGTGAACTCCTATCATTACCCTGTTGAAGACAATCTCATTTTGCTCTAACACATGTTTCCTATAGGCACCTGCCCAAATATACTCAAGACAAGTCTTCAATGGGTTAAACAAATCTGCACTCCACTCTTTTTCTTTTTGTTTTGTTCTGCTTGTCATGGCTGATGCTAACAAAAATAACCCTATGACTACATCTTGGAGCCAGCAGGTGCAAGTATGGATGACACCTACACTGGGACTTCATCTCACTGTGAATACCATAGATGATGACGAGATGAAACTGAGATGCTGTCCTACTTTCACTTCCAATACAGAAGATGGTGCAAGCCTCTATGAATCAGAATAGAATTGTATTGATATAAATCACCCTGATGATAACTCTATTCATAAGATATTGACTGCGCAGGTAGTAATAAATAGATGGCATCAAGTGTTGGTCTCAACTGGTAATGTGACACGAAATCATCTACACCGTATGAGACCGGCACTTGTAGTATACACCAAATTTTCAAGTATCCATACGATGTGTCACACTCATTTAGTTGCATTTTCATCTTTGCTGATTGGATAGCTTCTTCAGTGACAAAAATAAATCATATTGACAGGCTTCATTTCATGTTCTTGTGAAAACAAAAAAGCGTAAAAGAGGATCTAGAAATATTCCACATTATTCTGCCAAAACAACTGCGTACAGTCATTGTTCAAAATAATGAAATGTTGTGTGGATAGCCAGCTAGGTACAGAAGTAGACTGCTGTGGCCAACACCCACACTAACCATTTAAAAAATTTGCTTGAATTTTAGTCTTGCACTTAGGATCAGCACATTTATATTATCGAAATCCAACATAAAAACAAAAGTTGGATAACTTGCTTAGTCTGGTGAGCAGGACTCCTGACAAGTACCTTGATCAACTACCTTGATGGAATCTACAGTGATATACAGCATAAAAAGTCTCACTGCTTTGTGGGTTTCTAGCCAAGCAAATAATACCACCCAATACCATCAATATTATATCACATTACTAGGACAATACACCAGCACCTAAATTCTAAAAACAGCCACTCAGGATGTTTGCAAATACACATCAAATGAGAGAAGAGCCTGATTTGATAGAGGGAAGAAAATGGGAGGAAAAACTGAAAGAAATGGAAGAGGCATGAATCAAGATAATTAACTCGATGATGGAAATGGTTTTACGGTGAAACCAAGCAGGAGGCTGACACTCCTCCCACATAGAGATACCGGATGATACACCACTTGTCATCAACTGGATGATGGTGGAGGAACCTGTCACTTGGTATTGATGGGGTAAAGATGGCACTGGGTGTGGCTTAGAGGATTTCTTGGCCTCAAAACATGCAGAAGTGGCTTCTTTGGAACAAAGTCATAGATATTCCCTCTCCTAGAAAAGTTGGTCTTTGCATTCTCAAGGTTATCATCCATGGGAAATAATGGACTTGGCCCATTAAGTGATGACACATGTATGGGAAGGTACTCTAAAGAGTGCCTTTTGGATGGAAAAAGTAGGTAAGTGTGAGACAAAATTGTTGCAGAGACAGATATCCTCTCAGGTTTGCTCCTGGTTCCCTGATGCCTCAGATTTCTGTGTGCCATGACACATTTTAGTGAGTAATTATTTATGAAGGGATAATCAGGTTTGAAAGAATTGGCATGTAGGTGTTTATACATCAGTATGCATTCTTGATATTCTCCCACACTCCTGGGTTTATACAGAAGTAAGTTTGGTATTTTTTGGTAGATCAACATTAAAGGGAAGATGTATATTCCTCAACTTCCTCACTTATTACAACTGGGCAAGATCTCACGGAGAATCAATGGGTTGATTGCTCAACAGCATGAAATGGTTTCTCAGTAAACTTTAGGCCACAATTGTACAGAGTAGCAGAGGTGTCCTAGCTATTATTTTTATCTACTTCGTCCATCAGCTGTCTGCCTGTATCTCTGTCTCTCCTCACTCAAACAACTGGACTAGAACCAAACGTCAAACCTAGCTCCATGGGTTTCACAGGTTGATGCCCCGCATCAGCTGGTCTCTTCAGGGGAAGGGGGAGGAGGAGGGGGTATGGTGGTGTGGGGTGGTGAGTGGGAGGAGAGAATCAGCAGTTCAATGTAGCATGGATTATAAGTAGTGATATATGATTTAGAATATCAGATTTTTTTAGATATGATAACCTATACCAATTAATTAATCAATTTATTTAAAAGAATCAGAAGGGTATGAAGGACAATTAATTATATTTTCCTCTAACCTATTCTTCACAAACATATTATTTAAACAGTTTCAGTGAAAAACATTCAGCATCTATCAAATCGTTGCAAACATCAGACATCTTTACAAGCTTCAAAAGATGTGCTTCAGTTGATTTTATATCAGGAGATTTCTTTTTCTTTATACTATGATTTAGCTGGGATGGTTTCTCTATATTCCTTGTGGCCTTAAACTGCTAGCCATAGCCCTTAGAGAGAGATTAGAGCCCTGATTAAACAGTGACAACTGTTACCTTGCGTAACAGCCAGCTGTGTGTGGTTTGCCGAAGTATCATATGCCATTCCCCATACTGGTTTCACCTCTGACTTTTATCAATTAATATGGGCTAATCACTTCCCCAGCTGACCTCCTTTTAACCACACTGCCACGCGCACACATCACTTTTAAATACCCAAACAGTTAGCTTACCACCGAACAGAGCCTTGCATTCATATCAAACTGACTTTGGCAAATGTTACAAAATCTCTGACTCTGAAAAATCACATTTTGTATGGGAGTTTCCAAGTGCATTAATTTGATCAAGAAGTACATCAAATCTTTTTTTTTTCACTCAGTTAAAAAACCTGTCACTGTATCCCAGTTCATTGCCAAAAATCAACATTCTGGTGTAGGAGAGAAAGAAAATCAATCATCATTAAACCATGATGCCAAGAATGACAACTGAAATGCTTTTTAAGTGTTGGCAATCAAAACACCACACCAAACATGTGAGACAGAACCCCACATTCTATGTCCTGTTCTAGAAAAATAAAAATCAAGGCAGCAGAAATTGCCATTTGTAATTCATGGCAAATTCATCGAACAATAGACAATGCAGTGCTCATAGTTGTTCTTAAAAAAAAAAAAATCCTTTTCAATATGCTTTCCTTCTGTTACAAAAACTAACACTTTTCACATACAGTAGGAGCTAAACATATTCTTCTAATCCATAATTCTTCTCTTTGTCAATCAATCTCTTTACTCTCGAGAGAGAAAGAAATATCATGAATTTCTGCCTTGCAAACACTCACAGTCTCCTCCTTGTCCATTTCAATATGTGAACAGTAAATTTCAGAGGTTATGAATAAACATAATCCAAACTCAAAGGTGATTGGCTGGGGTAGCTTGTAATGAAACATAATGACAACTACATGGCTTCCTCACCTCTACAAAAACATGTAAATCACTAACATAACCTTGTTTTCTTTACATGATACTTGGAATCACTGACGGTAAATATGTCAGGATAATACAGGCAAAAACCAGAGAGAAACAGTGAGGATATAGGTAGGATATGAAATGACCAAAGACTTAAAATAGAGAAATTGGACAGTCATTCTCTTTGCACAAGAACTTACATATTTAAGTATAGATTTCACTACTTACAGGAAACTTGGATTTGAAATGTCACCAATCCCCCAAACTAACAAGGCACATAATCATAATGATTACACAATTACATTTTCTATGAAGTTTTATCTATGTATTTTTTCACACAGGTTGGGTCATTTCCTATCAAAAAGTAGTTTGTCCTTGAACGGAGATGTGGCTGACTATAGACGTGATATCCTCTAAATATAGATGGAAGGATTAAGCATGCCTACAAAACCACAAAAATACAGAAAAGGGCCTGCCTAGCAACCAATAAAGATATGCCATACAGATAGATGACAGAGAGGGTAAGGTTGCCCTCCACACATTATCACAAGGAACTTATCACATTAATATAAAGACAAGTTGTGTCAACTGTGACTGCTCTATAGCCCTATCGAGGCCCCAGGTGGTCTTCAGCTTATATGTCTTAAATAGATATTTCTCCTGTCAGTAACTTTGGCACAGATATGTATGATATGAATACAAAACAAAATGATACTCCTTTATGCCACTGATATCAACTATAGTCATATAGATGTTGAATTTGAATTCCTATATACATCAACAGTATCTTTATGTAATCTTAATGACAGCATGGGATTTTGTGATCTAACAAAATGTTTTAACATCTGGTATATAAATCATCTTACTCACTGAAGACCCCACTCACTCTAAACTTTTCTATCCCTTTAAGGAACAGTTTCAAAAGATGTGAAGAGCTCACTTCCGAGGCAAACATAAAAGCAACAAAAATATCTTTGAACCTTGAACACAGAATTTAAAATGTGTGTGGGCAAAGGCGAAACCAACAACACTCCCCCCTGTTTGTTTGGAGAGTGTTATTTGTTCCTCATTTTATTTCCAGATTTTCCTCAAACTGAATGTGATAATGGTTTGATAAGGACAGTACAAAGAGTGACTCATGTCTTCTTCCTAAATGGCTTGCAGTTGGTCAATCAAACAGAGAAAACTGAAAATGAAAACCATATTGAATACTTTAAACAGATCTAATACTGACTATTCATCTTTCTTCTCAACCTCAATCTTTGAAGAGTTCCTCAGGAATTTCCTTTTCTATCCTTTTCTATGTCTCTTTTCCTGTGGTTAGGTGGATATTGTGTGGATGTAATATAAATTTCCTACTACAATAACCTCTTGACACGTTTCAGACAGTTGTGAAAACATTTACATACTTTTGGTAGGATACTAATGTGTTTCACACTAACAGCACAAACAAAAGGATACTACACCAATTTTATCAATGGAGGGAAATATTTGATGTGGCTCTACTGATCATCAAACAATTGCCCACTGATTACCCACTAGATGATTTGTAAATAGAAATCATGGATCTTGTGACTGAGTTCAGTGTATTTCACAGTAATTGAGACCTTGATCTAAAACCAGAGGAGACATACATTTTGCAACTGTTCTCTCTGTCAGTGATGTCACTCAAAAGAGTCTACATCAAAGAGTACATGAAAAAAAAAAAATAACCCAAACATTTTCTATGGCAACAAACTAATGTGTAAACACATTCACCTAATGAAATAGACATCATACCAATTCTGTGAATTATGATTGTGATTTGAAACTGTGATTCATAAATAAACATGGATGTAATATATATATATATATATATATATATATATATATACATATATATATTTCAATTGGAAGATTTTGCATGAACATCCATAACTTCACGTCAAGAATCAGTGACTTCATTGCAATTGGAAGTCATTAACCTAACATTGTCAGAGTAAAATATTTGGGTACCAGATTTACACTAATCTTAAAAAGGTACAGTGTCAAGAATATACCAATTCAGGCATATCCACATGTCCAAATAGTGATAGAGCAACTCAGTCATTGATGCTTACAATGCCTCAAAAATTGCTAACAGAAATATTTGACAGTAATACTGTGGAAAGGATGTATTTTGCATGTTCAGAGAGTGTGCTGCTGCTAGGGCACACTTTTATGATTTTGTTTTTTTATCAATAAATGGGCTAGCATGTGGGAGCTGTTTTATGAGTCATATCACTTAAATAGGCCCAGTTCCAGTGCAGTGATTAAGTCATTGAGAGTAATGATTGTAGAATTGTCAATTAATGGGGTATTCACTTTGGAGGGGGGGGGGGGTTGGGATGAGTAAATGTTCAACAGAGAATTTTCATTTGTACTGTAAATAATGATTACCAATGTGTGCATCACTCTGTTGTTTGCTACTGTATCACCAACATGAGGTACCAAACAAGAGTGTACAAAACACATTGGAAGCTTAGAAAGTCCAAGAAGATTAAATTTTGACTTCAGAAGACCAATGCCATTTCCATTCTCTCACTGTCTGATCAAGGGAGAGCTTTGGCTGAAATCAAGCTGCATGCAATTCAAATCTGTTTTTGTCAAGTGCCACATTGAAATGTGTCAAACTGGGGAAAGTATTTCTTGAAACTCCTTCCTATGTATCAAAAGACAAGAAAGAAAAGAAAGGCACATCTGTTGGATTTTATCACAAAATCAGATTGCATTACTGCAATCTTACAAATGAAGAATACAGTTTTTCATAGCCCAGCTTTATAAACTCCAGCCCAGCTTTATAAACTCCTCTGTTTAACATTCAGTGTCCATCATTGTTAGTGTTGATGCAATATGAATGAAAAATTTAAAAAGAAAAATCATTCAACTTACCGGCACAGAGTAGAAAAGCGACATGTTTACTTCTACCTGGAATTCTCAGATCATGAAATTGAAAGCAAAGCTGCTGATTTTGAGAAGATGACTACTGCAAAGTCTAAAATCTTGCCGATATACGCATTGATCCAAAATTCTAGACGAGCATGAGTCACATGTCAAAGTTCATGAATGTCAAAAGGTCATGGTCCGTACAAAATCACTTTGTCCCACGCTCTTCCTCCAGAAAGAATCAACATACAAATGCTTCCTCTATTCTTTTTTTTTTTTTTTTTGCTTTTCTTCTTATTTTTTTTTCCACAGCAAAAGTAGCACAAGTTGGGAGCAAATTGCAGACTATACCAGAAGCAAGAGCCTGCAAAGTGGGAAACGATACATGAATCTTCCTACCTTGGCAACAGCATCATACCCTTGGTATACATTTAACAGATAACACACAATAAGTTCAGAGTTCACAACTTTTATGAGTTGGCATCACATCCACAATGTCTACAAAGCACGAAACGGGGCCAACCATGAGAATTAAAGACGCGAATCAAACCACATGTAAAGCAACAAATAAGCTATGAAGAGCACAGTACCACTGACAGTGAAGAATAAAAAAATAGTAGCCACAAGAAAGCCCCCTATCTATGTACAGTGATGGAGTAGTTATGAAGTTGGGACTGAACAGTTTGGGATGCACTGCAATAGGGCAAGGGTGTTAGTCACTTGAAATGGCAGGGAGGAGGGGGGAGGGAGGGATGGTCATCAATCGATGAGTGATGGTAGCTAAGTTGGGGTGTTGATGAGAGAGAGAAAGAAGAGGAGGAGGAGAAGGAGGAGGAGGAGGTGGAGGTGAGAGGAAAGGCATGGCTCTGGAAGATAGACTAAGGATTGAAGAGAAACCATGCTAAAGTATTCATGGGGGGGGGGGAGAAATGAGGAGGAGTGGGTTTGGTAGAAAAGAAGATAGTGCACATAGTGACTAGGGATTGTATGGGGAAGGTGAGGTGGTGGAGGGGAGCAGGAGTCCAGGGGTGAGAAAGGCAAAGAAAATCAAATATTCGTCGCTGGGGTGACAAAACCTCGTATCTCAAAAATGTCAAATGTTCAGGAGAGCCAAAAAACATGGCGGCCAAAGCACTATACTGAATGGGATATCCGCCCCTTTGACATGCCATGGTGGCTTCATTTTTGGGGTAAGACAGCTGGGATTTGGACAGGACATCACTTAACCGATTATTTGACCACTAATGCAAAAAAGTCATTTTCACCAAAATTTGAGATACAAGGTCTTGTCACCCCAGCGACGATATATGAATACATAAGCATTATGACTGCAACAAGTAAGTCTGAGAAGTTTCCTTCCTAACGGAGCATCAGTTTGATGAGAAAAGAAAGAATAGTGAAGAGGGTGGGGTAGAGGTAGAGAAAGGACAAGCTGTAGGGAAAGACGGAAGATAGACTAGCAGGATGGGGTTTGGAGGAGAGAGGGGTGAAAGAGGGGGAGGGAGGGGAGAAGAGATGGGGCCCTAAAGGACAGACCATATTGGACAGCAGGAGGAATGTGTGTCATCCAGTGATACCAGGATGACTCACTGATGATGTAGTAAAGTTATATCATGAGACTCTCCTTGATACAGGAGACTTTGTGGTCTCATGCTGCCAGGCAAATATTTCAACCACAAAACCAGAAAAATCAAAACTGTGGTCATATGCACGCACTGAACTTTTGATTATGGCATATACAAAATAGCTATTCTGGCCATCTGATTACAGGGGCAATTCTAAATTGAAAATATTGCTGAATTGCAAATATTGCTCAATTACAGATACTTGCTGAAGCTGTCAGCTCCAACAAAGTTATAGATGTAGTTGAAACTTGGAGATGAAGTACACATTACCGTACAAAGCGTATTATATGACAAAGACCATCCAAAAAGCTATATGCTTGATCTATTTCACATGAGAAAAGGCTTGATGAAAGACTACACCTTCTTCATCATACAGTTAAACTGCAGATTAGTCTTCATTCATGTCTCTGAGATAACTTGTATTATACACATATATGCATGTCTGTAGCACAATTCATAGCAAGCTCTGTTTGGGTGGGCAGTCAGCCAGAATGTACACAGAGACTGGAATCTTTCTTCCAAAGTTTACTCTTGCTGGCAGTCATAAACATCAGTGCTGTAAAATTACAAGATGGGTCATCAGTCTGTAGGATGGTTTCAACAGAAGAATGGTGAGATAATTGCGCTACAGGACAGCTCTCATGATACATCATTTTGATTTGAGGCACATATTTCAACAAATGAAGTGGGAATGGCCGCAGACCAGACTTTCTGAATGCAGAATGATCTACTGGTTTGATTATTTTTGTGGGTGGGGTGGGGGGTGGGGGGGGGGGTCTATTCTCATGGATGGGTGTAGGACAAGGTTAAGATAAAGCCAGATGAATCATTGAGAATAAGATAAAGACGAGATGGAGATGGGAAGAAGATCGGAGATAAAGGATGGAATGGAGGAAGAGGGGAGTGAATGTATAGGGATGATTACATGATGAGGACACACACCAACACACACACACACACACACATATGAAATTACGCAGAACATATTTTGAGATCTTGAAGTCTTTTTAACATCCCATTCTATATTTTCGTCATGACTTTTTTCCCCACAGAGGAGTGTAGAGGAACATAAGGTAGGAAGCCATTTCAATACAATTAGAGCAGCTGATACTGTGAGTGCTAATTTTAGCTGTCCCCTTAGTTGAAAAACTGAAATACAGACCCCAGCTACGTGTCCTTTCACTTTGCTCTGAGATGCCGAAAGGTCAGATGAGAGCTGGCCCATGGCAGCCTGGAATGCTGAACAGCACTGGAGCCAGAGAAGCCGGCATTTCAAGGAAATTGCCTCATCACACAAACTGCTGGCTTTTCTGATATTGCCTGCAAGGCCAGTCACTGGCCAGAGAATGAAGGGGGATCGGGGAGGAGATGAGGAAACTGGAAGAGGAAGACATCAGGAGGGATGAAACTAAACCACACCCATCACTGAATACTGGCCTTCACTCTCCAAAGATGGAGCAGTGTTTTTGGCTTTCCATATTAATGGAATTGTGAAATAACATGGTATTCACAATCATTAATATTAGGACTCTCCTGCTGTGCTCTGTGCATGATGATGATGGTGAACAGTAAACCTTGCTGGTTATCTATCTCTCTCCAACAGACCCATCTGCACAACTGACTGCTGCACTCTTGCTGAAGATGCCTGACAATTTAGGTATTGATGATGATAGTGGTTACTGTGATTAGCAGATGCTAACATACAGGAAAGGAAAACAGGCCATGGCATCACTGTCATTCATTTTCTGTAAATACATTTCAGAATTCTAAATACAAACAAAACATAATTCAGGAAAGAATTTTGGAACAGACATTAGCTTTTATGATGGTATTTTCATTTTTAATTTTACTATATGACTATTTGTGCAATTAGTCCAATATGTATTCAATTTATATTTGATTTGCTAGAATGGTAGGTGCTGACAATGGGGATAATGACTAGCACTAATGATGATGATGATGATCACAATGACAACAACAAAATGTTGATTTTTATAATGGCAATGATAACAGTAATAGCAACAGTAGTAGTAAGTATAATAGTAATAGTAATAGTAACAATAAACAATACCATTGTTTATCATTTTATCGTAATATGCAGCAGTGTCTCAAAACAGCAACAACTACACTTGTTTCTCTGCATATCTATCCAGATGGGTATGACCAGTGGTCTTGTTACTCTACCCACACAGGGGTAAATGACACATCATGGGGATAGGAACAGCCTTGGAAGCTAGCTGGTTCCTCAACACTCTCGGCTTCTTGTGATCTAGGCACTGTCATGGAACCGTCAAGGAGATCAGATCACATGCTCTATGTCAACATCTACTGTAGAAAGGTCAGAGGTCATTATGGCACAGTGCCTCACCAACCTGCTGGTACCCCTTTAAAGGTAAAATGTCATGTTGTGGGGACACAACAGGATACACAATCTATGAAAGAAACTTAATAAAGATTTACCAATTATTCTTTCAAACTTGAGACATTACATGATGTGTCCTTAAATCTTAACATCATACTGATAGTTCATTATACTAAGCTTTAATTGCTTGACCTTTGATTTGCTTCACTGCACACTGGAAATGTTACAATAACAGAATGTCATGAATTGGAATATGTTTCATTGCAAACAATGAAAAATTCTTTGATTATATTTTTGTTCAAATAATGATCATGAATGTGATACTAGATGGACACTATAAAACATACATGCAGCTCAGGTACATGTTGATTTACATTTTGATAATAATGTCACAAAGTCTGAAAACATGGGCACTTTATTTGCCAGGCTAAATGAGAGATTTGCAAATATTTTTTTATTATAACAAATACTACCAGTTCTCCTAAAAATGGTCAGTTGGTCAGTCAGTCTTTAAAAGGAAAGTTTAGTCTGTGTTCATTGAATGCCCTCTTGTCCAACATGTGTGATTATCTGTTATCTTGTGTCTTGTAGCAATGACTCTAGCTACCAAGATGACAGCAAGCCAAATGTTTTGGGAATATTTTACAAAGATACATCCAGGACAAAAATTGTGTAAGCCTTGAATTGAGTATGACCATGAACTAACTGGCCACAGATGAGAGTGTATGCATCAGAGCTCTGCGTGTGACAAGGGTAGATGTATTGGTGAGCCGTGTGGGAAGTGGGAAAAGAGGCATTTCATCTGGATGTTTTTTGATTCTCAGATCCAAGAGTCAGATGAAGCAATCTATTCATTACCAGTTGTCAGTTATCTGGTTTACAAGAAATAGACTGCATTGGTAGAAGCATCTGTCACAGTGACAGAAATAGTCCAATGCAGAGGAATGGAGAGGGGTTAAGGTTGTTAATGATGAACAGACCACCCCCAGCCCACTTTGGAACAGTCTCGCCTGTAGGTGTCATAAAGCATGTGCCTGTTCTCAGTAGAATGTCCCATTAACGCAATGGGTAATGAGTTCAAAGTATGCATTTTATTTCCTCATCCCCTGTAGACAAATAGTATGGCCCAGGAGGCAGATAAGCACTACTGTATCAATTTCCCTCTGACTGTTCGACTCCTTTGTTTGCGGCGATCTATTAATACAAACTGATATATAGCTATGGCAAATACATCTGGGCAAGCACACAGACATAACCTCTCTGATGAATGGAATGGCCTACAGGATTTGATTTCAATTCCAGCCTCCATCACTCATTGGACCATTCCACTTTAGTTGAGGGATGAGTGCAGCTCTATATCATGATATATAATCTGACCTTGAACCCCAAAAAGATTGACAATACTTCATCCTCAAAGTAGGCTTACCCCTGTGCACATTCATCCTGGGTACTACAGTTTGCTTGGACTATTCCAATGCACATGACAGGTTAAATGAAAAACATTGTTTTTAAAGAAAGATGTATTACTACTCATTTCAGAAAATGTCAAACCTCTACATCTTTATATCCATTTGAAGCACATAAATCAATTAGACAAAGGGAAAAGCAGCCACCAGCATACAGTAGCTACTTGTATTACATCTACCTTGTGGTTAAATCAGAGTTTAAATATTTGTTGCGAAGAAGATAGTCCTAATTACAGAGGTGAGACGTTGGTGACTCTATAGTGAAAACTGATTGTTTTAGTCTGTGGTTATCTTCAAAGCGAAGACAAATATGTGGATCTAAGATAAGTTGAATTACAAGTAGCAATCTAAATGCAGGAATAAAGCCGTGTGTAATCAAGAAAACACTTTGCTGCAATTAGTGAACTATCAGAAAGACTGTGCACTTTATGATGATGTACTTCAATGGGTAGATATGAAGAGTTTGAATGCCAAAACAGATAAACAGCATTTTCAAAGTTTTTTTTTCAGTAAGGTCATCACAAAATACAGAAAAATTGATCTTTTCAATGAAACTGCACTAGTTACATAAAAGGAAATATTTTTGAAGATAATAAAATAATCACATATATTCTAACAATTACTTTCTTTGTTTTTCAGCAGCTTTAATCTCAAATACCTCATAATGATAAAAATAGACATATGATATAATATCTTCTATCTAAACTCTTGATTATGTGGGTGATGTTAAGGGGGAATTAGCTGCTTCAGAGTCACATGGCCTTAAAAACCACAGTACAAAAAGGCAAAGATATCACTTTGATATAGAATACACAGAAAAAAGCAACCTTCCGGCTCTATTTCAAGTTCCTTATATAATCAAAATGTGTGACATCACTGAGACTGGGGATTTTTTTTTTATTACAATAATTTGATTCTGTTTGTCAAGGTGAGAAGAAAGCTCTGTCACCCACATGATCTACGAAAACAAAATTAACATGTTATAACCCTCTGGACCTTCAGTTAATTCTTGATAGTTGATCTTTGTCAATTCACTTGATTAAAATTCCACATTTGTTGGGCTGCAATAATTGAAACAGTCATAGCACAGTCAACCCAATTCTGAAAGGATAATGCCAGTTTTACTCAAATATAATCATGAATTGTAATCAACATATTACACACACACACACACACACACACATATTCATCATCATCTTCACTGTCATATTCATCATCATAATCATAATCACATATTTAACTGAGTGTCGTATTTACAAATACATACTCATGCTTGGCTATACATTTCGTGGTAAAGCAGTAAGATTGTATTCCTGCCCCCGTCCTCCCCTCCCCCATACTGTCAAACATGTAGAACATAAAGTGATGAGCCTCTTTCCCAGAGAGTATGTTGATTGGACCACCCACAGCTTGCTGCAAAAGCTTCGTCTTTCCAATTCACCTATCAATCAATCCAGATCACAAGCTTTAATCCTTTCAATGCCAAAACGTTGTCTTCGGAATGAAAATCTCTCTTCAAGGATTTCAAGATCCTCTGATATTCAAAAGACTTTTACTTAACTACAATTGCACCACTATATTTAAAAGACTTTTACTTCCCTACCACTACATTTATATGTGTTAGTTATTGTACCTTTGATTATGAAAACTATTTTTAAATCACAAATAACGAACTTTTTAAACATCTTATTCAATAGTTAAGTCATGTGTTTATTTAAAATATCTCTTCTGAAGAAAAAAAAAATCTGGATCTGAAGATGTCATGTGAGCAGGATAATTAAAAATGCAGCTACCAATTTCTTGTATCTGAACATCTGATGACCATGCACATTTTAAGTGATAGTTGTCGTACTAGCAGTTATAGTAAAAGCAGCAATAAGACAATGATAATGATTAGATAATGATAATCATAATGTCAGTAACAATAACAACAGCCGTGATGATAACAATAATGATAATACTATTATCATTGCCACAATGTACACTTAATACCATGCCACGTATGTTAGAATATGACATGAGGTTCTTTGACATACTTTCTCTAAAAGCAAAATGAATGGAGAATAGAAAACTCAATACCTTGTTTGGGTGTAGTTGCTTCTTTCATGACAATCTTATCTATGCTTGCAAAGCTTATAAACTTGAATATCCCACAGTGACAGAAAGCAATCAATAGCATCACTTCTGCTTAGCTTCCCTACCACCTTTTTCTTCCTCCACAAATTTCACAATTCTCTTTCTCTTCTCTTCAACCTCTCTGTTCTTTGAATTCTATCTTTTAGCTTAGAAGTTTGCCATCTGTCGAAACTTTTCTTCTCACCTGCCGACTAGACTTGAAACCCAACGTGACAAGCTGTAATGCTCCACATCAACTTTGTTTATCATCTCCCGTTCCTTCCACCTACAATCGTTTATCGCTCCTGACTCTTGCCCCACCCCAATGACAGCCAACATTTCTCTAAGAATTCTCTAAAAACTTTTAAATATCTCTTATTACTGCTGTCACTTTTCACACATACACACACATACACACAATCTCTCCCTTTCACTCTCTCTCTCTCTCTCTCTCTCTCTCTCTCCTTTTGCAGTAACTGGAAAAGGCAACTCTCTCCTACACATACTATCTCTTTCTCCCTTTGATATGCTCCTTTTTTCCACAAACAAACATATTTTCTCTCCCCCTCACAATTTATATCTCTCTTTCTTTTTAAAGGGATAGTATAGTTTTGGTTAAAATGGGTAGTCTAGTTTTAACTTTTTGCAAGATAATTAGAAACAACTGATACAAAATATTAAAGAGCATACAATTCTAAGAGGACTGGCTAGTTTATTTGATGAAAATCAGTTTTGAAATGGCTGAGATATTCAAAAACAAAGTAAACCAAAGTAGTCCTATGATAAAAGGTGATGGGACCCACTTCCTATCAGACCACTTTGTTTTATTCTGTTTTTGGATATCTCAGCCATTTCAAAACTGATTTTTTTATCAAATAAATGTTTTAATCCCCCTTAGAACTGTATGCTCTTGAATATTTCATATAAGTTGTTTCTAATTATCTTACAAAAATTAAAACCTGAATCCCTATCTCAATCAAAACTATACCATCATTTTATTTTTCATACACACACATACACATACACACATATACATTCACCCTTGTCCTGATATTTCTTCTTGAGTCACTAGTGGTATGTTCCACCCATCCAGTACTGTCTGCTCACTTTGTCTTCTCTGTGTCTATCTTGTCTTATATAACCTCCATATATTCCACTGAATTTCTACTTCAGTCTTATCTGCCTACCCTTTTTCAGCTCACAGAAGTTTTTCTTCACTCAGTACCTGCTGATCTCTATCTTTAACCCCCCCCCCCCCCCACGACAGACATTAATGAGTGCCATCAACCCATGGCGCAACTTTATTGGAGTCGACGCCGCTGACGTGGGATGCAAGATTTGGGGGGACGGTAATATGGAAGGCGCGTGGCGCGTCCGACCTTTTAATCAGGTGAGGTATGTTTGCCGCAGATCACAGGAGAGGAGGCAAGCACCGTAGACGATGCGGAGCGGAGATAAGTAACTCCACGTTGTGCTCGGGGAGCGGGAGACATGTTTTGGTTCTTGGCTTCTACTCCATGCAACATACTAGTGGCATGAATGATATTTGAGGCATGCTCTGGCGACAAATCAGTGGAAATATCATCCTCCATGCTAATAATAGAGCGGCTCAAGAAATGAAACTACACACACTTTATTCAAGCTAATCAGTCATGACATGCTACCAAGCAGATGTTTTCCAAGACCAACCTCCACACCACAACAGCATCAAACATACATACAAACTTATCAATAGTACATAGTCTCTTACATCCCTGACAATAACAGCATACAAAAAAAAAAAAAATCTCCCATTTGTTCTGCATGCAAATCTTCAATTAGTTTTCTTTTTTTGATGTTTATTAATTACAAAAGTACATCCTACATGCACATGGTAAATGTAAAAGGACTCAATTTTCAGTGGGGTAGAGTGAAAAATGTTCAGAATGTATAAATTGAAACAAATGAATCAACAAAATAAATTTTAAAAAAAAAGAAAAATTGAGTACTTACAATCATATGAAAAAAGTGTCAACAAATAGTCAGAATGCATTAAGTTATCCTGAACACACTACATAAAATACAACAGTTTGTGATTGTTTTTGTTTGTTTGTTTGTTGTGATGTACATATAATAAGTGCACTATGGTATTCACAATTCTGTTTGGGGGCCAACACATGTAATTTAAGCATGTAGTGTTTCAAAGGTGAATTATGCTTGTGATTATAAATTCACTCTGACATTAAGGTAAAACAAGTACTGGAAACAGTCGAAGCAATAATCCTGATGGTCAGTATAAGCGTGAATATTCAAGAAAGTTTGTCTCCTGGTTTTGGCTGTCAGATGCCTAGTCCTGATCTTCCTTGTGGGTGAATTTGAAGGAGTAAATAGCCCTTACTTGCCAACAAAAATTCAAGCCACATAGCAAGCTCGTCTCTCAAGGGATGGACACAATGTGTGGAATTTCAAGAATGTTTGGAGTAGTGACAAAGATACTTCACAACAATGTCAGGAATCCTTGTTAGTAAGCTCTTGATTGAGGAAAGGGTACAAAAGATGAAAAAGAAGGGTCAATCTTGTGACAGTGAAGCTTTGATTGAATGTGTCAAAATTGCCCTCTGCTTCTTCTTCTTTTTCCCCCTTTTTTTTTTGGGGGGGGGGGGTGGTTTTATTAAACTGGTTATTGGCAGTCCAAGAAGCTGTGACCAGAATTTGCAGAAATTGCATCCTGACAAATAAAAGTAATATGTTCATACACAGCAGTATCAGCACAGATGATCATAAATCCTCCATCATATTTTCATGTCAAAAAGTAATGTGTTCAGCATCTTTAACTCTGAACTAAGTATCTCAAAAGATAATTATGTATCACTGCACATATACATGTATGTAAAAAAAAAAAATCAGACCTGAAATTTAATATTCAGGGCATTAAAATGATGCTTTGATAAATACAAAACAAATTTCAAATGAATAACACTTTGGCATATATGCATTTCTGTAGGTATGTTTCACATTAGACATT
This sequence comes from Diadema setosum, assembly GCF_964275005.1. Taxonomy (NCBI): domain Eukaryota; kingdom Metazoa; phylum Echinodermata; class Echinoidea; order Diadematoida; family Diadematidae; genus Diadema; species Diadema setosum. Next base: position 16,019,049 of record NC_092706.1, read on the forward strand.
TTTTTTTTCTAAATCTAAATACTTGTATACATATCAATCCTTCTTAAGATAAAATAATGTTACCAGACTTTGTCTGGGAATAATCTGCAAGTTTCCTCTACCTTTAGACAATGTCACATGTTTTTGCAATTTTATGTCTTGTTTATTCTTTTCAAAACATCCATATATGATGTAAGCAGACAGCAGTGTCCTTCTAAAGCAATTTACCTGACAATACAAATCTCTCAAGACCTTCCTCCAGGATAATCATTGGCTACAGTCTAATATTTCCCCAGCTTCACTGTGACAAATTGGAAATTGCACTATCAGGGACATGCAGTGGTCAACATGAATTGCAAATGCTGTCAACAATATCACTTTACCATCAAAATATACCATCCACAAACTCGACGCATTTATCCAAAGCAACAAGCAGTCTATGAATTGGCCCCTGGATTCAGTTTAATGAGGACATTCACAATCCCCCACCATACATCTGTAAAGCCTGCTTAATGCCATTACCTCTAATTGAAACAGCACACACGTTTCACCCCTGACAATGCACTGACACTGATCACACGTGAGCAAGAAAGCATCAAGAGCCCCTAGATCTCATTCAGCGTGTAAAATGTGTTGGCTTGAAACCACGGACCATCACATTCAATCAATACTTCCGAAAACGATACTCCTTTAGTGTGTTTTCATGTGAAAAAGTGTCCTTTCATTGCATATAGATACTGCTGATATCATATGGATATCAGAAATGATTTCAAACTTATAAAAGGACTTGCTTGTTATCATGTTTATTAAACACATTTCTCAACATTTTAGTTACATGAGTCCAGTACACGCAACTCCTTTAAGTGTACAAGCAAGCTGTATTTGCTAAAATCATGAAAACATATTGAAAATAGATCAATTCATTACTGCCCTGTATTTCTCTTAATCTTTACTACATGCACTTTCAGGAGTTCATAGGCATGAGTATAATGTACCCAGTAGCATTTTTGTCAGTACTTCATCCACAACATCATGGCATCTTTGTAATGTTTGCCACTACAAAGTAAAGTCTTTAAAAAAAAGAAGGTAGAATAGACCCTAATTCAACATAAACAATAGAATATAGATTATGTCAAATTTCCAATTAGATAGGTAATTAAAGGATTGGAACATCTTACTGTCTGCCCTGGTGTTAACAAACAAACACCATCTATATTCGTTTGGTTATTTTTTGTTTGTTAAGGCGTTTCAAGCATCCCCAGCAAAACCAACAACCACCCAATAGCAATGCAAAAATTGATGTATAACATCCATGCCCTGGTTTGCTCAATATGCCATCTTTTTCGACAGGGAGTCAAAGAATACCAACCACATGACATTATTAAGGCTGGAACAGGCTATTCTGGCATCAACTGCCAATCATCATATTCAGACAAAATTTGTTAGAAATCAGAAGGGTTGGCCGAAAGAGGCCACAACCTGTCAAGGGTATATGTCACAAGAACTATTTTTAGAGCATTTTGTTTTGCCACACAACACTCATCATTACCCAACTCACACCCCACCAAAACAATGTACGAGCTCAATATGGTTTTGACCTCTTCAGAGGCAGGGAAGAGGAAAAACAAGAATATTACCTTTCAAACCATTTCCTTCACACACTTTCTCATCTGTTTATTTCTGATCTCTCTTTCTTTTTTGTTCTTTCCAAGGGACACACCTTCTTTTCTTCTATGATTGTGATGATTTGTATACCATGTTCTTCACCTCATTTCATGACAAATACCTAAAGGTACTGGGGGGGGGGGGGGGAGGGGGGTGGCTTATCATATCATATCATATCATATCATATCATATCATATCATATCATATCATATCATATCATATCATATCATATCATATCATATCATATCATATCATATCATATCATATCATATCATATCATATCATATCATATCATATCATATCATATCATATCATATATCATATCATATCATATATCATATCATATCATATCATATCATATCATATCATATCATATCATATCACATCATACCATATCATATCATATCATATCATATCATACCATACCATATCATATCAGTACATGAGAGGCATATGAAATTTGAAACACACTATTTTCTTTGAAAAAGATAACTCGTCTCTTACCTTATACTCACACCGTTTGTGGCAAGCAAATCTACACCCTGCAGTAAGATAATGGAAAATAAAGAAAATGATGGTATGAAAAAAAAAATGTATGGTGTCCATTTCAGAAGTATTTTGAAGCACTTTACAGTTCAAGATATACTAAGAGATTACATCACAAAAACATTAATAATCTACAAACAAAACATACACATGCATACAATTCATGAATTACATACTCATTGATATTTGTTCTTCAATTAGGTGAATCTTGAGTTTCTGTTTGAAAGTGTCACTAGGATATGGTGACATTCAGTGCAGTGTAAAAGCATGATTGGAGGATTAAGAGCTGAGCTGTTTTGTTTACGCTATATATCAGGAAACATAAACATAAGTCCATTATGGAACTGCCTCGCATGAAATAACAGTTTTGGCTGAAATTAGAGACAGTAAAAACACACATAAAGAGAATATTAACTTGGTACTATATGTCTCTATGATTACTAGGTTTGAACTCAAACTTGATTTGTCATTCATTCATTTGATTAGAAATATTCTTCAAATGGAAAGAACTGATTTTAGTACATTGTTTTCCTCCAGACAGCTCGTTTATCCCTAGAATTCTAGAATAAATCTCTCTTTCTATCAAAATCTTGTCACACTATCTAGGGTATTGTTTGCCACCACATGATCATGTTAGAATGTCACTTTTGATGATAATGGTGTAAGAGATATTTACATCCAAGTCTCCTCATTTCTATTTCAAATGATAAGATTGTCTCCTTTCACACACTTTGTTTGTATGTTGGTAATCTTGGCCACAATACAAACATGTGTATATAGCTGTTATGTTTAACTTTTTTTCACATTACGGAACTTGCTCAGTATTATTATTGTACGGTCAGACAGAAATATCATACTGTGTATGATAAATATTTTGCATGGTTTATATTTTCACAGATTTTGTGAGTTGGATACTATTTGCAAATTTAAAAACACTCGAAAATATTAACTCTGATCCCGACATGAATGTGACGTGCATGCATACACTTCTCTGTTCAGTACTGTACTCCACAAACGCAAATCTAACCACTCATGAAATTGTTGGGAAGTCCCACTTCGTGAAAAATTAGACTGGCTAAATATATGGTGTATACAGTAATTAATTATCGTATGAAGGTGATGCTACTCATTTGGCAATATAGGGAATGAGCTCTATATTAAATTATAGATGGTTCTGTATTTGATTACAGATGACTCAAATCAAGTAATATTTATATAGCCTTTTCACTTTCATCTGAGGTTTTCTTTAGTTACTTGTTTGACAATGGCAAAAAAAAAAAAGACAAGACCATCTGCTCCTGGCAGTTGCATTCAACTCACCTCTGCAGGACCGTCCCTCGTTCCATATGATCTCTTTGCAGACACCACAGCTGTGAGGGTTTCTGAACACCCGTGTTTTGAATGTGTGGGACTGAGGGTCTATAGCTTCTTGGGGCTGCAGTGAACAGAAGAGATGGAAAAAAGAACACATTAATGACATACAAATATTTCACCCAAGATGTCTTTGGTTTGTTTTTTTGCTTTTTTCTTTAAAACAAAATGATAATTTCCCTAGAACCAAACTTTCCTCTTCAGAAAACAACAACAAAAAAGTCTGTCATCATGTTTAAAACTGTATATTTGGTTTGACAAATCAGTATTAGCTCTGTGAAAACCCTGTATAACCACTGACTTTTGATCATTCTCCTTGACCATTTCTATAGGTTTACAGACACCACAGTTTATGGTATAAACTGAGTGGTGTCTCTCACATAGTCTTAGAAGTAAAAAAAAAAAAGAAAGAAAGAAAGAAAAGGAAAAAGTGTGTATACATGATGTATCATCAGATATATTTATAGCAATGGCTAAAACAAAACCTGGTGTATCAAAAAATTAAGCAGCCATGTAATTGTAAGAGTAATTCATGCTCTGAACATTGTAAAAGTGACATAGAAATTAAATGAACATTTGATCAATAAGGTAAAGTAAAGTAATGTTACTAGTAAATTATTGCATTCATGAGCTATGCACTTTTTTGACATTGTTAAAAAAATGCAATAAAACCTAATTGCAAATTTTATCAAAACTGGCTGCAGAGTATGCCTAAAAAAAGGCTTCAATTTATGTGGAAATAAAAGGAAAATTGCACATAAGGACACACACCATCCCTAAACCTGTCTATGCATTGTCAACATCAATACAAGAAAACAGCCATGACAAAAGCCTACAGCATTAAACTGTCACAAATAATGTCCCTGATTTAAGGATACATACTGACTAAGCAAGCTGAATTTCACTCAATGTCTGTCCCACATTATCCTCGAACAAACTTCTTTCTATAAGTACCATAAATCATGAATATTCAAAATCACGCCAGTATAAGACCACTCCGATCAATATTCCACTCTTTGCTTGCCATGGATAACCACTGTATGGCCACAACATATATGTATTTGTCCTACAAGCACTGACTAATCAACCAAATACCAATTACCTATTCAATTAATCAACATATCAATTACTCACTCATGCACATGCATACTCTTCTGCGCAATTGAATCAATCAATGATTAGCACACAGCTTCATTCTTTCATCCTTTCAAAAAGCCGACATCAGAGTGAATATCACTCTTTCACTCATATCAAATAATCATTCATTCATGCATTCATTTATCTCATTAAATGGAAATCAATCTTAGGTACAGTGGGCCCCAAATACAAATCTGATTTGGTTTCCAGCAATGCTTCAAAGAGTGCTTTCTTGGATGACCCCCCCAAAAAAAAAGAGAGAGAAAAAAAGAAAAGATCACGGAAATCATCTTTACGACACAAATTATTCTACAATGTCCTGCCTAGAGTACTAGTTCAGTTCCTGCTCAATCTAATTTGAGGTGGTGTACCAAATTTCACTGTTTTATAAAAACATTGAAACATATGAAACTTTGAAATTTCATTACTCTCTTATTTCTAAATTTTTATAATGTATTTCAACCTGTTGACAGCTACACATCGTCCTGAGTATACTTGGGCAGGTGTCTTCAGGGAAACATGTGTTATAGCAAAATAAGCTTCATCCTCAATGGATTAAATTGGATTTCACTGGAGAAACATAAAAAAGTCACTATCTATTGGTGTGGTATGACTTTGAAATTGATATGTACATAAATGTAGGTAGGGGCCTACTGTAATTGCCTCATTTTTGTCTGAAAAACTGAATATGTACGAGAATAACTCTGCAGAAATGAAAACCATATTATACATATATTATGGCTTCATCACATAGGATACAAGGAATGCAAGTCTGAAAAAAAAAAAAACCCTGCCTAATATTTACATCCCCCGAACAGCTAACAGAATAATTGTCACATTGCAACATTTGCAGAGCAAGAGAAAGCATGAACTAAATAGAAATAAAAGGTCAATAGCATTTTCCCACGAAATGAACACAAAATTAAGGAAGGTAAACAGGAAGCGTGGTTGTATGCACTCCTACATGACGTAGCACCATTGACGTTTCAGTCCATTTCTTCTCCCAATTGTTTGCTTGGTCGCTAAATTTTACAATAAGAAATGAATCTAAAAAAAGGGTCCTCTTCCTCATTTTGCTGAGTATACATGATCCTACAAAGCTGATAGGTTGCAAGACAGAAACCTCAGTATATGACTTCATTGTCGTGACTTGATGCCATTAGTCAGATAATACATGATAACCACATAGGAACAATGATAACCAAAATGGAGCACATGAGAGCAGGATAAAGATTTACATTTGTTTTTCTATAGAAAACCACAGGGGTCTTAAATACCCTATTGTTTGGATGAATAAGTTGAAAATTTCCCCTACAGATCACAGGCACCACTGAATGGGCTGTTTTCCAGAATCAAAATGAATAATACAGTGCAGTGGCGGATCCAGAGGGGGCGCAACCGGCGCACGCCCCCCCCCCCCTTTATTTTTCGTTAAAAATAAATGAAATAAAAAGAAAAAAACGAAATGAAACCCGGAATAATTAGTCACGCCCCCCCCCCCCCCGCCTTTACAGAATTCCTGGATCTGCCCCTGCAATGACGTAAGAAACTTAAAGGACAATTTCACCTTCATAAACATAAGGATTGAGAGAATGCAGCAATGTTAGTAGAACACATCAGTGAAAGTTTGAGGAAAATTGGACAATCGATGCAAAAGTTATGAATTTTTAAAACTTTTGTGTTGGAACTGCTGGATGAGGAGACTACTAAGGCTTGTGATGTCATATGAGTACAACAGTATAAAGAAAATGTAAAGAAAATTCAACATATCTTTACTTTTTTCGAATAATAAAAGAGCACATGACTTATCTCTTTCTAAAGGCAATGAGAATAATAATTATTACCCATAACATATGTCAGTAACGAGTCAAGGGAATGTATACTTTTTTCAAAAGATGAAATTTTGTGAAATTCTATTTATATTTTCCTTATATTGTTGTACGCATGTGACATCATACACTGAAGTAGTCTTCTCTTCCAGCGGTGACTGCACAAAAACTTCAAAAATTCATAACTTTTGAACGGATTGTCTAATTTTCCTCACACTTTCAATGATGTGTTCTACTAATATTGCTACATTCTTTCAATCCTTATGTTAATGAAGGTGAACTACATACAATTTCTATTTACAATAGGTTCTCATTCCCTCAACTTGTGACAGAGATAATTATATTAAGAGTTATTATTCATGCCTTCAGGAAAAGTTAGGTCAAATGCTCTTGTAAAGTCCTAAAAAATCACATTAATGGAAATTATTTTCATTGAATGTACATATTGGCTTAGCTTTCTACAGTACACACTGTGGCTATAATGTTAGTAGAATGGATGGGAAGAAATGATCACCAGTAGTTGCTAAACTGTTCCCAAACTCGATCAGTAATTTTCAAACCAACAGAGTAGAATGGTCACAAAATATTGGGCAAATGCCAATTTCCCAATTTATTCTTTTTCGATATTTGAGGTAGTTTTTGTTGATGTTGCTTAGCAACCTCTGTATGATTTTTACTGCCAGCTTGAATGGCCCAGCCCTCCTTCCCTGAATACGTCATGGGAGGGGAAGAAGGAGTGGACTGGAGGGTAGATCTAAAATGTATTGTTCTGTTTGACAGGCATTTTCAATGGTCTGTATGCACTGCAATGATTATAACCATTTCTCTGCATTCCTATTTTGTTCTTTTTTATGGCTAATTTCACATAGCCTCGCATTGAAGGCTGTAGTAAGCACAATCTACCAGCCTTTACTAGGCTTCAAATCCAGGAATGCATTTACTTTTTATGTAAACAGAAGAGCTTCCAAGCTCGTCTTAGAAACCAAAGACCTGAGCTACTGTGACACTAATCAACAAAGTTTGATAACATTCTCCATTTGACTCACTTCAAAGTTTCCTGTCTCTTTCCAAGCGTGATGGTGGAAAGGATTTGATGGTAGAGAGAGCACAGAATTCCAAAGGATGTAAATCGCAGCTTTTATGGTATCTGGACAGTGGCTGGGGCTAGTATTGGCCATTCACCCTCCTGAAGCAGTATGTCAGCCACTGATCTTCTACCAGGGACACAATAATTATGTTCAGATGGTGATCCCTAATTTCGAGGATCGCTATCATCGAGGATACGCTCTGGCCCCCTAACTTACAGGGTGTTCAGACGCATTAAAAAAAAAAATTATACTAAACTGTTACAGCTATACCAAAATGGTAAAGCTCTACGATAAATTTACATGTCTGAACACTGACCTAGAAACAACGTATAATGAAACGACCGTCAGAGCATCGTTTCGAACTAGAACTCGATAACGACTCAGCATTCCGTTAACATCTGAACGCATGGTGACCATAACACAGTAGGCCTATAGACCGATTCTGTGACGCGCTATGTGTATTTTTGGCACGGGCAGCGCCATTACTGCGGTGTCTCAGCCGACCCCCCCTCCTCTCTCCCCACCCCTCTCATGCGCACGGAATGAAAAACTGATGCATGGTTGTTTTAGCCAATGGGCGTCTCGTACTGAGTGCGCGAATGCTTGCTTAGTGCGCGAACCTTTGTTACAAGTGCGCGATAAACATGTTGCCCGTGGGGTGGGGGAGAGGAGGGGAGGTCGGCGAAGACACCTCAAAATGAGCTTATGGCTGCGCCCAGTGCCACAAATTGTCTGCTGCCCTCAACGAACCTGAATCGGTCTATAACTGAGCGCGCATGAAAGGTGACCCTCTTCCTCTCACTAGCAGTGACATCATGACCATAACAACCCGCGCAGTGGAAAATTGCGCATCTATACGTTTTCCAGATCGGTCAAGATTACAGCTATACGATGATTCTTTATACGTCATTTCTTTATCGAGTTGTGGTATAAGCTGGCTTGTGCCTGAACAGGGGGTATGATGCACATTCATATGACAATGGTGCCACACTATGAGTCTATCCTCGAAGACAGCTATCCTTGAGGTAAGAGATCACCGTCTGAATGCAACTAACATCTGAGGAGACATGATCATCACAATGAATACTATTTTAAATATTCCAACCCTGGATCTACACAGTAACTGGATTATACACACCCATCACAACATTCATTTCCCACAAAAAGTGGGAGTGGACCTCATGCTTGTGGACCAATAGAAAATTAGAAGGATGGAAAACAGTATGATGTTGCCCACAGATGTAACATACAATCAATCTGGCAGGAGGACATAAACTCTACACAAAGTCCATACACTCACAATCCCTCTAATGAATCATTTCTTCCATTGGCTAACACCATAAACCATAGACTCCTGTCAATCATTCAAGACCAGAGGACACAAACCCAGTCTTAGCACTTAAACATGTTGATATCTACCAGCAATTACAACACATAGATAGAACAAAAACAGAAATGTACAAATTTTACAGGAAATGCATTTCAGAATGTTAGTTTGCTGTAGGAGAGGTTGTGTGGCACAAGTTAAATATAATTTTGATGTAAAATATTTGTTAATCAACATATCAGTGAGCTCATTTCACATGGAAAGAATCTCTTGAGAAAAAAAGAGTTGACAAGGTCATGTGATTATTTGACCACTTACACAGCATTCCTTGCTTATTTTCAAAATGATTCTTTCCATCATTCTTATACAGCTATGTCATTGCTAAGATATTCTTACACACCTTTCAAAAGAAAGAAAATACATAAACACTGATGTAAGAACTCAAATCCTACTTCCCTTGGTTAAAAATAAATTCCCCCTAAAATGATAAGTAGTGTTGCACAAGGCACACCACAGTAATATGATATTTGCAGTTTCTTTGAGGAGTTGGTAAGATGCAATGGTAGATGATTTGACATGCAGAAGGAACTTCTCATACTTTTGCTCAAACATTCACCAATCTGTTGATCACATGCCGCTGCTTTTCTTCAAAACAACTTGCCTCAAGGATAAATTCTCATTCAAAACTAAGGGGAAGCAATGTTGTCTTTTTGCCACATTGATGTGTGTGACATATTACCTTGTTATCAAGGCAAAATAGGCACTGGCAAATTCTACAAATACTCTGGTGTGCCAGGGTGCTGTAAGCTGTACATGCTGACTTATATAATTCCTTTTCTCTCCTGGCCTTGTAAAGCAAGAGAGTTTGAAAAAGTTGTCTGGAAAAAGAAAACACCTCATAAAACATCATCTTTTCTGTCACTGTCATTGCTATGCTTGATTTGGAGATAAAGAATTTGTGGCAATTTGTTTAATTTGCACATACTGCTGATAAAGTTGAATAGCACAACATGAAATGACATCTATGCAGATCTACTGACAATCCATTGACACTGCTGCTCTATATCCATAATAGCATAATCTGTTTGGATCCAGGACACGTTTTGTATCTAGGACGCTGAAGAATAGGGTTTGTCAAACATGGAGGTGGTATGTGCCTTCAAGCAATGGCTAGATGAGTTTTCTTTTGAAAAGATGAAGAAAGAAACACCTGTCGACAGAAGACTCGGGATTGAATCATCTCCACATTTGTGTATTATCCAAAGGCACTGTCAAATATCCACACTAGTATTCATATAACCACAAGATTTCCAAAATACTACCATTATCAATATGAGAGCATTCGATGACACATCGCCGTCAAGCACAATATTTGTATGGAGGTATTCAAACTACACAACCTGTTGCAGTATTTGATAATCATGCAATGTAGCAGTAGATTCTCATTCATAGGTATGAAACTCACTCTTGCATATAGTAAAGTACACACTTTGGAAGAGCCTTTGCCCACCATGTCAATGACATTGGTTGGTTAAACCAGGGAGGTGTAAGAAAAGGAGAGACAACTCCTGCTCTCCTTTGAAGGATGCGCAGCAACCGCCGAGAAGCTATGCGCTTAACTACAGGTGGAAATCAGGTGCTTTGACAAAAGAGAGCATCAATAATCGGGACAAGCGCTCTCACATCTAGAAATACTTGCCCCCACTGCATTTCGCTCTCTCTCTTTCAATGTGATGTCAACAATGAATTTGTGTACCTTGAATTAGAGCAGCGAATCAAAATGCAGTGTAAAACTGACAATTTTAATAGCAAATAGTTTAAAAGCACGCTGGTGCACGCTGGTGCACGCTTTAGCGAAGTACTTTATTTGAAAGATCAAAATATCCCAGATTAAAGGATAGAAAACTAACATGCGGAAATGTGCGCATTATAGAAAACTATTAGGTTTTTAAGAGGGCCTAATTTTCATTTCATTTCGATTTGCGCATTACGAAGAAACTAGAAATACATGTTTATAATATTGAATTCTTTCCTAAACTACTCTTAATCAATTCGAGTATTTCATTTAAAATTTTACGGGGGAATAAAGTTTGTAATTCAACGAAAGGTGAAATGCGTTCTTCGTCTCCGAACTTCGCCTTGCAACAAGAGCGGTGCAGAGCATGACTTCAAAGCGTATAGTGGAATGCTAGACATCCCATTGTAACGCTTTGAAACCAAACATGTGTTTGCGTGAATTACGAACGAGTTGTCTCTCCTTTTCTTGCACCTCCCTGGTTAAACCTACTGAAGACTGGTCCTGAGGATACTCAGGCAAGTGTCTATGGAAAATATGTGTTAGAGCAATATCAGCTTGTTGTCAACAGGTTAACTCAACATATATTTGCATGAGGCATACCTATTTGCATGCCTACTGGTAAGACCAGACATGAGTAAAAATAAAAAGATACCACAAAAAAAAAATGAATAAATGAATAAATAAATGAATAAATGAATAAATACATAAATACATAAATAAATAATTGCATTGAATAAATAAATAAATAAATAAATAAATTATAAGGATATATGACTGAATTACAACAAGGATTACTGAAAATCATTTTAATAAGAGTGCATAAATTGACAGGTAATGTAACATTGTACATCCATATGTTATAAATCCATATATTGTGTAGCAATATGAAGTCTTTGATCTGATTTGGGAGAAAGCTAGTATTTGACATTTAATACTTTGGCATCCACATTTTCATGTCTACTCCTATCATTTGTCTAGTTGACTTGATATGTTTTTGGGGGTTTTTTTAATCGTGACACCGCTTGGTAAGCCAAGATCCACCTTACTCATTATTGTCGATCACTAGGAAATGTGCTGAAAAATTTCCACTTCCTTTCACAGTAACGTGAAAGAAAAATATGGAACTTTAATGTGAGTAACATTTACACACAAAAAGACATAGTAAAAAGTGTTATAGTATGCAAATTTTATGTCAAAGCTCATCAAAATTGCTCCTGTACACTTAAAATCAATTGATTGTTCTACGTACCCACATCTACACCAGTATTTTGCATCACAGTCGACAGGTACAATCTCAGGTAATATCTTTTCAATCTTGTCAGTTAAATGCATCACATTGAAATTGTAAGTGTGTGTTCACACTTATTCCGAGCAAAATTGTGCCAGTTTCTCATGAAATACATTTCTAATGCCTTTATAAATGCTGACACTTCAAAAGCATTCGTCAGGAAGACTTATGCGATCTGTCACACACCTCCTAATGGCCTCATTTGATGAGGGTTTGACAATAACAGGTAGATGATTTACAGCTTTAAATGTGAAGGAAGCATGTAGTAAATTGAAATTACTAATTGCTCACAGCTACAAGAAATCATACATTCAACATCTTTTCTGACAGTGACAATACATTAGCTTGATGTATAGCAGGGGCTAATCATTTGCTGCTCAAACAGGCCTGCTAGCCTCACAAATCATCAAGAAATTGTCGTTCAAAGTCCAGTCCCCTTTTCTGCTACAAAGACTGTCAGTCATTGATTCATCCAAAACACACACAAGGCAAAGTACACAGTCAAGCGGATTAAAATTACCACTCTTTATACTACAGCATGCAACTCCCCATAGGACGCAAGCAATCATTCTGAACATGTGGTACACACAAATATGATTTGCCTTCACAACTAGTAAACACTATAGAAATGATTCAATCAGCTCTTTTTTTTTCACTGTTTACTTGATATTGCTTGTATCTTACAATATCTGGCTGGTTGCTTCCCTGAACTCCAATAGCAATTTTAATGTTTCCTGATCTTATTCTTGGTTTAAAAAAAATGATCTACCATTTCACCAGAACAAGACAGTATGATATATCAATGCTCATAAACTGTATTTCCTACCTGTGGATCAAATGTGAACAAGCCAAATCCAGCTTAAGTCCCATATGAGTCATGAAATTACAAAAAAGATAGAAAATGAATTGTTGGAGTGGATCGAACAGCAAACTGCATAAAATGCCAGGGTTCCAGTAAAATCCTCCTTGCGTAGTGCATTCTCCATATACCAGGTATCACTTGGTCTACAAAACAGTGAGAGTGTCACAGTGGTTTGTGAAAGTAAGAAGCTACGGAGCTGCCATGGTTGGTGGGTGAGAACGCTGAAGTAGAAAATACTGGCGTCCTATGATGACAGAGTGATTTTTATTTCAGCTCAAGAGGGGTTCACGCATTGTAGTGTGTCCACAACCACAGCTGATGTACTAAGTACACACACACACACACACACACACACACACACACACACACACACACACACACACACATACACACGCTTTTAACCTCACTGTCCTTTTTTTTTTCTCTCTCTTTCCAGGTTCTTTTCTATTTTTTCTCTCAAAATCTGAATCCTATCACCAATACAAACCCTCCAATTACTTCTTCTGCCACACCCGAGTAAGCACAACTTATTTATTTAATGGAGAGAGAAAAAAAGAAAACTTCTTTTTTTTTCTATTCTCCTTGCTCTTCTTCTCCTCTCTCTCATCCATACTCCCTATCTCATTCCACTATTCCAAATGGGGGTGTTTACATTTGTGATGTCATACAATGACAGTCCTGCCTGCATATAATAGAGGTTTGTTCACTTGTGTACGCCCAGCCATGCAAAATCTGTTTGTGGACAGCACTCCTGAAGAACCCTGTATGGATAGTTGCTTGTGCTGGGGTGCTAATTTCGCTGTGCAGTTACAATTCTGTCACTGCACCACCATTACCCCTAGACCTGCTGTCCTGCCCCATAATGGCTGAGGCTCAGTGGAGTGCAGCAGAGCATGTAGCATGTGGAAGACAGATAATATGAGACCTGGTATATTCAGCCTGATTGTTTACATCACTGAGGCAAAGCAGTGGTAAACCTCAGAAAGTCAACATTTTATCAAAATATTAATAATGCTAAACTCTGCTTACTTCTCATTCATGCCCCCCCCCCCAAAAAAAAAAAAAAAAATCTATATGTTCCAAAATCACTAGCACCATTATTTAACAACACCGTTATGGACATAATAATATTTCATTGAATTATTCCAGTTTAAATAATCAGAAATTCATATCCTGTTCTTCAACAGAGTAGATGATGGGCTAAGAAAACTAAAAACTTGAAGACATTATGCAGGGCTTTTATTATATGTTTTATATTTACATTTGGAGTGAATGTTTTCAGGTTAAAAGAAAAAAAGACTCAAACACATTCAAATGCACACATCACATTCGCTGCTAGTTTCATACTGAAGAAAGATTCATAAAAATAAATGAACTTAGTATAACTATTTCTGATCATTATGTAAAATATAATGCTTCGACTGATTGATAATCTCCCCAATATTCTAATTATCCTGTATGTTTTCTTTTAATCGGAACATTTATTCATTTTGATTCCTGTGCTTCATTTTTCTCCCTTGGTATATACTGAAACTCCCTTGTAGCTGCATCACACTCATATGTTAATATCTCTCTGCTGTAACCATCAACCCACCTGCAGCACATGTCTTTCTCTTTCACTGTTACCCACAGTCATACTAATTTGACAGTGACCTATGGCAGCCCCTCTAATGTGCCTACTATTCAACGCATAGCCAGCTAATACCTTTGAGAGGCCGAGCATATATTTTGCCAATATTTTGCACTTCAGTGAAAGAATTCCACATGAGTCATTTATTTCTTACTTTATTTTCGGATCTTTTTAATTTATTTTTTTTTTACCTGCATGGATATCAACAAGGCACTACCAAAATAATATCTATATATTTTCTAACACTTAAAGATGTATTACCACTTTTTGTTACAGGATATATTTTGATGTTTTCTTGTAACAGAACAAAATATGTACAGCTTGGTCTAAAGGTCACAAAAATGATTTATCTTACAACCAATAGCTCAAAGCTGGATGCCACCCACATATCTTGACCTAATGATGAGCATTTTCCTGCTGAAAGCATAAATCTTCGGATGGCATATCAAAGGAAAACGAGAAAATCATATGATCATATGAACTGATCTGCATGTCACATGCAAAATCTGTAAAATTTTCATGGAAAAATGGTTTGGCTAAATTATCAAGCAATTGAAACAATCTTATGACAATCACAGACATTAACAATAAACTCACCTGTCTCTCACAGTATTTTCTACTCCTGAAAAACAAAACGAAGTGAACCAGTATCCATTTCTCAAATCATTCAAATGACCAATAAATTTTCACTCAGAATGTTGTGATATGGCTATACATCTTCTGCTTGCTCCTTTTCTGTAGAAGTCACTAAGGATGACACACCTTTCCAGGGAGAATGCAATAAACTCACACGTAGATTTCCTTGTAAAGAGCTCTATGAATATTACACATGGCCAGGTATCTCTAGAATGTATCACACGCAGTGCACAATAACATTCCAGTTGGCAGAGGGATAACTCTGTATCTGGCTGGTTCATCCCTCGTTCACTCCACAGCAATAAATTTTGATTTCTGCCCCTCCGTCCCGCCAAAGAGCTGCCTGGCATTGGCGCATCTTTCGCCACAAACCGCACCAGAGAACTGCACCGCCGAACTACACACCATAGCAAATCAATTGTGAGGACTAGGAGGAGGGGGGGGGGGGGTTGGTGTTCATGCAATAAAACAATTCTCTGCCACTGAGAAAGAAAAACTACTGGGAAAAAATCAGAGCAGAGAATATACACTGTGAGGTAAACTCTGACATATGAAAACCAGCTGGAACTGACAGTTCTAGTGACGGGGGTGGGGTGATAGGGGATAGCTTTTCGCTTTTGAGTGGTAGATACGAGCATTGACGATGGATGAGCCTGTTCGAATCTTGTCTGGCATTCCTACACTGAGTGATCGAGACTGTACCCCAGCCCCCTTGATTACGGAGCTACAGGCTGTAAACTTCAAACCATGTCAGAGTTCCACAGCATTATGATATGAAGCAGTGATAGTTGGCCAATGTATGATGGGTATTTCACTTTCTAAACCAGCATGGCTGGATATCAAATGGCAGCCACAACTGGTCAACCAAACAGGAGTTGGAAACAGCTACAATTCTTAAACATAGTAATAGTAGTAGTAGTAGTAATAATAATAATGATAATGATAATAATAATACTAATGATGATGATGATGATGATGATGATGATGATGATGATGATGATGATGATGATGATGATGATGATAATAATAATAATAATAATAATAATAATAATAATAATAATAATAATAATAATAATAATAATAATAATAATAATAATAAAACAATGAATATTCATATAGCACTTAGGACAAACATGTTTTGAAGTCCTTTACAATTACTGTCAAAAGAGAACAAACACATAAATCAACAACTAATACAAACAATCCACAATGCATAATCATCAGTTCTGATGTGGAAGTAAATGGGTTATGAGTTTCTTTTTGAAAATGTCAATTATTAGTGAAAAATAGTGGAACGGTCAGGGAGGTAAATACAAAATGTGTAGTCTCTTTGCAATTTGGGCAAATTTATGTAGCAGGTTCTACAGCACAACAATAATGCATGCATAGCATTGCCACTGGCTTTGATGTTCATACTCCACACACGGTCTTCCATAGAGTTTTTCAATGGAAACCAAAGAAGTGGTTCTCAATACTAATAATTTTAAAATATATTTCAGAAGAAACGTTAAAATTCGGTATGGAACTTGGTGGTAATATTGTACTCAACATATGCTTCCAGTTTTTCTCCAGATCTCCTTGTTATTACTGCCCCAGGTCTGATGAAAATAGAACATTAATATCTCACAAAAAGTTAACATTTAACCATCTTGCCCACATATGTGCATAACTTTGTTCATCAGGGTTAACAATTGAATGTTAAATATTTTGCATTAACTCTTTATCATGTTCGCACACCCGGCTCAGTCGACGCCGTGCCAACTTCGCATATTCTGCTCAAACGCACAAACCCGCCCAAACCGATCGATAAATCGCCAAATGCCACAGTACAATGAAAAAGTTTCTCGCGATTTTGTTCCTCTCACATTATAGCTTGCATTTTATGTGGTAATTGAGTAGCAAGTAGTGTCCCCTACTGAATTTGTGTGTGAATTCTAAGTTTCTGCCGCTATTATGTGTGCAAAAGGCATGCCTTTTTACAATAATGTAGTTCCTGGTCATTTCAGTCATTTCAAAGAAAAGCAATAACAAATTTGTCGTAAAATTACATCAAAACAAAGCTTGGCATTTTCTTTACAACTTTGCTCACTACGTGTACAGCTAAACAGAAATCTATAAAAGTTACAAGGATTTGAAAAACAGAGTATTTTCCCAAAGCATGACAACATTGGTATCTCAAAATAATGTGGCACACAGGGGGTTTCCATCATGGCACATAAAGAGTTAAGTAAATGATTAATGAGTATTTTTGTGTACTTAGTAGAATTTTACAGGAAGCACAATCTTCTACTGATTTTAGTGTGTATGCCCTGTTCTTTGTACAATAATAATTGCTATCAAAAATATTGAAAGGGACAGCAAATTACTGCTCACTAGGTTTGTTGTGATTGAGGAATAATGCATACTCAAACAGAAGTGTTTTCTTTTGTCAAAGCAATTTTTTAACACAGACTGCAATAGAGCACATAACTTCTCAGTGGCCTGGAGGATGGGTACACAAGAGAGATTCTTGTTTCTTCTCTTTTTATGACACTCCCTGGTATAGTGTAGCTAAAAATGGCAACCCATATGGGCAACATGGTCACAATGATAAGAACGATTATGAAGAACTACCTCATTATTATTATGATTATTACTATTAATCAATACAATTACTTACTATTATTACCACTATTACCAGAACATTTACTGTCATTATCATCACACATTTATCACTATTGTTATTACATATCATCATTACAATTATTATTATTATTGTCATTATCACTATCATCAATACCATAACACATACTCTGTCCAAATATCACAATTTAGAAGAAAAATATAAGATCATAAGATTATTTTAACAACTGCTACAAAGTATAAGATACATCAGCTATTTTCACTACAATGATGGAATAATAGCTTGAGGTTTCACATGACCTTCAACTCTATAAGACATGCTAAGTGCCTAGATTTTAAGATATTGATAAACTGCACAACTTTCTTCCTGTATGTGCATGTACATATATGTATGTATGTATGTATGTATATATGTATGTATGTGTTAAGTATATAGGCCTACAACACATACATACATACATACCATACACATATATGAAATATATTTGATGGGGATGAGGAAGGGTGAGGGAAAAATTAATCTTACTATTATGAATGCGTAAGTCTGAGAAATGAGACTATCGCCAGCATCTGAATATAACTGTCCCCCCCCCCCCCCCTAATTTGGTAAGTCTGATGTTTGCGCAGACATGGTAAGTGGCCATTAGGAGTATCACATAATTGTTATGGACTCTTTGTAGGTCCACTGTTGGTTCTGTCTCCAGGCCTAAGACCTGTTCGAATGGACCCTTCCATTGAAGAGATGGTCGTTTAGCAGCAAGGGGTCCATTCCAGGTGACAATGTGATGCAATGAGATAATAGGATGGAATCAAAGAGGCTAGCCCCTTAAGGTATGTCAATGGACAAAAACGTGCACTTTCTCAACTGCTTTGTACCATCACAAATGAAGTCTGTACTTTGCTCTGTCTGTGCATATACACACAAAAAGAAAAAAAGCATACCATCAACATTGCTAAGAGCAAGACCATTTGCAATACCCTCCCTGACCCCCGTCCCCCATTTGAATACCATTTCTACTCTTGCATGATCCATTACCAAAGCATTTTGTGTAGAGGTATACATTTGCTAATACAGTTGTAGGACAGTTACCTGCATAAAGCTGGAAATAAGAACCAATGTGGAGCCCCGTGTATTTCAACTTCAATTCTCTGTTTAAAGGGAAATTGTACTCTGCATTCAAGATAATTCAGCAAGATCAGTAAAGTTAAACAGACAGAACAGTTAACAGCCCATCAAAAATGAATAAAAGGCAAGAAAATTATAAATGTTATACTTTATCATGTTTTTGAAATACTGTGGTATGAAACAAGTAAACAAGGTGATAATGCTATTGCTTCATTACTCTCTTACTAGTTACTACACACACACAAGAAAATATTACAAGATAAGTCTCTATGCCAATTATTCAAAAAATATATAACTAAGTCATTTTTGTTGAATTGTTACAAATCTAGGACAATGCCAGATACAAAATGGAATTCATGTTTCACAGGAAATTTATTGAAGATTTGTATGCATGCAAATGGGACATCTGTGAAGCTAAGATTTCATTATTTCATTTTATTTGTATGAATGATATTGCTAATGTTCAGGAAAAACAAAACAAAACATGTGAAACTGTAGAATTCAACTATCTTTTACATTACTTCCAATTTTAACAATATGTCTAATTTTTCCCATATCATTTTTGATTTCACTCTTTTTGTCTACAATGACTTGAACATGAGGTCGGGTTTCCCTTTAAGAGATCCAAAAACTCATTTTGACATCGTATTGAGATCATCCATCTTCACGTTCACATCACAGGGAGGTTGAGGAGGAAAACTGTATGAAATCTGATTCTGTATCTCATCCACTGATAATGGAAAGGAATGTCAAATTCTGCACAATTGCAATTGTGGTCCATGGGTGAACAAGATTACTGTTATCCATCCGAGAATACAATGAGATTTAGATCTTGAAATACTTTTTCTTAAAATGAATAATAATTTTCTTCTTTTTCCCATATTTCACTCTTAAACACCAATTTACACAACTTCAAAATAATAATCCATGTTATTACTATAAAAAAAAAAACAGGCAAATAGGGAATACAATAAAAAGAATGAAGCAGTTGATCTCAAACAACTCCCCAGAGCAAACAATCAAAATTAAATTAAAACAATTTGAATCAAATGCCACCATTTAAGATCAAGTCAAGTGTGAATGAAACAATGCAAGGAAATGTGTTCACTTCACACAACATTTTGTAGAATTCAAAGAAATCAAATCAAATCCCAACAAACCATGACATGCTAATGCATCTTTGACTCTTATAAATCTCATGATGTCATTTTAGAGAATTGTGTCAACAAAATAATCAACATGCACATTTCTAAATCAATGGATGTAAAGCCATCACATGATATACATTTCTTGAGGCTATACTTTCAAAAATGAATGTGTCTGGAAAAAAAGACTTGCACTTTTTGGCACATACAGTCAATATGCACCATTTCTGTTAAGTTTCAATTGCATTTAATCCCAGTGGTTATGTGGTCAAGATGAGGAATGGTGCTAGACCCTTTTATACTATTCATTCATTGAACCCTGGACACTAACAACCCCTGAAAAGGATGCTGCAAAATGTGTACTTCAACAGTATACCAGATACCCAAAGGTAAGCATAGTTACTAAGTACTCAAGCAATACTGATTTCTCTGGAGTGAAGAAACAAACATTCCCATGTAGAATGTAACCCTGTCATTACCACTGGCAGCCTCTGTGCAAACAATATCATTAGTATTTTGACAATCTAGTCCTTGGAGGGGTTAATCAAAGACTGAACTGATGCAGACATTCTAACAAGTGCCTCCAGTCTTATTCAGGTAAGAGATGGTAGGTGAAAAGATGACAAAGTTGAGGTAGTCAAAGTGCCTGGAACCACTCTAGGTAGAATTGTTAGTATTTGGTGGGTGTAGATAGAGTCTAGAAAGTCAATGTTAGTCTCTGCTCTGGCTGGCTGCCTTCTAAGTGGAAAGTCAAATTTATGTTAACTATTTTAGATTTGTGTATCCACCTCTGAGTACTTGTAACAGAGTTCCCCAACTGGTGAGGGTGTATCCAAACAAATTCAGATTGACATTGGAAAAGTGCACAAATCAAATGCTTCTTGTGCAGACTTTATTCTCAAAGTGCATATCGGCAATGAAATAAAAATTTCAAATAGGTCTCCATGTTACTGGCATTTCATGATGCAGAAACATGCATGAGTTGACTTACCATGACTTCACTATACAAATAACAACCCTGAAATTAAAGTAATGAAAAACAGGACCCTAAAATATACTTGTAATATACACTTTACTTCAATTTCTCTCACTCATGTTGAGAATAACATTCTACACAGCAAAGAAGTAGTAAAGTGACGGCACCACTAGCAAAGTATGACATTTAGTAAAAATACTATTTGCAATTTCTTACAGTTTATCCAACTTCTTAACAAATTTTTGATTTTCTGAAAAGTTATTTCTTTAAAAGAAAACCATGGAGGACACTGGTGGCCAGAACCATAGTAAAGATAGAGAATGAGCCTTAAATTCTAATTGTAAAAGAACATACCCATGGGGAAATCCTCAAAAGAAGCTACATATATGAATATATCTATATCTATATCTATATCTATATATATATATATATATATATATATATATATATATATATATATATATATATATATATATATATATATATGTATATATATATATATATATATATATAGATATATATATATATATATATATATGATATATATACATAGTCATATATATATATATATATACACACATATATATATATATATATATATATATATATATATATATATACATAGCCAGCAAAACTTGCACATAGACGTGGCTGATGTTGGGTATGATCCAATATTTAGGTTGATTTTGTTTATACGTTGTTGTCATTGACTGTGTAGATCCTGAAGAAGGGCATTTCGCCCGAAAGCTTGAATAAAGGGGTGCAACCCAACATCAGCCATGTCTATGTGCAAGTTTTGCTGCCAATTATATATATATATATATATATATATATATATACATATATGTATACACCCTTGATTTGTGACATGAGTGAGTGGAGCAAACTTCTATGATGCCACAATACAAGCCACCCAATGCACAGAAAATTTGATGGCCTTGGCTTAGCTTTCATTCTCTACAGGCTCTGCTTCATATGGTAACATGTGGTTTGAGATTGACTCAACTTTACAATTGTGGTTGCCATTTGCTTTGGGATTAGCATTTGTATCATATTCCTTTGATCAGTTCAATAAAAAGTTGAACAAGCTGATTAAACCTTAAAACCATCAGTACATACTTTCTTCCACTGTACTAAACATACAACTGACCAGCAATGACACTAAATTTGTGAATTTGCTCAACACAAGTCCATCATCATTCGTACCACTTGAATTCTGCAGTGACAAATATGCAGGCAATAAAATCATCAAGTTGCATGCAGTATTTTTGTGACTGCCCATATATACTAAACCCATAATGACAACTAGTACCTGTCCTAAAATTCTTTTGAAAGTGAAAGAAATAGATATACAGCTAACAGAGTTAGAGATTCAGCCACTCTGTTAAAAGGATGAGAGAGGATTGGGACAAAGTGTCAAAAACAATGAAACTCACCAAAAGAAAGAATACCGTTGCACACCAAACTCACAAACAAACTTTCCAGGCTCGCATCAGTGAAAAGAGTGCCCTATAATACTTCCATCCATGGGGCTTTGTGTCTTGCGGATCAACAACAACACACAAAAAGAAAGGTTACCAGTACGTTTACACAACCAAACATTTGACAATCCGCAGCCCTACTGGCGCATCAAGGCGTGTAATTGCAACATGATCACGGGAGCGCTGAGCCGCGCACGGATGTCAAACGTGGAGTTAATTCTTCACATTTACAGACCGATGCTCCCCTGGTCATGTCTGAGTACATGCTTGCTTGCCTTGTAATGAGTTTGGAGTTGTGAAGTCACAGTTTTTTCCCTTCCCCCTTGTTTATTCCTTCTACCAGCCCGATGTAGACAAATGGTATGTGAGGAGCTAGTCTACTTTCAGACACTACAAACATTTTCTCTATCTATCTTTGTAGGTTCATTGTATCATGGGCTGTGCCAGTGTTGTATGACACTGGTAAAATTCATGTATCATGGCATCTTTTAAGATGAAACATGAATATTCTGCCAAAAGAAAACTAGATGCTTTCTGCATATACGTTGATAGCAACTCCTGGCAATCACAGCCAGAATATATATGTAAAATAAGAAAAATAAACTGAGAAATACATAACTAACACAGTGAATGCCTTGTGTTCTCATGTCATCAATCTTTGGTGCATAAAATGTGCAAACAATGGCAAACCAAGCAGAAAACTCTCTCAACATCTCAACAAGACTAAAAGAAAACACTGAAATCCCCACCGGCAAATTGTCTGGGTATTTCCTTTCATTTGTTGCACTTGCTTTCCGTTTACCACTTGCTTTTGCTTTTTGCTGATTTTTTCTCTTCCTGTGGGATTCCTACATAAAAAGAATGATAATCTAAATGTCATGAACTTAATCACTGCAGCAAAACACAGTTCCAACCATACTTTAATGAGAAAATTAACATCAAAAAGTATGAAATAAAGAAGAAAAAACAATAAGAAAAAAATATATGAGATGAAAAATACACAGCAAAACTTAAGTATCCCAACATGTATGTGGATTACATCAGTGAAGCTGGAGGAAAATTGGACAATCTGTTCAAAAGCTATGCATATTTAATGTATTTATTAAAACCACATGCCATCTCATCAATGGAGAAGAAGGCTAGAAAAATGAGTGATGTCACAGAAGTGGAATGATAAAAAGAGAAGTCTACAAAATTTCATTTTTTTAAGAACAATACAAACTACCTCAACTTATCACTGATATATGCTAGAAGGTAATATTATTTCTCATGCCTTCTGAAGGAGGAAAGTCTGATACTCCTCCATTGTGCTAGATGAATAAAAATATGTGGAATTTTCTGTATATTTTCTTTACATCTTCCACTTCTATGACATCACAAACTGTGGTAGCCTGCTTTTCTAGCAACGGTGACACTAAGATATCAAAAATTCATAACTCTGAACTGATAGTACAAATTTCCTCAAGATTCACTGCTACTGCTGGACTCACCGAGTCTACAGATGCATTTTGGGTTGTTTACCCTTTAAGAAGTTGAGTATCTGTGTGTGTTGGTGATATGCACATGTACATGTACACATGTGTACATGTCTCGGGGCATTCTGGTAGGCCTACTTTGCAATAATATTTGCAGCAGAGACAAATATGTTCCTGAATAACATAAGTGAAATCAGAGCAACAGACTGGCAAAAATGTGAGCAAAATTGAACAACTAATGTAATATAAGTCAAAGATATTTGAAAATATCTTAAAATCTTATATTTCACAATATACGGCAGTATCTAAACAAAGCTGTATTTATCAGGAACTTTTAAGTTACTCCGAAACAAAAGAATTTTAAGACATAACTGATGAAACATGAGAGTGATTGAAAAGCAGAATGAAATTGTGATGTGATTGATTTAAATTGAGAAGTATTATCCTTTTTGAAGTGGCATGTCCGCATGAAATCATCTGAGTACATAAGTGTTATTAAGGTCACATGACAAAGACAGCAACATCAAGCTGACAAGAAATGCTAAAATCTGCAGACATTCAAACTGTCAAGTATTTCTGAATATCTGTCTCATCAACAGTATTCGTCCACCAGCAGCTGCAATTTCATTTTCCTCAAATGTGCTTTTATCTTCCAGACTTATCTTCTGCATCAGTCAGTTTCTTTTGGCTTTTAACTTCTAGGCATTCCAAAAGAGATCAAAATATTATGCTGAACTGACCAAACTAAAGGGAACTTGAAGGGTGCAAACTGAAATTGTGAAGCTTGTTTTCTGACATTATTAATGTCAAATTATTGCAAAAGTAAATAATTAAGAGTAAACAAACACTTCAGACAGTGCATTTGTATGACACATGCAAAAAAAAAAAAATCATGGAAACCAGGAAAGTGTTCAAAATTCATACACCATACTTTTTGTAAGACAGTAAGGAGGCATGGTTCATTATGTGTTTCATAGGAATACAGATATAATTATCTTGATTTATTTCAGTATCAATATTTTTCATGAATTATTTCTGGGTATTTCTCATTATGGTTGAAATGAATCAAAATAGCAAAGAAAAACATAATTACATATCAAAGAAAGAGCAAATAAGAAGATGAAAAAAACAGTAACAAAAATAGGAAAACCTACAAACACATCATTTGGTCTGGGCATGTGACCAAATATTCTAATACCCCTATGTCATAACAGCAAACTCAAACAATAAAAAATAAAAATGAGAAACTAAAATGACACAAACATAATTACTGCAAAACAAAAACAAAATGACTGAAAAAAAAAAGAATTGTGATGAAACAGATTAATTCATAATGTATTCCTTCTGAGATTCTGACATCCACATAAGGCCCGTTCACACACAAGGGAAAATGTTGTTGTTGTTTTAAAGAACGAAAGGAAAAAGTGATATTTAAAAATCGATTTTCGAATCGAAAAAGTGATATTTAAAAATCGATTTTCTTATCGCGATCAAAATTTCGAAATTTTTTCCTGTGTGGACAGAAAAATTTCACTAATTTTCACGATCCTAATCGCGATCCAACTCGCACTATTAGTGTGATTTTTCAGAATAATCGCAATTATTTTGCCAAGCGTCGTGTGTGTGAGCGCGATCGAGATTCGGAAATCAGTGTTTTCAATCCCATCGTTCGTAGCGCGTGAACGTCAACATTATTGGGACCGCGGGGTCAGTCTTCAGTCATGCAAGTTTCGCGCATGCACAATTTGGCCACTGATCTGTCTTTCCTTGCTCCGAAGTGCGATTTTTCCCTGTGTATGAACGGTCAAAAAAAAAAAAATCGAAATTTGGATCGCGATTGTAATTTCGATTTTCGTTGTGTGTGCACGGGCCTATAGACTTTACACAAGACCCCATCGTGTAGCCTACTTGTAGGCAGAGAGTGTGTGCGTCTTCTCCCGAAGCATTCTGAATTGTGATAGACATCTGTGCATTGATTGTCATAACAAAGTGAAGAAAAGATTGATAGAGAAAGATTATCTTTGCATGGTAACAGAAAAACAGGTTGCAGGCAAAAGAAAACCCCAAACAAACACACAGCAGAAAACCAAACCTCCAAGCAATGAAAGTGGATTTAAAAGCCACACCGGTAACTTATTGGATTGTTTCCTGTTATTCCTTGGTCTCCTTTTTCTTTCTGAGCTTGCTTTCTCTTTTTGACGTTTTGCTTTTACTTGTTTGGCTTTTTGCTGTTTTCTTTTTTGACGTTTGGCTCTCTTTCTCTCTGGATCCTAAAATGAAAAAAAAAAAACAAACAATTAGCACAAGAATTATACAAATCCAGACACAACTCATACAAATATACAAATGTAAAGCATATTTTAGCAACCTCTTTATACACACCCTTCTTTGCAAAGATGTTTATGTACGAATGGAAATCATGATTTACTAGATTTTATACATTTTTGGAAAAAAGACTTTGCTATTGATTGCCTTCAAAATAAAAAGGCTAAAACAGACCAACAAAATTGATTTCCTAAAAACAGAGGACTACCATCTCAAGATTAATCTCACCTCATGTCCTATATCATACACTTTCTAGGAGAAAAATATTGATATGTTTCCAGTTAAACAACAATAACAACACCCTGCAGTATTCACCAGATTCTTTTTCCTATTTACATGCCTACAGCATTTCAAACACCATCACATCACTGTGTCCATCCTCGGAGCTGGCCTGAAGGTAAGACTAGGAACAAATACAGGCAACATGAGCTGGGCCTGGATGTAATGATATGTCTGACTGTGAAACATAACTCAATTGTTATGATGCATGTCTTCATGTCATACAGCAGGGACTGGGCCTACGAGATAAGAGAGTGCTAGCACACTCCAGTAGCCAGCCTGCCAGCTGCACATACCAAAACAAACTTCCACTCCTATGAGGGGGGGGGGGGGGGGATGGAGGGACAGACAGACAGACATACAAAACAGTTGGACACAGAGAAACAAAAACAAAGAAGCATTTAAGAGTTTAACAAAGAACCGATCTGTTATCACATTTCCAAAAGGTGTATTGTAAACAGAGTGAAAACTAGTGGTCATACACTTCAATGACTCACCATGACAACCACCAGACTGCTGGTGATATTCCACACAGCCCCTATACCCTAAACTCCATCACTTTATGCAACTCTTTATACTCTTGTATGCAAGTAGTATGCATGCATAAATGCACATCTTATGGTGGAAGTGAATACGAGATCAAGCTTGACATAATTTTTTCAATTGCATTTTCAACAGAACTGCACTAGAACACTCCTCCTGACAACCAGTGACCGAATATGATTTGAGAATCATGTTGGGACAAGTGGGATTCAAATTTACTTTCAGACATATTAAAATAACTTGATTAGTATAAAATGTGTTTTTAAACATGTTCAAAAGTTCTTCTTTTCTAAGTCTGAAAGCTCTCAGATAAAAAGAGAGGTTGGGAGAGAGACAAACATAGACAAATAAAAAGAACTGAACCCAATCAAAGTATGTGCAACTTTCCATGCACAACAGAGTGAAGAGTCATGGTCATGCTCTCTCTCCCCCAGCCACCAAGTCAATGCTATATTTAGGTCAGCAAGAAATGGAATGAATGGCTTGTTTCACTGGGGGCAAGGAATATTTACAATTCCTGCACAGCTACCAGTTTATTTCTCTAACCTCATTGTATCAAGCTGAACCATGCCTCCTGACGGTCTATATATAGGAAATAACACGACGTCTGACAGCTTAGGGTAAAACTAAAAACAGGGAACAAGGTAACAAAAAAGTTTAAGAGCATTGTCTGAGTTGTATTTCCATGTGTGGGTCAGAGGAGTTTGTTGAGGCCGTTTTATGCAGTACTCAGAGTACTAGCTGATTGTGTGATAGTCTGGCAGTGACCAAAATGTATAAATAGTGGAAAACACTTGACATGTACATGAAGATTAGAACTAAAAAATTCATGTTTCAGTGAGATAGAGAAAAGAAAAAAAATATAAAGCAGGGTTTAGACAAAATGGATTAATAGCTATCCCTTTACAATACTGCTACACATGATCCCCTAAGAAACATATACACAAAACTAACTATCCTAAAAAGAACTATCCCCATTTGAAGCTTTATGAATGCATGGCCTTCAGCAAGTTCTAATCATCTTTATTTGTAAAGCTGGTCCATCAGATCTAGTTGTGTTCAGGGGTTAGTTTTTGAAGTAAATAAATTAGCCAATTTTTTAATTTTAACTCTGTAATTAAGTATAGGCCTACCTAGACTTTTGCAGCAAAAATGACTCACATCTAAATTTTGTCACAAGAAAGTTATTTTGTATGATTCAATGACACTAATATGGAATTGGACACAACATTTCATAAACTTATATTATCCAACAATATTGCTTTGTCAACAAAAATGAAGATGTCAGATTCAAATACATTACATTGGCTGCTTAGCTCTTTGAATTGTTTTTGCAACTAGGAAGTAATGCCCATATGAGCCTTGACAAAGACTAGCTCAGCTGGAGTTTGTGGAAAGAGACAGTTTACAGAAAGGCTGAAGTACAACTTTGTGAAGACGACTTAATGCATAATGCATACAGTTACAGTACACGCACTTGCGATATCCACTCAAGCCTCAGATCGGCAATGACACAATCGGACATCCATAGAATTCCTATCAGTAATGAGCAAATTACCTTGAGAGACCAAAAATACGCAAACAAATTCATAAAGACACACATATGAAAAGATAATAACTTACTTTCCTAATTTCACACACACAGAAAAGAACACTTCCAGAATTGCCAATTTCAAAGACATCACAGGCTGCTAGTGTTCGAAGTCCAGGTATTCCATGCACATAGCACATGTTGTAGTTAATATACGTATCAAATACAGTTCACATTATTTTAATACAATTATGAGACTTTGAACACACACCATCAACACATTACCAAATGAATTATTAGCACATGACAGTCAAAGTCCAACACGAAGACTGAAGCACAGTCAAAACATCACTTTAGACCCCCAACCAACAACAGCATCCTCCCCCCTTCCACTTCCTTCATCCCCCCCCCCCCATACAAGTACAAACAGAGTGATAAGAGTGTCATCCTCCCTACTGACTGATGCTAACACTGTATTGTCTTTAAACTCAGAGGGCAGCATACAGGTTTCTCACGTGTACAGATATGGTCGTGTATGTATGATATGTAGCACAGCATTCCTTCTTCATAGTATTTCCTGCAAGGTCATTCAAAGGATCCTTTGATGTCAACATACACTCAGACCCCCCCCCCTCCAAAAAAAAAAAAAAAAATAGAAAAAAAAAGAAAAAAAAGGAAGTAGATACTTTTTCAAATTAATATTTTTCACTGAAAATCTAGATATTAGGATATACAAAGCAATATTAGTTTTTATTTGTGATGGAGCAAAATAAGGAAGGAATGGGAAACAAAAGAGAAGTATGTGAATTTCCTAACTTGAAGATAATATATGGTACATTGGAATTACAGAAGAAAATGGGTTTAAAACTTGCTAATTTCATGAATTTAGGTTGAAATTCACAAAAGAAAAAAAAATGAGAAAAAAGCACATGAAATATAGAGTGTATATAACATTAGCAGCGAATAGAGGGTTTCGTTGTTGGTAGAAATGGTGATTTGTTCAGTAAATTTACCAGTTTGGATGAAAGGATATACAGCAGTACTTACATCTGAAAAGTATCAGTTAGTATACACCTGAAAACCTATTAAACATTCATATAAACTAAAAGAATTGGGACTAACATTTTCTGTCTTTTTTAACTTTACTGATAATTCCACCCCATAAATGTAATATCAAAGAATAGTCATTAAAAAAATCCTCATTGTGGGATGAAAAGAAAAAATATTCAGTCATTTTTGTGACCCATCCACAAGATCACAAACTTCTTTTATTCTGACTCACAGTACTGTGTGAGTCATATATCAAAGGAAGGTGCAGTTTTCAACCTATACCACCCTGGAATGGCAAATGATCCATCATTAAGACAGAGATATATCATGTCCATTTACCATTAATACCAGTCATTAAAATATTTTGGCATGTTTTTCCATGAGTCACAGGGTATCAACATAATTGTCATGGCTTCATTCAGCCAAATGCTGATGAGATTCTCACAGTGTTTGATATTGATTATATTGCAACCTATCACTTATTTTATAACAAGACTATCTAAAATCTAATTATCCTGCAAAGCTATGGTAGACTAAAATAATTTTATACTGTGTATAACAAAATCAAAACACAATCAAAACACATCAAAGATTTCAGACTAGATTGCTATAATAATCACTAATTAGAAGTTAAATGGAACAGGGCTGCCAGCAATAGATTACTTACAGACATGGTATTCTCTTAAGCCAGTACTTCAAGAAGTCACACATGCTATGTTGGACATCTGTAGTAAGTTATAAGATGAGATAAGATATCAAATGCTGCATATGGAAGGTGCCGACTACTGTATACGCTGAATATTTTGCAAAGGTTTTTATTTTCGGGAATTTCGCGAGTCGGGTGCTATTCGTGAAACACGCGAAAATAATGACTCCAATATACATTTC
Source organism: Diadema setosum (assembly GCF_964275005.1). Lineage (NCBI taxonomy): Eukaryota > Metazoa > Echinodermata > Echinoidea > Diadematoida > Diadematidae > Diadema > Diadema setosum. Next base: position 16,049,646 of record NC_092706.1, read on the forward strand.
TCCGTTCAGTACATTAATCCACGATCATGAATTTTAACCACTTGTGAAATCGTTAGGAAGTCCTGATTCGCGAAAATTTAGACTTGCTAAATATATGGCAAATACAGTAATTTATGGTCAATTTTTATAGTCAGGAGACAAAAAGGTGATACCCTTGTCAAAATGATTTTTCAGATGCTTGACAAGTCAGAGCTATAGGGAGAAACTCTGACATGTCTAAAGGAGTATATGTGAGATTACATTAGAGGCCCTGAGCATGATTGCATGGCCCAGAAGCCTGGTTTTGGGAGGTAGGTCAAGCAAGACGTAAAAGCTTGGAGTGTGAGCAGGGATGCGAGACTGACAAAACTCTTGCGTGTGTGCGTGTGTGTGTTTGTGTGAACACATCGGCAAACATTGTAATTATCCGTTTGCCAAATGCTTCGCACACGAAGCCTTGATAGTGATGGGGTTATTTCCACCACCGGGCAAATATTTTGCAGAATACTTCTCATAGTATCAATTTCACTTGCTTACCTCAATACATCTACGAGCAGATTGTGCTCACACTGATTGAGAAGCATACACGTTTACTATTACTCCACTTTTGAGATTTTGATAGGGAAGAAAAAGTGCACAAAAGCCCAAGGGGACACTCCAAAATGATGCATGATGTTCTGTAGCGTATATTGCTTTGGTAATGGCAAGACTTATAGTTTGAGCTCCATTTTCATAGAGATACTGCCAAAGCCTGTTTGCTACTTTGCAAATTTGGTTTTGCCTCTCTTGTGTCTTCTGCTACTCTTTCCATTGAAGTGTTGTGAGATCAAAAAATGGCAACAAAAAAAAAAAAAAAAAATTGGTGGGAGAGGGTATGCATGATGCATGTAATACCAGCATAAGGTACAAAACTTTCAATTTTTCTCCAGAGTTTCCCTTCACATTACAACCTGTATGGCACTATTCCTGTTATCTAGACTGGGACATCATTTTCCCCTATACAGTGTGCTTCTCATTCTCACAGAATATAGTGTTCAGATGCAGTTTTTAAATTCAATAGATAAATTATAAAATACAAGACAATCAAGACAAACTTATTGTAATTTCCACTATTACATAGCAGACTAGTTCCACTGAGCAATGCGTTGCAATGTCACATTCATTCACCCCTCTTGCTACTATACCTCACTATACACATGATGCTCATTCTGAGGGGGTGCTGGATAGCTGCATTCAGCTAGGTGCTGAGTGTTTGTCAAATTACCATCATTTGTCACTCCCTTTCTGTCAAATATGCAGTCATCTTTGTTGTCCTGTCTTCCCACTTGGCACGTAAACATGACAAATCTGCATCCTTTCTGCCTGTCTCATGATGTCAATTTGTGATGTCACAGTTGAACAAAGATAATAATGAAAATATACAGAAAATCCTACCAAATTGCACTTTTTATGAAAAGTACACATTTCCTGCATTTGTTATTGATATATGGTGAGGGTAATATTATTCCTCCTGCCTTCTGAAAGAGCCAAGTGCTCTTTCATTATGATGGAAAAATGAAAATTATTGAAATCTTTCTTTTTTTCTTCTTAATATTGTTGTCTGACTGTTGCATCACACATTGTGGTAGTCTTCTTATCCAGTCGTGGCGGTATTTAAAACTTTGACAAATTAATAATTTTTTAATAGATTGTCCGATTTTCCTCAAACTTCAAGGATGTATTTTATCTACTATTTCTGCATTTACTCAATACACACTTATATTTTGGCTTCATTCCCATAAAATACAAGTGCCTAATCAACTTGGTATTTGCTTTCTCCCTTAGGGTAATAATTCAATGTTGAAAGTAAATTATCATGTTTTCATGCTTTTCTTCCTGTAACAAAGTTAGTCATATCAATTATTGATGTTCAACCTGCAGTGCAGTGATACATGTATTGAAATATATCTTTCTTACCATTTATAAACAATAAATCATGAATTGATTCTCTTTACAACCCTTCCCATCAGATATTGCAAACAAGAGTTACTACCTTCAAACACTGTTTAAACACCTCTCCACCACTTCTATTCACTCCTCAAGATCCATTACACACCTTTTGCTTTCAATCCCCTCCCTATTTCTTTCTTGTTAAAGGCTGCGATCAGCCTGCTGTTCATCCGATCAATACAGACGACTATTTACCAAACTTCTGACTCATGGCAATTTTTTTTTTCCTTTCCTCAGAACCCTTCCCATCCCAGGCTCCAATTAGAAGAAACCTAGGCAACCCCAAGAGAGGGAAGTTGTTTGCAAGCGCACGTTTTTAGAATGAGGGAGAAAGTCGCAACAGTCGCAATTCACAGAGCTACTCCAGATATTACTGTTAGGGGGACCTAGTAATGCAGAAATTTTACAACTGTTTAGCACACATGCATAGCATTCCTACTAGCAGTGTATGACATAGCCATGTCCTCTCTACATATTCTCAGTTTGTGAGCTCGTATTGAGTGACCTGATGAACTTCTTTTTGATTCTTCTGATAAATCACTGGTATTTTTCCCTCATCTAATCTTTCAAAGACTTTACAAGGTTCATATTAAATCATTTGTTAACAGATATACCAATATATATATATATATATATATATATATATATAAGGTTCAATTATCAAAAGTCTGAAACAGGCTATCCTTCTCCATATGGATCTATTTTCAAACCCATATATTCCTGAAGAGAAATTACACAAAAGTAAGAATATGATGAATAGCTTGCTGTTTTCTTGGCGTCTCAAACCCACACAGACATGCCCTATAAATCTTCACGAACATTATGGGTAGGGATTAGGGGAACACAACACACCAAGATTTATTGCCTTACATTGTTTCTCATCTGATGTTGTATACCATTGCATTTGAGTAACAAATAAAAATGCAAACTTTGCCCACCATGATGTGAGCCAACCATGTGAACAATGAGCACAATGTAAAGATAACAGGGGGAAACCCTTCTTTGCGAGGACGATTTATTGGCACTAAAATGTTGTCCATATAAGGAAAGTGGCACAAAGACAGCACTTGGATGACACATCTCGATTGTTGAGATGTCACGAAATGTTTCTGTAGGAAAGCGAGACATAAAACAGAAATTCCTTGACTTTAAATTTGTGAGCAAGAAATACCTGATGAGATCACTGAATATCAAGTTTCTGATTTTGGTACTATCAAATTTCCAACATTCCAAGGGTTCCAAAGATGTAAACTTTTCCCACCTGATCCCCAACAAATTTCTGCAGAGAGAATAAAAAAAGTGGTTACCTGAACATAGTGCTCAGGAGATCAACTCTAAAGTTTAATCTCATCAAGTATATCAAAGATTAGACATCCAAACACATTGGGTTGTGTGAAACACCTATCAACTTGCTTCAGAAACCAAAAATTCCCATTTTGTATATGTACAACAATAACCTTCCTTCTTATATATGTATAACAATAACCTTCTTCCTGATGTTTTCCATTCCATGTTCCTAAAAAATCAGTCATTTCATGAATATCCAACTCTACACTCTAACGAATGTCAGTTACCTCTTTTCCGTACGATTTTAGCAAAGAACACATTTGTTTATACTGGCCCGAGCTATTGGAATTCCATGCATCCTGATATTAAAAATGCCCCCTCAATTTACTCATTCAAGAGGAAATTGAAAGTTTCTTTATTGCAACCTTATTCTACTGAATAGAATAAACCAGCTGTTATAACTTTTTTCTAAGAACCAACGTTTTCACATATTGATTGCCAAGTATACTTTAGCTCTTTTATGCTTATTCATATAATGCTACGATATTTCTCCGATCATATGTCTATTGCCCTGTTCTTTCTCGCATCACTTTTTCTCACTTTCTCGACACACTTCTTACGAGATCGCTGTCTCTGTAGAACGTTTTTGTCTGTTCTGTTCTTTTCTATTATGTTAGCTTTGCCTCATTTTGTCTCGTCTCATAGTCAACTCTCCATTGTATTGTTACTCCTACCTCAGTCTCATTTCATGTTTATTTGTTTGTATATCTGTCTGCTTTTGTTGATCTATCTTTCTAGTGGGCTTCCAGACTATTACTTTTTTTCTCAACTGATGTTTTTCCTCCGAGGGGCCCACAATCTACAAGCTTTGTCTTCTTAGTGGGTCCCTCCATTTTTCAAATTTTGCATACTGTATAATTACTTCTAATCACTTGAGCTATATGATAGTGTATGATTATTATAAGGTGGTACAATCATTGTATATACATTCTTTCATGTTATACTTTACGCACCTTAATTTCTGTTATCAAAAAAGTGATGTTCATACCTTTTTGTCGAAAAATGAAATAAAACATTGAATTGAATTGAATTGAATTTCAAAACACTCATTGACTTTCAAATTTAGACAAAGGGTACAAAATATCTATACCTTTTGCTTTTCAAACTGATATCCCTTAGGTCCCTATCTCATATTTTCAGCTAATCACATAATTTCATAATTTTCTCCATATAAGGTAATAAAGTGACAATTTACATTCGTACATATCTCACAGTGATCCAAATAATCCATCTCATCTTATTAAATAAAACACTGTGGTTGTTGTTTGACATGATCTGACACAAAATGTGGTTTGAGAGTTTAAAAATGAAGAAGGCATTTCATATTATCGATCTGTGTTTTGGTCTAATCATTGCTTCAATGTAGAGATAAGGTGAGTCTGACCTCTACGTGGAGTAATTTAAGCTGCTTGATAGGATTGCTAAGCAGTGAGTTAAATATTGCCTCCAGAAATGGCTGTAAACTGAAATCCATCCAGGTCAACTATTTCCAACCTGAGCCACAGAAATATCTGGACAAATGAAAGCTTGCAATTCATTTTAGAATTAATCAAATTTCTAAACCATTAATTATAGATAGCTATGTTCAGACAGTGATCATTAACCTTGAGGATAGCTAACCTCGAGGATAAGTTCCATGGTGTGCCAAGTGTCGCACGGTCAATTTCATTACGAAATCAGTCATTCCTTCGACGAAATGATTGATTTAATTACTGATTTCATAACGATATCGACCGTGGGACAGTTGGTGCCCCATAGAACTTATCCTTGAGGTTAAGGATCACTGTCTAAACGTAATTATTTTGCTTATATAAATCCACTATGTGGCTGGCATACACCAGTACATTCAGTATGTGTTAGCATAAATGTCATATATGCATGAACTATAAATAACAAATTAATTGCTTTCTACTCTACATGTTACAATGCACACTCAATAATTTTCAGTGATTCTTCATGCATGATGAAACCTTTAGACAACTCACTACAGGTCATTTTCACAGGAGAATTTAAACTACTACATAACATATAGGCATGTCACCATTTCCTCGGGAAACAATATGCCGAAAATAAAAAAAGAATAAGTTTATCTGAAAATAGAGATATGATTTCGTGATGAATACTGGGTAAAAACAACAAACATCATACATGTACATGCCATTTTCATTCTTCCATAAATGCTATCAAATTATGCTACCAGATATGCTTCTTTGATAAATTTCAAAGTGCATCAATATTGATCATTCAGGTAACTAATATCCATTTACCCTGCATAGATACAATAAGTGTTAATTAACCCATTGAGGATGAGTCCCAGGTATACTCAGGTAAGTGTCTATGGGAAATACATGCTGTATCAAAATCAGCCCATCTTCATCCACAAACTGTTAAATCTCTCATGAATAATATCTCGCTGCAAGAGTTTATTACTTGCAAGCCAGTGATGTGTTGTTTGTAACCAGCTTTTATAAAACACACATACACTAGCAAACATGCAAACACACACACACACACACACATCACAGTGATGTGCCACATAGTGTGCAATTCGAATTTTCCAATATAATCCTCTTTGCAGGAATGATCCCAACTAATCATGATGAAATTCCTAGAGAAATGAGGTTAATCCAGATATTGAGGCAGAGAGCATGGAGAGGCACTTCATCACGAGGAAACTTGGATTTATAGAGAGTCCGAGTATTTGATGAAATGGTATAATCCACAACAATTGTTAACAAATGTATATATACACCAGTATTTTTTCTTCTGATCACTGCTAGTGAAACTATACTAATGTTCAAGAAGTGCTTTGACCCATCTTTCAATTTCAGTTCTGTAGTGGAAAAGGGAGAAAATCTGGCATATTTATCATTTTTAGCCTAAACAGTTTCACTAAATTGCTGATTCAGATACCTTCATGACATAACAGCAAATATCTGGTAATATGGTTCAAGAAGATAATATTCACATATCATCATCATGCTATAATGGTACAATAGCCACTTTACTGTGAGAGGAAGATTGATATATAGTCACAAAGCTCACTACAAGTTGAAAATGTAAGTAGCTGGGTGTTAACATGGAGCTACGTAGCTCTGTGGTGTTAATGAGGACTTCCACATTATGTGAAAGATGATATTGTAAGCATGTTTCTAGATACATTCACTGGCAGAGATGTACACCTTTTCTTATCTTCTAATTTGTGGTACAATTTGTGACACGGTTATTGTGTGGCGTGTTGTTTGTGGTGTGCAGTCTCCAAGAATATTTATTTCAGTATTCCATTATTCCATGCACATGTGTTTTAGATGTGTAATAAGTACATCCATATACCATGAAAAGCCTGAAGAAAGCTCCTGTCTAGAAGCATGCATGGGGCTGTGGGAGAAGTGATTGTTGTTTCTGCATCTCAGGCGGTTCACTGAACTTTACCTGCTCAGGATAAGGTCAGCTGAGGTCAATCCAATAAAATGTGGGAGGATTATCTGTTTGTTTTCACTGGTCTTGACAGCCTTGAGGGAATGGGGGGGGGGGGGGTAGGGGAAGGCTGCAGGCAGTCTCTTCACAGTATACATTCTACAGCTGATAGGGCACAGATTATGTAATCAGGGGGTCTGACATTTACCCTCAGTTGTGTGGGTGAATAACAGTCTAAAATTCAGACAGTAAATATCATTTCTAGCTTAAAGAGAACCTACAGGAAGATTGAGATTTCTTGAGTTGAATGAAGATCCCCCAAGAAAAACAAAACAAAACAAAGCAAAGCAAAGCAAAACAAGACACAAAAAACACAAGACACAAACTTGCAAGATATCAATAAGATATGTTTGCCTTAAAATAGCTTACATTTCATTGAATTAGAATTATACAAACCAATATCTTTTGTAAGATCATTTGTAAGGAAATGAGAAACATCACCTACTTCCTGATGTGCAACTGAAGTACTGTTCAACAGTCTGTCAAGGAAAGGCTTACATAATGTTTTCCAGCTATTCTCTCAAAGCTGGTTGGTATGTCTGAGCTATCACAAAACACATGGGACTGAACTCATTGCCCACTGCTACAGTGCCATTAAAGTACCACTGACCAATAGAGCTGCAGCCATGTCACAGTGCTCAGTGATATGATAGAATTGGAACAAATGTTTAGTACTTCATCTATCTGGTCTTATACGAAATCATTCAATGGTGTCCAGGATAATTCACAGCATGAAAGAAAAAAAATCTGCATGCAATAACTACATGAAGGCCTGTATCATGCATCTTTATGTACAGTTTATCTTAAATTGCTTACTCCCTATGCCAAAGTGATATAGCATGATACAGCAATCTTAGCAGAATTCACTGACATTTTCATTGGTGAAGCTATATCATTGTATATGTTAACAATTGGCAGCAAGCTCTAGTAACAATATTTTTATGCGAGCTTACAAATTGAAGGTTTATCCTGCTTTATGGTCTTCTAAGCCTTTAAAAGGGAAGATGAACAACAGAGGATCAATGTGATAAGATCTTTCACAGATCAAACTGTGTAATCAGATTTAGTGTTTATGGCATTCCAGCTAGATCAAGGAGCCATTATGTGCACCTTTGTCAGAAGTATACAGGACTTCTCATATCTTAGAGGTGACAGTCATAAGACAGCACCATCTATACCAGGTTCACACTGTAAAAATAATATTTAAAAAAAGTTTACAAATATGTTTTGTAATGTATTACTAAACCTGTTTGGGGATAGTGACTGTGTGGTCACAGATATAAGTCTCATCATCAGTCTGCATGAAGGCACTCCACATAGAATGACTGTATCACTAATACCTTGGCTTGTCAAAGATAAAAAAGTTTACAAATATGTTTTGTAATGTATTACTAAACCTGTTTGGGGATAGTGACTGTGTGGTCACACATAAGTCTCATCATCAGTCTGCATGAAGGCACTCCACATAGAATGACTGTATCACTAACACCTTGGCTTGTCAAAGATAAAACTCTTTATAGGCTTCATTAATGAATACATGCAGAAGTACATGCACACACATATTTATATTACACACTAAGGCAGAAGTTAAAACAAGGTCAAGCTTGGCTCTACCTTATAATTGTGTTTAAAAAGTCAAACCATTAGGATATTATAAACACACACCCGTGTAAAGGCTGATTGGAAGTACGTCCAGAACATGATTGGTCACATTTGACATCAAAAACTTGTTTGGAATGAATGCAATTCAATTGGAATTCAGTCTAACCAAAGACAAAAAGCAAAACAGAACAAAACTATAGTCAAGTAGCAAAAAATGCATTTAAGTCCAAGTGTACAAACAAGTTTTGTTATTTCAGTGTGAAAGCCATCTTTACCATCCTCACCAACCTCTACCATCCATTATTCATTAATCCCTCTCTATCAACCAGTTTCTCTATCAACATCATCTTTTCAGTCCACCAGGAATCATCTTTATCCATCTCATTTCTCACTCTACATGATCTACTCGTAATCTTGTTAAAATGCCTCTACCAGTAACAACAAGGCTGACAACATTCATCAGAAAAGAGCACAACAATTGCCTCTTTCAGAATCCTTCACACTCTATAAATGCTTTCCTGAGCCTCACTCATCCCAAGGAGGTGAGCCTCATCTCCCTGCTCATCCTATCTATGCCATTTGTCAAAACAAATTGAGTATTAAGAGGAAGGGCTGAAAAAACAATGGATTGAACACCTATCACAGTTGGTCCTCTCTAGAAGAATTTTCATGAACATCATCTTCTGTACTTTTCTTAAAATGTTCTTTGGTGCTTGTATGTAGTCCTTTTTAAAGTGATACAAGATCTCTCAGATTGATTTATACTGGCATGATGAAGATAACAGCAAGGTAGGTCTACATTACAAGACTGAACTGATGATGGCAAGAAGTGGACTGATCTTTTATCACTATGATATCAATGCCACTCTCACCTTCTTGCACCATCATCAATACCTCCATCACCACCGCCATCACCAGCATCACTACCACCACTCCAACTATCACTAACCTCACCAATACCACCAATACCACCATTACCATCACCACCACCATCATCAACACCACCACCACTTCCATTATCACCATCATCAATACTATCATCGCCACCATCATTACCTCCACCATCATCCATTTCTTATAAAACTTGTCCTCTTCTTCTTCCTCTTCATCTTCCTTCTCCTCAAACTCATCATCATGTTTTATATTATCAATGTTTTTATCATTAAATTCCATCCTTCCATTTACAAATGCATACAGATTAAAATATATACATAAATTGCACTTATGAATTAAACTAATGTAATCATGTAAATAAATTTGCATAAACGCAAAAAATTCAAAGGGATATGAGGACAAGCTTTATAATGTAAGATACAAGTGCATGTCATGGACACATGCTCTCTGACCATAAAGAAAATTGGCAGCAGTCACTTCTGTGAAACTGGACCATCCCTATAGGATGCTTATGGTGTAACCCACATCACATCACAGCTTCACTCACCACTTTTACATTCCAAGTCTATGCAAGTGATGCAGAGAGACCCATGGGGCAGCCTGATATCCAGCAATGCTACGATATTGATCTTGCTGTCCCAATGTAAACAGGGTCACACATATTAGCAGGATATATGACACAAGCAAAATAGTGGCAAACATCATTAGGGCATTTCTGAGGAGCATTCCAGACATTTTGTTCCTGGCCCATCCTGCTTTACTGGCCATCACACATCCTAACCAATGGCCGCTTCAGCATGGTCACAAAGTAAATCACGTTAACCCAATCACACTTGAAACTTCTGTCCACATAAGTCTAACGATAATGCATTGACATGCATTATTTATAGATTTTGTGTTTATGTTATAAATTCCATAGAAAAGTCATCTTTTGGGATTATCCATCATAAGATCATGTAACATTGTACTGAGTATCAATATCCCGATGAAATCCCATTTTCTTTGCTCACTTTTCCACTAATAGAGTATCAATATTCCTAACTTTGTAAGTAAATTTAGCTTGGAACCACTATAAAGAATTTTGCGAGCAAATCCTTCAACATGCAGGGGCACTAAAAAGATGGACAGCACTTGCATGATCATTCACTGATGCAGTTCTGAGAAGAATTCTTCTTCTGCATAGCATCCCTGGTTAATGATCTGATGACTGGACACTAGTATGAAAATATCATAATCCACACTACAATTGACACAATAAGTCTGTCAGTAGTTAATTATTTGTTCATCAGTGATCTGATAATCTTTAAGAGCTGAACTGGGCCATCTAGGGTCAAAGAGGGATAATTAAATCCTCATCTGTGGCTAATTAGCAGCCACTTAACTTGAAATGGATCAGTGAAGAAAGCTATGTTGATTGGGCTATAAGAACCCGACTGCCACATTTTGTTTTAATTTGGGATCTATCTCTACTACCCCCCCCCCATGCTTGTCACTTAGAACCTGTCTCATATGTTATATCAATTGGTAGCCTCATTTCCCAATTCCAATGCACATATCTGTCAAAGGCACATACCAAAAATCTCTAGCTCCATGGGTCAAAGGCAATATAAACTTCTGAAGTGCCATGGTAGCTCCTTTCACCAAACAGTGTTTGTTTTTTTCTGTCATTATTTGTAGTACTGTAAAAGTGGAAATTTTCGCTGTGTTGAAATTTTCGCGCATTTCGCGCAACCAGAAACTAGCGCGAAAATAAAAACACGCGTATATTTTTGCTTGCCATACGTTCCTGTGCGTGATGTCTTGATTCCGCAGAATTAAAAACACGCGAAACTCTTCTGACCCAGCCTAGCGCAAAAAATTAGTCCCGCGAAAATATCCACTTTTACAGTAACTCTTCCAAGAATGATTTCATATAACAGATAAATATTCTTGTCACATTTGTGTCATGACATTATTACTTTCACACAAGCACAATTTCTTGGAAGACATTTAAAGACTGCTTAATGTCACTGCATGAACGTATTCAAGAGAGATATGGATAAAAGAATAATATGTATTCAAGCACACACTTACACACACACACACACACACACTCAAACAACCTGAAATATCTTCAAACACACACACACACATACATTTCATATACACAACACCCTCACACGGACCCATTCTTTTTTTTCAAATGATACTTATTCACTTCCATGCAAATAATACCACATCAATTCTTTTGAGTATTACCCATCCATACACACACACACACACACACACACACAAGCTCTCACTCACACATACACACACACACATACACACAAACTCTCACTCACATGCCTAAGATAATTTCTCACTGGTTTGTTGTCACATAACCCTGGATCCCAGCAGGAGCTCTCTCCGCCATAATTCTTCCTCCTCAACTTATCACTGGGCACGACTAATCAGAAGTAGGTTTGTCACTGACAATGACACAGAGCTCCACTTGTAAACCTTTCTGAACAACATCTCACTGAGTCCACAGAGCTACATCTTGAATCCATTCCAATCCAATGTATCTACACACTTTTCCATCAAAATATAGCTCAAAATGGAGTGGAACTTGAGAAGTAAATACTATAGCAGTAGTAGGCCTGCGGTTTCATTTACACAGATTGCATCTATATACATCATAGGGCCTCTATCTCCTCCATATCATACATAATTGCTTATATGTTGCATACTTAAAAATGGGACACAACCTCTAAAAGCTATTTCAAACAAACTATGTGATACAGTATCCACATATTTCATAAATAAACATACAGAATATGTGTTGACACTTATTTCAATGACAAACTGTAACTGCCAAATATATTGCAAATCTAATTTTTCATGATATGGGATTTACTGACAATTTTGTGAGAGGCTGAATTCACGATTGTGGAATACAGCATTAGTGAGAAAATGTATGCATGCGCATCACATCTACGTCAAGATCAGAGTTAAAATTTTTGCATGTCGTTAAATTCCCAAATAGCACCCTGACTTGCAAAATTTGAGATGATAAAAATAATACAAAATATATGGTTCATACAGTATTAGGCCTACTCTAAAAGATTAGAGTTGTTTAGAAGTGAAAAAAAGTGATTCTGTGTATGTATTTGGTATCATGGCAGTAGCATGTTGACTATAATAGTTTTTTTTTTTTTTTAGTTTTCCATTTTTTTTTCAGGAAATCACAATTTATAATTAGGTGGAAGCAAATCTAAGATGAAATAATGATTGAAACAAAATGTAACATGATATGAAACATAACATAAATATACCTGGTGGCTCATTTACAGAGAACCTCTAATTCATTTCAATTCCCGGTACATTCTTAGTGTGTAACTGAGAAATAGAATCTCCTTATCTGCATTTATCAGGAAAGAAACATCCACACTTTATTGTCAAACAAGTTGACTAATGCACTGTTCATATTTCTGAAAATCTTTTTAAACTCTTTCATAAAGGGTATCTTTAAAGTAAGTTGTTGCTTTTTTTTAGTCATAAACCATCTTGACAAACAAACAAACATTGGCATAAAACAATATTCATGATGTGGTTTAGTTCAGTAAAATACGTGAGAGTGATTTAGTTGCACAAAGCAAAATATTGACAGCAGGAAATGAAAGCAGATGTTTGTTTCGGGTTTGTTTCCTGAAAACTAGACATATTTGTAGTGCTTAGCACACAATAGGGAAAGGAGGAGGAAGGAAAGAGTCACGGGGAAATTGAAATAGAGAGCTCAACTTTTATCAATCCCATTATTCAAGTTCCGTTCTGTGGCTTTCATGTAGGAATAGTCAGCCTAACTTAAAGAGTCTCCTGGGAGTCCATGAATAGTGTGCTGTTCAGTAAATTATTCCTCACATTATTTTTAAGAAATATTTCAACTCCGAATTAGCTGTGTAGTGGAAAACATTCCTTGGCTCTAAAATAGCTACACTGTAGATGCATTAATTGTGGTTCTGCCTGAAGCTTATCAAGAGTGAAAAAAGGACAAAATTAACTCAGCAAAGCATGGACAAGTTATATCCTACACTGACATACATCAACCCAGTGATAAAACATTATCAGTACAATTTTATCCTCATTACTCAAGAAACCATCGTGTCTATAGTTACAATCATTACAACAAAGAAAAAAATTTGGGTTTGATTTTTCCTTACATCTCATGGTACACAGATTTTTAAGTGTACTTCATACATTGCTAGAACCAACCTCACAATTTTGATGAAGTAAACCAGACCCCATAAGGTAATTAAATACATCCGGTCACAAAATTATTTTCATTTCTGGATACTAACTGCATAAACTTGAATTCACATTTACATGTCACAGTTGATTTCAAACATGGAGCATTTTTTTTTCTCTCCAAGGACTGGTATGCATTACAGTATCACTCAGATTGCACAAGTAATACTACACCATCTGATACCAAAGTCAAACTTTGGTATAAGGGCAATATCTTTGGGTATTGGCTGAAACCTTCACTAATGCCTTGAGCACAGCCTTGTCAGCTGAGAATAATTGACTTTAGTTGACACATTATCTACATTCCTCAGCTGTTCTCATTGAAGTCTCTTACAACAGGTGCAACATTCTGTAAGTATGGGGGGGGGGGGGGGGGGCACTCATTCCTTCAGTTTCATCATACATACTCTGAAAAGCAAATTGATAATATGTTGAAGAATAGCCTAGCCAGCACATACACATTTAATTGCATGTGACAAAAATTTTAAATTATGTGTAGTTTGGGTTTATACGGCAAACCACAACAGCAACCTTTGCATGATATTTTGGGCAGCTTTTGTAACTATCGCAGCCATGTCATAAGTTTTCTAAAGTATTGTCATTATTGTGTGAATAGTGTAAATTTAGTGTGAACAGTGATCTTTGCTAGATTTAAATGATGACAAAGTTTGGAGAAAATAGAAAGTTGTAAAGAAATCAAGACTCTCCTTTTTACATTCAGAACAAGATTCTGAATTAAACTTCTTCTTTTTTTTTTCTGTCAGCGGTCAAGTGAAATGAGATCCATTTCTTTGGTGTGGAGGTAAGCTGCGTAATAACCTTGCCGATAATGATCAAATTACTTCAACAAAAGGTTTATCAACCTCTCATTTAACTGTGTAAACAACTGACTAAAGCAAGCAGCTCATAACAAGCTGGACTCTTAAGTACAGTTTCCACAAAGTAAGATGGTAATGGATATGGTCACAGTTAATAACACTTGGGGAAATGAAGTGTCAAATACTGTAAAACGAGGAATGTTCGCATGCATTTTGATTTCGTGAATTTCGCGAGCGCCAAGATTCACAAAATTATAATGCACAAGAAAGTTCTGGTCTACACTATATGCATTGAATGCCAGTGGCAGTTCGCAAAATTTCATACTGCAAAACAGGCTGTTGGCTCCAATTCGCGAAAATTTCATACCGCGAATATATCATGTTTTACAGTACATTGTTGCATTTTTCCTCCAAAATCAGGAACATGACACCTGGGTATGGTTTTGTGCATTAATGCCCTTATATTTGTCCAAAAAAAAAAAAATATATATATATATATGTGTGTGTGTGTATGTATATATATATATATATATATACATATACAATTTTGTACATCAAGGCTCAACATCAGCGATGGCCTGGTGGCCCGTTGGCTCGGTGGCCCGGGGCCACTGAAAATTGATGCTGGGCCATCAAATTTCCAAAAAAAGGCTATTTTTATTCATATTCATATGGTACTGCCTACATATTCTTGTTAATCAAATGCACCTACACACAATAAGAAAATATCTTGAGTTTAACCTAGATGTAACCTTGAGAGATTGTCTGCTTCAGAAACATTAACTTAGAAGTGCTGGATATACAAAAGTACATGCTGGAAGTATAAAAGCTTTAAAGGATTAGTAGGTATAGATGATAAATTACCTGACATTTCCATCAAGGGTCTACAAATGATTTACAGCACATGTCAACACAAAGACATGCATCTGTCTTAGCAAAAGTAAGGTAATAAGAGGATTTTTCTTGTAACATAATTAATGACATGTGACTTGAATGAAGACTATGGTGATTTGACAAGACTACCTTTGTCCCTCTTTTCTTAATTTTCCTGTATGCTATGTACATGTGCTGAATGTGATTTTTTTTTTTTTTTGTGGAGATCATATCAAAAGAATTATCACTTGCAGCAAGCACAAAGTTAAATTTTAAACATCATCACATTGAAAAATTGCAAGGTGCATCATTTCATTCTTTATCTTTGATACACACATGAATGCACACACACTCTCTCTCTCCTTTCACATACACACACATTTCACAAATGCTTACATCTGCAGGAAAGGCTAATACACTTAGCAACATACCAACACAAAGTGATTGAGTATTGCTGAAGTACATTGACCTCACATATGTCCAACTTGGCATCCCCTTATGTCACTTTGTGGTTTGGGAGGAAGTTCAGGTTCCCCCACCACAAAACCACAAACTCTTTCAGCATCTTCCTACCAAGTAAATAGTCAGATCACAAACAAACCAGAAAGGCAGGTCAGTGGCAGGTCAGGCTCTGGATATGCAGTTCTAGGGTATACATATTTCTGCAAGTATAATGAGTTTCAGAGATTGAAGTCTCTTTCCACACTTATATCTTACCAGTTATATATCATACTGTCCTGAAATGGGTTTGAAAACATTTCAGCTTGCCTTCTCATTGACCCCTTCACTTAATGATTTTTGTATCACGGGTATCTGTCACATTTTAATGTCATATTTGTTCATATTATTGTCACATTGTTATGCATTCATGTTTTATAAAATATATCATGCTGCCTGAAAATTAATGTTATTCTCAAAGAGCTTATTCATTTTATCTTTATAGCATTGTAGATAACTTAACTTCCATGACGATAAAAACAATGCCAATAGTTGAAATCAATAAAACATATAAAGGAAAAAAAAAAACAAGAGCAGATTATTATGAAGTACATAAAATGATGCTTACTGTAAAAGCAGAAATTTTTGCGGTTTGGAAATTTTTATGCATTTTGCACAACATGAAATGAAATGAAATGACATGAAATGAAATCTATTTACCAAACAATAGAATAATAGACATTGTCAGTATAGTCAAAATAATCAATAATTAAAGAACACTGTTGGTAAAAATAATCCCCAACAAAAATTTCCTTTTTCTTTCGAGACATGCTTTGTATTGCATTATGTGGTTTTGGAACAAAATTGATATTGATTAGAAATTTAATGAACCAAATTGAATTGATATGATAGGATTGTTTTGTTCTGTGAAAAACAATTTCTGACCATTATTCTATTTAGTTGAAGGTAAATGGCAGTCTATGAAAGTAAAATTTCACATCTTGACAAACTAAAAGCCTCAAGTATCACCTGATGTTATACAGTTCCATGGTTTAATCCACTATGCTATGACAAATAAAGGAAAACAAACATGAAAGTAAGGAACGTCATTGAAATGCAAGAAAAAAACAAGTGAGAGATTGAGTAATTTAAGACAAGTATTAAGAAGGTATCACTTTCTAAAAGTAAATCAAACTTTCTTACCAACAAAAAAAAAAATCAACTATGCTGCAATATTGACTAATGCTTACAATGAACACAGCATTCTCCAATATGGAAAAAAAAAATCCTTCTCCAAAACTGTTCCTCAACTGTTTAGACTGTTCATAAACCGATATTTGAAATAATTAATTTTCTCATCTTTTCTATCACCCTTGCCCCTCATTTTCTGTGTCTAATGTCATCACACCTGTTACTCTAGAATTATTATCTTTGCCCTCTGTCATCCAATATTTCTATTTCTTATTTTGACATTCAATAAGAACTCTTATTCTGAGTGGCTCATTGAAATATTCACACTCCAATTCTCTCTCTCACTTCTTTTTTTTTTCTCTCTCTCTTCTCATCTATCATTCCCAATACCATAATGCTCATCTTGAATATATTCCGTTCCCCTCTGATCCCCACATTTTTCTGTTCTTCGCAACGTCAATGCACATATGCCCCCTTTATTATCTATTTCGCCATTTCAATATTGCTCTCTCACAATCCAAATTTTCTTCCCTCTGTCTCACCCTCTCTCTCTCTCTCTCAACCTTAACTCAATCCACCGCCATTAAGCATTAGAGTCCCAGCACTGCATATTCCTAAAAACCCACACACAAACACCCAACGGCATAACGATAATTTTCCTGCATTACGTTCAAAATGAGTCATCATGGCCAGCAATTTACAAACAAGAAAAAAAAAAGTATGGGGGGGGGGGAGAAAGCTACACTATCACATCTTTGCTAAACCCATCCCAATCCCACTTTTGAGCAGTGGATGAAGGCAAGAACAGTTGCATGGATATTTGTACAGAGAAGAATATCACAATGTAACACACAGAAGTAGATAATGACTGGGAATTCCATGGAGGTAGCCTGGTATGATGGTTTCTCAGTGTTTCTTTGTATAGTGCTCCAATATGACTCCTTGGAGGTTTGCGTCGACAGCTATGATCTCATTCCTCAATTTCATTTTAATGTCCTTTGTGTCGAGTCAACCAATGAGGCAAAGCCGTGCAAGGGTTGTTGTTGTTGGTTTTTGTTAATTGTATATTGTCATTATCATTATTATACAAAGTATGTCATCTGTGATGAGTACATGTTCATTCTTTGTCCTTTTATCTGAGGACAGTCTGTGTCCAGAATCAGAGCTCCGTGTGTGGGATGGGGGAGAGGAGGGAGGTATTCTTCTTGTTGCCAGCTAACTTACTGGTCCATGACCAAATTATCTTTAGCATTCATTATGATGCTGTTGGGGTAGAATATCCACACAAAAAACCCCAACAAACTGTGATTATACAAGGGTTATTACCCTGTGCACACACACAAAAACCATACTTCTGCAAAACAGTGTGCAGACACACATTGTAATATAAGTACCAGGATAGTACTGTACTAAGGCCATGGTGCTGATATTTTCCTGATCTTCAGTTTGTGATCATAATGACAGAAATATGAGATTAAGCATAAACAATTACAAATCCTGATTGGCCGATTGTGTACATCACTAAGACTTGACACATTTGGGCAACAGATCCATTTTAGATAAATGTAGAGGAAGATGTCAGATCGGAAGGAAAAGGGAAACCTCACCCTGGAACAGAATAAAAAAATGCATCATCTAACCATGACCACTTACACATCATTGTTTGTATCAAGTTGTGTCTGAAAAACAAAAGCACACGTGGTAGATTTAAGAGAAAAAAAAATTGTTGCAACACAAAGTATGTCAAAGGGAAGGAATAAATGTGAAGGTGTCACTTGATATTAGAGAGAGTCATAATTCAAGCTGTTATTATTACTATCAATATTATTATTATTATCATTATTATTATTATTATTATCATCAGTATTATCATTATTATTATTATTATTATTATTATTATTATCATCATCATCATCATCATCATCATCATCATCATCATCATCATCATCATCATCATCATCATCATCATCATCATTATTATTATTATTATTATTGTTATTGTTATTATTATTATTACTACTATTATTATTATTATTGTCATTATTGGAGTAATATGCCAGTAGACATGGCCATTCACCATGGATTGGGTTGAATACAACAAAGAAACGTCAATAAACGACACTCTCATTTTGATACATCGGCCTACACTAAGAACTTGACAAAGACATGTTTGTGGGAGACATGGCGACCATCGTTTTTCACATCCAATCAAATAAATCATTATGGTGCCTTCTGGCCTCATTTTTTTTCATTCTTTTTTTTTTTTTCTTCTGGCCAATTTCCTCTGCACCAGAATTCCATCTGGACTGTATCAAGGGAAGTCATATTGAACAAAAAGAAGTTGTCTTTTTATGTTTTTTGGACTTTCCTGAATGGTGTGTATGTCACTGTATGCATAGTGGGGAGGGGAGTGAAATATAATTTCTGCTCTGTTTATTTACGAGGGCCAGCTGTGTGGACAGTAAGCATGGCTGGATGACTGGTCTATCAGTTCAGACTCCTTTAGTTACTGGCAGGTTGCAGGAATCCAAATATTTACATAAGATGTGTCAATGATACACGAATAATCACTATGAATTGATGGCAGCTCCTACAGAAATGTAGCATACATACAACCAGTGGTGTCAGGCTATCATCTTTCTCTAAACTGCTATGTAGTTGTAGTCTTCATGCAGAATACATCCTGAGTGATTCACAACAGACACTAGGTCCATTGGTAATTCTTATAATGATGATTCATGCCATAGAAATATGATATACATTGCTACATTTCCATCCTAAATCAATACGTCTTATTTATAAACCAGGGTAAAGACCTCTAAAGATTTCGTTATATTTTACTAACATTTTCTCCCAGATTTGCACAAACAAGGTGCTACATTTGAACACCAGGTAGCAAATCATAAGTTTAATGTATCATCCCTCATATCTTTATTTCTTCCTTGGCCAGAACATTTTGTTTAACATGTCATAAAATGACATGTAATGTCTGGACTCTAACAAAAACTGATGTGCAAGTATATATCCACAAACATTACTCCATTGAGGATGATTTGATTTTGCTACAACACACATTTCCTAAAGATATGAAGAGTTTGTTTGCAAAAAAACGATAAGTCCATATTTGCCAAATGGAGATATTTGCGATTAAAGGTCAAGAAAAATAAAGAGAATAATAAGACAATTTTTGCTTCTTTCGACCATAACTTTAAAAATGTACCTTATATATGTAGTGACCGATGTATCATTTCAAAGGTATTATTTTGTACTTTGTGACAGAGACATTACTTCAAAATCTTCAAAAATGGACTTATCTGTCTTGGGGAACAAACTCTTCATAGATAGAAGCTTGCCCAAGTACACTCGGGAATTGTCCTCAACAGGTTAACAAATTGAATTTTACATGATTAACATCAGTAAACATAATTATGCACCATGAACTTTACGGGATGCATTGTATGTCACAAATGCATATAGGGCGGAGACTTAGCAACCCTTCCACTTGTAAATATTTCATATTATTTACAATGAAAAATGTGAAAAGATTAATATGATGATTGTGTGCCCATGCTTAGATGAATGCTTCAATACAATATTCATACTTTATTTCCAGGGATTCTAATCCAAGAGTACCCTGGACAGCACTGCCACATTCATCAGAAACATGGTTGTTGGAATGATGTGTAAACATACTATCATTTCACGCCTCTCTGACAACGACCATCTCAAAACTGTTTGCACTGCACTTCCAAAATGATGAGTCAGTTTGATTAATGTCCCCACAATAACATCCTCTCTAGTGCTAGAAAGTTCTACTCTTTCAAATAAACCTTAAACAAGATTCATGGGTTTTCTGCAATTCTGATAATACACATAAAGTTTGTCTTGATTGGTTTCCATAGCAACTTTTCTGATGAAGATGATATCAGTGGCTTTCCCAAATTGTGTTGTTAAAAAAAACCACCAATCTATCTTCCACAGTAGGCAGTCAATATAACAAAAGAGAAGCTGGTTTCATCTTATTGCAAGTAGTTGAGCAGAAAGAATTCTTATTATAGAATGTAACATGCAAATACAAAGGAAAACTGAATGTCTTGTTGATCAACTGATAGGCCAAAGAGTACCACCATCACAACCAATAACATTGGTCTGACAGAGACTTCCTTCAAAAAGATTAAAATGACCTCTGAAAAACTCTTTGAGATACTTGACCTCTCAGCATTATTGTTCAACATGCCATCTGCCATTTGTACTTATCAATTTAAGGTAAAACTATACACAATAGAAATCTAATCATGAGAAGATGCTCCACCATCCCACTGCCATGTTTTAATTATCACTCTATCAATGATGCATGACAAGGAGAATTGTGTAAATCTACAGACCAGAACTAGGGAAAGACAGGAGTGGCAGCTGGACAAGATTTTTATTGTCTCAAACATGTACAACAAGGCAGTGTACGAAGAGCAGGTGACTACAAGGAATAATGATATAAACCTTTAGAGATAGGGTAGGCCTACATACATGGCCATAAAGTTATGAGAATCATTGGCTGTCTAAATTTCTTGGATCAATAGGAGCATAATGTGTTCCTGGAGACTCATGAACATCTGAGGTTGATCAATATCATATATTCCTACAAGGAATGTTTCATCTTCTGCCCTTTGATCACTCAGCATTTATTAGATTAAGCCAGTGGCAATATGGATAACTAATTTGAAGTCAAGGACAATTTGCATTAAACTAATTACTAGGCTCCTGAGCTTGGTGCTGTTGGAGATGTCAAGTAAAAATTGTGCATTGTCCCTGTTGCAAACAAACAAATCATTATTATTTTAGTATTTTTTTTATGACATTAAGGACAGAATGTAATAAAACTTCAATATCCATCTTTCAGAGTCCAATAAAATGGCCTTAAAGGGACTGTACAGTACTGGTTGAGGTGGGGATTCATGTTTTGAACATTCCTAAGTGAGATAATGAAAAGCCTCTTATGAAATATGAAAGAGCATGTAATTTTAAGAAGGGTTCAACGTTTATTTGATGACAATTGGTTTTCAAATGGCTGAGATATCCAAAAAAGTGCTAATAATAAAAGGCGACATGCCACAACTTTATTAGGATCTCATTGTTTCACCTTGTTTTTGGATATCTCAGCCATTTCAAAACCGATTTTCATCAAATAAACTTTTGATACCCCTTAGAACTGCATGCTCTTTGACATCTCATAGAGTGGTTTCTGATTATCTCGCAAAACGTTAAAAGCTAAATCCTCACCTCGACCAGAACTGTACACACCCTTTAATGGAAGATGGAATCACAGCCTTCATAATAGTTCTCTTCCTTTCCTCATAGCACTCCAATGATTGGAAGAGACTACACACTGTCATATCATTTGCATACATGCACTGGTAGGCCAGTTAGTTATCATAATTCAATAATTGACACACATTTTCTCCTCATATATTTTGTATGGCACCAAGAAGATTTCCCAAGACTTGTCTGTTGTATTAACCACTGAGAAAAATATGTGCAACAAATATATATCATGTGGGAATTTCATACTTTGAGTAGAAGGCATTAACCAATGAGAAAAATATGTGCAATAAACAGATGTCCCATTATTGAATGCATACTTTAAGACCAAAAATAAGTGCCTGTGTTGTAAGAAAAGAGAAATAGCTCCTGCCCCTGAAAGGGAGAGGATGAAACCTAAAAACATCACTTTAACATCGTGACATTATTAATCACTTCCTACAGACTATAAAAGGGCAACCCAAATGGGTCTAGGTACAACAGACTAGGGAGTAAATATGTAAGGAGGCATGAATTTAAAGGGGTGTATCAATAACTCTAAGTAATGAGTGCCACAAGTGATCTGGAGCAAAGGTGACACAGTACAGTTGCTTAAAATGACATTCATGGTTGAACGTGAAGATGGTACACATAAGCAAGGCATATGCCACTTCCACCTACACAGTGATTTCCTTTGACTATTGTATTAACTGTGACTCAATACCACCTCCATAGATGAAGATTTAAAAAAACATGTAGTGTATGATAGTTCACCTTAAAGGAAAAACATGTGAAATTGCAAAATGCCATATCTTTGAGGAAATTTCTACCTTTTCAGTAACTTGATTTTACTCTATCTATCAAAGCCAATTTTGCGCTGGGATTGGAGTTGCACTTTAAGGAAGGGGGCATGGTATAACTCTCCAGCTGCACTCAAAGACAATTTTGATATCTAACACACAGACACAAGTAACCCTCTACATGAGTAAATGCACCACCGTGTCATTGTTCAAACAAACTGCACATACCCAATGTTCATATGAGTAATGTCTCTAAGTTAGAAGTGCTTGCAATCCAAATGTCTACCAGGAGTTATAAATGATGCCCATAAAACTTTGGAATGGTTGCCCTGCAAGGATCTGAAAGGTAGTTAAGGAAGGAAAATGTTCCGCTTGTTAAGATTCACTAGGGTATCGTGGAGAAGCAACAATTTTGGTTCCATGAGTAATTGTGCAAACTGACTCTGAATGACAAACCAGATAAAGAAGAAAGGAATTTGGCATAAATTACATATCTATTCATCTTTTATTGAATCCAAAATCCAGATCTGGTATGGCAGCAGTCAATATGGTCAGGAAGTTTTAAAAAAAAATGTAAGAGACCGCAGATAGAGTATGTTCTTGAAATATTGTACAAAATTATTACTCTAAAACTTTACATCACTGTCACCATGACCATTTGAAAAATGTATATCTTGTAACAGGTTTAAAAGTACATCCAAGAACAGGGATTTGCTGTTAATACTTAAAATATTAGAAAGACAGATAGAAAGAAAAAAAACAACAGAAATGTTGAATGTATGCATATCAGCCATGCAGTGTCATTAGACCCTTACTAAATAGCCATAAGTCATAACACTGTGTCGTCTTAAATTACTTATTCCTCATCTGCTTGTTACAGAAAATGGTGTGGAGAATATGACTTCTATTAGAATATGGGTCAAGATGGGATGTTCCTGTGTCCAATGCAGAGTCATAACAAAGAAAAATATCAAAAAAGTGAATAAATGGATAAACTAAAGTAGAAACAATTTAAGCATACATCATGTGAGGAGTGTCATCCATGACTGCATTAGCTCTTTTAGTGTCAGATACTATGCCACTTCTGACAGACATTTTGAGCATATGTCCAGGATTTTAAAGGCATTATTTACCACTTGTAGATGAAACAAAACCCAGATTTAGTGCTTCAAAATAATTCCAAAATGTGAGTTAGGGACAGAAACAACCTATGCAAAAATTAGAATCAGTATAATCGACGCTAAATATTGTTAAATATACAAAATGTGAACAACAGTTATGATAAAAGTGTTTTTAGACTAAACCATCTACAGATATGGTTTATTGAGAAAACTAGTGATATCTCCTTATATTCTAGGCTCTATTGCAAAATCTTTACATGATAGGATGTTTTTGTGATACAACTTACACATGTACTTACACATATGCATCAAATGTGATATCTCAAACATCTTTTTTTAATCACTACTCCCAATGGTAAACAGTACCTTTAAACTGAGCTAAAATTGATCAAGTTTTTCTAATTGATTACTTCCACTTCCTTGAAGACCATGGAATACGTCTTGTAATATATATTTCATAATAAACACACTGTTGATTTACAATAGGTAAGTTAAAGAGAAATGAAATTATGTAGGACTATATGACATCCTTAGAAATATGCACCATGACTTCTACATTTACAGCTGATTTTTTTGAAATGTATATTTTATGACACAATACAAAATATGAAAATATGATACATAACATACACTACACAAGACATTTTACAATGACTTTCATAGCTTGTGGCATCCCAAATTGTACAATAACTTTAAATGATACAAATATATAAATGGGGTAAAATTCCTCATGTCAGGTATTCCTCAAGAGTCACAAGTGGCAAAACTATGTCCAGTCTTCAACTCAAATTCACATTGTCACAATATTTTTCATAACTAGAATATTTCACCACGGGCAATCGTTCTCTGTCACTGTCAGTTCCTCTTTTTCAGAATTCAACCTACAATCTCCCCCCCCCCCCCCCAAATCCTATCAAGAAATATTTGTGCGGAATTTTGCCAATGCTGGAGGGGGTCTGTTACAAACATAGGAAAGGTTTGACTTGAAGCTGGAATAGGGGAGAGTACGAGATTGATTGCAAAAGTGTGTGTGTGTGTGTGTGTGTGTGTGTGTGTGTGTGTTATTTGTGGAGGATAGAAGAGTTAGGATGGGGTCAGTGCAATGAATACATTACTGGAACATGTTCAGAGTCTTCACAGATCTTTAAACAAAAATAAAAAAATAAAAAAGATAATCCTAATGGGAAATCGAGTCATCATGATCCGTACATCATGTGCCCTTAATGATATTGTACTTAAACATATAAATGAACCATTTTCTTGATGGTTTTATTTTGAAGAAAACCATGTCTCACTTTGCTGGAAAAGAAACAAAAATACTCAAAATCTCCTGTGCTTTGAATAAAAATAATTGTGTCCCAGATAGCTTAATTTAATTTCAAGATGTAATAACTTGACATTCTGAATAATGAACCAGGCAGGGCAATAAAGCCATTTCCCTATATCAACTCAACTTCTTCTTTATTTTCATAAGCGAGACACAATTTTCCTTTCCTGCAAGGGGGAGGGAGCGTCATATGGAGACGACCTGCATGAACTGCCCATGGCTTCCCAAGGGACAAGAAAAGAAACACTTTAAAAACAAAGTCGGGCTCAAAATAGGCTGACATGTGACCCATGCTCCAGAAGCTCAAATTTGTTGAGGATTTCTCCTCTATCCCATATTTGGCATTCCAGTTTTCAAAATGGAATCACTACATCAGCCATATCTTAGTCACTACAAGCTAAGATAAATTTTGCTGCCATAATAATCCTCTCTTTTTATGTCTCACATTAAGTTTCCTTGACATTCTGTTCTGTATTTAACCCAGAGTTACTTAATTTGTCCTACCACAATGTGGTATATCAATGCTCCACCTGATGAAGAGGTTTAACAAACTAAATTGGAAGCTCATGACCATGGTCTCTTATCACTACTCTGATACCTACAGACAAGTATAATACTTCTGATTCCAATCATACAAGTTTGTGGGCTGAAGTTCAACTATGACATATGGAGGAAAGCATTTTCCTTCTTTATGTTTTCATTTTTCATTATTGATATCCCTAACACTACATCTAAGCTTTCATTCATACAAAGGTGATATTAAAGGATGAAAATGTATGCAGTTTTTAATTAGAGGATATTCAGCAAAATATGGTTGCGATGGAAATTACTTTCAAAACAGATGTAACAGTCAAAGTACAACATGGTTTGCACGTAAACATGAATTTTTGAACAAAATGAGAATTAAAAAAAGATGCGGAATGAAAAACTATATTTCAAAAGTAAACTTAAATAAGTAATCTACCTACTGTTAAGGAAGATATTTCGTGGCATGAAATTTTTGCAAATTGCCACTGGCATTCAATGCAAATAGTGTAGACAGAAACTTTTGAGTGCATCTTAATTTCATTTTGCAAATCTTGGCTCTTATGAAATTGGCAAAATTTCTGGTTTTATGGTATACAAACAAACACATTATTCTGTGTCTTACTTAAAGAATTTTTCAAATTATTGCTACCTCTGAGATCTGTCGAGGAAAATTCTTGCTACTGTTTTTCATATGGACATATGTATACCAGTCAGAGGTAAAAACAAACAAGCAAACAAACAAACAAAAACAAAAACAAAAACAGAAGTAACTGCAAACTGAATATGATATCTAGTTCAAATATAGAGAAGTAATGCATTATTCATGAGAAACATTGCTGTGCACTTTTGAGAAATCATTTTACAGGTCTGTCTTTAAAGAGCATTGTGTTTTTCCATTTTCGTGCCTGTTTAATAATTTTCTTCTCTTTTCTTCAATTACCATTACTTTGCACCTTCATGTTGTATAGCGTGAGTGAAAGGATCTGCAATTTGATTATTTGATCAAATCTCCAAAATCTGACAAGCATCAAAAGTAGGATTTTTTTTTTTTTTTTTGGGGGGGGGGGGGGAGTTTGAAAAATACTCTTGGTGCATTTTCATCACATGAACTATTTCCTGTACATGAATTCAATGTCATAATATGTATTTAAACATATCGTGTATAGCAGAACATGTTCATATGATGTCAATTTGTTAGTGTGTTCTAAGTACATGGACATTATGAGGGGCTGGAATACAATGAGGTAAATTAGCTGGACCCAATGACCTCGTTCAAATGGGAAATCTGAAGTACTCTGAAGACTCCAACACTGTGGTGTAGCCAACCCCTGTAGGCCCTACATTACTGATCCCAAATTGTTACACTCCCAGCTAATCTGGAAAAAAAAACAAACGTTTATCCATTCTTTCATGACTGATGGATTTCTATTTTGGTATATGACTTTACACTTACCTCTGATACCTTTATCTCTGACATTATTACCAACAGCATTTTTGCAGCAAACCTTATACATCCACAACACATAAGTGCTCAAATATGAATATAAAGCTAAATGCCAAGAGTTCCACAATTCTTGCTATAGCACAGGTGATATTAGAATTATAATGATTAAGAAGACAGCTACAGTATTTGAAAATAGTGACCTTTAGAGGCCTGGGGTGCCAAAAGCATTTCAAAACCTTACTTTGGAATCAAAGACTACTGATATCACGATCCCCCCCCCCCCAAAAAAAAAAAAAAAGGCCAGACACAAAAGGCATCAAACTTTGTGTACACTACAGAAATGCTGAACACTCATGATTATCATCTCTCCACATGTCAGACGGAAAAAAAAAATATATAATAATAATAGAGAAACAAAAAAACATGAGTCTTAGATGCATTGTGTACCCTGCAAACTATAATGCCACAGCAACATTTACTGTATAGTTTTTTCACAATACAATGAGCACGCATTGTTTTCTTGTTTGTAATAAGATACATGGCAGGTATTTCATCACTAACATAAAAGGTATGCTACCAGTGAGTGGGTTTTATGATGATATATTGGCACCTTTGACTCAGAGAATCATAGCAGAGGATCTTTTGATATCACTTGGTCCATTTTATGGATGTAATTCATCTCAGTCTCAAAGACACAGCTGAGCTTTTTTATGAAATGTAGACATCTAACTTTTTATGAGCTATCATATTTTTTTATGCTTTGATAAAATAAGGGAAAAAATCATGTGCAGGTTGCTATTGCATTTATATCTTTGCAACTGGCAACAAAGAAACAAAGACATCAATATGGAAAACCTGATGGGATCTTTATTAATTCTCTGGGGCCTAGTTTTTAGATATTTTTGCTTAATATGTGTGCATGACTGTCATCAGAATAGCTTGACCTCTAAACCCATTTGAGGTGTCAGAACATTATCTTGACATTGTATTCATTCCTAACCACAAACTGTATGCCATGCATATCTTACGGTGCATGCATACTCTTGTATGTATGAGTGTTAAGAATGTTTAAACAGGTCATGGTGTTTGTGTCACGGCTGTTTAAAGGAACTGAAGAGCACAGTCTGAGTAGAGATTAATTTTAGCACCTGAATATTTCTCAGCTCTGAACAAAACTTTCACATTTCACGTACATGATTCCCACGAGTCATTTTAGCTGTCTGAAAATGGACACTGTTACATCTTACCATGTGAAGTAATAGTTGTAAAAACATGGTATGAACTGTCATTTCTAGTCACAATGATGTTATACCCCTTTCATAAACTCATCCTCCTATTATCCGCATAAGAATAATGCGGACAATTCAATAAAAAATGCGTTCACAAACTCTGAAAATAATCCGCATTATTTTTACGAGCGCCCGTCCTGAAAAAGGCGGATAATCGTCATGGTGACTGTACACGTCCCTCCTGCGGGAAAGACAGGTGACGTTTGACCACACCCCGGCAATTATCCGCATTATTTGGGTTTGCGTTCATAAACTCAAAATCTGGTCCCGACGCTGCTATTATGCGGATAATAGAAGGGTCGAAATAATGCGCATTATTCTATCCCCGCTCCGATTTTACGACCAAATGTTGCGGATATTATCCGCATTATTGAGTTTATGAAAGGGGTATAAGAATCCCCTTTCAGCTCTAGCTCTTCCTCTCCCATTTCCTCTCCCACTGTCCCCTGGTCTCCCTCCTCCTTCATCCTGCACATCTTGCTCATGAGATTTACTAAGGTACGACATATTTTACAGATGACTTCAAATCAATGCTACAGAGCTGTCAGTTTTCAATATTCCATTAGCTCTTAACGAGTGGACAAACCATTAGGGTGTGCTTGGTCAACAAATGTTATGTAAGACTGGCTAGTTTCTGCCCTCTAATAACAGAGCTCTCACTTTGATGAAAGTCATATGAAGTGATATGTTTACTCAATACTTCAGCCTTCCTGTGATGTTATGATGAACTCCTTTCCCTTCTAAGTTCTACCTAGTGCCTGATCTTCAAGCCTTGCCGGACCTAACACACTGTAACACACAGTTGTGCAGTTTGCAGTTTCTATTGAAATCAGTAGCCATTCCATTTCCAAACTGACATCATCAAACTGGGTAACATCAAACCAATAGTACAAGTTTCATTCAGGTCAGGCATAAAATGATAATAGAGTTGCAGAATGCTACAGTATCTTATGTTTTTTGATGCGGTCATATCAGTTGCAATCAAATATGTTAATGTAATTGTAAAGATGTGATTAGTGATACATGCTATCATCCATTCCCTTCTGATTGGGCATATAATGATAAACACACATCAAGATATTTATCTCATTCCTTCTTTCAAACATATAATACTTAATTCTGATTCAACTTTACTAGCTGCCATTTTATTTGGAAAATAATATATTTAGAAGAAACTCAGTTATATCTGCTGTTAAACTTTGTCCTTTTACATGAGTTAATTACCATAATGAATTGTCTTGTATGTGAGATCAAGTTTACCAAATTACATTACTATTGAACATTTCTGGCTGCTGCTACATCTGGAATATGACACTTTGTTTTTGTTTTTCTGGCTAAAGTTCAGTGACCCTTCTGCCCGAATTTCATCTCTGCATCTAACCTCACTTAGCATTCCTCAGTCAAATATGAACAAAACACATGAAAGATCATTATCATCATCATCACAACTATCACGACTCTTAAAACTATTTGTTTCATCAGATGACCACAATTGTTATCATTATTCTCATCATCATTGGTAGCAGGAGAACTATTCACTTCCATTTTAATTATCACCATTATCATCACCATGGCAACCACCACCAGCATTGTCATCAACAGCATTACGATCGCCATGAATTGAATATCACCATAAACCAAGTCATTGTAAGTGCTTATTAAATCTCATCTAATTCAGTTTACTTAGGTTCCATGACATTTGCTCCTGTGACAATTGCTCCCATGCAATGCCGGCATGCTAAGCCAAACATAAATTCTACCCACAAATATAACCCTAACCCTAATCCTAATCCTCACATCAAACTAAACCTAAAACCCTCTCACAACCCTAACCCTCATCCCCAAGTCCTTAATAGAGAAAATACGACCAGAGCAATAGGAGCAAATGTCGTGTCACTGTTTATCTAACACCCCATCTCATTCTTGTGGCACATTTGATTTCAGTTTCAGCGAGTGAAATTCCAAAGTCAATCTTCCAATCCACTTCATCTCCAAGACTCGCAAGAGCTATCATCATCTTGTAAGCCCCACTTGTGTGGATGTTGTTCTTATACTGTGCTTATTACTACCTTTAAGCTGTCTCAGCTGCCTACACTTACTCTTTGCCACCACTAGCAAAGACGTAGCAAGGTTGACGTGAGTAGCATGTGATGTAATGGATATACCATCCCCAACCCAAATATACAACTTGATCCATCTATCTATTATCTCATATGAACATATACCCAGCAACACACACACATGCAGGTATATGGAAGAGAGAGAGATAGAGAGACAGAGAGGGAACATGAATAACAATGTCACATGAATATATGTCACTTTGTGCCACATTTTGCTCCACAAGTGTAAATTACAGATGTTTGCAAAAGCATTCCTACATTTATACAGAGATACGGGCATCATAAATCCCATTTCTCCATCTCGCTGCATCCTAAAAACACATCCTCCAAACATGCCTTGATGTAGCATGGCACAATGGAAAGACAGGTTTTTCCATTGATTGCATAAACACAATCTAATTCATCAACCTACCTCCCTATCCCCATTTCCACTGCCTCTCCTCCCCCCCCCCCCCACCGATTCTTAAATATTGCATCTACTCTGTCAAATCCATTTACAGACATCCCCTCATCTCTTGTTTGAATTCTTCTTCAGGACATCAAAACAGATATGGTTGGATATGAATTCTCACCAGATGAAGGTACGATAACAATTTTCATAAGGCATGTTTCTGTATTTGTCCTTGTCAAACTGCGTAACATCAATCAAACAATGTGACTAATCATCAGAATATTGAGGTCATCATACATTGGCCATAAAATGTTGTGATAGAAAATGAAACATTTGTCCTTCCTCATAAAGCTAGTACCTTGAAATAGAACATAAAATGTGACTCGCATGTCATTCTTTGCTCACATCCTATCCTGCAAGCGGGGCTCGTGTGCACAGTGGTACGTGTCAAAATGTGACAAATTGATAAACATTATCCATCACACAGTGGTATCTCAATGTTTGACAATACGACCGCATCCTTACCTTGCTAAACAGGCTGTAACATTCTCCCATCTCGGACGACCAATCACAGTCTCACGGCTCCGTGAGGACTCGACCACCAGAGAGAAAGCATTTAATCCTGTCCCCACTGAGAAGGAGGGGGAAAAAAACCTCTCTCTGAAGGAATAGGCGAAAAATGGAGGAGATGGAGGAGGCTGCCAGCAAATTGATATAATCCTAGTTAAAGATTACCAAGCATTGCAAGATCCAGGGCAGAGCCAAGCTAAAGGGTTATAGAAAAAGGGGAAGCATGGGAGCAGTGTGTTTCACATGGGAGCACATGAGGTAATACAGCCCAGGGTAGCAATAGAGCACACGGTAGCGGGTCCTTCCACATGGGGGCAAATGTCCTCCTCGCTGGGGCTGGGGTTAATGTTCAGACAGTGGGCCAGTGGCTGGAGAAACTTAATACACCATTCACAGTCCTCCTCTGTCTCTTTTTCCCCTCTCCCTGCTCTCCTATTCACAGCTTGCTCTCAGAGTAGAAAACACAGTTGTGTTGGGGGAGGGGCACGAGATGAAACTTCACAAAGCTCCCGCGCTGAATGCTCAAAGGTAAATCTACCTCCTTACTGACAGGCCCAATCTGGCGATGGCAATCTGAGGTGAAATTGCTATGTTTACGAAGAGACTACCCAAAAATCCACAGCTGAACAGTTGGTCTAATTTTTATTTTCAGGTTTCTTGAGAGAGAGGAAAATACAGACGTGTCACAAGGTGAGAGAGACAGGGAGGGAGATGAGGATTCTTGGTCAAGGATATGTCCTCACTCAATCGGGAGTGCTCTCCCTACTACACACACAAGATACAATATGCAAGAAGATTAATGGAAGAGATGAGTGTGTGTGTGTGGGGGGGGGGGGTGCTGTGTGCTTTTCAATGGGTTGGGATCCACCAATACCACTTTGCAATCCAAGAGGCAGGGATGAAGTCCCTTGGCAAATGTTGCACGCTCCTCCGTTGCCAAGGAGAAACACCTCGCCAGGGATGATGGTGTGAGGATGATTGCTGGAGAGGGGGCAGAGATGCTTAACTGACCAACAGATTATTTGGTGATGATGGATGGGCAGGCAGTCAGTCACTGAAGTGTACGTCCAATCCTCAGCTTGGTTTGAGAAGAGTGGAAGTGACGCATGCCTACAACAAAGGCAATCACTTGCCGCAGGATGACTCGACCATCGTGCCGCTCATGAATAGCAAATCAACAGTTCGTGGGGCAGGTAATTGAAATCTTTAACGACCAATCACCCAGTCACAAAATATTTGTTGCCTGGGATTTAGATCACTCCAGATACACATCACGAGCACAAAGCAAGTTGTTTTGAAGTCTCTTTTCTCTTTCCTTCACAATCTATTTTTCTTCTGATCACTCTCAATTTCTAGAGGATAAGTATTCAATTACAATATTGAAAATGAGACATTGAAGAGCTGCCAGGTCACATTACCTGCACACATACACATCAAAGTGGAATGACCTCATGCACAGCTGAACTGCTCCTGAAACCAAACACCATCTGACTTCCAAAACAATGTTTCACATTTATCTGATCACCAGGTTAGTGATAATTTTGCTGATCAACAGCAACACAAAATAAGAACTGACTGTAAATATCTAATTGACATTAACTGTTGCAAGAGGGAAAATGAGTGACTGTCTGCATAAAGTGGCAGTCATCCGGAATCACAATTTGCTTCCACATGCAGAAGTGGAAAGTAATATTCACAGAAGAGTCATTTCCAACAGAACAACAGCAAAAATTTGGGTCAATCAAAATGAGCAAACGTGGCCATGATGATGAGTCAAATTTTCAAAGACATCTGCAGATCTGAATCTGGATGGGATATCAATCACTGGCGAGTTAAACAAGTGAAAGCTCAGCTTGGCAAATTTGTCACTCCACTGATATTCAACTCCAAGCTCCAACATACAAAGATCCTCTGAGCCTCCTCCTTATCATTCAGACTGATGTAAAATGCTATGGATGAGATGTATGTATCTTGAAATTCCAATTTGTCAATTCCAAAGGTAAGGCATTGTTTGTGCAGTACAGATTTCGTAAATCCACTGGAGCCACACTTGGTAAAATCTTGTTCATTGTATAAGGTTCATGAATAATATCACTTCCTCTTTGTATCCTTTATTACATCACAAAGCTGGTCCCCACAGGAACGACATAAAGTCTCCTTGAAATTTGACCACTGATTGCAGTGCACAACTTCCAAAATCAATGTGTCATCATTCATCATGTTTACTGAACTTCAATTTGCAACTACAAAGAAAGTAATTCAATATCTTACTTTTTCATCCTCGAGAGCACTTATTGAATGTCCCAAAGAATCACCATCACATTGAAATTACAGAGTGTTGCCCCTTGCAGCACTCATAAGGTATAACAAATTGAGTTTGAATCACTGATGTATCATTCATGAGGTACAAATCTTGTAAACGATGAGATATTAAAAAATGCACAAGGAACCATCCAATTTGGGATCTTGGGAGGGTGTGGAAACTGCACCAGTCACAAAGCACAGACTCTATACCATACAAAATGGAGTATCCAGCTTTCATGTATCATCATTCATGCACCTGCATCTTGAACTGGTTGACTGAGTTACAGAAACTTTGCACCTGCATTCAAATCTTTTCTTCTGTCAGCAAATATGTATATCTATACACATATTTTTTTTTCCAGGATATCAAAACAAGCATGGAATGCACAAACAAGCTGTCCATGCAAAATCATGCTTCGTTGCTGAAGTAAGTGGCCAATGGCAATAATTTCTTGGTGCCTCACGAATTCATCAATGCACACATTCCATAAATGTAGATTCCTCTGATTTCTGTGTCACAAATCTATATCTGCAATTTACATTGACTTAACGACACATTCCAGCTCTCCTTCCGTAATTTTCATTCCAGAAGAGTACGAAGGTTCCATAAAGAGTAAAATTTGTCTCACTGTCTGCATTCCAAGCATATATGCATAAAGTAAAGATGTCGATTGCAGACTCTCCCCGTCTTCTTCAGCCTTTCCTGCAAATTGGATGACGATCCGGAAGCAGAGAAAATCTTGTGTGGTTTGAGTCTGGTGAAAGGCAGATGCTAATCCAATACATCCTTCGTGCGTGTCCCCAGGATGCGCTCCAGCGGTCAGTCAATGACCCAACAAGCTTTAAGATTTTTTTCTTTCATATTTTTTCCTCAGGAGGAAAAAATAAAAGAGAGATGGAGGGGTGCAAATACTAAGGCACATGAACAGACACATATATGAAACTCACAATTTTGGGTAACAGCTCCACACCCCCCTTCCAAAAAGTTTACCTTTGGTAGAAGACACACACTTTACGTGAGCAAGAGGGACGATGAATCTGATAATATTTTTTAAACGGGATGAGAAGTGAAGCAGTCCCTGGGTGTGCTCTGATGGACTTGACAAGCAGACGATCACATCAAGCAGCCGCACAGGAAAAAAAAAATCTTAACACATATGTTGGGGGTGGCTTGGAGAGATGAGGGGAACTCCACGTGAGATGGGCTCAAAGTGTGCTGAGAGTACGCGAAAAAGTTCACAACAATACCACGAGAGCCACAAATGGCAGGCAGATCAATTAGCCATGCATGCTGTGTGAGAAGCCCTTACTAAAGTGACAGAATGACAGCTGTTCCTACAGTAGTATCAGCGTGACAGCCTCTTCCACAACTGCTGCCTAAATGGAGAGAGAACGACGCCAGAAGAAACTCTGATACCATTCTATCTTACCAAGTTTAACAACTCTCTTCTTTCAAAGTCTTAAACTTCACTCACATTTTGATCTCTGGATACAACCAGAAAATCTAGCATAGGCAGACAGCAAGAGCTATGAGAGATTTGGTTGTCATGGCGCCGAACTGACGTCAAAAAAATCTGCCAGTGATTAGCTCAGAATTATCATACCCTTTAGTTCAATGGCCACAAGCTTGAAAGAGCTGGTTCTAGCAAATAATATTGGGAAATTCTGCTGTATCAATATAATTTCCAAGCAGAATAGTTCTACCACATCTTCAAAACATCAAATGTTACTACAAATCACTCATTTTCAGGTGGTCTCTTGTAGTTCCACTTGCAGTAGATACTGAGGGAAAATATATACACACAACATAAAGGAAGTCCTCATCTCACAGGAGGTGTTTCTGTTATGATTTTTTACAGTATAATCAAAGTGGTCACTGGTCATTTACCTCCAAGGGTGAGTCATGTTAAATCAAGTCTTAGCTCAACTTGAGAGAGTGAAATGATATGAGGTACTTCTTTGATGCTTCATTTGGTTTGCATGTTTTTGTTTTTGTTTTCCCAGCTTGAGTTCTTTTGTAGACGTCTTATTAGTGCTTGCCATACACATGCCATGATGATGTAATAAAACTAACAGTGATGGATTAGACTATAAACACTGCATGCAAAGAGGAAAGACACTGCAACAAACAGCTTAAGTCATTAAAGGACAAGCTCACCTTCATTAACATAAAGATTGAGAGAATGTAGCAATATTAGTAGAACACATCATTGAAAGTTTGAGGAAAATCAGACAATCCGTTCAAAAGTTATGAATTTTTGAAGTTTTTGTGCAGTCACAGCTGGATGAAAAGACTACTGCAGTGTATGATGTCACATGCGTACAACAATATAAGGAAAATGTAAAGAGAATTTCACAAAATTTCATCTTTTGAAAAAAGTACACATTCCCTTGACTCGTTACTGACATGTGTTATGGGTAATATTATTCCCATTGCCTTTAGAAAGAGGCAAGTCAAGTGCTCTTTTATTATGCGAAAAAAAGTGAAAATATGTTGAATTTTCTTTACATCTTCTTTATACTGTTGTACTCATATGACATCACGAGCCTTAGTAGTCTCCTCATCCAGCAGTTCCAACACAAAAGTTTTAAAAATTCATAACTTTTGCATCGATTGTCCAATTTTCCTCAAGCTTTCAATGATGTGTTCTACTAATATTGCTGCATTCTCTAAATCCTTATGTTAATGAAGGTGAACTTGTCCTTTAACTCCTGTTGAGGACAAGCTGATTTGCTATGATACACATTTTCCATAGACACCTGCCACTAAGCCAGAGTATACTTGGGACTAGTCTTTGATGGGTTAAAATGCTAGTTCTCCCTGGATTTGCTGTATGGTACTCTGGGACAGGTGTGAAGGACTCACTGCCTACTTATCATTTTGAAAGACAATTTTTTTTTTTTTTGGAAAAAAAACATACATAACTGATAATACAATAAATTTCAAAATTGCTTTTCCTTACCATTTGTTTAATATGTTTCACACAGATGATGTTTACAGCATCAGAAAATATTGTATACACCATATATTTAGCGAGTCTAATAGTCTAAATTTTTGTGAATCGGGACTTCCTGACGATTTCGCGAGTGGTTAAATTCGCGATCGTGAAATACTGTACTGTACTGAACAGAGAAATGTACTGTAAAACGAGGAATTTTCACGTGCATCTTAATTTTGCGAATTTCGCGAGCGCCAAAAAATTCGCGAAATTAAAATGCACGCGAAAGTTCTTGTCTACACTATATGCATTGAATGCCAGTGGCCATTTGCGAAAATTTCATGCCGCAAAAAAGGCCGTCGGCTCCAATTCGCGAAAAATTCATGCCACGAATATATCACGGTTTTCAGTATACTTTTGCGTCACATTCATATATCGAAATCAGAGTCATTATTTTCGCGTGTCTTTAATTTCGCGAATAGCACCCGACTCGCAATATTCGCGAAAATAAAAACCTCACGAAGTATTTGGCGTATAGAGTATGTGAATTGTAATAATCATTCATCACATTTAAAAAAAACAGTGATGATATGGCATCCATGGGTCTTTTTTTTTACTAATGTCACAGGCCTACTACAGTGTACTTATGATATTAAATCTGCTATTTTCACCTCCCCATACCTACACTTGAGTTTGTGCGTGAACATGTTCCCAATATGCTGCTTGCATGGTCAAGAAGAAACTGGCATCATTCAACTGTTAAACAAATATCACTGTGTATTTCTCATAATTATTGGTCCCTGAATTTCTGGGAATTGAGACAAAGAGAGGATGTTGCAGTATAATAAACAACTTTCTGAGCTTTGAATAGATGAACAACTCCCTCCCTTAGAAAAAAAAATTGATATAAATAAAATTGACCCTAGGAATGTTAGACTCTGCCAAGCAGGCATATCAACCCTGCTGGGACCTTGTGAGTTCCATTTCACTCACTGCTCATCATACATGGCATGTGCCTCGCAGGGGGAAAAAAAAAATTATTTCAGCAAATGACCACAGGCACAATCGGGCGTCGGCAGTCGTCAAACGCCATATACACATAGACGATTCCAATATTGAATGACATCATCTCCGCTTAAACAGGGGATAGTAATAAGAAAGCAGTGGCAAAATATCCCTCATGATGATGTGACGCCACTGAAGTACTATGATTGTTTTAAACTGCCTTTTTTATGATATTTACAAATGAGGATAGAAACAGAAAGTTGGTTGATAATTCAAGCTAAGGAAGCCACACAAAGGTATGATTTAGAGGTCCTAAACCACAATGTGAAATACATATTATGAAATCTGTTTTTCAATAGGTTGTCCACCTGATATTTCTTGTTAAAACATTACAACACTTTTATGAACATCCCTGCCTTCTGAAATTTGTACATGTGGTTGTTAATGATTCTATTAATCCCATATTTTCACTCAATTTTCATTTGTTTTATAAAATACAAATATGTGAAAATTATGAACACCATATCTTTCTTCACTCTGAATGATATTGATGTAATGTCTATAAACATTATATATGCCTATGATATAAGTCCTGATTTAATCTGTGTTATGTTTTGTCGGAAAAGAGAGAATGAAAATAAATAAATGAATTAAATTGAATTGAATTGATATAATTTCACATATGTTTTGATTATTTCACTTGAACATATGAAAAATTGCATGGCCAATCTCCCCTTATCACAAATTCAAATGGACTGATTGTCAGTCTTGAAAAAAACTGAAGTCTAGTTTCATTTGATTCAGTTACGTTAATGTGAATGTGGAATAGGGCTTCTCTTCAAATCATTAGTCCCAGTCACAATTTGTAGTATTTATTGTTAGTGTTTCATAAAGTAGAGTTTAACAACATTTTTCATGTACGTAAGCTCTCTGAGGTTCAGATACAAGTATATTGTTTGATTGGGAATTTGAAACTTCTCAATTGCTACATTAATAACTGAATCTTAGACTGGTAACACCATCTAGAAGAATAAATTTCATGTTTCTCTTTCAAATCTACAGTTCCTTCTAATGTTGTGTAGACTTTATGAATTTAAACAGTTCCATTTAACCATTCTGTGATACAAGATATGAAATGAAGATACTAACTTAATGATGACAGGATAATAATTATTGCAGCAAATTTTCCTGGGACTCCATGAGTTTATGAAGATGTATTTTCATTTGGACAGAAAATATTCATACTCAGTTTGTTGTCCCCCATAGCTCCTAAAAGAAATTTTTTCTTAAGTCTGGAGTCAGTTAACGTTCTACCCTCTAGCATTAAACATCGCAACAAAAATAAACGTGAATTGTGGGTCGTTTTCTTCACCTTTCATTCCCAGCACAGATTTTTTTTTTTTCTAAGCCTGGTGAATAACCTCTGCTGACTGCAAGTTAGGTCAAAGGTTATCAAACACAGTGGCTCATTTTGGATATGGCAATATTTTATCCATTTAAAAGAAAATGGTTGGATTCAGCAGTATGGATGAGTTTTTTGTTTTTGGTAATTCTTGAGATGTTGCCATAAACTCCCC
This sequence comes from Diadema setosum, assembly GCF_964275005.1. Lineage (NCBI taxonomy): Eukaryota > Metazoa > Echinodermata > Echinoidea > Diadematoida > Diadematidae > Diadema > Diadema setosum. The sequence continues at coordinate 16,089,230 of NC_092706.1, forward strand.
TGAGAGGGACCAAGAAGAAAATATAGCATTTTATTTGGTATATTGCATGGAAATGCTATATACTGTAGATCCCTATCAATTCTTGAGCTTATTTGTTTTATCCCCTCTGTAAATTGATCACACTCACTTCTACATTGCTGGGAGGACGATGACAAACCGTTTGAAATACCATCATGTTGCTTGACACATATTTCTGGGCTTTCGTAAACCGACACATATCTCATGGGGTTGCGAAACTGACAATTACTTAAACATGGTTACCGTAAACAGTAACTCAAGACAGAGTGAACGATGTCAAGTGCTGTGACTACGGTTTCTCATTTCTGAAGCCATTTAGAGAGAGGGTAAGAGAGTAGGTCCACTTTGCTGAGGTTGTGGAGAGGGGTGAAAGTTCAGAGTCAGTTTCTCTTCAGGAGATAGAGAAATATGATCATCAACTATGCCAGCTATGAATGTCAGCTAAGACTCCTGGCAGAAACAGGAGAAAAACATGTCAGATGGAATGAGGAGATAGGACCAGCTTGGAAGGAAAGCACCTGTACCCCTGCCCGCCTGCATCAATCCACCATGACAACCGCATCATTGCCAACAATGAATGAGCACAGTACTCCTAGCTGTTGGTATATTCTTGTCTTCTTCCTCTCCCTCTCTCTCTCACTCTCTATCTCCCTCTCTCTTTCAAGATTTATCTATTAATCCATCTCTCTCTCTCTCTCTCTCAAAACCAATGACGTTGAAAGCTATTTTTGTGCATCACATTATACTGTAAACTTTACAATGATGACATCCCAAAGTAACAAACTATATCTGGAGATGACAGCTGTGAAAGAAATGTTCATGTTTGTCTTTCAAGTGTAGCCCAGTTTGTCAGGGCTTCAGCACATATCATTGTTGAACACAAGACGAACAAAGTTTGATGAGAAATGCCAAATGCAAGTGTATTCCATTGCATGGAATACTGGTTCTAAGTATTCAAGGTCAAGAACATGAATTAAAGTGGAACATTCTCTGACACACGCAACAGCTGCTCTTGAGGTCACAAAACTGTTACATGATTTTGTGTGTGTGTGTGTGTGTGACAACTGTTCAGACAGATGCAAGCCAATTCACATTGAAAGAACTTACGTGAGCAGTGTTATTTCAAATTAGTAAAATAATTGTAGCATACTTCTTTAAATTACCAATTTGAAAGATGAAAGGTATAAAGAATCGTAGAAACATACAGGTGAATTTTATGCGATTTGTGAGATGGTTTTACATTTTGTCTGAAATCCCTTTCTGAGTGACTTCACAGAAATCTAGACAATACAACATTGAGAGGGTGGTACTTTTGTTGAATGTCTCAGCTTTCCCATGCCAAATAAGTAAGCAGATTTTTGTGAAAAAAAAAAAGCCAAGATATCATGTAAGTTCATAACGTGCATGGCATAAAGAAGTATTTTGATTGATCTGGTTTGTTGAATTGCAGCACATTATGTTCCCTCACTAAATGGCATATTTTCTTTGTGTTTCCTTTCCCAAAAAATTTAGTCAAATATGTTCCTGAATTGAATCCCAAAATTTAAAACAAAAAATGCCCTAAATTTCGAGAATTTTTAAAAGCAGTATTTGAAGTTAACATGCATACTGAAGAGTTCCTTGTCATGAGAGGGCACAGTGATGAACAATGGTTCTAGTTTGCAGTTTGATTTGTATGCTTAGCTTGTATAAAAATGATCTCTAACACAGAGATAAATTGATGGACGGCATATGACAAATTCTTTCCAGCATTTTGGAATCTCTTGAATTTCCTCTCATCATAGCATTTTGGATATGAGACCATCTGGATTCATCATCACCCCATACCATATCACACTAATCTTCTACCATACATTTCCATGCCAGTCTTGGTCCCATGCTTTAGAATACTTTGTAATGAAGTTTTGTTTTTTCTATACATCAAAATTTTGTTCTTCCTGAACACTAAGCACTTGCTTTACCTATAAATCTTCTTCTACAAAAAGACAGAGTTAATAATGTGATTCTGTTAATAGAGAGGTAGTATTGAGATTGTCCTTTCCCAACTGTAGTCTGGAAGGTAAAATGACAAGAAGAATCTTTCTGTCCATAAGGTCTGGATCCAAAACTAGTGTCTTCCCTCATCCATCACATGACATTCACACTTGGCTAGCTGAGGGCGGGGTGTCGATACACACTGCTGCTCTGTCCTTAACTCCTTTGCACCCAAGACAAGTCTTATAAGAATATTCTTCAAGGTGATACATCAATCATGGTTTCTGGCAATTAAGATTAGGTTGCACCAGAGAAAATCAATTTTGAATAGTTGTAATTATCTTTTGTTATAACCTGCACTACAATACATAGGCCTACATAGACTAATGAAAGTTGCAACACATATCAAGTAATAGTCATATTATACAAATATATAAACTTTGTTGATGTTACTGCTGTCTGAGTTATTAAACACTTCCTTTAAAGCAGTTTAGATTCCACCTAGCTTCCAGTATAAAAAAAAATTACAACATGACAAATATGAAAGAGAAAATGTGCCTGAAGAACAAAGAGGACCAATCACATCTCCCACCTGTTTATCTTTCAGTAAAATCAGCATCCTCCTCAGGACGCTTTCTCGATAGTTTTGAAATATAGACCTTTGTTACCTTGACAACAGTGCTGACAAACTAAGGCTCAATGCAAGCAACAAAAAAAAAAGTGTACATTAATGGTCCTGTTTACCATTGGGAGCAGTGATCTTAAAAAAAAAAATTCGAGATATCACATTTGATGCATATGTATAGGTCAGGTGTATCACAAAACATCCTACCATGTAAATATTCTGCAATAAAGCCTTAACCCATATCGGGCCAACTACGGGATATTCCGTAGTTCGTTCAAATGCCGCAGGGGCCACATACGGAATAACCCGTAGTGAATGAAATGACATATAAACGACGTCATTCCAAAGTTCTTTCACCTTCTAACCTTTGACAACATATCCCAGAATGCTTTGCTACACTGTCTGCGATAATTCAAGAAGGTTTTGTCAGTGGAACGCCAACAAAATCGTAAAAATCATCGGAAAAAATGTGTGTTTACATGGAATAATGCGAATAACCGCGAAGCGTCAGTGGGTACTACAGCTGTACGGTGTGTTCGATTTTGGATTTTCTGCAGTTTTTGAGGAGGTTCGGACACTTGCAGGGCGATGATTCGACTGTGATAATAGTCCCACATGTACATCCACATGTATGTACAATAATTGTATAATTCAGTAGAACCTGAAAAGCTGTAGTTTTATCTATCGTGACAAGTTTCGCTTCAACAAACTATAGGATGCACACATTATACTATCGATTTCCCGTGCACTCGCAATGGCTTCATCGTCATAAATATAAACATAAACCTGCAATTATTGTTTCAATGGTCATGATATTTATATGTCCAGAGAGCTGACACTCTGATCATTTCATTTCCAGTACTGGATGTGTAAAATTACAACATTTGCTATTTTTAATCCATGAATGAAAGCAAATAAACAAATTGATTTCGCAACTTTTGGATGACTGTACTTCATTTCTGCTGAGTGCTATGACTGCACTGTGCATTGAATGGCAGTATGTCATATATCATTTAAAAGGGGATTTTATCTTCTTTCAAATGATATATAATTTGTCTATGTTTTGTTTACTGTTTGCTAATGAAGAGCGATTGTTTGGAGAGTTGTCTGCCTGTCGCCATATGTGTGCAAACGGTGATGGGCCACTGCGGTGTTTGTTTACACAAGTGCGTTGGCCCGATATGGGTTAAATAAAAGGAGATATCACAATTTTTCTCGCTAAACCATAACAGTAGACAGTCTATTTTAGAAACATTTTTATTACAATAATTATTCATATTTTGTATATTTAACAATACTTAACATTAATTACACTGATTCAAATTTTTACATTAGTTGTTTCTATCCCTAATTCATGTTCTATAACTATTTTGAAGCACTAAAGCCAACTTTTTGTTTCATCTGCAAATGGTAAATTATGCCTTTAAGAGGCCTCAATATTGTATGTTGACAATTTTCAAGAAAACAGGGGTATTTTTTTTCCAACACTTCAAAACATTACAAAGTTTCTTCATACTGATTCCTAGCCTTGTGATAAAGTTTTCTTCATGGACACATGAAGACTACACCTCTCATTTCACCAAGAGAATGATTAATTTATGTAGAACATCATCCATTCAAAAGCATATCTTCCAAAACATCACTCGGACGATCTGCCTGCTCTGCATAAATCATCAACTGGGAGCAATAATCATACATCTATGCTGGGATGTGTCAGGAACCCACCTCATTTCTAGGTGGAGTCCGATTAAACATCTGCAAATCTTCCAGCTTTTGAGATATGCCAAATGTGAGTCTCTGGCTGCTTGATAGTGAGACATGGTTTGCTCGGGGAAAAAAGGAAAACATACTGTCAGAAACTCCACATAATATATCCTCTTAACAGAGGGAGGCAACATGCCATTCATTCATCGCCAAGGACAGTCACATATCTTATGATGATAATGATGGTGGCACTGATGATGATTACGATGATAATGATAAAGTGAGTATGTGATCCATACATTTTTCTTTAGTGACACAAAAGATCAATATCAATATTTTTAAACTGCCACTGATTGACAAATTGCCTTTCATTGCCTTAGATAAACACTGATTATTCAGTATTTGGGTGATAGCAATGATCTATTTCTCAACCAGTTGCAACAAAAAAAAAATGAAAATAACTTGACAGAAGAATCAGTGATATGATTATCTTTAAAGAATACATATTTACATATAATCATAAATATGCATTGAATACATTCCACAGTACCACATGAATGATTCACAAAAGTGCTTTTCATCTTTCAATAGTACTGTTATACAGATATATTGTCATACAATTATGAGTTCCATGTAATTTTAAACTGCCTTGTTTTAAAATTGTGACTGTTTTATCTCTACGGAATAAATCAACTTTTGGAAAAAAAAGTATGCGCCAGGAAAATTACCATACATGCAAATATTCCCTCTGTCTTACAATAACTGCATCTGTGTGGTTTTTACTTCAGTTTTCATTCAAATTCAAGCAGTTATAAATCGCCCATGATAGCAAACACGTTTGAGAAATTCCATTCACAAGTTTACTAAATTCATGAGTGATGCCCCCAGTGTTTGATCTACAATCTATGTCTTCATGTCATCAATTGGTATTCACAGGGCTCCCTCTATTTCTCCAGTCTACCGTCAGTGAGCACACTCTCTCTTGCTCATTCCAAGCAGACAATGATGACGGTGTAAGAGCACCAATCTCACTTATGATCCTTCACACTAATTGTGGATTTTTCAAGTACGGGCCATTATTTCGGCCTGCCTTTGAGCGGGGGACGGAGTGGGGTGGAGATGCATATTGGCACAGCTGTCCACTCACAGAATGCACATATTTTTCTTGGCACATTATACCAGGGCCTTGCCCTCAGTAACTCACTAGTACATCTCAGTTCAAGAGAAAACAACCTTGAGTGAGCCATCTAATTTTGTCTGTCACTTCTAAAATGCCGATATCTGCTTGGGATACCTAAATGATCTTCCATTGCCTGCATCTCCCTCAAAGCCAAGTGCAGTATGGAGAAAACATACAATACACCATGTCACATTAGTCAATATCAATGGTTTCCAGAAATTGGTTTTTAGCAATGCAATGAGATACCATTAATTTTTATGTGTTGACACACACACACACACACGTCTTTCCATTATCCTGACAACCATCGCCAAGCAAAAATTAGTCCATCTTGATCTTCTTTTTTAAAGGGACTGTACAGTACTGGTTGAGGTGGGGATTCATGTTTTGAACATTCCTGAGTGAGATAATGAGAAACTCCTCATCAAATATGAAAGAGCATGTAATTTTAAGAAGGATTCAACGTTTATTTGATGAAAATTGGTTTTCAAATGGCTGAGATAGTCAAAAAAGTGATAATGATAAAAGGTGACAGGCCACGCCTTTTATTAGGATCTCTCTGTTTCACCTTGTTTTTGGATACATCAGCCATTTCAAAATTGATTTTCATCGAATAAACTTTTGATACCCCTTGGAATTGCATGCTATTTCACATCTCATAGAGTGGTTTCTGAATATCTCGCAAAACATTAAAAGCTACAAATTTCTCACTTCAACCAGAACTGTACACACTCTTTAAAACTGCCTGGTGCAATGTGTGTCAACAGCACCTAGAAAAAAAGAAAACAGCTCAAGAGTTTTAATTGCACTGGACAAATTATTACAATAATCTTTTAAGAAATCAGTCATGACTGATTTTCGCATCCCAATGGAGATTGCAATAATCAACCATTTTTTGTACGTGTTCACACGTGTGAAGTAATGGTTTATCATCACCTTGCAAAACTCAAGTTTCAAAAAGAAGTTTTTGGTTATCTGTTAATGCAGCTATTAGTTCTGCACAGTAGGGTGCATGTGGGATCACACCTAGGTCATTGTTTAAGCAGGGGCAAGTCAGAGATTTAAAGAACTTTGCTTGCAGGCAAATTATTTTTTGGGGGGGGGATTGTATAATGTGAATATGTACAATTTATGTTTTGATAAAATGCACATGATGGTTTCACAACAGGATGTGATGACAAAGAACTAAGTCAGACAAACATTTTTAGGTTACAACATTTCAAATATCAGCTAGTCACTGGCAAACAAGCTACAGTATGCAGTCACATGACTTCCACATTCAATTCCCCTTACTATTGTGTACACTCCCAAAACAAACAACTGCTGAATGAAAGAATCAGCATCCATTGATCTCTGAGGATGTGTTGCAATATCCTTTGTATATCTGGAGCAGAGTCATAACAAAAACATCCTGTTTGAAACAACAATAAGATTGAACCTACCTATTTTAAATGCTAAGTATTATGCCACCATCATGTGTTCCATCTGACCCTTGCAAGGAACACTAAAACTGTCATAGTCCTTTCGATATTGGCCCACTTGTCTTTCCCCCCCCCCCCCAGGAGTATAACTTCTTTGATGCAAACAAGACAAAACATTTTTACTGTCTGTTGGGGTATGATCCAAATAAATGAGTAAAGTTGATGGCATACAACAGCAACAGAAAACCATAGAAGAATTTAAAAAGAACATTCTAAAGGCAAAATAAACTGTTACCAGACAAAGAAAATAGGACAAGCAAAATGCACTGATAAATTTTAGTTTTTCCCCTTCCTCTTTTCCATGTATTTCAGAGATATGCCAAAACAGCACTACTTTTGGGAATTCGGACATTCTGCTCTCTCATCACATTACAGTAATGTTCACTCTGATTTGCCATAATTCTCTGACCTGGATAGCTTTTCCGAGTATTTTTCGGCCTCTGCCTATGGTCATGGAGGAAAAGCATAGGTTTATTTTCTCTGGCTCACGAAGATCAGGTCTTTTGCCGGCAGATCAAATTCTACCCAAATGAAAATATACTGCAACAAACTGGAGGCAGAGATGCAAGGGGAAATGCCACCCCCCCCCCCCAAAAAAAAAGGAGGGGTCTGCAGAAAAAATATTCATAACTTCTGTCGGTCTTCTTAGATTCTGGAGCTGAACAAAAATTGGAGATAAAGCTGGAGACGACGCATTTACAGATGAGACAAGCGGGAGAAAGAGGGCAATGTTCATTTGAAATGGGAGACAAGGCCAGATGGTAAGGTAAATACTCAACCAGGATGTTCCAGCTAATGAATTAGTTTGGCAGACAGTGGGAGGTGGAATCAGGCAAGAATCTCTTGCTCAGATGGAGAATGAAACAACAAAAATGTGAATTTGTGGGCGATTCTGTGGACATGATTCCTTGAAGTTCATGCATATCATGTGTCTGTCATTACATCCCCACATGCCATGCTGATGTAAATTTCCTTCTCATAACCCCTGATCTTTTTTTTCTTCAAAGTTAGTGTGAACTTTTAGCCTCACATGCAATAGTGGGTACTTCTGATAATCCCTGAACATTATTCTTTATGGCTCTCTGTGGTATTCTTAAAGGCCCACTTACAAAAAGCCTTATTTGTCTCATATTTAGGCGGGCATAGCTATATTTTTCATTTAAAGAGCCAAGAATAATCATTTGCATTCTAAAAAAATTTACAGTGTGTGCTTTAAAAAAGATTGATATGGAAATTCTTTCATCATCATGAGATGATAAGGAAGACCACAATGATGATATCTTTTCTCATGAGTTCCTCCACAATTTCTGAATCCACCTCCGAGGTAAAAAAAAAAAGAAAAAAGTAGGGACACCCCAAGTGGTTAGAAACAATTTATTCCTCTGCATTAAGCCAAAGAAGGGGGGGGGCCTAAACCACCATAGCAACAACAATGAAGGGATTTTCAGGTTAAGCTGAAATTAACCATGCTCTTATGTCACATTCTGTCCATGATTAATGTCAACTTTCTAAGCAGTAGTTATATCCTTTCAAAAGTTATTAGAGTTGAAAGTGAAGAGTCTGTAAAGGATTTTTTAAAGAAATGAAAATACCTAATCACAATTCGACAAAAAAAAAAGTCTATAGAAATCTCCTGAAAACACACTTTCACATCTGCTTTATGATCCCAAATCTAAAAATAATGTAAAAGAATAACTCTGTCAGAAAATACAAAAACTAAAGATTTGCTTGGTTGACCCATTTCTCTTTTTTTGAGTGCTCACATAAAATTAAGTGGTGCGACTTTTTATTGGTTTCGTGATGCACGGTCACATATGTAGTGACAAAGTAATCCCAGTGAACTTTTGTAATGTGATGTCTTGCATACAATAACATAAAAAACCAAATATGATGCTTTAAACAAAAATTTAGTGTCATCAGAAAAATGTAGTCATTGTCAAGGTGGTTGTGCAGGAAAACAATTTTCTTCATCCTGAGAGCCAAAGAATGATGGAACCTGACCCAACTTGAGATTGAAACTGGAGTATAGCAATCATTCCACTCTCTGTACTCAAAAGAAATTATGTGCAGACTTAGTCCCACCTATACAAATGTTTGTATTCACTGACACATGATTGATCATTTACTCTCACTGTCGCCCTTCGACACCATCGATCTCCATTTCTGTCTGGGCACCTCGTACCAACCTTATATTGACTTGATCACAAAATACCCACCTCATATGTTATGAGGATAGGAGTAAGCATGGGTGCGTCTGCTACACGTATACATCTTATTTTTTTTCCCCTCAAGACAAGCTTCCAAACTTGGTCGTAATGAGCCAGGTTTGACACATCAATCTTCTTGCGGACTCTACTCCAATCAGGACTCTGCACTTGCTGGCTGCTACCACTTTGACCTTGCCGTAACAGCTCAGTGTCAGATGGATGGATGCCAATTCCATCAACTTTCACGAAGAATGTTATTCTAAATTGTTTCATACTCAAGCAATCGTAAGAAGTGTGTGAGTTCATATTCACTGCAACACTCCTCAGGGCAAAAAGAAAAAAAGAAGCATCTATAGGTTGCCATAAGATGCACATCAAACTTGGTAATACAACATCTAGGTACTAGAAAACAATATCATGATAAAACATGACACATTACTCTTCAAAACTAAAATGTTTAGCATTCACATGTATTTGAAATAAAAAGCGTCTTCATATTTGACAACTACAGATGTATAGCATCGTGGATATGTTGCTATCACCAGCATACTGGATAGGGACTGCCTTGCTATTCAAAACACAGCAGGGAAGTGACAAGTTAGGGAAATCTCCATGGAAATAATTGTCACATGACCATCCTGCAAGGAGACAAGAGGAATCTGAAGAGTGAGGTTCCTTCTCATCCTGTTGCCTGGAGCAGACCCCCCCCCCCTCTCCCCAAGTGACAGGTAGCATATCCCATGGTAATGTGGGCAGGAGCCTCTCCCAATGTAATGTCTGTATGAATTAATTGATATGTTACAGGACTATAAGATAATTATTATGTGGATAACCCTAGCAATTTATTCACAAGACAGCCATTTTCAATATTTGTTTCCTTCTTTTCCAGAGAGATGTGTGTCTTTGACAATTATTTGTGCTTGTTGTTCAGTAATATCCTGGTCACTGACACATTTATTTGGTAAACAGATGGTTTCTGACAAGTGGTACAATTGACAAATACCAAGAGTATCATCAGTGGTAGCCCTTAACAGCCATTATATTGGGCATCATATTGGAAGGTGCAGATCAATTTATGCACCTCCATGAAGAAAACTGATGGAAATAGAAAACAAATTATTTGAAAAATTCATTCCAACAACAACCAAAAAAAAAAAAAACATATTAAGAAAGATGTAGTTCTGAATGTTTTTCGAATCTGTAGTCACGAAGGTTACTGATATGCAATCTAGTCCATTATGGAGTAAAACAAAGAAGAATGCTACAATGGTCATGAATATCCAATGTAGTTTCAGTTTGTATTGAATAAGAAAACTATACAGTCTTGGCATTATAGCAGGGAGGCGTTTCCTCTCACCTCTCTGATTATAGCTAGATAATATGCAAGTTGGTGAGATAAAGTTCAATCTTATTATTAAGTTCAGCCTTTATATAAAGAAATTAATCTGTAAAAGAGTTTGATCTATTTAATTTGTGGCATCACTAATGAAATGTGTCCCGGTATATTTTTAAAAACCATATTGTGGAAAGGAAGGGAGATGCATTTTTCTATCATATTTCAAGCTATGCCCATAAATTGTGAAATAAAGTATAAAACAAAAGCAAGTTTTCCTGCTCCAAAAAGGGAGAATTAATATGTATGTAACAATGTTCCATGACATGATCTACACTCTTTTTCTATTTTTTTTCCCCAACAACTTCATAAATCCATCACAAACTTGCCTCCTAGCAACACGTACAATGTCAATGTACCCAAATGGCACATTGGCAGAATGGTACTGTGAGAAATGAGAAACCTCATGTAGTTTTGCACACAAGAGGGAGACATACAAGTTGGGGAAACTTGACAGTTTGAGAGGTTGAGACAAGGATTCCAAGTCTTCCGCACTTTTGTCTGTTCATCAAGAGCCACAAGGCCAAATCCTGTGTGATACCACAGAGTCTATGTAATTTTTTCAAAGCAATTCTAACCTGAAGCAATCACCTCAGTACACATCTTTGCAAACTCATCCATGTAAAATATCTATTCTGCTACTCATATGAACTCTTTCAGCCCTATGAAATAGGTAACACATTTATTATTGATAAGATTTTAGGCTGGTGGTCCTGAAAGGGTGAATGTACAGGTATCAAAAATGTTATTCTCAGTTGGATTTCTTCATTTCTGTTTACTTCTAAAATAACAAAATGTGAAACCCTTCTTTGTAAATCACATTCATATCTATCAAAAGTCTAGAGTCTACTTCTTTATCTGTGGAGATTATTGTTCCAAGGTACATGAAATTGAACTGGGCATGTCTTGTTAAGCATGTCTCTCTCTCTCTGCTTAAAACAGGGAGAAAAGTAAAAAAAAAAAATGTGCAACTGGTAGAGAAAACAATGTAATCATCAATGTGAAATGCACAGACTATATAAGACAGTATTTGCACACATTTTTTTTAACCATTTGTACAAAAGGCCCCATTCATAGTTTTTTTTTTTTAGTACCTTCCCTCCTGTTTGAAAGTATTTTTTCACAGGAATGAGTGCGAACAAATAGGCAATTATTTTGCCTTTGTGACAATCACAATAGAGTGAATAATTCACCTAAATACCAGAAGAACTCAACTGTCAGCTATTAAAGAAGGGCCAAATACCTCACTTCTTGCCCCTCTATACCAAGCTCCTCAACCTGTCCCTTTAGGGATAAGCAAGGTATTCTCTTGGACCCCCTGTATTGATTTATTGGATTCAGAGGTTTTTGGCAAGAAACTACACTGGAAAAATGGACACAAAAGAACACTAGTAGTGGAGAACAGGGTACTTGGCAGTCAATTTAACAAGGCATTGATTTCTGCAATCCAAATTTCACATGAGAGCAGAGAGTGGTTGTCAGAAAATATGCTCTGGATTGTAGAATGTTCAAAAACTCTGAAGATTGATAATTTGTGTTGTGATAGGCATGTTTCTTTTGTTGTTATTTCGTTTTGTTTTGTTTTACTCTGTCAGACACCATGTTTGGCAGGAGTGTGTATGTACTTGAATTGGCCATGGTATATTGAAAGGTATCTATAAATGTGTACACTTGGACACACAAACACACATACATACATACATACATACATACAAACATGAATCTCGTAATGGCATACATGAGATTTATTACGAGATTTATTTCTAGGGATGTGAAACTCAAAGGCCCGAAGTGCTATTTAACACAGAAAATGCTGGTTATGAATGTGAAGGTCTGAACAAGGCTTATTCATCATCACAACTGCAACAGGTATAAAGAGAATATAATAAAGATAAATGTCCTGCCACTTTCTTCATTGTACACATAGGAGGTACTGGTGATTTAGAGCTGTTCTTAACATCTTGATGGAATGCACACCAGGAATTCCTGAGAAAAAAATGAGATTGTCTACTTAAATTCATTTCTCATAATAATACATACCTATATGTTTTTGCAATTCAAGGAAAAATTTGCTGTGACTGATTATTCCTTCACAACCTTTGACAGCCTGGTTGTGATAAAAAAAGACTTTGAAGTGAAACAGCATAGATTTAACAATGCAAGTTGAAAGCTTTTGAAACTTTCAGATTTTTCCCCCTCCCCCTAAAAAAAAAAAAAGGAAAAAAATGATTACAATCATCTGAGTTTGCTAAGAGAGATTATTATCATTTATGAACTGAAGTTACCACCATTTTTTTTTTCTCTGTTTTTTTTTTCCCCCAATTTGGTAGACAAATATTCTTTCATGAAATGGTATTAGACTCTTTGTTGCTCTCACAATGAAGTAATTCAGGCTACTTTTGTATTCAGGGCAAAATTTCTGACATTCAAAATGCTTAGTCTCCCAAACCAAGATATTGAAACTTGAATCATATAATTGCTAAGTTTTTTGTGTTCATGATATATGACCAAGGGCCACCCCAAAATCCTCCAAAAATTCTTTCACAGAACTGAATTCATTTTGACATTTGATGGTGAACTGCAAGTAAAAGAAAACACAATCTTTGAATCTAGGGACAGAAACCAAAGTCCATGCAACCCCTTGACTCAAACACAGAAAAATTAAAGGGATGGTAAAGTTTCGGTTGAAATGGGGCTTCAGGTTTCCAACTTCTTTTGATGATAATTTTTAAAGATAATGACAAATGTCTAATGAAATATGAAAGAGCATCACAATTTTAAATGGAATTCAAAGTTTATTTCATGAAAATTGGTTTTGAAATGGCTGAGATATCTAAAACAAAGTGATCCTAATAAAAGTTGAGACCAACCTTAAGGATAGTTTTGTTTTACTTTGTTTTTGAATATCTCAGCCATTTCAAAACTGATTTTCATCAGGTAAACTTTGAATCCCTCATAGAATTATATGCTCTTTATCATTTCATAGAGAGTTTTCTAAGTATCTTGCAAAAGTTCATAGCTAAATCTTCATCTAAACCAATACTATAATCATCCCTTTAAGGGGACCTTGTGTAAAACAGTTTCCCCCTTCCCATAAAAAAAGTTAACTATCATTAAATCTTGCCAAACACATGCTAGAGCAATCATTCAGATATAACATACAGCTGCTGCCCCCCCCCCAAAAAAAAAGTAGTATTTAGTTTCACAGAGTTTTAAGAACATTGAATATTTTAGATAGAATAAACCAGAATAAACTTTGAACAAAGCATTTCTTTACATATCTGAAGATGCTGGACTAATCCGATATTGTAGTATTCCAGCTTGTGGGACACAAAAACACAAACAAATTAGAAAAACTGACATAACCAAAACACTGATTACCAGAAAGAAAACAAACATTACATCCCTGAAAACATTAGATTCTCTTCTGGTTAACGGGATATGTCAATGACCCTTATACAGTTTATTGCACAACATCCTAACTCTCACGTGGTCTCCTCATAACTCATATTGTCAAATTCATAAAATGTATCAGACAAAACATGGTACAGAAATATGAATCTCTTTGAAATGTCTCTTTTTATGTCCAGAATAGCATAAATCATCATGACAATTTGCAATACCTTGGCGGGAGACTTCTTAATCCCTCTTTAGTACATATCGCATAATCAGCACATAATTCATACTGTCAAAGGCAAGATGTCTTTTAGCGTGATATCACTGGGTCATATTTTGCCTCAGCACGGAAAAATATGAATTTCAATATGTTAGTTTAAAAGGATTCTAATTTGTCTTGTATCTCTCTCTTTTTCCCTACTTGTAGAATTTCTGAAAAAAGACCATGAAGCAGGTAGTAACACTGCCTCAGCAATAAATGACAACAGTGAAAATGACTACAGTAGGCACCAGAGATGCATAGTCTTCAAGAGATTACTTTTAGATGATGCCGCTAACAGGGCTGTAGGCAAATATCTTGCACACAAAAATTCTCTATCACGTAAAGGTAAATTCTTGCAAACGAACATTCGTTTTATGAACATTTCAGGATTTTTTTTTCAACAAAACATTCAATGAAAAAAAGCTGTAAAACTCTATGATCAAAATTTCCTTTCAAAACATACTTTTTGTTGACATAGTCAAAGATTTTTTTTTTTTTGTTAGACATAGGGAAGGTTCACAAAATTTGTTTGATATTAAAATTGGAGCCTACATTCATACAATATTTACAACACAGGGAATATTTCACATGTTTCAGAAGATCTTCAGTACACACACTGCAACAAAACCATAACGTTACCTAACAAATCCATTGCTTGGATTTCACAGATTCAGTAAATACAAATTTTCCCTCTGACTTTATGTGACCCTTTAATCTGTTATGAACTAGTTCTCAGTACACTTTGCTACCATCTATGGAGAAAGTGTGATAAGAAACCATAGGTCTTCAGGAAGTGTTACAGGACTTTAGATGGCTGATGAACATGGACATAAGTGGACTACAGGCTGCCCTTTCTGCCACCAACTCCTAAAAGTTGCTATGAATATTAAAGCAATTTAATAACCAATACCCTTGAGATGTGAATTATCCCCAAAATGAGCCAAAGCCTTGAGGAGTTAACCCAATGAGGGCAGAGTTTAGTTTTATTGCAGGTGTGCCATCCAGGTGGACAATTATAGTCCTGCAATATATTCTGGTCTTGGCAGGTGAGGAGTTAAAGAGCGAAAAGAGAGGCATCATTACAAGGTGATGATAGGATGCGAGCGCTATGTGTCACTGTGAAAGCGTCAGTCCGCAGTGGGTTTTGACAGCTGACTGCCAACCAGGAAACATGCCATCCCACGGCCGATCCATATAATGGAATTTCCATTCGTTGAGAGAGACATGACGAAGCAAGTTTCATGTTTGATGGCTTTAGCACCCCACCACACCACACGCGCGCTCTACCGAGGCATACCCATCTGGCTTTCGATCCAAACGTGTGGATGTAACAAATACGCATCTGTTTCAGAGCACCATTCCTGGAGAATTTGCAATATTTCACTGTTTGTACTAGAATTCATCTCTTATCCATGACTCAGGTTTATCCAAAACAGTGTCTTGCATTAAGGTCACTAAGAATACAAGATCTCAAATATCATAAACTATTATGTGTCCTGCAACAAAACATTATGAACTGCAAATGCATAAAGTCACTCCCAGACTTCAAATGATAATACACTGAACACAGCTTGATTTCCTCTTCAACATTGTTTTTTCCACTATCAATCATAATTTCATTCTCTAATCTATTTAAGCTCTCCTCTTTTTGTCTCCTTCCTCTTCTCCTCCAAAAATTCAATCTTTGGCATCAGAAGATGCACAATCATTTGCATAAATAACTACATAAAAGGTCCACTGTGAAAGTGGACCTTTCTGTGGGCCTCTCTTTTCCAATAATACAATTATTTTTGAACAAATAGTTTCATACATATATGCTTATATACTGTTGTAATACACTATTCATTTGTTTTCCTTGAAATTTTATTGGGGACAAAGTGATATTGGAAATAAAATTTGGTTTGAATTAAATTGAAGTGCACGAA
Source organism: Diadema setosum (assembly GCF_964275005.1). Classification (NCBI taxonomy): domain Eukaryota; kingdom Metazoa; phylum Echinodermata; class Echinoidea; order Diadematoida; family Diadematidae; genus Diadema; species Diadema setosum. The sequence goes on from NC_092706.1 coordinate 16,105,395, forward strand.
AAAAAAAATAGACTGACAATCATGAATGTTATATGTGTGGTCATATTTGTTCACTAGTTCACATTTTAATAGTAAAGTAGGAAACAGAAATTCATATCTGTGCTGAGCTCATGGGGAACAATGAATAATTTACTGTCACTTTCTGACTGCCTGAACTTAGTGCAAAGTTTGCTGGATTGCAAGCATTATATGTACATCTAGATGGCAAACAATTGCGCTTGGCTCACAATCCCCATAACAAATTGTTTATAGCTTTACACACAGCACACACAGCCGAATAATATCTCTAGACTGGAGTTGACCGGTATGCTACAATTCACATGTTTGCTGATGGGCAATGCTGTTCTAGGAGGCCTTCACTAGTCATTGGTTTTTTTAATGTACTACAGTAGGCAGCGAACCAAGATTGATTCAATTGGGGAACCATAATATCTGATGACCGACTCCCTTTAATTGTCCTTTGGGACATCCATCCCCCCCCCCCCCTTCCTCCCTCCCTCTCTCCTTCCCCCTTGTCCTCCAATTCTCCAGCCACTACTTCTTCTTCCTAATCCTAATCCTCTTTTTCTTCATCTTGTTCCTTTCTTCCTCCTATTTCCATCTTCATTCTCCTCCTTCCTTCTTTTCCTCCTACCCATATCTCCTTTTTCATTGCTTCTTCTTCCCATCCTTTCTTCTCTGCTCCTCACATCATTCCATTGCTTTCTTTCTCCTCTTTCATATTCTCCTCTCCCAGCAAATTATCTAAATCATGATATCCTAATTTAAGCAAAGAAATCATAGGAGCCAATAATATTCAGAAATGTACCATTACAAATCCTCATGAAATAAATGGTTCCGTTCTTTCCACCCACCCCCCCCCCACCCCATTCTGCCACTTGTATCTATTTGCCTCCGTCTCACTCCCTGCCCCCGTCTCAATCTCTTCCTCCAATTTCAAGCATCACTTCCTAATATCAGCCACGGGTCTTGCACATTATATACATACACAGAACACGAGCCGCTGGGAGACAATTCGTGTCTCATCGATTGCTCCGAAAGCGGGTGCACAACTGCCTGGGTGGAGCACTGATTGATTGTTGAGGAGCAGTGTGGCGCATCCCCAGCAGAAGTTAGTATGGTTCACACTGAGCTGACCTAACAACAAGATAACCTAAAGTTAGCCACCTTTGATGCAAGTGGAGCCCAATGAGATAAATTAAACTTTATGTCATGGACCATATGATTGCTCTCTTACTTTACTAACATCAAGTTATCATGAATTTATCTGGATGCTCTCAAGGACGTTTTGCCGTCAAGTCATCAGTAGCTTGATGAGAAAGAACCCTCATGGAGTAACTTATAGGAGCATATGGTTAATGCAGCCCCTTACAAGCACTGGGCAGAATCTAATGTTTTGAAATGTTCCCATACAAGCTAATCTCACATGGAGTGCAGTTGTGTGCTTTATCATGTAATAAGAGGCATGCATATACCAGGGAGATGGAAGGAGCACTCTATCTCCCTGCATCAATGAAGCTGCACTATCTGCTTGATCATGACAATGAATTGAGTTCCCCCACTACCATACTACAGACATGGCACAGTGATATTCATGAGCCATGCCCTAAACTTCCTACTTCTGTCATCAATTAGTACTTACTTACTAACTTACTTACTTACTAACTTACTTACTTACTTACTTACTTATTTCATTCCGTCTGCTGATTTATTAGGTACTCTGTGATAAAATGTCGCAACTACCATTGATGTCAAGGAATGTGTGTATGTGCTCCTTATCAATGGAGCATTTTATGTCCAATCATTGATGAATGGTTGTCATGAGTGGTGATGAAGCAAAGTGCAACAATATCTTTTATGACCTCAACTCTCTTCCACCACTGAGGCAGCAGAAATATGACATTAGCTTAGTTCATATGTTACCCTACTATTGATGATGGGTAAAATTGCTTGTTTAAGCACAGTCAATTGCACTTATCCTAAGTGATGAGTCCATCAGTCCTCATCAATAACCATCACTTGGTGATTAAATTTTGAAATGTACTGTATCAAATGCAATGACCCCTGATTCCTATATGGCAAGAATTCATGTGAAATTTTGAAGGGGAAACATGAAATCATAGCTCTCACAATGGCTCATTATTATGCATCATCTGTTCATTTTGTGGGAATAAACTGTATTTCATTTTTGGATTAACAAACCTTATATCATTTTCAGATCAACACAGGTTAAAAAAAAAAAGAAATCTATCTCATTTTTGGATTAACAAACCTTTGGAATAACAAGTATCACTCAACAGAGTATCATCCCCAGCTTCCTGACTTAAGGCAGTAGAGGTTAAACACTTGTTAAATTTTTCTTTTCTTATCACATTTCTCAAACATACCTCATAATCTTCATAAAGTTCAGATGTTGAAATGAGTCCCTAAACTCACCTACTAAATTGCATATAACATTCTTTATACATCAGCTCTATCAACATGTCAGTGGCCTGCCAATCAAACATGCAACTCTCAATATGCTTCCATATTACAAATACAAACAAATAAATATTACAAATACAAACATGCCATGGTGGAAGTAAATACAAAATACAAGGTAAAGGTAAGCTCCTCAGTTATGTTAACCATTAGAGGTGAAAACATTAAGACTTCACACACCCAACATAATGCAGAACTACATTGGAAATTACCTCACCGCCCTTTACAACAATTGGTCAAATATTATTACGAAGCATTCTGAGGAGGATCATGATTCAAATTTGTTTTAAGCACGAACTAATTCAGAAAGCATGAAAGAAGACTCTAAATTGATTTACAAGAAGTGTATCTCTGAAGGTCTGAAACTCCTCATAGGAGTACACTCTGCTGTTCACATGGATGCTTCAGTACACAACCACACCAAAGTAGGTTCTCGTTTTTGCTCTGCTTTTTTCCTTTCATCCGACCATAGTCATCGGCCAAGCAAGCATGCACTCTTGTTCCAATTAGTGACATCGGATCGAGGGTGTATTTTTGTAGCTGGTTGTTTGACGATTTTGTTGTGCATGTACTGGGAGGTTGGGAGTACAGATGATGAAGATGGTGGGTGGGGGGGGGGGGGAGGGGATAAGAGTTGTAGCATCCCTCGTTTCCCTACACATCAAGAATAACCGGAGATGACTGTTTCACAGCAATACAAAATGTCATTTTAAAAGATGGGAGGTACTTTCTCCTCCATCTGAATGAATTCATTTATCTCATCATAAACCTCATTGATAGCATAACTCTCTATTAACAGTGCACTTTAGGTTCATTGATCTCCTGTGTATCACAGGAAAAGAGAATGACATATCAGTGAGGAGGATGCCGTATTAGGTTCAACTTTCAGATGCAATTAAACTTTAATACTGGAGATAATTTACAGTGCATGTAGGTCAATTATAATAGCGGACCATATATATGCCTGTCAGAGATACTGTGTGTTGAAGCCCAATGGAATGTGATATCCAGTGATCCATTAATACAACAAACAAAGAACAGATCCCAGTAAGAGAATGAATTATATTAAAGCCAAGTTCAGTTAGAAGGAACTTGTGCTCACGGATGGTTTACTTCACATAGCATCAGTCATTTATCTTTTCTATCAAATTTCTCTTACCACTTTCAATAGCAAAAATCATACCCCGCATATTGAAATTACTTGCAGCACTACTACCCTTTCAACACTTCTGATTGTTAAAAAACAGAATTGTTGACGTGGTTATTGAACACCAGACTATGATCTCACTTCCCACAATTTTCTTGTGTGCCATTGACTGGTATGCACTTTGTATTAATGATAGTTGTACATCAATGATTATGAGGCCAAAGAATTAACCTACATAACCAAATCTGTGCATAAAAAGAGAAAAGATACCGCAATTTGGCACAGGGTCATTTTGTCGCGTAGCCATAAGAAATCAACAATTTTTGGCATATTTCCTTTATTTTGCCTCTAACTATATGTAAACACCACCCACACAGAAGCGTTTCCAGGCGGTTCCATTTCCCATGCCTGAGAAAGAAACTGTGAGAAATTTTTTGAGTGTGTGTTTGGCCTAATTTCTGCTGCATGTATAAGGTGTCGCTGCGGTATGCAAACGTTATGATTGGCACAGTTCATAATTGATTCAAGTGAGCATTCCAATTGGTTGTATTACAATACAAGATGGAAGTGACAACTAAATGGTCCTGGTCACAAAATATGCAGTATCAAAGGTGAAAGAATTAAAAAAAAATATATATAAAAGATGATATGGGTTATAGTAAAAATATGATGTCATAGATTTTTTTTTTTGTTTACCAAACTTCATGTGCAATTTGTTCATTGATGGTGCTCTTTTCTAGCTTGCATAATCAATGACATTCTCAGCATCAAATTTCCATTACTGCAAAGGCATAAATTATCAAGTTGATACATGCTTACATCAATTCTACAATCAATGATAGAGGGATAGTTCATCTTTGAAAGTATGCCAACAGAAATGAAGCAAAAAATACATTTTCCTTGAAAATTCAACCAAGGGTAATTTCATGTTGATTAAGCGAAATCTTAATCTGGTCCATAATTGTAAACTTGAAATGCTACATACTGAGCACATTTGTTTCTTTTTCTATCTGAAACACAACCTCAAATTAAGATGCTTTGATCCAGAAAGCTGCTGCTGCCTTTTATTGATAACCTTTAGAGTTTTACTTCATCATGAACTCATCCTTGAAATTTGATAAAAATCCTTATATAATCTTTGACATTCTGAAAGTAAATGCATCCCAAAGCTGACACAGACCCACTTCCTGTGGTAATGGCTGATATCAGATAATGTAACAAAATGCAAAGCAGACCTTCAGTTTTGTCTTCCACATCACACATTTTGACCCCATAGCATCCTTCTTACATGTTAGCTGTCAGGAGATAAGTGCCAAATGATTATAGTGCAATCATGCAAAGGTTAGAGTAAAATACGTGATGATTTATTACACTAGACACATGACATCAAGCACATCTAAACAAAGGGTATAGCATAAACTTTATAATGTGTTGGCCTCTAAGGACAGTTTAACCCTTTCAATATGACCTGGATGATGGGGTTCCATGTCACTGTGTAGATCTATAGCATATCAAATTCGTCAGCTTGCGGCCTATTTCACCACATTACGGTTTGTCACATTTTAGAACACAGGGTATAAATTCATACAATGTTGTTACAAAGATGAAATTTCAGTGTAATTTTGACAAAATACAATTGTAGATGATCTCACATGCACACTATACAAACAGACTAAAGAAAATGTAAATGTAAATGCAATGCAACAAAGTTGCACTCTATGGCCCGAATTCACGAAGGTGGTACAAATGAAACCATGGTTTAAACCATGGACAATAACCATGGACCGCCAAGTGTCTCACAGAATATTTCGTTACGAAATTGGTTATTTTGCAACAAAATGACCGTTTCGTTAACAAAATTATCATTTTGTGGACGAAATGTTCATTGAATAGTTACAAAATGTTGTCATTTCGTTACAAAATAATCATTTAATTGACGAAATGACTGATTTTGTAACAAAATATTCCATGCGACACTCGGCGCTCCATGGTTTTTGTCCATAGTTTAAAACATGGTTTCATTTGTACCACCTTTGTGAATTCAGGCCAAAGTCTTCATGGGATTTTAGACAGGTATGTTCATAATGGGGTAAGAAAGAAATTTTTATAGAGTCATGACGTCAAAGATCAACGGTCATAGCGGTCATAAAGGACATGAAATAAGTTTAATCGACATGATACATCTTCAAAAAATGCTATTCATGATGTGTTTTTAGTATTATACATAATGTTGGTATTAATACAACAACTTATGTTGATCTTTGAAAAAAAAAATATATGGAAAAAAATTAAAAATTTAAAAATTGAAAGCAAATTACAAATTAATCAACAAATGTATGCTGGCCTCTACTGTTGCACACTAAATGTGACTGATACTCATTGTGACAATGCTGAAAAGGAGTATTTTTAGTTATATCAGTTTATGCTGGGCTGCAATATTACGAACACTGAGTTGTGTATGTATTTCAACACCCTAAGTTTTGATTGCCTCGTAACGGTCTTCAATGTTCCCTTTGGATCTGAAGCACTACCAGGTGGGATCACATTTTTTGAGAAGAAAATAGTAAAATCAGAAGCTTCAGGCAACATGTGGCAAACATGACAAAAAATATTCAAAGGTGAAGTGACAAGTTTGCTCAGACCTTGAAGGTTGTTCTCACTTCCAGCAGGCTGCAGTTCATTGGTGTCTTCCAAAAACACTCATTCATGTCTCAGAATGAGAGAAAAAAATCAGATGTTTATGGGTGGGGGAAGGTTTTTTTTTTTTTTTTTTTGGGGGGGGGGGTTGGCAAATTTTTTTTGAATTGTCCTTTGGTGCTGTAGCAATTTGAGTCGCAGACAGAAATCACAGATTAGGCCATCACCACCACCACCATCTTCATCATCATCACAATTATATAGATGATAAAAATAGATAAGTAGCAGTAGCAGTAGTAACAACAGTACTGATAACAATAACAATAACAATGACAACAACAATAATATGATGATGATGATAATGATAACAATAATAATAACAACAATAATAACAATATATCAATCATTATAATAATCATCATAATTCTAATTCTAATTCTAATTTTATGGGCAAGTAAACATGAAAAGCCACTAGCCTGCTTTAAGTATGGGGATGTTGCCCAAAATGCCCAATCTGTCAAAAATGTGGGTAATGTTATTTTATATAGCTGTGAACACTGGAATAGAAGTGGGGAGGTAGAACCAAGAGATGCAAGCCAGATGTGAACACTCCCCCATAGGAATGGACACACTTTCCACAGAGAATGGGAGATAGAAAAAGAATGGAAATTGATGCGTCTGTGTTTTCATTTACCAGCCAATAAAGAGCACCCTGGAAAGCGATAACGTTTGGGCAGGCATAGTGATATTCTGCCATCTAAGATATCATGAAAGCGAGAGAGAAGGTATATAGCAAGAGAGAGAGAGAATCGTCAACATATTGCCACTCAAATGGATGCACTGAGCAACACGTCCTGGCAGATTGTCTCATTGCATGAACATGGTTATCTCAAAACACTGAAATATTCTGCCATCTCAAATACATGTATATATATATATATTCACATACAGACAGAGAGACAGAAACAGAGATTGAGTAAGAAAATGGATTATCCATGTATTACCATGGTTACAGATGCACGCAAGAAAAGTCCAATTAGATATTACTATGGGCATGAACACTATTATCCCCTAAATTGAAATCCTTGTATTCTACTAAGTCTTATATATTTTACAAAAGAGGAATAGGAGAGAGAGAATGACAAATGAGTATTTAATAGATCATATCAGTAACATTTATGCATAGAGTAATTGAAACTCCAGCCAGACTGTCATATGGACCAGAACATTGCTATCTTGAAATATTTCGACATAGATAGCACACAATGAGATTTCAACAGATATGGGAGAAGGAGAAAGATGATGGGTGAGGGAACTTTCCACTGTATTAATACTGTCATCTCCTCTGTCTGTCAGTGTTTCTTAGGTTGGGTAGAGAATTGCTCTCCTGAGGTGTCAGTCCATGCCCTACATCACTGCCTCAGTGGGGAAAAATAGATGAAAAAAGAAGAACACGTCCAGACTAAAAAATTTGGTACTCTCTTTGAAATGCCCAGTCTTTTAAAACCTTCCTCTGAAGTATGTGAAATCTGATATGGTTCCAAAAAATTGCTCTTGATTTCAACATTCATGATACGTCACACATTGGCAACATTACCTTCTATTGTACATTTAATTTTTACTGTACTTTAACCACAGCACTGTTGTTCTGTGGTAACGCGATACGAAAGAATGCTCTTGATTGATGAATATGTTGTGCCAAGGGAAACAGTGAAATGCCTTCATTAATCTGTAAATCAGCCAGGTTCAATTCACATTCTTCTTCAAATGAGTTTGATGCTAAAAGAATATAAAAAAAAAATGATCACAAATCTCATCTTGTATGGGGCATCAATTTCTCTCTGGTTTTTGGTATTACAAAAGGAATTACATATGCAGAATGCTTCAATAAAGCCATTGTCATCAAGATCAATAGGTGTCTGAAATAAACAACAGACCATATACACATATGAGAGTCCATGAGTGGTCAAACATCTCCATGGAAACCAGCTTGTGGAATGGTCAAATCACCGCTGATGGAACTGTTATTGGATAATCTGAGCACACAATTCCATACTGCCCTGAATCTAGGATTCTAATTACTTGTGGGAAGCATCATACCACAGGCATGATATTCAGGGATAATACAAAAGGGATTTGTGCTCAGTGGGGAATGCTGTCATATTATATTGAAGGTCGTACAAATTGTGTCATGACTGTCTGCAATATTGTTAAGCATTTGCTTCCTATCTCATAGATATATTGTCTTTTTGGGCATGCCAAGAGCTTTTTCGATGACAATATGATAAAAAAAAATGCTGGAATACTTGGGTACTACAAATGCTCTCATTCCAAAAATTGGGTCAGCTCCATTAAAAGGTGGTCTCTTCTCTGAGTCCATATTCAAGTACTATCATATATAAGTAAATATATTTCCATTTGTATGTATCATATGATTGTGCGTATGTATGCATGAGTACATGAAGGTATTTATGTATGAAGCTTATTTCTCTTCTCTCTCCAGATTCACCTCACACAATGTTGGCTACGATTCTTTTGATAAAATTAAGCAAAATGAAATTCAAAGCTGAAGTGACTTTTTTTAATACAACCTTCTGCAAAGGTGTTATTTCTGCATACATCAATTATTTCTGTATGCAGTGTGACAAGATATGACATCACCTTTCCCTGATTGAATGTCTTGTTGATCTGACACCTTAATGAGATTGATATTTTATAAAATAGGATCACCTCCAGACTGTACATTTCTTCAACTAGTATATACACAAAATACAGTTCAGCACATATCAAAATAAGCACAATATCTCAAAACTTTGGAGTGATCTAAAAAACAACAACAACAACTGAGATGATCAAAATGTCTGTTGCTGTGTCATACAAGGCTATAACTCTACTCCTACGACTTCTAGTGCTTGTGAGAGAAAGAATATATTGCAACACACATACACGTACCTTACGGGCTAAACACAATCGCGTTTTATGTGGACAAATGAACTCGCGTTGCACTTTTTCGGAACCTTAACTACCATCCTCCATCGGGTCGTCCTCAAAGCAGTTCCTCTCATCACGTGACTCAAGATCATTACCCCTACTCCATTTAGACCCAGAATTAATCATCTTCACTCACACATCTTATAAATTTAGAACAATTTAGAAGCTGCATTTGCATCCTCTCAAGGCTGATTGATAATAAACCAACATCTAAATGAACAACCTCATCTCATCTCTCCCTCTCTCTCTCTCCTTTCTCTCTCCTTATTCCCTCTTTGTCCCTTCATTGAGTTACACATTCCCTCATTCATGACTCCTGTGTATTGGTCTGTACCCATACACAACAGGCAATATGAAGTAACATGGAATATGTAGCAAACAATTCATGATAAATGTACAAAATGTGATGAGAATTTACAAAACAATATGATTTGAATAGTTCTAATGAATGAGATAGAGGGGAAAGAAAGATTGTTAGACTGATGGTACAGAGACCAACTCAGCAAGAGAGGGAGTAACCACTGTAGCATGCTCTTGTCTGGTTATGTCATTGCAGCTACAAGTACACATGCACTGCATCTCTTCTTGCATGGCATCAATGGCAAGATAGGGATTTCTCTCCTTACAGAAGGCATGAAATCACCAGAAAATTCAAAATTGCCATTAAATGGTCAAAATCATACAAATCACAACATATCTAAAACACACTTAATGAGATCTGAAGCCTACCATACCTGCTGAGCAACCAAGGACTTCCAGGGGTTAACAAGTGCATAGGGCTGTAATTTTTCCATGCTTGATGGTAATCTCAAATTCAAACACATACATACAACATACTCATAGTGTACACACACACACACACACACACACACATACACACACACACACATATATATATATATATATATATATATATGCACACAAATTTAGGCATACCACATAAATCAACTCTACCATTTTCATTTCAACATCAAAGATACATTAGCATTACTGATGGATATCCACAAAAAGGATTTACTATGCACAGTAGAATGTTTGCAAAGATGAAGCATACTGATATCACCCAATCTCACATCTCACCAACATTAAGAAGACAGTATTCCTATTACTGCACTACATCTACCAGATACAAGAAAATTGCCTAAAATAAAGATTACAGAAATTTTGAGGAAGTGGCATTTACCAGATAGAAGTCATCGTCGTATTCCTGACTCCAGTGACGTGGTGTCAGCGTGAAAAACTTCTCCACCTCTGGTGAAAAGTGGACCATCTTGCGAGGTTTTGTTCGGGAAATGCGCTCCAGCTCGCGAATGGCTGTATCCAAATCATATCTCCGCTTCTCGCTCGTCATGGTGTCAACTTTTATGTCCGTAGTGTGATGCAGATAGCAAACGACACTTCAATTGAACGCGAAATCCACCAAGCGGCACAGAAAAAAATTATTGCTCCGTAGGCCAATTTTCAGGAGACACACACAGTGCAAAAGATATATTGGCAATATCAACTTCATTCAGATCTAATGTGCTTGGCTGGAGGAGCTTTTATAACCACTTTCATCTTCCTTCTCTTTTTGTCTGAGAGTGAGTTATATGTGGTTGTTACTTGAGTTTCCAATTCTGATTTTACCGGACGTTGGCTAAGGTGCTTTCTTGGGGGTCAGATGGCTGACGGTGCCTCACACCTATACAACATCGTCGGAATGTCACCCCTCTGTCGTGTGATACGCACCCTCTGATGAGTAATGGTTACCCATAATGGGGCTCAGCAGTGGTGGCAGCCCATCTCATTGTCTTGGATGACACTCCCCTAAAAACCAAGTGGGCTCATGTCAGAAAGATGAGGGTGACGAAAACTTTCACTCTCGAGTCGGCGCCATCCCAAGGGAGAGAGAGGAGCCGAGTGGGCACTTGGCAAGTAGAGGCAAGAGATAACATTCATTAAAATCTCATATCAGTCAAACAGATGACACCAGACCCAAACCCCTGCAGGCATGTGTTTGGTCAAAGTGCATCCTATAACCCACCCAGAAGTTCATACACACTGAAGCCTTTGGACTACCATTATCAATTACTATATTGTGGCACTATAAAAAAAATGGAGACATGATCATATAAACTTAACCAAACTGAAATGAAAACATGAAAACCTAATTGTTATGTGCTTGCATTGTATTTCATCCACTAAAAATTAACCCATTGTTTATACAAATTAATGTGCCTTGTTTCAAATCTGTGGGCACTTATAATAATTAATATCTCAAAGGCAGAGATCGGCTTAATGACTCTCTCCAGAATTTTTACGGACACAGATGAAAATCTACACCCAAAGATTAGACCAGAACTGTAAGAATGATACATTTTGTTGATTCCTTTCAATACCAAGATACCTATACAAAATAATTATCTCCATGAGTCATTGTATTCATCTGTCAAATCTTGCAGCTCGATTTATAAGCTTCTGTCCATCTTTTTTTAAAGGGACTGTATGGTACTGGTTGAGGTGGGGATTCAGGTTTATAATATTCCTAAGAGAGATAATGAGAAACCTCTTATGAAATAATGAAAGAGCATGAAATTCTAAGAAGGATTCAATGTTTATTTGATGAAAATTGGTTTTCAAATGGCTGAGATATCAAAAAAAAATGTGATAATAATAAAAGGCGACAGGCCACGCCTTTTATTAGGATCTCTTTGTTTCACATTGTTTATGGATATCTCAGCCATTCCAAAACCGATTTTCATCAAATAAACTTTTGATACCCCTTAGAATTGCATGCTCTTTGACATCTCATACAGTGGTTTCTGAATATCTCGCAAAACATTAAAAGCTAAATCCTTGCCTCAACCAGAACTGTACAGTCCCTTTAATAGTGAAGTTGAGGAGTAGTTTTCAAATCACAAACAAGTAGGGATGAGAGGCACAGAAAGTATCAACCTGCAAAAGCCATTACATCTTTTCTCTTTTCATTGGATTGTCCTGGAAACCCATGCAAAGACAACTGGCAGAAGAGCTTAGAAAAACACATCCTCGAATCCTTTGAGACAGGTACATTTGTATTCCATTCACAAATATAATGATTAATTTCATAAATGTTAGAATTCCCATTACTGAAACATTCCCACCAGCCACAGAAGATTAACATAACTGTGGGGGAAGTTTGCATAGATCTCTTCATTAATGTATTCCCCCAAGAGCAAAGTTGGTGTCTCTCCTTCAGAGCATACAGAACATAGTGGTGCACTTCTACAGTTATAAACTTCTGTCTTTCTGTGATACTACTGCGGTATTAATCAATGAGCAATGTTGAAAAGGAAAGTTTTTTTTTTTTCTAACTGTATCACACTAAATTTACAAAAGTCTCGTTCTGTCCTGACTGAGATAAGAGAACACAGGAACTGGGCAGAAAGTGCTAGTCATGGCAAGCCAAAGCTAAATATATCTGTCGGTGCTGCTGCAACACTATCATTAAAGGTTAAGGTAAACTCAGTTAAGGCTGCAGTGCAGTACATGAAAATAAATTTTGTTCACCCTTTTCTAAGACATATACAGAGGAAGACACTAGAATATGGTGAAAAAATAGGCACTCCTAGGTTATAGGGGGCTGAAAAAATATATGGCATTTACTACTGTTACTCAGATATAAATGTGCAAGCTTCAATTACAATCCTTTAGAAGTTTTGTAACAATTATCATAAACTAGACATTCTCTTTACATAAGAGCATGAGAGAAGAATCTTGTCTCATCTGTTTTGCTCATAAGAATTCAGTGAAAAATGACCTTGTTCTGAATGTCCAATCATGGAAACTGTCTTATACCCCTTTCATAAACTCATCCTCCTATTATCCGCATAAGAATAATGCGGACAATTCAATAAAAAATGCGTTCACAAACTCTGAAAATAATCCGCATTATTTTTACGAGCGCCCGTCCTGAAAAAGGCGGATAATCGTCATGGTGACTGCACACGTCCCTCCTGCGGGAAAGACAGGTGACGTTTGACCGCACCCCGGCAATTATCCGCATTATTTGGGTTTGCGTTCATAAACTCAAAATCTGGTCCCGACGCTGCTATTATGCGGATAATAGAAGGGTCGAAATAATGCGCATTATTCTATCCCCGCTCCGATTTTACGACCAAATGTTGCGGATATTATCCGCATTATTGAGTTTATGAAAGGGGTATAACATTCCAGAGGATATACTGTATACGCCATATATTTAGCGAGTCTAAATCTTCGCAAATCGGGACTTTCCTACAATTTCACAAGTGATTAAATTGTGATCGTGGAGTACTGAACTGAACAGAGAAATGTATACGTGTACGTGGCATTCATATCGGGATCAGAATCAATATTTTTGCGTGTCTTTAATTTGGCGAATAGCACCTGACTCGCGAAATTCATGAAAATAAAAACCTCACGAAATATTCGGTGTATACAGCATTTTCAATGACATTTAAATCACACACAAAAAACAGTCAAAGTAGCATGGAGTGAAAATGTAAAGAAAGGTGGGTTGACAATATTTTTTTATTAAGTCAGTGATTTTCAATCTTCTTTTATAAAAACTAGTTTTATAAAAACCTACCTAGATGACATATTTTACTACATTAAAGCCTTAAGCAAAGCTACAGATAAAGGACAGGACATGAAGGAAACTCTCTATCAGTCATTGCCTCCTCAGGAAGACATTTTAATTAACATTTAAAATATTCTTATCAGATTTCAACTGCCATTTACAGCTGACATTTAGTCAACACAGGGAAACCTTGCAGGAGAATCAGGCAGGCGTTCCCATGGCCTTGGGAAAGTTGTTCAATTCTTGCTACATGTATGTCTTTGCAATCTTGAAGTACATGTTTTGTTGGAACAAAAAAAAAGAGAAAAAAAAAATGTCTAATGGCCTTATTCCTCAAATGCCAGTTGCAAGTCGGCCCACTTTGGAAAGCACTGATTAGCATCCAAAGTTATGAAGCACCTTGGTTACAGTCTAGAAAACTTTCATGTTCATGGAAAATAAAAATGTTTCATACCCTAACAGTCACAAACAAGTGACATGGGACTTTTTATGGGAGTCCGTTGTTTTTATCATCAAGGAGGTGTGACATAGGCCTATATAATGATGTATATAATACTATTGTGTTGCTTTGTAGAAAGAGTAATGCCTGTGAGTGTAAAAATCTCTCAATTTCAATATTTTTTTACCTCAATTACTTAATTATTAATCCTAGCAGTATCTTACTGATCACAAATGATAGCTAAAAATTACAATTGAAGCCTCACTCAACAGCCATCTTGTTACAGCCTTCCATATCAGATATGTTGATATTAAAGCTGAGGAAAATGCTAAAAGAATGACTTTATGTTGTCAAAAGAAGTAATCCATATATACTATGTAAAGGAAAAATATCCAAATACACTGCAGATATGATAAGTACTTTTTTATTACTTGACAAACTACTGAAATAACATAGATTCATATAGCCATGGATGTTTCTCCATACTAGTATGAATCACATAACAGAAGGGGAAAAAGTGTAGCTCATGAAAAGAAGGAAGAACTATGGATTACAGCTGAAATGGCAAGAATGAACAGGAATGCAGCTGACATGGTTCGATGCAATGAGAAAAACTTACTTGAGTTACATTCACAGACTTCTACGAGGATGAAAAGTCAAAGGAGGAAAAAAAAAAAAGCTTTTCCAGTACCAATATTGGCTGTTCTAGTTATGTCAGACTCGAAATCACCAATGTCGCAGAAACCCAGCAGAATGTCTTCATCTGGATACAACAAATTGATGCTAACCCTTAGCAGCTCACGTCAGTAACGTAATGAGTATAGGAGTATTTTTCCCTAACTTTGCCTTTGGTAACCAACACTCTTGGTGTATTTCCAGTCCATTGATCTGACTAGAAAGAATGCCTATATCTTCTCCCCTGCCCCACCCCACCCCTATATGCACACACGCACACACACACACACACACACACACACACACAAGCTAGTAACTTCTTTGGAACATAACATGTCTACATCTTGCATAGATTGATGGATGGATGGTCCACATCACCAGTGGTTTGTTCCACCCTCTGGAGTCTGCATGAGTGTGTGTGTGTGTGTGTGTGTGTATGTGTGTGTGTGCATATACTAGTACCTATATAAGTATAGTATGTGTGCTGTGCCCATCCTGCACATAGGAGTGTGTGCTTTCCCCCCTTGCCAATGCAAGCAAACAAGCCTGTGATCTTCATCACAAGACAAGCAAAGAAAAACCTGGGGGACTGATTATTACTTTTCCTGTCATCTTTCCGCCATGTCAAGCCAAACCATCATCGTCACTTCTGGCTAATGAGCCAAAATTTCCTGGCAAACTGAGAAGGCCCTTGTTTCTGACACTTCATCATCATTTCCTTGTAACCCCTGGCTCCGTCCCTCAAAGTCATGTGAAGCTTGTCTTTGAGAAAAATTTCACTGCCCCAACAAATATTTGACTGGTAAATATTTGAACCATTTATGGTGAAGGGACTCACAAATATGAAAGCAAATAGATTGCTTTCTATTCTTACACTCCACATATCAATGACATAAACTCCAATTCATTATGAAGTATGTATGCCACTGTTCTGTCATACTTGGAAAAATCCACTTATATGATTGAAGATTTAAGTACTATGTAAAGTATGATATTTCCTTACGTTGTGACATATTCCTCTATCCAAGACTCTTGATATATCTGCTAAAATATTCCAGTTAAATTTCCTCCTTTCATTATGACATCAAAATAGGCATAGAAAACATTTTACTATTAATTTTACATAATGAAGTCAGAGTGATTGAATTGTCTGATCATATAGTTTGAGATTCATTAAAAAAAAAAAAAGGTATTTCTTAGGTAGTAACATAAAGATTATTTTCCACTTGAGCACTGACAGTAATTAAAAAAGTGGGATAAACTGTACATTAAAGGAACCATACAGTACTGGTTGAGGTGGGGTTTCATGTTTTGAACATTCCTAGGTGAGATAATGAGAAACCTCCTATGAAATATGAAAGAGTAAATTTTAATTTTAAGAAGGATTCAAAGTTTATTTGATGAAAATTGGTTTTCAAATGGCTGAGATATCCAAAAAAAGTGATAATGATAAAAGACTACAGGCCACACCTTTTATAAGGATCTCTTTGTTTCACCTTGTTTTTTGGATATCTCAGCCATTTCAAAACTGATTTTCATCAAATAAACTTTTGATACCCCTTAGAATTGCATGCTCTTTGACATTTCATAGAGTGGCTTCTGAATTTCTCGCAAAACATTAAAAGCTAAATCCTCACCTCGGCCAGAACTGTATACACCCTTTAAATGCATGTCCTGGTCAGCGTGAATCAACAATGATCTCATGGACGCAAACTTCACACTATCTATTGATGTGATACATGGAAGTAGGCTAAAGATTTCATAGCTCTGATTTCTAATAGGGAGCTTTAGATTTTAGACGCACGGACGTTCAGAGGGAAAAAACATGTCCCTGAGCGTGCGCAGAAGCGCATCAAGTCGATCTATTTTTAGCTTGCGTCGCCTGAGTTTTTCACTACGCGTACCGGGCTATTTTTATGTCCGCACAGTTTGCAACGTAGAGAGCTACCTCATGCACCGATCATATGGGGGCGCGTTTTTATTTTTTATACGTTGCGTCCCAGCGTAATCTAAAGCTACTTTTCAACACAACGCAGGGGAGAGGAGAACGTCCAGCGCACTTGTCGTCTCAAACGTCCGTGCTTCAAAATCTAAAGCTCCCTATTATCTTGTGTGTAATGATGGCAATGTTCACTCATACAACACAGGGACACACAAGAACTAACACTGTCACAGCATAGAGACCACTAGGTCAGAGGAGAGAAAATACACTTGTTCCTTTCACATTTGAAACTTACAGATACTATGTTTACAAATTTGGTAGGACCTGGAGCAAAAAGTAATAAGCACCTTGGGGGCAATTTTGCTTTGTTGAACCATGATTTTAGGTCCATGGTTGAACGCCCTGATATATCACACATATTTCACACAAAAAAAAACAACAACAACAACTTATGCATCACTATTCATTGTTTTTTAATAGTAACAGGATCTATCCTGACACATACCAGCATTTAGTCAACTCAGATGAGTAATAGATATGTCTTTCCCTGTCAAGATCAAAAGCCATTAACTGTTATAAGATATAACAATCAAACAACAAACATGCCATTTACAGGAACTAATGTCTGTTTTGGAATGTTAAAGAACCTATCGTGAGCATCCTAGACATTGTATGAGTAGTAATATGTATGTGGTAAACTGCCGAGACTGATGAAATTGTGTCACAATAGAGATTCTTTTAACAAACTTCCTTGATCCAGATGGTGATCGAGATCACCACAAAAATGATAGCTCCTTTCTCCATTTTTGACCTTCCCTAAAAATTTTGTCCATATCCAGTCAAACTTCTTCAATTAATCTGCCAACAGCCAAGCAAACAAACAAACCAATACAGGAAAACATTTTAACCCTTTAGAATATAAAGGTAATGATTTTTATGTCAGAGTTATACAAGGCTCACATGAATGGAAGTAGAGCTAGGCACTGCAGGAAGAATTGTAGTCCAATACATCAACAGGCTCAGATTTGATTCTAAATGTTTTCCCAGTGATTCATCCAAGGAGAAGACAAGTTCAATGCTCCAATCTATCTACAGTCGTCAACTTGCAAGCAGACATGATATCACAACCTGAGCATGTTATAGAAGTCAGAGATTTGGGTGAGTGGAGGAGGAAGGATATTTCAGGAAAGTTTGTATTTGAACTGGATCACATTCTTTCCCTAATTTCTCACCATGAGAAACAGAAGGTAGAATCAGTATTTCTTCAACTAGAATCTTGCAAGTTTTTTCATGTATAATGAAATTGATGAAAAATCTGATGAAACATGATGAAAATCACTTATCTTTGAATAACATGCTCACAAATGGACATAATATTCAGTTTTAATATGGCTAAAGACAAGCATGTAATTTACATAAATCTAAGGACTTTGAGGTGAATCACAATCAGTGCAAACTATTCCATGCTCCTTGAAGTTGTTTCTGCCCATTAATCTTTAAAAATTACCACTGTTTAACAGCAATGCACAATCAACCCTACATTGTGTATGCAAAGCACAAACATTTAAAGCCTATGTATGTTGTGAAAAATATATATGTATTATAAATCATGTGGCCTGACAATATGACATTCATATGAGTGCAAATTATATTTCCAAGTAAAAGAAACTATTTATTTAGATTTTTCCTACAATAACTAAAACAAAAAAATATATGTGAATATTATATATAATTACACATTTTCTTTCATATAGGGCCTACCCTAGTGAAACAAGAGTGTTATAAAATTCTGTGATAAGTCTTCAAAATTCATAAGGCTAAATATTTTATAATTCAATGACAGAATGATTGATTTCATGGGCTCAAAACATCTAGAGGTGATTGGATAGTTCTAGAAAAATATAGTCATATGGAGTATAAGACCAATGGAAGTATTTTCTTTTTTAATATTTGCGCACATCTGATTTCAGAGTCTATTTTATCAGAGCCCTGGTAGTCACTTCACTCCCTCAATCATTTTATTCCTTATGACCAACCAACTAAACTCAAAGGCAGGGTGGATACCAGCATTATATCTATATTACAAATTTTGAATCTATTCCTACCCTATTTCTCCTAGCTTCCAACTCCCCCTCATTTATGAGATGGAACAAGTAGACCCTATATAGGAAATTACACAGATGAGCAACAACATATCATTAAAAGAAATGGAACAAATTTGTGAAATAGAGGTGGTTGCAAAGTAAGAATACTGTCTCTTCAAAAGGTAATAAAACTATTTCTTGCTTCAATAAAAACACACAATAAAGTGAAATGGCGATATTATTTTCTACTGGTAGTGTCATAATACACTTTTATTCGCTCTCAGCTGATATCAAACACAATTTAAACAAGAATACTAGCATGATCCTTACCTTTTTTGACCAAAAAAAAGAAGCTCAGTGGTTACAGAGTATCCTGATTGTGACTGACAGGCATGCGTAATTGAACAGATAAATAAATGAATTGAATGAATTTAATGCATGCATGGGTCCCTGCCACAATAGATATGCCTCGAAGGTCAGCACAAGCCCTACACACAGTTCAATTGCCAGCAATTGGAATGCTCTATTTGCGAGGAGAAAGCGGAGCGTGGTCTGAATATGGATTAATTTCTGCGTTATTCATCGATCCACAAGCACAACACCACATTTGGTGTTGGCCTTGTTACTGACAGAGTTCCAGGTGATATAATAACAACTTTGGGTTTGAAGTGAAAAGAAAATACAATTCTATAGCTATTGTACAAGCAATAGAGGCAACCATTGTGCTACTGGTAGTTGTTGGTTTAACAGATGTATTCATGTCACATCATGCATGAAATTGCATAAAAACAGAAGAAATTGGCAACATTGCCTCATGTAATCTTTGTCATCTCTTCGTCAAAAATTTTTTAAAGGATTTTTTTTTTTCATTTTGTATGTAAACAGCTTCTAAATCTTTACCCAAAACCACTGCTTTCCTCATGAATAAACCATTTCACACTTTGACATCATTCCTGACAAAGGTTTAGAGACAGTCCAAAGTGTGGGATTGATAATCCACCAAAGAGCATTGTGTATTATTCAAAAAGAAAGGAAAGAGTATACAATTTCACAAGATATAATGATAACAGATGGACCAGCAATACATCTGTGATGCCAAGCTAATGCCCAAAATGGTCTAATGGAAACATTGTCTTAAAGGGATGGTACAGTATTAGTGGAGATCAGAATTGGGCTTTTAAGTTTTTGTGAGATACCAAGACAACACATGTTTATGAAATAGTACAGAGCATTGCATTTTAAGAGGAATTCAAAGTTTATTTGATGAAAATCGGGTTTGGAATGACTGAAACGTCCAAAATCAAAGTAAAACAAAGCGATCGTAATAAAGTGTGGGTCCCACACTTTATTAGAATCGCTCTGTTTTGGATATCTTAGCCATTTCAAAACTAATTTTCATCAAATAAACTTTGAATTCCTCATGGAATTACATGCTCTTTCATATTTCATAAGAGGTTTCTCATTATCTCAACAAGAAATGTTAGAAATTTGAAATTAGGTCTCAACCAAAACTATACAATCCCTTTAATTATGTCATTATGTTTTGTCTGGGTCTAGCTACTAACATCTTGGTCAATGTGGTGGGGTAATGTTTTATGAGTGTACCAACTTTAATGATCTTTGATAAATTATGCTGTATTTTCAAAATTAAAGATATTACAGATGTATTTTGTCAGATGCTTCCCATTAAAACCTGTCATTAATTTGAAAATGTGTTCAAATGTAATGAACATTTTCCTGTGATTAATGTGTTTTTTTCTGTCAGTGTGACATGCAGATGACATACAATGCTAATTACCCTTCATCTACACACTTCTCACTTAAAGGGACTGTACAGTACTGGTTGAGGTGGGGATTCATGTTTTGAACATTCCTTAGTGAGATAATGTGAAACCTCTTATGAAATATGAAAGAGCACGTAATTATAAGAAGGATTCAACTTTTATTTGATGAGAATTGGTTTTCAAATGGCTGAGATATCCATAAAAAAGTAATGATAATAAAAGGCGACATGCCACGCTTTTTATTAGGATCTCATTGTTTCACCTTGTTTTTGGATATCTCAGCCATTTCAAAACCGATTTTCATCAAATAAACTTTTGATACCCCTTAGAATTGCATGCTCTTTGACATCTCATAGAGTGGTTTCTGAGTATCTCGCAAAACGTTAAAAGCTAAATCCTCACCTCAACCAGAACTGTACACACCCTTTAATATCAGGCAAATTCATTCAGTACTGAAACTGTTGTCATCATCAGTGGCAACTTTACACCCATTAAATTATGATGATGACATTGAATGATATGGATTCTACAGTGGAATGGGTAAGGTCAAATATATGTGTATGATCACTAGGACAATGTTGAGCAACATAATATCCAAATACATGCGAGAGCTATCATGCTCCTGCTGCTTGGTATAATCCCCATTTCAGTGAGGTAAACCCTTCAGCAGGGAGCTCAATTTACATCACGTATGGAAACAGAACAAAACAGAGAAAAGGAATAAAGGGGGAAAGTGCATGCCATTTAGGATATGCTGTAATCAATGAGAAAATTACTTTGTTGTTGAACATGTTTCATACTTAAATCAATTCATCAGGTAAAGGTTGAGCAGGTACTCCATTCTCTCTCACAACTAAATTCACTGGAAGGTCAGCTTCATTAACCTGCCCTGGAAATAAGACCCTGTTCAAGATTGGTCACTGGCATTTTACAGTCTGTAAAATGGGAGTCACACTACCACACATACCTTCTCTCTCAATATACCGGGTATCAAAACTCATGCAAGAATGAACTTGTGAGATGATCATCTCTTTCAGCACTGAAAACTCACAAATTAAATTGAATTGCAGCCAGTTCTCCCTATATGAAACATTTCTTGGCAGTTTGCCGTATGGAGCCTACATTTTCATCTCAGTGGTTTCGTACACTTGACATGATCACAAATATTGCAATATATACATTATTTTATATATCATCACTCATGAATCATATTCTATATGTTGTGTATGTATTTATCAAAGAGAATGACATTTTGTAGTTCTTCATAAAGTGTGCATATATTATAAACAAGATCAAGGATGAAAATAATGCTTCAACATATACATCTGAACAAGTCATGGAGGGAGAGAAATAGGGTGTGTACATGTCTGTGTGCCTAATTATTATTAAAAAACAAATAAAATCTACTGCATTGGAATGTAAACAAAGTTCCTTCTACACAAGAATCCCTGCTTATGAAATTCAATACCTGCGTAATTGGGCATCTAATAAGCACAACATGTAGTGCATGAAATTGAGCAGCAGAGAGGAAAAAGAGGTCCTGGCCTGACTAGTCTACATCTTCAGACCTTTTTTTTTTAGATGATAACAGAGTACAATGTATCTGATCTCAAGATTGAGTTGTAATCAGGATATGATAAGCCTATCTGACTGGTTTTTGTTTTGAAATGCAAACTTGTGGTTGTAACAATTTTGCATACATAATATTTTCCAAATTCATTATTCCTCACTTTGGTGTTGTCTATTCTATTAACCAAACAAGTGATGTCTATATGTTTTTGTCAAAAAATGAAATAAATTGAATTGAATTGAATTATGAAATAATGCTATTTCTTGCTATTTATTTTCCAATCAACCTCTATCACTTATTTTCTGTTTAGATAAAATACACCATGTTCCTCTTTCTTAAACTCAATCCCTAGATATTCTGACGAATTTTATCCAACAAGATAATTAATTTGACTTTGATAAATTGTAGATTCAATCACTCATAGCCACGAACAAACACTACTACACACATCCTTAGATTCAGTTTGATTCATTAAAGGACAAGTTCACCTTCATTAACATAAGTATTGAGAGAATGTAGCAATATTAGTAGAACACATCATTGAAAGTTTGAGGAAAATCGGACAATCCATTCAAAAGTTATGAATTTTTGAAGTTTTTGTGCAGTCACCGCTGGATGAGAAGACTACTGCAGTGTATGATGTCACATGCGTACAACAATATAAGGAAAATATAAAGAGAATTTCACAAAATTTCATCTTTTGAAAAAAGTACACATTCCCTTAAAGGTAGGGGATACCTTTTACAGACCTCCCAAAATGCAGCAAAACATTAAATATGAACCTGAGGGGACTTGTTTAGGCCGCTGCTGAGAAATTTGGAAGTCAACAGTTACCTACAATTTGAATAATGCACAAAACTCAACTACTCAGTAGTTCTGTGTGTCAGCCACACTTAAGCCTTTTTGTTGCAGTCTTCTGTATTTTTTTTTTTATCTATAAACACAAATCTAAAAGAATAAGAGCTGATGTGATAACATATAGAGTGTGTGGCAAGAATGCATATAGAAATGTTTGTAAGTTTTGATGAACTTTCTTCACAAAATATACATGATGGACAAACATGCAGTGCATGGGTCTGCAAAGGTAGCCTAGTAATGTACTGGAATTTACGGTGAGCCCCGAAAAAAATTCAATTCAAAATCTAACGGTCAATAAAAATGTGCTAAATGTTACCTTCCACTTTCAATACTTTATGGGAGTTTCTAAAATGATACTCTCTTCAACATACCACTGTATTTATACAACTCTTCATTTAAGGCATGCAAATGGGATTCCCTACCTTTAACTCGTTACTGACATATATTATGAGTAATATTATTCCCATTGCTTTTAGAAAGAGGCAAGTCAAGTGCTCTTTTATTATGCGAAAAAAGTGAAAATATGTTGAATTTTCTTTACCTTTTCTCTATACTGTTGTACTCATATGACATCACGAGCCTTAGTAGTCTCCTCATCCAGCGGTTCCGACACAAAAATTTTTAAAATTCATAACTTTTGCATCGATTGTCCAATTTTCCTCAAACTTTCACTGATGTGTTCTACTAATATTGCTGCATTCTCTGAATCCTTGTGTTTATGAAGGTGAACTAAGAATGGGGCCCTGGTATAACTATAAGCCTGAGGATTGGGGATTATGGGTATTCAGAAAAGGTTCCACTTCAGATCACACAGAAATATTTCTGTTTGTATGAAACTATCAATTTAGCATCGATGTTTTAAAACAGAAATTACTAATGGCAACATATTCTTGGTACTCAGTATTTTACAACAATCATAAACACAATGAAATAATACACTCCCATGTCAGGGCAAAGATTTAACTTCTTGGTTTGATTTGCTTTTGAATTTTTGAAAAAAAGTGACAGGAGATTGGTGAGAATTAGCCTACAAAGTGTTCTAAAATACCCTTCTTCACAATTTAATACCAATTCTTGGCAGGTCAATGTTACAGTGTAAGTATAGCTTTATCTATGAGAAATATAATAGTTTGAGGTGATTACTACTGATAAATACACAATCTCCTTCTGAAGGCAAATTTCCCGTACAAACAGATGCTTGAGCACAGCTTGGGAATGACTAAATCCCCTGGAGGAAATGAGAGGAGTATCCCTGCTGATCTATGGGACAAGGCTGAATAGACTAGGCAGGACACCATAGTGAAATCACACAACTGTGAAACAAAGATCCAAAGTCACTTGCAGAAAATATGTAAAGCAAGCAAATGCTTGATTTTGAAGCAAATTTGTCCAAAATTGTCCAGATGAACAAAATGTGAAACACACTGACACACACAGACATGTGAATCTGTAATATACAATGAATATTTCATCTATCATGGCAATATAATCCATCAAGTAAGAAACCATTTCATAGTAAAAAAATGTAAATGGTTTGTCTTCATTATGCATGTAAATGCAGTATCTATGAACAATCTACCTTAAATGCCTTCATGATATAATCATATACTGTGTTCTTAAAAACTCTGATGTATAGTTCAGTACCAGTAACTTAAAAGTCCAGAGCTTGGAAGTACTATTAATATCACAAACATGTTCTCATTTACATTTTTCATAAATATTGATTCAGCAGGACAAGAGCAACTATTCGGAGCAATCCATAAAAACTAGTTTATAATGTATATATCATCACTGTGCTGCAGCTTGAAAAATATCACCATAAGCAGTGACAATACATTTAAAGAGGGCCAAAGACTTTTTCAAGACTAGCAATATATTTCCTTCATTCTCTTTCACTACCTACAGAGTCAAGTGCTTGTGCATGCAGCTCACAAACTAGACAATAGATGCCACTTCCTCCCAATACCACTATTACCAGTGTGAGGATGGCTCTATGATGGAAAGAAAGGTGAAAAGAGGAAGGTCACTCCTTAATGAGACGGAGGGATGGGCAGGCAGGAGTAATTCAGAATGGACTGGAAAGGTATAGCCTTAGCTCCAGATCTGAGCTATTACAAACCTACACAGGAGTACATAGTCCCTGTATTCTTTATGAGATAACATGGTATTACACTACTAGCTCGGTTTGTAGTGAAATTACTGTAGGATATATTCATTGCCTTGGCACAATGCAATTTGGTATTGACAGATAAAATGCCAGAAGGCAAAGACTATTTGATGCATGAAATCAAGATAGTGAAAGGGAAAAAGATATAAGATCAGCATAACCGGTAACATATCCCTATATTCTATCTCTTCTTCTTTTTTTCACTTTTAGAAATAATGTCTGTCTGTATGAAGACTACGAACAATTTCACTTCTAGCCGCTGAAATTTTGAACTTTTGGCATATATAGGTGACATACAGCATCCATACTGTATTCACGGAATTACAAATTCAGTTAAATCTAACTTTGAGCAGTGATAATGAGAGCACAGTTCTGACAATATTTAAATGATTTCTATTTTTCTGAACAGTTATTAGATTTCAAAGGATGACAGCAACGAAATGATGGTATTTCATGGACAAAGATTAACATGAACCTAGCCAACATTGTTGGTTAAAAAGGTAAAGGATATTCACTCCATACAGTTGTTTAGTCCTGGTGCTCTTACACTTCTCACTTGATGAGATACAGACACAAAGTAAAACAAAAATACTGAAGGACAATTGAAAGAAAGAAGTGGAGGAGCTGATATAAGCAAGACAAATTCTGTGACGATGAGGAAATAGATTTCAATGACTGGATCCTGATCAAGAGAGAAAGCTGGCCAATCATCACTGACTTCGCAAGATGTATATTTCTCTATGAGAATCAAAGAGAATGCACCTCTAATTGCCAGGAGGTCTCTGTGTTTACTCCCAGGATTAGTGAACATAAGTGATGTTTGGAGCAGGGGTGGGGGTGGGAGAGAATTGGGTAATGCCTTGCGGAGGAGTTTCTAACAGGGCTTTTGGAGGAAGATTGCACAGATGATCCCGTACGTCTCATGCTCGTGATGATGAACTGCACATGATTGAACAAAGCAGGGCTAGACCTTGAAATCTCCATCTACATGGAGACAAGAATAAGCTCCTACCAGGTAATATGTCTGCATCTCATAGAGCTAATTTGAAGGTAAACAAGCACTCCTCCATTTTCCTCCTGATGTCTCACCATACATATGCTATGGAAGCTATGAGACACAATCTTATTCATTGGTGGGAACATAGTTCCCCTATTGTTTGCTGATCGCTGATCACTACAGATCTCAAAATCCACAGCCTTTGACATTTCTCTGAATGTTATCATGTAATATCATCTAAACAAAAACTTTTTTAAAGGGTACTTGTAATACATGATTACATTTACATTAAACATCAGTTAAAAATTACAATATTGGGGATAAATTCTGAGGTTTTGTCACATCAAAAAAAGAAAGAAAGATATTTGACTAATTGGGAGACATAGTCCCACATGTGCATAATTTGGATAATATAGGTAGGCCTATATACCTATTTTGGCAACAGTCCAAGACAAATGGTAGCAAAGTGGCAGCCTTAATATAATGTACCTCTTTAAACACCTGTCATTAGTAACTCACCTTGAAAAGTGTTCTATGGAAATTTTGTAATGTTGAAGCAAACTTAAAGGTCTTCTCATTAATGCTCCTCATAATAATTAGTAAACAAAAGACCAACATGATTAGAATCTATGAGGATGTGGCATTTCCATGTATCTTAAAAGATGTGTTTTTGCTTGTACTATCCTTGAAACAGCCATAAAGGAATTTATGTTGTGAGAAAGTGGGACAGCAACATTTCTTTCAGTACTAGTCCAGACGAGTAAAATGCTAGAGGTTTTTAATTACCTAAGCAGACCATTCAACATTCCATAATGAATTGATCAGCAGACTGCCCAAATAGTGGTTTAATTTGCAACCTGCCTTTTCCCTTCTCCTCCCCCTCAAATCCACACTCCCCTTCTTGTGACTGATGACAAGTGCAAACAAAGGCAGCTTATGTCACCATGGCAACCTGTCTCCACAGAGGAGAAGATGGAGTGAGATGGATGTAGCCTCCATTAAGTTTCAACCATCTAAAACACCAACAAAAAAAAGCAACCTTTTACTCCCTTCCACTCCTTTATTTATCTTTCTTTCTGTTAAAACATCTCATTAAGTATGAAAAAAAAAATAAGGCCTTGCACATTAGAGACTATTTTTTGTCCTTCTCAAAGGTTTTAAGTTAGAAGTCAGGAAATATGAAGGACCTTTAACAATATTACACAACCAAGTGGCTAAAAGGGCAATCCATTTTTTATTATCATATCATTCAGCATGTTCGTAATTTACAAAAAATAGTTACTTTCAAAAGGTCGATCAAACATATTCTATTATCAGCTTCACGCTGAATTCCTGGATACTATTAACTATTAAACTTGCTGTGATCATTCCCCTGAAATCGACATTTGAATGGGATTTATGAGAAACTTAATCAACTTAATCAGTATAATTTGCTCATAATGACTTGACACTTTAAACTTTTTCTTGCTCTCTCTTGTCAATGTCCGACAGGACAAATAGGCACCACACATGCATTTCTTCTTTCCCCCTCATGTTCCCGTGCTGTCTTTGTAAATACCCCCCCCCCCCCATTCCTATCAAGTATCATTTAAACTATTTGCAAGCATATAGATTGTGTGCACGGGGCTTGCAACGATTTTCAGGCTTTAAGCTTATGTTGCAATTCCTTTGCGTGTTCATTACCTTGAATAATGTAACTCTCTTAGTGGAGTTGTATACTATCCTGTAACTGCTTCTTATCAATGTATACTTATCGTATATATTCTGTCTTGGCTATATGAGATGTACTTGCATACATTTGTATGCATTCCTATTTTTTGTGAACACGCATGAAATCTTGAATAAATAAATAATAAATAAATAAATTCAGTATCACTATCTAGACATTTACATGATCTACCTAGTTAATACCTGGAAGATATCAAAACACAAAGAGATATCTAAGCACAAGATATCTTGTATCTTGCTATCAAATTTATAATAAGACTGACTTAAATCTACAACTTTTGTATACACTTAACTAGCTTTCAGCAATTTCTCCTTAATCCAAGAATGAAATTCAGTTGGAATCATGAGCTCTTGCAACACAGAATTATCCATAGCCTCAACAAAAATAATTACATGCTGAAAATATGAAGAGTTTGTTCGCAAAAACCGATAAGTCCATTTTTGAAGATTTTGAAGTACGGTCTCTGTCATAAAGTACAATATAATACCTTTTCAATGATATATTGGTCACTACATATAAAGGTACATTTTTGAAGTTATGGTCAAAAGAAGCAAAAATTTTCTTTTTATTCTCTTTATTTTACTTGACCTTTAATCGCAAATATCTCCATTTGGCAAATATGGACTTATCGGTTTTTGCGAACAAACTCTTCATATCTTTACAGATTATCACACATATCGTAACAATTTGATCTTAAATTTGACAGCAACCCAAAAGATAATCAAGCTATATGTAAGAAAATTGACAGGTCTGTGTGTAGATGCATGTAATGCATCTGTTTGGGATACTCAAGAGAAAGAAGCCAAACAGACACCGAAGCATAGCATGAGGGGGAATTCCCCCATACCAGCTATGTACTACACCCCATACCCCTACCCCAGTAATGTATACATTATTGTCAACACAAAATAACATTTACATCTAATGTACGTACATGTGTCCTCATGCCTTAATATCTAAAAGACAACACCTCATACTAACTACAGACACTCGACCACACATACTTAATGATAAACTGATGTATCCATCCAAAATGTGATATGATTAAGAAGCTCATAATCCACAAAACAACTCTGACAGCAGAACTCAAAAAAAACCCAGGAGTGAAAGTTCACTCACTAACAGTTGCTACGGTAACAGCAGAGAAGCCTTGCACGTCCTCAGCCTGATAATCCATTGCATGTGATACAATGCTGTGTCAAGGTGAACTGACCCGAAACTGGCTCCATGCTCAATTCAAACATGCTGGAAGAACAGGGGGCTCCTTAAACATCCACATGTGAACTACTTCAGGGAAGTCTTTAGAGCACCAGGTAAACATTCCACATGCAACATGGAAGCTTTCCAAGAAATATCAAATAACATTAATAACAATACAAGTCACCACTGTGTTCTGGGACGCTCTTGTGGATTTATCCACTAAATTGAACTTCAACTTGGGATGTACCTTGCACTCGCTGTTAGGCAAATTCCACTTTCAGAGGAGGGGACAAGACAAAAAAAAAAATGAAATCCTGCAGTCGGTAGTACGGAACACAAAGAGCACAGTGCAAAGTTTCACACAAAA
Source organism: Diadema setosum (assembly GCF_964275005.1). NCBI lineage: Eukaryota > Metazoa > Echinodermata > Echinoidea > Diadematoida > Diadematidae > Diadema > Diadema setosum. The sequence goes on from NC_092706.1 coordinate 16,135,042, forward strand.
ATTTGTAATACGTTCCCGCACGTGGGACAAACTTGCCCAGATATGAAGAGAGAGCTAGAGGAAATAGTGAGAGCAGGGAGGTGGAAGAAAGATGGAGATGGCACTCTGAGAGCTTCCCTCAGAGAAAAAATCAAGTGGTCTTACACAGATTAACGTCTTGAAATCCAACCCTCATTCTGTGATAAATATGTCAAAATCTGGCCTTATCGGTCCACCCATCACCCTCCGGCGCACTAGAGTGACGCAACATGATCTCCTTTCCAGGCCTTCCATAAACACACGCTCGTAAAAATCGGGCTTTGAAGCGATGCGTGGCACCGACAATATGACGTCATATTCAAAATTTTGGCAGTCTATTACATTCAGTGAAAGACGACCCCCTTCGAAAGCTACAACTTATGGCTCAAGAATTGGGTAGCGTGGTATGTCTATACCTTTCGCTGGTTCAGCAGACTGTGCTGAGGAGATTGCCGTTTGAACCAGCGAAATCGGTACACAAACAACGGAGTTACTGAGCAGTAAGTTTTGTGCGCTAGAGATGTCATCATATTGTTTCTGTATCGATTATGAGAAATCCCGCACATTTCCGCAATTTTTTTATAGTTAGAGAGGTAGGCCTGACCTTGATCTTCAAAATGATATAAGTTACATGAGCGTGTTCGGGCGTGTTTTCAAACAGTTCGAGTGTAAAAGTAGTGCTTCATAGAGACCGAGGCGGGTTTTTTTTTCGTCTGCACCCGAGCGAGCTGGGGCTTTTCAGCGTACTCGTCGAGTTGTTGTAGGGCCGCCGCGTAGGCGTCGGGACAGCGTTCGTTGCCGTTGTTTCGGTGAATTTGAGTTACTAGTAAATACATATTGGAATGGAAAGTTGAGTGTTAAAAAGTGTAAATTAGACATATCAGCCTTGATTATAATAATTTTCCGTAGAGAATTAAAGATGATATCTATAAAAGCCTAGATGTATGATGCTGTAAGTATATTTTAGGGGGAAAAACAGAGCTTAGTATACAGTGTTTCGCCTCACTCTCCCTCGATCATTCATCGGTAAATACCGGTAATCGGCTTGACTCTACCCCATGCTTACGTTACAAAAAATTGAATTAAAAAGTAGTAGAGTACACCTCTGGAGCTAGTAGAATCTAACGTTTAACAGTGGTTAGATTCTAGTTTGTGAAATACTAGAGTCTACTAGCTAGGACTAACGTTAGGTATGCTTTTGCTAGGCAGCGTACCCGAGGTGACGCTGCGCTATTAAACAGTGTCCCGAGCCTTGCACTTGCCTTGGCCTCCAATTTCCAAGCCAAGGCCCAACTAACTTTCTGAGTTTCAGTTTCAATTGCAAATCAAATTTCGTTAAGTTGCTGTGTCAATGTGATTTTGAATTTGCTAAAAGCAATTCCTCCTCAACAAACTCGTCTCCGTCAATATCACGATCGCCAGATCCACCACCACTGTTTACACCACTGCTTTACAGAATACACTCTATGAGTTCTGTGCTTACACCGTAGGACGCCATTTTATTCCCCGACCACAATGCATTTCGCGTCGTGATTTCCGCCACAAGATTTACGACTTGCAGTGCGCCGAGCGTGAGTAATGGGATTACGGGAGGGGGAAAAAAACGCTGTCGGGGCCACGCATGACTTCAAAGGAAATCAGAAGAGCACACTCCATCTTTCTTCCACCTCCCTGGTGAGAGTAAGCTTGAGATCACGCCTACACACAGCTGGCCTGCCTCTGGGGTTGGGATGTTTCAAGTCTAACTGTGGGAGTCCCAGAAGGTATATTTGGAGCTGATATCCTAGTTGCAGTGACACAACCTTTGCTGAAAGTTTGAGGTCACTGCAGAAAATGAGGAGAAATGGGACAAGAGGGGCTCTTTTCAACTGAATGGTATCTGTCTGTGCTAGAGGGTTACAGAGTAAATCACACTCTGAACCACAGAGAGCTAACCCAGTTTTTTTTCTAAGTGATATAAGAAAATTCAGAAGAACCCTTGAGCAAAAATTATGCCACTTTGACTCAACACCCCACTTTTATTTCAATCTACCACAAACACCTAAAATTAGGTCTATTTTATCAAAATCACAAAATAGAAAGAGAGCAAATCAAGATGAAGTGAGAGTATGAATGAGAGAGGGAGTGCATCTCTAAGTCAGGTGAGAGTATGAGTTTTGTGATGTGATAACCAGAGATGACAATGTCCATATTTCTCTGTTGGCATTGATAACACACATGCACCCTGTCAAATCACAAGTATGTACATGACTAATGAGGTCTGATAGAATGGAGGGGACCACCCTGGACGTGACAAATTTGTTCTCATTCCCAAGATTTTTGTTGTTTTCAGAATAGACCAGGTTCAGGTTACATGATGAGCTGCTGCTGCTCATTTTTTGCATCATGCCATGTCTCCCATTTGAATTCACTGATTCATTAACACCATGCTTCTACTGCACATGTAGATAATAGGTTCAATCATTTAATCTTCTTGTGTTTTATTTCCCTTCTCATAAAATTTTCAAAAATGTTTTTCTATTACCGGTACTAATTTTATCATGTTACTATGACACCCAAGGAAAAGAAAATACTGCATGACTCTGTTTTTCCCATCTTTTGAAAGATTGTTTTCTGTGTCTACATTTCTTGTGCAATGAATGAAGGAATGTTACACAGTCCTGTTACTATGACAACTAGAGTGAGGGGAAATGAGGAGGCATAATAAATGCCTTCCTCTCTCACACACACTCTTTCTCTCTCCACCTCCTCCTCCTCCTCCTCCTCCTCCTCCTCCTTACCACTCCTAATATTCCCCATGTTGATTGCTATGGGGCCATCGACCCAAAGGTCAGACAGAGAGGGAAAGCAGTGAGTCAGACTGTGGAAATTGCTTCCCATCTCTCCTTGAATTTGATACTCCATGTCAGACGACAGGTCAAAGAGATGTTCACATCCCCTCTTTCAATGACAAAGATGATAAAACATTCGTGTTTCAGCTACTTTTCTCATAATCTGTGAGCAGCAGCTGCCATTGCTGGATTACTGGAGATAATAGCCAAGGAGAACTGAAATGGTTTACCAGTCCCGAGAAATCACATGTGCCTTCAATGGCATTCATACAAACACAGTTTACTTGGGATATCAGTGTTTACAAGGCAAGGTATTCAAACAAACTGATATACACAGATGATAGCTTTACATTTCATCATTTTCCTTAAATCTTCTTTTTTATTTCAATGAGACTTTCTGGTGTGCTGTTGTTTCACTTAACATGTATAGGAATTTAAATTTAGCCAAGAAACCAAGCATTCAGTCTTTACCAATATGGATCAGAAGTATGTGCAAGATCTGTCAAGAGAGAGTGATATCTAAGGCTCTTCTGGAGTCACACCTATACTATGACATGAAAAGATGGTGAGCTGAGAATTACTTTGGTAGGTTGGAGAAATCAGAAGGAATTGAAGGAGTAGAGGAACATAGAGGAAATGGGTGTGACTAGTCAAGAGGTTACTGGGGGACAGACTCTACAACTGGTGGGTGTCTCTAATGTCAGACAGCAGTTACCTACCTACATATGACTCACAATTTGGAATATCATGCAGTTCAACCATGTTAGACCCAACCTTTTTTTTTTTCATGGAAGGGTAAAGAATTTTTTACAAGATACCCTGGAGGGGTTGATTTCAGCTGACAGGGCATATATACTGTTATGCAAAAGAAAATAATGCAAATTTGATTAGTAATTATACAGGAAGATGTGAAGGACTAAAAAATGTACTGATGGCAAAACAAATAATGATCAAAGAAAAAATTATTTAAAAAAATATAATTAACAATGAAGATATTTAGAAAAAAAACAAACAAAATAGAGTTCTAAAGTATATTAGATATTAATTAAGAAATATGCCACATGCAAAGAACACTGAGACAGAAAATAGATATTGAAAGGCCATTTGCAGTAAAATAAGCTGCTATGTCACAGCAGCAACTAGAAAAATTGAGCATAAAACAATCAAAAATAAAGACAAAAGAATTTTTCACAAAATGTCAAGTAAGACAGGAAGTTCTGCTAATGTGGACTATCTTCAAGAAAATCTGTGATCTTGTGATGACAGACAGCCTTTTTTCTTGACGACAGCAAGGAAACAATTCATAGTTCCCCAGTTCCTACACCCTGTGCTTCTTGACAGAAATGATTCTTGAGCTCTTATACTGCCATAAATCCCTAATGACAGCTATGAAGCCTACAGACACAGCATAGCCGATGAGTTAACTACCTGATTTAGAACAACAACTATCTTCAAGCTAACAAGGTAGTACACCAAAACTGTCAATTCCTAAAAATAAACAATGGGTGTAATAACCTACTGTATATTAAATCTTCACCTGAAAGAAAAAAAAAAGCCACATTTCAGGAATGAGAAGCAGGTCAGGTTCACACTATAGACCAGATTGTGAAACAATGGTATCTTTTTTTCTCACACAATCAAACTTTTGTCAAATTAATAACTTTTTAAAGTGAGGTTTAGAATGATATAGCGCCAGTCTCACAAAAAAAAAAAAAAACATAACCATAGTAATTTTAACCCCAATGTTCTGTGACTAGATCAGCTTCATGCATGGTGTTGGAAGGTATGGTTTTTGTTTGTTTGGGGGTTTTTTTTCCAGTGCCAAATGCAACAAATTCAAGAGTATCACATTAATCTGAGATTATCATGAATTGATAAAGAGCACATCAAATTCCTAAAACTTTGTTCAGGTATTGCTCCCCTGCTGAAACATCTATCCCTGTGTGTAACATACCAATTGCAATGTAAGAAAATGGACCTTCATAAGTAAATGTACTCAAGATGCCATGCATTCACCACACTGAAAACATGGCAAACTGTCAAAGTAAATGATTCCAGTATATTGAGCACAGTACATACAGAACAATGTGAGGTTCATATAATCTATCATTTGTATTAGATTTACTAGTTTGGTTGTTCTGCTTGTAGCCCTTGCTATAGCCTAGGCCTAAATTTTATATATTTACAACAGAAAATGAAATAAACTTGCAAGAAAAAAAAAGCTGGCTTAGTCAAATACCTATCAATAGAAAGAAATTACTGTTATTGTCATTTTCATTTGGCTGAATAAATAATGATAATAACAATGATAATAAAATATAATATACAAAAAAAAAAACACAGGCACAGAGAGCTACATTCTCAAAATATAAAATATATCATACATCTACTTTTAAAAAAAAAGAAACATTTTGAGAGATAAATTACAAAAAAAAAAAGAAGTCCTAAAAAGTATTGTTAACTGGTTTTCAAACGAGAAGGAAATAGACCAGACAAGACTCTACGTTGATATCCAAAGAGTACATCCTAACCTTCAATAGAACATAACCTCACTGCCTATCATCAGTTCTTTGAAGGGAGACTTCACAAATCTCATAGACTTATTACACTGTGAGATTCTATCACAGCTGCCACAAATCCTCAACACACTCTCAACACCTCCTCCACAGCTTCATCATAGTTATAGACTTGTAGTACTATGCAGCTGGGTGTGTATTCTCTGATGACACTGTATTTTGATGTTTACACAGCATTGCAAAATACGCGCACTGAAGCCTTATATTGCTTCTCACAGCTTCGGCAATATTCACACAGTCCACAAGAGATGCCAGCCCATTGATGATTTGGACAATGCAAGGTGCTATCATGGGGCAGAGAAACACAAAATCAACAAATGCAACCAAAAAAAAAATATATATATATAATTCAAAGCTTCTTACATTCACCAAAACTGAGGCTAAATGTTGACATGGAGCTCAAACCAGTGTAAATAATGAGCTATATGAGGAACTTACTCTCCTTTATGTTCTTGTCACTTACTGGAGCTTCAAGATAGCAAGGTAAACAAGAAAAGAAACTGTGGATAACAGATAGATGTATGTACAGCTATGGTATCACTAATACAGAATACAAAACTTAGAAAAAATTGTAATAGCTAGCTTTTAATATTTGTCCCAATATGAATCACATGCATATGGATGACAAAGCACTTGGCACTAACAACATTGCACAATCTCAGAATTGGTACTGGTAGCTGGGAAGACATGAGAGAATTTGTAAGGTTTGCAGTTAGGAGGCAGGGAAAGGCAAGTCATGATGTGCTAAATATCAGTATTAGTTTAGCTATATTTCCCTCCTAAAAATACTCCCCTTACTTAAATGAATCACAGAACACAAAATATGCAAAATGCTGAACTTCTTGCGATTGTATTTCACTTCCATCAAGATAATTCACAAATTACAAGCACGGCCTCCAAAGTGACCCAACTCCTCTCCTGCATCAATATTTTCTAAACTGAGGAAAGTACCTTCTCACCAGATATTGGTCAGTCCAAACACAAGCTGTACACATATCCACAAAACTCACTGATGGGAAATTAACAAGTCCTAATTCATACAGTTGGCATCACAGTCTGCTGTTCCAGTGAAAACATTCAGCTTGCGATAAAATCTTTGACACAAGGCCTATATATCTACACCATGCCCAGTGATGTCCAAACAGAGATGTCAAGTCTCCGGCATGTCCGCAAAATCACGTTCCCTACACTGACCGCCACAATGCCCCGCCTCCAATGCACTCTTTCAGCACTCTCCATTCACAATGACATTCAGATTTGTTTGGCTGGCACCGAGGCACCTGTAAATTTGCTTGAAGTCATCAGGTCTTTCACTCCAATACTCAATGAGGCACGATCAGTAAGTAGCCTCTTTAATAGTTTAGCCCCACCCCATTCATCTATCCCCCCCCCCCTGAAAAAAAAAAAAAAAATGAAACTTCCTACATCAGCAAGCATACAAGTATTGGACAAACCTACACTGCCTTTGGCTTCTATTGAGAGAACAGAAAAACTGTAAAGGAAAGGGAGTCACACATTCAGATTGACAAGCAAAAGGGGAAAGGGAGAGAGAGAGAGAGGAAAGAAATAAAAGAAAAAAGAATGGAGCAAGGGCAGAAAGATTGGCTGCACCACATACAATGCATAGCAACAATATCGGTAGAGAAATTTCATAGCCAGGAGTACATCACAAGAGGATGTAGGATTGACAATGGGAAGAAAAGGGGGGCTTAGGACCAATATCAGTAAGGAGAAAAAACATCACCGGCTCTTTTGAAGTTAGAGAGATGACTCATAATTCAAGCAAAACAGCATTCACATTTTTACTGATTCAGAATTGTTGTATATTATATATATCTTTCTTTTTTTTTTGCCATAAAGAAAGAGGAATAAGAAAGAAACTAAAGTAGCAAAGACTGTTTTTGACATTTTTGTGCTTAGAAATAGCTCTGACATAGAAAATGGTGTCTATAAAATAACATATTGAGAGCAGACAAGATGAAAATATACTTATGAGCTACATGAGCTACATGCAAAAAACAATGACTTTTTTTTTTTACCTGGAGTGATACCAAAATGGCATATATCAAACATTCCAGCATTAATTTGATGAACACAGTGTGACTTTGAAATTTTATCAATTTTCTTTCTTACAAACACTACCAAAATCACTGTGAAATGATATCAAGAACTGCAAGGGTGATCAACACAGTTCTCTAAGATGTTCAAAGGCTTATAAAAGAATTGGTAATAAAGTTTAAAGATTTTTGAAAAGTATGTAATATTTGCTGGTTCATGCCTCTGCTTTAATAAATCACATACCAGCCTGAGAAGGCAAAAGATTAGCATCATTCAATCACTGTGATTTTGTGATTGGTTTCTTAAAATCCATCTACATTTATACCAGTTCATAATGTAGTAAACAGTTGTAATGAAGGAAATAAAGTATTATGTTAGGGATAGAGAAATAAAGTCAGTTGGGATCAGTGAGATCATTATCTAATATCAAAATTCTGTTACATCAGGTTTTGGGGGAATAAATGAACTTCTGTGCCAGATAAAACCTAAACAGAAAAATATTAAAAACTTGTTTCATCAGTATCCTTCATACCAAGAGTCCTCTGTAACTGTAGTTACAACAATTAGTACCCTCAATAGATGCATCACTATGATCACTGGAGCTGCTCACAATACGTTCCTGCATACATTTATGCAAGAAGAGGTCAATTGAGGCAAATAAAACAAACAACAGATCAAAACTTCTATGCTCTGAAGGTAAAGCGTTGCCTTGGATAATGCTACATTTGGCTCTCTACCCATAACACTGTGATTATCAAATTCCTTCTGCAATGAGCCAGTTCGCAGTTCCACTTTGCGCATGGGCAGAAGAAAGGTCATTTGTACCAACAGGTATGTTGGTTTTTAAATTCACTGGGGTAAGCATCTGTGATGTAATGATTATTCATGTAATCCTTGTAAATGCTGCTTGCCTGCACATCCACCTGACAGCAAAAGTGGTGTATGGCAATATCAATGGAAAGAGATTGTTAATACATTCAATGCAAAATAATGAAATGGATGCTTTCCCAAGTGCTACTCGACGGATAATTCTGATCATCATTCTGGTCTATGCAAGTTCATTCTTTGTTTGAACAGGATCAATGAATTCAATAAATTGTTATGTAAAGTTTATGCATTATGTCGCTCTAAAACGAGTGAAGTGCCCCTAACCGACTGAGAAAAAAGAAAGGTCATTCGGACCAATGTGCCCATGAGCTAACTCCGAACTGGCTTATTCTCTGAATGCCCCAAACCAGATTCTTTCTGCCCATCAGATTACCAACAGACAGGTTGGTAATCTGCCTGTTTGAAAGCAGTCAAGCAGTATATGTACTCCCTTTCCACGGTCAACTGCACGTGCCATCGAACAATGTGAAATATCGATCGGATGAGAGATATGAATAGAGCGTGCACTGATGGACTTGCAAACTCTTTTGTTATACACTATAAGGACATCCAAATAGGGTCAGTGAAAGTCAAAATCTAGTGAGCTCAGCCTTGATAGGTACTTCAAGTCATCATATGAGTTTTATAGCAAAACAAGCACACTACTACATTTGAAAAAGTAAATTAGACAAAAATACACACAGAAAAAGAAGGAATATTGATGAAAGAAACTTTCATCTTTTGATCAAATTAATCTTTTATTCTTTTTGTCAGCATAACAAAAATAAACATAAGTTTAGGTCACAAATGCAGATACTTTTGTCTACATTTTGGGAAGAAATGGGTTAACATCATCAACCCATTTGTATACAATGTGAACAGCATTGTAAGTTGGTGGGTGTAAGGGGGTTAATTAGTAGACAGGCTTGTTAATGATCTACAAACTTAATGGGGATGACTATAAGGCACAGGATACTGGTATTTGCTACCAAAAAAAATACATGATACTCGTATGGCACACTCTTCGCTGCTGTGTATTTGTGGAAAGAATCCAGCAATCCACCGAGATCACTAGATTCTCTCAGGTTATGTTCTTGATATTGAGATGTATGATATGCTGATACCATACCAAAAATATTTCAAGGTCAGTCCAGATTTCTAAAGTGCAGGGGGGGAATAGACCAGGCTATGTCAGGCTCTTGGTTCTGATCACTCACAATCAATATCACTATTCTAGCCCTCTGTAACCAAGACAATTTTCTGAAACCATGTTAATGAAATACTAGATTGGCAATATCTCACTCAATTCAAGCCAGAACATGGCACGTACTCTCTGTAGCAATGCAAGAGAAGATAAGGCTGACAGACAACTGCATAGTTGTTGTTGTTGTTTTTTTAAGAAAATCAGCAATTTTACACTTGACTTGATAATCATTGTATCTTATCAGACACATGCAATTCCATACCATTTTTAAACTGACTGCTAAAAAGTAGTTCACTGATTGCTGCACATACTAATAAAACATAAAAACAAAATGTTCTTATTAAGTCAAAGAATGCATCATTTTTACAGTAACCTGCTATCTAATGGTACTCACACATGATACCACATTTTGAAAGGATGATTGTGAGATAAATTTTGAGAATCCATAGGTTCCATTTTAGCAACAACAACAACAAAAATGGTATGTAATCAATTGTATCTGAGTCAAGTTTTTATAAGGAGAGTGGAAGGTGAGGTTGCTCTTCACAGCCACAAAGCCTTTGATATCTCAATTTCCCAGTACATAGAGTACAGGCCCCTAAAAATGTGTTAAATATGCGCATACTTTAATGCAGAAGAATGGTTGGAAATCATTATGGTACCATTATTCTGACACTAGGCTACTGGGATGAGGTGTTTACATCCATATCAAACATAACTTTGTCAGGAACACCCGTACAGCATATTCCACCATATTCTCCTGCTAATCATGATGTAAACACACCAGCAATTAACCCCTTACCTTGATGGTTTGTGTAATAGCTTTGCCATTAGTGGCACCTTTGACTGTAATGTGAGGGAACGTGGCCTCAATCATGGTATTCATAAGTGTAAAATAAGCCTTGAACCCACTCTTGTACTTTCCTGAAGGTGTCAAAACAATTTATAAAGAGTCACAGCACAGTGCACACCAATATTTGAGGGCAGGCAATTCACTTCTGATGGTCTGATCCGTCCATTTCATTTGCATCCCTTTAACATTCAATCCTATAATCTAAGTGTTTGTTTTTTGTTTTTTGTTTTTTTTTTAATAAGAGTGTGGGAAAAAAATGGAGAAATTATATGATTCAGAATCGTTATTCCTGGAATAATAATCTCCAAAGTTTACTTGAAGTCCAAACCTAATAGTTCTTACAGGGGAATTTACCCAAAATTTGTATCTGGCTACAGTGAATGAAGCCATAGTGCAAAAACAGATCAGCCAGTGAAGTTTTGGTGCCACCATCACCATTCATCTACTTTGACATCAAGTATTGTTGTTGACTTCTTATACAATGATGCTGGCACATAGATTGTGGATAAAAATTAAAAATGGCTAAACAGACTTTCCTCAAACTTAAATGATGTCTTTTGCTGATACTTCTGCATTCCCTAAATCCACATATGCTTACACCTCTTGAATAGGAAGTTATTCCATTCACACACAGACCATCAGAGTCTTAACAACAGAGTATCTCTTTTTTAATAGATGGGATTTTTTCCATGGCTCGATACGTTCATGAAAGCAATGGAGATATCAATATGAACTTTAAAAAAATGATGCACATCACATCTTACTCTTTAGCATGCATAGACTACTCTCTGCAAGCTATATATCAAGTTCATAACATATGACATCAAAAATTAAAAGTCTTGCTTTATTCCTTTCAACCAGCTGAGGACGACTCCCGAGTATGCTCGGGCAAGTGTCTATGAGAAATGCATGTTGTAGCAAAATCAGCCCGTCCTCAACGGGTTAAAAGTTTGCTCACATCAATACGGAGCATCCTTTAGATACTGTAAATATGGAATATTGCACCATGTGGACATTTTCATGAATTTCATGCCCAAATGAACAACCAGTAGTAGAAAAGTGGAATCTTTTCTTCCACTGCATTTCCCGACTGGGCTAATTGCAGTAAATTTCACCTGCTCATTTCTTGGCAGATGAGCATATTCCCATTAAGATATTGATATCTCAAATAAAGAAGTCCTGCATTATTCAGGATCTGCTACTTTCCTGAGCACAGAATCCATGAAAATTTCCACTTTTTTAGTATCAGGTTGATGATGTCATTCACATATCTGGATGACTGAACTTGGCCAAGTAATGAAAAGACAAGCAAGCAAAAGTTTCCACCTCTATAATACTCACTCATATATTGTGAGGATTTCTGTTGATATTTGTTTGTGCATTTTTGTGTGATAGTCTGCTTGTTTCATGAGAAAGAACAAATGATGGCAAACGGTTTCTTTAGCGCAGTAAAAAAAAAAAAAAAAAAAAAAAAAAACACTAAGTTTTCTGTGTGAAAAGGACACCCTTGCTATACTCAAACAGCCAAAGTGGCTGAGCTGCCACATCCTTCAAATTCAGATTCAGTTTCAGTTTTCAGTTTCAGTTTATTTTCCCAAACATTCACATACTTAGCATTTACACATATATGTACATGTCATGGAAACATGTACATACAAGTGTATCAGTTACAAAAATTGAGGCAGGTTTCTACACTGAATGTTGTGAGGGACCTAAATAAAGCACAGCTTGTTGAACAAGGTCCAAAAGAATATAAAACACTATGTAGACATTTTTAAAGTGAAAGAAAGAATTTCAGAAGGTAAAGCTGGGATTAAAAAACAAAAACAAAAAACAAGTGGGACATGGGGAAGGAAGAAAAACGGTGTACGTGCATTGGAGGTACATGTAACATAGAGTAGTGACAGTTACAACATTGTGCAGTAGCAAGTTATTCACCGGCTACAAGTGAAACTTCACAATATAGATAATGACCCGACAGGAATATTCCCATTTGAAGGCAAACAAAGCCGACAGTTTTGTAGGTCGTAAATTTCATTGTAAATTACTAAAGGTGACTTTTTCATTTCCACTAAAGACAGCTCTGAAAGATATAGGATATTCAGAAGACAGTGCAATTTTAGCATTACTGAATGTCAAGACAACTGGCTACAAGTAGCCTAGACAACCAGGAAGCATTCGTTGTCATGGTGATAGAGATAAAATGATGATAAATTTCCCAAACGACTACCAAAAATAAATCAACTTGCGTAACTGAGTAGACATGCAATTGCATAATACATCATAAAGGGTATATCCATGACATCTAGCTTGCCCATGACAAGTCTTCACTGAGTAACAATGAGTTTTGATTGCTCAGAGCAAACAGAATGTGGTTATTACATTCTGTTAAGTCCAGTGGGAAGTAAAGCATTCAAATGTTCCCATGCTGAACCTTTGCCTGATGTCACACATAAGGTTAAGTTTGGAAGTATTTTCATGGACTTTTGGATTTATTCTAGAGCTCAGTACCTACCACTTTACCTCTGTATGAGTACATCATGTATGGAAAATATGAAAAAAAAAGTTTACTATCATATGCCTTAATATAACAAGATGTCATTCTACTTTGTGTGGTCAATCAAAGTAAAATGTCCATCTAATACCATCCGTTTCACTACTTCACGTTCACATGTTCCTTCCCCCTTCCTCTTCACACGACTGAAAATTTGCATTTGCAATCAGTCACTCTTTTAAAATGTAGTATGATTTTCAGTACTCAGGGTTAAAGATGGATTCTCACATAAAATCATGAAATACAACTCCTTGTGAAATAGGATCCAACTTATCATGTAATAAGGGTACAATCAACCCATTCATTAAGCTTTAGAGTTTTTGTGGTAGTTATGCAACAACAAAAAAAGTGTGGAAAATAAAGCATGCTTACATATTAATTTGACCACAATGACATTGGCTTTCCTACTCATCAACATCAAACATGCATATTGAAAACATCTGTTGCAATATAGCTTAATGATACAGTGTAGCTCCATTTCAGGTTCTCTTTATGAAATCATTCCATAAATGATTTTTTTTTTTCCCAAGTAAATGAAGACCTCTTGGTGTAGCTCAGCTCTATTAAAACACTAACCTATGATTGACATGAGTCTCTTTCATTTATCCAGTTATTGTTTTCCTTCTTTTTATTACTATATGATACACCAATCTGTCCATTGTGACTGACTGTCCTTGCTAGAGAAGAGGTATTTGTAGTTGCAAGGAGCAATGTAGATCTGCAATCAGCTGTGATTGATTTATAAATCAACAACATGCACAAGGGCCTGGATGCCTGTTTACATCTTGCCAAAAGATGGCAGCATTGTTGAAAATGCAGCAGTACCAGGCAAGCTGCTGCTTGCACCCAATATGACACATTCAGTGGTAGGTCTGTTGTATGTAAATCAGTATCAAGACTCGGCCTACAATTCCTTGGAGCAACACAAGATTTTTTTTTCTTAGCTTTCGGAACAAAATACTGGTGAAGCAAATTCATTTCAGGAATTTTCCATACTATGATATAAAGTTAATTATCTAAATATGATCCTCAACAAATGCTTCCTTTTTTTCAAGCTGTGATGAATCAGGCAGATTAGACATACCACAAAGAATGGGTAAAATGGTTTTATATAATGTCTTTCTAACTCTGTCCTTTTCCTGCTTTTGAATTTGATAAAATAGCCATAATTCAGACTAAATGGAGCAAAGTGCAGCGGTCCTGAGAAGCCAAAGAAAAACCTTCATTTTGTTTATGCTCGTCTGAGATAATTTTTTTCCTTTCAAAATAAACCTAATTATTTTGGACAAAATGATGATTTGGAAGGAAGGATGAATAAATGGCTCGATATCTCTGTGTACTTCACTGCATGGTTCAAGGATATTTATTAAAAGCTTTCCCTTTGACAAAAAGTCTGCAAAGATATACTCCATGAGCTGCATTAATGACTCGGAAATGACGTTAACATGAAGAAAAATAAATCTCTAGAACTGAACATTAGCTCCAATAGCCTTGAATGGGGGAAAGGGTTATGCTTAAAGGAGAGCAAAGTTGGGTGATTATGGTTCTAATCGCTTAAGTCCACATTAGGCTGAGGACTCAATGAGGCATCTTATTACTGAACCATTCAAGCAGGTTGAAAGAAGACAGACAGACAGGATGGTGAACAGTCAGGGGAAGTAGGTCAATGTACTTTATGAAGCATGAAGACAGTTTATTAATAAAGCTTGCTTAAAGGTAGCCTTCAGTATTTGGAAGGGGATTTCAGAAAAAAGTAAGTCAATAATCATGCATCCTATTGCAGTAAACATGTTAGAAAATGCATGAAATACAATAGCATGATGACTGATTCTATTATTTTTGTGCACAAAGCAATCAGAAAGTTGTGAGGGAATGAGCCTTCACTTTGCCTTCTTTGCTGATACGATCATGACCAATATCATTGTCCCACAAAACTATCATTCCAAAATTCTTTCTTATGGCTCTTTTTTATTTTACTCTACTAACCAAAGTCTACCTGAACATTTAGTGAGGAAGAATGCATACAATACAGTGGAAGGAGGGATGGAGGGGGCAAAACAAGAAGAATGTCATGGGGGAAGCAGGTACTGCCTGTCAACCAAGGGAGGGTCGGTTATCATTGACACCCTCACCCTCCCCCATGATGCCTTCTAGATGAGGGCTGAAACCTTTGACAACAGCGCCTTGTAAATTGGATTGAGAGCCGTGGATGGATGCATGGTCATGGGGACTACAGGAAGAGAGGTTTTGTTTTGAGGTTTGGTGCTAAACTCTCTGTGAGGTCAAAGGATGTACACTGGATTGGGAGCAGGGTTCAGGTTTTTCAGCGAAGTGCTATGACAATTTTTTTCATATCATATATATATGCGAATCTGCAAAGAAAGGATCTATCAAGTGACAAACTCCAGTCATGATGAAGATTCCTCTGTTACCTGGATTTGATTTTTCTGCAGAGTTTCCTTACAAGATTTATAGGCCAAGGGCTCAGCTAGCACATACACATCACACATTCTGTTTTGGTAAACTGTTCAAAACTATACATTTAGATGTATATATTATAGTAACTTCATGCAAGTTTGCCCACGTGACAAAGGTGACATGAAAAAAAAAAATGTTTATATATAATTATATATATAATATTTATATATAATATAATATATTATATATATATATATATATATATATATATATATATATATATATATATATATATATATAATGAAATGAAACGATCAGTGACACTGGAATAAAACATCACACGTAAGAAAAGGTAATGATGCAAAAGTAACATTTTATTGCTGAATGAATATTTTGGCTATTTATAACCATTTGTTTGTTTATTTTGCTGTGTAAAGATACCAGCTTAGACATATAAACTCATGGCCAAAATTTTAATGGTAAGTTTTATGAAAATTCATCTCATTTACTCACATACTGACCTTTCGTCTTCTCTCATACTATTGTTATCACTCAAAATGTCTTCTCTTCTAGGCTCAAGTTTCAACCAAGACAAATACCTTTCCATAGATACATAATATTACAAGCACCTACATATGACTCTGCTGATGTAAATACAAAGATTAATTTCAGTTTAAGAGTGGTACTAATGATCCCAAACAAACAGAATCATAACCAATCCTTGTCAACCATATCAAGTGAAAGCCAGTAAATAGCTCATGACTTACAACTTGCTAAGTTTTAGATACCTACACCGGAAACTGGAGCACTTAGAGAGCTGAGGTCATGGTATCTCTATTGAATGAGATCTACGTATCTGATATGATTCAATACAGGGTTCCATGGTGTTTAATCTGGTGACAAAGTTCAGCATTTTTATTGTAAGGCTCAAATACTACAGAACATAAAATCAACAATTGAATGAATTATCCACTGTCAGTAACAATGAATTTGACTGCAACACGTGGATTCTGGCCTTTGCCTGTGTGTGTCAGACTGTGTACAGTCATTCACACAGCCAGTTGAAAATCACCACATTATGGTAAAGTTGCAAGGCAACTTGCCAAAAGTCAGCCAAATATATTTCTAATACTCATATTTCTTGAACCCCATGTGAAGTTAACTGTGACATTTTGTGCGACAAGAATATTTACCACATAATTGTTTTTCCTTCTAATCATGATCATGTGATCAACTTTCAATCGATGCTTGTTTTCCTTGTCCAAACATAAAGCATGCAGCAAGCCACTCTGGCAATTGTCACATCACTGCTATGCCAACTGCAATTTTCAAGCGTTACAAATTTTATAAGTTATGATAATTCTCAATGAGAAGGACCCTTGTACCAATGTTTCACCTGCTCAGTACCCACCCTGTTATGAAGTATTTAGCACAATAAATCTTTCACCATGATACACAAACAGAGATGCAAGATGTGGCAAACTGCTTTCCCGAGAAAAATGGCAAGTAGCCGCATTTACACCTACTAACAGCGTGATTTTTAAACTCGTGATATTTTGGTTCAATCGTTTACACTTGCGCAAAAGCATGCGAAGTTTGAGTTTCACAAAACATCGCGATTTTTTGGTCGTATAGTGCGCATGTGTAATTTACCTCTCTTCAACATGTTAGATGAGTGGAAGCGCGGGCTATTCGTATTCACTGCAGTGCAGTATATTTTGTTCACAGCTACACAGATGTAGCTAGCTGATTGGAACGTTGAGCCAGGGCTTTTTATCAGTCCAATGCACACATACATTTGTGTTTCACGAGAGTGTACACTTACGGTAAAACTATATAGCTTGCTATATTAGATCACATACGTAGCAGGTGTATAAAACTTCAGCTTAGTATGGGAAAGTTGATGAAAGTAGCATTCAGGAGGATCATGAAATTTCACCGATATGACGAAAGTGGGAAGTAGGACTTGAAGTTAATACTAGTATTTCATCAGGCGACAGCAAGAACTCACCATTGTTTTACCAACACTTGTTACGCGTGACTCCTGTATTCCACAAAGTCAACGTATATAGATATTACCGAGAGCAGTATGGGCACTCCCAAAATCAACGCATTTCTGGGAGAACATTATTTTGTTAAGTCATTATGGGGTGATGATACGTGGTTGGAGAACTTCAGGTTTGTTACTAGTTTTCATATACAAAATAGTTTCATCAGGGAGGTGAGAGACCACGAGCCGAGGATCGGCTGTTTACCTGTACAGCATGTACCCTGTATACACTCTGGCCAGCTGCGGCCGACGTACTCTCTACAAGTTCCAAAGAGGGATTGGGAGCACGCGTAAACGCCCGGTGCAATCCGATACCGAAAGTCACGTGATGAAAAATTGCGATATTTCTGCAGCTTGGGTTTACACTCGCTAAACTTCGCCTCAAACATCGCGATGTTTCAAAAAATCGCACTCCGACTGGCGATATTTCTGGCGATGTTTCGGGGCGTTTGGGTGTAGTTGCTTAGCAACTTGTACCCAAATGTCATGATTTTAGAAAAACCACGATTTTTCCAAGCAAGTGTAAATGGGCCTAGTGTCAAGTCTGAAGTGTTGGTAGCTTGCCCTATTACCTGATAGTTATATACTCAGAGACTCCAACTCTCCCGTTTTCGACGGGAGATCTCCCGCCGAAAGCCCATTTTTGCAAAATCTCCCGTTCTCCCGCTTGAGATTTGATTTCTCCCGCCCTGGCTCTGTGTCTCCCGGTGGAAAGCATTTCTCATTTCTTACTTATTGCTATCGTATGTTTAAAAAATAAGCCTTAGATAGCACCAGAGAACATCTAGAACTCTAGGAACTTCGCGCTTCGCACACATCAACTTGGAGTCTCCCGTTTGCTAGGGGTTTCGGGCGGGAGAATCTCCAGATCAGAAGGTACTTGGGGTTGGAGTCTCTGTATACTGGAGGTCAAAGGTGAGCACTGTACTACTTTCCAAGAGTATGACAAAAGAGAACGCATTGGCTTTCTTTGAAACCAGCAAGTTACAAATTACATTCATCAGTGGCAAGACAGGACCGATTGGATTCAATTACAGACTCTCCTATACCCCACCCCCATTCCCCCATTCCCACCCAGCACACCAATGATGTATCATCCCCAGAATCTAACGAGATATTGAACCAGGAGTCAGTGATCACCAAGGATACTGCATTCATCTCAACTCTCACACCCATGGTTTGAGTTCCCTGGCAGGAGGATAGCACTGCAATAAGCCAACATATAATTCCACAGACATCTGACATCTGACCCCTGCAGCTTTTGTCATTTAAAGAGAAAAAAAAAAACATATAACAATAAGATATTTCTTTCTGCTCTGCATCACTTCAAGTAAACAAGTTTGGGATTGAATTAAGTGCTATTCAATAATACACTATTTTTTTTTTGCAAAGCATAAATTGAAACTGTAATGTGCCAACTGACAAGTTTTGATGACTTTCAAGTATATGCTCACATGACAGAAAATCATTCAAATATGGAATGACACCTGATGTAACATATCTACTTCCTTCCTCCCTTATTGTTGATGAAATGAAGAGAATAAACACAAATCTTGTAATCTGTCTCAATCAGATACTTGAGCTCTCTCCTGGGGCGAGATCATGTATCATCCAAAGTCTCTATAAAAACACCTTTTATAGCTATGATGATCTGTTTCACTGCATCCTAACCCTTGAAATCTCACAGAGTTAATGCATGGCACAGTGGCTTAATACAAGTAAGGGGTTAATCTGAGCCTCCTCTTGTTTTCAATATATCATTTTCCATCTGATCACTCAAAGGTGATATAAACATATTTCAAGAAACCTGACCCAACCACTTTTCACGCTCCTTCTGCCTGCTCAATAAATCATGATTTGTGAGTACAGCAAATGGGTCACAGCTTTATTGTCTTTTCAAAGAAAAGCATTAACAAAGTCACTTGTAGTGATATTTGCTTCTGAAACTGGCTGGATTTGTTCTACATGATTACATAGATCTGACTTGCCCCACAACATCCTCTGAAAGTGTAGGTATTTGGTGGTTTATGATGGAGTAAAGAAGACTTCTTTTTTTTTTTTGGAAGCCCAGATCTAAAGGTCAGAGGCATAAACCTGGGTGCAAGTCATGCATGTTTACTATTATTTTTTTGAGGTTTTAGATTCCTCTTCTGCCCATGAGGCACATGAACTTGGATATATCATATCAAAACTTCTTAATTGCACTCGGTAGAAGTGTTGATACTTTTGCAACGGACTGTGCTTAACTAGTATGCAAAGTTCAGCATAATCTGATAATTCCTTGTAAGCGGTTGCTTTAAAGTCTGTTTTCTTCTGGACACAATAAAGAGAGAGTCAATGAGCTTTAGTGATGTTAGTACAGGTTTAAACGTTTGATTCCTTGGATTGTTCAGATAGTGGCATCTAATGCTGATGACAAACTAACTGTTAATCTTGCCTTTCAAAATTTATAACTCAACTGCCTATATTCTTATATCTGGTGACTTTCTGTTGGTTTTGCTTGTACACAAATGATCATTTTTTTTATTTGTTGGATTTTTTCTTAACACAAAGGAATAAACATAGAAATGAGTGCAAAAAATGTTAACTATTATCTGATAGCTCATGTACAAGCAACTTTTTGCTAAAAAAAAAAAAACTTGTCTAGGCTGAAAGCTAGTTTCTTCCCTGTCCACAATCACCCTTGCACAGAACTATGTCCTCATTAATGTAAATCAAAGAGAAAACTGAATATCGTCTTTTTTATCTGGTGTTTTCCAAAAATATGAAGATTTTACAGAAAACAGTGGAGTAATGATGTTTTTTAAGTGTTTTAGTTCTAATAGGATGAGTACCAGTATTCTCTGGCTTTGAAATATTGAAGTAATGCAACTCTCATTAATCCCTTCAATACACATAGATTATATAGCCATGTCTGAAGTCACCTGGACAAGACTTTGTGATGAAATGTGTTCATATGATGTAGATAACTTTATAAGATCATTATGTCTTATTTCAAAATGCTTCAAGAGCACAAACATACTAAATGCATCCAAGATAGGAAAGAACAAATCATATTACATAATTATGTAAAATGCAGGTGTGACAAATCAACAACAGAAAATGCAACACATGAACCAATATCTTGTATATTTTTATGTCTGCACATTTCACTCACTGGTGTAGATTTGCTCGCCCACTGAAACTTCAATCATAAGTTATTACCATCTTCTTTAAGTCCAGTTTCCACTTTTTTCTATTTTCATTCAACAGTTTCTCCCTTTTTCCATTTTCATCCAACTGCTGCTTTTCATTTCAGCAGGAAATCACATGTTTGGCTTAATCCAACAAACAAAGAAATTGATCCCCATGTTTATCAGTGTTATCATGTTTACCAGTGAGAAATGGAAACTGCTGAAATTTGCCAATTTGGGAAACACAGTTGGTGTTTTCTCTATCACAGGAAGCCTACTGGAGAATGGAATTTAGGTCACACCATCCAACAGAGATTTGTAGAATGCCAGCCAAAGAATCTACACCACCATACAAAAACATCTCAGTGTGTCAAACCACAGCTTTAAGTTTGAAATCAGTAAATTAAAAAAAAAGAGAGAGAGATGTATCCAACATTTGTGCATGCTTAGAAAATCAAGTGCACTTTTCACAGCTGAGAAGTAGTATACAAGATGTGTACTTCACTCTTTAAATTGCAAAAGTAGTATTAATGACATCAATCTGATTTCCAGGTCTTTTACAACAAAACATCGATAATAAACTTAATATGACCATGAACCATCAAGCAATACAAACACACAAACACACACACACACAAACATGAGACTGAAATATTTTCAGCACACTGTGTCAACAATAATGCATTTCTGGTTAAATCAGCTGAGAAACATGATCTGAATCAACAGAATCCCCTCAGTGTTTCTCCACTAACTTGTTCTCATTTGTTGGCTATATTCCCTGGTCTCCCCATTCTAGAGAGTCATGTACTCATTTTAAGCTGCAGAGAGGGAGAGATGGCACAGATAATGAAATAACGTGGAACTTTAAAGTCAGTAGCAATTATCTTCCAGTGTGTGTCTGTTCAGCCCATGTCCCATTCACTGAAAAGGCTTGCACAATATCCTGAATAATGAATACACTTCTTCAACCTGGGGTTATTGCTCAAACACACATCTCTCAGACAACAATCCAAGATGGACACATAATTGTCTTGCTGTATTCACGCCAGGCAATCCACTTGGGCTTTGATTTGTTTGGTTTTGTTTGTTTGTTTGTTTGTTTTTTGTTTTTTGTTTTGAAGAAAGAGGGAAGACAAGACTAAAGTAGACCAATGGGAAATTTCCATGTAGATATCAGCCGGTCAGCCAGGTATGAAATGGAAAGTTTACCTGCGCTAAGTCTTTGCCTTGTCCCACTGTCTGTCTTCTGTATAATTCCAATGTAGTGATAAACTAACTATTATGCTTGAAGCTCTATCTCAGTTATTCCTTATCGCACATATTCCCTGCAACTCTGATCCTCACATATTGCATCTAGGCCAGATTTTCTTCTCCTCTCAGATTATTCTTCTTTTCGTTTTCTGTTCCTTTTTCTTTTGTCATCAAGAAGATGTGTTGAAACATATGGTACCACACACACAAACTTAATCAAAGCAAAACATACTGACGGGGTGTAAACCTTTTAGTTGAATCCCCATATTCTTTCTTCCCATCTGTTTTCTAACATCTCTTGCCCTATATACCTACTTATCTACCAATCTGAATATTTCAATCTCCTTGACAATCTATCTACCTCTCTTCTCCTTTTATCAATTTCTCAAAGTTCCAATCTATCTTTCCTCTTTCCCTCTCCCTCTCTCTTTTCCTCTTTCTCCCTACATTATACTCCTTCCCCTTCCCTTCTTCTCCTCTCCTTTAAGCCATATTTATCAATTTCTTCTTTTTCTTCATTCTTTCTCTCCTTCTAATAGGGCAAAGGAGTGTCAGGATCAGAGCTATTTGCACAGCAGGTTGACTGAAACATCCTCCAACTCTTGGGAGATAAATCAGGCCTGGGAGAGATCTGTGGCCACCTTACACAGTAAAACTGTCAATGCTAGAATTTAATGAGGCCTTATAGTGATTTATGTTTCAAAAATGGAAACTGTTCACACTGCATAAAGATTCCATTTCTTTACAAATAATCTAATCTTTTAAAGTTTTGTAGTTTTACTGTTTCTTTGTATATAATCATACACATAGCAGACATGATCAATATTCAGAGTATAAAAGGGAATGACAATAACTTAAATCCCCTTTTTATGCAGTTTGAATTTTACACAAATTTCAATCCAATAAAAGATAGTATTCACAACAATAAAAAAAAATACAGTTCATACTGCATACAGATTCAATTTCACTAAAAATATTAGAAGCTTTTGAAGTTTTGTAGGTTTACTATTTCTGTGTATATTTTAAGTTTCAACTATTCACATATTGTAGCAGACAAATCAAATCTTTACTTTAAAGACTACAGTTTTTAGTAACAAAAAAAAAAAAATAGCCCGCTGAATTAATTACCAAAACAGAGAAAAGTGTAAGAGATAGTTTGTATGTTACCCATATAACCACTGACAATGTCAATGTTACAAGCAGGGGCTGCTGAACGTTTTTCAGTGTGTGTGTGTGTGGGGGGGGGAGGGGTCAAGGTCAGGAATCCCCCCTCCTCCCCCCCCCCCCCCCATTTCTCAGCCATTTCAAAACCGATTTTCATCAAATAAACTTTTGATACCCCTTAGAATTGCATGCTCTTTGACATCTCATAGAGTGGTTCTGAATATCTCTCAAAATGTTAAAAGCTAAATCCTCACCTCAACCAGAACTGTACACACCCTTTAAGTCAATAGTATTTATCCTCTGTAACTGAATAAATACTTTTAAAAACTCCACAAATTGTAGGTGAGTTATTATGTAAGTAAACATCACTGTGATGCTGGTGACTTGGCAACATATTTTGAAACATATGTTAACACAGAATGTTGAACTGGCTTACTTTAGATATTTTAATCCATTTTTCTCAGAGGTGGTATAGTCATTATTAATTATCAGTCCTGCTCATAAAGATTCATAAATTCAATGGGAAATTATAACTCAAAGTTCTGTATGTGACTTTATTTTTTGGCTAATACTAACTTTGATTCTGCTGGAATAAAATCCAAAGAAATACTTGAATCATCTCATTCATTTATCTTTGACTGTTCATAGCAAAAGTTATTACACAGATTTTTCTCTTAACCTGCTGCAGCTCAACTCTGCTTCTCTCCATGAATACCCAGCAAACGGAGGGCATATTTTCCTTAAAGGAAGGAATCATCTTTCACTGACCCTCCAGATTTCCATAAAATCTAATTTGTTAATGATATTTGTCATCACAGCAGAAATTTACATTAATCTGACTTCCCTTTCCCTTACAAGAGGCAAAAGTGTATAGCACAAGATATATAGTAGTTTATAAGTTTTTCCATGCATGCCTGCCTCAAGAGGAAAGCCTCTTAATTTCTGATGGAAATGTCAGATTGTGTCTTCCGGGACAGAAATGTTGTGACAATTCTAATTGATGAATCATTAATGTTAATTACAGTCATCTGTATGAATTCCTCAGACTGCTGCCTGCAAATTCGTAGTAGCTTGGCTGAATGTCAATAAAATTGTTTCCTTGAGGTAGATCAAATTATCACCTCTCTCCATTATTCCTGACATTGGATCTCAACAAGACATACTGCCTTTTTAGAAATATTGTTTTCAAACATTTGTCCTTGATGCTTCCATGAGATACTTAAACTTTTATCGTGGGCATACTTTCCACTGATTGATGATAAAATTCATAATTTCTTATATAGACTAGAATTACACATCAGTCCCCTCTTCTTAAAACAAGCAGTAAAATGAGCTATTCCATCCACCTGCACACACTAAAAGCATTTCATTATTAGAATCAAATACGAAAGCATTACTGTATACGCCATATATTTCGCGAGTCTAAATTTTTCGCGAATCTGGAATTCCTGACGATTTCGTGAGTGGTTAGATGCGCGATTGTGGAGTCCTGCGCTGAACGGAGAAATGTAGATGTGTACAGAGTCAATATTTTTGCGTGTTTTTAATTTCGCGAATAGCATCCAACTCGCAAAATTCATGAAAATAAAAACCTCGCGAAATATTCGGTGTATACAGTAGTTTATGCTATGTTATGTAAGCATCAGGCAAGCAATCTAGTTGATTCGTATAAACTTTGTTATAAAGTACATGTATGTATTCATAAAAGTAATTGAAAAGAAGGATTAATGATATTTACAAAGATATTTTAAACAAATTAATAAGGACTATATCTTACTAACACAGAACTATGTATAATTCCTGTCTGATAACACCATAATCACTTCCAGTATGAATGCATGGAGGCTAAAAAAAAAAAAAAAAAAATGATCAATCAAGGCTAGTAAATGAGGACAACATGAAGATACAACATGAATTTGTGGTCAAGAAGTCTGAGCCAGTCTTGACCCTACATTCCATCAGTCATATGGAACAAACAAAAAAAAAGGAAGAAAGAAGAAGAAGAAGACAAAATTCTTATAAAAATACCATAAACAAGCCATGTACTCTACTGTTCATTTCTTGTGAGCTTATCATGGCCAGCTTGCATGCTGAGCTTTTGAACTTCACTCTGTACCTCACTGCACACACACGTCTCCACCAATTCCCATCAACATTATGATCAATTATGGCTCTGACCAAGGCGGGTGCACATTCCTGCTTAATTCATCGCTCAGCATGTTGTGTTTATCCCCAGTATGTTTATAGCTAACCTAAAGGGGGCCATTTATCATCCCCTTTCATGAACCTGATGGTGCATTATGCAAAGCACCTTGGGGAGGCTTGTAGAAAAATACAGTATAAACTTCTTTGCCAAGGGCAAAGAAGTCTGTCTTTTGACACTTGCTGCAACCTCATTTCAAGCAAAATAATTGATCTTTATAAACTTTTGTATCACAATGATGGTTACAAGATGCAGTTGATTACACCCACAGTGAACTTGATTCAAGTTGTCATGACATGGAAGGCAAAGGAGTAACAAAATCCATTTCCATTTAAGAGACTCTCTATAACATTACAAAAGGAATCACAGGAGATTCAATGAATATTTCCATTATGCACCGAAAACCACAAACCAGACTAGTGTAGGATATATACAGCCTACTGTACTTTAAAGGGATACACTACTACTTTGTGTTCAAGTTTACTGTTCCCAGCCAAACAAACAGAATGTCAGTCACGGTTTCATAAAATTAGGCAAGCAATGACATAAGTCCATCATCTTTGATTTGACATGTTTTGGTGAACAAGATGTTATCTTTCAAAAATCACAAAATCAGCAATTAGACAATGCAATGTCATTGCCTCAATACTCTGCCATTAGTTTGTCCATAAAATACACATATCCAAATCCATTCTTTCTTTTAATAATAATAATAATAATATGAAATATTTATTTAGCGCTTAATACAACACGTTTCGAAGCGCTTTACAATGCTTAACAACCACACAAACAACCAAACAAACAAACATACAAATCAGCTGAGAATAACAAATATACAAATGCATACAGGGCCTACATAATCATTAATTCTGCTCTATGTATAATTCCTGTCTGATAACACTATAATCACTTCCAGTAAGAATGCATGGAGGCTAAAAAAAAAAAAAAAATGATCAATCAAGGCCAGTAAATGAGGACAACATGACAATACAACATAAATTTGTGGTCTTTTAAGAAATATTACCCTCTTCCCCTCTATAAAGTCATAACTGATAAATCATTCCAACTGCAAAACAAATTGTTCAATGCAAAGGATACAATATTTCTTACTCTTTAATTTATGTAAAAATTAACAAGACCTTAGAGAAGATGCTTCTAGAAGTAGGAGACTAGGCATGCAGTAGGAGAGATACTAAGATCATGGTATCATTAACCACATCTGATTAGGATATTGTGAGTGATTTCACTGTTCCTGTAAAACATAGTACACTCTCTTTCTAAAAGTGTGATTTCAATAAAACTTGAGTTACGTGTAAATTTACTTGGCAGGTGAGCAACAAACTTTGAAGGAACATGTCCCCTAGAAGAATGTCTTTAATAGAGGATGTAATTCATGAGTATATGTATGAATGTGACAAACATGTCAAAAAGATAATTGGTCATATCTTGAATCTTGACGTTTAGACTCTTTTATCTCATAGAAACTGGGAGGTGTCATTTATACATAAACAGTTTTCAAGGTATGTATTTGTTTCTCTTTCACACTTGGGAGCAATCCATACTGACACAATTACATGTCATGTGAGATACCAAATGTTATTCTTAACATACACCAAATTTGGCACAAATTTATGAGGGCTCTTATCCTTTCAGGCTACATAATTTGGCAAAAGCGATTACCACATTGTAGCTCTACATACAACAAATTCTATGAAAGCTTTTCCTATGCACAATGGCACTACTGTGAATGCTATTGTGCTGCCACAGTTTGCATAGCTCAATAGTTTTCTCTTATGGCCAATTCTGATAAGAAACAATGACTGGACATTTCTTTTTCTTACAGTAATATAGGCTTTTATTTCACTTTGACAAGAGAAATTACACATGCTCATATCAGCAGCTCTGTGTTTGCACATATCAATATAAACAACATGCAACTTTGCTATAAAATACAAAGCTCTCTCCAATTGAAATAATTGAGAGAATTATTACTTCATGCCGTTCTAGCAACTAGATCTACAATTTTCCAACCAGGTATAATGTCTGTAGTTCTTTCAACAAATGCCTGTGACATGGAAGCAACCAAGTGTGATCAATATCTTTAGCTCTTTCTTGATATAAATATGCACTTTATACCTACTCTTATCATTCACAATCACACACACACACACAATCTTCATTGCAACTGATAGACAAATTGCCCTACATCGACGTAAATAAGCTCTGAATTGATCAGTGTTTTAGTAGTAGCCATGATAAAAGCCATGGTAGAAAATCACGACCTATTTACGTCAATGTAGGGCAATTTGTCAATCAGTTGCAATTAGAACATCTCGACACAAGAATTTCATGAATTTGAACATACAATCTTTTACAAAAAATAAGCAGTCTTTTTGTGGTTAACACTCTAGGTAATCTATATATAGTGCTATACAGTATCACAGACCAATTATATGTTTTCCTATATTATGATAGCTATCATTGTTGTTTTCATTATTATCATCATTATCATTCTTATTTCATTTGGCATTGTAACACAAAAAACAAAGAAAAAAGATGTATACACAATAACACTGAAAGTCTCTGATACTATTCAAAAACAGAGTATGACACATAGAATTTGAGTGAAAGTTTCATTCTAAACAAATAGACCTTTTATTCTAAACAAATAGAAACTTATGTATTTTCCTATAACAGTCATATTGGTCATAAACATCAACTGCAATCATGATAGTATGGTGATGTCAACATTAAACAAGGCTCCCATTGACATACACACACACTTTTCCCTCTTTGAAATACAGTATGACAAAATAAATGTATCCTTGGTATCAAATTACTGTAAAGTTGTAATGACTTAGCAATGGATACTCATTTAATTTGCAAATATACCATTGTGATCGATATCGATATCAATTCATCTTTTCAGTTTCTTATCTTTTACCTAATGTCTGATTTTAAATGACCTATGTGCACTCCACCTTATCCCAACTATATGTCAACACGAACTTTGAGTAACATTTGACTTTAAAGGCACATTCTACTCCTAAACCATGCAATCTCACCTCTTCTTGAAAAAAAAAAAAGATGTCTTGGACAGGTTTTGATCTCATTTCCATTACTTCTGACTGTTGAAGATAAACCTAAGTTCATTTGTAACAATCATCTAAAAAATCCATGTATTTCAATACAATGTATGCCACTTATGGCTGATCATTAGATACTAATTGTGACCGTGCACCTCAAAACGAACATAAAGTCGCACACACTGACTTTGCGTGAGGACTGAAAATAAGTGAAGTGGGTCAACCTAGCCGAACTTGACTTTTTCATATTTTCTGAAAGAGCGGGTCTTCTTTTACATTATGCTAAAATTTGGTATCATAAAACGGGCAGGAAAGTGTGTTTTTTTTAGCAGTTTATCTCGAACATTTTTGTAGAATAGTGTGATTAGGTGTGTCTTTAGAATCCTTTTTTCATTTCTGAAAAACCTTGTCCACACTTTTCACTTTCAACGCTAATAACTTTTAAAAGGATAGTGCTACTGCTTTGAAAGTTGGCATTAATTATGGACAGAATGTGTTAATGAGGCATGCTTAATTTCAGTTTAATCTGATAATCTCTTCATTGTTGTTACTCTGGTGGTTTACTTCCTGTTTTTTGTCCCATTCATGGCACAGCCAGCACGGTTTGGTAAAGATTAAGTGCTTGAATAGACACTGTACTTCAAAGCCTCTTTTCTCAGTTTACACTTTTCCTGAGTTTGTGCTTTCTTTCTAATATTTAGATAGGTTAGGAGAGTCCATTTGATTTGAGTTATACATCATTTTAAAGCTTAAAGTCTGCTCTTTCAGAATGTGGTCTTAACTAAAAATTCATGTCTGGCGACTTTTTGTTTGTTTTGAGCTGCAGGGTCACAATCAGTCATATTTGAATTGCACCTTGTGATTTTACATATCTGTGCTCATCCAAAATTAGCACTTCTCTTCATTTGTAAAAGAAAATCAAATAAACAAAGAATAATACTTTTTACTTTGCATGGCAAAATTCTCTGGTTTGGAAATGAATAGAACATTTTTAAAGGTCAAGTCCACCTTCATATACATGCAGATTGAGTGAATGCAGCAATATTAGTAGAACACATCAGTGAAAGTATCCGTTCAACAGTTATGAATTTTTAAGGTATCTGCACAGTCACTGCTGGATGAGAAGACTACTACAGTGTATGATGCCACATGCGTACAACAATATCTATAGGGAAAATATAAAGAGAATTTCACAAAATTTAACTTTTTGAAAAAAAGCTTATTTCTTTGACTTGTCACTGATGTATGTTAAGGGTAATATTATTTCCCCTTGCCTTCTGAAGGAGGGAAGTCAAGTGTTCTTTT
Source organism: Diadema setosum (assembly GCF_964275005.1). Lineage (NCBI taxonomy): Eukaryota > Metazoa > Echinodermata > Echinoidea > Diadematoida > Diadematidae > Diadema > Diadema setosum. The sequence goes on from NC_092706.1 coordinate 16,164,653, forward strand.
ATTATGCAAGAAAAGTGAAAATATCTTGAATTTTCTTTGTATTTTCTTTATATCGTTGTACACATGTGACATCACAAGCTGTAGTAGTTTTCTCATCCAGCAGTAACTAAGTAGTAACTTCAAAAATTCATAACTTTTAAATGGATTGTCCAATTTTCCTCAAACACTTGCTGATGTGTTCTATTAATATTGCTGCATTCACTCAATCCACATGTCTATGAAGGTGAACTTGTCCTGTAAGGACTCTCAACCTCAAATATTTTAATACAGCTGAAAGATCCATGCATTTGTAACAGGAGTAAACAATGCATCTAGGAGGTGATGGTATCTATTAGTTTATTGCTTTCCCCCAAGAGATAATTCCATACTTAGTAGATGTTATCATCATGATGTTCTAAATGACACAATGGCATTACATTAAGATTCATTTTCTCCAATTTTTGTTTTATTTTGATTTCATTCATTGCTTTACATGCACTTGATGTCTGATATTCATTCCAATTACTCACACTTCCAACCATTCCAAGCACACACACACACAGAAGTCTAACTCTAAATCAATAAATAGCTGCAGAACAGCCTTGGAAAAAACTTGTTTGGAGATGTCATACTCTGTGAGGTCTCACACCTGTGAATATTTTCTAACAAAAGATGTTTGTCTGTTTACTTCCAGGGGGGTCAAAGAATTATCTTGATTTAAATGGATTCAAATGAATTAATTCTTCTAAATAGATTAATTCTTCTAACAGTCCTAAAATTTCCAGGTTTGTGTGTTTGTTGTTGTTGTTGTTGTTGTTATTGTTGTTGTTATGATCAAAACTCAACTAAGGTATTTTTAAAGCCAAAGTACATGCTTGTTCCTAATGCCCCTAAGTCCAAACTTAAACTCATGCTTAGTGAAATAAAAATGTTGACATTTTGCTACCCAAACAAGGATCATCCATCTAGATTGAAGAGTCTTTCAGGACTGTGGGGCAGAGTTTTAGAGCAAAATCCCTCATCAGCTAATACAAATAGTGGCTATTATTAACATTTCTTTTCTTTTCGATGATCTAACTTTTCAATTTCAGTGCCTGTAGCTCAGGTCTGTGTGTGGATTGGCATAGAATTATGTATCCAAAGGAATTATCCTCTTTTTACTTTTTAGTTGATGATTATTACTGGTGGTGGTGTGCAGTATTCTCATTCAGTGTAAATGTTTATACCACAAACTTCTTGTTAGTTTGTTTTGAACAGCGCATGTGAATAGTCTTAATTAACGTCTTCTACCAATTCATAAACAACTTGCTTGAGTGCTACCAAAACATCCAGCTAAATCAACTGGATCATGTTTTACCTCTTAAGGCCATCTCAGCACTTGAAGCACATTTATCTACCTTGTTTCCCTGCATCACAGGCTGGACTTTTTGTTCACTTCATGGTCAGTGACCATTCAAGCCACTAGCCATGATAACTGCACAGCATGAGTCTATTCAAACCTGTCCCAATAGACTGGTCTGCTTCTCTTGAGAGCCAGCATGCCTAATCCAGTGCCAAGAAAATGTTTACGGTTACATCAAACAAAAAATACCAGGGTATACAACTACAAAGAGCAAACAACTTATTCCATTTCAATTCTAACAGATCTCAGAGTACAAAGCTGGGGTGGAAAGTTGGGCTGGATAAACCGAGGTCACCACAGAAGGGATAAAAAATGTGATGGAAAAACACACTACCAGCTTATTTGGACTGCTGAAGCGTGTCTGATCACTTCTTTTCACATCTACAAATGTGTGGAGGAGTTTGTGTTTGTAACTGTTCTTAAGTTAAAAGGGTGCTTTCTGTATTCAAGATGATACAGAAAAGAATGTGGGCTCCTTTGTTGTGCCAATGATAAAACCTCAAATCCCAGGCATACGTAGTGTACTGTTACCTCATGACAATAGTAACAGCAAAATATATATTGTGGACAAAGGACCTACTTGGTTGGAATTCTGCTTATTGGTGTGACTACAGGTGTAGCTTGTAAGTATGCAAATACACTCGCTGTACATATGACCATAAATTGTGAAAGCAATGGGGGAAAGAAATTTGAGAGACTTTTAAAGATTGATGGCCATTTGCTGTTAAGTATGCAACTCTTTCTTTCTGCTACAACAACCTCTTAAACAAAATTTCCTCGTCTAGACAAACACTCAGATACGCACATTGTCCCATAACCATAACACCTCACTGCGCTGGACCTTCACAATGCTCAGCTCACGGAGTCTTGGGGAGGTCCCCTCCTCTCAAGACTACTCAAAACGGGCCAACAGGTCCAGACCGTGATGTTGCGCAATACTATCGAAACGGCCACACAAGCGAATTTACCCTTCACAAGCACTATAACAATCTTCACACAACATATTTATTTTCTGGATCACACTCCCTAATCACACAAAACATACATTTCATTACGGAATATTTATGTTTGGAAAGTCTCTTACCCCCTCAACATCGTCGTCGGAATCGTAATCCTCCAAGGATGCAAGGCCAAAGCTGCCGAGTTGATCGCCCCATCTCTCATTCCACTTTCTGGTCAGGTTGTACAGCCGATGCTCCTTTCGATCCGACCAACTCATATTTTCAGTGATTCCGAAACATTAAATCCTCGTAAAGTTTCCTCCGATACGCGACACGATCACACTCACCGTGATATCAAAACTCAATACATAGCCGATATCAGCGTGCTGTGGGACAGCATCACTCAGATACAGGTAGTTGATCCCTTGTGCCCCTTGACTACCCGGGGAGTACGAAGTGGTGCTGCCCCGGCGATGTGAGCTCAGACCATTCTTCAGCACGATTCGCAATCACCTGCTGTTTTCATTCATAACCATCTTCGAGAAGGAAAATAATGTTGAGCGCCATCTACGGTGGTTGACAGTATTACTTTTCCCCTCGATACTTCATTATTATCATGATGAAATTAGAGAAGATTAATTGAAACAGAATTTATATACGCCTACGCGGTCATGTGACTTCTTCTTCCTAATAAAGACGTAAATTATCAAAGTTGATAACTGTACATATGAAATGTCTGGCAGGAATAGCTGTGGTCAGTGATCAAGGATGCATGCAATTCCTTAATTCTATTTACATACCAGTGGCGGATCCAGGGAGGACCGCAACGGGCGCACGCCCCCCTTTATTTTTTGTTGAAACAAAAGAAATAAAAAGAAAAAATGGGGGAAGGGGTGCTTGCGCCCCCCCCCTTTAATTTTGTACATGCGCCCCCTCTTTACGGAATTCCTGGATCTGCCCCTGCATACTGCACAGAGATTCATGCGTCAGCCCTAAATACAAAAATGATAAAACCTCTTGCATTACTATAGCAATAATAAGTTCTATCAAAGCTTTCAAATGGACAGAGCGACTTTAGACAATAATCAACATACATTATTTACACATGTGGGATCTATGAACGTATATGACAGTCATTTGTTTGAAAAATGAGTATATTATAGAGAGATGTCCACTCTTTACAGAAGTTCAAGTTCAAGTTTATTTTCACTCCATCATACTTATAATAAATAGCACATAGGCCTACTCACGTCAAATGTAACTAAAAGAAACAAGGTGTCAACGTCACTAATCAAAATAATAGCAGGATACAATACACTTTTGATGAGAATCTAAAAAAGTGAAACATTTGAGTGACATAGTAATATCAAATGTATAACGAATGAAACTAAATAACATTAAGAGCTGAATAGCCTCTTGCACTGAATGACAACAAGACACATCGGTTGAAATTGTCTCAAAAGAAAGAAGAAAACAAAACAAATCATTGCTTGTCTGATCTCTTCCTTGTGTATACTTAATCTTCCAGACAGACTGACTTATGTTTTTCTGTTAATTCTGTAATTCTGATTTAAAAAAAAAAAAAAAAAAAAAACAGGCGGCAAATTATTGTACACACGCACACGTGCAAGCGCATAAAGTCGTTCATGCAAAGAAATAAATTTATTATACAGATTCATGCAAAGCACCTAAATGTTAGATATCAAGCACGTTTCTTGAAGTCTTTTCCATTAAAAACAACATAAAGGGTGCCGTAGGTTTTTCAATGAATGAAATATCTGTGATAAAATAGATAACATTCAACTGGTAACAATCTCGTATTCTGATATCAAATCATTTTATACCACAAAGATTTTGATGGGAAGAATAGGTGGATGCAGTTATAAATTAAAAAAAAAAAATCGATCAGAAGGATGTACAAACGATAACTCAGAAATAAGGTGCCGGAGTCAATGTTCTGTTAATAGAAATGTTTTGCGCGTCAAACATATTTTACGGGAGCACAAGCGGATATGCTGGAGATAGTGGCAGTGCGCAGGCTATTGTTGGTTCTTTAAAAAAGATATCTTCACCCACTTTCTCCTATGAATTCTTTAGACATATCGACTTTCATAAACTTCGATAATCTCTGGTTACAAGAACAAATTAGGAATTGGATGATATTTTCAAGAAATTTAAACTTCACTTGAACACAAATCTATTTAAGTAATTGTCCACTCCGTCTAAAATAGTCGTGTATTCACGTGAACATTCAGATTTTTCAGTTGATTTTGACATAAATATACTTTCTTCTTTTTCAGAAAGAAACATTCTCCACCTAAACCACGAATGCTTTATTGAAGTTTAACATGAATAAGATGACCAATGCGACTGACGATCAATTTTGCGCTATATGGGGCATTTTCTTGGTCCTGTCCAAGGCTTTTGACACAATAAATCATGACGTTTTGTCATACAAACTTTGCCGTTATGGAATCCGTGGAAAGGCCTTGGACTGGCTCAAAAGCTATCCATCTGATAGAAAAACAAGTTGATACTATTAAGGCCTCTTTGAATGAATCTAGTCCTCGAAGCATATCGTATGTTGTTTCACAAGGCTCATAATCTGCCAACTACTTTTTCATACTCTATCAATGAGTTCCCTAGCTCGGTAGATGTGCTTTCCTTTTTTCCTTTATCCTCTTTACAGATGACTCTTACGAATAATTATATTCTTTTCACATCGTGATCGTAATATATCCTCCTCGTATAGATACTGTTATATACCTCACATATATATTCCTCCAAATTTGTAAACGTGAATGGAATTCTTTATAAACTTAGATATATTTTTCTTGTTAACATTCTATGAAAAAAAAAATGTACAGTACCTTGATCAACTCATACATTTATCATGGCATCCTAGAGTAGAGTTGGTCTTCTCATCCAGATGTAAGAATAGGTATACAAGAAGCCACCTCCCATTTCTTCCTCATACAAAATAGTCAATACGAGCATTCTTTTCAGATAAAGTAAAGAAATGATTCATTTTATGTAAGTAGGGCCTACGTTGGCATAATCATGCTCAAATGTTCCACCGAAATGTTTTAAAGAAACGACGAATTTCATGCTTATCCAACCCGACAAAGTCGGTCTTTGCATTTACCATTTATAATAACCGTTTTTGCCCAGAAACATTGAAGTGCAAGTCTGGAATGACCTCCTTGATGACGTCACTATTTAGCTCTTTCCTCCTTTATATTCAAGAGCAGATATAAATCTTTGGTGCACTTTAAAACGTAAGACAGTGAAACCATTTAATCCGCTATATGTTTCCAACGAGATTGTTTCTCCATTATATTGGCTTTCATACAAATTGAGATTCAGCCTGACATTCCTATATTCTTTTTACTCAACCTAGAGTTCAAAGGTGTTTATCAAAGGGAAGTAAACGTCGTACTTTTTACCTGTTTTCGTTTTCCTTCTCTTATTTATTATCAATATCAGCAAAAACTAAATATATTTATCTTCATTGATGATTTACGTCTCAAGAATTTTGTTCTCTATCATGATTATATTCTAAGAACGCATTCAAACTAAGGAACTGGCCAATATTTACAAGCATTACTATAAAGTTCCGTTATATTTCACACTCATATTCACTGCGGATTTAAGCTTTGGTTCCATCATTAAATCAAAAATAGCATTATGTTACCTATTTGGTCATATCATCGCATTCACGTTTGTAGCTAGTTTCTATGTTTCATACTGTATTTTGATGATTTTGATATTGTTTTGTCTAGTGATACGCATTGTCTTTGGTTGTTGTCGCGAAATATGAAAAATAAGTCAATGTAATTCAATTCAATTCAATTTAAATCTCAACACTATACGATTACGATGTCTCTGATCAAGATGTCCTTGTTATCACAAAACCAAACATTAGTCCATTAATTAGAATATATTCTCAAGAATCTTATACTTTATTTCACAGACAAATCTCAGGACTATGATTAATCACGAGGGCTCTGATCTAGATGAAGATGTTCCAGTTATTTCAAGACAACGATTTGTATAACTGTTACGGCCTGACTAGCATTTGTTAAATTTGATAGCTAAATATATTTTCCTACAAATATGAATGTGGATAGAGTGAAAGCAGCGATATCAGTAAAACACATCAGTGAAAGTTTGGGAAAAATCCAACGAACGATTCAAAAGTTATGAATTCTTAAAATATCGGTGCCGTCAGTGCTGGATAAGAAGACCATTGCATCTCGTAACGTCACGATGGACAACAATAGAAAATTTAAGCAGAGTTCCACAAATTTTCATTTTTCTTGAAAAGTACTCATTCCATCGATTTGTTACTGGCATTGCTATTTAAGGGTAATAATGATGATAGTAGCTATTTGTATAGCACGCAGCTCCATCTTTTGGTGCTCATGGGGTAACCGTTATAATCCACCTACTTTCTGAAAGAGGTAAGCCAAGTGCTCTTTCATTATGGTAGAAAAGTGAAAATATGTTGAATTTTCTTTATATCGTTGCCAATAATGACGTCAAGAAGTATAGTACATGTAGTCCATTTTATCCAGCGGTGATGGCACCAAAACTTCTAAGAATCAATAACTTTTTAGCCGATTGTCCGATTTTCCTCAAACTTTCCCTCATGTGACATTTATATTTGGGTTTGGTTTCCTTTAAAATCAAAATCAAAAGACACTAGTATGGGCCTACTGATAAAAGGGATGCACGTCACGAGCTCGACACCTACGAAATCAGGCCCACGAGCTTTATATTTCGAGCTCGTGGACTTTTCTTTCTTCTTTTTTTTCCTTTTTTTTTTTGCCTACTGTCAAGCTGTTGGGCCGTACAAAGTGTATTTGACTAGTGTCCACCTCGTGGGTATGTTTTACTTGGTACATGTAGCTAGCTAGTGAGCCTGATTTACTTGGGTGATTAGTTCGTGGTGTATGACTCATGGAACTTTTTACAATGTCTCTGAGCTGTATAACTGGTGGGTGTCTAGCTCGTGGGATGACCCTGATAAAAGTACATGTATGTGCTTAAACAATGCCAGAAAATCTTTTTAAAACATAGGCATACTTTACAATAACTCTTCTTCTTCTGCTTCTTGTCCAAACTGCGATCTTAGAGTAATTCCTTGTGCAGATGTGTGGCATATCCCTACCCCACCCCAACCCACTAATGTACTCTGAACTATAATACAGGGAAATCACTTCATTGTAGTGCAATTCTTCATTCATATTTCAGTTGGATCTAGAGTAAAATTAGATGTACACAATTTATATAGGTGTTACGAAAATCTGACCTAAAAATGCAAACTGTGGGACTTGACAATTTTGCATGTCATTTTACATAACAGTGATGCTGATCATAATAGATATTATTCTCAAACTAAGATGATTTGATGTCATCATCTTAAACGTTTCCCTATGACCTGCACGCAGCTTCACTAAACACTACTTCTTTCTGCATAAATCAACTTTTTTTTTTGGGCATATAATGAAACTTTTTGTGTTGACGATACAGCTAGCAATGATTACAGTAGGAAAGGTATACTAGTATTGTCGCAAATTATCATCAAAACCATGTCTTTAAATTTGTGTGTGTGCATAGACCAATGGGAGAGTCATGCATGACTCATTGGGGGAGTTTGAGGTAGTGACAGTAGTGAGTGAGAATCATCATAGCATATATGTGTACATGTATTATGCAAGTGTGACTGATACCATTCTGTGAAGCATGTTAAAGTTGTCTGATTTGAACGATTATTTGTTTACTTGTCTCTCTTTATGCTGAAGTAAGTTTGTTTCATCTTTATGGGGTTGGTAGACATTTATTTTAAAAGAAAAGAAGGAAATGTGTATGGGAGCTCCAATCCTGTCAGGACAGCGCATACAACAGCACAAACATTGACAAAACGTTTTAAATATACATAGGTCCTACATTTTTTCATTGCATTGCAAAATTGTACACAAATGATACAGGTTCTTTTTCCCCTTTATGTCAAAAGAGGAAACATTTTTCGAAACAGATTTCGGTGCAGGTCACTGTGGGATATCCAAGTTGATGACATCATCACTTTATCTCATGTTCTCATGTATGGAAGTAGTTGTGACTTCTGCTTCCTGAAAATCTGTGAAACTTTAAAATCTCATTACTTTCTCATTTCACGCCAAATTTCACTAAAACTCTTCATTCTCTTTTATTTTACTTAGCAGATGAAAATCAACTTAAACATGGAGTCTAAAATACAGTCAACTCTGCCTAAGTCAAACTCCTCTCTTAGTCAAATAATCGCCCAAGTCGAAGTAATTTTTTTGAACAAACCATGCAATACATGTGTTATTTACCTCTTGTAAGTCGAATTTCTCCTAAGTCGAACAGATTTCTGTGGTCCAAAGAGATTCGACTTAGGCAAAGTTACTTGTAATCATTGCATTTTAAAGGGTGTGTACAGTTCTGGTCGAGGTGAGGATTTAGCTTTTAACGTTTTGCGAGATATTCAGAAACCACTCTATGAGATGTCAAAGAGCATGCAGTTCTAAGGGGTATTAAAAGTTTATTTGATGAAAATCGGTTTTGAAATGGCTGAGATATCCAAAAACAAGGTGAAACAAAGAGATCCTAATAAAGTTGTGGCATGTCACCTTTTATTATTAGCACTTTTTTTGATATCTCAGCCATTTGAAAACCAATTTTCATCAAATAAACGTTGAATCCTTCTTGAAATTACATGCTCTTTCATATTTCATAAGAGGCTTTTCATTATCTCACTTAGGAATGTTCAAAACATGAATCCCCACCTCAACCAGTACTGTACAGTCCCTTTAAGGCTGGTACAATATGAGGAAGTAGGAAGTACCTGAGAATACTTTTGGAGTGGATTGTTACAAAAAATAAAGCTACAACATTCATCAGAAAAGAAACACTCATAGACATATGCTTTTGAAAATGTGAAGAATGGCAAAATATGGCTTTTTTATTTCAGTGAAAAAAAAAAATAATCCAATGTTAACAGATCAATCAATTTTTTACAATAGAACTTTGATATGGTTGGAATAAACATGCCAATATATAAAACAGGAATATGTACATCTCTATAGTATGTTTCATTATGAATAAAATGTACAAAGTGACACTGCAAAAACCTGCATGTAAATACACATTGTATGACTATTAAAAGAAAAAAAAATAACAAAAACTTTTGTGTTGCATGACACAGGTAATATTGCAATATGCAGGGGAATAAAGACATTCACTTAACCCTTATAAAAATTATAATAATTATAAAAACCAAATGTCCACGATCACTACCATAACATTGTAGAACATTATCTAACTTGAAATCCAGCAAAGTTACTGGAATCTATCCTTGCCTGGGTGAAAAAAAATGTAACTACTCTGTACCTACATTTCTTGTTGCTGCATTTCAGCACATGATTTTGCAGAAGGGAGGCAGCCATAGACAGAATAATATGCTGTCTCCTACAACACATTAGTATAAAGAACTTGCATGTCTTTCCGAGATCATACATGTGGGCTCAAACTGAAGTTGGCTTAGAGAGACACTTATTTGAATCTGTACATCAATTAAGATCCTGCTATAAAGTGTGTCTAAATTTTACAGCAAGTTGGAACTGTGTGTCAGTGTAAAACAGAAAATAAAGTGTTTTTCCTTTTTCTTCAAAAATATACAGAGGCAGTGTTTATGATAGCTCTGACAAAAAGTGTCAGTGATACAATGTATTGCTAGAATTGCATACAGCCTGTTTTGTATGCCACTAGAAGCGGAATAGTCAAGGGCTGTGTCTTGGTGGCAACCCGAGTGGTCAAATGCGTTATGTAGCCCATTACACACTCAGTCAGATCATGTATAAAGCTGCCACCTGTTTAACAAGGCAGTCAGTCACTTGATTTGTCTCCACTGTAAAACACTTTGTAGTCTATAGTGGTAGCATACTCCACGTTGAAAATTATTGGTACACAGATTAGTTACTACTTTTTTCAGCCACAGATTTCAAAGTCTCACTTAGTGGCCCCCTTACCTGGAAAACATCATTGATATTAAACAATGTGTGAAAGAATTCAGCTGCAATATTTTGTCTTTTGTGTCCATGTAATTAAAAGAAAAGATGAATTTATAGCATTTTAACCCTAATCCCACCGGGTTTTTTGAGGAACTTGAAACCACGGGGGGAGGCTTTTTTTGGCCCCCCCCCCCCCCCCTTCAGATCTCGGTCGTGGATCGCGTGATCCTCGCGAAAATTTGCACTAAGGTAGAGGCTAATGAAATCTGCAAGACTGTATAGTTAGATTTTTCAAATTTTAATTAATGTATTTTATATTAATTAATTTATGCTAATTTATGCAAAAATAAATTTTTGCCTATAAATAAAAAGATAAAGCTCCAAGACTTCTAATTTTTGGTGAACATATTCTTTTCAATATCCTCAACAATAATATTGAAGCAAAAATTTGGCTTCATTATTATTTCTTATGTATTTTATTGTTCATTGAATTTCTTATGTATTTCACTGTTTTTTCATTTTTGTTTTTGTTGGGTTTTAATTATCACGCGAAATGTCGAGGGGGGGGGGGGCCAAAATGCCCCCCCCCCCCCAATATCTCAAAACATGAGACTATGGCAACTGTCATATCAAATTTCTTTCCTTTCATTGTTGTTTGCAATTGAGATGCTACTGTAAAACATGAAATATTCGCGGCATGAAATTTTCGCGAATTGGAGCCGAAAGCCTTCTTCGTGGCATGAAATTTTCGCGAATTGCTACTGGCATTCAATGCATGTAGTGTAGACAAAAGCTTTCGCGTGCATTTTAATTTCGCGAATTTTGGCACTCGCGAAATTCGCGAAATTAAAATGCACGCAAAAATTTCTCGTTTTACAGTATATCCCAAGAGATGCTACATGCCAAGTTTGGTGAAAATCTGGTATGGGGTTTTCAAGAAGAATATAAAAATATAAAAAGTTTATGCATGACGCACAACAAACAATGGACAACCCATGATGGATGACACAAGACGGACACCAGATGAAGAGCGATCGCAATAGCTCACTTGAGACTTTGGCTCAGGTGAGCTAAAATATCTTTTCAGAAAAAACAAAACAAAACAAGTGTGCCTTTGAAATTGGTCTTTGCTCTGTTACACTATGAGTTACAGTATGTAATTTGCATTGTGTTCACGATCCTATCTGCGAATTCTGGGACAATCAGAATCACATGAATGCCAGCAAAAACAAAGAAATAAAACAAAAAAAGTATGTCTTAAACAAATTTACTCTTTCTACTTGCAGACAGAGATAGTTATTAGTTCCTTTGATCTCAGACTTAGTTAACCCTAGAGACAGGTATCCAGCATTCTCCTCTTGGTTATTGTGGCTAAATAAAAGATACATCTCACAGTAATGTGCTTGTCAGCAGCAAATATTTTGGGATTTCTTTAAAATAGGAAATGAATCTTGTGGCTCACTGACCTGTAACAGTTTTTATCTAATGTTGAACTTTTCTTCCCATAGTCATTACAATGGATTTTGTGCACAAGCACAAAATGTTAGCTTTTACATTCCACATACAATGTAACTATCTTTAGCAATACATATAGCCTGGGGCAGTGAAATGCATCATAATTATAGACTCCACTGTTCTTATTACAAACTTCACACCAAACTCACACATGGCTCTCTGCAGACTCTCCAATGTCCACTCTGAACACAAGCCTGGCCCCAGAGCAGGAGGACTTGTAGGAAGATCACGATCTTAGCTCAAGCGTTCTTTCTGTGTTTGACCCCTTATCCAACCCATTTCGCCTACAGGATTTCCCATTCACTGAACAACATAGACTGTTTCATGACCTCCCATGACCTCATGTCTTTGCAACCTATCCTGAGCCATCACAGGCCCCCTGGAGGCATCAACGATGCTCTCCATGTTCTGATCTTCACCCTCATCTCCATACTCCTCATCCTGACCGTCTTGTAAGTCCACCTGCAAGGGCGCTTCCCCTGCCCCCTGTTGGCCCTTGCCCAGTCCTGCCTTCTTGTTGTGTGTCTTCCGGTGTTTAGCAAGATGGTCACTACGCATGAACCGCTTGCCACAGGTATTACAGCTAAACTTCTTTTCACCTATTGAGAAGCACAAAACAACCCATGTATTATGATTAGAGTATGTTTCCTACACCTACACAATATCTGGTACTGACACTGACAAAGAAATTCCTCATCATGTCTCGGAATGACAATCTGATGAATATAGATGAAATGAAATGATTGTATTTCACTATGTAATTACATGTACACTGTACTTGAATATCAAAGAATTCAGTGTACAAGGGGAATGAAACCATACAAGAGGATTGTGTGAATGCAGCAATAGTAGTTGAACACATCAGCAAAGTTTGAGGAAAACCAGATTATTCCATGGAAAAAATCGTTGGATGAGAAGACTGTACAACAGCTTGCGGCAGTATGTACAGGAACACCAAAGAGAATACTACAAAATTTTGTTTTTTTACGAAAAGTACACATTCCTTGAACTTGTTACTGACTTACATGTACGTAAAGGGTAATTTATTCCCCCTGCCTTCTGACAGAAGTCAACAGCTCTTTCTTTGTGCAGGTAATGTGAAAACGTGTTTGATTTTTTTTTTTTTTCATTTTTTTTCATTGTACACATTTGACATCTCAAGCCAATTTAGCCACTTAGCCAATTTTGCAAAATACTAAACTCTTCATATACATTTAAATTTCATTCTCTTCAAACAAGATTTGGGATGCAAATAGAGGGATGTATTTGTACAGCCTAAAAATATAATGTCCCTGTTCCTTCATTCACAAAGGTGTATGATGTCTGTGCTGCAAAAACAGCACTTCTGCAATACAAACTTTTGGAAAGTGAGTGCTGCTATCTGTAGTAATACCTGTGTGCGTTCTCCTGTGTCGCTGCAGTTCGTCTGATCGCGTGAATCGCTTCCCACAGAACAGCCAGTCACAGACGAAGGGCCTCTCTCCCGTGTGCCAACGTAAGTGAGCTCGCAAATGAGATGTCTTGCCATAGATCTTGCCACAGTCTTCTATATGACAGATGTGCTGTTTCTTGCCACCTTTCTCAGAATTTCTGGATTAACATGAGAAAAGCATGATATCACATTTTACTTACCTGCATAATATAGAATAAAGCTAATTTAAAAAACTCTTTAGCATGATTTACATTCACAGTGTTTTGAAGTTCACACATCGTGGAAAACCAAGGGAAGGAATCATCTGGAAACACCAGTTTTTATATCAGGCTAGCACAGGTTGCCATGAAATTCAGAAAAAACAAGTAGGAAAGGACATGATATGCTGTTTGATGATGTAAGCTCTGAGCTGTAGAAAATGAATTAAAAAATTGCACATATTTGGGTTGTCAGCTTTTCATGGTAGTATGGACAGTCATTAAGTATGTGATAAAGGAGTGCATAGGAAGCAAGATCCTGATTACTTGACAAGTTCACAGGTGCTTTTCTTTTTGGTTCTTTGTTTTGTTTTGTTTTGCTTTTTTTTTAGGGGGAAGAAAAATAGAAATAAGGAGGAGAAGGGGAACAAACTTTGGGTTGATTAAAATATGAAAAGCAACTATGAAAGATGCCTGATGGTGAAACCACAAGAAAACATTGATTTCTAGCAATCTCCAAAAAGAATTGTCTGAACAGTAAACTAGTGATGAAGGTTTGTGTGCAATGTTTGTCCAGACATTCACTGGTTTCTTACCGGCCCTCTCCATCCTTGCAGTTGGGGCACGTGCATGCCAGTCGTCGCACTTTCTTGGTCTGATCCCTGCCACGGGTTCCACTGTCCACCTGCAGGTCCTGTGTGGCTACACTGGCCAAGAAGGTGGCCCCGTTGGTAACCTGGTCAGCTTGGATGACACTTGGCCACTGCTGCTGCTGTTGTTGTTGTTGCTGTGGTTTCTCCACCTTGGTGGAAATCTGTGTCAACTGCTGCTGCTGCTGCTGCTGCTGTTGCTGGTTTGCTGAATGAGCAATTTAGAAGAAAAGAGTGTTAACTAATGAACAATACTTTTCATACTTTTCAAATGGCAGAAACATTTTTATATGGTAGGATTCAAATACAATGTACATGTACCGTGGTATGTTAAACTTCTTTACATGAACATTTTGCATGAATTACAAGGCTGTACAAAGCATTACAATGTGCAATTTGCTGCTTCCTACACCATAGTTTGACAAAGAGATGAAATAGTGCTATTCTGTTAGGGTTCTGCATTTTTTGTTATTAAGGCTGCACACTGGTACTGGTCCAACTGTCCATGACCAGTAAAAATCACCGTTGGACCAATAACTTTTTCACAAATTAATCAGAAAAACACGGCCTGGTAACGATCGCCCTGTCACTGTACAGGCATGCTAACCAGGAAACATTGAACTGTTGAATACGAGACCATTCTGAAGCAAATTATTTTCACACAACAATAGATATATAATGTACTCTTAAATGAATCCCACAAGGATTGGAACAATCATCCCCCAGCATTCCCACTGATTCCAACTGATCAGTTACTACAATGTAGCCATCCCCTTTAAACAAGTGATGGGCATATTAAACAAAGTACTCTCTGTAAAGTACTACGTGTGTGTTACCAGGTGTGTAAAAACTACATTGTAAAATATACCACATACATGTACTGTACTGTGACTGTAAACCATGTGTCTGTTCCATCTTATCACAAAGTAATAGAAGTTAAACAATTTGGTACATGTTCATTCAGTGGCGTATCTAGGGGGGGGGGGGGGCAAGGGGGGCACGTGCCCCGGGCGCCACTCCTTGGGGGCGCAAAAAACGGGAAAAAAAAAACGAAGAAGAAGAAGAAAAAAAAGAAAAAAAAAAAACGAAGAAGAAGAAGAAAAAAAGAAAAGAAAAAAAAAAAAAAAAAAAAAACTCGCCCGGAAGGGGGGAGGGAGAATGATTGGTGGGGGGGCAGAAAACCAAATCAAACAAGATAACTAGAAATGTCGCTTTGGCGACTGGTATGCCTCCGCCATAATGCATGATTTTCCCAATAGGTGTAGATAGTACATGTGGACACTGTGTGATTACATTTTCACAAAATTGGCAAAATATTGGAATGACAAGTTTGTCACAAATGTGTTGAATGTTCACCTTCCTTGATGTAGGTTTAATTGGATGAATAGGAGAGCATGTATCTAGGGATTTAAGGACTTTAACTTGACTTTGACCCATTCATACATTTAGACATTGAGTAATTTTCAAGGTACAGGTGTGGAGAAAAAGTGCAATTTCTGAATTGAATAGTAAATTGTTACCATTTTCATCTAGCCCTTGACCCTAAAATTCATAAGATAATTACTTTCAGGTAGAACATGCATAATATGTACTAAGTTTCAAGGTAACTTGAGCCACTTCCGAGATATGGAGGAAAAAGTTAGTTCAGCACTTTTACTTGATCTTTGACCTTTTGACCTTTGAGGCAAAAAGAGAAAAAAAAAACTTTCCAGAGAATTTCTATTAGGTTACACACGCATACACCAAGTGTAAAAAAATAACCCTGCTGGCATTGCATAAATATGAGGGTAACAGTAAAATTTTGAAGTCTTGCACTTGACCTTTGACCCCTGACCATTGACCCCATGAACCCTACATTCTTTAGATAATCACTTCCAGTCAGTATTATGTATATACTATGTTCCATGAAGATACCTTGAACAATTTTCCAAGGTACGGAGAAAAAAAAGAAGTTTCAATATTTTTACTTGACCTTTTGACCTCATGACCCAAACTTTCACCAGAGAATCTTAATTGGGTAATACATGTATACACTAAGTTTCAAGAAAATATCTTCAGGCATTCAATAGATATGGTGGAAATAGTGAAATTTTATGTATTTGACCTTGACCTTTTGACCTTTGACCTTGAGCATGTGCACTCAAAAGTTGATAGGCACAACTTCACCCCCTAATACACACACATGCCAAGTTTCATTAGGATACCTCAACAGGTTTCGATAGTTACCTTGTCCACAAAATTCATTACGGACGGACGGAAGGACGGACGGATGGACAACCCGAAAACATAATGCCTCCGGCACCACTTCGTGGCGAAGGCATAAAAACAAAACGTGATGATGACAAAATGACAGTGTCTATTGTGTTCACACATGTCATTTTATATTTAGCAGGCAAAATGTTTCATGGAGCAGCGGCTGCAATTTCTTTCGTTCTGAAGCGATCGCCAATTGGATCAAAAGAAGGCGCCAACGGTTTCGAACAAACAGAGGGGGGGGGGGGGTGCAAAAAACCCCGAATCAAACATGCAGCAAAACGTAATGATGACGCGGAAATATACAAATTTCGGCTCACTCGCTCGTACTAATTTAGAGTATTTTTTCAAGTCCTCAGTTTGTTGGTATAAATCGTTATCTATAAGGCCGTCACTATATCTTGATTAGAATTGTAAGATTTAATAAGCAAAAAATGACAAGAGTTTCATGATTTGTAAGCTGAAATACAAAACTTTTCGGCTCGCTCGCTGCGCTCGCTCGCCAAAATTTGTATATAAAAAAGAGAAGAAGATAAGAACAAAACGTGACGATGACGCGGACAAAGTGATAATGTCTATTGTGTTCACTCATGTCATTTTATATTTAGCAGGAAAAATGTTACACGGAGCAGCGACTGCAATTTCATTCGTTCTGAAGCGATCGCCGATTGGATCACAAGAGGACGCCAACTGCTTCGAACATACGGGGGAGGGGGGCGCAAAAAAAAATAAAAAAAGATAAGAAAAAAACGTAATAATGACGCAGAAATATATACAAATTTCGGCTCACTCACTCGTACTAATTTAGAATACTTTTCCAAGTCCTCAGTTTGTTGGTATAAATCGTTATCTGTAAGGTCGTCACTATAATTGTGAGATTTAATAAGCAAAAAATGACAAGAATTCCATGTTTTGTAAAAGCTGAAATACAAAAATTTTCGGCTCGTTCGCTGCGCTCGCTCGCCAAAATCTATATAAAAAAAGATAAGAACAATACGTGATGATGACGAGGACATACACAAATTTCAACTCACTTGCGCGCACTAATTTAGCGTATTTTTTAAAGTCCTCAATTTTTTGGTATAAATCATTATCTATAAGGCCGTCACTATATCTTGATTAGAATTGTAAGATTTGGTAAGCAAAAAATGACAAGAATTCCATGTTTCGTAAGCTGAAATACAAAAATTTTCGGCTCGCTCGCTGCGCTCGCTCGCCAAAATCTATATAAAAAAAGATAAGAACAATACGTGATGATGACGAGGACATACACAAATTTCAACTCACTTGCGCGCACTAATTTAGCGTATTTTTTAAAGTCCTCAATTTTTTGGTATAAATCATTATCTATAAGGCCGTCACTATATCTTGATTAGAATTGTAAGATTTGGTAAGCAAAAAATGACAAGAATTCCATGTTTCGTAAGCTGAAATACAAAAATTTTCGGCTCGCTCGCTGCGCTCGCTCGCCAAAATCTATAAAAACTCTTTACATCTAAATCACCCTCAAAAGATCCCTTTTAAGTGCTTGAAAAAGCATCATGTGGACTTTGTTTAAAGTCCCTTCCGGGATGGGGTTGGGTTGAACATTTTTTGAGAAATATAGGGGCGCAATTTTCGTGCTTGCCCCGGGCGCCGTTTTCCCTAGATACGCCACTGTGTTCATTGTAGGATCTACAATCATACACGTTCTACAAAATTGCACACACATTGTACATGTAAATGTACATGTATATGTACACTGTACGTCAATGCACAACTTTCACAAGATTGATCGGATATCGACTCAGGAACATTACTTGTACAAATGTTAACACACAGACCTGTACCAGAAGCATCAAGCAGATTCGAGCAATAATTTACAATGTGCAATGTACATAATTGTACGTGTACATGTTGTAAGCAATGTGTGTGTGCCTTGCAAGTGTACAGTATGTATGAGTGATTTCTATCGCAGATAACTAAGCCTGGCACACAATCCTTTGATCTCTTAGTAATTCTATACCCTTTGATAATCCAGCCCTACACATCCAGGGTTCCAGTACAACCAAGGAGATAACCAAAGTTTCCAGCAAGCTACATTGTACATGTACACATGTACAATGTACCTGTATGACCAGGATAGAATGCATTTTGCAGCATTATAGAATTCTCAACTGAGAGCACACGATTGTCAGTAAAATCCTATTTTTGGTTGATACATTAGTAATTATGACACTTTCCTCAAAAAAAGCACGTCACTGAAATGAGACAAAAACTGGACTTAAGGATACAAGTTTTTCATATTATGTCAGGAAAAACTAGAAATGTTGCTATGGTGATTGGTGAAGTGGTTTGTTGTATGCCTCTACCATATCACATGGTTTTCCCCGACAGGTCTACAACGTGTAGCTCTAGAGTACACTATGTACGGTTGTACTGTACTGTATGTCTTGACAATGGGAGATGACAGTTTCATGTACCATAAAAGGTAACAAATAGAAATGACAAGTTTGTCACAAATGTGTTGAGTGTCTATATTAGTTGAGTATCTTTCCTTGTACACAAACTTATAGGTTTCATTTGGATGGATGGCTAATTCATCTGAGAGAGCAAGTACAATGTACATTTGTATCCAGGAATTTGACCCCACGGGCCACAATGAATAACTAGCAACATCCATTTTTATGACGATACTTTGAGCTTAATGTGAAACTTTTATCATACTACTGAAGTTACATGTATTTACAATGCACTTTCAGTTGTAACTTCATAGTACAGTGTATGTTGCAGATCCATTTTGATAAAATTTCTGCCACTGTGTTTACAAGTTTGATCTGACCCGATTTTATTCAACCAACTTGGATATGGTGTATAATAGAGCACAGTGTATAACAGTTACAGTTCAGATATTAAAAAAAATAAAAAAATAGTTATACAGTACACTGTATTGTACCAGGAATTGCAGCACTATCAACCTACTTTTAGAGCCTTAACACAGCTACGTGTACATCCCAAATGTACACTTGTATGGAACAGGAAGTTCACGAGGTTGCAATACTGATCATTTTATGTTTAAATGACCAATCTCCAACACAGTACCATAACCATGCACAATCACTTTCATTTAAGAACTGTGATGGTTCTTTAAGTGATTTGTATTCTGCTCAATGCTTGTTAGATAAATATCATCACATTTTTATTAAAAAGAAATGAAGTTCCATTATATCTTGCCCTGCCCTCCCCCCCCCCCAGAAAAAGAAAAAAAAAATTGGAATAAAATAATGTATGTTGTAATACATGGAAACAAAACAGAGAAAGTTTAGTGATTTGCTGCATGTGTATAAACCAAGGTAAGTGACTGCCAATTAGATACCTTTTTTTCTCTTTGAAATTCACTAAAACTTTGTAATTCAAGCTTACATTGTATGTATCTTTAATTGGTACAAATCACTGCTTTTGTTTTTAGAGTCAACCTGAATAAACTTCTTTCACCTAAATGTATTGTATGCATCGCATCAATGTAGTGCAGATTTCTGTATTCATCTTCGTAAGTAGGAAAAGAAAAGGAAAGGAATAACAAAATTGTACAGTACAATGTGTATGACTCAGAGAAATAAGATTACAACTACATACTGTACATGCCCTGTCACAAGAGGAAGTTCTGCGGAACACAATATCTCGCTGCAAATTGTATGTGTACATGCAACTGTACATTTCACTGAAATTTGTGGTTGTTCTACAAACACACGTCACACTTCCTGATGAGCTGTGCAGACATCAGTTTCCAGTGAAACTCATAGTTTTTTATATCTTCAATTCAAGATAAAGAGTAACTTTAACATTTTTTTTCTTCATATTTTTACATGGTTCATTTCTGACTAGCAAAACTCTGCTTTGTCCATTAATTAATAGCTTATCATTATGCTAACAATGAATAAAGTGTAACTGAACATCATGTGTAAGTGGATGTTGATAAAAAGAATTACCGGTAAAAAAAAAAAAGTTCTGCTAAAACCAGACATACAGTGTACAATATTGTACATTTGTACACTGTACATCCTACTGTAACAAGCTATGGATTGAAATTTCTACCGTTTCCAAGATCTTTGCTGATATTGTATTGATTAGAACTACAAAAAAAGCATGCGTTAGAGGGGGCAACTGTTCCTTCAAATGTACATTGTAAATGTACATGTAGGCCTACTGTGTATAATCATGTCACAACTCTCTTATTTGTTTGTATACAAAAGAAACATAGAATTCATGTGTCTGGTTTACAGTAAGAAGTGCAACCTTTGCCCCTTGTAAAAGTTATCACTGCTCAGTTTTTACAGATCTACTGAAACATCAAACTTTAGAACAATGTGATGTAATGTACAATTTATGATGTCACAAACAGCATTCTCCTTTCTTGGACTAAAATTTGATCAAGATTTGTGTTTGTGAAGTGATGACATCATCACCTCTAATTTTCATACACTGTACCAGTATGTGTATGTATTTACAGTACTCTTGGATACAGAATTTACTGTGGCTGCCATTTATATCACTTTTGTGAAACTTAAATATTTAATTGCACACCTTACTTGTACATACATGTAGTTGTAGGCCTAGTGTTCAAATCTACGATGTAAATGAAACTTATCATGGACAAAGATTGTACCACCTTCGTGAATTCGAAACAAAAAATTGTTAGTTTTTGGTGTTTTTTTTTTTTGGGGGGGGCTCTAATTTTCATCTAAGTCAAAATCAATATATTGAGTGCAAGCACTATATTAACAAGGAATGATTTATAAATACTGTTTTTTATCAATTTAGTTATTGCTGGTGTAGGCCCTAGCCCTACAGGTAAAGAAAAAAAAAAAAACACCACCCACTATGCAAGAGTGTACATTGTTCCTAAATGAAAACAGATATGATACGAAATGTGTGTGTACGCATATAAAACCACTGTGTGAGAGTGAAGTTACAGTAAGACAAGGAGAGCTAAAAATAAGATTCTTGAACGACCAATAACATTTTCATTGATCAGTGATGTTGATTTGCTATGCATTAATGTTCAGTACAGTCAGTACAGTTAATAAGCACAGTTGTCAGTACAGTGTAATACAGATTGTACAGGTACTGTATGTGGTTCTGTGTCCTGTCTTTTTGATGGTTTGCACATTTGTCACCATCTAACACTATTTTCTATCCAAATAATAATAAAAGAGATGAGAGAAAAAGAAGCGACACATGATTTCACTGAACTACAACGTAAAGTGTCTTTGTCATAAAATACTGGTAATTGTACATATACCACAGTAATGGGTAAACTCGGTCTGGCGGGTAAACTTGGCCACTTGTTATGCGCTCGCTGGGAGTCAATTTTACCCGCTAGGCCGACTTCACCCATATCTACAGTATGTGAAATGAACAATGAACTGTTCACAATTAACCACTGAAACATGATGGTTTGATGCTCTTTACCGAGTTCTACCTTCTACCATAATAGACTCTATTACTCTAGTACGATTGCACTATCATAAAGTTGTTTGTACAGAGGTAATTGAAAGTGAAACATACCTGTTACCACCGTGCTTCCAGTGTTCACTGTTGACACACTGCTGGCAGTGCCAGGTCCTGGACTAAGGGGAGCCAAGTGCACACCTAGGGCATTGGACAAATTGTAATTCGGCAGCCCCGCTATTGTGTTGTTTGTTCCAGAAGTCACATCACTTGAAATAACCTGCTGTTGCTGCAACTGCCCATTTGATGGTTGTGAGGTGGTGACGGATGCCCCACCATGTTGCAGCTGAACCGTCTGGACATTTGGGGTCTTAAGGAAAATTGGATTCTGAATGACTGTTTGCCCACCACTCAGTTGCTGGATTGTTTGGAGCGTGCTTTGGGGAATTGTGATGTTGCCAGTTTGTAGCTGGTTCCCTTGTGTTTGAATTGGCAGTGTTATTGTCTGAACAGCACCAGCAGTGTTGTTAGCTACATTGACGGGAGTCTGCAAAGTTAGTGCCTGTGGCTGTATGGTGAAGTATCCTGGTTGTTGTTGGACAGCTATTTGGGCTGGTTGAATTGTTGCACCTGCCTGGTTTTGAGCTTGGATTGGTTGATGAATTTGAATGATTTGTGGTTGCTGGACAGCAGGTGCAGGTTGTTGGCTAACAATGCGGGTTGTAGAAGTCTGTTGTTGCTGCTGTTGCTGCTGGACCTGCTGGGGCATGACTGATGCCACCACTTTGCCACTTTGCCTAAGTTGCGCTGGTTGCACATTTGTTGTCTGCTGTGTTTGCTGTTGTAGGCCACTGAGTTGTATTTGCTGGACTTGACCAGTTTGTTGTGGTTGTTGAAGGAAGAACTGCCCTGGTTTGCCAGCAACCTGCAAAAATGTTGCCTGGCCACTGCCTGAAGAATTACTCCCCGGCTGTACAGTTCCATTGTTAGAGATGATATTGACATTTTGGTCTGGCTGAATGTGTATCTGCTGTGCAATATTTTCTGTGCCACTTTGTTGCGGTGTTGAACTGATGATGTTGTACACTGGGGTAACCACTGCTTGATCTTGAGAGTTTGCATTTGATACAACAGAGTTTGGAGCAAGTTGTAAGGTGACCGTCTGTGAACCAAGAACAATTCGCTGTTGCGCTGGAGGTTGAGCAACAGCTTGAAGGATTTGCCCATTTTGAATAATCTGTCCCAAGCCTGGAGGCAAAGTTAACTGTGTTACGTTGTTGCCATGAACAGTGGATGTCTGTGACGTAGAAGAACTAGCAGTCCCAGTTGTTCTTACGATGTTTTGATTTTGACCTTGTGCCTGATTCACACTCACCGGCGTAGCAACCTGTGTAGTTATCAAGTTGCCTTCGGCGTCTATGTGTATTTGGGGAACGATGTTATATTGAATATTTCGGGCGCCCGCGCTGGTCAAAATCTGGCTGGGTTGTTGTACCGTTTGTTGGTTCAAGCTAGCGCTGTTGGCGTTGTTGCTCGTTTTTGTTGACGTGTTTGCAGCAGCGACGGCGTTCACTACATTGTTACTTAAATCGACGAAAAGGGGTGTCCCTTGGTTAGCTGCAGCTGCTCCTGCGATCTGCACGGGTACACCAATGCTTTGAAGTTGTTGGGCACTAGCATTTAGAATGCTAGTTGGAATCAAGGTCTGGCCCTGAGACTGTCCTGCGAGGGCCCCTGGGGCTCCAATGACGGTCACAGTTTGTCCCTGGTTTGCCGCTCCCCCTTGCCCTTCAGCAGGTGTTCCAATCTTGCTACACGTAGCAGCGAGTAGAGCGAGAGGGGATGGCTGGGTTTCCTGCAGAGAAAATAGGGGCGGGAATCAAGAACAAAAGTGGGTGTGAGTTAGCATGACTTTATGAACGAAGCTCTGACAGGCCACAGCCTACATAACATTGGGTTTCACACAACTATGAGTCTGCTAAGAGACAGATCATTGTAAGATAACTTCTAACACATACCTGAGACATACTGGAAGGCTGGATGTAATCTGATTTTCCCTTTTTGCCGGCTGCTTTGGCCATTTTAGGCAATATTTTTGCCTACTTCGAGTGCGTTAGCACAGCGTTTCGCCTGCCCAGAAATGCATAAAGAACACACGGGTACACGTACGTCCACGTACTTCCCACACACAGAGAACATGTTGCATACGATGCTATACGATTGACCATGCCGTACACACTCACACAAAACACACACAGGGAATCGGACATGACTTAGAGCAACACCCAATATTCATCCGCGAGCTTTTCAGGCTCGCGCTCGCAGTACTCATCTTCGTATTCATTAGCAAGGAGGTAGGTAGAACAGTGTATAGTATTTGTTACCTCATGCCACTTGCAACCACATTAATTATGATGTTATTTTGAACTTTCTTATATTACAAAATCGGTGTCAGATGTGCATAAAACTGCAAGAAACACTTCGGTCGCGTCTTCAACATAAAAAAAAAGAAGAATGACAGCACGAAGAGAAGTGGTAAGGCGATGAAAACAAACGAAAAACGAGGGTATGTTCTTGCATGCCTATAATTCTGTGATAAGTGAAATTCAATAAACATTAGTTCATTAAACTATCAGTCTCCCATTCTAGTACGTATGACATCATAATCAAATTCAAATACATACATATCCATAGCAAGACGAACACAAACACAAACACAAAGAGAATGGAAACGGAATATGTAGCCTAATTTCAATCACGGACATTTTCATGTCGTAATCAACCCGGAAAGACGTCAGTCGGTTGCTTGGTTTAGTTATGAGTGATCTATAAGACAATGCACGCCCCGTCCTCATGATCATGAATCGGTCATGTTCAATGCATTTTACAGGCACATTGTTTCTGCAAGTATCAGTATTAACACACACAACTTTCCAGCTTAATTTCAAACAGAAGTATATGTCAAAATGCATATAATGGTCCCATACAAAGGACTATTTCTCACAAGATTTGGCAAACGACAAAAACTATGACAGTTCGTCTAGCATCTTCAAGAACTAATGATAATATGCACAGATGAAGTATGATACTTCTTAATCTCATGTCAATGTGTCCATGAATACCATGCTGCTACAAGGATGCAATCCCGTAAATGTATGTCTGTTGTACTTACACAAGATCTCCTTCCCCCTTGCCTTCCCCTCCCCCTCTCTCTTTGATATAAAGTACATAACACACACACAGACACACGCAGACACACACACACACACACACACACACATATATATATATATATATATATATATATATATATATATATATATATATATATATATATATATATTCGTATGTATATTGGCATTATTATCTCATATCTCTTTCATTTTCATCCCGACATATCTGTAGCCGATTCTGATCTTCTATTATGATAGTCTTTACGAACCAATACGACACATGCAATTGCTTTTGCTTTGTTTTGTTTTTCTTCTACACATGATATTCCATCTGTCTGTTTCTGTATCTTTCTTTTTTCATTCTTTCTACCTGCTTCCTTCCTCTCTCTCTCTCTCTCCCTCTACCTCTCTGTTTTCTTCCTCTTGTCTTTTCCTTTATTGGTCGTGTATATCAGAGATATTTCAACCAGATAATTCCAAAGACTCGTGATAGAAATCAGTACAAGTTTCATGTGAGCTGCAATGCAAGTTGCAATTGATTTGGGGACTTGTGATTGATTTGAAGGTTTTATAAGACGGGGCGCAGCTCTTATTGCTAATTGCTGTCAATCACGAATTCATAGCATACTTTGCACGACTTAAATCTGGGATATGCCTTTTAACAATTACCGTGGGTTCCCTTTGTTTGTGTTCCCATTCCAGTTTATCTTTTATTCCCTATGATATGATGTATTTCTACAACATTGGAAATCTAAGTTTCTCTGAAATGGGTTATCGTCACAGAAACTGTCAGGCTGTTACGCCTAGCCATTAATTTTATTATGCTATTCTGTTATGTTTTCGTCTCACACGTATACATGTATACTAAAAAAGGTCTTACCCAATATCGATCCGCGAAACCGTCGAATCGTGATGGTTCTCACCCCGACTATCTCTTCGAGATAAGCAAAGATTTTTATTTCAAGAAACATGCAAAGCCAATAGGTTCTTGAACCATGATCGTTAGTCATATTTACAGCAATCGCCAATATCCGTCGTGTGCTTGCAAACAACTGGCGATCTCACTTGGAACTGCATGTTTTGACGTATTTGTTTAGCAGCCTAGTTAGCTCACTTTCATATTGTATATCGCCATGTTCATAATTATGGCTGAAAACATTTAAACTGGGCCTCTCTTTCACTAGGTTTCACGACCTGCAAGGGATCCGTTGGATACTGATAAAAATAGAGAAGGCATAAAAAGAAAAACTATACAAGTTAGCAAGTATAGAACTCATCTATTACTAATGATGGCGGTGATAATGATGATGATGATGATAATGACGATGATAATATAATGATAATAATAATAGTAATAATAATTCCTATAAAATTCTTGTACAGCCGACAAGTCTGCTTTTCGATGCTCATAGCCCTTTGATACAGACAATAATAAACAACAATGGTATGATATACATGCAGGAGAAACTCTTGAAATACAAGTACAGCATATGGATAATTCAGTACGTTTGAAGTTTTGATACGATATATTTGCCAGGAAATTTGGTGAAGAGTCCTGGGAGATCTGTTCCTCTTCCTTCTTTTCTTTTCACTACCCGATACTTCCAAAAGCACATGAAATATCAAACACCTCTTTCAGCAACTAAATCGCCTGTTTTCCCATAATTTCCAAACATTTCACGCCATGATGCGAGTGATATTTATACGGGACACCTTCGCGTTCCCTGGTCCATTCGACTCTGATTCGACCATGGTTCGACTGAGGTGAAAGGGTGTGGACTTCTAGTACTCCGTAACTTACCATTGTATCGCCAAAGAACAATAGGCGTGGCCCTAAGGTGAAATGGAAAGAAACCCACCCCTGGGTTTAATGCACTGCTGGAGAAAGAAGTTACAACTGTTTCTTATACCAGGCTTGCCCCCAAAATGGAGCTCTAACCACGACTACAGAAAAGTGATACCGCACAGCATGTACAGTTGGAAAATTATTCAAACCATTACATCATACTTATCGCTTTCAAATATTTAATAAATGCTGCCAAAAAGATTCGTTCTCACTGGTATGCGATTCGCATTTACATGAACATGTCTGAATTGAGACTAATATTTCATCCATGTGGGCGTCATTGCGGTCAGGGTAAGGTCAACCCCACGCTCGAGACGAACAATGTCCGTATATTTGCATATCAACATAAAGTAGTTCGGCGTCCATACACGTCTCTCTTTCTCTCTCTCTCTGCATAATCAGCTAGAGGATGGACAACTGCTAGTTCTGTCCAAACACAGCGCTTGTTGATTGAAAAAAAATAATCGCAATTTATCTGATAGACTGATCTAATTCAGGCAGACAAAGTTTTGAGAGTCAATGGTAAAATGCTTGATTTTGACATGGGATCATCACAGGGCACTAGAAGTGGCGAATACACTGATACTAGTACACAATGGTACTGCAAAGTAGTTCCGTTCACAAACACACTGGCGCACTACTGATGAGAGCAAGCTAGAGAGGCTAGTGGCGGCTTGAATCGCAGAACACAGTGGAGTTTACTTTGTGTGTTTCTCACGAGCTGACAGGGGCGACTGCTACTGCCTTGCTCCGAGGCGAGGAAGTGTAGTCAAGAGGGGCGGGGCGGGGCGTTAATGTCGCGTACAGATCTTCGATCAGCTCTACGCCCTTTTGTTTCGATTACTGAAGAAGGGGGAGGGGGCTTACGCCTACCCACATTTCCAACACTGACGCTCGCGATTGTGACCAGCTGCTAGTTGTAGTAAAAGTGAAAGGAATGATGACTAGCCATAAGAATAGCTAGCTGTCCAATGTATGCACCACATAGCATGTCAAGTAGGTTTGATATATACAGTACAACAAATCTTTTGCAACCACACAGAATTATGATATACTAGTAGTGTAAACACGATGTACAACCGTGCATGTGTTAGCGAAATCACTTGTTTTCTGGGAAGGAATTATGGCCGGCTCTGATGTTTTGTTATAATTTTGTTTTACTTGTTTGTGAAACAACCGCAGCTGACCTCCTGTATATCCATAGATCCCATCGTATTCTGGGTGATGCACCTTGCATCGTTGCGCGAATTCTAGTCTTTTACAGGTTTAGAATTTATTGTTGAATAATTGTTTTCTAATGTGATGTAAGCTTTATACGTACGTTGAACTATACAACGAAAGTAATAAGCTAAATGTAGGCCTATACGCCTTGACTCTTTCTCGAGATGGAGTCAGTTGCATCAATGAAGATTATTAAAGGACACGTTGACCCAAATTTTCATTGAGTTGATTGTAGGAGTGTCTGGCCCGTAACAACGGAATACAAAACGTGCGCTGTATTTATGAAGAAAGAAGTGAAATACAATGGCACTGAGTATGCCTATCGTACGAAGATATCAATTTCGTGAAACCAAGGAGGTTCAAGAGAACTGGAGTCACAACTCTTATTCCCTTTGAAACCATGTTCGAAGCCGCCACTCAAAAATATTTGAAGTATGTACCAATGCACCCGTGGATTTTGTTGTTGTTGTTCTTGTTGTGCATACACAAAAATCTGTCAACTGTTTGAATAATTATGGCCAGTTGGAACTCCAGCTCTAGTAACCTCCTTGGCGAAAGTGATGCAAGATTGTGGTACACGTTGTTGCCCAGCAAAACCCTAAAGCTCTCCTATCACAAAATGCATTTTCAACTCGCGTTTTGCTGAACGTTGTATAAAAAGAGGATTAAGTTGAGAGTATATCCATGCAAAATACAGCCCGACCTCTCTTATCCGGCATCCCTTTATCCAGATCTTTCTTTTATCCGGATGCGATCTCGGCGTGATTTTTTTTCCTTCAATCTAATAATTACGGGGAAAAGGGGATTTCAAACTCTAACAAAATTCCTACCCAAACTCATATGCATTAAATATTATTCCCAAGATAATCAACTTACATTTACATCAAATTTTCATTTTAATAACATGCATTCAAACATTCACCAACCCCAAATTTTGGATTGATAGCAAAGAAAGAGTTTCAGTGTACGCTATAGGCCTACCTGCAACAGGTTAGGGCCTACATCCCATTGTATTCACGTACAAAATAGGCAGCTGCGTGTATTAAACATGAGTTTCCCTTGATATCCGGCCAAATCCTTATCCAGATGAGCGCCGGTCCCGACATGTCCGGATAAGGGTAGGTCGGACGTCCTGTATCACCCATCATTGTTTGTAGTTCAAATGTGTTATGAATGTAATACGTGTTGATAAATTTCTTTCCAAAAGGTGCTAAATCCATTTTTTGTTTATGTTAGGGAGAAAAACCTGGAGTTTTATTTCACAAGTCAATGACTTTATGTCCCATGATTAGTGGGCCTACTCCATATTAGATAGGATAAAGAAAATGGTGCTTTTGGAGAAATCTTTGTCCACACTGATATTTAAAGAATTTATATTCTTTTGGATTTTACAGATTTAGCACCTTCTGGAACAAAAGTGTTAACATGGTGATGTACAACATGTAAATGTTGTTTTGTGATTAATTTCTGTGACCGTGTAACATATATATCTAGGATGATTTGTTTCTCTTCACATTCTCTTATTGTTTCCTCCATCTCTCCAAAATGGAATACAATGAACAAAAAATAATACATTTCACAGCAAACAATCAAGTGTTACAAAGTGGGTCATCAAGAAAGCTAGCCAGTTTAGCCCTACTCTGGTTTCACAGTGCAGTCAAGCATGTATACAGGTTTCTGATTGGATCCTGCTGAATTCAGCACCTTTTGGACAAAACCCTCTTTTTGTTACCCAATGTCTTTATTTTCTCATTTAGTAATACTTTGAAGAGTACTGAATGGGACTATAAAATGAACACATTTCTGTCATAAATTCCAATTAGATAAAAAAGAATGGATGTAGTACCTTTTTAAGATTAAGTCTTCATTTGTATTATACAACATATACCTACATTTAAACACACAAACTATAGGCCTATATTTTAGCACCTCTTAAATGACACAGTAATTTAAAGAGGAAATCCAGTCCAAAATATAAGTTAGTCTGATAAGAAAGAGTAACATATTACGAGTTCAATGATAAATTTTCATCGACATTGGGATAAAAATAAGGAGGTTATGACATTTTGAAGTTTCACTAGTTTTTCAGGAAACAGGTCTTGAATGGTCATTACAGTGTATGAATATGCAAATGGCAAAGTTAGCATGTCATCCCCTCATTATCCTTGCCTTACAAGTTGTACATAAAATTTTGAAATTTCCAGTTTTCATTCAAATGCAATTACGCCCGAGGCTTAAATCCTGGTATGTCTAATTGACCATTATTCTGACGTTATTCAACCAGGAATGTTTCACACTTCAATGACAGAAACATTGAATTTTCGTCATTCTTTGTACACAATCAATGGAAATTGTGAGGTTATGACATGGTTAGCTCACTCATTTTCATATTCATATCAACTGTACAAAAACTGTTTTGCAGAAATTAGCAAAACTTAAAATGCCATTACTTCCTTATTTTTCATCTGATTTCAGTCAAATTTTTACCACTGAACTCATAAGATTTTACTCTTTTTTTATCAGACTAATTTATATTTGGACTGGATTTCTCCTTTAAGTAATTTAAGCACATTTGCTCTAATGGGATAATGTTGCTGTTCATATGTTCATCTTTTTCTTTTATTTTGCATGTAGAGAAAATGGGTAAACAAAAGACACAGTTACTGCAGAAATCTTGCCAGTTCCTTATCTAGCAAGTTTGAAGGCATGCAGTAATAAAAAAAATGTAAAAAAAAACCAAAAACAAAAACCACAATATATAAAAAAAAAACAATTGTCATAAACCTCGTGACTGAATGAAACTTCTTGTACTATCAATGGCATGTTTTGCATGAGGGCATTCTGAATTTGTCTGATCAATGTGCTACACATTACCGGACACTGGTCTTAGACAGACTTGATGATGTCTTCCCAAACCCCAGTATTTGTGCACTGAATGATGAATAGTGATTGGTTTTCACAAAGCCTATAAAATGACTGCACATTGTGAAAGGTTAAAGATAGCTTTCCCAAGAAAGGAATATGCCTGTGTATAGACGAGAAAAGATTTGCTTGAAGGAGTATCAACTGACTGAAAATGAAGTCCCTGTTATAATCCTCACACATCTGTACAAGAACTGAGCGGCGAACGTTTGCGAACGTAGCGAATTTGAGATTCGCCAAATTTTCTGACGAATGTTTGCGAAAAATCAAAGTTCGCTTCTGCCATTAGCGACAGTTAGCGACTTTTAGCGATGTTTAGCAACAATTAGCAACACTTTAGCGAATGTTTGCGAAAGTGTTTGCGAACACAGGTGGCGACTATTAGCGAATGTTAGCAAATGTTAGCGACAATTTTGCAAATGTTAGCGACAATATTTTGCAAATGTTAGCAACTGTTTGCAAATCCTTTGCGACAATTTTGCGAATGTTCTTGGACCTAGAAAAGTACCAGGCGATTGTGTATAGTAAGACCCATAAAACGACATAAAACCTTCCACTGAATTCAGATCTCTTGTGACAACCGTTCAAGATGGATTTCCAGGATATGGAAATAAATTCTGCCAAGAAGAGGCTCAAGGTGTTGCTATCCTTGAAGAGCTGCTTTGTCAGGCTGTTGCTACAGCTATGTGCAGCATAAGAGAAATAAAATAAAGAAAAACAAGAAAGGAAGAAGAAAAGAAAGAGAGTCAGAGAGTGCTTGTTGCAGAGGACAGACTTAAGTCAATATGAAAAGCTTTTGAAGCAATTACAATCATGATGGAGATGTCAAGAGCTTCAAGAACTTTCTTGGAGTGGAACCTTGTCTGTTTCAGAAGCTTTTATATAGGAACCATGTGGTTACTTGTTCGCTAGCAGTGGCGAATCATATAAAAATGTTAGTGACACCGTATTACGACCGTTTGCGAATTCTTGCGAGTGCTTTGCGAATGCTTGCGAATGTTTGCAACTGTTAGCGAAAATACAAAATTCGCAAAGGTTCGCAAAGAAATTTTGAACATGTTCAAAATTTCTTTGCGACAAGAAAAACTGTTTGCGACAATAAAAACCGTTTGCGAACTTTCTTGCGAATGTTAACGAACCTTTTGCAACCGTTTACGAACCCTGGCGAATTCCCAAATTCGCTACGTTCGCAAACGTTCGCCGCTCAGTGAGATACCCCCTTTTACGAAAAATCAAGGTTCGCTTCTGCCATTAGCGACAGTTAGCGACTTTTAGCGATGTTTAGCGACAATTAGGAACATTTGAGCGAACGTTTGCGAAAGTGTTTGCGAAACACAGGTGGCGACTATTAGCGAATGTTAGCAAATGTTAGCGACAGTTTTGCAAATATTAGCAACTGTTTGCAAATCCTTTGCGACAATTTTGCGAATGTTCTTGGACCTAGAAAAGTATCAGGCGATTATGTATAGTCAGACCCATAAAACGAACGTAAAACCTTCCACTGAATTCAGATCTCTTTTGACAACCGTTCAAGATGGATTTCCAGTATATGGAAACAAATTTCTGCCAAGAAGAGGCTCAAGGTGTTGCTATCCTTGAAGAGCTGCTTTGTCAGGCTGCTGCTACAGCTATTGTGCAGCATAAGAGAAATAAAATAAAGAAAAACAAGAAAGGAAGAGGAAAAGAAAGACTGTTTGGATCAGAGAGTGGTTGCAGAGGACAGACTTGCAGCAATTACATGATGGAGATGTCAAGAGCTTCAAGAACTTTCTTAGAGTGGAACCACGTCTGTTTCAGAAGCTTTTATATAGGAACCAATTACTTGTTCGCTAGTAGTGGCGAATCAAATAAAAATGTTAGCGATACCGTATTACGACCGTTTGCGAATTCTTACAAGTGTTTTGCGAATGTTTGCAACTGTTAGCGAAAATACAAATTCGCAAAGGTTCGCAAAGAAATTTTGAACATGTTCAAAATTTCTTTGCGACAAGAAAAACTGTTTGCGACAATAACAACCGTTTGCGAACTTTCTTGCGACTGTTAACGAACCTTTTGCAACCCTTTACGAACCCTGGCGAAATCCCAAATTCGCTACGTTCGCAAACGTTTGCCGCTCAGTGAGATACCCCCTTTAAAGCTTATATCTCACTGAGCGGCGAACGTAGCGAATTTTAGATTCGCCAACTTTTCTGACGAATGTTTGCGAAAAATCAAGGTTCGCTTCTGCCATAGCGACAGTTAGCGACTTTTAGCTATGTTTAGCGACAATTAGCAACACTTGAGCGAATGTTTGCGAAAGTGTTTGCGAAACACAGGTGGCGACTGTTAGCAAATGTTAGCGACAGTTTTGCAAATACATGTATTAGCAACTGTTTGCAAATCCCTTGCGACAATTTGCGAATGTTTTCGGACCTGGAAAAGTACCAGGCGATTTTGTATAGTCAGACCCAAAACGAACGTACAACCTTCCACTGCATTCAGATCTCTTGTGATCACCGTTCAAGATGGATTTCCAGAATATGGAAGTGAATTTTTGCCAAGAAGAGGCTCAACGTGCTGCTAGCCTTGAAGAGCTGCTTTTTCTGGCTGCTGCTATATACAGCTATCGTGCAGCTTAAGAGAAAGAAGATGAAGAAAAACAAGAAAGGAAGAAGAAAAGGAAGACTGGTTGTTGCAGAGGACAGACTTTGGTCAATATGAAAAGCTTCTGCAGCAATTACATGATGGAGATGTCAAGAGCTTCAAGAATTTTCTTAGAGTGGAACCTTGCCTGTTGCAGGAACTTTTATATAGGAACCCTACGGTTACTTGATCGCTAGCAGTGGCGAATCAAATAAAAATGTTAGCGACACCGCCCGTTTGCGAATTCTTACGAGTGTTTTGCGAATATTTGCAACTGTTAGCGAAAATACAAATTCGCAAAGAAATTTTGAACATGTTGCGACAAGAAAAACTGCTTGCGACAATAAAAACCGTTTGCGAACTTTCTTGCAACCGTTAACGAACCTTTTGCAACCCTTTACGAACCCTGGCGAAATCCCAAATTCGTTACGTTCGCAAACGTTCGCCGCTCAGTGAGATACCCCCTTTAAGCACAACACAAAATTTTACAAAATCACACCTCTTTGCAATTAAATCATGAATGAAAGAGGTTTGGTTGGAAAGTTGTTACAATGATTTGCAATGAACCACACTCCGGGTCTCAAGCTGTAACACAAACCTGAACGCTACTAAAGGTACTGTTTACCACTGGGAGCAGTGATTAAAAAAAAAAGTTCAAAATATCACATTTGATACATATGTGTAGGTCAGTTGTATCATAAAACAGCCTGCCATATAAAAATTTTGCAATAAAAAAAATAAAGCCCAAGATATAAGGACATATCACTATTCCCCCCCCCCCCCCAATAAACTATAACTGTAGATGGTTTAGTCTAGAGACATTTATATTATAGGCCTAACTATTGTTCACATTTTGTATACGATTACTAGTATATTGATTCAAATTTTTACATTGGTTATTTCTATCCCTAACTCACATTTTAGAACTATTTTGAAGCACCAAAGTTAGGTTTTTGTTTCATCTGCAAATGGTAAATAATGCCTTTAAGAAAACACCAATGTTCCTCTCCAACACATGCACTTCACACACACACACACACACACACAAACACACACTCACACAAACACACACATCCCCCCCCCCCCACACAAACCAGAGAAGAAAAAAATCAAGATGTAAAGCACTGTAACAATCATCATTCATTCATACCAGTATCCAGACAAAGAAAGGAAACCACTGCAATGTCATGAGCATTTGACTTACAGTAACATCTTTGATTTAATTACACAGTATTCCTTGTGTCCAATTCTGGCTCAAGGGTACTGAGCATTTGATATCTTAAAGGTTTGTGTAAAGATGCAGAATGCTGCAGACCATAACAGTTGATACAGATAATCACTTCAAAAGACAATTCAAGTGCATTTAATAGACCCTTTACACAATGAACACTGTCCACATCTTCTGTGTCATGACTGCAGACAGCAACACCATCAAATAAACTGGCTACAATGAGAAAGGACGATCACAATTTGAGAAGAAATCTAAACTGCAAACTTTGACCAAATGCAGAAAATAAATTCTCTTTTCAATATATTTCTTTTCTTTTCTTGAAAATAAATGAGCAAGAGAGAATATGTTCCCTTCATCACACTTTCAATATTCTATTTTTTTTTATTTTCATATTTCTACAATATTGCAGCATTCTTTCTCTTCTTATGAATAAACAGTAAAGGACACAAAGAAACAAAATTTGATTAAATGATATCTTTACTATAAGTCTCTCTGCCTACCTTGCGATATTAACCCATTGAGGACAGGCTGACTTTGCTATAACATGCATTTCTCCTGGACCCTTGCCCAAGTATATTCAGGACTAGTCTTCAACACACTTAAGTATATCTCATTGCACATTATTTCTTTACATAAGTCTCAAAATATTTACATGCATACACTAAGTGGAACAAAATGTGGTCCATTTTCCTCATCGACTATATGATATAGATACTACATACTATATACTATAGATGAGAGGCCAATCCACAGAATCAGAAATAATTAACCAGTTACTTTTCAGATCTTGTAATTTCCCATCCCATGTGGTCAATACACAGCATGTCTGGTTTCCATGTACGATGGGTCAGGAGTCTGACAGGGGGAGGGGGTGTCACACATTAGTAAGTTCTGTAAAAGTGAATATTTTTGCGCGACTGATTTTTCGCGCTCAGCTGGGTAAGAAGAGTTTTGCGTGTTTTTAATTCCGTAGAATCAAGACTTCAACTACTGGAGCATATGGCAAGCAAAATATTCACATGCTTTTATTTTCAAGCTAGTTTCTGGTTGTGCGAAATGCATGAAAATTTCAACACCGCAAAAATTTCCACTTTTACAGTACATCATTATGTCTTTGTTTATCCACTGACAGTGATTGATGAATAGAAAACGGGAAGAATCAAACTCACCATTAGTGATCAGTTTTGCATAATTCTAGAATCTCTGAATCTTCATCACATATCCTTCCATGAGAAATCAGTGAGTTCATAAAGCAAATTCATCTACCACAATGTTCACGTAACTACACATGAATTATTGGAATATAACATGTCAACGTTTACTTACATCAATAGATTGACTACACACACTAAACATACACAAAAATAAAAAATAAAGTCAC
This sequence comes from Diadema setosum, assembly GCF_964275005.1. NCBI lineage: Eukaryota > Metazoa > Echinodermata > Echinoidea > Diadematoida > Diadematidae > Diadema > Diadema setosum. Next base: position 16,200,884 of record NC_092706.1, read on the forward strand.
ATACATGTACTTCATGCAGCATGGAATGGAATGTAAGCTGCTTCTGTATTAACCATTGATATAAATCAGATTAATTATTATAACATGAGTCATAATACTCTAACTTCCTTATCAGTGTCACTATATCACATGCATTGTATTCCAGCTGGAACAAAAGTCCCATATATCTTACATATCAATAGTAAAATATGTGTGCAACACATGAGATACTACATTATAAAACCATGCAAAGATTGCACCAAAGCAACAACTGAAATCATAATTCTAGAAACCATAATGGCATTATTCTGAAGTATGTATTCTAATGAGAAATAGAAGATTGCATGTAAGTTTATATATTTTCCATGTTCCTTCTGCTATGAAAACTGATAATATTGATGGATTATACTGCCTTTGTGAGTGTGGAAATTACATCCAGTTATTCGTACTGTATTGGATTTATGCACTAAATCAATTTTAAAGAAGGATAATCAATGACTAAGTGGTCACTTACGTCACTTACATCACTTACATCAAGATACCGGAAACACCATCAAGTTAAACTATATGTTTCACCTCCAATTCTAAGCATACTCTTTGGTAAACACTTCAAAACATATCATAATATGTGCACTAAAGTTTGTGCATTGTCTCCACCTTCATATCATACAATTATTGACTTTATCATCAACATGTCTGCTTCCTTCTTTATGAGATATCACACTAGAACCATGGCTATCAAAGGACAGAGCAAACCTTAATACAGGGACAATTGTCTGCACACTAACAGATACATTCATTGATTCAGTGATGTGCTACTTGTAGTGAGATATACCCAGGATATACTCAGTTAACAATGAATAGTCTTTGATGTGAAATTGCTACATGTCAATTTTCTATGATCGCCATCAATTCTTTTTTCTAAACAAAAGAGATTTTACACAAAGAGGCAAAATGCATGAAATAGTATTAGCATAGCTCCAGGTTACACAATGACAACAATAAAAAAAATGTCTTTTTTCTTTCTGTACAAGAAACAAATTGCAGGATTCAAGTGATGTCAACAAATATTGTACACAGACATTACTTTATGATGATATATCTTCAATTCAAAATTTGTTTAATTGCTATTTCAGCAATAACAAATATTTCAGGTGTCCTGACTAATGCTAATTTACAAATTTTACATAACAAGACATGCTCATGTCTACACTGTTGTGTAATCTCAGAACACAAATGCTGTACTTCTTATTATATATATATATATAAAAAGAACAGGCTAGCATGGATCACTGACAATGACAAAATTAACCTGAACATAAAGGACTGATGAACTACATGTAGGTGTAAGGGAATGGACATTTTAGATTCAACCTAATCAGAGATATAATTCAAATAATTTAGCAATTTGGGAACAAGATTCCTCTTTTCTTCTTTGCCCACCCCCCCCCCCCATTCCTATGTGCAATATATAGGAGAGAAAAATTGTACCTTTTCATTTATTGTATGTGAGGAATGCGCTTTGAGCTGAAGTGTTTTTTCCTTAACACAGGCCTTTGACTATTAGTAAAAGGAATGTGATACAGTGCATTCCCATTACAACGAACACGTTTATAACGAAATTCAAATTACAACGAAGTAAAAATTCAGGCCGCAACTTTATTTGTCAAACATATTTTTGTTAATTTGTTCAGTTATAATGAAATTTCGATACAATGAAAGAAAACTCCCTGTCCCCGAGGACTTCATTATAACGGGAGTCCACTGTATACAACTGTGATGACCTAAGAAGCATGGGTGAGAATCACCCCCTTTTTAATGGTGCAACCTTCCCCTTGAGTTGTCCAACTACCACTTGGTAACCCCTCCTATAAAGTAGACTGACCCCAAGACAGCTGCCACTGTACCTACCAAAGTGACTGCCACGTCACTGAACCCAGCGACGGCAAGTTCCTTATTGTCTTCACTTCCAAGGTTATCTTTTCCCGAGTGGCATAACTGCTGCCCTCTTTTGTTGGAGTTATATATACTGAATAAAACAGGCCTAACATCCCACAGAGCTGTGAAACCCAAATTAGCACTTTGTTAAGCTACCTTCAATTTGCATACCCTTACACAAGTATTCACTCACAAATCTGTTTGTTTACTCCAATGTAGATAAAATTGACAAGGCACACTGTATAAATACAATTTTGCACAGTCTCTGTTTTGTTAAAAACAAACAAAAACATTGAAATGACATGAAAATATAATGCTCTTTACTTTTGTCAGAGACAGAGTAGATAGTACTGTTTCTAACTATGGATAGGACACACACACACACTGAACTTTGACCCAAGAATGTTTCAGCGGTATCTGCAAAGCACAATCATAAAATGCTCACCTAACCACTCAAAATGACAACAATTTCCTGTTCATACCTACTCGCATTCTATAGGCCAAAGTCTATGGACTTTGTGAACAGTGAGATTTGGATGCTTGATGATGCAATGCACTATTGGTGTAAAGCTATTTCATGTCAAACACTACATGTGTGATAATGTATAATGCTGATGTCTCTAATCTGTAGCATTTAAGATACTGTTTAACAACATTTGTGACGGTTCAGTCTGAAAAAAAAAAAAAAAAAAAAAAAAACTTTGCTGGACAGGCTGTAAAATGATATTCAAATAGAGAAAAAAAAACACACTTGGGTGTACTCTTTTCTATCTTAGAACTATGTTGTTGCAACCAAGACATCTGTGATGAAAAATCAAAATTCTATCTATTTATCCTAATGCTACTCTCTATGTGGCAAATTTGAGCATGGTGAAAGTGGCCATCAGATATTCAATTCTTTTTTAATCCTTTAAAGGGAAGGTAAACCCAAAGAGCAATGTGGATTGAGTGAAAGCAGCAACATTAGTAGAACACATCAGTGAAAGTTTGAGAAAAATCGGACAATCGATGCAAAAGTTATGATTTTTTAAAGTTTTGGTGTTGGAACCGCTGGATGAGGAGACTACTAGAGGATATGACGTATGAGTGGACAACAATACAAAGAAAATATAAAGGATATTCAACAAAAATTCACTTTTCTAGAATTATGAAAGAGCAGTGGACCAACCGCTTTCAGAAAGCAGGGGGAATAATTGCTAGCCTTAACATATGTCAATATCAAGTTGATGGAATTTGTAATTTTCATGAAAAATGGATTTTTGTAGTATTTTCTTTATATTTTCTTGATATTGTAGTCCACTCATACGTCATAACCTCTAGTAGTCTCCTCATCCAGCAGTTCCAACACCAAAACTTTAAAAATTCATAACTTTTGCATCGATTGTCCGATTTTCTTCAAACTTTCACTGATGTGTTCTACTAATGTTGCTGCTTTCACTCAATCCACATTGTTCTTGGGGTTTATCTTCCCTTTAACAACTAGAAATATTGGTTGCCATGCAATGTGTGTGTATGTCATGGGTCATCAAACGATGGGAGTTAAGAGTATACCATGATGGACCTGCATATGAAAGCAATAAGGTCAAAAAGTGTGGCCAGTAGAGTGTATACAAGTCAATGACCTAAATATGACCTTTGACCCTAGGTGGACCCTTTCACTTGGTTACACTTTTGCCCCTTGTGAGGTGAGTTGACATGGGATCTGTTATGTGCAAGCATTGTGACTACAATATACCTCTCATCTGGAACCTCTTATACCCTATCTGAGACATGAACTGTTTCTGTCTCTTGACAAAGGGGACTGCATGATGACATACAGCAAACCTCAGCTGGTTTCCTAGGGCCTTGTAGGCAAGACCAGCAGACAGTATAGCAGACAAACTACTGACTGAGCCAGCAATACACACAACTCTTGAGGGAGACGTACACCAGCCTTGAACTGGATAATGGAACTGAGACACGGGTGCAGCTTTTGCATGGAAGCAAGACCTAGACCTGCATCTAATTGGCAGTCCAGTCCTCATTATAGGCATCTCGTCCAAGACCAGTCCAGCGGTCAGGGACTAGAAGGAAGTATTTATCCATGGCCTCCAGAAAGCGGCTGCGATAAAGCTCTGGAGAAACAACTGTCGGCATTTTGCCTGGGAGGGAGAGAGTGGAAACACGGACATGGTATTTGACATGAAATTGACACTACTACCTACAAGTTCTAAAGCCATTCCAAACAAGATTCTGAGATCTCAATAGACTATATGCACATCTACCAGGTTCATGTAGGCATTGGAATAGTAAATATATAGGTGACTATATAACCCTTTCATATCATGTTGTTATCCTCTGTTTTGCTAAGTTTTGCTACTAGTTCATATACACAACATGTTTTACAGCATATCATGAGTTATTCCAGTAGGGAATAATCTCACACAACCAACACACTACTATGTGCAGTTTATTGTTCTTTGTAAGCATTCTACTTGGTATGTATAAGATGTATAAGATGTCAGTGATCTTGGGGAAGTCATTCCTCCATAATTACCTGAGGTTGATTTGACAAAGGTCTCCAGCTTCTTGTCCCATGTGAAAGTCCTGATAAAATCTGAAAAAAAAAAAGCAGGAACAGATGCATTTTATATTGAATTGAAATGATTGAGACAGGAACTGCATTGGACTCTACATTTATCATACCGATGTATCTTTGGTTGTCTGGTTTAGAATGCCTTTATGATCCAGACTAGCATCATTTCTAATATTTACAACGTACTGTAAAACGAGGAATGTCCGCGTGCATTTTAATTTCGCAAATTTCGCGACAGCCAAGTTTCGTGAAATTAAAGTGCGCGTGAAAGTTCTTGTCTACACTTTGAATGTTAGAGGCAACTAGCGAAAATTTCGTGGCACAAAAATATTGTGTTTTACCGTACTTTCTATGAAATTTGATACAGGGTATCATCTAAACAATAATAATAAAAAAAAAAAAAAACTAATGTGGACTATTGGTTACTCACACAACAAGATATGCTTGATAAATTCTGGTACCTGTTCTCTCAACCACTCCATTCATGACAACTTTACTGAGCTCAGAGAAAGATGTGACTTATGGCACAGGCTGGATAGACATGCAACAAAATTCATTTAGATATGGAGAAAATTAACACTCACAAATCTCTCTGTTAGACTTGATTTTGCAAAAGTCTGAAACTGAATTCTGTATGAAGTCCATGCATTCTGAAAATGTTCTTAAAAACCACCATGACAAGGACCAAGAGATCTTCATTTCATTTTCAATGCACTGTGTCTCATTGTATATACATTAATCCACTAAGGGTCAGTCATGAGGGATGCTGTGGACACTTATTTCCAGAGGCCATACTAATCAAATTTAGCTGACTTTGGTGTGGACTTCATTCTCAAACTCACCAATGATCCCCACGACGAGCTCCTTGGTGTTTTTGTCAAGACCAACGAGCAGGGAGTAGTCCATGACTAGATGAGAGGAGAGGAATTCAGTGTCGGCTTTGATAGCCATGGCAAGGGCCGTCTTGCTGTGCATCCGGATGTAGAGAGGCGAGTCCACAATGTCTGAAGGTAGAGGAGGGATAGGATTCCAAGCGAATAACATGAACAGATAGTTGGAGGAAATATAACTTGATGAGGTAATAACTGTTAATATAGCCCCTTGATCAATTGAGTAGCTGAACCATCCAAGGCTGCTCCTCGCGAAAAACATTGAACCAATTGTCGCTGGTCTCATTTGTGTGTGTGTGTGTGTGGGGGGGGGGGGGGGGGTTGGTGCATATATGGCAGTAAAGTGTGTAAAAATTTGTGTGTGAATTTGCGATGGTTTGTATCATCTTTTTATCACCCTAAGCTGTGAGTTAATCAATGCATAATATTATGTCAAATCTACTGCTTCCTGCCTTGAATGGAGCTTCACATGGCAAAAACTTCTACACATACACTGTACATGCTACAGAGTGAGGGTATGACGACACAACATAGCACACACATTCTACCCACAAAAACAAAGCTTTTTGATTGCGTTACATCTCACATTTTGTGGCCAGTCTTGCATTTGTGACATAAGATCTATACAACAAGGCAAGTGCCATAATGTGTCTCGCCCATTTGCGTACAAGAAATTGTATGCGAATGGGATATAACAGATAAAAAAGAGATATAACAGATAAAGAGATATAAAAAGGTAAAAATTTGTGGCAAAAAAGAAACGTGCCATAAAAACTTAACATTGGGCCCTTAATGTTCGTTGACCCCTGCCTGTGACCTTTGACCTTGTGGTGACCATCCACTCCCCAAGGGACATCTACCATCCAAGTTTGGTCACAAACGTACCTATGGATCAAAAGTTATGCCCCATAATAGAAATGCGCCATAAAAACTTAACATTGGGCTCTAAAAGTTTGTTGACCCCTGCTTGTGACCTTTGACCTTGTGGTGATCATCCACTCCCCAAGGGACATTTACCATCCAAGTTTAGTCACAAACGGACCTATGGATCAAAAGTTAAGACCCATAATAGAAACGCGCCATAAAAACTTAGCATTGGGCCCTAAAGTTCATTGACCCCTGCCTGTGAGCTTTGACCTTGAGATGACCTTCATATATGGTAAAATGTGAAACTTTGTATGACCCCTCTTCCCTCAAAGTTTGATTGCAATTGAAGCCCAGAGTAAAGAGTTATTGAAGTTTTTGTAGCGTTACGGACAGACAACGGACGGACGACGTAAGGACAGACGCCGCAGGCAATCCCATAGTCTCCCCTCACCTCCGGTGGGCTCGACAAAAATGAACAAACTGAATGTTGTGACTTGTCATTGTAACCTAACTTTACCATATGGATATCACTGCATACATCACACCCATCTTTTCTCATGGCTAGCCAGATTGACAGGTAAAGGCCTTCAATTCAAGCTAGATATTTTCAACTATCTAGACACATATCTTATAGCAAGATGCAGCATTGTTTATGACATACAGATTGATTTTAAAAGAAGGTGAAAAGGAGTAGCGTAATCATTTTACATAGAAAGTGGGGATATGAGTTGACATGATTCTCACATCTATAATGACTACACATATGCTTTCTGGAGCTCTGCATGGTTAGAGGCTCTTGCTCCTTTGCTCTGTGGTGCTCTGTGCAGAATCTCTTTTGGATAAGGGTGGTCCTGAGAAGGACCTACATGTACTTATTTCATGAGGAATAATGCATATCATCTTGTATAGCACAAATCACAATGAAGTTTGACATCTCAGAAAGACTTGAGTAAATCTTATTAAAAGAAAATGGGTATAATTACAGATTACAACAGAATGAATAACTGAGTTTCAAGGGCATACTTTGATTATAGATCCTTTGTAGGTTCACACTCATTTGAGACACAATCACCGTGGTGTACCACATACAAACAGTGAATTGGACTGAATAGGATTTTAATGGAGTTTATATGAATTGACTAGTTAGATGACATTTACTATGGATTTAGTGATACTTATTTCAGCAGAATCTTGTTGAACAATGCAAGGTTATTTTAAATACATGATTGTAATCTTGATCATCACAATAATGATTCCAATTTTGATCGTGATTATTTAAAGAGACTAACGTTTGAGTAGATTCTCATCCATGAGAACCAAGTCCTGGGTCTGGGCTCCCATGGTCTTCACATGACGGTTGCGCATGGAGCCCTTGAGATCGAAGACCTGGGCAATGTTTCGCTTGTAGAACAGGTTCTCCTGAACCAGGAGGTCCAACTTCTGGGCTGTGTTGGTGACCGGGTTATGGAAGCCCACCTTGTAGAACCCAATGATCTTAGCAAGGGCAGTTGGTTTCTGAGGAAACAAAATTAAGTGATTAAAGGAGAGTTGCTCTTTGGGAGTTTCTCTTGAAATAAATATTTTGAGACCACAGTTCTACTTTGGCTTCACATATATGCCAGCTTGAAATCAAAACATTCACAGCAGCAAAAAATTATTCTTGTGACTGCTGATCATCAATAAACAGAAAAAAAAAAACCAAATATTGCCTTAAGGTTTCTTCACACATCACATTATTTCCTCTGTGGTGTTGACGGTCTTTTGTACCTGAAATTGGAACAATATAGTTGTTAAATTAGGCAGTTAAGAACAATCTTAATTGTGTCTGTCAATTACAATCAATCTATTCAAGTACTCTGAAAATGTGTGAGAACAATTCAAATGTAATGAACTGGTAAAGGCATGTAACATGTACTCATTCATTGGTCTTGACATGCACCATCGGTTTAATGAGAAAATTTCAATTATCAATTTAATTAGTAATATTCCACATACATATATTCTGCAACAGGCTTATAGTCAGGTTCCTTATGTAATTTTGCCAGATTTTTTGGAGAGTATCAAAATGATACACTTTTGGAAAGCTTATTGTATAAGAAAGCAAGAAAACAATGTTTCCATTTGCCTTGATACCTATATGGCAGCCATCTTTGATTTTTCCAAGATGGCTGCAATAAAACAGGTTTTCTTCAATATATCAGCTTCTAAATAACCTAAAAACTTGATTTTGGCAGCAAAACCACCATTGCACCAAATTTGAGTTCAACTGCTTCAAAATTGTGGAAGACATTCACTCCACAAGATTTTCAAGAAAATATACCATTACCATGGCAATGCCTTGGCGGGTACAAATGCAAAATATGTCTTGCATAACTACACCTACAGATCATTATGTATACCAAATTAGAAATAAATTGCTTAAATACTGGGGAAATAGTGCACTCAACAAGGTTTTGGGAAAATTATGGTTACCATGTTAACGCTTTCTCCGACAAACATAAAAAAACATGTCCTGAACATCTACACCTCAATGTCATCATGTATACTAAATTTGAGTTCAATTGCTTCAAAATTGTGGACATAGTTCACTCCACAAGAATTTCAAGGAAATATGCTGTTACCATGGCAACACCCTGTTGGCTACAAACAAAAACTGTGCCTTGCATAACTACAACTATAGATCATTATACACACCAAATTTGAAATAAATTGCTTAAATACTGTGGAAGTAGGTCACTCCAAAAGGTTTTGGGAAATTTTTGGTTACCATGGCAACGCTTTCTCCGACAAACATAAAAAACATGTCTTGTACATCTACACCTCACTGTCATCATGTACCCAAAGTTTCATCAAAATTGTATCAAAACTGTAGAAGGAGTTCGCAATGCAAGATTTGCAACAGACCGCCCGACAGCCCGACCAATAACATGCTGATCGATTCCTATATACTGCAAAAGTGGATATTTTCATGCAACTAATTTTTTGTGCTTGGCCGGGTAAGAAGAGTTTCGCGTGTTTTTAATTCCGCGGAATCAAGACATCATGCACAGGAACATATGGCAAGCAAAAATATCAGCATGCTTTTATTTTCGCGCCAGTTTCTGGCTGTGCAAAATGCGCAAAACTTTCAACACCATGAAAATTTCCACTTTTACAGTGACCCCCTCATACACTTCTGTTGCAGAGGATTGTAGAAAATGTATTGGCAAATGAAAGGGTCTACACTGAGCTGAGAATAACAGGATTATAGAAATTGTCCTGCAAAATGAAAGGGGTTTTACACTCAGCTGGGAATAAAAGTGTTACAGAAATTGTTCTGCAAAATGAAAGGGTTTACACTGAGCTGAGAATAAAAAGGTTATAGAAACTGTCCTGCCAACTGAAAGGGTGTACAAAGAAGCTAGGAATAAAAGGGTTATAGGAACTGTCCTGCCAAATGAAAGGGTGTACAAAGTAGCTGGGAATAAAAGGGTTATAGGAACTTTCCTGCAAAATGAAAGGGTGTACAAAGTAGCAGGGAATAAAAGGGTTATAGAAACTGTCCTGCCAAATAAAGGATGAACAAAGTAGCTAGGAATAAAAGGGTTATAGAAATTGTCCTACAATATGAAAGGGTCTACACTAAGCTGAGAATAAAAGGGTTATAGAAACTGTCCTGCCAAATGAAAGGGTGTACAAAGTAGCTGGGAATAAAAGGGTTATAGAAACTGTCCTGCAATATGAAAAGGTTCTACACTGAGCTGGGAATAAAAGGGTTATAGAAACTGTCCTGCCACATGAAAGGGTGTACAAAGTAGCTGGTAATAAAAGGGTTATAGAAACTGTCCTGCAAAATGAAAGGGTGTACAAAGTAGCTGGGAATAAAAGGGTTATAGAAACTGTCCTGCAAAATGAAAGGGTGTACAAAGTAGCTGGGAATAAAAGGGTTATAGAAACTGTCCTGCCAAATAAAGGATGAACAAAGTAGCTAGGAATAAAAGGGTTATAGAAATTGTCCTACAATATGAAAGGGTCTACACTAAGCTGAGAATAAAAGGGTTATAGAAACTGTCCTGCCAAATGAAAGGGTGTACAAAGTAGCTGGGAATAAAAGGGTTATAGAAACTGTCCTGCAAAATGAAAGGGTCTACACTGAGCTGGGAATAAAAGGGTTATAGAAACTGTCCTGCCATATGAAAGGGTCTACATTGACCTGGGAATAAAAGTTTTATAGAAACTGTCCTACCAAATGAAAGGGTGTACAAGGTAGCCAGGAATAAAAGGGTTATAAAAACTGTCCTGCAATATGAAAGGGTCTACACTGAGCTGGGAATTAGAGGGGGATATTTCAGTTATATTTCACATAGAGCAACATATGAATAGGTGTGGACACGAAGAGCATGCGCTTCTAATGTGTACATTTAAGGATTTGCCTTGTTGTAGCAGACCCAGAGATCTCGACATCAGCTTTTATATATCCCAGCGCCAGTTAGATATCTGGGTTCGCTGACCCCAGTCACCCCATTCAGGTACTCGTGTAGAACAAAAGATTCTGTGAGCTCATCAGCGCACGCTCTATTCATACCTCGCACCCGATCGATATTTCCATTGTTCACCGGCACATGTAGTTGACCATGGAAAGGGGCATACATGTACAATGTACCGCTTGACTGCATTCACACAGGTGGATTATCAACCTGTCTGCCTCTCTGTCTACGGGCAAAAAGAATCTTGTTTGGGGCATTACGGGCAAAAAGAATCTCGTTTGGGGGCATTAAAGGCACTCAGAGAATTGCGGAAGGAACGGGTTAATAAGGGAGTTCATATTAGCACATGTCTCATTTGACCCCTACACCACAGACTTTGAAATAACATGGACATGTGTTGTGATCAAGAATTCCTTGTTGAAGCATGGCATCTTCTATTAAATCAATGTTGATAAAAGGCATGGAGAGATTTTGCTAAACAGTGTTGATGAATGACTTACACCTGTACATTCTAATTTAGTCCGAAACACAAACATTGTACTGACATGATTCAGATTCTCATAGTTCCTCGAGAATTCTTCACATTTTAAAGTCAGTGGCAAATACACAGACATTCTCACTTGACCTTTGTTTTGCACATGTGCAAATCACAACCGTGAACTCCCTTACAGTATCACTCTTATCACACCACAACCCGTGGGTCTGTCAGACACATGGAAGAAAAATCGCTACATGACACTTACATCACAAGTTGTTCTCACATCACCAGAAACTCAGCTCAGTGTTGCCTACATCACCTCATGGTATTCACATAAGACAAGGAACTTCAAAAACTGCGAACTCCTCCTGGTTTTATAGAGAACAAAACCAAGTGATTTCCCCCACAGCCCTGGTCTTGCAGCCCCTACCTCCCACCATATGCACACGTGTGAAAAAAGAAATAAACAATTGCAACTGATTGACAAATTGCCCTACATCGACGTAAATAAGCACTGAATTGATCAGTGTTTTAGTAGTAGCCATGATAAAAAAATCATGGGCGTACATACTCGAGCAGGATTCGAACCTACGACCTCCTGATCACCGGACAGGCATCATCTCCACTAGACCACCGAGCTTTCGCCCGACAGCAAGTGTTGGTTCTAATCCTTATATCATGCAGCGGGTACTGCTTTGTTATTCAAATTCATGAAATTCTTCCGTCGAGATGTTTTTATTGCAACTGATTGACAAATTGCCCTACATCGACGTAAATAAGCACTGAATTGATCAGTGTTTTAGTAGTAGCCATGATAAAAAAAAATCATGGGCGTACATACTCGAGCAGGATTCGAACCTACGACCTCCTGATCACCGGACAGGCGTCATCTCCACTAGACCACCGAGCTTTCGCCCGACAGCAAGTGTTGGTTCTAATCCTTATATCATGCAGCGGGTACTGCTTTGTTATTCAAATTCATGAAATTCTTCCGTCGAGATGTTTTTTTTATTGCAACTGATTGACAAATTGCCCTACATCGACGTAAATAAGCACTGAATTGATCAGTGTTTTAGTAGTAGCCATGATAAAAAAATCATGGGCGTACATACTCGAGCAGGATTCGAACCTACGACCTCCTGATCACCGGACAGGCGTCATCTCCACTAGACCACCGAGCTTTCGCCCGACAGCAAGTGTTGGTTCTAATCCTTATATCATGCAGCGGGTACTGCTTTGTTATTCAAATTCATGAAATTCTTCCGTCGAGATGTTTTTATTGCAACTGATTGACAAATTGCCCTACATCGACGTAAATAAGCACTGAATTGATCAGTGTTTTAGTAGTAGCCATGATAAAAAAAATCATGGGCGTACATACTCGAGCAGGATTCGAACCTACGACCTCCTGATCACCGGACAGGCGTCATCTCCACTAGACCACCGAGCTTTCGCCCGACAGCAAGTGTTGGTTCTAATCCTTATATCATGCAGCGGGTACTGCTTTGTTATTCAAATTCATGAAATTCTTCCGTCGAGATGTTTTTATTGCAACTGATTGACAAATTGCCCTACATCGACGTAAATAAGCACTGAATTGATCAGTGTTTTAGTAGTAGCCATGATAAAAAAATCATGGGCGTACATACTCGAGCAGGATTCGAACCTACGACCTCCTGATCACCGGACAGGCGTCATCTCCACTAGACCACCGAGCTTTCGCCCGACAGCAAGTGTTGGTTCTAATCCTTATATCATGCAGCGGGTACTGCTTTGTTATTCAAATTCATGAAATTCTTCCGTCGAGATGTTTTTATTGCAACTGATTGACAAATTGCCCTACATCGACATAAATAAGCACTGAATTGATCAGTGTTTTAGTAGTAGCCATGATAAAAAAATCATGGGCGTACATACTCGAGCAGGATTCGAACCTACGACCTCCTGATCACCGGACAGGCGTCATCTCCACTAGACCACCGAGCTTTCGCCCGACAGCAAGTGTTGGTTCTAATAAAGAAATAAATAAAATAAATAATAAAGAAATAAACAAACAAATAAAAAACTCCTTCCCCTGTAGATGAAGCATGATGGCCTATATAGGTTGACAGTTCATTAGTCATAAATAAAATCTCTGTAAATCTATATCACATATCTATTACAAAATTAGTAAGTGTTCGCAAGAACTGCAATACAAAATGTCTCAACACACTTGTAACTAGGAGCATTTGATTCTTTGGCCTTGAAAATGGTAGTTTAGCTGTCAAATTAAAGCTCTATGTCACTTAGAAGTTGAAATATATTAACAAAACATTATTTATAGCGGCCATTGTGAAAAATCCAAGATGGCGGCCATAAATGTCTCAGGGCAAATGGAAACATTGTTTGTCTGATTGCTTATACTGTAACGTTTCCAAAACTGTATAGTTTTCATACTCTCCACAAAAATCCAATGAAAGTTAAAATTCAAACATAAGGACCGGACTATTAGCCCAACATCAAAAAAAGGTTTTAACACACTGATACTACTAGAAAGTGTGGATCTAACTCCTTGTTTTTTCAGATGGTGTCAGTCTCAAGCTAGCACAAATTTACTAGCATGTTCTCATGGAATAATACAACTCTACTGCAAGGCTATCATATTGTGTGAAAGCGACTGCAATCAATAGCCATGGAGATTTTATGTGTGAAAAAAAAAAAAAAAGAAATCCAGAATTTTATTCACTCACCTCAGAGCACAATTGACTTTTGATGGATATGTGATTTCATTCTGCTTTTGTTAATTGGTACAAGTTAAGAAATTGGACAACTGTTATCCTCTGATAATGTGTGAGGTTGATTCCCAACCTATAAGTTACCTTATTGTTGTGAGCTCGCTGGATGTACTGGAAGTAGTTTGGTGCAAACTTGAGGAAGGAGTGGGCTTCTGATCTGGACATCTGTTTCAGAATCAGTCGGTCATCTGTAACAAAAAAAAAAAAAAAAAAAAAAAAATATATATATATATATATGTATACATCAGCATGATATGAAATTAAACGGAAATTTATCATGATATATTCTCCAAACTGTTCAGCTTGTCAAACCTCATGTACATGTATTTTCCAGATTCTTGTGGCATTAGCTCTTAGCTTGCCAAGGAATTTGCTGACATGTGTATCCTTAAGTGCCGAGTGCGTTCTAGAACAAGACATTGACACCATGCAAAATATCAAAGTCAAGATTCTACCAAATGTTACTTTGCCACGTGAGATACACAGACATCCATTCACATACACAAATACACACATTTACACACACACATACAACAACAAAACAAGATGGCATATCAAACACTGACGAAATAAATTTGTTTCAAAGGAAGAGATAGAAGACAGCCCCTGATACTTGCATGCCACAAAATGATAGGAAAAGCTGAACGTCTTTACTCTCCAAGTGGAAAAAGTGACTTTTTATCATCTATCTGAATAATCAGTGGTACATGCTATCACTGACGAAGCAAAATATTCCAATTAATACCTCTCAGTACCCCTGAATAGTGTGACACCCCACAATAACTACAGATATGCATCTATCATAGCCAGTTTGTTGAAATGTGCACACAACTCTTGATTTGGGTTCCATAGTACCACCAATTGGCATAAATACTAGACACAAATGAGAAAAAAAGTTTGGCTCACCTAATGTCTTCATGAACTTTAATCCAGACTTGCCACCTCTTGCAACCCACTGCATGCATCGTGACAGTGACCTGATGTAGACATCTTCCCCAATGGGAAAGATGAGTTTGCGCAGTTCCTGGAATTGGGCAGCAAAGTACACTCCACAAAAGAACTGCGTGTTGGTCTGGTCTGAGAACTCTGCCAAGAACACAAATAGGATTTCAAAGCAAGAAGCGATGAGAGAAAAGCAAAGTTACCAGTTGCAAAAAAAGACAATAACTTGTGATGGTTTCAGTGGAAAGATGTGGAGGTGGAGTGGCGAAGCAGACAAGAGTGTTCACATTTGAAACACATGAACATAACATAGGTTTGTGGGTTTGAGCCAAACAAAGCTTGTCAGGTTTGCCTTTCAGCAAGGCACTTTATCCATGATACTGATCTCCACCCAGGAGTATAAATGGGTATCATGTAGGATGAGAATAGTTGATCAGCAATATGCACATTTGTATGCTGCCCAGGCAGTGGAGAAAGAGCACAATCAGTGCTGGTTGTAAAAATAGTATCCAGTGATTGGGGTAATAACAGTCTGTAAAGCGCATTGATGTTCTTCACAAGTCTGAACTGCACTATATAAAGACTAGCTATCATTATTATATTTATTGCCATGGTACCACACAATTACAACATTAAGATGGTATGATGATTTGTGCAACTGTGTACATCATCACAACATAATGTTCATTTATGAATGAAATTCAAATTTGGTAACTACTCCAGTAACACAAGTATGAAATCTTATAGGAAAATGCAGTAGTGTGCCGGTACAAAGCTGTTCCACAGCAGTGGGATACATATAGGCCTACTTACGCAGTTCAATGTGTGGAGTGATTTGATCATCAAGTTTGTCATCTGTGCTGAGTTTGTCTGTGTAGAAGGTGAGAAAAGGGATGATATTAATAGTAACAATAGTGATAGTAATAATTGCCATCATAATGACGATCAAAAGTATAATAATTGGTACCATCATGAAACTAATCAGTGCTTTTACTAGGGCTAATAATGACAACTTTAATAATACTAATAATGCTTATAATCTATAATATGCCACTTAAACTTTGAAAAATGAAGGTGATTAGGCTTTACACATCATGAAGTACAGGCCTCCTAAAATTGGTACAACTAGTATGTGTAAATTTCCATGTCTTCTTTTTTTGTTGAAATAGAAAATACATAAAAATCAAGACAGATCCAAAGACCTGGCAAGGTGATATAATGTACACAAAAGAAAAAAAATGGCAAAAATAAAACAAAACAAAACCCAGAAATTCTTTGGGCTATGAGCATACCTTTAAAAGGTAACAATTTGCATCTCTGTATCAAGTTCCAATGTATATTGTCCACAAAGTATACGTACCTTGACCATCCTCTTCCAGGGCTTCTGATGCTGGTAGCATCACACCCCAATCATCCCTGCTCGAGGAGGGGCCAATGAGCCCACCACTGGCTGATTTGGTCCTCTGGAACATTAACACACCTTGGCTGATTTTACCTGGTAAACAATAACAGCACCATCAGTATATGTATATAGCATTCAAACCAGAACATCTTCAC
Organism: Diadema setosum; assembly: GCF_964275005.1. Lineage (NCBI taxonomy): Eukaryota > Metazoa > Echinodermata > Echinoidea > Diadematoida > Diadematidae > Diadema > Diadema setosum. Next base: position 16,217,350 of record NC_092706.1, read on the forward strand.
CTGTGCTACGGAACATAAAGGAAGAATTGCATGGTTAATCTTTATGGTGGAACCTATTTTTTGTCACTGAAAGAACGGAGTTTAACAAAAACAGAGAGAAATTGACATATTATACACAATATTTAGCAGATGATTTCATAGAGTAGCATCAAATAATACACTTTGCTTTCACACGAGAATGGTTTTGTGAAATTCAACTCTCACATTCATGACCGTACAGGTATAAGCAACTTCAAGAAACTGGACAAACCAAACTGACCACAGATAGAGCACTTTCACTGAATGTGTGTCAAAAGGTGTTCATAGTTGACATTCTTTGATTAGCAGTTTTGAATATTTATGTTTGGTTCAGGTATCAAAGAAAATAAAAAAGAAAATTGATGTACGTTTTAATTGGCCAATCTTGCGGGACAAGTCCTTAGTCTCTGGTCCAGCTGCTGCCCCTCCCTTGCTGTCCCCGCCCATCTTGCGGCGAGTGGCAGGACTGTTCTGACCAGAGGCTGCATTGCTGCTCCCTCCTTGGCCTGACCCTAGGGACATGTTTCCAGGAGTCAACTGACCTGGTGCCTGCTGCTGCTCATATATCTTGGTCTTGTACTGCTCAGAACTTTGGGTGAGAAGCAAGTACAACAATTAGTCATAATAACTTGTGTGATGTATGTTATCATAGACTGCTGCTAGTAACAGTGTATTAACAGCACTTTTTTGTGCTAAAATGGGTCAAAATTCAGAGTGCAGTTTTTACACCATTACAGCCAATAACTACTTCAGGTCTGCATATAGTGTACAGACAATGTTCACTAATGTGTACAATCTACCATTCTCAGCTTTCCTGTGGATGGTTAGGATAATTGAATGTTCAAATAAAGATACATGGGAGTCATTTTAATTACTCGAAATTTAATTGCACATCACGGAATTGACATTAGCAATACCACTTGGAACATCCATGGCAAGCCATTCTATCTTAGGTATGTAGAGCTAATGGAAGAAACATCTTATCGGCAGCATCAATGTTCTTTCATACTCTCTACCCTTCCTCGAGCCTTCACGTAATCCCATATATTGATTGTATATCACTTATGCATCACTACCAGGTACTTATTTCTTTGGTAAAACATTTTTGTGTTCTGTGTTGACAAAGTCGACCATTTTAGCAGTAGTGGTAGCAGAAGAGCATGCCTGCTGTTTTCTGCTTGCAGTGAGCTGCCTGCTGGTGAGAGGTGACTCACTTTTTTTCTCTTACTCGGTCATACCTACACCGAATGTTAACGAAATAATTTCCTCTTTGATAGGCATTCTACTGTATATTTCCTTCTTTTTTATGGCACAAAAATCAACACATTCTCTCCCCCAAACATTTCACTCAATTCAACCAACATGTCGCCAGTTTCTTTGCCTGTTACATAGTAGTATCAGCACTCGTCTTTGGGCTGTCATTTTATTTTTCCCCCCAATGGCTGGAAGAAGGGGTGCAGTTAATACACCATTAATTACGGTAAGTGAAACAGAAGAACCATCCTACTAGGCTTTAACCCCCTCACTTAATACTTATTGCCCAGCAGCATAACCCAACTGTGCAGATAGTTATTGAAGTAGTAGAGAGAAAACTGAGACTCTTACCATCATACACACATGGCATCTTAGATATCATTGTCACGTGTCATTGCATGTAACTTCACCAATAGTCCTAAGCTCTAAAATATTACCAGGGCTTCCAAACAATTAGTCATGTGCCTCAAAGATTACAAATGAACCAAAATGTTAAGAAACAATTAACCAAACTCTATCACTGATTCATATTACAGCCACTAAATGGCCTTCAAGTGGATGATTCATTTAGATTTGTCCATTAGTTTTTGTCAGTTACATTACATGTCAGTAAATATTTCTAGAGGACCATGAGGTCAGGCCATAATGACACTAGAAATGTCGCAATGGGAACTGGTATGTCTCCGCCATAATACATGGTTCTCCCAATACGTCTAGAGTATGCCTTGACAATGTGAGACGACAGTTTCACATTACTGGCCAAAAAAAAAAAAAAAAAAAAAATTAAATGACATGCTTGTCATAAAATGTTGAGTGTTTACTTATCTTTTTTTGGATGGATGACTACATTGTTTAAAGAGAGGGAAGGATGGACGGACGGACAGAAGGAAGGACAGACAGATGGATGGATGGAAGGATGGATAGATGGAAGGATGAAAGGATGAAAGGACAGGCAGATGGCAAACAACCCGAAAACATAATACCTCAGGCGACACTTCATGGAGGAGGTATAAAAACTACATGCATGAATTGTTGAAAAAACGGTGGAGACTTTGCCACAGATTTTCCTGTAACTTGGAATAAGAAAAAGGGGACCAAAACATGAAAAACATGATTTATTTTGAAAAGCAATCGACTGCCATTCCAAATTGTTCAGTCAGGAGTGATTATGTGTACATGAGAGAGCAATGAACTACAGTACTTATGATCATTATGAGCAATTTGCCACAGGACTTATAAGGGGATGGCTAGTAACTGATCAGTGGGAATCAGTGGGAATGCTGGGGGATGATTGTTCCAATCCTTGTGGGATTCATTTAAGAGTACATTATATATCTATTGTTGTGTGAAAATTACTTGCTTCAGAATGGTCTCATATTCAAGTAATGTGCAGTTTAATGTTTCCAGGTTAGCATGCCTGTACAGTGATGGGGCATTTAACTGCACATTGCTTGAATATGAGACCGTTCTGAAGCAAATAATAGAATAGGCAATCCTTGGAACTCACCTCAGAGCGTAAGCAATGATGGAGCTTGGCTCTTGATCATAGATTGTGATCGGTACAATGGAGCATGGTGGAAGCAAGTGATGCTGATCAGCTGGACTGTACGGTAGGGAAGGTTAGATGTCATGGTGGGACTAGTATAACAAATACCTCAAGCTTTTTCTAATCAAGAGGATCAAATATATATCTCCACTATTGTGTACATAATACAAGTTAAGCTTTTCCACCATTGAATAGAAGCTTGTTTTGAGTATTTCACAAAGCCGTATTCTTTTGCATCAAATTAAGCAAAATGTCCAAAAATAAAAAATACTGGCACAAAATTAGGTGAGATATTCTACCTGAAAGAAACAGTTGTCTTGTGTTCAGAAATTGACATTAAAGAAAATACACAAATCAGGAAGAAAGTTGGGCAAGTTAAAAAATATTTGAAGAGAGATAAATTCATTCTGTGGATTGGGAGTCAGGTAACATAGCATGGTATGGGAGCTTAAGAACAATTGTCCCTGTCACATGTGCATGATGTTCCTTCATTTAATATTCCCCTGTACACACAAAGAACATGACATTGCTTGTATAAATTTTGAAGAACTCTCTGTTCTCTGTCATCCAGAATGTGTAATAAACAATCATCAACACATTTCTTGAAAATATGCATGACAAAAACACATCTCAGCTGTAGGCCTGCAGTGTAGACAACTCTTTTGATGCTGCCCCTAAAAACTGTGCTGGAAAACTTAGAGACATTCATATACTTTCATGGTACCTGTTTATGATTGTGCAAACTTACACTGCTCTATCAGGGTTAAATTCACAGCATTCACAGAATCTTAATTTTTCCTTGGAGTTTACAATCCTCCATAAAATACAAAACAAAACTAAAAACAGACTACAGTCTTTTGTAATTTCACCAAGTAAACCCAGCACAATGTGCATGCCAGTAATTGCCATCCTTATTGACTTGCAATTCTCATTAATCCCCAGTACTGAAATTCATGTTATCTTCTAGCAACAGATCAGAGCGCAAACTGACTCTGTGCGAAGGAGCTATACTTACAATGGTGTTTCAATCTGGGTGGACTCGTGTGACGTTAGGAACTGGTTCAGTAGTTGCTTGACTGCCCCAGGTTTGGTCTTGGCTGGGCTTCGCTGGTCTGAGTAATCCACAGACTGGCTAAGGGAAGATGGAACAGGGCTGACTGGATCATCAGCTAGTGTTGAATAAAAAGGGGCAAACAAACATTGAATTAGAAAATTAAAAGCACAACACAGAAGTTTACACTGACACAATAAAAACAAAATGCCACATAGATATGGACTGCTTTTGGGGTACAGGTACAGCCTGTATCTCTACTCCATGCAATGACTTGTTTGTTTGTGTGTTCATTTCCATCTAAGAAGGTGGCTGGATAACCCATATTCAGCTACGTCAAGCTGGTCTTCCATGGGGTCCAGTTGGATGTGAGGTGGGACCACTTCACCGGGTTAAACACCCTGCTCTTTGCGATGGATGAATGAAGCGGGATCTTTTATGTGCATGAGTTGTGACTCTCTCATACACGGGACCTCCATTTTATGTCCTATCCGAGGGACAGAGTGTTTTGCCTCTTGTTAGAGGGGACGGTATGCTTACACACAACATTGCTCAGTCCAGACTCGGGTTCGAACCCAGGCCGCCTGATCGTGAGGCAGACGCGCTACCGACTGAGCCAACTCACCAAAGAGCTTGCTCCAAGGATTAGACAGGACGTAACATGAAGTTCTGGTTCAGATCCCAAGGGAAAAGAATATCAACAATGCTGCCTGCAATAAAAGCAGTCCATATCTGTTTTATATACCAAATAGATATCGATGAAATTTTACTAAATTAATTGTGATTGCACTGGCTAGTTCACACATCAGATGCTGCCATAGACATTTTGCGTTGCCACTGCAATAGGACAAGGGCTACCTCTCATACTATGGAAATAATACTAAAGGGCGGTTTGTACTATGAGGCTGATCAATAAATCAATTGCTGAATTTATGACCATGATATCAACCAGCAGAACCAAGGATTCACCAAATGAGGTATGTAAAAGTGGTGGCCCAACATCTGTTTCTGGGGGCCACCAGAAACAGATGTCGCTCCACCACTTTTTATGAAATGATACATTTTCGTGGCCTGATCAGGCCATCAAAAGTTTGTGAGCATGTACTTTTTTTATATGCTGCTGTTTTTGTTGAAAGGGGAAGAATAACTTGTGCCTGATAACTGCATGCATATCAGCCAGCCAAGTTGCCAGATTGCTGTCTTCATGGCCAAAGTCAGTCTACATGTGTATGTTATATTTGGTGGCTCAAAAGTTGGTATCGAGCCTTGAATTTGTACATGTACTAGCATGCAAATATGCAAACTGTTTTAACATTATGACACTTTAATTGCTGTTACATGACTGAAACTCTCCACTTTAAGTATTTGTCTTGAAGACCTCTGAAGTACTAATCTTTCTTCATCTATTTTTTAAATGAAGGTCTCCCATTTGCTAAACTTCTGTACATCTACAGATAACATGTTAGATGTTTACTTACGTGGACCTGATGTGGTGGTGGAATCCCTCTCATTTAAGCTGCATAGACTGTCTCTCTCTTCATCATCATTACCTCTGCAATTCTCACCAACATCCACTCCGTCCGCATCATCTATACCAAGAGTGTCATCATCTCTCTGCCCACTGGTGTCTCTAGAAACACTGCTTGATCCACTCGCCTCTAGGTCAGCCCCTAGGTGAACAAAGCGACAGGAAGATAATGGAGAATATGTCTCAGAAAACAAATTACTTTTGAATTAACCCTATTCTAACGGGGGGGGGGGGGGGGGGGTCAAATTGACCCCCCCCCCTCGACATTTCGCGCCACGATTCCGCAACGCGCAAAGATTTTGCCGCGGGGTTTTGTGACTTTTTTCATTGAAGTCTCCCGCATATTTTGAGACCAAATTTGCGACGTCCGGGTACACCGTTCTGAAGTTACGCAATGTTTTGCATATGCATGTCAACCCAAAACAGCTCAAATTCATGATTTTGTGTGCAAATCCAATGCAAATTGTGTTTTTTTGTTTAATTGATATGAATTAGATTATTTCAACTTTTAACCATTAAAACCATTAAAATTAATCAATTCTAATGTAGATCAGCTTGGAAAAGTGCCTGCAACAAATTTTGGCAAAAAAACAATAGAAAACAAAATGTCGAAAAAACAATAGAAAACAAAATGTCGAAAAAACAATAAAATACATAAGAAATTAACAAAACAATACAAAACAAAAGAAACTGACTTTGATTGCGCAATTTTTTTATAGGAAAGTTGTTCGATATGTCTTGAGGAACTCTGACACAAAAATTTAGCAATCCTTCAATCTTTTTAATGGAGTTATAGGTGAAAATATGATTTCATGCGTTAATTTGCATAATTAATTTATTAAAAAATATAAAATCAAATTTTTTCTATTGTATGACCATATAATCTTGTAGTTGACATCCGGCTCTATGTACAGGCAAAATTTTGCGGCGATCGCGTGATCGGCGGCCGAGATCTGAAGGGGGGGTCAAATTGACCCCCCCCCCCCCCAGTAAAAACTTGGTCTCAAATAGCCCAGTTAGAATAGGGTTAAAGTTGTAATACAAAAGCAGCAAGTCAGTGAATATTAAAGTTGAAATGGGGGGGGGGGGTGGTCATATGTACCAGGAGGTGATATAAAAATGGTACAATATGTGACTCATCACCATAAAAGCTGTATCAAGACCCTTATCTCACTAGGAAAGCAATCATGGTGACCATGGTAATCTGTGAAAAATTCACATCTCCATCTTCATTTCTAGCCTGTGTGGCGATTACACTACAGCTTCTCTATGTCAACCTGCACTAAATAAAGGCAATAGTGCTGTGAGCAGAGCGACTCACACTCATGCTACAATTTCAATCAACTGGGAAATAAATGGGGGTGCATGTACAATGTGCAAGGTTGAAATTCTTCACTTAGATACCAGGCTGAGTGTCATACCAAAGTGGATGTGCAGCATGTTGTTGTACCCCTATATCTTAGCATTCTAGAAGAACACAAGTTAAAACTTGTCATGGAATTGAACTATTAAGTTAGTCATCCATTACAGTAAGAGGATGAAATGTATATAAATTGTAAGGAAACTGCCTATGAGCAAACTACACATCAAATTATATCAGACAAAGATCCAATTTCATGATTTGCAATGACTGCAACTACTTGCACAGTGAAGCAACTGTAAATGAAAACTGAAGATATATGCGACCCGCTACAACAAAATGATCCTAAAGTCGCGTGAGGTCGATTATTTGAAAATTGCATGATATAATCCCCTAATCTTTCTGCTTTACATTGATATATAACACATTTTATAAAAATAATCGGCTGCGGAGATATCAATGTTTAAAAGAGAGCATGTCGAGACGTCTGGAAAATCACTGTTTCGAGAAAAGCGCCCTTAAAGTCTTCCTTTCGACGCAATCGCGATCAAGAGACACGCAAGTCAGTTTTCACCTCTGGACAATAGAAGGTAAGCCCTAGCAACCCCCGAAGAGTTCATTCAAGCACATCAGCGTCGGCGGTCTCCTCACCAACCAATCAGTGACCAGGATGTGAGAAGCGGCTGAGCACAGCGCACCCCTCCCGCATGCACCAGTCGACTGGGCAGTGTGCGAGCTTCACGCTTCAGTTAGCAGCAAGCAGCAAACTGACCAATGAGATCACTCTGGTCGTTGTTAGGGGCGGAACCTATCTGTGGCGCTCAATCCAAATTTCGGAACCAGTTTCTGCTTCGTTGAAACGCCAAAAAAACATGGCTCAGAAAAACGTTATTTTTTTAATCTTTCCTTTGATCATTTTGCTTCAAAATTTCGACAGATGATAGAAGACATGTTAGACTCCAATAATATATCAAAATCAGAAAATCGTAAGTTTTGACCAATTTTAATGCTCTGACTTCAAACTCGATTTTCACGGCTTCGACCGTGCGCGACTTTAGGACCTTTTTGTTGTAGCGGGTCACATATACTTGTGTATATGTGACGAAAAGAATTTTGTCCAATGTCTTTGTCGAGTGCATCAATTTCTTTCATACATACTCCGTTCCCGTTGTGTAATAACTGTCAAAGTGAACATTTTCATGAGTGATGGGAGCTGCTTTCACTGCTCTTGAAATATGCTTTAGCCATTGCTACCATGGTAGAGCTATGAATATACCGCTTTTAATGTGCTCATGAAGCGAGTGTAACGCACTCACTTTCAAAGTTTGGACATGTTCAAAATTTTGTGCTAAAAATGGTGATGGTGGCAACCCTTCATGCTTCTGAAACACTCAAGATATGATGGAGAAAATTTGAAGCACTCAAGCCACAATATGTCACTCTTTGTTGTTTTTTGAGGATTGTAGCGGAATTGCTTTCTAGTGAGATGGGGATATGTACGCTGGTAAATATCAATTTCCTATTCTTTTTTTATTTTCTAGATTGTAAGGTCTTAGCTTCCATTGATGTATAAAATGTATCACTTTATCAATTTACCTCCATCAGGAATGGTATAAAAGCCAGTCCCCCAAAACACAGCTGTGTGCTGGGCTCTGAAGTTTTGATGAAGTCAAGTGTGAAGGAGACTATGCACTCAAATACATCCAATGCATGTCTACATACAGAATTGGTATTACAGCAATATGTGTCTGCCCCCCCTCCAAAAAAAAAAAAAAAATCATAATAAAAATAAAAAATCAACAAATCAACAAACTTGAAAAGTGACTTGTGTAGAAGATATCCCCCTTCCCCTCCCCTCCCCCAAGAAAAAGGGGGAAACAAATGGTGAATAACTGATTAATTGCAGCACAAAAGTTTCATGCAAAGCAATGCAAAGCATACTCACTGCGTTCTGTTACTTGCTGGTCACAGTCAACCCTCAACTTTGGACTGGACTGTTGCTGCGGTGAACGCCTACCAAGTGGAGATCCTCGTAAAAAGTTGAGGGAACCTCGTGGGGAGACTAGTGGATCAACAAAAAGTTGGATACCTATTGGTATTGTGAATTCACCAATGCACTCATTTTTTGCATGTGATATCCTTTTTTCTTTTCAGAAAGAAAATTTTATACTAAAATCTACTACTCAATGAAAATTAACTGTTCTACTGTTACAGATACACACTCATTCAGATCTTCACTTCCAGTTCTAATCTAGCTGTGAGAATAATCAACTGAAATGTAAGTACAAACTTAAATGAAAGCTTTATAGAAGAACATACAACTGGTATACATATAAACTTTGGGATTAAAAACTGATTGGAAATTATTGTGGTTAGCTTCATGCAAATTATCACATGCTACTATTTCTAATTCAGATTTAATTTCTAAAGGCACGAGTAGCTACAAAAATATTTTCTAAGACCTTAAAATTTTAAGAGTTTACACTAGACACTAATAGAACTGAGTGGATATGCATATTATTTCAGATGATACAATTTTTGTAGGCAGAGAAAAAAAATCTATAACTACAGACAATCATGCACTTTTTTCTACTGGTAGTATAAACTATAATCATGCATGTCTTAAATGTACTTGCTAAGTGATCTACTACTATCATCTACAATCATGCAAAGCTTGTATTTGAATATCTTTGCTAAATATTCTACTTCTATCAACTACAATAATACACTTAAATGTCTGCTGAATGACTTAAATAAATTGAAACTTGATGTATACAATTATTTGAAGGCTAAATCGTTCCAACATATAAAACAGCAGGAGAGCAAATCACAGTGTATTTTCACAAGCAGCTTTTACAATGTATGCTAAATAATCCTATAAATTTTGAATGCTTCATAATATAATATCTATGGCAAGTCAAGTCCAAGGATTAAATTGTAGCATCTGTCGCATCCTGATCATTTGGCATGATTTGAAACACTGCAATATACAGTCAAACTTGCCTGGGGGGGGGGGGGGGGGGCATCTGCTGTATACAGCCACTACCCCCCCCCCCCCATCCCGAGAAAAGCCATGTTACAGACCCAGTCTATAGCAACCACCTACCTAATGGCCACTATTTTTCTCCCCTTTTTTTTTTGTCCCTGTTGGGTGGCTGATTTAGACAGGTTTAACTGCACTTGATGGGCATTGCAAATCTTACATGGTAAAACTTTTCTTTTTTTTTTCTTTTTTTTTTACTACAACTTGCAAATAAAATAATCTGAAATGCACCTTTCAGTAGCATTGCTCCTTTTAGTAGCATTGCTTTGCATTTTAAATACTGCTGCAAAATAAAAGCTCTCAAGTTTTAATCTGTGGAGCACTTAATAACAAGAAATCATCAATGCATCTCAATGCTGTTACTTCACAATGTCCCTCTCCCTTTTCACTTTGTATTCTGCAAAGCAATGATTAGAGAGGACAAAAAGTAATCACTTGTAGGGGTATTATATACCGACAAGAAAACATGCATGAAATGGTTTGATGTGTTTTGAGATTAGTATACCTGTAGGAAAGGTAGACATGGGTCAGAGTGGTGAGTTAATGTGTTAGAACCATGCAATGTGGTGTAGTGGGTAAAGAGTTGGTGTTGTGCCATTTGAATTCCTGTTCTACAAATTATCTCGAAATTTCCTCTCACACATATGGAATTTACAATGTCACTACTCAGATTTAATAAAAGTATTTTTTTAAAATGGCTCATTGTCGCATTATTGCTGTGTTACTGGCAGTTGTCTAGCATTAAGTCACTGTCCCTTGTCAAAGTGAATGAAGTCTGCTATATTTTCAAATATTCTACTTTATCATTAACCAGATTTTTATTATTATTATTCTCATTTTTATCATTATTATAGCTCTGATCTAATATCAGTTTTGAAGAGTGGAATCAATGTACACATGTCAGAGTTTATCATACAAAGCAATTGAGAAATGGTTTCAACTATCTGTATCACTGTTTATCCCGTGGAACCTATAATTGTGAGTTACCCATTTGATATCGGGTTTTGCCACTGAATCAAAATCTTCCATATAATTTTTACTCACTCTCTGCATTGGTGCTACTATCATTGTCAGGGTTAATGTCAACCTCACTATCAGATTCACCAAGTTGCCTATCCTCTTGACTGGTGTTGGTAATGTCTGATGTCTGTAATTTATCACTGAGACCCTCTACTGAGCTCCCCTTGCCAGGTGCAAAGTCTTCCACTGTAGTATTGAGTCTACAGTCTGCCTGGTTTTGATTGCTAGTGTGCCCAGATTTGTCATCCTCCCCAGTCTCAACCCTAGATGTAGTGGGGACGGGACCAATATCTCGTGATGACAACTGGCCTTGCTGGGCCGCGTTGGACTCGAGGCCTGCCACAAGACCCGGCGAGATGCCGAACTTGGTAAATTGCCGGGGTTCAGAGGTGATCAGATGGGGGTCACCAAGACATGATACTGTGCAAAGGAAGAAGAGGGAGTGATGGGATACAAGGAGAGGATTTGGGTAGGGAGGCACAAGGCATACCATCACATAGGGGCAAACTCAGCTACAGACAGACACACAAATACAATCTAAAATGAGCTAGCACCTTCACTCTTCACATGTAATAGTAAGAACAAACAAACAAACAAACAAACCAAGAATGGAAGAGATAGAAAACTGAAACAATATGACAGAGCATACAGCAATCACTAGCAAAAAGATGCACTCGAAGAATAATCTAAACTGATATCTACTAGCCAGCTATCTTTGAAACCAACTGCAAACAATGCTTTTTTTTTGACAAGGGTCATTCAACATTATGATAATCCTCATGAGCAACATAGGGTAGCATTGTACTAAATGACCACAATATGGGTAAAATCATAAAAAGATGTTTTGCAAATTGTTCATGGACTCAAGAGTTTATCATGAAAATGTGGCAAAAACATGCATCAAGGACCAATATGATACGAAATGGTCCATCTAATCAAATCTACAAAAAACCCTATAAACAAAAAAGAAATCTCCTAGATGATTGCAAAATGCATTCAACTGAAAATAGAAATACAATTTGCTATTTTTATAGTCTTTGCCAGAATCAATGGACTAATATATCACAACTCCACAGCCATTCCTTTTTCTTTTTTTTTTAAGGCTGCTAAACTGCAGAGAAGGGTATACTGATGAACAGCGATAAATATATATATATATATATATATATATATATATACTTTGGTACCAGAAATGAACATTTGCAAATATCATTCATGCTAAATCAACTTGAAACAATACATTCTGCATAATAAAATCATAATTTCTTACAGTTTGGGTGACAAAAAAAGCTGAACAAAAAAAACACCAACTCATACATAATGAGGTGAAAATAACAACTCATACATCACAAGGTGAAAGTATGTAGCTCTTCCTTTACATGAGAAGTTCTAATTCTAAAGCATATATACGAGGCAACATCAAAATGGCCAACAGCAGTCAGAGCAAGCAATCTAGCTGAAAAGGGGAATGATTTTTAATTCCACAATTCAACCAAATAGAAGCTACATCTATCATCTCCAGGAGGTTGTAACACTGATTCAAAGACTATCAAGGAATGTAGTATGAAATTTGGGATGTTGCTTACACAGGGTTGCTATTTTGAAACAAAAACAAAAAAAGTTACCATAGTATACACACAAGAGATCACTTACAAAATGAAACTAAACTCAATCATTTTTCTAGGATATATGGTGAATAAGTTTCAACAACAATTACAAATGGATCTAGAATGAGTTTGTGCACAGATATTTAGTATTTCAGAACCACATGTAGTTCAAGGAAGAGAACCCAGTGCATATTAGTGGTATTGGGCAAATGTGCAATATATCATTTTGAGTATTGTGTCGGCAGAAAGAACATACAAAAAACAATGAAATCGTGCATGGACAAAACATACAACTTGCATTGTTTTTGTGAACAGTGTTTATGCTTGTGTTCATTTCCACAAGGGAAAATTCCATGCACTGTAATGAATACACACAAAGAATAAGATACAAATTGTTCTGAAAACAGAAATCATATCTCATTTTGTAAAATGCTGTGCTTTTTGGTGGTTGAATTTGAAATGATTGAGTATTTCATCCATTGAGTGATTTTCTCTCATTTATGTGGAAAATGAGAAATTGCAAAACACAGCAATACAAAAGATAAAAAAGTGCATGTAAACACCATTATCTAAGATGCATACTAAAGAAATTTGACTAAGCAGATTTAATCATGTGCTGAACATTGAACCAAAATGCAAAGTGTAAGAATAAAGTATATAAAACAGATGATGACAAAACCATGTTTCTGTTACCATCACTATCCTCCCTCTCACGGAGTGTTGCAATGGATGTGGGTTGGGAGGATCCACCACTTCCCTGCCTTTCAGTGGAAGATTCTGGCTGGGGGAGGTTGATGAACACTGGGCTGGACTGTTCCATTGGAAGCGTGGGTGTTAGTGGAGGTGTTAGTCCGAAAGGAAAAGCAGTTTTAGACTGCAAGTACATAAAAAGGCAATTCATCCATCAACACTGAAAAATGAAATATACTGTAATCACAGTAATACAGGTGCAGCTCATATACATGTATCTATGAGCGGAATACGAGATCAATACTCAGTTTTTGGCATTATGGCTTGATATCGGTAACAGCAAACATCTGGCGGATAACATTTAGATAACAACCTTAACCTCATGAAGTATTGCACTATTTTTGTTGCACTAGTAGCACTTGGGTTCATTTCTCAGATGTCCAGAGATTGGGCTAAAAAAACCCCCCAAAGCAATGACTTCTTCCTATCATAAATCCTTACATTCTTGGTAGCAGATGAAGGGGTTCCCCCATCAACATCCGTGGAAAATTTGCGACCAGACATCGGTCCCTCCTTTCTCCTCTGCTTCTCCACCTCCTTCTCCTGCTGCAAGAAGTCATGGAATCTGTAACAAAGCATGTGAGAATGATTTGACATGAACCCAGTACTGGATAGAGCCAGACTTGTCATTCAGCACAAATGAATCTTAGCAACAGTATTGATAGTGCTGCAATATGCAAACATAATCAAACAGATAATGGCACAGGTGCCAGAAAAGCCACATACAGGAACTCAAGAAAACCTGAATGTACATCCGATTCTGAAATATACACACACATTCCATACTGCTTTTATTCCAGAAATGCACGTATACATATGCATATAAAGAAGGGTGCTGGCAGAACCACACTAGTTCCATTAGAGCTGCTTTAAAGGGGCATTTGATCACATAATGAAAATTGTTGGAAATTGTGATGAACACATGTGTGCCATGTGTTGCCCTCATTCCCTTGTTTAATTTTGAGACCATAGACAAATCTTACTTCAAAATGCATGTTTTGATGGCGGACCACTCTACTAAATATTCACCTAGCTAATATAGGTGAGAAGAGAAGAGGGTAATAGTGTGAAGGTAAGGTTTGCACACAGGGTGTTCTCTAGTGGATATTCAATGAGAGACACGGGCTCTCTACCTCTTTGCAAAACAGAGAACATGACGAAATACAGCAAAAGGGATCTCCCAGTCCCTCTGCAAACTAAATCTGGGACCATCAGGGCCATTCAATGGACGTCTATGAGGTTGAGAGTGTTTAAAACTCCATTGTTGTTGATAGCGAACTGTTAGGGAGGTCCAGATAAACACTTTATTTTGTTTGGAATATATTTCAGTAAATGCCATGTGTGATCACTTGACTGGTATATGAAGCAACCCAAGTAACATCAACCAACATAAAAAATCAAACACAGGATAATGAACTTACATTTGTATATCCCCCTCCCAAGATAAAATGAAAGAAAAGTCAAACATACTACTGCGATACCCTCATTCAGTCCTCCCCCCCCCCCCCCCCCCCCGATAGAACCAGAAAACAGATAGAACCAATGAGATAGTGGAGGCAGGTAACAGGATGAATGAAACATGAGATATAATGTAGAAAGAGGTAGCATAAATACAAATACAATGTACTTATTAAAAACCAGAAGCAAGAGCACTTGAATGAATGTGGATCGGGAACAACAAAAGTTGGTATGTTTGATGTGGTTAGTCCCAGGTCTGTACCTTGCTGACTTTTTATCGTGAGCTTACCTTGAATTCCAGGCAAAGATGATCTCACTCAGGACTCGCTTGGTGATCACTATGGAGTCTTCAATGTCTAGTAGCTGGTCCTCTTTTGAAATGTTACAATCTGTTGAAAATTAGGCACATCGTATCAGGCTGGTCTTAACCAGACCAAAAGCTTATTCATGGACGAAATGTGGATGAATTCTATGAACAGAATTTTTCTGTAACACAATGCTCAGATAGGATTACCATCCTATATTGCTGAGTTTGTGCTCTTTCAACAATGTTAAGATGTACATGAAGTAAATGTATATCAGAATAATAGGATTGAAAAAGACCTGTAGGGTAAATACTAGAAGCACAAAATGGGATTTTATTTAAAGAGATAGTCTAAGAGATAAACGAATAGATTAATCTAAAAGACAGGGATAGAGAGAGGGAGAGAGAGAGAGAGAGAGAGAGAGAAGGGGGAAGAGAGTAGGAAATATGGGCGGGTTCATGCACAACTAGTGGAGTAATCTGTGTCATACAACTGTTCTGCAAGATGTGAGACAACTGCAAATGCACATGAACAATGCACCCCTCTAAGTGAGAGTAATCATGATAATAGTATCAATTTAAAAAGTGCACAACCTCTGTACATATATTCTTAACTGCTGCAAGAGCTCTTGATATGTTGTTAACTCTGATCATAGTAAGAACTACTTGCAACCTTTTCCTCTGCATTTTTTGTCCTGTAAGGAACAATGTTTTACCATCACTCTTCTTCCCCTCTTTGCTCTCTTCTGCCCCTGTATGGTGAGACTCAACCTGAGCAATCTTCCCCTCCAACTCCTCAATCTGCTGCTTGAAGCGAGCAACATCAGCCTGGGAGACAATGAAAGATAAAAAGTATCCCTAATTGTTCTTCAAAGAGTAAAGTCCTTCTTTCAAAAACAACGGTAGTTTGAAGCAGATAGGAATTGATTTAAGATATAATTCATTCGATGTGACCACTAAGGATATAATGTATGCTTGTGAGCTAGCAACCATGGGATAGATGGCCTTAAGTTTCCTCAAAAGACTAGGCACAGAGAACAAAATGTTTTGCCTGAGGGCACAGCTGCTGCAACAAGGGAACTCAAACCAGGGGCTTCATTATTATTTGTGGGCTTGTCCACTCAGCAACAACAGCCCCTTAAAATTAATTGCATTGAATGAAATATGAAATGGGTATACCATGGGAAACATACCACATTAATACTTGGGCAAAGGGTATTCACACTCCTTTTAGAGAATGGTATGAACTGTTTCTATTTACGGGAGACTGCAGAAAAACATGGGTATACAAAAACAGAATGGAAGACCAGTGTAATGACAATCTTATTTGAAAGGGATAGCATATCAACTTGACCTTTGCTGCACTTATAAAATGGAACTGTTCACAAAACTATCTGGTTTACCTCATAGCTGTTTTGTTTGCACTCACCTCATAGTTGCTGATGAATTCCGGCCTTTTCTGTTCTAGTCGTTGCACTGACATTGCCGCTGTCAGACTGGCTATGTTGCCATGGATACCTCTGAAGACCTGATTTCCCCTACAAACAGTATTTGAAAACCAAGTGAGAGAATGATACAACTCCACACCTACGTATTAGGCTAATATCTGCACTGATGAATGGGTACTTTGTCTTACAGGTGCTTTATTTCCAATTTTAGTGTCCTATTACATATAATTTCTTACCTACTCACATCACCTAAGGTTATCACAGTGAGGTCAATACAATAGCAGTCAATACATTAGCAGGAATGTTAAGGTTTAGGTATTCCTGCATACAAACTGTAGTATGTTCTCAGTGGAGACATATGATAACTTGTCATCAACTGGTAAAATGTATCAGATCTATTATCAAGTACATAGACCTATGTGTGGGTTTTAAGATCAATTTTGAGTAAGGGTCTAGAAATGTTCCATTCGCTGGCAACACCTTACAAACACAAAGTGGTAATCAGTTGTTTAGCTTGTTTGAGTATTCCTCAGGTAAACACGAGGCAAGTTATAAGATCATTGCTCTGAGAACATCTGTAAAGAAAATACATATAAAATATGACTACTCTTCGTGAGTAGCTGATTGCAAGGCTTAGCTGAGTTTACACTGAACATTGCATCTATTTACCTTGCAGCCAAGTTCACACTCTCCTCATAGTACATCATGTGTGCTCGATACGGCCTCTCAATGGTGATGGGAAGAGGTGGGAAGGCAATCTCCCTCAGGATGATGGGACTGTACCTACGGGTGAAGGAAGAGTTGCATTAAATGGTGTGGTATCCACAGGAGGAGGTCACAGGTGGCACAGGTAGGCTGGCCTGTTTCAGGCCAAGACTTTGTTTTCATAGTAAGTATTAGTATATACATATCTGACCATACCAAAACATGATACTACACAGCACATGTGCTTTGTGACACAACAGAATATCATGAAAAATGAAGCATACATCAGGTGGAGACAGTCTTCAGTAGTGTGGACAATTTTGTGAGACCATTTCGAACCCACTTTTGTTCTGTAAACCTGGAATGGTCTAGCATAAATAAGTGTTGACTAAGTCAAGGTAGGACATCTGCAGATTACAAAACAGGTATAGCTAAGATATTTTGTTGCATTCTGAAGAGCAATATTTTTCCTTAAAATAAAAATGTTAGACTTGTGCCATCATAACATTTTTTCACATACAGACACCAAATATACAGTGAAATTGTCTGAAACCTGCGTATATGTTAATACACAATAACGATCATTGCGTTTTTCAGAAATTCTTTCACATTAGTTATCTTATTGAAGCATTACACAAAAATATGAAAGTATAGCGAGTGATGATAAACTCCATGTCATACACAAAATGCACAAAAACTCACAGAAAAGAAAACCAAGATAACCTTTTCTAATTCTGTGAATAGGAATAAAAGGTAGAATCCACCATTGCTTTTGGAAAGCAAAGTCTTAAAGCTGTTTTAATTTAACAAATCTTTGCTTTATGCTTGGCAGACATATGAGATTTGCATGTTATAAGATTAACACACCACCGTGGCATTGTGCATGCTATCAGACATACACAAAATTTGGCACACTCACTTGAAGGAGGCCACCATGTTATGCTGGCCAAAATACTGGTAGTGGTGGTGGTGCAAGGAGTGGTCGCAGGGTGAGGATGTACCCCTCCTCCGGTAGTCCTTGCCATAGAAACGAATCTCCAGGTATTTGGCAAAGGACATGTGCCAGGTGTCTCTGGACATTGGTTGGACGGGTGTCACCTGAGGGGGAAAAAAAAAAGGAAACAGAGGAGGGAAGGAGAAGGAATGGAGAAAGAAGAGAGTGTAACATCTATTTCCCTTCATATGAAGCTTAGTTAGTCCTCAGATGTGATTGGCAGACAAGCAAATAATGGCCAACTGAAGATCACTGAACGTCGAGCATTCAACATCTGGAGAAGACATAACTTTGTTATGTGAGCTAGATAGCACTTAAAAGTTTTCATTTGTTGAAATTTTATTAAATTTTTTGAATACCTCATCCCTCTATATAGGATAGTGTATTCCTTGCATGACATAAAGATGTATAATGTGAATTTGCAATATCAGATATACATAAAAGAGATGCAGTCATCTTGAAATTGTTGGAAAGATATAATTCAAAGTTTGTGGGTTATACACAATACCTTAGCTAGTGCAGCGCTTAACATCCTTCAATCAGCTGTAAAGTGGATGGTGGAATGCATAACATTCTTTCCCCATAGTGTTTATCTATGCTCCAAGGGTATGACAAGTATACACGAAAAATGAAGGAAATACCATGTATCTTCTTGACAGGGTGATATTATGACTATGACAACAGAGTATTCTGAACAGGGACACTGTATCATTACGACAAATGCATGCAAGAATGCTTTCACAGAAAGAACTGAAATATGCCTCCTCTGTGTCATCATCTGTTGTATATTGTGGTAGAGATGGAGACAGATTTGGGCAACCCAGTACGCAGTAATTTCATATTTCTGTTTTATAGCCCCTCTCTATCCCAAATTGTATCTTTTAACATGTTGAGGATGGGCTAATTTTGCTACGACATGTATTTCCCATAGACACTTGCCCGAGTATACTCGGGACTCATCCTCAATGGATTAAAGAAAATTTTAAACATATAGCCATCCAACTCAATGTCAGCTACCTGTTTACACCTGCGGCACCAGCTCCACATGAGGACCTTGTTGCTGTACCCTGGCACAGGACTGTCCAGTCGTCGCTGGAGAATCTGGATTGATGCATTGCCATGGACAAACCGTCTCACGTGACTTGCCATCAGCATTTCACAGTTTTCATTCGGGCAGAGGTAGTTTGCACTGCAAGTGTGTGTAAAGTCATTCCTGTTTAATCAGTACTCGGATAAATGATAATACCACTGAACATGACAATATCACAGCAACATTTCAGAGGCATATCTTTTGTACTGAACTGGACAAAACATTGGTTGAATTTGGACATATTCTTCATCATTTATTCATACAAAATAACTTTCTGTCCGAGTTATCTTTCCGAAGGAAAAAAAAATCAAAAGATTTACAACAAGAGTAGCTATTATTCAAATTCATGAAATTCTTCCGTCGAGGTGTTTTCATTGCAACTGATTGACAATTTGCCCTACATCGATGTAAATAAGCACTGAATTAATCAGTGTTTTAGTAGTCGTCATGATAAAAAATCATGGGCATATATACTCAAGAAGGATTTGAACCTATGACCTCCTGATCACCGGACAGGCGTCAAGTGTTGGTTCTAATCCTTACAGCTTGCAGTGGGTACTGCGTAATTATTCAAATTCATGAAATTCTTCCGTCGAAGTGTTTTCATTGCAACTGATTGTCAATCAGTTGCAAAGAGGAGCTATTAAGTAGTTTCAAACAACACTTCAGCCGTCATTGAAAGTATAGTATGACAGGGTATTTCATAGAAGCTTAATTTTATTGCAAATGGCATCATTTTTTGCTAGCTAATTAATCACTGGTGCAAAACTTTATTGTATTGTTAGATTCCATTGTCTCAGGAGATATCAAGATTACTGTCTCTCTCTTTTTTTTTGTCTCAACTAATACAAAAATATTACCCAAATGATAAATCTCTTTATAGTTTACAGCTCTTGTTCCTACCTGCATCATGCATGATGTACAATAAAGCAAGCCAGACAAAATTAAAAACCTAATTAGTTGTGCCAAAATCTTACTTAAAGCAGTATTTTTCCAGGAACATGCCGAGAGTGATATCGTTGTGTCCATAGTACTTCATGGTGACAATCCATGGGTGGATGCAGTGGCCCATGTTGCTACTAATATGATGTGAAAAGCTACTGAACTGAAGCAGTATTTTCTGATGCCGATAGGGATCCAGGCAGTCCTCCATAGGGAAGTGATGCTGGGTGTCAGGGTTGGTACCACTAGCCTCCTCACCTCCTTTCCTAGCCAAGAGGTACTGCTGTGATGATGTTTGTGGTATCTGCCCTGCATTGTGTTCAATGGGATCTGTTACAGCATGAGGTACTGCAGACCCACTGATGGCAGAAGGCGCCTTGGGGATGAATCGACCTCCGCGAGCACGAAAGTCTGCTAGGAGTGCCCTTGTGGACTCTGACCCAAAGTCCTCGGTCAGTTGGAGGCATGTAAAAGGGTGGGGCTCAGCGATGTGGACAGAATGGATGCGGTGAGTGCAGCGGTCAGTTGACCAATAGACTACCTCGTCACTGTCATGGTCATCACTGGGGGCTGCTTCCAAGGCTTGAGAAATGTCAGCAGAGTTTTCTCCCAACTTGGCAGACCAGTAAATGTCTGGTGGGAAGAAAGCCCAGTTTGGGGAAGACTTTCCTTCTTCAGTTTCAAAGTAAGGTAAGGGGGAGGTAAGGAAAGGTGATATAGTAAGAATAGTGCTCCTACAAGCTTTGCTGAAGGCACTTTTGTCATCCTTCTCTCCAGAGTTTACTTCTTCCAAATTTGCTACATCTACTTCTTCAAGGTCTTCATCTGCAACTGCTTCCTCTGCCTCACTGTCATTGTCATTTACATCAAAGCTAAAGATCTGCTCATCCTCTTCCTTCTCTGTGAGTTTCTTCACCTGGGATGCTTCAACTTTAATCTCATTGCAAACTGTTCCTGTTGGGACAAAACTTTGAGGTTGATTCTCCCCTGAAGACATAGTGCTTGTGTGGTTTGCAGAGTCTCTTTCAATGTCTACCTGCACAAACTCCTTCAAGAGATCATCCTCAGGGGAAGACTCATCAAAAAGAATATTCTTACTTGTGGTGCCTCCTCCCACATTAGCAACTGAATCTGATTCATCAGATGTCTTTCTTTTCCCACCATCTTCCTCATTAGCTATGTTCCTCCTCCCAATGTTGGAACCACTTTCTGCTTCCATAGCACTACCAACACCCTGGTTTTCTTGGTCCTTCTTGGTTCCTGCAATGTCTCCAGGCTTCTTGCTGGTGGGTGCCACATCACTTCCTCTCCTGCTGCCTACAGCACTGCTGCTTCCACTTCTGCTCTCATCACCACTGTTCTTCTCCTTGCCTCCTCCACTGTCTGAAACCACTGCTTTCCCCATCAATATCTTTTGGACAGTTGCTTTGAAGCTCCTCTTGGCAGCTGGGGCAGCCAGGGGCATGGTCTCTACGCCTGGATCCTGCCCAATCTTCTTGGACTGTTCAATCCTCACAGCCTTTATGACTTCCTGGATGGAACCAGTGTCCTGCAGGGCCTCCCTACTGGGGAGGCCAGATATAGGTGAAGGAGGAGAGTTAGGGGGACTCCCAACTGGTGAAGGGGTGACTGGAGGCATGGCAAACTCATCCATGAGGTAGGATGTCTCTAGGATGGAGTGGTAGACAGCATATACCATCAGGTTAAGGACCCTCTTCACCTGTGAAAACAAAAATAATTTTCAGGAAGTGCATTGATGCACATTTATATGTGACCCGATATTTCAATACCCTAGACACAATAACATCATAAAATATGTCAAACAGGTGATCTGAAAGTATGCAAAATTAGGTTTATCTCTGAATTTGAAGTTAAATATCTCATCTATGTTTCAAAGTGTAAGACCACTTTGTGATCTTTCTTTGAAGTATTTTCCTAAAGTGTATTAATTTGACTTTTCACAGTCAAATTCACATTGACTGTGAATTTGACAGTGAAAAGTCAAATGTGAATTCAAATGTGAATTCAAATTCACATTTGAATGTCTATTTCATACATGCTTGACTGCATGTAAACATCCATGCCCATTTTCTACAAATTGTGTTTGTCTGATGGCCAGTTTTCATACTGTTGCTGCAGTAGAATTTTGGATATACAAACACTGAAATCATACACCATTGGAAAGATTACACACTTATAGTTATTTTTAACACACAAATAGAACAAACAAATCATAATGCACAGTTTATTACTACTACTACTACTACTACTACTACTACTACTACAATACATCGTTTACTACATAGCTAATATATTGGGACTGGGTCATGCTTTCCTGTCTGAATGCATGTCCAATAGCACTTTAAAAAAGACAAATGACACGGATGCTTTGGAGTCACCTTGGACAGTTCTCGCAGGTTTCCTCCTCGGAGAAGCACAGAGCAGCCAAGGTGACCAGCACAGCCATCAAAGAACATCAAGGTCTTTGTGAAACCTGTTCAGGGATACACATAATAGGGAAATTGATTCATTAAGCATTTTGGATAAAACAAATATGATTTCAGACTGGAATCAATACCTCATCATAATGCACAATTTTGGTAAACTATCAAAATATCTCCAGTTCTGTGCATATCTCATAACCATATATTTCATTTTCATTTCAGTTCATATTTTTCCATTTCCAACAGCAACAAAAATACACAATCATATTAAAGCACAATGTAACTGAGTATGTAACGATTGCGATGTCAATTGGCACACACATTGCCTATGATGTAATCTTAAGTACCATGAAGTTAAATTAAAAAAAAATATATATCATTTATGCTAAATTATGCTAATTTATGCATGAAATCAGACAATTTGGTATAAATCATTAAATAAAGCTCAAAACAGGCACATTTTTTTTTTGTAAATGTTCTTTTTAGTGTCCTTGAAAATGTAAGAGAAAAAAATCATTTTATTGCTTTTTAATTTCTTAAGTATTTCTTTGTTTTTCGACTTTATGGTTTTCATTGTTTTTTCGATGAAATTTGTCCGCGACATTGTTCCGAACAAGAAAATATGTTATTGATTGATTTTAATCAATAAAACTCCAAAATAATAATGCTTTTATGAAATTTGCCTGTAAGCACAGTTTGCACTGAAATTGTACACGAATTCACGTTTTTGAGCAATTTCTGGTCTGACATGAATGTACATATTTATGCGCAACTTCGGAACTGCGTGCCTGGGCATTGCAAATTTGGTGTCAAAAGATGCGGGAGACTCGAAAGAAAAAAGTCATGAAACGTCGCGGCGACAGCTTTTCGCGATAGCGATACATCACGTGGAATGTCGGGGGGGGGGGGGGGGCCTCGGAGAAACAACAACACAAAACACAATTTTTCATGCCCAAGAATTCTGCTATTGAATCAACAGCTTTCAATCACCAACTGTCATTTCTTTTTTCTTATCCCAGAATTCCTTCACTCATTACTCATTGATACATTATATCTGTCCTCTATATGTAGTTTTAGCACACATTATCTTTTGAAAGCAGTTGTTATTTTGCATTGTTTGTGGGAATACGCGGAGAAAATGTAGAGAAACTTAGGCAACCATTCAAAACAAATCTTAAACAATTGCACTAGAATCACACTTTCTTTCAAAAAATACAGTGAGAGTTTTGTCAAATCATGCTGAGAAAGAAAAATCCACTTTACAGATGATATTGCCATTTAAAATTATTCTCAATCATATTTCTTAAACAGGAGGAATGGTTTTATTCATTTGAAAATGAGTAATCTTAAATTACATGCCCATCACCTCAGAGGACATTGCAAAAGGTGAAATCCCACATTTGATAATCAAACAAGTTAAGAATGCAACCCCTTTCCCTCACTTACTTCTAACACATGTATGCACACATGTGCACAAAAACAAAAACAGTGTGACCTTTGTTATCTGGCCATCACGGGACCAGCACCTGTCTGGATAAGTGATAACATTGTGACCCAGTGGTAGCTAAAACAGATAGTGTAATTGCAACAATGGTGTAAATTATGCCAGAATACACTTGAAATTATATTATAGCCTTTTTTCCCCGGAAATTGAAACATTTACATGTAAAATTCACAACATGCTTCAGTAGGGGATATTAAAGGTAAATGGTGTGAGTTTTATAAGAATTTCAATTGAGGGAGAAATCACTCCCCCCCCCCCCCCCTTCACTGTGTTAATATGGCAGGATGATAGAGAAGGCTGGATGCTCAAGGTCAGATTGTACAATAAACAGAGACAAGATGTTATCATGAAGACTGAACTCACCGCCTGGTAGATTGTATTTCTGCAGATAGAAGGATGAACAAGTTCCTAACTTTGCAGTAGCCACTTGGTCTATTGCTGAGATACTAGTGCCTTCTGTCTGTCTAGCAATTCGTGCAAGAACTCTCTGTTGAGTACAAAAGGCAAAACAATTACAAAAATTCTATTTTTCATACATTGTACCTAGTCAATAGGAATTATAAATTTTCTTAAAAAAAATAGGAACACAAACACTCTAAGGAGCACCACTTCATGTTACCTCAAAGATCTTGTGTAATTTAGTTCCTGGCAGTGCTTTAAGATTTTATGGGTAGTAAATAATTGACTGCCAAGTATGTCTTGTTAATGTTAGCTTTCACTTTTTAAATATTATGTCCCACTTTAACCTGTCTTGGTTGTAGAATTGTTGACAGATATATTGAACAGAAAGGGGGTTTGGGCTTCAGATCTGTGACGAAGACCTAACCATTAAGAGTTCAGTGCTTTTTAAGACTTGGTTATCTCTATCAAGCATCAGAGTCAAATTAATCATACCTCTATAAATCCCTACATCTTGATTAAAATACACTTTAAATAGTACAGATGGCAGCTGCTGCAGAAACAAATATGTTTCAGCACTGTTTTTGTCACTTATTTTCCATGGAAAATTTGATTTAGTTGGAAAATGAACACAGAAGTTCCCTTTATTTCTGCAACTACCTGACCTGGCTGTTTTAATGACAGTTTTACAATCTATCCATCATTAATACTGCATAATTTTGCAACAAATTTGTCTTCATATTAATGATTGTTGCAGGTGGGCTAACATCAGTAAGAACAAAGGCTACAAAAACACACACACACATAAAAATTTAAAACAATTTATCTAAATGCTGTTTGTAACGTGAATGAGTGGGCACCTACCGGCTTAACGTTAAGAACCACTTTGACTCCACAGGCCAGCAAGAAGTCTTGGGCAAGCCGAGCCACTGTTTTCTCTACCACCAAGACAGATGGCCTCATGGCCGCTATCTTAGACACACAATTTTTCAGGTACTCATGTTCCTGATAAGAGGAAGATGAACAAAATAAAGGTGGGGTGGGGGAGAAAAACACAGGAGCACATCATTTACTGTAATATGATTTCTGCATACTTATGGCAAAACTGAGCTTTTCATTTCATTTGACATCTAAGAGATAGAGCTAAACTAGAAATGTCGCTTTGGCGACTGGTATGCCTCCGCCATAATGCATGATTTTCCCAATAGGTCTAGATAGTACATGTGGACAATGTGTGATTACATTTTCACAAAATTGGCAAAATATTGAAATGACAAGTTTGTCACAAATGTGTTGAATGTTCACCTTCCTTGACCTAGGTTTGATTGGATGAATAGGAGAGCATGTATCTAGGGATTTAAGGACTTTAACTTGACTTTGACCCATTAATTCATACATTTAGGGATTGAGTAATTTTCAAGGTACAGGTGTGGAGAAAAAGTGCAATTTCTGAATTAAATTGTTACCATTTTCATCTGGCCCTTGACCCTAAAATTCATAAGATAATCACTTTCAGGTAGAACATGCATAATATGTACTAAGTTTCAAGATAACTTGAGCCACTTCCGAGATAAGGAGGAAAAAGTTAGTTCAGCACTTTCACTTGATCTTTGACCTTTTGACCTTTGAGGCAACAAAAGAAGTTAAAAAAAAAAACTTTCCAGAGAATTTCTATTAGGTTACACATGCATACACCAAGTGTAAAAAAAAATAACCCTGCTGGCATTGCATAAATATGAGGGAAATAGTAAAATTTTGAAGTGTTGCACTTAACCTTTGACCCCTGACCTTTGACCCCATGAACCCTACATTTTCTAGATAATCACTTCCAGTCAGTACATGTATATATTATGTTCCATGAAGATACCTTGAACAATTTTCCAAGGTACCTTGTACGGAAAAAAAAAAAGAAGTTTTAATATTTTTACTTGACCTTTTGACCTTTGACCTCATGACCCAAACTTTCACCAGAGAATCTTAATTGGGTAATACATGTATACACTAAGTTTCAAGAAAATATTTTCAGGCATTCAATAGATACGGTGGAAATAGTGAAATCTTATGTATTTGACCCTGACCTTTTGACCTGTGACCTTTGACCTCATGACCCAAACTTTCACCAGAGAATCTTAATTGGGTAATACATGTATACACTAAGTTTCAAGAAAATATCTTCAGGCATTCAATAGATATGGTGGAAATAGTGAAATTTTATGTATTTGACCCTGACCTTTTGACCTTTGACCTTTGACCTCATGACCCAAACTTTAACCAGAGAATCTTAATTGGGTAATACATGTATACACTAAGTTTCAAGAAAATATCTTCAGGCATTCAATAGATATGGTGGAAATAGTGAAATTTTATGTATTTGACCTTGACCTTTTGACCTTTGACCTTGACCATGTGCACCCAAAAGTTGATAGGCACAACTTCACCCCCTACTACACATACATGCCAAGTTTCATTAGGATACCTCAACAGGTTTTGATAGTTACCTTGTCCACAAAATTCATTACGGACGGACGGAAGGACGGACGAACGGACGGACGGACGGAAGGACGGACGGACGGACGGAAGGACAGACGGACGGACAACCCGAAAACATAATGCCTCCGGCACCACTTCGTGGCGGAGGCATAAAAAACCCCCATAAATCTGCTGGTAGGAATTTCATCAAAATTAGATAAAAGAGGAAGTTGTGGAACTTCAGAATTGTTTGTTTCATAAACAGATTGACATTAGTCACATTGGTCACAGAGGTGATATTGTCATGGCTTCACAAATCTCCTATTGCTTTGTGTAAAAATGTTCAATGAACTTCCTCTTTTGAAACATTTCTTACCAGCAGAAATTACAGAATCATACCCTTAATGACCACACAATCAAATACCAATGTCAAACACCACTTCTTCTACTGTCAAACCAACGAATACCTAACAATATCATGAAGTAATGGTATCACACAATCATTCAGAGTACATAAGCTACTTGCCCTAATCAAGTTCATTCAACTGCATCACCTGACCTTCCCATCAGAGCAGTAACCACTTTGCCTCTTAACACTCCACTGCTCCTCTGATGTCATTTTTGCAATCCCAATAAATTGGGCCTACTGACATTGAGTATTCTCAACTATATGATGCACAACCACTCAACTGTGCAATCTCATGCACGTTTTAAAATTCTTTGACAGTACCTGAAGAACGAGCGGTTCAAGAGAGGCGAACTTGTTCTGGACACGCTGGTGTTCAATAGCTGCTTGGAGGAGTAGGATGCTGGGGTTATTCTCCCTGGATGCCATCTTTAGTGGAAAAATAACAAGAGAATCCAATTAGATACGACTAGTAAGTAGGAAAAAATAGCACGATTCAGACAAATCCCCCCCCCCCCAAAAAAAAAAAAGGTTTGCTAATTAGTTCAATAGGAAATCTATAAAAGAAAAAACAAAACAAGGAACATATCTTTTTTTACATGTATCTTGGAAAGATGTCTTCATGAATTACCCCCCCCCCCAAAAAAAAAACCAAACAAACAAACAAAAAAAAAACAGCCAAAAACAACAACAACAACAACAAACAAAAATATAACAAAAATCATTTGGCATAACTTTCTGGTTTTCTCTTTTTACCCAAGAATAATAGGATATTTTGGAATCATCTACCAGGCACAGCAGTTAACGCAAAAGAACAACCCTTTTGAGGAGGCTGCTCTACCCTTCATTAAAAAGATGCAGTCTCCCCTCAGATTTGGTATAGTTCCATTTTACCCATATTGTTTTTACTTGTACTGGACACACCCTTCATTTTTTTTTTCTGTACATTGATTATTGCTTCGTCTAAACATGATGCCTGCACTTCATGGCATGTCTTACAGCTATATGCCTCAACCACCACTGAAGTAAATCTTCCAAAGTCAGCTGCTAATGGGATTGCTCACCAAATATCAAGATAAACATCTTCACAAACACATACCTACATGTTACTACTCACAATAGTGAGATTTTCTGTATAAGAAGCATATTTTGCCATGTTTTTCAAATTTTCAGGAATTTTGCAAATTGACTGACATTGGTGAATTAGCAACTCACAAAAACATTGTCTTCTGTGATATCAATGCTTTGTGTATCCTTTCTGAGAGGGGAGATCGCTAATTTTTCTCATGTAAAATGATGACATTTCTTCTTCGTTCAGTCAATGTGGTTCTTGATCATGAATTCAACACCTCATGACATGGTGTCACAAGTCCCAATTCAAGAAATAATACACTCTTGTAATGATTAGCACGCACAGTACGAAAGAAATCCATGGTCTGCACTGCACATCTTGTCATTATTATCTCCTCACTTCAAGAAGAGATAGACTCAAAAACTTGTTTCTGTAAAATAAATGAAGCAAACTGGCATCTTTGTTACCCACAGGTGGTTAGGTAGAAGGTACCTTTTTGTGAGCCACATTCTTGGTGCAGATAGTTCCCTTGTACAGGCAGCATTCTGACCGTGCTCCTCCCGGCACTCTTTTGATATGAACATAGTACCGGATGTCCATGCAGTCACCCTCAGTAACATTTGGTTTCACCTACCATATGTTAAAACAAGAAGTGATGATTTGTTATAATTCAGGAAAACAAATGCATATATTGACCCACGATAGGGTGCTCTGGTAATCCTTTGTGAAGATTAGCTAATGCGTCTAAGGATGAATATCATTTTGTATCACGTCGATACCTACTTTCACATAAAGAAATGTCACCACCACTGCTTATGATGCAAATATTGACCCCATAAACATATAAAAAACAAGTTAAATTTCTTTTGTATCATCCATATCTTGTTTCATATGTCTTGATGGTTAGCCCTATGAATGATTTTAACATTTATGACCGGTCCCCAGCCTTAAAGGTCTTAACCCTGTGAAAAAAGACAGAGATACATGTAGAAAGAAAAAATTCATTCACAGAGTTCCCATTGACAATGACCATACAGCTAATTGTGACCCATAAAATTCAATCATGGTAAATAGCAGGGATGCACGTGAGTACTCACCAGGGAGCAGATCTTGGTGGCAAGAGACCAAACCACCTCCTTCCAGGATGGATCAAGTCCTTCCTGCTGGAGCTGCTGGTCCAGGAAGGAGCCCAGGAGCCTATTAGCCTCTGTCCGTAATGTGTCAAGGACTGGCGAGTTGATATCATCTTGGCTGGACTGGCTCAGGCTCTGAAAATCGTAGCTCCAGGGGATGGGTGGGGCAGCACTGGGTGATGGATGGCTGACATTAGGGGAAGTTTGGTGGAAGCTGTCGGCTGTAAGTGATTATGAAAACAAGACACAAAACAAGAAGATAAAAATGTCGCTTTGGCGACTGGTATGCCTCCGCCATAATGCATGATTTTCCCAATAGGTCTAGATAGTACCAGGGAGGTGAGACTGATAGTACATGTGGACAATGTGTGATTACATTTTCACAAAATTGGCAAAATATTGAAATGACAAGTTTGTCACAAATGTGTTGAATATTCACCTTCCTTGACCTAGGTTTAATTGGATGAATAGGCGAGCATGTATCTAGGGATTTAAGGACTTTAACTCGACTTTGACCCATTCATACATTTAGGCATTGAGTAATTTTCAAGGTACAGGTGTGGAGAAAAAGTGCAATTTTTGAATTGAATAGTAAATTGTTACCATTTTCATCTGGCCCTTGACCCTAAAATTCATAAGATAATTACTTTCAGGTAGAACATGCATAATATGTACTAAGTTTCAAGGTAACTTGAGCCACTTCCGATATATGGAGGAAAAAGTTAGTTCAGCACTTTCACTTGATCTTTGACCTTTTGAACTTTGAGGCAAAAAAAAAGAAGAAAAAAAAAAACTTTCCAGAGAATTTCGATTAGGTTACACATGTATGCATACACCAAGTGTAAAAAAAAATAACCCTGCTGGCATTGCATGATAGGAGGGAAATAGTAAAATTTTGAAGTGTTGCACTTGACCTTTGACCCCTGACCTTTGACCCCATGAACCCTACATTCTCTAGATAATCACTTCCAGTCAGTATATGTATATACTATGTTCCATGAAGATACCTTGAAGAATTTTCCAAGGTATGGAGAAAAAAAAAAGAAATTTTACTATTTTTACTTGACCTTTTGACCTTTGACCTTTGACCTCATGACCCAAACTTTCACCAGAGAATCTTAATTGGGTAATACATGTATACACTAAGTTTCAAGAAAATATCTTCAGGCATTCAATAGATATGGTGGAAATGGTAAAATTTTATGTATTTGACCCCCGACCTTTTGACCTTTGACCTTTGACCTCATGACCCAAACTTTCACCAGAGAAATTTAATTGGGTAATACATGTATACACTAAGTTTCAAGAAAATATCTTCAGGCATTCAATAGATATGGTGGAAATAGTGAAATTTTATGTATTTGACCTTGAGCATGTGCACCCAAAAGTTGATAGGCACAACTTCACCCCCTAATACACATACATGCCAAGTTTCATTAGGATACCTCAACAGGTTTTGATAGTTACCTTGTCCACAAAATTCATTACGGACGGACGGAAGGACGGACGGACGGACAACCCGAAAACATAATGCCTCCGGCACCACTTTGTGGTGGAGGCATAAAAACCAGTGATGGCAGGTGTGACGCTCTACCTGCAAAAAGGCAACAACTACACCACTCTCTCGTCTCTATAGGGTCTTAAATAAACATCAGACTCTTAAGGAGCTACATTATTACATCACAATGTACAGCATGCCACATCCTGGGCAATATATCAAATCCTGTAACGGACCACTCTTTTGTGATGAATCTAGTACCTCATTTCTACTGCAGGAGGGTTTCAGAACCTCCTTGATGTCTGTTTATACTGCTAGCATAGGTTGATTTCGCCCAAGCAGGCCCGACTGGCTCTAATCCCATGGTAACTGGGTTCCCCTTCAATACATGGCACAGGCTTTTGAATTTCTTACACAACCGCAAATGTGATTGAGCATGAAAGTGTGCAAGTTGTGCTGCATTTATCAGCGGCGGTTGGTCACGTTGGCCGGTTTGTTTATGTCAGCTGCCAATGACCTTCAGTGATAACTTGTGAATCAGTAAAAAAGCAGCTTCTTGAACCCCTACGTAGTTTTATACTGTAGCAGAGGCTTTTTGATACCCCTTTCAGTAACTGAACACCAACACCAAGCAGTAAAAATTGCGTTCAGTAATCATAGCAGAATTCAGCCATGTAAGGGATAACTACCATGGTAACTGAATGCGCACTCCGGCCAGCACTGCTACCGTTCATAAACTCTTCAATCGGCGCCACTGAGGCCAGCGCCAAAATAGCCCGAGCCTGGTGCAGGCCACTTTGGCCTGACCTACTCATAAACCCAAAATTTGATGGCTTAGCTTGGGCCTGACCTGAGCCAGGAGAGTTACTGAAAGGGGTATAAGGCTGCTACAGCAGGCTCAGAAACCACCCCCTGTAGGCGGTTTCAGAACCTGACCCGATTTGACCTGATTGGATCTCCTTTTCTGAATTCTGTCTGTTTATACTGAGCTGAAAGGCTGCATGAGGCTGTTATAAGAGGCTTTAGAACCCCCTTTTTGCTTAGTATAAATAGGGTATAAGTGTTGTATGCAAAACCCAGCATTCAAGCTTCAAAGCCCCAAATCCACTGTGCATATATTGCAGTCTCATTTCTTCTATAGTACAGCAAATTATCCCGACCAACATCACGGTGATTCCTATATACCCCCTTCACACTACGTGTGGCGGGGGTATGATAAAAGACGTCACACAACAGTAATTGAATCAGTTTGCCATTCTCTACAGATAACAGACTTCTGCCACTCACAGTCAGAGACAGTATGGTCAAAACTTAATCAGGCTTCATTTCACAGAATCTTGCGGTTCAGAAAACTTCACCTCAATTGATTTCCTACGTTTGGTCAAAGTTTATACAGTGCATTCAGTGTGAAATTTCCATTAATTATACAGACACACTTATTCAATTAAAGCATGTCTGCAGAAGGAAAAATTGATGACATTTTTAACAGAGAGACAGAGATTGACTTCTGTCAAATCATCATATATCTCAGTATTGCCTGTGTTGTAGCCTTGATGTTCCATTTCCACTGTCTTGTCACATCTGAGCACACCTGCTCCTTACAAAATTCTATTACTAGTATGCACATATACTTCATGCAGAATCCACCATATTCACCTAGGCAATGGGTCAAAGTGCAATCTTAGGAGCTATATCTACTGGTACATCTCGGTTCAGTAATGTAAATTTATCCATATTAGTTTTGTGTGTAAAATGTCCCTAGTGTCAGCTTTTTCAAAAGATGTATTATTTCTGATCTCACTGCAAATATCTGGGTCCGCGATCAGGGTTGCGACTCAAAAAATGTTATTTTGAGTGCAATGAGAATGGCACTAATGACACTTTCAGCTTACTTGTAGCATGGACCCTATTGTGGTAGGGTCCATGCTTGTAGTGACTTAATGACCCTGTTTCCCCCCCCCCCCCCCCTCCCCCCATGGATAGATGGGACAGCCAGCAAAAAGGGGGGGGGGGCAGAAGCAGAAAAAGAAAAAAGTCATAGGCAGAAATGGCAAGTTTGTGAAGTGGCTGGGAGTGAGACCCTGTGAGGGGGCGAAGCGACCGAGCAGGGGAGGGTGTGGTGGGGGGGGGGGGGTGGGAGCAGGGTCCCCCTCCCACGGTAGAGAGATTTTAAAATTTGGAATATGAAATTATGAGATTTGGTGCATACCTGTGAGGCAATTTTGTTAATGAAATTGCTTTACAGTTATGTACCAAATCTCATGATTTTATTAATAAATTGGTTGTCTGAGAATAAAATGCAAACAGGGCATTTTCTAATCTATATACTGGATTGAAAGTTACTTGTTACCTCTCTGTCACTGATGGCAAGTATATTACGCATTTGATGCATTGCACCTATTTTGCGGTCTTCCTCCCCCTTGCCGTGCCTGGAGGCATGATAAAGTGGATGCTAGGCGTGTGAGCATGAGATGAGGTGCTGAGGCATGTGTCTCACACTGGAGTCGTGAGACTTGGTACAAGCTTGTAGGTCTGCATAAATATTACATTCAAAAGCTTTTCCTCTGTTTATGCATTTTTTTTCTATGTGCCTTGAAGTTAATATAAGGAAAAAAAATCAATTCATCAAGAAGGCTAACAAAGTGTGGGGAGAACAAAGTATGAATAATAAATTACCTGTCCATCGTTATCATATGTGACTCCATAATTGAGAAGCGTGAATACACATCAATTAAGAAGCACAGGGTCTTTCAATAATATGTGACCCTGCACCACAAAACCAACAAAAAGTCGCCAGACATGGATTTTTAGTTAAGGACAGATTCTGAAAGAGCAGACTCTAAGCTTTAAAATGATGTATGACACAATTCAAATGGACTCCTGTAACCTACCTACATACTGGAAAGAAAGCACACTCTGGAAAAGAGTGAACTGAGAAAAGAGGCTCTGCAGTACAGCTTCTATTCAAGCGCTTAATCCTTACCAAGCCATGCTAGCTGCTCGATGAATAGAGCAAAAGAGAGGATGTTAACCACTGGTGCAACAACAATCAAGGGATTATCAGATTAAGCTGAAGTTGAGTATGTTATATTGAGACATTCTGTTCATGATTAATGTCAACTTTCAAAGCAGTAGCGTTATCCTTTCAAAAGTTATCAGACTTGAAAGTGAAGAGTGTGCAAAGGATTTCAAGAAATGGAAAGTGGCCTCTGAGACATACCTGGTCATTCTGCTCTCCCCTCAAAAAAAGGGTTGTAGAAAAACTGCTGAAAACACATTTTCCCATTCACGATATGATCCCAAACTAAAGGATATTGTAGAAGAATGATAGCCCTTTCAGAAAATCTGAAAGTTGACTCATTTGACCTTTTTTGAGTCCTCACGTAAAATCAAGGGGTGCGACTTTTTGTTCGTTTTGTGATGCACGGTCACATTTATGGCTGATACAAAGCCTACTGAGTTTAACATCTCTTTGCAACATATCAAACAATGAGGATAATGGGGTTGCATTTTTTTTCCCTCTATACCTTTTTGCTTTTTCTTATTTCACTCACAGCCAGCTATAGATTTGATTTCAAATGCCAGTCAATTTGTTCACTAAGGATCATGGTTAATGTTATAAACACAAGAGAAACAAAATGCTCTACAGTGGCACTTGCTTTGTGATAGCAGTAACATAAGATCAAAGAAAGAGAAGTCTGCATATAATCAACTCAATTCCTGCCCTGTAGACATGCACACCTCATCAGCATATAACAAGTTGGCAACAGGCATAGGAGTTCAATATATACACACAGACTACTAGAATGATGACAGCTTGTGAGTTGGCCATTGCACTCAATGTTGGAGTTACAGTGTATCTTTCATACAAAGCCAGTGAGCAGTCCAGTCACAAGTCAGTTGATTCTGGGTTGCAATGTATTGTCTTTTATCTTTAGGACAATGATACTGCATTTTGTCTGCAAATAACCTTCCTCTTGTACACTTGACAGGCATTACTTAGCCTTCTTTTACAACCTATATATTTGAGATTTCCCTAATTGAAGCTCCTCTTAATGTTCAATTTAGGTACAATGCAGTTAATTAATCAAAGAGAAGCTGCAAGGGGGAGGGGGTATATGAGTCATGCTTCTTCTTTTTTAGGTTTGTTCTCCTCCTCTTCTTTTCTTTTCCTTGCTCTGCTTTTAACCTATCTCTGATTATTGTTGACTCTCACTGTACCAGTTCTGTATTATTTTCATTATGTTTTTTTTTCTTCATGTTTTGTGCATACAGTGTATTATTCTTGTATTGTAAATTTGGGACCCTGTGGAAGAACTGTCATATTTTGCAGATATGACTGAGCGGACAATCCCCTGTTTCTTCATACTGTACGTATATGCAATGTACAGGCAACTTGTGTGTATTATTCTTTCTATCTGAAGATGGAAATAAAAACAAACAAAACAACAACAAGGGTAATACAAGACATTACGATATGCATGTGATTATAGACCTGTGTATTGATATGTAAAATAAATCTGATTTTAGAGAAAAAACATTACCAAACCTTTTTTTAGAAACTCCTTATCATCAAAATGCATCAAATTTTTCTGCATTTCAAAACATTTGTAGTCCTTTATATTCTAATGGGAAGTAGTTTATCATAAAGCTTGCTATTTCTGAAAATCTTTATTTTTGTCTTGTTCAAATATCAAAGTCATCTTATTTTGTGTCATTTTAGCTCTGCACTCTCTGCTGGATTGTTGTGAATTTTACAGGATCATGTGTTGACAGGTCACATTTGCTCAGGTCTGGAAGTGAGTAAAATATGCTTAAAAAGAATCGAGACAGAAAAAGTGATTTTTCTCAACTGTTCCCTTGAGACCCATTCTTTCCAGTCTATTACTTCTTCTATAATATTGAAATTCATCATAATATTTACAATCTAGGCAATGGATTCACTGCTCCTTGCTGCCTGCATTGTTCAAATTAAATAACTCTCCTCTGGTGTCTATGTGCCATTCTGCTAGATTGCAATTCACTGTGCAATATTATACAAAAAGACATGGCATTGGTCGCCTATGGTTACTGCATTTGCAATCCAATAAACTTCCTGCCTACTCCATTGAAGTGGCCCACCGTTCTCAGTAAAATTAAAGATGAATATTTGCTTTCTACTTAATACTGTGCCCAACACCTGCAAGGCAAAAATAAATATGAAACTGGAAACTGAAACTGAATTCCATTTCAAATATACAGATCTGGATAATATTGTATTTGGACTATTTAGCATTTATATATATATATTAGCATTCAAATTCAGTGTCAAGGATTAATAATTTTATACATACATGTATTCATAAAGCCTTATTCATAGTTGTCATTTTTTTCTTTTTCTTCTTTTTTTTTGCTCCCCCCCCCCCCATAAAACAAAAGAGTCATACCTTTAGAGATAGATCCTACCTCCATGTACATTCTTAGTGATAAACAGTGCATCTCTTTATACTGTTTTGGCAGACTTAAATTCACTACAAAGAGCAGACTGCTCACTATCATAGTGAGCAGTGATAGTGTGGATATCAAATCTTTAAGACTGATTAATTCCTGATCACAATATGATTTGAAAAGAAAGCAAAAAATTGCACGTATGAATGCATATGAATATACGTGGCTTGGATTCAATGGGTAACACAGACGTAAATGTTTGCCAGGTACATGTACATACTTATAATTTCAATCAAATTTCTAGAACACAATTTCTTATCAGACAAACCAAATATAAAAATTACACAGAATAGCACAGAACAAAACACCACTGACAAGTATATCAGATAATTCACAATCTTTTTTATTCAAGTATAGAACTAACAAGCTGT
Source organism: Diadema setosum (assembly GCF_964275005.1). Taxonomy (NCBI): domain Eukaryota; kingdom Metazoa; phylum Echinodermata; class Echinoidea; order Diadematoida; family Diadematidae; genus Diadema; species Diadema setosum. The sequence continues at coordinate 16,254,251 of NC_092706.1, forward strand.
CATGCCTTGACACCATAAATAAAATGTGTTTCTGCTTTGAAACTGAAAGACTGGCAATACAGCAAGATCAAAATTGAATCATGCTATATCAGAACAAAGTAACCAGTGAAGAGAAACTTGTAAGTTTGTCTTTTCAGGAAAAGTAGCACAAGCTTGAAGTCAGTCTTTCTCCTTCAGAGAATTTAGAGGATAGATTAAATGTTAACGAATAATTCATTAAGTCATCAAAATTGCTGCTCTTGATGAAATCTCATGAAAACTAGATATTTGTAATCTTCATGATTACTTACAACATGCAATGGTAACATCTTTTGTAGAACAATTTTGCTTTCATTGTGTTTTTTATAACATCTATAGAAATATATGATATTTACCATACGAATTCAATCTGACTGTAATTTCTTTGTGGTTGGTTTTTAGATTGGTCAATATCTGATCATATACATTTTTAACTGACAAATGTGGACATTTTACATTTGGCATCTTTGACAGATGGAAATACTTGGCAGACTTCATGAAGCAATTCTAGAATTCATCTCCAGAAAATATAGATTAATAGGTATCACATGGAATGCTAGTATTCTTCATTCTGATATTCCAACAGCTTTGTACAGGTACATATAGCAAAGATTTTAGATAAAACAACTTCATGCAATTCACACATTTTAAAGTCAATTTAGGACTAAATTTGAAGTCAAAGATAAAATGACTAAGGAATGAACACAATTAGAAATAACAGTGCCTAATACTCCTGCACTGGTACACAGCTAAGAAGAGTAAATGGTAACTTTATATACATACTCCATGTTAATGAGTGCAAGACATAAGCACAATATTGCTAAACAGACATCGTTAATTAAGTAAGATTTTTTGTTGAATTGTTTCAAATCTGGTTTTCCTGATAACCATGTAACCATGGTAACAGCACCAAAAGGTGCTGTTGCCATGGTTACTCTTGAAAAAATATAAACTCTACATCACAATTACCACATGTGCCAACTTTTTTCTGTAATACTTAATAACTGGTGAAGAAATTCCATTTACAAGGCTTTTTCCTGTTTTGCGGGCAACAATGCACTGTTACTGTGTATGGCAATGCATTTCCACTACTCTTAAAACTTTGTCTCGCACAATTCTATATTGCAGTACACTTGTGCACCAATTTTCTTCTTAAGTACACTGGAGAAGAATTGCAAACTACAAGGCAATTCCTGGTTTGGGTGCCATAATGCACTTTTACCATGGTAAGACACTCACAGTGTCTTATACAATTTTATATTGAGTTTGCAAGCATTTGCATGAATGTGTTGTTACCATGGCAATACTCTTGAGCCAATTGTTCAAAAATGCGTATTGCACAAGTTTACATCAAGTTCACCATATGTGTCAAATTTCTTTTGGATTGCTTGACAAGTGGAGAAGTAGTTTGACCACCATTATTTGCTACAGACCACCCAACAGACACACTCACCAGTAATCTTTAAAAGAGTGTCTTATACAATTTTATATTGAGTTTGCAAGCATTTGCATGAATGTGTTGTTACCATGGCAATACTCTTCAGCCAATTGTTCAAAAATGCGTATTGCACAAGTTTACATCAAGTTCACCATATGTGTCAAATTTCTTTTGGATTGCTTGACAAGTGGAGAAGTAGTTTGACCACCATTATTTGCTACAGACCACCCGACAGACACACTCACCAGTAATCTTTAAAAAAGTGTCTTATACAATTTTATATTGAGTTTGCAAGCATTTGCATGAATGTGTTGTTACCATGGCAATACTCTTCAGCCAATTGTTCAAAAATGCGTATTGCACAAGTTTACATCAAGTTCACCATATGTGTCAAATTTCTTTTCGATTGCTTGACAAGTGGAGAAGTAGTTTGACCACCATTATTTGCTACAGACCACCCGACAGACATACCACACAGCGATGTCATATAATATACCCTCATCAAACTTTTTTGACAGGGGTAAAATGATAATGACTAAAGATGAATGAAGCTGTAAACAGCCAGAATTCTTCCTTTTTTTCAGAGCTATAAAAACCATTACAATTTTAATCACGAGTACACCATCTCTAAAATATGAGTTGAGAAATTATCAGCAATTGCATAATGCAAATACTGCTGAGACTTATAGGATCCAATCATGTTTGATTTCTGTCTCATACAAAAATTCTATACCACACGAATAATACTCTCGCTCTATTCCATCTCCTGCACATCTACACTTTGAAGATCCATGTTGCCTTCATAATTTTTTTTTTTAGAATTTGGATTTGCAAAGCATTCACGATGTCTTGATTCAGACTAAAATTGACACTAATTATTTTCATGAAGTACACAAAGCCGTGTCCGTGACAAGCACACACTAAAGATCTGTTTGTAGGCATTGCGGTAATGTTTGTTCACCCACACATACAGGTAAGAATTGACTGCTGAGTTTCCCAGCAAAAGCACCTGCAGAGGGCGGTAGCCGTAGACTGCCCATGGGCATACAATCTCCAGGAGGTGGGTGATGCAGACTGGTAACCATGAAAACATCACCAGGAAAGTCACCAACATGGCAATTCTTGTGATGCGGATTTCCTCCTTGCTAACAGGACAGTTTTGTCCTTGTATATCTCCCACTTCCAGATTACAGTTTTGAACTCTTCTGCGAACATTGCGAACCATGCTAAAAATCCGGTAGTATGCCAGTGGTACTAGTGGGAGGAACACTAAAGCTAGTGTCATAAGAATAGTCATGTACAGCCAAGAGTTGAAATCAGCTGGATCAAAGGAGCAAATTGAGAAAAGGGGCACAAACAATATCTGCCCAAATCCAAATTCAGGCATGACAACCAATGGAAGGGTGCCAAACCAAGTGAGAAACCCATAGAACAGGATTTGTCTCCAACCAAACAACTTTTCATAGACCGCTGAGGACTTTGCTATTTTTGTATATCGCTGAAGAGTTATCAGTGTCACAGAGAGCAGTGATATGCCAGCTGAATATACAAGAAAGTAGTTGAAAATGTGACACGTAACAATGCTGTACGGCCATGCTTCATAGTAGGTTTGGACAAGTATCCATGGCAACAAAACACTTGTCACCATGAGGTCCACAAAAGACAAGTTAACAAGAAAGAAGTTGTCACGTCTGCGGAGGATAGGTGTCTTTATGACTGCTATTAGTGAACATATATTTCCAAATGTTCCAACAACACTGAGAAATAGGTAGACTGCAAAGTACACTATTCCTTGCCATGAAGTAAACATGTTTAACCTGTTGAAGATGAGTCCCAAGAATATGCCAGCAGGTCTCTATATAGGAAATGCGTGTTATAGTGATATCAGTCCGCCCTCAAAGGGTTAATATTCTGCTGTAGTATTCATTTTGACCTTTCAAAGCACCAAAATGATAACAGAGTGACCAAGATCATTTCATGAGGGCTTAAGCAGCTTCCTCATGTTCAGAGTACAAAACTCATCTTTCTTCGGCATGCCACTATCTTTCTAGTCCTGAATCCGCCATTTGCGCTGGAAATTTGGTAACCCTGACAGATCACAAAATATAAATTACCTCAGAGTATATTTCCAGGCATAGAATCAGACTTGACATTCACCAGCGATTTAAATGTCCACTTGTGGAGGGCTACAATATATGGAAGAACAACTACATTGACTTTACTAGCTTCAAGGTAGCTCCCAGACTGCATGTAGTTGAAATCCAATTGTGCCTTTGTCAGCATCCCTTGTGATACTAGTGAGCTTTAAATTTGTGAAGCTAATCCTACGATGCAGATATTAGGCAAAAAAAAATTGTACTGCACATGCACGAGACAGCTGTTCCCACTGTCCAACCAGAGGGGTGACACGTCATACCCATTAGCACTGCATATCTAAAGCTCACTGTTCTGTTGGTTGAAGTACTGACTAGCCACAGACACAGCCTGCACATAATTTTTTTTTCTTTCCAATGAGATGAAATGGAGATCCTCCACTTGAACAGCTATAGTTGTATGACTGATGTTAATGCTCAGGTCTAGAATAGCTGTCCATACTTCAACTTGCACTGACTGCTAACCATAAACTGACACCAAGTCTGGTTATTGTGCCTCAAGCACAGCCTTCAATTCTACACCTCAGGAACGTCAAATGTGGAAATTTGGCTGCAACCATAAATTCTTGAAAAGATTCTGAAGTAGGATGAACAGCCAATGGTGTCCAATCCTGCGGAGACTTAAACTGCAAACAAGATTTCTATGTTTAAGCGGTGTAGCTGGCTGTGGATGGTATCCTACGTGTCATTTCTAGTTTGTCAAGATGCTTCAATACCATGACGACGATAAACAAAAAATCTCATCAGAGAGCAGATCCAAGGTGCAAGGATGCAGCAGTCAATGTCAAATATCTGTGAACTCCTTCATGCCATATTTATGGACAGTCAATAGAAGACAAACAAAAAACGAGACAGGCTGCGGAGTTCAAACATGATTTTTGCAATAGTGGGACTGCCCGCTTGTTATGACTCCTAAATGAAAGGCACTAGAAACAACAACGCAATGTCAGCTTTCTGTTCTCATTTTGGCAGGGATGCAGGCTCATCACATATTAATATTGCCACAATATTATGAGACAATGGGAGGTAAACTGCTGGCCCTCACATGCCTCCACAGCGACAACCTTTTGATTCAGTCATATCACACTTGAATATTCACCTCATATCACCAGCTCCAATTCACTTCCAAGGAGACAATTAGACTATTGCCTGCATGCTGCTTAAAAGGAAATGCAAGGCAGAGATGCGATCCTCCCTATTCTCAACAATGCTTCCTTTTGGGACGAAAATTCTATGCTGACGTGACAATGCAAATGCAATTAAGGTTGACATCATTCAGAGGGGATGAGACAGCACAAAGAGCATCAATTGTTCTCCAATACATGCAGTCTCTGTGTTCTTTGGTAATTGAGTAGAGGCACTGATTGCTACGCAAACATGCAATGCATGCTCTACTCCACAAAACTTTAATCTTTTTTGCCATGTGTGGTGATGCTGCAGCTACTGGTTGACAAAAGGGATCATTTTTAATAACATTGTTACATTTTCATCCAATTTCTGCCATGATTTTCATCATTCATATCCATTTTCCTACCATTTTTACTATCTTTGCAATTTACCATGATCAGCTTTACTTTTTATCATAAATACCATTAAAAAAAAATCTGTTATCTTTTTTCAATCTTTTTACTCCATGAAACATTCAACTAGCTGCACTGCTTTTGGGGGAAGCAGGAGAAGAAGGCGTAAATTCCTGTAAAGTTTCACCTGTTCATGCAAAGATAACAAAAAAGACCTGTTTTCTGTCTGGTTCATTCTAGTAATTACAAAATTTTGGCTCAAAGTGCCTAAACACTTTGGCTGTGATGAATGAAGACATTTCCTTGATTTCTCTATCTGCTAGAATACTTAATGTGTCTTTAATTGGTCTCTTTAACAAAAAGGTTAGTTTTCAGAACTTATCTGTTACTGATCACCTATGCAACTTTGAAAAATTATCTAGATCCTGAGTCATCGTTAAAAATCCAGTTGTCAAGTTTTTCATATGACTCCCGTGATGACAGTAATGAATGCACTACTCTTGTTCAGAAAAATAACAGTACCAATATTTACAAACCCACCTTTGATCTTTAGTTCACAAAGGTGTGACGTCCCTTTTGTTGAAATTGAAAGCTATTACTTGAGCTTCATCTTTTGCATGACAAGCTTGAGATTGTGCTTGCAGCAATTGCTTCTTTTTATGCAGATGGTACAATGTCTTGTAACCTGATACTTTTTTTAGTAATCTTTGTCATCCTGTCTTTGTGTGTATGTGTGTGTGTGTGTGTGTGTGCATAGATATTCTACAAATTGCAGCAAATCATGCTAATCTCACACCAGGCACCATTCTGCTTGCTACAAAGTTCAATCAGGGAGGTGGACCCACCTCCCTGGTTCAATCAATCTTCTTGTATTTTCCTCATTAAAGTCACTGCCTCATTTGTTTTCATGGTAGCCTATAAACATGAAACTGCAATTTCAATTCCCTTGCCCTTCTTGCAATTGCACTTGAAAATCATACATTGAAAGAGAAGCCCTAAACAGATAACAAATAAAAAATGACTTCAACCCTTTTGTATACTGCAGAAAGTGAAGAGACTTCAAAAGCACGGCCAAGTCAACATCTTTTGGTTTATTCTGAAAATATCAAAGAAGGAACTTTTGATGATATCTGTATAATATTGTCTCAGAGGCAGGAGGCGACATCATGACACACTGAAACACCTACGCTATTGACTGATTATCTTTGCCTACACACACTGTTCAGAAAAAGAGGGGGCGTTATAATTGAGGAGAAAATAAAAGCAGGAGCAGGAATAGAATTGGACAAAGCAACCAAGGGAAACAGCAGGATAGAAAGAAAGGTACAATGTATGAATGGGTATGTATAGTGTAGTTTGGACACAGGATGTGTTCTGTATCAGCAGACATTTTAGTGTCATTGTTCATTCCTTGGTCTGTCGGTCAGTACTTGTCTTTGAATAAGTGGCTACAGCTCAAAGTTTCCAATTTCCAGCAAACACATTGGAGTAGAGAGTGAGCACTGTCAGTGCTGGCAGGAAATAATTAGTATCCAGAGAAAGGGGAAATAATAGTATCGGTAAAATGTGCTTTGAGCACTCTACAGAGTAGATTTAGCATAATATGAATTCATATTACTGTTATTATTATTATTATTATCATGGGAGTGCCATAACTTCTATCTGAATTAATGTTTGGTTTGCGTGACCCTGAACAGACAGATCGAGGGACACAGAAGAGAGAGGTAGAGAAGATGGAATGGTAAATAAAAGGGAAGGGAATTAATGTGACAATATGGATGTCTAGGCAAAAATGGGAAGGACTGCAAGTAATATGACCAAATTGTCCATTTGCTGCTGCTGAGGTTCACACTGCAAATTATGTGAGCTAACTTTTAACTTTGAAAATTAAGACTGAGAAAGGTAAGGAATAACAGTATGATACCAAATTAAAACTAGAAATGTCGCTATCGCGACTGGTATGCCTCCGCCTTAATGCATGGTTCTCCTAATAGGTCTATAGTACAATGTTTTGACAATGTGTGATGAGTTTCAAATTATTGGCAAAATATTACCTTGAACTAGGTTTAATTGGATGGATGGCTATACTGCCTAAGAGTGCAGGTATTTGGGAATTTGAGGATTTTTACTTCACTTTTGACCCCTTTTTTTTAATAAGTCTATGCATAGATTAAATTTTACAGGTAGGGAGAAAAAGTGTAATTTCACTATCAAATAGTAAAATATTTGCATTTTAATTTGGCCTTTGACCCTGGAACTTTGGCTCTTTGACCCTAAAATTCCCAAGAGAATCACTGTCAGGTAGAACATGCATAGTTTCATGATGATACCTTGAGTCACTTTCGAGATATGGACCAAGAAATTAAATTTCGCCCTTTCACTTGACCTTAGACCTTTGGGCAAGAAACTTCCAAGAGAATATCTATTGGGATATACATGTATATATCAAGTTTCAAGAAAAATCTGGCAAGTATTGCATTTAAATATGAGGGGAAAAGTGAAATTATGAGAAGTTGACCTTGACCTTTGACCCATGACTCCACATTCCCTAGATAATCACTGCTAGTCAGTACATGCATTATATGTACTAAGTTCCATGAAGATAGCTTGAGCCATTTCCAAGATATGGAGAAAAAAGTGAAATTTTAACATTTTCACTTGACATCTGACCTTTGACCTCATGACTTGAAACTCTCTCTGGAAAATTTTTATTTGGTATTACATGTATATACCAAGTTTCCAGAAAAAACTTCCAGGCATTGCATAGATATGGGGGAAATAGTGAAATTTTGAGCATTTGACCATGACCTTTTGACCTTGAGCATGTGCCCCCAAAAGTTGATAGGCACAACTTTGTCCACTCATGCATATACATACCAAGTCTCATTAGGATACCTTAAACTGTTTTTTAGTTACGCTGTCCACAAAATTCATTACAGAAGGACGGACGGACGGAGGGACAGACAACCCGAAAACATAATGCCTCTGGCGACACTTTGTGGCAGGGGCATAAAAAAAAAATAACAGGAAGGCAGGCTGTAATCAGTTTAATCCCATCAGAATTCCAAGAAAGTCACAAGTAAATTATCAAATATATAGCAGAGGTAAAAAACAAACAAACAAACAAACAAACAAAAGCAACAACAGTTTTCATACATAATGCCTACACAGACCGAGCAAACATTCCGCACTGGATGTGTTCATATTAAAAAAAAAAAAACTAGAAATGTCGCTAAGGCAACTGGTATGCCTCCGCCATAATGCATGATTCTCCTAATAGGTCTATAGTACATGTGGACAATGTGTGATTACATTTTCACAAAATTAGCAAAATATTGAAATGTTTGTCACAAATGTGTTGAACTGACGGACGGAAGGATGGACAACCCGAAAACATAATGCCTCCGGCACCACTTCGTGGTGGAGGCATAAAAAAATGCTTTGTGGGCAAACACACTGAAAAGCAGACATTCAAGCTGGAGTCGTGCAGCATATAAATTACTTTCCCTCAAGGGAACGCTGATTCAGCTCACATCTTCCAATGCATTAAGGGCATTGACAACAAAATCACTGAAAGATCTTAATGTTTTTCACCATGACAAATCAAAATTGGTTTTCCCATTGTGAGAGTTTTGACACCAAAAAAAAAAAAAATGTATTCTTTGTAATGACATTTTCAAAGCATAATTCTGATCACCTTCAGAGTTGCAAGCTGTTCAGACACTGAAATGAATCTGAAATTGAAGCCTGCCTTTTACAATGACATTCCATATAACAGCTGTGTCACAAACTCCTTGTTCTGTCAATCAAACACAAAACATGCAAAACTCAGTACATAATTACATGAAAGCAACAAGGTGGGAGTATTTAATACAAGTTAGTGCCAAGCTGTACCTCCTTAATCATGGTTTAGAGGTCAGACCATTCAGATTGCAGTTGCAAAGCCTTTAAAAATAAAAACAAAAGATTGACTGGAAAACACACAAGGACCATGACTGGCCAAATATGTTTGAGAGACACTCAATTCAAATATTCATCCTTTAACATGCACAAAAATGCCTTGCTTTGCATGAAAAATGTTCTATGGCATAACCAATAAATATGATTATAGGTCTGAAACCCATCTGCGTCAATTTCTTCAGTTATGATTACAGCTGCTGTGCCATTATCCATCCAAATGCAGATTTGAAAAAAAAAATATCAACAGTGAGTTTTAGGTTGCAATAAGGCTGCAATAAAGCAGTATATAAACCTGGGGTGTGGCCTATGCACCAGCACAACCAAATCATGGTCTGTCCAATCATTGAGCAAATCACCTGCTTAACCAACATACATTGTAAGTAAGCAAGTATGGGACTATGCCATGCCCTTATGACCAACTCAATATTATACAATGAATGAATCAATCTCACAGGCAAAGCTAAGCTATGTTCTGCCATCAAATGACAACTACTAATCCTTGTTGTTTCCATACCAAATTTGGGGAGATTAAATCCCTCTCAGACACAAAGTGCGGAGCAAACAAGTAACTTTGCAGACCCATTGTGGCCATTGGAAAAAATAAACTGTCCTGTATAATGCATCTTAACATCACACAATGATAACGCCAATCTCATGCAATACACATCTATTGCATGTTTCAAGGTGTACTGCCTGTGTGAATAAAATCACAAATGTGCAAGCTCTTTTTCATACAAGTTTTATTCTCAAGTTTAATACATCAAAATTTTGCACACGCACATTCAACTATTCTACATTCTACATGCCTGATTATTCTACAAACTCCTGACATGGAGCTTCCATCATCAAGTTGTACATCTTAAACTTAGAATTGATGATAACATGCAAAGAAAACAAAAATTATAGGAAACAAACATGCAAAATCAGGATGAAATCTAAATTAAGTTTGTTGTCAAAATTCAGAAAACTGATGAAAATCTTGATAGGAATGAAATCTCCCCACATGTATTTATTCTCCCCTTTTTTACTTGTCGCCAAAGTCAGGATGTGGCTTAGAAGAAGATGCAACCTCATCACTGGTAAATATGATTTGATTTCTATGATTTGATTTGTGATATGATTTCTATGTACATTTGTTGTCATAACAGAAATGTAAGATATGTAGTATGATTGACATGGAATGTCAAAAAATAGTTTGGACAACTATTATCACACAGTTTTTCTTAGAACCAACAATTATAGGGATGGTACAGTATTGTTGGATATGAGAATTGGGCTTTTAACTTTTTGCGAGATACCAAGAAAACACTATGATAAAGTAAAGAGCATAACATTTTATGAGGAATTCAAAGTTTATTTGATGAAAATCGGGTTTGGAATGACTGAAACATCCAAAAACAAAGCAAAAACAAAGCGATTGTAATAAAGTGTGGGTCCCACACTTTATTAGAATTGCTCTTTTTTGGATATCTCAGCCATTTCAAAACCAATTTTCATCAAATAAATGTTGAATTCCTAATAGAATTACATACTCTTTTATATTTCATAAGAGGTTTCTCATTATCTCACCAAAAAATGTTAGAAACTTGAAATTAGGTCTCAACCAAAACTGTACGATCCTTTTACTTGCTCTAGGGGGAAAGTTGGATAAGGATCAACATGTCACTAGGAAGATTGCTTAGTTTCAGATACTTTATCATTACTGCGATTGTTAATGTTATCCACACAGTCTGAATTCTCAGAAGGCTGACTGTTCCTGAAGCAGGGTGCAAAGACCTTGCGATATGCATTCATGTAGTGCTTGTTGATCCATCCATACAGATATCGGTTGATGGCAGACTTCACCAGGAGCAATATTGAGATATACCTCCAAGCAGGCACTGCTGCAGGAATGGCTTGTTGCAGCATCAAATTGATACAACCAGGAAGGCAGGTTATTATTACCTCACATGATACCAACAGAGCAACTTTGGTAATGCGCAGCTCTTCTTTGCTGTGTACACTTCTGCTACAGGGACCATGCTGAGTTGTATTCTGCTGATCAGCAGGGGGTGCAGCGTGAATCCTTTGGCGAGCACATCGCACTGAGCGATAGATGTGGTTGTAGGCTAGGGGCACCGCAAGAATGACTATTCCTCCTATGCCAGAAAACACTGCAAAGTAGACCCATGACTTGTGGTCATGAGGTTCATAAAAACAGTACATGTAGACATCTACATACTTGATTTTAGCAGATATCAATTCTGCCAAGATTGTGAAAGTAATGGAGCAAATCCATATACACAAGAGATAAACAAGAACCTTGTATCCACTGAATAGTCTTTCAAACAACACTGAAGATTTAGTGATCTTTACATAGCAATATAGAGTAAAGAGTAAGGCAGTAAGAAAGGAATTTCCTGGACAGGCGATGAACAGGTAAGTAAACGCCTGGCATGATCCATAAGTTGAAGGCCACGATTGATAGTAGGTTTGTGCAAGGAACATGGGCATGACAACAGCAGTCACAAGGAAGTCAACAAATGACAGGTTGACCAAGAAGGCATTGCTCCGTTTCCGCAAGGCTGGTGACTTGGTCACCACCACTAGGGCACAAACATTTCCCAATGTTCCAACAACACTCAGGATAAGGCTGACAGCAAATCGTACTGTAGCTTCCGTAGAGAGGGCCATGATTCCTAGACTTGCTGCCTCATAGCCGGGAACACAGAGTATGCATAACTATTTTTACATTTATATGTTGGTGAAATGAACTGAAGGTTACTGTTCTCAGTCATGATGAAAATAGTGTCAGCACTACATCCACATCATGGCAGGCCATCAGGCTACTTAATGAAGTCTACTCATGCATCTAGTCCTGGCCTTTCAGAACAAATTCAAAAGCTTTCTAATGCATTTAGAAAATAATTCTTCCACTCATATAATATCTGCATTCACAAGAATCTGAACATTGGTCTAAATTACCATGTATCTTACTTCATTCCTCGAGTGTATTCTTGCTTGAGTCTCCACATAACTTATGACATGTAAGTAATCTAGAATTATCTTCACCCTGAATGGCATCACAAGTAACAAACATTGGGTTGAAAAGTCTGCACAGTGACTTTCTTCTTGTAACTCCAAACTCTCTGTCAAAGAAATGCAAAATGATCACGGCAGAAGACTGTGCATCTAACAAATCCATGGCAAGCCCAGCCCAAATCTGAGAGAGCTAGGGCAGGAAAGCAATTACCATAATCCTTACCAGTTCATACTAATCATGATGAACACAAAGAGACATTTTTTTTTCTCACACAGTTTTGATGATGAAAGCAAAGAGTGACATGTCTTGTATAGATTTTAGGAAGTATTTTAAGATAAAAACGTTCGCAAACAAATTTGCTCACGTTAGTGCTATCAAATTGACTCATGAACGGCACGAATTTGGCAATGTACACTCTACGTCTTATCCAACAGGGGAAACACTTAAATGCTACGAGTGATAGAGATAAATCAATCATTGTCATATCCTGAACTCTGACAGTTCTATGAAACAAGTTGCAACAGAGAAAGTGAGAGAGAGAGAGAGAGAGAGAACAAAAAGAGGAAGAGATGAAGAAAATGTTCATCAAAAAGCTGCTGCCTGCCATGAACATTAATCATGTGCAATTATAATCATGGCTTCAAAGTTGGCTGCACATCAACAGTGTGATTGGTTGTTACATGCTGTAGACAGTAAATTACTTTCTGCTATCGAGATGATCGAAAGGATTGACAGATGATCAGTGGAAGTTCATGAGAGGTTTTCATAAATACAAGTACTCATTTTTCAAGGCTTATGATGAAATGGCATCAACTTGGGGAAGTTCTCAAAACATTATTAGAGCATCAATGACAAGGACAAACACCCACAATTCCAGTTACTGTCATCATGTATATCACATGGATGGTAGTAATTGCATTTGCGATGACATTATATGTGTGTGTGTATATATGTGTGTGTGCATGTGTGTGTTTTTGAAAGAAGATGGAATCAATGGATTTGATGGATTTTAGAAAAAAAAAACCTTTAGGCATTTGCAGAGCTTGTATAAGACAAATGATAATCACTTAAGATGGTTGTCATTTTTCCAGAAAACCATGAAAAACTAGATGGACCTAGTGGCAGTGGCAGTAATGACAGGGATGCTATAATATCCATTATGAACAAACATAACTCCATTTACATTTAGGAGCTGTACCATAACTTGGAAGTTCACCATAATATTTCTTTTTTTTTTATCGTTCATCTCCCTGACATGAACTGCATTTCTATAAATCATAGCCTAGTGAAGCCAAAAAAAAAAAAAAAGAAGAAGAAGAAGAAGAAGAAAATCCTAACTCACAAGTAGAATAAGACCCATCTAAGCACTTTTGTGTTGAATACTCATTAATTTCAAGATCATCTACTCACTTGTCCATACTGTGTATTCCACATTCAAAAGATTACAAATATTTCAAAGTATCCCAACAATTATCCGAAATCTCATGAAGATGTGAATACAGCTTGCTGAACACCCTTAACAAACATGTCATTGTTATTAATAACAGACAACCTGACAAACAACATTTTCTCTTAGCATTACTGAATGATACTGCAGTTACAGTCAACCTAACAAACCTCAAATTAGTCAGGACTGAAGAAAATGGTTTAGCCTGTACAAGAACTTCAAGGTAGGCATTATGTGAGCTTTACGAGGAGATACATTAGGAAAAAAAAAATCAGGACTTTGGTTTTACCTTTGATTTAAGTGATATTCATCTAATCTGACATCAAGGTTGACTGTACTTGCAAAGACTTGGCAAAGCAACATTGTTAAGTTAGGACAGAAACAACCAATATAAAAATGTTAATCAGCATAATCAATGATAAGTATGGTTAAGTGTATAAAATGAGAACTATAGTTACAATAAACTTATTTCTAGAATAAACTGTCTACAGTTATGGTTTAGTGAAAAAAATAGTAATATCTCCATATATTGCAGGTTGTTTTTTTTTTTTTAGTGTGGTAGGATGTTTTGTGATACAACTGACCTACACATAACATGCATCAGATGTGATAACTCGAAAATTTTTTAATCACTGCTTGCAATGGTAAACAGTACCTTTAAAGAATTATTTTCTCTGTGAAGCAATAGTCCACCCATACTTGTCAGATGATGGAACCATATTAATTATTCATTATGCAAAACAGTTACAAGTAATCAGGGCAATGAAGTGGAGAGAGAGAGAAAGAGCAATTATGTTCGAAGTGAATTTAGACAAAACAAAATATATCATCAGCTTTCCACTCTTAGCTGAACACTTTCATCAGGGTAAATGTTTTGTCGTTGAGGGCATGGATACCTCCTTTTAAACCTAACCCTTGCTCATTTTCTAATCTTAATCTCTCTCCCTCCCATCCTCCCACCCTCCCACTCATTCTCTCTCTCTCTCTCTCTCTCTCTCTCTCTCTCTCTCTCTCTCTCATACTTTCAGGTTGTCTATCCCACTGTACGTTCTTCCATCCATCCATAATCTGTGGTGCTGACTAAAAATATGAACCACCGTAGTTTCAATTTCAATTATTAAATGATGTAGTTTGCTTGCTACAGCTCAATTCAAACTGAACCTTAAAGTCAACCAAAGCTCACTTGGTAAACTGCAAGAATATGACTATGAAATGTAACATCCACAAGTAAAAGTAAGAATACAAAGACTTTCAAACAGTGCTTTAAATGGTGTAAAGATGTGCAGTTATTACTACCTTTTCTAGGCAATCAAGACATCTCAATTTCTACACAATTTAATTTCACATCAAACTGACAATCTCCAAACATCTTCACTGGTTAATTTACAACCATTTATTATTTAGAGAAATTACTGTAAAATGACTTGAGTCAAGAAACTTAATAGATTCAACATAAATATTTCCCCTTAAAAATGGTTTACCGTTTATGCTAAATAATTACAATACAGGTAATTTTCTTTAATCATGTCATAAACTTCCAGGTTAAAATACATAACATCACTGGCTATTCTATTGCTCACATTAAAAGAAATCTGCAGGACAATGAGGCAGAGAATGCTATTACTAATCAAATCAAATCAAAAGTTATATGAGTCTGTGTTTGATGTTCACTGAGACATGGTGGATATGACTTCTAAATTAAGATTTATAACACAATATTCTCTTAAAAGTGGTAATTACTAAATTCAATAACTGGTCTCTTGCCTCTGTAAAATCTGAATCCATTATCTAGTTAGAAAATGGTACATAAAATTCGCCAAATACTTATTCACAAGTTTCAGGAAAATCAAGTGGATGCTTTCAAATTTCTTTCCAAATGAATACATAATCTGGACAGCCTGGGACACCATAAAATGAATAGCTTATGGCACCCTTGGTACAGAAGCATGGAGACAATATCTAATTATTAAAAATATTTGAAGGATTTTGCATAAAATCTAATTACTGTACATGCCATCCACCAGACAATACTTTGACATAACTACAATTGATGTAAGAATACAGCAAATACCACTGGACATTTTTTTGCCTATGTACAAACATATCAATAATATTGAAAATCACAAGCATAATTACTATAGCAATAGTATTCTGACACAAGGTACTTATAGGAATTATAATAGGACTGCCAACATTCCCACAGCAACATCAAAGAGGTTCCAAGAGCAGTCAGGGAGACACTTCTGTGTGATATGCATTCACCAGCTAATATGTAAAAATAATTATCAAATTAGGGAGGTTTTACTATATGTGGTTTTTTTTTTCCAGGATGAGAAAAGATATTCAAAGGTTTCAGGGAGCCTTCTGAAGAATCAGGAAGATGTGACAACTCTCTCATTATGATGTCACTGACATACTGATTATTTGATCAATTATGCTTCTGTATCAGCTTTACATGCAAGACTTCCTGTAATTTAGACAACAAAACTAATAATGTTCTCAAAGTTCTGTTCTCACTATATTGTGGTTGCCTTGAATATTCCCAGAGTTGATCAGGTACTGAGTTGAGATTGTTGATTTTCAGTCAAACCAAAGGTAGGTAAAGCCAATCAATTTAAAAGGAGAATATATGTATAGAGATAGTCAAGAGCTTTATGTACCTGGGTATAATTATTGACCAAGAGTTATTATGGAAAGACTAACATCAATCCCTTTAGGTAAAGACTGATGCAAACGATGTACATTGTACTTCCTTACAAAGATAAATTCATTCATGATTACAAGAAATTACAGAAAAGTTGGCAAGATGACAGGTGAAGGGACACATGAATGCAATGATATGATTTTGAAATAATTTTGGCAAATATAAGGAAATGTTAATCACCCTCTTCATTAATGTTAATACTCTAATGTGATCAGGTAAATGGTACACATTAAAGGACAAGTCCACCTTCATATACATATGGATTGAGTGAATGCAACAATATTTGTAGAACACATCAGTGAAAGTTTGGGGAAAATCCGACAATCTGTTCAGGAGTTATGAATTCTTAAAGCATCTGCGCAATCACTGCTGAATGAGGAGACTACTGCAGTGTATGATGTCACATGCGTACAACGGTATAAGGAAAATAAAAAGAGAATTTCACAAAACTTTGTTTTTTTAATAAAGTGCACATTTCTTCGACTCGTTACTGATGTATGTTAAGGGAAATATCATTCCCCTTGCCTTCTGAAAGAGATACATATTGTAAGTCGAGTGTTCTTTTATTATGCGAGAAAAGTGAAAATATGTTGAATTTTCTTTATACTTTCTTATTATATCGTTGTACTCATGTGACATCACAAGCTATAGTAGTCTTTTCATCCAGCCGTGACTGAGCAGAAACTTCAAAAATTCATAACTTTTGAACAGATTGTCCAATTTTCCTCAAACTCTCAGTGATGTGTTCTACTAATATTGCTGCATTCACTCAACCCACATTATGTCTATGACGGTGAACTTGTCCTTTAATGTAAGCACAGATTTCATGTTTCCTTAACTCATTCATTCTGCTCTTGATCCATAAATACAATGAACTACAAAAAAAAAGATAAACTGGTCATTATGTACTTGTTTATTGTATAATGAGTTTATGATTGTATATTGGGGTATTTTGTATATTAAGAACTGTATGTTATGTATGTGTGCATGTATGCATGTAGATATCCCTATTTGTATAAATATCAACAGAAAGCATTTCCTATATTGGACAATAAAATGAAATCTAAATCTAAATCAGAACGAATGTATTCCATTGAAATGGTGTTAGTTTTGTATTAAACTACATGATCCTCACTTCAAATCATGGCATCATGTTTTGAAAATAATTCACACAAAGACACATAGCTAGAGCTTGCTACACTCAAATCTAGATAGGTGGCTACTATCAGAGAGAATGTCCTTACAAGTAGGTGTCAATCAATGACTTGAATCATTGCTGTGCTAGTCACAAAATTCTCTTCTGACTGTTCAGTATGAAAGCAAAAATAGAATATCTTTCTGTAGACATTTCCATAATGCTTGTTCATCCAGCCATAAAGGAATGGGTTGACAGATGAGTTCATGTACAAGAGCACTGCTAGGGGGCGGTAGACATACTTGGCTGAAGGCACCACTATCTCCAGAACATGACAGACACACAGTGGAACCCAGGTGACCATGACTGAAATTGTCACTAGCATGGAGATTTTTGTAATCCGTAGTTCCTCTTTGGAAAGAGTAGGAATGTTTTGATGGGTGGCATCTTGCTCCCCACTGGCTGGCTGATTACGGACCCTTCTGCGAGCATTGTAAACTGCACGAAAGACCCTGTAGTAGGCAAGGGGCACTGGAATGAGACACGCCCCTGCACCTACCATCAGGATGGTCATGTAGAGCCAAGAATTAAAGTCATTTGGGTCATAGGAACACATGCCATACACTGGCACGAAGGTGATTTGACCCAATCCATATTCCGGCATGATTATCAGCAGGATACTCCCAATCCAAATGTAGAACAAGTAGAAGATCATCTGCCGTTGGCCAAAGATCCTGTTAAACACATCTGCTGACTTGGTGACTTTAACAAAGCACTGCAGGGTCATGAATGTGACTGTCACAAGTGAATTTCCAGAAGAATAGACAAGCAAATAGCTGAAAACCTTGCATGATGTATTGTTGAGTGGCCATGCCTCATAATAAACCTGCACAAGAATTAAGGGCACTAGGATGGTAGTCACCATGAAATCTGCCACTGACATACTGACCAGGAAGGCATTGTTTTGCCGGCGAAGTGTTGGTGACATGGCCACAGCCACAAGAGCACAAATGTTTCCAAATGTTCCAATAATGCTGCTCAGAAGAAATACCACAAAATATGCGACTGCCTCCTTTGACTGGAACATGGTGGGGTGAAAATTATAGCGTTCTTCCACCTTCTCACAACCTGCATGAAAAATGACTGTGGGTGTGATTTCCCTTTGATATTTGCTTTTGTCTTTCTACTGCACCAACCAGTTCAATAGCAAAAACTGCAGCAATCAATAATTTGAGAAACAATTATCCTGTTGAATGCTTTCACATTTTTGGGAGACAGTAATGAAAAGTAATCCCATTTAGATGGCTTATTTTCAATCATATTTAGTAGTCAAGAGTACTCTGCATGAATTCAGCTCAATCAAGTTGGTTTTATGGGGCTTACAATTGGAGAGAGATCCATTCAATTGTTCAAAAAAGTGAGAACTGCTTGAAAGCACTTCCATCTCCACTAGCAAATTGATCATGACAAACTGTTTAAGTACAGGTATGCTTGCCTTTCAAGGGGCAGTTTTCTCTCCATTAGCAAATTACTTTACTAGAATATGTCTGACATTAGACTTCAAGCAGTTGACAGAGGGCAAATTGATTCAAACATTTCCAGTCCCCGGTCACCAATTCAAACGCATGAAATCCTTCTTGCAATATGTAAACCTCAGGGTCAAAATGTGATTATCTAGGAGTGAGATTGTTCCAAGCGTCAATGCATGCAAAGTACACAACAAATTCACTTCATCAAAACTTGGTATTAAGTTAAGACATCAGTGCCACGCGATGCCATATCACGTAGTCACAGAAAAGAGTACCGGTAGTCACAGGGCAAAGTCTGTTCTAACTGCAATCTCATCCCAAAATTTGAAGAGAGCAGATGGATATACAACTGTCTTCAGCTACATGAAACTTCCATCCTTGAGAAATCAATAGTTCAAATATGTGCACACTCAACACTCATGCAAAATCCAAGTAGTTGATGAAACTTTCATAGATTCCTTCTTTGCAGTGAAATTTCCATTCTGAAGAGGTACCACATACATATGAATGATCAATGTTTACTTTTACTTCTTTACACAAATGACGCGAATGACTTTAAATCCAAGAGCTCGACATGAAGATTGCATCTTTTTGTCCTTGACAATAGTAAAATCTGCAAAGAAGAATAAAATGAGCATCTCCATGCACTGGCTGATGAGTAAATGAAATCAATGCAGAAAGTGGCATCTGTATGACTACATCTCACTATTTAACTCTGTCATGCCGTCGTGTTTGTGCTATGTCCCTGGCATTTATGGGAAAATGCTGACAGAGCATTTTACCATTTTTTTTTCTAAATTTGCCTGAACTGCTAGAAGCTTTTGTTTGAGAATAAAAAGGCTTCTTCACAGCAATGTCATCATCAGCATGATTCTGCAAAAGGTATGACACAATTTTACTTCTTTGTCTTTTAAGTCAAGGTTTTTCTCCATGGTGAAAAAGAAAAACAGTGTCATGGAAAACATCACCTCATTATTTGAAAAAAGCTTTCACCTTCAAGAGTGTGTTTTCACAATCAATGAAATGAGTCTTATTACAGTGCAGCCATCATCATCACTTGGTCTTGTTCATTCAAAGTTGATGAAAGGAAGCTCATTAGAGCGCAGTGGTCATTATCACATGGACTTGTTCATTGAATCACATCAAATATTCATTGTTTTGTCCTGGTCACACAAACACATATGTACATCACAAAAGAAAAAAAAAAATTGGGACAACGGTATAATGTAACCTAGATCCTCACTAAGGAGTCCATTGTTATGTACAGATGAGTTCACAGAGATCAATATATGCGTTGCTGATAAATTCAAACATTACTGTAGTTGAAATCCATCGAAGATAGACAGAATTTTCTATGCCAAGATTCCAGGAGGCACTTCCTTATTCCAATCAAGAATGCATCCCCACACATACGACGAAAGTAATGGGTAACCTCCTATTGATCACACATTTACCATTCCAAATGCTATAATCAGAGTGTTCTGGCAATCTACACATTCATTTTCAATATTCTCTGCCACAGCTACATGACTCAGAGACAAGTGGTTTCTTTTCTGTGCAAGTTTTCACCCCTTACTTCACAAGCATTTCTTTCTTTGTGAATATGGGTTCTAAAATCTTCACACTGCAATGAAATGGGGCTTGGAGATTGGCCATGTGTTCATTGGTGTATGAGCTTGTTTATTAAATTACATAAAATATTCACTGCTTTGTCCTTGCCACCACACAGTTGTACATCACAACCGCCTACTACTAAAGAAAAAAGCTCAAACTGTGGAACAAAAGCAACCTGGATCCTCATTGGTGGGTCAACAGACACGTCAGGAATAAATATGCATTGATTACTATATATTGTAGATCCAACTATCGCTGCAATCAATGTCCACGACAGATGGGAGGGATTTCTCTTGCCAAAATTCTGCGTTGCATTTACCGAACAAGAATTTGCTCTCTAAAGTTTTGGATTTGTACAATTAATATATTAATTGATCACACAATTCCATCACTATATACGCACAGTAGAATATCATGATATTCTTGCCATTCATACATGTTTATCTACAACATCCTTTGTTGGGATATACTGTATACAAATGGCTTCCCTTTTTTACACCTCTTACTCCAATACTTTTAATCCATCAACTGAATTTAAGTGGCAGTGGCAGGATCTCATTTCATAATTATAGCTAAGTAGGTCAGCAAGCAATGACCTGTCCACCCACTCACAAATCTTGATAAATGCTGTCTAAATTCCACTCACTGTAATAATTCCAATAAAACGTCTCCTTGCTCCTAAACAGTTAAAAAAAAAAAGAAGGAATTCTGCCACATTTCCAGAATTCCTGCCATGACATTGATATTTGCACCACAAATTCACACACTCATACTGTCATAGGCTATTTCTGACACCATTAGACTGGCAAGCAAATACAGTCAGCTCTCGACCAGTAGAGCTATTCAACTCAATTGTTTGTCTGTCATAGTGGTTGGGGTAAGGATGAAAGATGTGGTATTTACATTTGACACACAGATCAATGTTTCATGTATCCTATGATGAAGAACTGATACCTGATAAATAGATCTAGAAGAGGAGCAATTGAGCATGGAAATATACTACTTTTGAAATGCTAAAGGAGGTGATGTGTTTAAAAACATCAACAAAAGATTCAAGGAAAGAAAGACTTAAAAATTCCAGTGACTATTTCTGGTGCTGTTCACCTGGTCAATTGTGTTGCTGGTGACATGATGCACCAAGAAAAACATATCAGCCATTTGCTGACAGAAAAACCAGTTCTTTGACAAACTGACAAGCACAGAGAGCATGTACATTGTTAACATTCATTACCCTAAGTTCACTGAATTGACCAATCAAAATGCAAGAGAGTAAAGTTAACTGAAAGACAAGTATTTACACATCTTGTTGTATTCAATCTAGATGTCAATATAAAAATTCCATGCAGCCTATTCTAATTTTCCCACAATCTAATCAGCAAATTGCTTTGTCTTCTTTCCTTTTATCCCATTTGAGACAAGAAACCTGCAGTGCTTGCGATCACATCAGCAGTGCACTTCACCTCCATTGAGCTGAAATAAAGCTGTAGCAGGGATGATGAAATTAGAATGCTGTTGGAAGACCTTTGACAACTAATGAACAGACATATCCAAGCCAGTAGGGCATGAGTGGGTGGTGCCTGAATACCAATTACAGCAAGTGGGAAGGTATCCCTCAGGTCCAGCATACATAACCTTTTGTGCAACAGCAAACTTGCTAGTCACACGTATTCAAGGGTAAAGACAATTTAATTTTTGCATTCCAGCCTCTAAGAATAAGAATAGCAAGAGCAGCAAATATTTCAAGGCAAATGGTATGCCATGTTTCATTTTTCCTTATCCTGAATGCATGTTACTGTATGTACTTAAGTATATGACAAGTATGTGAATATTGCATTGTTCTGCCAATGCATATTTTATCCTATAAATTCAATTTGCAAAATCAATGTACCGGTACCTGTATTTCTAATTATTCTGACTTAACAGTAATCACATCTGTGTACACACAGAACACAAAGACATTAAATTACATTCTTTCATGATAAAACTGCACCCTGAGAGAACAAAACAAAAGAAAAAAAAACTTTCCTTGCTCACAAAGGAATAACTAGGGAATGTATATTCTAGTACGGATGGTGGTAGTACAGTTCTGATGCAATTCACATTATGACATATACTGTAGACTTAAGGGCTGATTTCACTGAGAATGTGAACAATTTGCAAAGGACGCGAATGTAAAAAAAAAAAATGTCCAAAATTCGGAATAGTTTTCTCTGAAAGTGTTTCGACAATGGAGCCGCAAGCCATTCTTGTGCATTTTGTTGGAAGTTCTAACAACGTATGTGCAAATGTCGTGTACCATTGCTAAACTTACAGCCAGTCACATACACAAAAAAAAAACCCATGAGACTTATATGCAAATAGTGCAAATTTCCCAATAATCAAAGAAAAAATATGTTTCCAAGGAGAGTTGATATCAGTCTCAAGTTGAAATCAAATTTCTTTTTTCTTTCTCCTTTCTCTCCCCTTCCTTTCTCTCTGTTGTTTGCTGGTTTATGCTTGCATGCTTGTTGGGTGTATTTCTGTGTGTGCCAACTTCTTTTCTGAGACCCTACCCCCATAAGCAACTTATTTTAATTTTCAAATATAATTTTGGCATACTCTAGAGTATTCTGTGACTTTGATCTATCATTTTGTTCTCTATACAGGGTTTTAGAATATTTGTTTCTATATAATTGTTTGATGTGTAGATGTAGGGCCTATGTGTGGATTTTAATTTGTAGAAAACCTAATATATAAAATGAAATGAAATGAAGTCATCATAAAATTAGTTACCTCAGCCTTATTTTTTATAATAAAAAAAATAATTATTTTCAAACCAAGTTCTATAGAAGTCAGACATCAAGGGGTGCCAAGTTTGGTAAAAATTTATGCATTCTCAAGAAGATAATGAAAATGTACAACATATACCCCTTTCCCGCTGCCACTCTCTATGAACCGCCATTGGATTTCTCGGTGAATTCATCGGGGAACCTCCCGTGAAATTTTCAGTGCCATCTTTTCACACCTACGACAATGCTCGCGGTGAATTTTGTTTGCAACTTTCCCCCAGACGTGTTTTCTGCTCCCACGACGGCCGATCCCAGTGGAAGTGTGTATTATATGGCGCGACATTTCGTGTGCTAATTTGAACGTGGTACTTTACCAATATAGTTCGTACTTGTAATTCTCTACCTCTCACAGAACTTAACTCCAAAATAGTTAATTCAACTGCAACATTCAACAGGACAAATGACACGGCAACTCAAGTACTAATCTCAGTTTTGCACAGCACTTATTTGTATATGGCATGCGTACAATACAACACGATCCAATCAAAGAGGTTCTATAATATCTTTGGATCCAATACCATGCCGGTGAACGTCACACGAACGACATACTAGTCGTGTGTATGTTTACATACACGCATTACGTGTGGATTAATTTGGGAGCCCGCGCTAGCTAGCGAAAAACGTGTGCATGACCGGAAAAAAACAAAAACAAAACAAAACAAAACATGACCTCTAACATTAATCTGCATATTTCGCCCGGTGTTTCACCGCGACGACCTTTCACGCTGGGCGTTCCTAGGTGAACCACCGGTGGTTTCCCGTTGAACTATCGGTGTTTACCCAGGACGCTTTTAGGGTAAAAATTGCCCAAAATTTAATTGGTGTTTCACCTAGGCTCCCCCGAGGTTTCAATCGAGTTTTGTTTCATACTGCGGGGTTACCCGGGTGCACCTGGGTGCACCTGGGGAAGATTTCCTTCAGCAGGAAAGGGGTAATAGGCTCTCATTTTGGACCACTTCCCCCCCCCCCCCCCCCCAGGCTCCAAGGGGGAACCCCTGGATCTGCCATGAACAAATTTGAAACCTTATTCATCAATGTACTAACTCATAGTATTAACAATAGCTCTATCACTTCTGGTTCTGAAGAAGATGACTTTTAACTATTCCCTAATTTGGGTGTCTGGGATCCTTGGGGGGCACCCAGGCGAGCACAGTGCCCATTTGAACAAAATTTGAGATGCTATCTGTCACAAATGTACACACAAGTAGTTATGTACATGTATCAAGGCTGTATGCATGGTTGTTTAATGTGTATGTACACAGGGTGACCAGATTAATGGAGAACATTCTATATGATATAGATATAGTACATACAGGCTGACCAGATCAGTGGAGAATTTTCTACATGGTATACAATGTAGCTACAGTACATGTATGCATGTGACCGGAAATACGTTATAGCTCACTCAATCTAGAATGATTTAACCCATTCCAGAAAATTCTAGGAAGTGCTGGCTGAGTGAGGCACTGCCCTTGTAGCCCAATGTGATTGGTAGTTAATTTTGGCAATGATGTTATGCACATATTAGGCAATGAGTCATCCAGGATTCCTGGAATTTGGACTTGCTAGTATGTTCAGGTATGTGGCTCCAGGTTGGAGAAAATTACAGAATGTACTAGAAAGGGGTGAATGGATAGTATATAAGCTGGAGAAATTCTGAGGTAGGCAGAGTACCCAACACCTCTGCTCTGAGAGTTACGTCACTTCTGGCTCTGAAGCGACTTGTTATAGTCAGTCTTGTGTTACCTGCTGACCTGCTATACAAACTGTGTTTGTGGAGATAAGGCCTGGGAGACATTTTGCCTGCAGAGAATTAATTTGCCTACATTGGAGATAGACTCCATATTTTAGTGTCAACGGACATTGTTACGGCAAAGCTGTGACGGGCTGGATTCCTTGCTGGACATTATAAAGTGAATCATCATTCAACGCATCAACTGGACGTGGTCGTCATAACATTTGGATTCTGCCCATTTCCTGTGGATTCTGCACGTTTCGCTGTGGACGTATATCCTGGATTTTTACCCCGGATTTAATACCGAGGATTATCACAACCTGCGCATTTGGATTTACGTCTGAGGTATCATTCATCGGTACATCGCGGATCATTCATCTGTGCATCGAACATCGTATCTGGACACTGTCAAAGGAGTACTTACTTTCAAATTTGGCTGTAATACGTGTAAGTGATCCCACTACCGATTTATAATTGTTTCTATTGATCATTATTGTACTGATGTGAAAACCGATTACGAGTCTGTACCCACAATATCACTGTTAATAAACCGCCTGAACATTAGTTGATTGTTTCTTTTGTGCGATCATTCTCAGAGTGATTTTGGTCGTAACAAAATTGGGGGCTTGTGTCCAAGAAGTGAATTTAAAGCCAAAACTTAGAATTTGGAACGTTCCGGAATCCAGAATATTGGTAACCAGACAAAATACCAGTTGAGTTGATTGTTCAATTGTATATTGTGTGTAATACATGTGACAATGTCAATCAGTACAATGGATGTTCAGGCATTTGTTCAGAGGACAGATTTGTCCCTCAAAGATTTGCAAAGGTTACGCAAATGTGATTTGACTGCTATTGCACAGCATTTAAATGTTGATGTTCCACAAGGTGTAAGAAAGGCAGAGATTCTTGACTTAGTAGCTGGTCACATGGAGCTCAAAGAAGAAATTCATACTCCAGATCAAGCTCAAATGTCTGATCAAACACGGCTTGAGCTTGCTAAATTGCAAATGGAAATGGAAATGGAGAAAGAGAAGATGAGATTAGAAATGGAAATGAAGGAAAGGGAAAGGGCTAGAGAAGTGGAAAGAGAAATTGAAATGAAGAAACTTGAAATGGAACAGCAAAAAATTTGAAGTGGAGCAACAAGTGAAATTGCGTGAGATGGAATTGACTCATGCACAGACTGTTGGAAATCGTGAAAGGGCTCCCTCAGAATTTGATTTGGCCAAGAACATTCGATTGGTGCCAAAGTTTGAGGAAAACAGAGTTGATGCATACTTTGTGTCATTTGAGAAGGTGGCTAACAGTTTGAAATGGCCACAGGAATTTTGGCCCATGCTCCTTCAAAGTGTGTTTGTCGGCAAAGCAGCCGATGTGTACTCATCTCTCTCTGAAGAGCAATCACGAGACTATGCTACAGTCAAGAAGGCAGTGTTGAATGCTTATGAGTTGGTGCCAGAAGCGTACAGACATAAGTTCAGAAATTCGTACCGCAAACCAGGCCAGACACATGTTGAGTTTGCTCGTGAAAAAGAAATGATGTTCGATAGGTGGTACAGATCCCTGAAAGTGGATCAGGATTTTGATAACCTACGTGAGGTTGTTCTCTTGGAAGAATTCAAAAAGAGTGTTGCTTTCAGTGTGAGGTCGCATTTGGATGATCACAAAGTGACAAGTTTGCATAAAGCAGCCTTGATGGCTGATGAGTATGAGCTGACCCACAGAAATGACAACAGACCACCTTTCAGGAATTTCTCTGGAAATAAGAGAGACAAAAATCAGTCGAGCAATCCAAAGAATGCTGGTTCTGAAAAAGGCACGAGTTCTGAAACTTCATCGGCACCAAAGACTCAATCTGACAAAGGGTCCAGTACAAGTGCAAATGTCATCAAATGTTTTCACTGTAACAAGACAGGGCATGTAAAGTCACAGTGTTTTAAGTTGCAAAACAAAACAAAGAAGGACATGGGATTTGTCATGTCAAAAAGTGTCCTACCCGAAAATAGTGTCCCGTTCAGTGAAACACAGGCCATTGAAAGTCAATCTCCCAAATTCAAAGATAGAACTAAGCAGGTGGATGAGAGCTATCGTAGCTTTTTGTTTGATGGTGAGGTGACCCCATGTACTTCTGGTGAGGCAGGTAAACCAGTAGTCATCCTGCGGGATACGGGGGCCTCTCAGTCGTTGATGGTGGATGGTGGTATGACTTTTCCACCAGATAGTGCAGTGAATGCAAAAGTCTTGATTCAGACTGTTGATGGCAGTTATATGTCAGTACCACTGTATAGAGTGGATTTGAAATGTGACCTAGTTTCTGGTCCTGTCACTGTTGGAGTTGTTCCTGAATTGCCCATGGTAGGCATTGACTTCTTGTTGGGGAATGACTTGGCTGGGGACAAGGTGGTTGTGTCTCCAGTTGTTTCGGATAAACCAGTGGTGGTTGCTGAAACTGAGCAGTTGCAGGAGGAGTTTCCTGGGATTTTCCCAGATTGTGTTGTGACTAGGTCTCAGGCTCGTAGAGCTGTTCAAGATGATGCGGATTCTGTTGATGTGGAGGAGAATTCCGGTGTTTGGTTGGCAGAAACCTTTTTCAAGGATTTGAATGATGGGGTTGCTGTATTAGGCTCCGAGGCTAACAGTGATGGGCTGTTCAGCAAGTCTTCCGTGGTTGAAGCACAGCAGGCAGACTCTGAGTTGAAAGGCTTGTCTCAGACGGCGTGTTCTGAGGCTGAGGCTGAAAAGGTCCCTGAGTGCTATTATGTCAAAGATGGCATTTTGATGAGGAAGTGGAGACCTCCCCATAGGCCAGCTGATGAGGATTGGACGGTCGTCCGTCAAGTTGTTGTCCCTCCCTGTTACCACGGTGAGATCTTGAGGATTGCTCACGAGTTACCTGTTGGCGGCCATTTAGGCGTCAGAAAAACAAAGGATCGGATCATGAGGCATTTCTATTGGCCAGGGTTGAATGTGGATGTGGCTGAGTTTTGCAAGACTTGTCACATATGTCAGGTGGCTGGTAAACCACAGCATTCAGTGAAGCCAGCGCCATTGATTCCGATACCTGCGTTTGAAGAACCATTCAGTCGGGTTCTAGTTGACTGTGTTGGACCTTTGCCTAGGACTAGGTCGGGTCATAAGTACCTCTTGACAATCATGGATATGTCTACACGGTTTCCAGAGGCTATCCCATTGAGAAATATCACTGCCAAGACTGTGGTAGATGCTCTAGTGCAGTTTTTCACTAGGTATGGGTTGCCCAAGGAAGTGCAGTCTGACCAAGGGTCAAATTTCATGTCAGGCATATTTCAAGAGGTGATGTATCGTCTGGGTGTGAAGCAGCTGAAGTCATCAGCTTATCATCCCCAATCCCAAGGTGCGTTGGAGCGCTACCACCAGACCCTAAAGACAATGATTAGGGCATTTTGTGAGGAGTATCCCGAGGATTGGGATAAGGGCATCCCTTTCCTGCTGTTCGCAACGAGGGACTCCCCAAATGAGTCGACGGGTTTCAGCCCATTTGAGTTGGTGTACGGTCATGAAGTTAGGGGCCCACTGAAGCTCATCAAAGAGAAATTCATGACTGAGGATGATGAGGTCCACCTACTTGACTATGTGTCAAAGTTTCGTGAAAGGCTTTCAAAGGCTTGCGAGGTAGCTAGGGAACACTTGAAAGTGTCACAAGACTCAATGAAGAGAAAGGCAGACAAAAATGCCAAGGCTCGAACCTTCAAACCAGGTGACAAAGTTCTTGTACTGCTGCCCATACAAGGTGAACCATTGAAAGCCAAGTTCAGTGGCCCATACTGTGTCAAAAAGAAACTCAATGATGTGAACTATGTGATCAGTACACCAGACAGGAGCACAGATCAGAGAATGTGTCATGTCAATATGTTGAAAGAGTGCTATGACAGAAAGTCAGTTGGTGTGACATAGGTAGTGGATAGCACAGTAGAAGTTAAGGGTGAAAGGTTTTCACCTCACATCACACATACAGTGTTTAGCTTATCCATTACTGATGTACCGGTATGCAATTTGAGTTTGACATGATTAGCTTAGAAAATTCAAGCAATAACATTGTAAATGGTATCCATGAAAAGAGAACATGGAATTAATGCAGCTATTCAAAAGGCATGTGATAGTATGTGATTATGGTTGCTTGATTTGGATTTTACCTCACATTCGTTGTAAATAACAATGAGAAATTGTGAAGGTAAAAGAAACCCTTGCTACGGCAAGGCTTTCTTTTTCCCATGGGGGATGGTGTCACAAATGTACACACAAGTAGTTATGTACATGTATCAAGGCTGTATGCATGGTTGTTTAATGTGTATGTACACAGGGTGACCAGATTAATGGAGAACATTCTATATGATATAGATATAGTACATACAGGCTGACCAGATCAGTGGAGAATTTTCTACATGGTATACAATGTAGCTACAGTACATGTATGCATGTGACCGGAAATACGTTATAGCTCACTCAATCTAGAATGATTTAACCCATTCCAGAAAATTCTAGGAAGTGCTGGCTGAGTGAGGCACTGCCCTTGTAGCCCAATGTGATTGGTAGTTAATTTTGGCAATGATGTTATGCACATATTAGGCAATGAGTCATCCAGGATTCCTGGAATTTGGACTTGCTAGTATGTTCAGGTATGTGGCCCCAGGTTGGAGAAAATTACAGAATGTACTAGAAAGGGGTGAATGGATAGTATATAAGCTGGAGAAATTCTGAGGTAGGCAGAGTACCCAACACCTCTGCTCTGAGAGTTACGTCACTTCTGGCTCTGAAGCGACTTGTTATAGTCAGTCTTGTGTTACCTGCTGACCTGCTATACAAACTGTGTTTGTGGAGATAAGGCCTGGGAGACATTTTGCCTGCAGAGAATTAATTTGCCTACATTGGAGATAGACTCCATATTTTAGTGTCAACGGACATTGTTACGGCAAAGCTGTGACGGGCTGGATTCCTTGCTGGACATTATAAAGTGAATCATCATTCAACGCATCAACTGGACGTGGTCGTCATAACATTTGGATTCTGCCCATTTCCTGTGGATTCTGCACGTTTCGCTGTGGACGTATATCCTGGATTTTTACCCCGGATTTAATACCGAGGATTATCACAACCTGCGCATTTGGATTTACGTCTGAGGTATCATTCATCGGTACATCGCGGATCATTCATCTGTGCATCGAACATCGTATCTGGACACTGTCAAAGGAGTACTTACTTTCAAATTTGGCTGTAATACGTGTAAGTGATCCCACTACCGATTTATAATTGTTTCTATTGATCATTATTGTACTGATGTGAAAACCGATTACGAGTCTGTACCCACAATATCACTGTTAATAAACCGCCTGAACATTAGTTGATTGTTTCTTTTGTGCGATCATTCTCAGAGTGATTTTGGTCGTAACATATCCACTACGGATGCTATCTGCTAAGTTTGATGAAAATCCATCATGGGGTTTTTAAGAAGAATGTACAATTTAGACCTCCATTTGGACCCCTCCCTGGATCTGCCATGAACAAACTTGAAACTGCAGTCATCAATGAACTAACTCATTGTATTAACTTAGCTCAATCACTTCTTGTTCTAGAGAACAAGATCTTTAAAGATTCTTTTTTGGAAGGTTGGAGGCATGGTGCCCATTTGAACAAATTGAAATCAATCCCTCTATCCCCCTAGGGATGCTACCTGACAAGTTTGGCAGGTAGCATCCCTGCATCCAGGGGTTCCCCCTTGGAGCCTGGGGGGGGGGGGGGGGGAAGTGGTCCAAAATGAGAGCCTATTACCCCTTTCCCGCTGAAGGAAATCTTCCCCAGGTGCACCCAGGTGCACCTGGGTAACCTCGCAGTATGAAACAAAACTCAATTGAAACCTAGGGGGAGCCTAGGTGAAACACCGATTAAATGTCATGCGGTTTTCAAGAAGAAGATGAAAATGTAAAAAGTTTACGTGCACCAGATGCCGGACAATGAGTGATCATAATAGCTCTCTTCAGCCTGCGGCAAAGGTGAGCTAAAAAGTCTCTAAAAAAAATGAACATGTTTGATTTTCTCGCGACTCACCAGAGACCAGATTAGTTTCCTGCAAATGTCACAGAGATGTCTCCATGACCAGCTAGACTCCCAGGTTGCCACCTAGTCTCCATTAAGCATATGATGTACCCACTTTACTGAGCACATATTGACACCATTGCATTATAGAGATGCCCCCCCCCCCCCCAAAAAAAAAAAAAAAAAGAAAAGAAAAGAAAAAAAGTTAACTCAAATTTTGATTATTTCAGTAGCTCTTCTGAAAAGGGAAGAATGGACTCACCTGATACATTTACGATTCGAATGAGGTCCATGTTGTTGTTCAGTGGTATAAAGGCAAGTGTTATAATGGTTACCGCTTGGCTCTTTTCATCACTCGTTTTTAGTTTTGCATCCTCCAATAGGAAGGACATTGGTGCCCAACACAGTTTACTTACAGTTTCTATTCCAGCCTTAAACCTATAAAAACTAAGATCTAAGCAAGTTGGTCATATTGTAAACTCAAACAATTATAATTACTTGCTGCCTGTATTAGCATATTAGTTGCCTCATTTATGATACTGATGGTCATTCAGATAGACAGTTAAAGGACAAGTTCACCTTGATATACTTGTTGATTGAGAGAAGACAGCAATATTAGAAGAACACATCAGTGAAGTTAGAGGAAAATTGGAAGATCTATTCAAATGTTATCAAATTTTGAAGTTTCTGTGCCACCATCATTGGCTAAGAAGACTACTAGAGTTTATGATATCACATGCATAGAATGATATAAACAAAATATAAAGAAAATCAAACATATTTTCACTTTTCTCTCATGAGAAAAACAGTGTTTGACTTGTCTCTTTCAGAAAGCAGGGAAATGATATTACCCTTAAAACAAGTCAAAGGAACGTGTACTTTTTCCAGAAAAGGAAATTTCTGTGGAATTTTCTTTATATTTCATTATATAGTTCTACACATGTGACATCATAAACTGTAGGGCCATTCTCCAAAAAAATGTGCAAAACTGCGATTTTTGTGTCGCCAGCATGTTCATACAGTTTAAAATCGATATTTTGTCCCTCAGAAATCAATTTTTAAAGTTAAATTCATCCGAGAGGATTGACCTGTAAAATACATGTATCAGTAAAGCTATTGGGACATCCGGGATAATATTAGAAATACGATCCGAAGTTTGATGTAACCCTAAAAACCCCATGTCGCCAGGACAGGGAAGTGTTCATATAACAAGTTGTAACTCGTTAACATATCATTCAAATCAAATCTTTTGGACCTCATTCCATTGCTCCTCGAGTGCCTGAATGAAAAATGATATTGCATATTAACAATATGCTGTTTTGATATTTTTCTAAGAGGTCATTTATATCATGTCGCCAAATCGCCGTCAGATACGTTACCCTTTTTCAGACTCGAGAGAAGATCAAAGAAATGCCGCATGGCAGTGTAATTTCACATGTTAAACAAAGTCAACCTAATGCTTACGTGGAACCATGATTCATTCATTGAATCTCTTGTTACAAAAAAATATACTGATCCGAAGCCGCAGAAGCTTAATGTTACGATGAGCTGATGTCAGATGCGTTACTTAAACTTTGCTTCATTTAGAAAAAAATATGCTGTAAATAAAAACGAAGCTCAGATACTTTTGAACACTTAAGGTAATGATTAATCACACAACAGAAATTGTTGGAGAAAATGAATATTTTTGTAGATGATAGTGTGAGAACGGTAACGGCACATCAGATACGTTACCATCAAACATGTCAGATACGTTACCACTAAAATGTGTTGTGCAGCAAGGTTAACCGCACGCGCTTTTGCGTGCGGATTTAACCGGTTGACAACTTGCTCTATTATTATGACCTGCTAAGAGGATAGTTCTAAGAGGAATTAGAAGTTTATTTGATGAAAATCGGTTTTGAAATGGTCAATATATCCAAAATAAAGTAAAAGAAAGAGTTCCTTACAAAATGTGATGGCTCATCTACTTTTATTTGGACATCTTTCTTATACTTTATTTTGGACATCTCGGTCATTTCAAAACTGATTTCATGAAATAAATACTTAATTCTTCCTAGAGTTATATGCTCTAAAGTATTTCATATAAGTGGATTTCGATTATCTTGCAAAAAGTTAAAACCTATACTCATCTATAAAACCAGAACTGTACTATCCCTTATTGTAGCATTTACAAAAAGTGCCATCAGATATGTTACAAATTAATTTTCTTTCTGCTTTGTTGTGTTCGTTTGTGTGTGTGTGTGTGTGTGTGTGTGTGCATGCATGTTTTTTTTTTTCACAATAACATAGAAAGACTTTAAGGGCTGGATTGTGGTACCCACCTTTTTTTTTTCAACTTCATATTAAACTACATGAACAGTCTACCTTTGTTCATTATAATTTTGCATCTTATCTACATAAAATGGGGTTAGTATTATGGTTAAAGTCAAGAGCACTTCCTTCGTTGCAGGTTTATGTTCTGAAAATGACAATAGGATATGATGTCTAACGTTTTGCATCAGGTTTTTGAATCGCATGTTTGAGTGATCGGGATTTGATTGTGTCAATGAACATAAATACTTTGTCAGATACTTTACCATCGCTTATTGGTTCTTGAGACCTAATTCATTACAGACAGGAACAAAGGAAGATTGAATTCATATGATCATTTGCATAAACTTTTTCCAATTTCATTCTTACCGTCTTCAGTGTATCATAACAAAATTTCAGAACTTTATCAAAAAAGAAGTTTTGTGGATTTGTGCCTGCTTGACTCTCATATTTCACGTACATCTCAAAGTTTGACTGAAGAGTTATATCTTCTATCTATGACGAGAACATTCTTTACGTGTAGAAGTGTGGTGTTTTAACGAAAATAATCATGGTGTGATGTTCTTCGAAGTTGTAATGAATATATTGGCATGATTGGTGTTGGGTTTAAAATTGTATACTAACGGAACGTCTGATGCGTCAGTTACGTTATCACACACCGTTCTTCTTTCGATCCGAAATGTATTTAATCTGGCAGAGATGTTACCTGGCATTTGCTGTTTATGAAAAGTATAGTACTTGTTCATAGAGTTTCATACATTATCAGTGAGATTATTATTATAATTCAAATGCAGGTAAAAAGTTAGATTATGGTAACATATTTTAAGCCGAAATATATTTATGTTCTTGACTTTTATTTAGCCTTTATTTTATAAATTATGATCATTTTTATTACAGATTAGATCAAGGCTGACTCCAAAATGTTTCCACGATGTTTGTAGATGTTTAAGCTTGTAGTTTTACATAAGCATTGTCATATTTAAGCAAGAAATAAGCAGACAATCAACAGTTTTCTACGATGCTATCTCTGGTAACGTATCTGATATTTGGTTTAAACATGTAAAAAAGGACTCTACGTTTGGAAATGTTTCTAGAAAAAGTATGGGCTCTCAAAAATCACCCATTGATTGTTTTCGTATTCTTAAGGGATTGAAGTTTCTGAATTGATAAAAAATAAATGAAAATGAAATCTCTGATGTTGAATTTTTGTCATTTCTACAAAGGTACTTGCACACTTTTTCGGAGAATGGCCCTGTAGTAGTCTTTTCATCCAGCAGTGACTAAGCAGAAATTTTAAAGATTCATAATTTTTAGCAGGGGTCTATGGGAAGTGCGTGTTGTACCAAAATCAGTCCATCCTCAACAGGTTAATAACTGCGATACCAGGAAACTCGCAACACTAACGTGAAAGCTGCTATGCAAATACTCCAAAAGCTGTCTGAAACATTGCAAGAGTAATCACATACCAAAGTGCAATTTTCTATTTCACATGAAGTTTGCGGTAACAGTTTACTTCACAAAACTTGCAAGTTTGTATACCTTTCACTTAAAACCTGGATAACACCCCACAGCCATACAGGATATGTGAATAGCAGCCAGCCAACCAAGCGATACACTGTAGTTTATGGAACACTTAAGGCTGCATATATACATCAGATTGCCACTCAACTTAATTGTGGATGTTTAAGGGACCTGCAATGCAAATACATGTTGCCTTGTTGTGATTTATGATACCCTGATCATCACTTATGTAGCCAATTGAATACATCTAACTACATGCCATAGAATATTTCAATTTTCTATTTTTCACCAAGATTACTCGGATCTGTCTATCAAAAAAAAAAAAATTCAAACTATGATTGTTTCAATAACATCCTCTGTCAGTCACTGCTAAATTACTGGAGTAAAAGTTGAGCATAACTTGCATATTTCCATTATGATTAACAATTATACAAATGATGCACAGGTCTGGGCGCATCAGTAAGAATGTTGTGCATTGAGTAATTATGGAATTGTTTAACCCACAAGGCAAAGCCCAGTGACTACAAAAGTAGATTTCTATAGTTATCACATGCACGCTGTTCTTACTGATGCACCAAGACCTATGCATTCAATTGTATCATCAACATACAGAAATCAATTTTCTTTAGATTATTATGCAACCTGATAGCAGATTCACTGCATGCATTTCCTTTTGGCTTTCTATAGATACATAGCTACATGGTAGCTATACCATGCATCCAATAATTCCAGCCATGGATCCAATGCAGTAAGTAGTTGGCACACAGTGAATTTACTGAATGCATGGTCAGCTAGGCAATAGGCATCTCTTACTGGGTGTGTGAATGCTCGCTTGGTGCGCAAGAACATGTTTACAGTGGCTGTCACCAGTGAGGCAATGAGTGGCCAGTAAAATGAGATTGCAAAAATTCCCAAAGAATTTCATAAAAGACATCGCAAACTTTACAACTAGAAAGTTTTGGGTGCATGAAATTTCCACAAATGTTGTGAGGAGCTAAGAATCGCGCAAAGTTAATTGTATGCAAAAGTGTTTGTCTAAACAATGTATTGAATGTAAGTGGCAATTCATGAAAGTTTCATGCTGCAAAAGAGCTTGTCGGTTACAATGGGCAAAAGCTTCATGTTGCAAATTTTCTGGTTTTACAGTAGTGGCAAAGGTGGCAACACTCACAAGGTTTCTCTACTGAGGTAGTATAAAAACATATGATTGGAGTGTGAATGGAAGAAGTCATTATATTTCACATTGAGAATGGGCCTCTAGCCTCAGATGACAGCAAATACTAAATGAGTATTTGCAGGTTTTAACTGTTTACCACACCACAGTCTCAGTCACACTTCCTGAACAGCATGAATTACATTGTGTACACATGCCAAGCTCATTGTCCACTACAGGAATCTGTCTCACAGAGATGCAGAGGGAAAACTTGTGATATGACAAAAAAGCAATTGATAATATAGCTTGAAAGTGAAACTTCATATCATGTTAAAACTGTCTTGTATGAAAAAGCAGATTTAATCGTCAAAATGGCAGCATATCCGTTTGGATCATCAGATGAGACAGTTATGGAGTGCTCAAGTTTCACATTTTTCACGAGACAGCAATATCTGATCATAACCTAGAATAAAAGCTATTTGTAAAAACTGTGCTTAACCACATTTGCCACCATACTATTAACCATCATGGTAGGATATCTTAAATAGTAATGTGTTTCAATAGTTGATAGGTTAACACTGAGCTGGCTTAACTTCAAGCACATGGCTATGTTAGTGCCCTTGTAGTTAGCCATCTTCGAGTTATCATTGACACTCATCTAAATTTGCAGAAACATCATTTCATATATTTTGTGAAAGCAAACGACTCTAAAAAAAAAACTGCTGAAACTGCACTTTCCCATTCATCTTATGATCCTAATGTAGAAGAAGGGTAGTTCTTTCAGAAAATATGAAAACCAAATATTGACTTGGTTGACTCGTTTCAACTGTTTTGAGTCCTCACCTAACATCAAGGGGTGTGACTTTTTGTTCGTTTTGTGATGCACGGTCATATATGTATCAACATCGTTAAGTTTCTGACTTATTTTTTCCAAGAGCATTACCTTTCATAAAACCCACCCTGCCACTTTTTTTTTTTGTCGTTCTTTGCTTTACACCCAATCATTAAAATCATGCCAATCACTTGTACATGTTGAAATTTCTTTCGATTCAATAGCACATATAGATTTTTAAAAATTGACACTCGTCATAACAGATAGCTTGATGATAAGAACAACACCCCTCCCCCTCCCTATATTCAAATATAAAAAAATATGATTTAATTCCAAACACACTGCAACACCTGCAAGTATTCAATCTATTAAGCAGATCTTGGTGCTAAAATCAAGTGTGCCAAGTTACTAATATCATACTTGATGGATATCCAATTTGATGTTTTGATTAATCATTTTGAATGTTTTACAGAGTTCTTTTCAAAATAAAACTTCTTACAGCAATTAACCAAGGCTGTAAGACAGAATAATTTACAGCATCAAACTCATGTTGCCCGTTCCTGTCTTGCTAAAAGCGGGGCTTTACTTGAAAGCACACTTTTGAATTCTGACTACCCAAGAATGTGGGCATCAAGTTTTGTCTGTTGACAGTGGCCTGGTAATAAAACCTCTGGCCATGATCAATGGAGGGGCTATAAACAAGTTGCTACTCACTCCATCTATCAGTCTATAGGGCATCACTTGGTGGCTAACTGTTGCAAAAACATGACACCTTTTGGTGCAGAATGGTGTTTGACCATCAACTCCCTCGAAATTTGCATTGCAGGACGGTTTGCATAGAAGTTTATGGACAGACACAACTTTGCTGCAGTCGGGCTAGGTAAGGAATCAAATTTGTCTCCAAGTTCATGTAATTCTGTTTTGCTTACTTTAACAATGTCAAGAAAACAAACAACCATGATGCACACAGAAAAAAAAAAGAAATTCAACACAAAAGTACTGAAGAAGGCATCTCCATCCCTTGGATGAATGCATGTTTGGTTTGCAAGAAGAACTTATGAATGGTTTGAATAAACTATTTCCATAAAAACTGCAAAATATTCTTGTGATAACTATCTTTTTAACATTTTGCATTTACTGATACTGACAGTGTGTCATATTGTTCACCAGTAAACAATTGTAAAGCTTAATCTATGGAAAGATGTCATTGGTAAGATCAATATCGATAGAGTGTTGCCCTTGTTTCTAAGCCTGTGCGTAACAACATCTACATTTATTATCTTTATGTCCTTGGTGGAAATGAATAGTCCCAATCACATTGAAATGTGAAAGTTGAAAAGGTTTGCTTTAATCAGAAAAAGCAGCAACAAAATACTTTCAATTATGTATGCAATATGATAGCTTCAAGTGTTTTTAGCAGCCACGCATCAGGTACTCTGACATTGATTGATTGATTAATTGATTGATTGATTGATTGATTGATTGATTGATTGATTGATTGATTGATTGATTTGACTACTTTAAAAATAGATGTGCCATAATTTTATGAACAATCAATTTAAAAAGCCCTTGAGTGTGATCACACCTTACAATTGATTGTATTTCCCACTTTCAGTGTACCAAGCCGTGATTTATCAGTAGATATTCATACATCTCATATGGGTAATTCCATTAAGTTGGGGCAGTGTCCATGTAGCATCGTGATATTTAAAAAATACATTTCAGCATAACTCAATATTAATTATGCTGTACATTTATTGTTTGTAGGCTTTACATTTGCATTGAGGCCACACATTTTCCTGGAAATTTTGTGCCATTCAGACTCAATTTTGATGAAGTTATTAAACAATATGTAACAGTGTCCTGTAGCATTGTGACGTGTCCATGTAGCATCGTGATATTTTAAAATTTGGTCCTAAGAGACAAATTATAGCAATTAGCTTGACCAAAATTTGATGCAAAATGCATAAAACTAGAATGAGATAGCTAAATATCTCAAATTTCCTGTACACAGTTTTAATCTTAAAAGAAAATTACAAAATGTATCACGATGCTATGCGGTGTACTTTTTTGTGACATTTGGTGGACACCGAGTAGCATAGTGACACATTGTGTAATTTTCTTGTAAAAGTAAAACTGTGGAAAGGAGAGTTAAGATATTTAGCTATCTGACTAATCTAGTAATTATGCATATTATATCAAATTTTGGTCAAGCTAATTGCATTAATTTGTCTTTTAGGACCAGATTTTAACTATCACGATGCTACATGGACACATCACGATGCTACCGGACACCGTTTCATATCGTTTTAATAACTTCATCAAAATTGAGTCTAAATGGCACAAAATTTCCAGGAAAATGTATGGTCTCAATACAAATGTAAAGTCTATAAACAATATATGTATAGCATAATTAGTATTGAGTTATGCTAAAATGTCACACTTTGTGCCCCAACTTCACAGAATTACCCATATGTGTTGATTGATTTGACTACTTTAAAAATGGATGTGACGTAATTCTATGAACAATCAATTTAAAAAGCCCTCGAGTGTGATCACAGCTTACAATTGATTGTATTTCCCACTTTCAGTGGACATTTATCAAGCCGTGATTTATCACTAGATATTCAAACATCTCATATGTATCACTGCTGATAAATTTTTAAGAACATGCAAGGGAACAGTCACAACTTATATGTACATGCATATACTATATAAACTATAAACTCTATATAACTCTATCAAACATGATCAGGACAGATAATCACTTTCTAATTATGAACATATTTTCAGCAGTTGGCCCCACATAGCTTACATAAACTGAACTCAAAAATTTCTAAATTCTTAATGTACAGCAATCATATTGATTATTCTACATCAGGGATACATGCGTTTAATATGAGCAAATGATATGGGTCAAGCATTAAAATCATATATTCCATAGTGGCCAATTGTAGGTAAAATCTTATGGCAATTTTATAAAATTACTCTTTAACTTAAATCAACTCTACAACTTGAGAACTGTAGACAAAATATTTCCTCATCTATGCTTTTGCAAATATTCTTTTTCTTTTCTAAATCCTTTGCATCAGCCTTTTCTGGACAAGATTCTTATCATGGTATTCATAAGAGATTCCTTAACAACCTACTCTCTTGATAAATTGCATGGCACTTCCAGGATTACACTTCCCTTTCTGCAAATATACTTCATGAAATTAAAACACTCTTTATGTGTGCTTTGAACACAAGACAAGTTGAAGGGTAAGTGATCACAGGCTGTGCCGGATGAGACATAATCAAGTCATAAATTTTGTCTCAGCCAACAAAAGCTGGCATAATTATAGCTGGCCCTCTATGACTCTGTCTTCAGTTCAATTTTTTGTTCCTTCTGGAGGTAAGGAAGATTTGTAGCGGTGAGCAAATTCACAATATATCACTAGATGTGACCTATCACCTGGTAAACTCACAGATATTTCAGCTGAGATATCTATCACATATAAGGAGATTCGGTTGAAAGACATGAATCTGATATTTGCTCAAAAATGGAAAAGTTTATATTTTTTCGGGAATCGAAGATGATCGAAGCTATGATTTTGATTTAGAGTTCTAACCTTGTTTGTCACCTTAAAAAAAAAAGGATGACTATGAGAAAATTTAAATTCTTTTGCTTCCATTACATTATTTGCTCGATCTGAATTCTTTTAATTTTACACTTACCCAAGTGGGACAAAATACGATGCTCAGAAAAAAAATGTGGGCATCAAAGTACTACCAATACTGCAAAGTTACACGATATGCCAAATTACTAGAAGATTGCATGTTTTCCATATGAACAGGGATATACAAAATAGTCTTCCAAATCCATTTGTAGAGGGGCAAGCATGTATAAAGTTAATCTATAAACTAGGACAGGATAGGATTTATATCATGTGGTGATAAGCACAATCAGGGTATGCAATCATGACTTTCTCACTTTAAAAATTGTAACTTCTAAAAGAATGCACCAACTGACTTAAAAATTCACATGCAGCATGCTAAGACATCAGTAATCACATGTGGTAAGACAATAGCTAATTTCTTCTCATTTACTGTTAATTATTTAAGGTTCATTGCCAAAAAGTCCCCCAAAACCCACGTAATACGTCAAAAAAAAGCGTTTTACAACTTACGTAAAATCAAGATTTGAGGTCCATATTTTAAGTCTACCCCTATGTCTTTGGTATCAAATTAATGGATTTTTTCCTGGCATTGCTTGCATGCAATAAAAAACAGTGGTTCTTTCAGCTGGAGAAAGTTATAAGGTCTGCAGTCCCATCCTGGTAGGAGTGTAATGCTAGCTTATTTTTGTGACATTGTGACCTTTTAACCCATGCTGTACAGCTATACATGGAGAAACAGCTTATTTTTCTGCTTTTCCTGAAAGTACTGAAGACACACTACAATATGGTGCACTGTTTGCCAATAAATGTTCAGCCAGTTTTGAGTTTTGAACCATTTTCAAATGCTGAGTAAAATAAGTGCAGCCGTTTTTCAGTATTTTCAGTGAGGTATATCCTTACTTTAAAGACTCTTTTCCCCTTATTGAATATCCTTGTTTTTTTAACCATGAATTGTACATATGTAGAAATCTATTGTGTGAAAATTTTAGCAAATTTGAGCAATAGGAACTTATTTTTTTTATTTTTACAAATTGCTGAGCATAAATAAGTGCAATACACGCCCATGTTATACTGCATGAAGGTCATATGATAAGTGTTCAGTGTTCATATTTCAATGCTTGTTCAATTTCTAAAGACATCATAAGCTAAAACATATTATTTTGGCTTAATATGTCATTGTTTGACTGTCACAGCTTGGATATCAACTCAAATCATCATAAATCTCACATTCATTCTTCTATCTGTGTTTACAAATATGAGAATTGATCCAAACACTGTGCGCACATTCAAGGTCAAACTGTACAGATAATTTTTTGATGAAAAATATAATATCTTCCAAAGTACCAGCCCTAATTTCATAAAAATCTGTAATAATGGCCACTATATGTCTGTTACCTATTCCTGAAAGTTTCGCCTCTTCACTCTTTGGCAAAAGTGAAATGTGATAAAATCTGTAAAAGTGGTTATATTTGAATTCAAAATAATGCCTACAAAATTGATCATCCATTTCGAGAAGTGAAAATATGAAATTCATTCATATTTTGTGATATGTCATGGCTATGTGCTGGTGGTGAATGAAAGAGATATTTATCAGGAATATCTA
Source organism: Diadema setosum (assembly GCF_964275005.1). Lineage (NCBI taxonomy): Eukaryota > Metazoa > Echinodermata > Echinoidea > Diadematoida > Diadematidae > Diadema > Diadema setosum. Next base: position 16,296,507 of record NC_092706.1, read on the forward strand.
ACAGCATTATCAGATGAAAAAAAATTCTCCTTTTTTTAATGAATTTTTCCAATATATTAGTCATTTCAATGTAATTCGACACCCCTAATTTAAATGCTAATTTATGCGCAGTTTGATGCAAAATTTTGACTCGTTCTTTACATGAAATGAAAATTTGAACACTCAGCTACAACAAACAACAAAAAAAGCATTTTCACCAAGTTTTTTCATTTTTGCCCTGTTACACAATTGCATACCCTGATTGTGCTATTGACCATATGAGATTGAAGACTTTTACTGTAACCTTTTGCTTCCCATAGCATCTCTAACTCAAATATTCTCAAGAGGCCAATTGGTGCTAGGCAACCTGAAATGCACCAAGACGGGATCAAATTGAGCAGTGGAGGTATTGACTTGTTAAGGGCTGATCAAACAAACCTATTTTTCATTCTTCCTCGGGACACCTAGGCTTGAGGGCTCCAAACTGGAGAAAATCTGGTATCAATGAGGCGGAAATTAGAAGACAAATGATGTTTGTCTTTTTGGGGAGTCATTGAGGAAGGTATGGTTCCAGGGGAGATTAATTGAAGTCTGCTTGCACAGCCAATGCATCAAAAGTTAATTCATCTTCAGATGAAAGCGAGAGAGAAGGGATGATTCATGTAGAACATGTGATTGTACCATCACTGATCTCAACGTACATCCGTAGGTATGAAACCAATCTTCAGTTTGAAAGTATTCCAGTTGTCTGTCTGTCTGTGATGAGGATTCATGATATGGTAGAAAGTAACAGTCAGCTCTGATATTGTGATACTCCCATATATCAGGTAAGTCCACATTCTCTATAACAATGTCTGAATGCCATTATAGTCATACTCGAGACCTGTGTTAAAACTACAATACCACAAGAATTCTCTCAGACACAAACCAACACTGGTAGCAAGTTGTTATTTGATGTTGGATTGATGATGCCATTGGTAGTAGCAATGATGTCACACTGTTATCATCTTGGAAGGAAGACACTTCTACCTAAATAAGGAAGATCAGCTGTGCATTGTGTTTGTTTTTTCTGCAGGATTTAATGTGACAAAATGGATTTTGCTCAGTTCTACAAGTGCCGTCAACCACATGGAGTGAAGATCTACTGATGTGTACAAAACTCTTAAGCGGGACTTTGAGTTTGGACTGGGAGCATTATGTCCTCAAAGGTATAATATTCAGTCCTTCCTTGCATGTCTTACTCATTTTTTTTTTTTTTTTTTTGTGTGTGTGTGTGTCTTTTATATGAAAAAAAAATGATAAAGCATGAAAACAGCATTTAGGTATTATAACATTTTTGTTCACAGGAACCCTAGATTAATGTGAAATTATAACAAGCATTTGTGCCTTTGATGAAAAATAAGTAATGTCAAACATCAGTAATGTGTGTGTGTGTGTGTGTCAACTGTAATGTGCATACTGTCGAGTTTTTGATTAGCAATTTTACCTTTAATTGATTTAACTGCATCCTCAAATTATGCACCTACAACAGTAAACTCAACTCATGGACATTTATCCAAGACATGCAAAGTGAAAGATCAAAACTGACATTCTGAAGATACTGCTGTAACTGTATGTTTGGTGTCCAACTCCAAAGCTTTGTGCACCTAGAAATACCAGGCAACTAGAAATGTCGCTTTGGCGACTGGTATGCCTCCGCCATAATGCATGATTTTCCCAATAGGTCTAGATAGTACATGTGGACAATGTGTGATTACATTTTCACAAAATTGGCAAAATATTGAAATGACAAGTTTGTCACAAATGTGTTGAATGTTCACCTTCCTTGACCTAGGTTTAATTGGATGAATGTCTATAGGAGAGAATGTATCTATGGATTTAAGGACTTTAACTCGACTTTGACCCATTCATACATTTAGGTATTGAGTAATTTTCAAGGTACAGGTGTGGAGAAAAAGTGCAATTTCTGAATTGAATAGTAAATTGTTACCATTTTCATCTGGCCCTTGACCCTAAAATTCATAAGATAATCACTTTCAGGTAGAACATGCATAATATGTACTAAGTTTCAAGATAACTTGAGCCACTTCTGAGATATGGAGGAAAAAGTTAGTTCAGCACTTTCACTTGATCGTAGACCTTTTGACCTTTGAGGCAAAAAAAGAAGAAAAAAAAAACTTTCCAGAGAATTTCTATTAGGTTACACATGTATGCATACATCAAGTGTAAAAAAAAAAAAAAAAAAACCCTGCTGGCATTGCATGATAGGAGGGAAATAGTAAAATTTTGAAGTGTTGCACTTGACCTTTGACCCCTGACCTTTGACCCCATGAACCCTACATTCTCTAGATATCACTTCCAGTCAGTATATGTATATACTATGTTCCATGAAGATACCTTGAACAATTTTCAAAGGTATGGAGAAAAAAAAAGAAAAAAAAAAGTATGACCTAAAAGTAAAAAAAAAAATGACCTTTTGACCTTTGACCTTTGACCTCATGACCCAAACTTTCACCAGAGAATCTTAATTGGGTAATACATGTATACACTAAGTTTCAAGAAAATATCTTCAGGCATTCAATAGATATGGTGGAAATAGTGAAATTTTATGTATTTGAACCTGACCTTTTGACCTTTGACCTTTGACCTCATGACCCAAACTTTCACCAGAGAATCTTAATTAGGTAATACATGTATACACTAAGTTTCAAGAAAATATCTTCAGGCATTCAATAGATATGGTGGAAATAGTGAAATTTTATGTATTTGACCTTGACCTTTTGACCTTTGACCTTGAGCATGTGCACCCAAAAGTTGATAGGCACAACTTCACCCCCTAATACACATACATGCCAAGTTTCATTAGGATACCTCAACGGGTTTTGATAGTTACCTTGTCCACAAAATTCATTACGGACGGACGGAAGGACGGACGGACGGACGGACGGACGGACGGACAACCCGAAAACATAATGCCTCCGGCACCACTTCGTGGCGGAGGCATAACAAAAATTATCCTCAATGTTAGACAAAATCAATATTTCGTTAGGAAATGAATTCCTTAAATCTAGTAACTGGGTGATTTTTACAATTGACATAAGCTACTATTGGAATGCATGCTTCATAAAAATTGATTTTGTCTTAGGAATTTTTCTAAACTTATTTCCTCTTTTCCTGTCACAAACTGGTCCCCAAAAGGCCTTATGTACAGATTTTGTGCAAGTGTGTCAGTTAACTTATATTTCAGAACTATGTCACACTTCTATTAAAGTTCACATGTGTATCAGTGAAGAAAAGGATACTCACATCCAGTTAATCATTCAAAAATTTCTCATTTCATAATGATGGGGGGGGGGGGATGCCACACTTCATGAGATAAGCACCTCAAAGTTTGAAGATACAACCTGAGTGCTGTTTAAACAGTTTTCCACATTTGCAACACCACAACTTACAAAGAAAAATGACTGTTAATCTATTATCATGACAGGCAATAACTTGGTGATAGAGCAGTTACAAGTAATGGATAAGTGATGATAGCAAAGCTGCCTTGTTCCATCTGGGGAAGGGGGGAGGGAGATTTTATAAAATTTCTGACAAGTGATGACCAGTAATTATGAGAAATGGGCTGTGTACTTTAGTGCTCTCTGTGCACTGAAAGATGCAGTCTGATTTTGCAAGTTATGACACACTACATATTAGTCCAATTTTGGATGGTAAGGATGTCAAATTTCAAGTCTAACAGTCACAAGTACTGGTTGATGCAGTGATGAGCAATGGGGATGACATCATTGTGAAGCAAAAATTAGCTCCTTATGTTTATGTTCAGGTTCCACTGGGTTCACTATCAAGAACAATTAGCTACACTGAACGACTCACCTGGATTTACTATGCAAGTTGTTCTTCATTACTTTGTTGACATTTTGGTCTTTCTTTATCATTATATTAACTCTCAAGTGCATCTAATATCCTACCTCTAGGTTTCGTCCCAGACTGCAGAGATGTACAACATACGTGTGCATTCGTAAATTATTTGGTCATGTATGCATCACGACAATGGATCCTACAACTGCAAGCAGCCTAGCGGATGAAGTGTTGTCATCCAGTGGATACACCGAATCAACAGATGAGATTGAAAATCCTCACACACCCAACCCAGTGGCTCTCAATCTACAGCTGACATACCTGGGAATAATATGTATCCTTGGTGCATTTGGCAACATCATGGTACTGGTGGCAAGCCTGTCGCACAAAGAGTTGCGCTCACCGGCAAACATGTTTATTGTCAATCTCAGCTTTGTAGATCTGCTGACAAATGTCATGTCCATTCCAGTGCTGATGGTCTCACTGAAATATAATGCCTGGATATTCAGCAATGGAATGTGTCACGCCTCTGCCTACATAGCCATCATCTGTCTTGGACAATCTGTTCAGAGCTTGGCGCACATTGCCGGCGCTCGGTACATCCTGATTACAAAGCCCCAGAGAGTTTATCAGAAGTTTTGCTCGTGGAAGGCTGTCTTTCTGAATATTACATTCATCTGGTTCTCAACAATTTTCATAGTGATAATTCCAGAGTTTGGCTTTGCAGATATCAAATTCAATCCTAACCTCGGGCTCTGCAGTGTTGATCCCCAGCACCAAAATGCATGGATCTACACCACAATCCTCGTCGCACACTCGATCCTCAGCACTTTGATCCTCATCCCCTGCTTCTACTTCACAACATGCTACACCGTCATGTCCAGTCGTAGGCGCATCCAGCAGCAGAATGTTTTTCAACGTAACGTCAGCCGCATCGAGGAGAACCTAAATTTTTGGAAGCGTGAACTCGGCCTCTCTAAGGTTCTCATCCTTACACTTCTTGCTTACATTATCTGTTGGGTTCCTTTTGCTGTCGTGCACTTCCTCAGTGCTGATGGCTATGTCTCACCCGTGGCTCAGCGGGTAGCCATATTATTTCTTGTGACAAATTCCTGCATTAATCCCTATATTTATGCCGTTTGCAATCGCAAATTTAGACGTGTGTACAGAGACCTCTTCTATGGTTTGTGGTATAGAGTACGACCCCAAAGCACTACTGACAGCAATTCATCACAACCATGTAAGGAAAGGGAGAATGAACAGAGTAATGTAGGGATCCTGATTATTAGGCAGCCCACAACTTCTGGTACTGCAAGCTCCTGTCATGATAACCATGCCTTTCGTGTGACCACATCAGATGCTTGATAACACTTCAAATAATTGGTGCAATCCAAAGTTGTCATTGTGTGATCATACCAATTACTGAAAATGAACATTTCAGTGTGAATTCTTCAAGCAATCTCACCAATAACACACCTCTGGCTGTGTTCCAGTCATGGGAAGTCATACCTGCGTGCACAGGTACAATGTACTCATCGAGTCTAAATAATTATATTGCTTTCATTTTGAATGAACTATGATAAATCATGTGACACACAGCAAGTTGAATATGTTGTTAATTTCCCAAGATTGAATCTAATACTGGAAATTCTACACAGGTCTCATTAAGTTATAAAGATGGGAATGAAATTACAGACAAACTTACAGTTGACAAGGAATCAAAGTCCATTTTTTATATCACTTTATACCAAATGATTCCCATTTCGTCAAATGAACCTCATTTACAACTTTGGCTTGGATGACAATTTCATCATATTTTAAGAATTCTGTCCAACTGCTTCAGCATTAAAGCTACTTCTACATGATCTGCTCAAAACTAGATGTTTGTGAGAATCTGTGTTCTCAACATGAACTGAACACATGTCACACAGCTTCTTGGCATTAAAAAAAAAAAGCAAAAAAAAAAAAACTCGAAATACTTATTGCATTATGAAAACTTTCAACAATTTGGAGTTAGAATATGATTTGCACATTACTCACATTAAATTTGTTGGAAGTATTCTTGTCTGTGAAGGTATCTGATTTCAGCATTTTAAAAGAGTTTCATTTTAACTTGTTGAGGACAGTTTGATTTTGCTACAACACGTACTTCCCATAGACGCTTGTCCAAGTATACTCAGGACTCGTCCTCAACGATTTAAGAATGAATCATATACTATACAATGGTTATTGGGTAGGAGAACAAGAGAACGCTTCTTGAATACTGTAAAACGAGGAATGTTCGTGTGCATTTTAATTTTGTGAATTTCACAAGAGCCAAGATCCGCGAAATTGAAATGCACGTGAAAGTTCTTGTCTACACTATACGCACTGAATGTTAGAGGCAACTCACGAAATTTCATGCCACAAAAAAGGCCGTTGGTTCCAATTCGCAAAAATTCCATGCCGCGAAAATATTGTGTTTTACAGTAACATGATGATGCAAAAGAGGTAGTGAGGTTTGGACTGGTCAAAATATTTGGATCTGATGATATGCTTTATGGAATATCGGATCTCTATCAAAAGGATATGTGAGAGTAAAATTTATCTGTCGATAACGGTAGTTAAGAATATAAAGTCAGCAAATTTGTACAAAGTCAAGCAGCATTTAAGAAAAAGAAAGTATTACAATGTGAATGTATATTTGTATTACATTATGTCCTACCTACAGGCTGTGCAAAATGTGAATTATAATGCCACTTTGCTTGGTTGTTTATTTTGTACTGATCTATTTATTTTGCAAACATCCCAAACATGAATAATTTGTTATTTGCACATAATTACAGACTTTCACTTCCTATAACAATATAACCAAATCAGAACTTTATGTGCTTTATCTGAGCTTTGTGTTGGCAAATTTTTTCATTTGACAATTTTAGTTAAATTTCATGTACAAAGGTGTATCAAGGTGATATAATAATTAGCTTACATCCACTGGAGACTATGTACAGGCATTCAAACTGTCAAAACAATCCCAACATTTGTCTGATTTTAAACAAATTTACACTAATCTCTGTTTTGTTTCACTGCTTTCATTCTCAGTATTTCCTGTTTGAGTAATGAATTTTTGGAAAGGATTGAATCACATCTTAATAGCTTTGAGGTGGACAAATTATTACACTATGTACTTAACTACCATTCCTCGTGACCATATTGTGGTGCAAAATGTTTTTAATGTTTAAAAGCTGATCAGTTCTGCTATGGTTGACAATCAAAGTGCATTAAAAGAAATTACAAGTTCAACTGGTTTTACTTGAATTTGATGAAAACAAACAGTTCCTTCTGAGTCTAGGCAGCTCATCAAAACTGAATTAAATTTTACTTCACATAATTTAGTCATTTCTGAACCAGCACACAAATATTTAGCAAACCATACATTATTTGTCCCTCACTGTTAAGGGTAATTTAATGGATTTCCATATGGAACCTTGCTATGATATTACACATTATAACTTCATTGCATCAAAGCGCATTCTATTCAGAATTTGCCCTCTTGCAAAGAATTTCATTGTCAAACCACCTCTGCTGGGGTTGTTTCCATTATAATGACAAAATCTACACAATTGCAAGAGTTTTCACAAATCATTGACAATAATTGTGTCAGTGCACAGTAAGTTTTGTACAATATTAAGGCAAAGAATGTTCATGACTCCTGGTATTTTGTTTGTAATTAGGAGCCCCCCTCCCCCCCCAAAAAAAACAACCAAAAAACAAAACAAAACAAAACAAAAACAAAAACAAAAAACAAACAAATAAACAAACAAACAAACAAAAACAAACTACAAACTACAAAACAAAAGAAAATGTAGCTCAAATATGTAAACTGTAAAACCAGAAACATAAGAGGCATGGACTTTCGCACTTTGGAGTCAATGGCCTTTTTCATGGCATGAGACTTTCGCCAATTGTCACCGGCATTCAATGCATTGTGTAGACTAACATTTTTGCATGCATTTTGTTTTCTTGAATCTTGGCCCTTCATGAAATTTGTGAAAGTTTCATGCATGCAAAAATTTCTGGTTTTACAGTAGTTTGATGAGCTATCAATATTCCCTTGCTCATTTCCAATGCACAGTATTAAGGTCAATGTTTTAGGACAGCAACGTTTCTTAAATTCCCTCTAATTCAGGGATTTACACCTGTTAATGACAGCTGGCACAAAGGAAAGACCTGCTCAGGACTACATATGCACTGAAGCTCTCATTGTATTATATTTAGAAATTTAGTTCTTTTTCAAGTTCTGATGTAACAAACATGTAAAAAGCACTCAATTTTGTATGAGACAGAGCTCTGTTACAAGAGATTTTTGTTGTTGCTGTTGTTAGAATTTCATTCGATATAGGACATCATCGACAACTCAAACTTCCATGGTGTACAAATCTTTGACATTCTGCATCCCCTATCCCATACTACAGGCCATTTTCCTTCAGGTCTGCCTGGCATGAGAAGACCATCACCATGCCATGCTAATTTACCAGCCACCATGAAACATCTTTAATAATTACAACCATTAATCCAAAGTAATGAGTGTGACCTGACGGCGCACTTCCTCAATTAACATCAAAATAAAATGTAAATGGTTTACGTCACAGGAGCCTGCATCGTAATGAAACTACAACCCTATCAGGGCATGACTAAGGTCGAGGCAGCGTACATGTTTGCAGTTGGTGTATTAAGCACACAAAATGTCAAAGTATCTCAACAAAAGAGCATGCACAGAATACCATATTAAATGAAGCTCATTGTGTGAGCCCTGGAGTTGCACACACTCAAATGCATGTCATAGATTACAAGGTTTACACATTATTAGTACCATATGTAAAATGCAACTGACTTATAATCTAATCAGTGTCTATAATGTAATTTCAAGATGTAATATTAATAGGATAAAAGAGAAAGGGGTAGTAGAGAAATGTTTCCAGTGAGCACTTTTAAAGATTTTGAATGACACCATTAAAAAAATGTCCTAATGATGATGTTTAAAAAAAGAAGAAAAAAAAAAACTGTCCTGGAATCATTGTAAATTGCAGCACAAACTCTTTAAATAACTCCCAATATATTATGTTGCAAGCAGAGAAACAATTTATCGTTATAGTAAAAAAAGCACATTTACTAGGCATTACAAAAGGGTGACCAAAATCTAATGCACATATGTCAATGAGGTTTTACACACAAAATTAGAATACAAACAATTGTGTAAACAAAGGCAGTCTCTGTTTTTATTCTGCTGGTCAGGGTACACAAACTTGCAAAGGGAAGCTATGTAAGGAACATACTATTTAAGTGGAACTGCTCAAGATTATGTACCCTCTTAAACCCATTTATTACATTTTTACCACTTTACAAAATGTAAAAAAAAAAAAACAATAAATAAAAGAATAGCCCTGTACATCAGCTTCTTGGGAAAGCGAATGCCTACACAGTATTTCTAGTGTATTTCTTTATCTTGGCTTTTGTAGGCTATATTTTTGCCCACACAATGGATAATTGACCCTCAAGGTACACTATAACATTAAAAGTCAGCCTTCTGGAGTACATTTTCTGTTCATTCACACTCAAGTATGTTTCAATTATCTTAAGAGTGTGAAATCAATGTTGTGCAATTAATGAAATATTGGTATTTGTTTACAACCATGCATACACAGATGTTAAATAATTTGTTGAATACTAGTTGGACTGTTTATTCTCCTTGCTGACATAATACAGCTTGCATGATAAAATATCACTTCCCCTTACAACATAAAGCAATTTAGCTTACTAAGATTTGCAAATCACTCTCACAAAGAGTCAAATAGTGATTGGTTTATTTCACCATACAGAAGCAAAATCTAAATCATTTTTTGTCTTATTCATTATATCAAATTTTTATATTCATTGTCTATTTTCAGGAATTAAATGATGACAGTGCATACTTAGCATGACAAATATGACAAAATAATGGCAATCCTTTCAGAATAATGTCCTGATGCAATGGTGCTGTTTCTGGAGTAAATTTCCAATTGTTTCCCCACCATTAAATCCAAAGGCAAGACTGATAAACAGACTTGAAGTGTTGGTTTATAGTGTCAATAAAATGCCAACTATTACAAAAATACACATGGCACATGGTTACTCATTAACGCCAAAGGTTGCATTTTACAACCATTAGGGTGGTCGTGGTTTACCCACTATACAGTATGTCAAAAAAAAAAAAATTACAATGGGACATTCCGCAATGATATCTTTAAAAATAGTGATTCAATCTGAATACAAATTCAGGGTATGAAACTATAACTCATTGCCCACAACTTACAGAAAACCCCATTCGATTTGCTTCAGTGGTCAAAGAGAAATTAGGAATTTTGTAGAGGATGTCGGGAATCTCTTCTGTCCAAGTTCTGTCTATTATTCACACACAAGATCATCGAAATGCTAAACTCCGATTCATGATATGCTTTACAACAATCCACATTTCTCTGTGACCGCTCAACCAATTCGAATGGGGATTTCTGCAAAATAGAGCCAAGATGTTATATTTTAAGACCCTGACGTAGTATTAAAAAAAAAAAAAATCATATTGGGCGTTATCAGTGCGAAAATCTGATTGTAATTTTTTGGGGGACATCTGCAGTAAGTCGCCCCAAAAATTACAATCAGATTTTCGAACTGATAACACCAAATATGATCAACCTGTGTAAGTGCTACTTCAGGATTGATCTACTATTTTTAAAGATATCATTGCGGAGGGCCCCGTTGTAATTTTTTTTGGGACATACTGTAGATGCTCACTGCAGGCAAATCTTTGTATAAAGTGTCTTTTACAATTGGTCTGCAGCCAGTTTGGGACAGCAAGCAACTGTTTTTGTTTTTATTGTTTGTTTTTGTTTTGTTTTGTTTTTTGCTTTGTTTTGTTTTGTTTTGTTTTTGTTTTTGTTTTTGTTTTTGTTTTGTTTTTTTTGTTTTTTGGGCATTGCACAACTGATAGCTTGGTGTCTTGTGAGTACTCCCATTTGTTGCAGGTGATCATACGAACTGGAAGGTGTCGTGACAGGTCACATCTGAACTTTGAACATACTAAAAATCCAGACAAGACCAGAGGCGATGGAACACTTGCACAACCACTCGTACCAGTCTCATTCAATTGCAAAAGCGATTGCATGGTCTCATGTCCACTCACACGGCCATGCGATTGGTCATGCAATAATTGAGATTGATGTCAAGCCACTCCCAATCACTCAAGCAACACTCGCATATGAATTCACAACCACTTGCATAAACATATGCGAGCAAATGCAACTTACTCATGCAACGGTTTCTTCTGGCTGCTTTTGTTTTTAGATGTTGCATTTGTGAATGCTTTCTTGCAACCCGATTGGAATATTGGTATTATGAATTGGAATATGATGAATTGTTTGTCACAAGTTGACAATAATGGCTGATGATTACTGCATTTAATGGGGAACTAAACAAATAAATCTTCATAGGTCACATGTCACATGCAAATATTTTTGACCACATAAATGAATTATAACAACTTTACTTTCCCCAAAACTAACAGAGGCAATAAAATGGCAGGAAATTGTGAATCAAGAGATATCAATCTTGTTTGGAATAGATACACGTAGCAAATTTGGTCTAGGCCACTTGTATTGAGTATATTTGTTATGACCATCAAGGAAGCACGAAATGCTTTCAACAAGCAACCATGCGACCTCCAAGTCTCTTCTGGAAGACAAGGCAATCAGGATAAGTGTGTCTTGCCTGGGTGCACAACCTCTGTAGCCATGGGACTCAAACCAGGGACCAACACAATGATAGTCCATGATCTTATCTATTGAGTCAAAACAGCTTCTCATAACTTCATAAACCTTGAATGTGACTATGCACATAACTGAAGGGAACACAACAGTCATACAAATATACTATTACATACAGGAGGAACCGTGATCTTGATAAGTATCTGCAATTTCAGCAGACTTGATGAACCTCTTATCATGTAGTTTGTGGCTCAATTAATGGTTTTTTTTTTTGTTTTTTTTTGTCCGTGTGTGTAGGCCAAGGATAAATTTCACTGATGACTCTTTACACTTTGCACAATATGATCGACAAAACGGTTAGACGAAAATGTTTTGATGCAATATTTTTTATGAGAATAGGGATGGAAAAAATCTTTGCCACTCACCATTCAGGGCTATTGGGATACTGGCACTAGATGCATCCTGGTTGATGGCTTCCAAATGACTTGCTTCACTGGGAGCTACAGAGATGGGACAAAATATCAATGTCAAGACAGGTACCTTCTCTCTATTAAAGGTTTAAGTATAATTTGTGTCGCTCTCCACTCTTTTTGTTCCTTTGTCCTCATCTACCTACACAAAAGTTCCAATAAAATCTCAACAAAGTCATACAACTGTCTAAAAATCACCAAACCACCAGTTAAAAATTTGTGCAATTTAAGAAGTATAGCCCAAGTTTTGGAAATGTTTCATTACAGATAAAATTCTGTGGTTTTTTTTTTCAGTGCATTACGCCACAAGTTATTGTCTATAAATAACTTGACGATGCCTACAAGTGAAATTATGAATGACAATTTGAGATATGAATATAAAATCAACCTCAGATGCAATATGATCAATCACAATTGGCTAAAATTCACAATCTCCTTTCTTGTATGTTCAACTTTCTTGAACAAATAAGACACTACAAAGCGCAAGTTATTACTGTTAAAGCATAAAGTGGTATTTGCAACTCAGCATTCTGAGGAAATGGACTTTCTAAAGCAAGATGTGGCACAAAAATAAATAAACACAAGTAGATAAGACGCATCTGAGTCTTCTAAATATAAAATTCAAGGAACTTTTGAAAACCTGAAACTGTGCATCTCCACAATTTTTTTATGGTAACCAATGCAGCAGAAATATCTAGAAATTTCACTGAGATTATAATAATCTGTATTAGTTTCACTGAGTAATTTCACTGAGATTATAATAATCTGTTTTAGTAGTTAATAAGCAGTAAGACCACATCTGTATACACGCATAATGTTGCTGCATTATCAAACACCACTGTGAGAGGTTATTCACACATTATATGTACCACATCATTAAATGCACTCCATGACTACCAAGGAAGAATACAGTGTAACAATGTGAACTGAATAGCATACATATGATAATATCAAACAAACACACATACATGCACAGTCATGTCAAGAGAAATAAGACAATTGTAAAACAACATGCAAGCTCAACATCACAAAAATAAATATATACCACACTAAACAAATTTTTTTTTTTTTTTTTTTGTATGTACCTACACACAAGTAGACAGATACGACCCAGTATGGCAAAATTGCAGTTAGTTTCAAGCTTTGTAAGTGTTAAATTACTACTTGCTGAATGTAGCTCATATTTGCAAAGCGGCCACAAGAATTCATAGTAGTAAGCCCACTCAGTATCACATGCACACATGTGCAGAAAATTGGGTGAACCAAGAAGCAATGGAAGTTTAAGCAGAGCGGGACATTTCAACTGGGAATGCAGAACTCTCAAGTAGGAAGGAACAGGGAATATACATATACCACAGAAAATGGCATTAGTGTTTTCCAGGTAAAAATCACTATTCCCACTATCATTAGGCACACATACATACACATAACAGGGATCATGTCCATATTGACAACTTGTTAGGTGGTCATCAAACAAAAGTAACTGAACTGATCACATGTAATGGTAATTCAAATCATTTACCAACATCTGTGCAACTAGCATGCCATGAAATTTGTACTGATGTAATTGAGGGTATCGCCAATACGTAGGTGCCGTGCGCAGAGCAGCATGTTAGATGCATTATGGGATAGCTCATGGGACAAACTTGCCCCGGTTTTGGCTGCACATGCACTTACACCACGCTATGTCTTTAGTATTTTTCGTTGAAGATTTCTTCGCTTTCCATCATGTGATCAGCACATTGAAGCCTTGCAGTAGTGAACCATGACTCTAGTGACCGCAAATCAGTACAGCTTAGACACTTTCAACTCTTTTAAGCTGAATTATAGCCAAGAAAAAAAAGGGTTAAAAGCGGAAAAGCAGACAAAGAACTTCATTGAATCGTATGGGAACTGTGACTCGTGTGAGACAACCAGAAGCGAACAAGGGACCGAGGAATCCCACAGTGCACCTGTGACAGAGCTCTTCAGCGTGCGCAGGAGTTTTTTACTTCATTGGCGATAGCAAGAATTTAAATATCAATAGAGCTATCTCATAACAGCAATTAATCCGTCAATGTAGACATCTCCTACTCTTTACTTTACAACTGCTTGGCTTATACTAAGGAGGAGATGCCAACATGTTTATTTGCTGTCTTGTTGTCCCCTAACAGGGGGCCTCTGGAGCTTATGATATCATGAGACTTAAAAAAGAAATTTATTTACTATACATTGCCATTCAAAATGCATGCAGTGCCATATTGTTATTATTAGTAACACCACTGATACAATGACTGTGTGTTTCTATCTTATTTATTTTATTTTTTTTTTTGCTGCAATCTGAAGTATCAAAGATATCTCACATACATACAATGAAATTATTAGATATATGATGTTATTCATATTCAAGGTACATACATAATGAGCTAGGATAGCTTTTTTTTTTCTTTTTTAAATACTTTGAGCTGATGCAGTAGCATGATTATGGTGCTGACCAAACAGTAATGAAGTTATTACATGTACCTGTATTTTATGCATACCATCCTCAATGTCACTTTGGTGTGATTGCAAGCAATTTTGCAAGATGTTATTGTTAGTTATACATAACAGAAATTAGAAGCATGGTAAAAGGGTTAGTAACAAGAATGACACAACATCAACCATGTGAAATAGCATTCAGTGCATAAGACAGTAGATCAAAGTTGTATTTTGGCAAATGGAAAAAAAAAAAAAGATGAATTTCATTCAAGCACACACAGCCCACTAACAGCATGACCAAAAGAAAAAATAAATGTGTATAACTCAAAGAGCCAAAATTATGTCTGCTTTCTATGGAAGTGAGGGCTGCATGCATTTGTTTGCTGGCTTGATAATCATTTGTGATTTAGGTTGTTCTATTATGAATAAACCAGCTTGAAAATGTGATGGCCTGGTGGGAGATTTGATGTTCAGAAAAGGTCCCTTTTCATGTCCAGTTACTGGTTTGAAAGGCAATATTTACTTCCTTTATGTGTCAATTGATATGATCTGTCACAAACTTTGAGATTTCTTCTAAATCATGGGGAGACTGTGTTTGATGTGTGCTCTATGCATACTGCTTGCAACTACTATGACTAGTTTGATCAACATTCAAACATAAGATGGATAGTATGCCCTCAGATGAACAAAGAACATCTCCGCAAGCAATTGGGCAGGCATCCAGTTAGGGAGGAAGGGAAATGTTAGCCACACCAGGAAACACAATTCGAGCACAGATATTACTAAGGTAGGTTTGACTGAAACATTCTGACCAAGTGGCCAAAACATGCTCTTTGAGGTAAAGAAAAGAAAACACAGCTCTACTATGCAGGCAGACAGAGACGACAGAAAACACCAAAAATGAAACAACAAAAATACAACAACACCTCGTGGGAGAATTCCCCATAAGAACCACAAGACAGGCTAACAGAAAAAGTTGGAGAGAAATCTCTGACAGAAGTTCTCAATGTAATACCTGTGTGAATTTCCAATTTGAAGGAAGGGATTGGAGAAGAGTTGTATTTCTGGCGAGAGTCTACATCACAGTGGCAGTCCTCAGAGGGGCGGCAATCTGCACCTGAGATGGCAAGGGGCCCATCAACAATGGTGGGCACTTCCATACAGGTTGTCTTGCGATCTATGATCATCACAAGATATGCAGTCAGCATTCAAGATGCCATGGAAGGCAGCAGGAAATAAATTGAACAGAGTCAGTTCAGCTACATGTTCAATGTTTAAGATACAAATGAATGCTTTTTACAGACCAGCCATGCATTCAAGTTCATAATTCACCTTTTATCAATAAAACAACAGATTCTAACTCACTGAAATTTGTAAGATATCAATCTTAAATGTTATTTCCGTATACACTGAATTGACCATGTTCAACAGCCTAAGAAGTCTAAGTCCAAATTTAACATAATTTTCAACAGGCATTAAACTTCAGTTTGGAGGCAAACACATAAGGCTCATAATAACAAGAGAAATATGAACTTCATTCTGGTGTCTCCCAATATCTAAAAAAAAAAAATGCTAACAGCCTGTCAGAACTGTAACCCCTATGTATAAAGAGCATGTACGTACATGTAGAAGCTCTTTTCAGTATACAGTTAAACTCGCCTAAGTCGACATCGCATATGTCGAATAATCGCGCAAGTCGATGATTTTAAAAAGTCCCGATTTTTCCCCATTGACTTACGTGTAATAATTCACTCACAAGTCAAATTTTCTAAGTCGAATACTCGCCTAAGTCGATGAAATTCCAAGAACACTTTCAAGGAAAAACCATTAAATTCACTGTGCCTAAGTCGAATAAGGTTTTATTGTGCAATAAATCACTGTCAAAATCACGAGACGCCAGTTTTTGTTTACATAAGAACTAGCCCGACCAGACAGGTGACAAAAAAATGATCTAAAGTATCAAAATTCAAAGCGATCGCATGCGATTGTTGAACTCTCTTCGTGTGGAGGTCCGCTGGTACAGCCCTGTCACGATAGCGCTACGTACGTACGGTACGTACAGCGCGACTGGGCTGTGTATAGTCTGTGTATGTTTGCAGTCTGCGCTGTGCAGTGGATGGATGAAGCTGCTGAGTTTTCAAAGCAGAAAGTAGGGGGAAAGTTACGGGCACAGGTAAATCAGAATTGCACCTCTACACGCATTTCAAGCCATGATATGGTAAACTGGAATCAATCACTGCTCAAATATCGTTCATATTCACTTCCCCAAGGTTTAACGAGGGTGTAAAGTAATCCGACCTGTGCCAATGCTAATGCACTGTCCATGCAAAGTTAGCCGCGGCCCTGCCGGGCGACCCGTGCTGCAGTACACCTCTCCAGCTCTCGGCTCCAGAGTAGACAACATACATGTACATTATACATAATGTACGTGTGGTGTGACTGTTGTTAAGTCGATTTTTTTCGACTTACGCACAAGTCGAAACTCGCCTAAGTCGATGTGTTTTGCTCAGTCCCGAGAAGATCGACTTATGCGAGTTTAACTGTATCTGCAGGGGTAAACTCCCATGAAAACAACTCAATTAGCTAATTATATTTCAATCATTTTCTAGCAACAACATCAACAACAACAAATATAGTCACTGGTATGCCTCCACCATACAGCACAGGTTCTCCACATAAGTCTAGAGTACGTCTTGACAATGTGAGACAACATGTTTGTCCCAAATATGTCGAGTATTTACTTTCCTTGAACATCGTTTCATTTGGATGGATGGCTAATGTTTAAAAAGGCAAGTATTTGGGAATTTGAGCATTTTCACTGGACCTTCGACTCTTGCCCTTTGACCTCATGGCCCTCAATTCTTCATATAATAACTAACTGGTAATATTCATTTTCATTACAATACTTTGAGTTACTTTCAAAATATGGGGAAAAATTGACATTCTAAAATTTTCACTTGACCTTTAACTCAATGGCCAAAATCTTTCCCTTCAAAATCATTGTGCAGCAATATCTGATTATTTGTATTCAATCTACATGTATGCGTTGAGTAATCTCCAAGGTATGGAGAAGAAGTCTACACTTATTTCAGCACTAAACAGTAGAACTTAAGCATGTAACCTGACCTTTGGCATCTTGACCCAACAATTTCCAAGAGAGTGTTTATGCTTTCCTTTTTTGGGCCAAATTCAACATTTTGAAATGTGATAAGTGCAAAAATGCCGTTGCTTATATGCTCATTTTGATGTAAGTGCTGTTTCATGTTTCAAAATGCAAAAACAAAAAAACATATGTTCATTTACAATTGGTGATTCTACCTTATCATGTTTCATGGGGAAGCATAAATGCAAAATGACATATAAAAACATTTAAAAAACTGAATATGAATTTCAAGAAGATGAAAATGTACACTTTGGGCCCCACTTTGGACCCCCCCCCCCCCAACCCCAAGGGGGGGGGGGGCACCTCCAGATCTGCCATGAACAAACTTCACACTACAGTCATCAATTTACTTACTCATAGCATTAACATAGCTCTATTACTTCTGGTTCTACAGAAGATTTTTCACAATTCCTTCATTTGGAGGGTTTGGGGGCCCCCAGGTGGGGCATGGTGCCCATTTGAACAATTGAGATCCTATCCCCCTAAGGATGCTACCTGCCAAGCTTGGTGAAAATCCATCCAGGGGTTTCAAGAAGTAGATAAAAATTCAAAAAGCTTATGCACAACACACAATGGATGCTGCACACACAAAAAAACACAACATTACAAAGGGCCAATCGCTCTCATGTTCTCCCGGGATACAGCCAAATCACTTTATCAACAACTACTCTCACTTCAGTCATTAGGCAGCATACAATATACACTATCTAATCTATTAAAGATATCACATCTTTTAAAAATGCTACACCTGTAGTTATGAACAAAGCTTTTACATGGTGCGGAGCATGACTTCAAAGGAAAGCTGAAGTTCTTTCTTCATCTACATAACACCTTCTTGGTTTGATTCATGTGTACATTGTCACTGTAGCTTCCCAAGATTGTCATTTCTTGTCCTCATAAATGGATATTTAATTTTGGAAGCCACTTTATAACCTCTGACACTCACATATAATTTTTAAAGAAATCAGGATAACTGATTTTCTCAACATACATTGAGCTTGCCTGGTACTTCTCTTAATAGTACAACATGGCAGACACACCAACATCCACAGCCACACACGAACACACACACACACAGATCTTTACAAATATTGATGTGTCACTGCTTTCAATGTTATCTCACACTACCTAACAGGGTTAGGGATGATTTTATATTAAGGAGCACACCATTTAAGATTGTCATCAAATGTCTGTCCTCTAGAATCAGATGACCTGTACTTACCTAGAATATCATCATCAGATGCCAGATCATCCTCCTGATGTATGTCTTTGAACCAGGATGGTTCCATGAACTCCCCATATGGGGGTGGCTCACTCATCTCATCAAGAGGTGGTTGCAAGTCCTGATTAATTTCTGCCAACTGTTTCATTAGGTAAAATAAAAAGACAGATGCAATGATGAAATATTGATACAAAACAGAAAGACCTTTACTTATGCTACGAGTATCACCGAACACACATCAGGTGCACATACAGGTTGAACATGTGGTAGAAAAGCTGATAAGCATGTCTGACTCAACTCAAAAGCCTTGATAAGCAGCAATAGAATACATCATGTCATGACCATGGGTGTATGTAAAGGATACATTCATTATGTCACTGTAGTAAGGTGAGGCAGTTGCACTAAATGCATATGATACAGCAATGCAAAATATGACACAGCAGTGACAATAAAGTCCACAGATAACTCTTGTAAAATGTTGGTTTTGTTGGCTACACTACAAAGGAGGTAACTAGCAACTACATAGCAATAGACATATTGAAATACGAGGAAAAGTAGAAATTACGCGGTGCGTAATATATGTCTCCACCGGAAGTAGCATTTAGTAGCAAAATGTACAATATAGGTAAAAACTCAAGGTCAAAGGTCAAAGAAGTCAAAGGTCAAAATTCTGTGTAGAAGTTTTGAAGCCCTCACCTAGTGCCATCACATAAAGCAAACGGAAGTGAAATCAGGTTAGAAATGGCGAAGGAGTAGAATTTTGTAGCCAATGTACAATATAGGTCAAAAATCAAGGTCAAAGGTCAAAGAAGTCAAAGGTCAAAATTCTGTGTACAAGTTTTGAAGCCCTCACCTAGTGCCATCACATAAAGCAAACGGAATCGAAATCGGGTTAGAAATGGCAAAGGAGTAGCATTTTGTAGCCAATGTACAATACAGGTCAAAAATCAAGGTCAAAGGTCAAAATTCTGTGTAGAAGTTTTGAAGCCCTCACCTAGTGCCATCACTTAAAGCAAACGGAATCGAAATCGGGTTAGAAATGGCGAAGGAGTACGATTTTGAAGCAAAATGTACAATATAGGTCAAAGGTCAAGGTCAAAGGTCACAACTGAAATTCTGTGTAGAAGTTTCAAAGCTCCCATGTAGTGCTATCATATAAAGCAAACAGAATCAAAATTAGCTAATAAATGACAGAGAAGTAGCAAATTGAACATTTTGATCACACACGGACGCACACACAGACAGACAGACGCACGGTCGGACGGACGGATGGACGGACAGACACACGGACACACATACGTACAGAGCCCGTTTCATAGTCCCCTGCTCGAACTCGTTCGGCGGGGACAAAAAAAAACAGTACATGACAAATATCAGTGTAAATAAAAAGATTCTAAAATTGATTTATTAATATTCAGTATTCAACAGAACAACCATTTGATGAGTCTTTTATCTGAAACATGAAGAGGATCCCTTGGTTCATTTATTTGCCCATACACAGGAAACTGAAAATGGCTTATAAACACCTGTTGGTTTGGAATACCTTACCAATACTGTTCAGTTAAAAACAAAGAAGCTATAATAGTAATCAAAAAGTGTGTGTCAATTATTTCATGATTAGATAACTTTTCCTACTTTGAAGATGATGCCGACACTGTTTAGAATAATGATGTACTTTATAGCATTGCTTGTCTGCTTGTGCAGTCACATATATGACTCTGAGTACATATGTTTATATAGCACTTGCATTTATCATAAGACATGTATTCCAGCATTTACAAATCCTCAATAATGGTTTATCTCAGGATCATCACATACCTCATAACTGAAATTCACTACCTCCATTTTTCAAGGAATGTTGGGTAAACTTGTGACCCCCAGTGCTTGTTCATCTTCTTTTTTTTTTAATAATCATTTACGACTATGAAATATAAAATGCATCCCTTAATTCACTATCACCTGCAGTTTTCCACAGAAATCCTTTAGTTTTAGCATGATACAATGGGCATTGCTGTACAGGTATTACAGCAAAAGAAAATGTAGCTCAATACATGCAGCTGAAAAAAAAAAAAATTCATTACCTCCCCTTGACTGTAGAGGGCGTATCCATCATGGAATACTTGGTCAGATGATGCAGCACATTTCAGCCACTTAGCATCCAGGAGGGCCTGACCAATTGCCACAGCTTGGACTCTGAGATGAAAGAGGCAAGTACATGATTAAAGATTTGATTTTTCTGAAAGGTTACAAAAGCTTAGGCCATTACAAATAATATCAAATCAAATCAAATCTGCCATGTACGGTTAGCATTCAGATCATTTGTATGTAAATATATTATAAAAGCTGATAATTTCTCACTTTGATAAACATTTGATGCATGTATCATGTGAGAAGTACTACTAAATATATATATAATTCAAATACAGAGGACTCCCATTATAACCAAATCCTCGGGACTGGCAGTTTTCTTTCGTTATATCAAAATTTCGTTATAACCGAACAAATAAACAATAAAAACACATAGAGAGGACAATGTTGCAGCCTGAATCTTTACTTCGTTGTAACTGGAATTTCGTTATAACCGTGTTCGTTTATAACGGGAGTGCACTGTATGATAAAAAAAAAAAAAAAAGTCTTTGAATATTCATGAGCCTCAGAAAGGTTAGAAAGTCTGAAATGTCATGAACTCTATTTGGGAAAGACCTCTTCCAATCACATAATCCATCTCTTATATGCAACAAAATTTATACACTAATCACTCTTTTTATCTTTAAATATCATTTTCAATCATTACTTTGTTTTTGTTGAAACATGAAATGAGTCGGTTGACAAAACATTATTCTTGCTAAAAACTGTAAAACATTTTAAAATCTATGAATAACCTCCTGTGCAAATGCAAAGCACTACTATACTTTATGAAATGATGATAGTCTTAAGAAGATTCTTTTCCCACAACTTTTGTTTGTGCAACATTAATGTGATCAATTTTCACCGATCATTTAAGGTCGTTCCTCAGTTGAATTTGTGCGCATCCTAGCTGCGAGTGATAAGCTGAGCTAGCTGAGCTGAGCAGCTGCTAGTAGATCGAGCTAGAGTGTGGTACATACGGATACCCGACAGCTCCCCACCGCGGACGCATTGGGCGGCCTAGCTCGGCTCGCGTGCTGACTGTACGCGATAATATCTGTACGTACTATGCAAAGTTCAGCGGTCCGAGCCGCATATTTATGGTCATGGTAACACAACACTGATCGACGGAATCGGGAAGTTTGGAAGTGGAACTGAGCTGTTTCCATTTTCAATTCATAGATCTGTCTTGTGACATGCAGTTCATTATCTGTTCATCAACATGGTCAAGTCGAGTGCTAAGGTACCTAGGGCCTATAGGCCCTATAGTCGGGGACTACTAGTCTACTAGACTAGGTGTTAAAAACAACAACAACAACAACAACAACAACAAAACAAACATAATTATGACACAAATTTTATCTTTAGGTCTAACAACTAAAACAATCTGAGTATCTCTGTTAAAATCTAAATTAGATTTAAACTTGTCATTACTAATACAAAATATTGTGTTCTCTTTTTTAATTTCTGGTTACAAAATACAAGGTCACGAAAGTATTATCAAACAAGTATTTATCACTTTCACCATTCACATATTAATCTTTAATTACCAAATCTGGTGTAACAAAAGGAGAATCAAAGAATATTTTTTTTTTTCGGGAGGGGGGGGGGGGGGTAGTGAAGGTACATCTCCATAGTTTACAACACGCACTTTACCAACCACTGCAACAACCAACACATGCAATCTACAATCAACATCATTATATTAAGATTTGTTTTTCCTTTCAAGGAGGACCGTCAGACTAATGCCAAAACTCCCATTTCCTTTAATATATTTATTCTTCTTCCTCCATTATCACTTTCCGCACATGGTTACAGCAAGTGGGTAAAACAAACAAACAAACAAGCATGTCAATGTCGAGTTTTCTGCTTGCGTCCACATAATATCATAATATGGCTGTGTAAGGGAAATAATAACAAAAAACGCACATGGACCTTCCTTTCTGGATATTTTGTTCACCATATCACTGCAATTATGACATGCTTTTTGTTTGTTTTTTTGAAAGAAAGAAAAGAAAATGGGGTTTTGATTGAGCCGCACGAGATTCATGCATTCTAGCAGGGTATATCCATGCATTGGTTCCTGGCCAGATTTGGGGGTCTTACTATGATTTCTGTCGCAAGGAGGCTCTGCTAGCACTAAAACGAGCACATGAACCCCCCATTTTTACAATTGTTCTGCATTAAGTAACCCTTCTGCTACAATTTGATAAAGTTTCGTAAAAATGACATGGGTTTTGAATGTTCAGCATGACATTCATGAACTCCATCTAATCAGGGCACCCACGATAGGTTCCTGACCAGATTTTGGGGTCCGAGGATGATTTCTATCATATGGGGGTGCTGCCAGCACAAAAACTAGCACATGAACCCCCACTTTTTATTGTTTTTCTGGAATTAGTAATCCTTCTTCTACAATTTGGTCAAGTTTCATGAAAATGACATGGGTTTTGAATGTACAGCATAAGTTTTATGAACCCACCTTGTCAGGGCATCCCTGCATAGGTTCCTGACCACAATTTTGGAACTTACGATGATATATGTCACATGGGGGCGCTGCTAGCACAAAAACGAGCACATGAACCCCCACTTTTTATCGTTCTTCTGGAATTAGCCTTTTTCTACAATTTGGTCAAGTTTCGTGAAAATGACAAGATTGGGTTTTGAATGTACAACATAATTTTTATGAACCCACCCTGTCAGGGCATCCCTGCATAGGTTCCTGACCAGATTTTGGGGACTTACGATGATATATATCGCATGGAGGCACTGCTACCACAAAAACTAGCACATGAACCCCCACTTTTTATTGTTTTTTCTGGAATTAGTAAGCCTTCTTCTAAGATTTGGTCAAGTTTTGTGAAAATGACATGGGTTTTTGTACAGCATAAGTTTTATGAACCTTGTCCTTTAGCTCATCCCTAACAGAAAACATCAATGAGAAGGATTTGAGAGATTTCGGTGTTTTCTGCCGCGTGAGGACCGCTGCTTGCTCAAGAATGAGAGTGCAAACCCTAATTTTGAAACCTTTTCCTCATTTTGGGTACCTTTTTCTGCAATTCTTGCAAATTTGGAGAAAATAACATGGATTTTGAAAGAATTATGAGGATTTAAGTTTGTCATTGCAGATTTTGTTGCCAATCATGGTCTTGATCCTGTAACGCTATCATTTTGGTACAGGACGGCAGATTACTCATATTCTTCAAAGTCCCGTAGAAGAAAAACAAACACATGAACCTATGGTTTTATTTACATATTTGGGCTTCGGATGGGTCAAAGTTACTGCATGGAAAGTTTGTAGAAAATGACATGGACTTCACTTTAACTGAGGAACGTCCTTAAACCCATGCCAAGAACAGCTCTTATGAGCATGCATATCATGTGGAAGCCTTCATTGATATTCATGATTACTGAAATAAGTGAAGAGACTTCACTGTGATGTATTTCTTGTACCAGCTTAGCACATTAAGCTAATTTTGCTGCATCTGCCCAATCTGGTTTAGGCATAGGCCTAAAACTTATAATGACAGTGCAAACTTCATAGTGTCCCTCATTCAAAACAACAAAATACCTTTGGGCGGCTTTGTCCTTTTGCAAGAGCCAATCCACAAGTTCACTACCAATGATGCAGTCAGGGTAGGTGCGGAGACGATAACGGTGGTTTTGGAACATAATGCCATTGTTTGGGTGTCGTATCAACAACCATAAATCTCTCAGCTGAGCAGAGTCCTGGATACAAAAATCAATACAGGTAATAGCAACATTTCCTCTGAACATAAATAGGCTCAGTGGACCTTGTACCTTAATGAACAATGAATATGCAATAATGTAAAGGCATTTTCAATGTGAACACAAATGCACACTTGCAATATAGTCTCATTTCACATAATGATGCTATGAAGACATTTCTGGCCTGAAAAGGTAATACATGTACACAAAAGAGCAACAAATGTGTACTGCTAGCCTGAAGCTTTAAAAAAAAAAAAAAAAAAAAAAAACAAGCAAAAGAAAAAAAAAATCTGCAAAAATTTGCTTATTTTCATATTCAAAACAAAGTAAATGCCTAAACACTTTGCCAAGTATGGTTTCTATACAAATAGAGCTTCAAGACCAAAATTAAGCAAATAGCGAATTTCACTTTTTATACTTCCTACAACCCTGCAATTTGCATCAGCAATAACCAAAGAGGCACTTTCATTATGCCTTATTAATGAGCATTTTGTTTTACAACTTCCTTTTTATTCTTTATTGGTCATTCATTTGAAAACATTGTAGCTTTGCCGCAGTCCACAATCTTGAACACAGATGTCTTTGCCACAACACAACAAATGGTAATTTACCATGTAGTTCGATCTATTGTTCAGAAACAATACATGTGGAATACCACATTATATCAAATTAACATCCAAATGGGTCATAACTATTTATTCAGTACTGATAACTAGTGGCAATAAGTAAGTCCTAATGGAAAGTTGGAAGGTAATGAGCCTACCAGACAAAAACTTTCTGGGCATTGTGGATCATTGGATAAGACAGCAAACTCTGATAGTAAAAGTTCTGGTTCAAGTATGCAGGTAGCAGCTGTTATGCCCCTTGGCAAAGTACTGTATCATCGTTGTCTAGTCATTTGGAAGTGACTTCAAGCTGTCAGTCATGTGGATGCTTGCACTTATGCATTCACATACTTCTTTTAATTTTGGCTATGTTGAATGAATAAAAATAACAAATTAACCAGAAAGTGCCAAACTTTCTTTACTGCTCAAGCAAACCTTTCAAGGCAACATACCAGAAGCTTTTTCTCTAGTACACTGGATAGATGGGTCTCTGTGGATGGTGCAACACTCGGAGCAGTCTCAAACAGGTGTGATGATGAATTCAGTAAATCAATGCTCCCCACACTCATTGTGCGACTGTCAGTCATGAAAGAAACAGTTACACATAGAAACTGTGAAATTTTACGTAATAAGAGAGGGATAATGTAAGAATGGAAGACATACACTGATCTCCACGTGTACTTACAAATATCAGGGCAAAAACACCCCAAAGTTGAAATTAGCCTGAAGATCTGAAGTATACAACATATTTATGTTGATACAACTGGCATGCATCAAAGATGTAAAAGAAAATGAGTTAAAAAAATATAAAAATGTGTTTGAGTTCTCATATGCAATACATTCCTTGGATATGTTAACAAATCAAAGGACAATTCTCAGTTATTTACATGTCTCCCTGTAGTAAATAATCAATTCAACACTTAAGGATTTCTCATATACTGTCCTACATTGTACTTGGAAATTAAAATGAAAAAAAAAAATGAACTGATAATGACTGCTGGACAGTATCAAACAAAACACAGAGGCTTCAAGAAACATGTGATCTAAAATCTTCCTGTCTCTCCGTTTACTTATTTTGTAAAAATAACTTCTATCTCAGGTAAGCACATACTTTCTTTATCATCTTTTCAGTGGTGCATTACAATAACAGCAAAAATGTGAGATGATGCAGAGTAATAAATATTCTCTCTTTTTTTTTTACATTTGTGAAAAAAAGAAAACTTCTCACAAACTAAAGACTATATTACTCAAATACACTTTGTAGGTAATAAGTAGCCATACCCAACTTTGCATGAATGAGTAAACATAGGAACAATTTGATATCACTCTTTACAAAGCCTGAATTCTGCATCATTTTATTCTGTGTGTGCACAATTAATTTTTATGATTCCAAGCAAATTGGTTGTCACTGCAAATTCAACCTTATTGCTTGATGCATTTAACGAAACTCCTGGGAAATAGACTAGTAAATTCAATTAAACTCCTGTAAAAGTAGTCTAGCATAGTTTGCAAACCCAGCGTTTTGGACTTGACCCACAGAACTATATAGGTAGAATGATCAAGTGGGGTCTGAAAGCATAGCCAGCGCACGCGATCTCCGCCATTTTGGTTAGTCTTTTGTTACGTCACGGCTAGCGTGCGCAGAACAGGGTTTGCAAAGTTGCACTGACTTTTTTTTTCTTCTTTTTTACCTCCCCCTGTTCATCGCAAGCCGTGACGTAACAAAAGACTAATCAAAATGGCGGCATGTAATGTGCGCGCAACTGGCTATAAAGCTACGCGTGGGTTGTGAATGGGCTTGATCAATCTACCTATTAAATATCTGTGACTTGACCCTTGTTAGGAATCACTGACCACGACCATGAATAGACCCCCTCCTTCATACTTCTTTGTTCCCTTGCTCCCTCTTTTGTGTGCATGGCCAAGAGTGTTGCCATGAAGTGTAAACATACAATGTATATGTAACAGTATATAGCTATATACCAAGAAAGCCAAGTTACACATGTAGCTGGGCATTAGTTGTTGTGTTAACAATGAAGTCAGGACATGTTTCGTGTGTGTTAGCAGTGGCTTTCGTGGATCGCAGAGGCCCAATTCGGCAAGAATAACATTTGATATGTTATTTAATACTTTTAGATTATAGTAAAACATGTGTATTTTTATATAACTTTTTAGTAGGGATTGTAACACGAAATGATACAGTTAACTTATAATTTGAAACTTTATGTTTAGAAAGCTAAACATACATGTACTTGAATTATTACATCGTATGCATAGTTGATACATGTACTTCTATACTGTCATTAAAGACCTTTGATTATTCAGTTAAGTTATAACGAATGATTTGAAGTACATAGTTTTTCAGTTAAAGAGTTAGAGAATGTAATTAGACATTGATTGTAAATGTTTTAGTGTAGCTTTGTTATGTTTTAACAGCACTATCGTATATATTCACATTACAGTTATAAACCTAAATGCGGAGTTAAGGTCTTATTAGGACCAACTGGCATTCCCACACAAAATGTCTTATTGATAAATCATTTCACATTTTTGTTAGTGATATGAGGTTATATATTTGCTGTTTAAGGTCATAAAACAGACAGGAATATATTTTATTGTTAGTGGTTTTCGTCATCACAAATTTAGTTCTTACTTGTGTCAGTGGAGAAACAATTTAATGGGACGGTTGCTTCTCTTAATGTGAGAATATTATTCTCCTTTTACAAGATTAGATATATCCAGTGGATTGTTAAGGTTAGTTTTGCTGACGTGTATAAGTTGTGGTTGTTTGTCTGGGTTTATGGTATTCATTGTTTTAACATGATTTTAAGTATCGTTTGAATGGGAAGTTAGTAGTAGTAGCAGTGTCAATTATATATCGATAGTGTATGTAGTGTGCATAGTGTCGGTTAGTTCACAGGTTGTGATTTGTGAATGTAAATATCTCGTTATACATGTACAAGATGACTTATTTTCTGTATTTCTTTATGTTATCTTTACAGATCGTTATCTCAAATTCGCCTCAAATTCGTCTCTAATTCGTCTCAAATGCACCTCATATTCGCCTCGTGGATATTTTTGCAACTGAATAAAACATATGTTTGTTGGACTTTAGTTGCTTGTGCACCGAGTGATTTGTGAATAACGACGATCAAGCCGTGTGTGCGAACTGAAACTCCTCCGTTATCTAGTTGATGCGGAGGCAGCCACATTGGTAGAGAAAATGCCTTTCCACAGAAACTGTGTTACAATTGTTCTGAAATGAAAGATAATTCTGGAAATGCATGTTCTAACAAATCACACATACCCATAAAACTAATTATGCCGCACAGGCTTCACAATTTAAGACTCTCACTTCTAGTCAATGCAGCCCTACCTAGTACGACTCAAATCATCCGCCATGAAACCAAGAATTTTCTTCCGTGGAGTCTGGGCCCCCTCAGCAGGCAATCCTGTTGGGGTGGTTGCCTCGGTAACACTGTTCAGGTCCTCCTGCAGTGCTCTCAGGTCACCTGAGGAGTAGGCTGACTGTGCATAGCTCAGTACTACTTTACAGCAATATGTGCACACTCGTAAGTTACCTGCATAAGAAATGAGAAATGATAAAAGATATTCTGAGCATTTGATCTTACCGAGGTAGTTATCAAAGACAAAGTAATCAAGAGAAAGGACACAGAAAAAAAAATAAAATAATTTATTATAAAATAAATTTATTATATTATATAGTAATAATAATAATAATGATAATAATAATAATAATAATAATAATTATTATTATCATTATTATTATTATTATTATTATTATTATTATTATTATTATTATTATCATTATTATTATTATTATTATTATTATTATTATTATTATTATCATTATTATTATTATTATTATTATTATTGTGATTGAAAGAAAGATCCGCAAAGTGGAGAGAAAAGCAGCTGCACGGGCAGTTTTGCAGAGAGACGGAGAACATCAGCAGTAATGACACATGGTTATGGCTGAAGAAAGGAGAACTGAAGGAGACAGAAGGACTGATCATCGCTGCCCAAGAGCAAGCACTGTCAACAAATGCTCTGAAAGCCAAGATACAAAAGAGAGATGCGGATGCCGCATGCAGGATATGCCGAGAAAGAGACGAGACAGTGCAACATATCGTATGTGGCTATAGTAAACTGGCGGAAAAGGAGTACAAAAGATGACATGACAAACTGGCACAAGTCGTTCTCTGGGAGCTTTGCAGAAAACATGAAATACCATGTGAGAGCAAATAGTATATGCACGAAAGTCAGAAAGTCAGAAAGTTTCTGAAAATGGTCAAGTTAAAATCCTGTGGGATTTCGATGTTCAACCTGACAATGTCATCCAGCACAGGCGTCCGGATATCATCGTCGTAGAAAGGGCTCGACAGATGTGCACAATCGTCGATGTCGCGGTACCGGGAGACAGCAGAGTAGCCGAGAAGGAGAAGGAAAAGATAGAGAAGTACCAAGACCTTGCCAGAGAGCTTCGCCACCTGTGGAATATGAGAATGAAGGTGATCCCTATTGTCGTTGGAGCACTCGGAACAATGCCAAAGCAGCTGCAACAGCACTTGGACGACGTTGGTGTGCCCGATCGAGTGCAAACGCTCCAAAAAGCAGCATTGCTGGGGACAGCACAAATCCTGAGAAAAGTACTGGAAGTCTAAGGTTCCAGGATGGAACTTGACGTGATATTAATCTCCAAGAGATATCTTGTGAAGATAGAGATAATAATAACAATAACAATAATAATAATAATAATAATAATAATAATAATACTAATAATAATAATAATAATAATAATAATAATAATAATAATAATAATAATAATAATAATAATAATAACAATAATAATGATGGTAATAATGATAATAATAATAATAATGATGGTAATAATAACAATAATGATGATAATAATAATAATAATAATAATAATAATAATAATGATGATAATAATAATAACAATCACAATAAAAAACAATGACAGTAATATTTTTACAGCTAGAACAAGAGGGACATCCAGGTTAAAACATTTTGTCATCCAAGGTACACACACAGGAAGAGTTGAACTTGGGAACTCTATCTGAATGTCATGAGTCTCCTCAAATACTGTATACGCCGAATATTTCGTGGGGTTTTTATTTTCACAAATTTTGCGAGTCAGGTGCTATTCACAAAATTAAAGACATCCATGTGAAAATAATGACTCTGATCCCGATACGAATGTGATGCACACATTTCGGCTTGCAGTATATGGTCCAGCTCCCATTTTGTTTAAAGTGAGATTAATTTGAATAAAAAAAGTCATCCCCAATATCCTGATGACCACACCTCCCAGGTACCCTATGGAAAATACATAAAATATCCTCTAACACCCTTAAAGGACAAGTCCACCTTCATAATACATGTGGATTACATGAATGCAGCAATATTAGTAGAACACATCAGTAAAAGTTTGAGGGAAATGGGACAATCCATTCAAAAGTTATGAATTTTTAAAGTACCTGCACAGTCACTGCTGGATGAGAAGACTACAACAGTGTATGATGTCACATGCATAGAACAATATAAGGAAAATATAAAGAGAATATTACAAAATTGTATTTTGTTTTTAAAGTGCACATTTCCTTGACTTGTCACTTGACGTATATCAAGGGTAATATTACTCACCCTGCCTTCTGAAAAAGGCAAGTGTTCTTTTATTATGAGGAAAAAAAATGAAAATATGTTGAATTTTCCCGAGGTTTTTCTTTATATCATTCTACACATGACATCACAAAGTGTAGTTGTCTTCTCATCCAGCAGTGACAGAGCAGAAACTTCAAAAATGCATATTAAACTTTTGAATGGATTGTCCCATTTTCCTCAAACTCTCACTGATGTATCCTACTATGCTGCATTCACTCAATCCACATGTCTATGAAGGTGGACTTGCCCTTTAACCTCTCATATACAGTTGTACCTCACCTGTGAACCCTATGAATGTCCCTGACACTTCCTGATTGCAGCAGCGGCTACAAAAGATCTGGCCACACACCCTGCAGTGGTGACGCCGTCTGAATGTGGTGAACTTTTCACCACAATCATAGCATTCCTTACACTGGCTGTCGGGCATCCAGTACTGCCTGATGTCATAATCTGTGTAAATGGCTGGGTCCTGCCCATTCATATGATGCACAACACAAAAATAAAATTGGATTAGGGTTCTGAAATCAGTATTTTAAGTAATTTTTCAGTTATTTGATTGCTCATATGATTAAATATCATCTTCATTCTGGAAACATACAACATAGGGTATGTTAAATGGTTGCCTTGGAATCCAGGTCTGACAAAAAAATGTTCATATAAATGAATTTCATGCACTAACACCTGAGCCTGATTCATCATGGATTACACTGTGTAGACAGATTTCACAAAAGCAAGGCTGAATTTTGTTAAATCCAGTTGTGATCAACAAAGACAACATGCCATCTTGACAGGCATGTCAGTCAGCACACTATGTACATATTGAAATCACTGACAATGACTTTGAAAGTTAAAATTGTGGCTTTGACCTGCCCTCTAATGTCAATTCAAGCAAGTTAAAATATTACAATAGACTTCTGACTGTGAAACTATATCAAGATTCATAATAACAATTATTGACACACAATTGCTGTATAGCAGTAGTTTTCAGCATGGACTTGTTATTTGCCTGTTGGAAAAACAAGTTTAACAACAGGATATGCATATTTAGCTGGTATTCATTCTTGAGGTCAATCCAAATTTTTGTCTGGCAGGTCCAATGTATAGCACACAAGCCACATAGTTTTCACACATTGTGTACAGCACAACACAGTCGGAACAATTCAAAAACCTATACAGTTCTTGACAAATGGTCACAAAATTATCACAACCAATTTATTCCTAGAAGCAATATTCTATGTCCAACAAAATGGTGGTATAATTCTTAGCACACATTTTCATCAAATTGGTACCTAAGAAAAGTAAACAAATAGGTCATACATATGTATGGTACTCCCTTAAACACACACACACACACACACACACACACACACACACACACACACATGTATATATAATATATACTAGCCCAAGGACACTATCCCAATCATTCTCTCAGTCACGCAAACTTGCTCATAATACATCATATTCCATATCATAAACAATTTCCTCACATTTGCTGTGTTTTCATACACTGTCATAAACAAATGTAACCCATCACCAGAAAACCCTAATAAAGTCATCATACCAAGATTTTCTCTTTCTGGTATCTCTAGATTATTCAGACAATAAAGTTTCAAGTGAAATATAATATGTACTTCAATACTTCCAAAACATCTACTGTAAAGGTTACCATGAGCCAAAAAACAGTTTAAATAAAGTCAGCTTTGAAGTTTTAGGCATGTCGTAAAACGTACAGACTGGACATACATGATATGAAGGATATATTGCAATTTAAAAAAAGGGGGGAAAAAACTCATAAAGGTATCTAACTTTTTGTTTTGTGTGTGTATTTATCTGACAAGGTCACTAAGGAAACAATAAATTCTCATGAGAATACTTCCATGGGATCAACTATAGCAATGGTTTTAGGTCCCCTCTAAAAGACTTGGCACTAATGATGCTTTGCCTGGGAGCACAAGCACAAATGCCAGACTCTAATCATGGACCTGATCTTATCCACTACACTACAACTGCTCATGATTCCTAATACTGTAAAAGTGGTTTCTTTCGCGGTGGTTTTATTTTCGTGCTTTTCACGCTTTGAGGTTGAACCGCGAATCTAACATCACGCGAAAATGTTTTGAAAAGTCGCGCGAAATTAACCACGCAAGGAAATGTTTTGAACTCGCCGCTTGTAACAACGCTATTGCGCACATGCATACACGAAGATTCTGCGCATTGAGTGTATTGATGGTCAACACACACACAGCGATACCGTGCAATGTAGGTACAAGCATGTTATAAAGTACTCGAGAGACAGGATTTCAGGTAAGCCTGCATTTGATTTTAAATTCAATTTAATAAATAAAAGATAATTGCATTATAGTTTGGGTTTTCATGTGCAAAATAAAACAGTTTTTGCCAACCGCGAATTTAAACACACGCGAAAAAGTTGGCGCCGATGGGAACCGCGAAAGTATCTGTACGCGGAAGAAACCACTTTTACAGCAGTAAAAAGTTCTCATTTCAAAACATTCTAAAACTTCAAAATTCAGACAAGAAGTAGCTGACTTGTCAAATGATCAATTTCCTAACAAATGAGTTGTCTTATCTTTCAGTGAAATCACACTAATTTGCAGTTTTCTTAGCTCTGATGTCTGCAACTCCATCAAGATAATGTAAGATAGTCCATAAATGTATGTGTGTGAGAATCTATATGTGTGATACTGTGAAAGCATGAACACCTGTCCTCGTCGCTCAATGAGGCTGCTGAGATGTCGCAGTACTGTGGTCAGACTGCGGGTGTAGTTAACGGTGGGGCCTGGCACTGTGTACTCCGACAATCGCCGCCTGGCTGCAGCTGAGTCCACTTCTTTCCGCTGACCACCACTGATGGAGGGAGAGCTACTTCTTGGAGCAGCAGCTGCAGCATTCATCATCACAGAGAGAAAAAAAAAGAGTGACAAGAGAGGCAATGGTTAATTTCACGAGTCCCAAAGCGTACCTTTACATTGCTTTTGATGATTTAAATGCATTACCTTTTTAAACCCCAATTGCATTGTTAAAGATAAAAGTAAACTGTAAATATTTTATTCTATTTTGCCTCTTGTAGCTGCCAATGATACTACACCTATAATGCATCCATCACAAACATCACTGACACAAGGATAATACTGTAACAGCAATATGACTGATAACACCATGATTTAAATGAAGCCATTCACATGAAAATATCACCTCTACTATCCAGACTCCCTTCTCTAACTCTGCCTCCAGAGGGAGTCCTTTCCCTCCTCCGCACACTGTCATCCCCTTTTGTGGTTGTCAAGTCCTCTTCCTCCTGTTTGTGTTCCAAGTCAGACTTTCTTATAGTAAGGTCGGCAGGCCGTTTTTGGACTCCACTACCATGTACTGATGAGCCCAGGGCATTGCTGGTTCTACCTGCAGTTAAGGTATCTATAAAGCAATTCAAACAAACAAGAATGTGGAATCAAGAACATATGGCTCAACTGACAGTTATGTGTCTGCTTCAGGTAAAGAAGGATCCTGGTTCAAAGACCAAACAGAAAACAGGTAAAGCAATTGTGTGAAAGCATGTCATCAAACACACACACACACATATGGTGCAAAAAAAAAAATACTTTACATTGGCTCTCTAGGACTCATTTTTTTTTTCCACATGCATGCAGTCAACAGGAAGAGTTAACTATAAACTATGGGTGCAAGAAAATTAGAGACTTAACAAAATTTGCAGCTATTATGTGCCAAACAATGGGTACTTTTGTCTATTTAAATTGTATTAGTGGAAAATGGAGCAAAGAAAGTGGGATTCCATCGGAATTCGAACCCGAGACCTCCGGATGCTAGCCCGGTGCTCTACCGACTGAGCCATAGAAAGCCCTAGTTCAGTGTTCGTCCCAGAAACCCTAAATTCTCAATGCTCGAGCATTGCAAAATTTGCAGCTATTATGTGCCAAACAATGGGTACTTTCGTCTATTTAAATTGTATTAGTGGAAAATGGAGCAAAGAAAATGGGATTCCATCGGGATGTGAACCCGAGACCTCCGGATGCTAGCCCGGTGCTCTACCGACTGAGCCATAGAAAGCCCTAGTTCAGTGTTCGTCCCAGAAACCCTAAATTCTCAATGCTCGAGCATTGCAAAATTTGCAGCTACAGTATTCATCGCATAATCGGGACAGGTTGGGAGTAGCAAACACGGCCCCTTTAAGCGGGGTGCCCGATTTTGCGATGAGCACTCACCATACACTAACGGCATACGACATGTACATGTAGTGCACACACACACACACACACACACACACCCGCATACTGACGTACTGTACATGTACATGAATACACAACCACGCTACCCCTCGGCGCGACCCTCTAGCTCACCCTGCATTCTCGCAATGATGTAGAGTAATCGCAACCGGGTTCTTCTTCTATTAAGAATCACCTCTCTCCGAACACAAAATAATTATGTGGATTAAAAGCTGGCACTTTCTTAAACATTCGTAGAATTCTTGAACACGTAGGGCGTTCCGTATAAATACATATCCACAACCATGGGAAATGATTACCCCGAACTGATGTGGGAACGTCAATGAAAAGTCCTTCAATCATTCAGTCATCACGGCTTGATTGTTTACTTGCCGCGATCACTGCACTGTACATGTGTTGTCAATATGTAGCGATCTAGCTCGCCATACACATGTACAGAAACGCGAAGGCGGGCAGCGAGCTGAAATGTACGCGTACTGGATGGACGGAGGTCAAAACACACCAGTCTGAAGCTTGCTTTGTAAGTTTGATGTAAACGACAACTGACAGGGAATCTCTGAAATATTGTTGTGGTATTTTGGTAGATTTTTTGTGTAAAATATCAACAAAATCAAAGATCGCTTGAAGAAAAATTGTCCCGTTTATCAGAGCTCCCCGCCCGATTATCCAGTGAAAATAACGTGCATTGGAAATGTTTCTGGGAAGCGTATGTCATTTAAGCGAGGTTCCCGATTATCAGATGCCCGATTATGCGATGAATACTGTATTATGTGCCAAACAATGGGTACTTTCGTCTATTTAAATTGTATTAGTGGAAAATGGAGCAAAGAAAATGGGATTCCATCGGGATTCGAACCCGAGACCTCCGGATGACAGCCCGGTGCTCTACCGACTGAGCAATAGAAAGCCCTAGTTCAGTGTTCGTCCCAGAAATCCTAAATTCTCAATGCTGAGCATTGAGAATTTAGGGTTTCTGGGACGAACACTGAGTCCACTATATATCATGCATATATGCACAGAAGAGACATGTACATTTGGCATTTAAATAGGCACTTAATTCTGTTAACATCTAAGAACATAAGTTAAGAGACAGATTCAGAGAATGGCCCTGTCAACCAAATAACCCTGTAAGCAGCCATAAAAAGATTGGGCATCTGCTACTAAAACGAAAAAAACAAAACAAAACAAAACATTTTCATTTGAGTTAACAACACCTTCACCCAAGGAAGAAATTTTGACAATGAATTCATTTATTTAATAATATTTTTACATTTACAGGTCACACGATACTTGTAATGTATTTATTCCTGTGAGACAGTCATTTTGAATGATAAAAGTGAAGTAAAACCAACTCTGTGAAACTTGACAAACAATATGAAGGATTTGTACATACCACTTCTAGATAATCTTAGCATGGCATCAGGTGAGCTCCTGACGTATCATTTTAGGCCAGTAACATCAATTTGTGCCATCATTTGTATGTGCTGAGAAAAGCACACTAGGACAGGCCCTTTTTATTCTTAACAAGGGTTCACCACTACCCTGTTCATTCCAGGAACCTGGTGTACCGGGTCCCCATAGCATCAACTCATAGACGGGAACTGGATATAAAATACGTAGTTTTACACAAGAGTGTCTGCATTCATGGCCTAAATTCATGTTTGCGTGTATCATAAAATGGGTAGAAAGATTACTTTGTCAAAAGATTTGAGTTTCTGCTAACCACATCTTCTTTGTTCTTTTTTCTTTTCTTTTTTTGTCTCAGAATTGCATACAGGTATCTTTGCATAATTCACCTTTTCAACTTTAGTAGTGTGTTTGTTTTGCTGCAAACCTCATACGAAGACATATGTCACAATCGAGGCTGAGCTCACTAGATTTTGACTTTCACTGACCCTATTCTGGGGCCCGTTGCATAAAAGTTACTATCATGGTAACTTTGCCATCCAGTGGTAACTTCCATGGAATTCTTGAATTTGATTGGCTGTTGAGTATTGTTGCCATGGTAGTTACCATTGGATGGCAAAGTTACCATAATAGTAACTTTTATGCAACGGGCCCCTGGTGCCCTTATGGTATATAACAAAAGAATTTTGGAGCCCAGCGCATGCTCTATCCATATCTCATGTCCAATCAATAGTTTGCATTGTTCTATGATGCATGCAGTTGACCGTGAAAGGGAATACATGTCCTGTGTAGAGCAAAAAGAATCTTGTTTGGGGGCATTGAGGGTTCCCAGGGAATTGTGGAAGGAATGGGTTGAGATTTCTTCAACAGAGTTTTAAGCATGTTATCTTGAAATTGCATTTATATCCTACCCTCATTTGCTGCATACATGATGTAAAATTCATTGAAACAAAATCCACATAAAAAAAAACAACACACAGGCTGTTATTACCTTTGCTTCTACGAAACCAAGATGGAAAGGAGAATCGCGATGACTGGCCCTTGTCTTCATTAGCTGGTTGATGAAACCAGGTCAAGCTGCTCTCCACCTTGTGTCCACTGGAGGAAGCAGCCATAGTCGCTGGAGCAGGACCACAGGCGTTTAACCTAATGAATTACTGTGAACATAGAATGAGCATAAAGGGAGCTTCATAGTTTGCAGTCTCATGTAAAGGCAGGTACATCAAATGTACTATATTGGCAGTCTTTCACTCTCCATGTGCCACGTACGCACGCCCAACTCAGTTGACGGCGTGCCAACGTCACATATTCTGCTCAAACGCAAAGACCCGCCCACACTGATTTGTAAATCGCCAAATGTCACAGTACAATGAAAGCATTTCTCGAGATTCCATTCCTGTCACACTGAGCTTGCATTTCATGTGGTGATTGGATAGCAAGCGATGTTCCCTACTGGACAGGCAAGTAAATTTGAAGTTTCTGTCAATTGATGTTTAGTGTGCAAAAGTCATGGCTCTACAATAATGTAGCTACTAGTCATTTAAAAGAAAAACAATCAGAGATTTGCCATATAATTTACATTAAAGCAATGCTCGGCATTTTTTCTACAACTTCAGTCATTACATGTCCAGAATAACAACAGCCTATATATTGCACAGATTTGAAGAACAGAATGTTTTTCCAAAGTATGTTGCTGTCTAAGAATAATGTGGCACACAGGCGGTTTACACCATGGCACATAAAGAGTTAACCCGTTCCTTACGGGAACCTGGTATACCAGGTCCCCGTCGGAGCAACTGATTTATGGGAACCTGGGGGGCGTTTCATCAACGAGTTCGTCGGAGGTTTTCACCGACAAATTTGCTATCAGCCAATCAGACGCAAGGATTTCAGTAGCTTTTAGCAGTTGTCGGTGTAAATCACTGACAAAAAGTTTCATGAAACACCCCCCTGGTATACCAGGTTCCCAAGATGAAGACATGAGTGCCTGCTTTCGTGGCCTAAATTCATGCTTCTTTGTGTTACAAAGTCCCAAAGAATGGGTTTGATAAAAAGATTAGGATTTATTCTATCAGCACTTCTTCTCTTGCTGTTGGAAGATTTCGTATATCACAGTATTTTTTACATTTGTTCTGATTTAGTTTGCCCTTGCTCTGCTGCAAAACTCGTATGAACATGTACATTAGCGATCAAAGGTGATCACAGTAGATATCTGTGTTCGCTGACCCTAGTCACCGCATTCTGGCACTTGATTTGTGTATAACAAAAGAGTCTGTGAGCCCATCAGCGCACGCTCTATTCATACACCTGATCGATATTTCTATTGTTCAAGGGCACATGTAGTTGGCCATAGGGAGGGGATGCATGCAACGCTTGACTGCTTTTGCACAGGTGGATTACCAACCTGTCCATTCATTGTCGACGGGCAAAAAGAATCTCGTTTGGGGACATTGAAGGTATCTAGAGAATTGCAGAAGAAATGGGTTAAGAGTCTGTAAGAGTATTTTGATAATTCTGCAGCATTTGGACTATAAGGACACAAATTGTATGAGCCAGGGGTCTCAAGAATGCAGATCTACCGATATGTTTGTAAATAAACATTACTGCCTTCTATCAAACAAATACAGCTGGGTTACTAGGGTAACTTTCTGAAAGCATTCAAGAACTGTCTTCTCATCTTAATTTTGGTAAGTTACATATTTGTACATACACTCACACAAAGAAAAATAGTCTGATAGCATCATCTACTCATGCTCACCTAGTATGATTTCCTATCACCATTGTACAGTCATGTTCCTTGCTCATAGAAAAGGCCTTTTGCATCAGTTATGCAGTATTAAATCAGTTGACAGTACTCGTCCCATATCCCTGCAGTATGTAATTTTGCTACACTACATCTTGTATCCATAAATTATCCTATCAAAGCCAACCTTACAAAGACAGTCCAAAGTCTAACTTTCATTGTTCTGACCACTCCGATGATATACTTCTGATCATTATATTTCAACAAATGTAGCATCGAAGAAAAAACAACAGTATAGACAATATTATTTGAACTAAAAAGACTGAAAACAGGGCAAAAGGTTAATGTCTGCTAAAAAAAAATGATAACATCAACAGTCTTCAGGATCGGTGTCATCTATTGTTTGTCCTGCACAGAAACCAGTATCTGGTAAACCCTGCACACAAGGACAAGAGTTATACCGGTACATAAATGAGCATCCTTCTCAGACTCTACCCTGTACGGATATGTACAGTGTACTGTGACAGCAGTCCAGGAAGTGATCAACAGCAGTGATATGGAAAGCAAAAACCTGATGAATCTCATTATTGCAATATGTTGCATACCTATTTTCTCTGGAGAAAATATCAAATTCATTACAGTAATCTTTTAGTGCATGGCTCTGATCGTGGGTACCCTTCATCCTGCAATATTCTTAACATCCATAGAATTTTGCTGACAGTACCAAGGTGCTATTTTCTGATAAAGATTTAACAACATAAAGCTAAGGAAGCTGTAAGACTAGTTTCGTAATATTTAGAATAACATTTTTGTATTTACAGCCATTTTTAGATTAAAAAATGCTGTTTTTTGGCATATTAAATGTAACATTAAAAACAGCACAATTTCAAGCCCATCATTAAAAGGAAGGATTGTGCTTTTGTTGGGCATTTGATGAATGAAATGTATGAAGTAGTATAGTACAAAGATTTTTTATATTGAGAGCATGCCATGTGCTCTTCAAATAAAAATATATGGATGAATTAATATTTAGGGTTTTGTTCATAACTTTTGGTGTCCACCAAACATATATAAATAAATCACACAATTGCAGTTGATATTGCAATAGCTGTTTTGTAACATAGCATTCAAAAGCGATCAGAGTAACAGTCCAACAATTAAAAAGGTTTTTATTCCCCATTACTCTGATATACTATCACTTGCAACATCACTTGAATTTTTAGTGTCCACAGTTATGAACATAATACAGCCCTATTCTGAAGTAATGGAAAATCATTTTCTAAACTTTTGTATCACCAGGTATTGCTTTCATAAAAATATAAGAAAATATAACTTCACATAAGCATTTTACATTTCTTTAAAAATTTTTCATCAATTACGAAGGTGGACATGGTTATGAACAAAAGAGTTATGAACATAAGATTCAGTTTTTATTTAATATCAATGTCAAAGTTATGTAGCTATTTCTTAACAATTCTAACTATTCTGTCTTTTTCAGTATAAAAACACAAACTACTAATGATTTGATGTGTTGTACACTACATATTGTTGTACTTCCTTTCATCTCTTATGTTCATAACCTGGACACCACTGAATCTTATGCGTCCAACATTTATGAACAAAATGACAACTTCATAAAATTAAAACATTTATCTTAAAATTGATCTTGTAAAATTAATTTGATTTTAAGTCATTATTTCTTTAGTCTTAACTAGTTTCTTGTAAGTTTTGATGCATAAGAGTAATCTGTTTCTTTAGAATAACCATCAGTAGTGTCCTACAGTTATTAACATAATCTTTTTTGACAACAGCAAATTCTTACAGTGAAAAAGAATAAGAATGATTACAACTTTAGTTATGTTATATGTTGGTCCACTCCATTGCCTTTGTTTATTGAAATGTTGTTAATGGGGATATGATATCAATTCAGGGATGGTTGCTAAATTTCTTCAGCACAGGTCACAAAATCTTATGTTCATAACTATTGTCCAAAATGGATTTAATCACTATGCTTTGGTGAAGATGCAAATCCCTGAATTTCTGGTATATGATGATAGTCATAGCAATTATCAACTAGTATATCATTGTGCAAAGTTTTTTTTTTTTTTTTCTGAAACTGCTTCCATAAATGAATAAAAAAAAAAGGAAATGGACATGGAGTTATGAATAAAAGACACTTGATGTTTTGATGTTTGATTACATGTGCACTGCCCATGGAACAGCTCTTAAAATTGGTGTGTGAGTA
Organism: Diadema setosum; assembly: GCF_964275005.1. Taxonomy (NCBI): domain Eukaryota; kingdom Metazoa; phylum Echinodermata; class Echinoidea; order Diadematoida; family Diadematidae; genus Diadema; species Diadema setosum. Next base: position 16,338,258 of record NC_092706.1, read on the forward strand.
AAGGGCTTTTTACACTTGTGTTTCTTAACCCCGGACTTTCTCTGACCCAGGACTATCGTTAGTCCCGTACCAATTTTTTCAGCTTTTTACACTCGCCAATTAGTCCCGTACTATCTCTTGTCCGGGGCTAAGGAGAAAACTGACCTTTTTACACTCGTCTTTCTTAGCCCCGGACTTTCCAAACCACATGAATATTCATAATTACGCTGTGTACTGTACACGTACACGCACGCACCGGCAGCACTTGATTACCTCGTTTCTGATTGGTCAGTGAGGGTCGCACTTCGTCTCCGTCGCTTAGCCCAGGATTATTTTTTCGTTCTGTTTACACTCACTTGCTTGGCACCGCAATTGCGGTGCTAACCCCTGCTATTTTGAAGGGCCAGATAGTACCGTACTATCGGTGGGGCTAGCCCACTTTGGCAAAAACGAGTGTAAACAGAAAGTGGGCTAAGGATAGTCCCGTACTATCGGTGGGGCTAAGGCCCCCCCTTAGCCCCACCGATAGTCCGGGGCTAAGCAAAAATTTACAAGTGTAAAAAGCCCTTAATACAGGGTGTAAGGAAGATTGTAAGGAGAGAATCAGTTTCATTCCAAGAACTTCACTTTTGACCCCATATGTTACACTTTGGGTACCCATGATTGGAGCCATGCACTTTAGCTATGCTGATTTGTGTCTGAAAATGTTGATCAAAATTAAGTTTGGAATCAACTGCCACTCCCAAGTCCTTACTTGACTCTACATACTGAGTATAAAAGATTTCATTACACTTCATATATAGTACAGTCATGCTGCTTGTCTCATTTACCAACTGTAAGAACACAACATTTTTCGGATGAAACTCGAGAAGCGACTTGTCTAATGAAGAGATAAGATATTTTAGGCCTTTCTACAAAGAAGTAGCATTACTGCCAGATCAACTTACTGAAATATTTCATCTATATCATCTGCATAACAGGTAATACTGCCATGACTGCTGGAAGTTACGTGCTCAGCCCAGGGAGGTCAAAATGTACACAATACAAAGCATGAGACCAAGGAGGCTCCCCAGGGGAATACTGCTTGTAACATTATCCCAGTGAGAAGGATGCAGACACATTGTTTCCTCCCAAAAAGAAATGATTTAAACCAATCAAGCAATAGGCTAGCAATGCTGGAAGACTTGACTTTAGCTAGAAGTCATCAGTCTGGGGTACCTTGTCAAAGGCTTTCATGAAATCCAATTCCCACATCAACATTTAACCATCGCTTCAAAACAAGCTTGTCCACTCACCTAATACATTAAAGGAGAAGTCCGGACGATTTTGAATAAATTTCACCATAATCTACATAAATCAAGGACCATAATGACTAATTTTCATTGAAAAATACCCTCCCAACTCGTCACAATCGATTTTTTAGCATCACTAATTTTGAATCGTAACTGTTCGACGGCGAGAAAGATCACGTGACGGCGTGACGTATTAGCATCACATTGTTTTTTTTGTTTGGAGCGTCAGCTGGCTCGGGGAGCCCTGCTTGAGCAACGGCGACACGGGCCGAGCAAGCGGTAGCATTCCGCGTGGTTCTGACCACGCAGCGGATGCACGCGGCATGATCTATTGCTTCACTTCGAAAATGCCGATGTGTGAGCGTTTGGGTGTTCTGATAAACCGGGCGATGGCCAGAAGAAGAGGTTTTTTTTTTTTGCCATTCCGAACCCAGAAAATGAGCGGGAAAGGTGTGCAAGATGGCTCTCCAATATTTTAATTGACAAGTTTGTCGTCAAAACTTACAACCACTACTCGATGCAGCCTCGTCATACTCCCCATCGGCGGCGTAACTGCAACCAGCAGCCCCATACGCATAGCATAATGGGGCTGCGCACTGCAGCATTCAGGATCATGATAAGGTAGTATCGCGGATAAATATCAACTTAAAATCGAAAAATTTCTTCAATTTGAAGATTTACCAGTGAAGATGAAGTATTGACAACAGGCTTGCGGGCAACGCTTGGTTCTGCCAATAGTCTCTTTCTCTTCGAATTAATGACTTAATGTGACCCGGTCGAGAGGAACCTTGGAGAGCTACACTGAATTGACGGCCAGCGCATAACCGAAGATGTGTGCGCACAGAGATGTCTCTTTGTGTGTGCGCCTGTGCTGGCCGTCAATAATTCAGTGTAGCTCTACAAGGTTCCTCTCGACCGAGTCACATTAAGTCATCAATTTGAACAGAAAAGGACAATTGGCAGAACCAAACATTGCCCAAAGCCTGTTGTCAATACTTTAACTTTACTGTTAAGTCTTCAAAGTGAAGAAATATTTCGATTTTAAGTTGATATTTATCCGTGATGCTACCCAATCATGATCCTGAATGCCACAGTACGCAGTCCCATTACGCTATGTGTATGGGGCTGTTGGTTGCAGTTACCGGCGGCAGTACTATGATGAAGCTGGCGCTGGCGTTTCTTCCGCGATTCAAGTTTTACTGTCGTAAGTTACCACCGTCAGACATACTCAACAGTCTCGGACAACAAGAGAGGCAATAATTCTGAAACTGACAGACTGATTTCAGATTGTTTACACTCAGAAGTTGAAAAAAACGATCACGAATTGTGATAGCATCAGCAGACATAAATGTATGTCTGAGCACTCTGATGACAACAATAGCCAATGAAATGTAAATGATGGGGTGGACACTAATAAGTACGGCAGTATTACAATACATATAATATTTCAATAAAATTAAAATCTTATAACATTGCAACTATTTTACATTAATCTTTGACGGATTTTATATAGATATATACCGAAGATTATTTGAATAAAGGAATACAGTATTTGGCAACAAATTGTCTGGTACTTATATAGGGGACCATTTTAAACATGTATATATATATATTCACAGATCTCATCCCTGAGAATAAATTCCATAACCTTGCAAGTGATACCTGTTAAAGCTGAATTTACTGAAAGTCTATGGTCACCTTTCTAAGAAACTGGACTAATATGAGCAATATCCCAGCATTCTGGAACAGTCCCAGTAGCCAATGAAGTTGAGAAAATAATACTCAAGGGCTCTGAAAAAGATGAACATGTAGCTAATTTAAATAACACTAGGGAGCTTGACGGAAAATAGATTTCAACACAGCAGCCCAATGAATTTGATATCAACAGAAAGCTTGTCAAAAAAAAAAAAAGAAACACAATGGAGTTTGAATCAGCTTTATATCTTTAAATTTGATCAAGATATGCATGTTTCAATATTTTTGTAGCAACATTCATTCTGAAAATTTCAATAGTGAAATGGTGAGTTATGACTATTTTCTAATGTATCGAGTCTTTGACAGTTTTTTTTTTTTTCCTGTTGCAGCTACATGAATATTATATCATTAGAAAGCTTGTTAGAAAAGAAACACACTGGTGTTTAAATCAGCTTAATACCTTCAAATTTGACCATGTTATGCAAGTTTTATCATCACTGGTACAGATTTTTATACATCAATTACAGTGTAGATATCAAATGGTGGAAAGTAAGAATTTGGTGTTTAAATCAGCTATCTTTAAAAAGGTAAAGATAATTGCATCTTTCTTGGAAAAGTTGTGTTAGTTTAACAATGCTGCTGGTAAAGTGATATCTTGTCTAAGTTTTCCAGTTGTAGAGCTCTAAACTTAAATTTGGTGTCATTGGAAAGCTCATCAGAAAAGAAACACAATGGTGTTGAAATAAGCTATAAACCTTTTAATCTGACAAAGGGTGCATTTATCAACCCTTTTTCTCGGCAGAAACAGGTTTTCCAAACGGCTTTCAGGGAATTTTTACGAGATGATAAACGCAGAGCTGTTTTGAAAGCCTTTTCGAAAGCCGCAAATTTGTGCTTTCCGAAACAGGTTTCCTAAACAGGTTTCCAGAAACCCGTTTCTAGAAGCCTTTTGAAGCGAGATAAACGCAAAGCTGTTTTAAAACGGCTTTGTACTGCAGTTACGAACCATGCACGCCATCATATGACCTCTTCTCCTCGGGTCAGCTATTGTGTTCGCGAAGAGTTGATAAACGCAACTATTTTGGAAGCCGTTCCATAAATTGAAGAGAGGTTATTACCAGCCTTCCAACTATTCTTAATTAGAAAAAATAATAACAATAAATGAATAAAACAAAATAAGACAGAACAAAAACACAGATCCCCACCCCAGCCTCATCAGCAATGCCCCCCCCCCCAAAAAAAAAAAAAAAAAAATAGCCATGATGATCATTGTATGATATTCAATATGTTATGCCCTCCATTTCAAAACTTACTCAAATTACAAACTCATATAATTTGTTCAACAAATCATAAATTGCCCAAATGTTGACAATACACATCAAGTAGCAACACGTACTGTGCAACATGCAAATTCAGATTTTCATAAAATACTACTTTTCCTTATCTTTTTCATTTTTTTTGATATATATTTTGGACCATATCCAACAGAAATATTGGCGTAAAAATGGTGCAGAAGTATCATCAAAACAATCTTTTGATTTTTCATGGCGAAAATGAAGACGAGTTATGCCGCGAGTGGTATCATTCGAAAGCGCGATGTCTCATGTACACTACATGATGCATTTTGTAACATGTTCAAAGGGTACCCCTACAGCAAGTGGTATGATGTCAAAGTTCAAAGGTCTAGCAGGACATTTCCCAAAAAAATGCAACCTCCATGAAATGGAGACAAGTTTCTTTTTCAGCTTTTTTTCACTAATTTCGTCAAAATGGATATGAGATTTGAAAAATTAAACTCCTTGGCTGCCTACATAAGGATGAATTTAGAATGTAAAAGATCAAGAAATGGGGACATTACAATAAATCATTGTTACCAGGTTTTCACACATTAGCAGATAGATTGCGGGAAATAGCAATCAGTCGAACTTTCTACTACAACACTCAAGGATGTGGTAGCCCATTTGGCCCAGGTGATTCACAAATGTTTGATTATCCCTATTTACTTAAAGATAATATAAAGTTTTGGTATTACCTCAAAAGTTTCCCTGAATTTGCTTGTCTTAGTTTGTGTTTCAGGTTAAAGTACCTTTCATATAACTAACATTGTGAGACTTACTCGCCCCAAAGTGCTCTCAAGTCTTAGTAATCATGCAATAATGGTTTCGCACCAGAGCCGCCGCCGCCGCCCCATTACGCTATGCGTATCGGGCTGCTGGTCGCTATGCGTATGGGGCTGCTGGTCGCAGTTAATTGCATGATTACTAAGAAATGAGAGCACTTTGGGGCGAGTAAGTCTCACAGTGTTAGTTATATGAAAGGTACTTTTACCTGAAACACGGAAATTCAGGGAAACTTTTGAGGTACCAAAACTTTTTATTGGCTTTAATATGTTCTTCACTGAGATCAACATGGTCCAGATTAGCCTGACCAAATGCCGTGTGAAGCACATGACTTCTGTACAGAGACAGGGCTGTGTATACAGTTAGATCCAGATGTGAAAAAAACAAACAAACAAACAAACAAAAAACATCAATACTGATGCCCACTGGACAGAAGCACTGGCCCATCAGATTCTACATCATTAAACAGTAAAAAAAAACATTTCCCTACATCTTACGATCCGGGTTCCATCAATTACCAATTCCTTTTTGGATTTTGTAATTTAGGTGGAATTCCACTTCTTATAATATATCTTTAATTTCATGTAGCATACTGCCAGAATCTTTTTTTGGATTGGTTATAGGAAAATCCTTTGCAATATCAGACCATTGTACTGTTGTGGGATTGCGTTTTGGGGACAGTCTGCCTTGACTTCCCCCTCCTCTCGACTGTACTTTACAATCGTAACCAGACCTGGACTGTGACTTTAACCTGACTGCGGGGTCACATGACTGACACATTCGACCCTGTCAGGTGACTGCCGACCACCATGACCTTGACTTGATGCTTGATGACTGGACGTATGACTGACAGATGTGGAAGGAAAATCCCCGTATTGAAATCGGTCCGGATCAGGCGCATCCAGCCATCTCGAGTATTGGTGAGTACTCATTTCTACCGAAGAGGAGCAAATCCCACTTTAGAATTCATATTCTTTCCGACAACATCTTGTAGCAGCTTTGACCTTATTTCTGGTTCTATAAAATATCTTGTTCTCTGCTTCCGTCTCACTCAAAAACCTTACCCAACATCTATCATTTGTCTGACTAGGGCCTATGTCATGATAATCATAAGCGAATCCAGAGGGGGGTGCCCCAGGCACGCCCCCCCCCCCCCATTTTCTAAAACAAAAGAAATAAAAAGAAAAAAATGAAAGAGGGCGCAGGCGCCCCCTCCCTTTAATTTTTTAAGTAACAATCTTTGTCAGCCGATTGTAGTGGCAGCAGAAAATTGCACTGAAGTCTTTCTCCTTTTTGCTTGTCAGCCAATGAATCCCGGAAGCGGCCCGAGGAACAGGAAAATTGCATGTACTGAAAAGCGCTTGTTTTGTTTTGTTTTTGTTTGTTTTTTGCTTGTTGGCCGATGAAACCTGGAAGAGGTGCGAGGAATGGAAAAACTACGTGATGAAGCATTGTCTTTGTTTTTGTTTTGTCTTTTAGCTTGTCAGCCGATGAGACCCGAAGTGGCACCAGACACAGAAAAATTTTTGGCGCCCACCCCCCCCCCCCCCTTTTGGCTTTATTTGAAATTCCTGGATCTGCATGCCCCTGATGTGCATGATAATGCAATGGCCATGGATGGATTTGAGCTGCTTTATCAATAAGAATTACAGACGTGACATCAACATCATGCATGACACTGTGTCATGCTGAGTGTCGAGTAGCCAAGACAGTGCGATCGAGATATCGGATGTAACTGTTACAATTCTAGATCTAAATAAACTTAATTTTCGACTGCGCCTCTCTCCATTATCCATATCCCGTTCTGTAACGTGTAACACAGCCCAGCGACTGGATGGGCTGCCGGCTGTGTATACTTACCCGTTCTGCTGCTGTCGTTGACTTATGACTCAACTGTGACCAGCAGCCCCATACGCATAGCGTTACGCTATGCGTAAGGGGCTGCTGGTCGCAGTAACCGTTGACCGATCTTGTCATCGGGAATATGTTCCGCGGAGACTACGTCTAACCAAGGAGGTTGAAGAGATGGAGTAACAACAGAGTTATTCCCTTTGATCTATATTCGAAGCCGCCGCTCAAAAATATTTGAAGCATGTGCCAAACAGGATCTGCCGCGCCGATATGAAGACAACTGACTCGTGTCTCATTGCATAATCACCAGCCACTTTAATCAAAGGAAGATATGTCTTTGTGATGGTAATTACTTTTCGCTATCCCTTCTTATAAAAGGTAGGTGATACAGACACGAGGATGCGCGCGAACAGAAATTGAGGAAAAAATGCTGAAATGAAGATGAAAATTACTCGACTGGGCATATATGCGGGCACTAATCTGATATATCTATCAGTATCATACTTGAAGATTATTCCATATTACTTTTAATTGGGGAAATTAAGCTGAAAAGTGATAACACCAGCTTTCCAGGATGGGACAGTGCGCAGCACAGTGTCTGGTCAGGCTAACTAGTATACCAGATACGTAGTATAACTAGAGGTCTATAGTCACTAGTACGTTAGTCTGACTTCATCACTGTTCAAGGAATTCCCTCCCCTTTCTATGCAGGAGAGCCGTAGGCGTAGATCTAATGTCAAAAAAATGATTTGAAAACAAAAAAAATAACTCCTCCGGGCAGACGGGTTTTTTTTTTTCTTTCTTTCTTTCTTTTTTTGTCTCTATCCCGCTGGCATAGCTACAGTAGCTGGGAACGCCTCTAACCGCAGCAGCGACCCCATAAATACGTACCGTAGTGCCCCGCGCCGGAGTTAGGAACGCCTCCAGAGCGAGCTACATGATCTACATCATGATCTACAGTAGGCCTACAGTACATGTTTGATCAACACGTAGGTTCTCCCTAACGCAGTTACTTGATTGTATGGCTACGGATGACTACCGAAAATAATCCATCGAAAACACCGTAACTTTTAGCTCATTACGGTTGATAAGTAAACCAGATTTCTTTTGACATCATTTGATATTCGACGACAGCTAGTTGTGCCTACCTTCTTCTGGGAGACTACCGGCTGAAACTCATCACAAACTCGAACTCGCCCATTCTTCGAATTTCGGTCCGATGATATTGGTACGGAAAACCGGTGGATAACGTCGTCTTACGTATTTATATACGTACGTTTCGAAGAAGAAGCACCACAGAACTCTACAGTACTACACTGAAGGGCCCGAATTCACGAAGGTGGTACAAATGAAACCATGGTTTAAACCATGGACAAAAACTATGGAGCGCCAAGTGTCACATGGAATACTTCGTTACGAAATCAGTCATTTCGTCGATGAAATGATGATTTTGTAACGAAATGACAACATTTTGTAACTAAATGAACATTTCATCCAAGAAATGATAATTTCGTTAACGAAACGGTCATTTTGTCGACGAAATGACCAATTTCGTAACGAAATATTCCGTGCGACACTTGGCGCTCCATGGTTTTAGTCCATGGTTTAAACCATGGTTTCATTTGTACCACTTTCGTGAATTCGGGCCTATGAGTTCTGTGAGAAGCACACCGAGTGTGTGTGTTTTCAGATCAGAGGGGGGATTCCTACGGTCAGCCTCTTACACAGTATGCACTGAATGATTACACTTAAATGACAAGAATAGGGTTAAACAAACATATATTTTTTAAGTTATTGTATTTATTTTTTATTAAAAATATTTAAATTGAAGTTTAGGAGAAAATATGTTTGTTTGTGTTCTCAAATTAAAAAAAAAGTAATTGAAGATCATTAATATTTTTACGGCAACCAAACAGAAAAGCATCCCTGCAAGAAGTAATAGCACTTCGAAAAACTTAAAATGAATGTGTGGTTGAGATTAAAATCTTAATTTGAATAAAGACATCGTAATTAAATAGTTTTGTATGTGTTCAAGGGTCGTACTCATACTCTTATTAAGGACCAGACCGACTTAAGAGTACAATTAGAAAAACAACACTTTATAGAGAATTATAGTAGCTTGCTTCAGTTGGGGAATATTCGATATTACGCAATCACTTGTAAATTTACATTCAAACTCTTTGCTCAAATTCAGACGAGTGACTCGACTATTTTGAGCACGGTTCACCTTCCTTAATTACGCATGGCATTGCCCCTGTTCCAGAGCAAGCAAATGTACCTTGCACGGATCTATTTCCACTTCGTGCTGCCAAGTGAATAACTGATTTTCTGTCAGTGTTAGTCAGTGGAGAGGTAAGTGTTGTTAGCTTCCTTTCTCTTAAAATGTGCAATGTAGAATTACAATTAAATTTTAGTGGTCACTGCACTGCCCTGTGTCACTGTGACGTCCGCTTGGCTCCTGCCTAGTTTATTTATAGGCTGCCTTCTTGTTACTGTTGGACAGTAACATAGAAGAAGAAAAAGAAGTGTATAAAGTTAAATATATTTGCCAATACATTTGAATACCACAGAACAAAATTTTCCTAATGTAATGACCAATGACTAACGTCAACGATTTTCTTTGGTGATGGGACCAACTCCAGCTCCCGCAACCACCTGGCAACAGGAAGTAAATTTACATTTGAATTAGGCTTAGTCTAGATTTATTCTGTAAAACGTTTAACATTAGACCTCTAGTTGCATGCAACATATAAACTTTAATGGGCATTGCGAAGTACCTACGTGTTACAACTGCATGCAGGCCTAAATTATACTTGTTACCTGCGTGGGAGTTGCCTGCGAGGTGCTGCCAGGCAGTGCATGTGGGCAATCTTTGTGACTTGATCACCATGCAGGCCCGGAACAAGCTTTGAGCATGCTCAAGATACAAGGGCCTGTCACACCTTTATTACCTTTCCGGGGCAAGCCCTGCTTTGTGACTTGTGGGGGACAATTTTTGCTACCCAGAGGTCCCTGCAGATACCCACACACGACAGTACCTAGTACGTATTTCACCCGTAATTGCCCAGAGGTGCGCACGCAAATCCTATTTACCCGCAAGTTTACAGGCCCTGTCACACCTTTCCAGGCAAGCTACATGGGCTTGTTGCATGTAGGAATTTTCCAGCATGCAGGACAGTTTCTGCCAGCAAACAGGGATTTGGACAAGTTTTGCATAATTTGTCTTACTTGTTGGATGCACGCTACTTTTATATGTTCAACTTGCGTGCATTCTGAGCTGTATGAACTGCATGTCAGGCACATGGATGGCTCATCAGGGCTGTCAACTCATTGAAAGAATCCCTCTGAAAGACTATTTATTTGGCAGGGGTCCCACAGAATGTCACTATCTTGGCCTCAACCGACTCTCAACTAACCAGCAGACAGGCAGTAACTAACCCTCAGCATGGACGCAATTTGCCCGCAGATTGCCCGCAGAGGTCCATGCAGAACACCAGTAGATTAAGGTCCGTAGTGGCAGCACCTCAAGGCAACTCCCACGCAGATAACATGTAGTTGTAATGCAGTGTCCGTATGTCACCCATTCCTAGAACGTCAGTTGAACATAAGTAGCGCCCAGCAGGTAAGATGCATGTGAAACTTGCCTGAATCGTTGTCCACCCGCAGAAAATTATCCTGCATGCTGGAAAATCCCTACGAGCAACAAGCCCGCGTAACTTACCCAGAAAGGTGTGTCAGGGCCTTTAATAAAGGGTCAAAGGTCAAGTGAAGATAAATCCCTGAATACCGTACCTGCTGTCTTGAACAATAACCAACCATCCAAATTTAATGATCAGCACATTTTTGACAAATAGGTCATTTTTATCTTTTGCCAATCATGTGAAGCTGTTGTCACACATTGTCAAGACATTGGTCTACTAAAAACCTATTAGGAGAACCATGCATTATGGCAGAGGCATAGCAGTCAACATAGCGACATCATTAGTTTTATATAAAAATAGACTGGTATGATAATGGCCTGGTTTACCTAGGAGATTTGTTTATGGTAGATCGTTTCTGGTCGATTGAACACATCAAATCACAAGTGCATTGCAGACAAAGAAATTGCATGCAGTATTTGATTTATGCAGGACTGAAACGGGTGATTATCATGTGTATGGGTTGAGAGTACGTTCACACTGCATTCATCCTCGACCATTTGAGGGCAGCACTTTACTGGAAGAAGAAGAAGAAGAGTAGAAAGGAAAAATCTGTGCAGTATGTTAGACAAGAAAACAAATTTCAAGCTCCCTGTTTGTGGCAAATAAAATATCACATACATGAGTGGTAATCATAAAAGTTATTTTATACAAACTGATTCTTTCAAGAAATGAGTTCAAAAACACATGATGTTGCCTTCATTGGGAAGAAAGACTTTATGTTGATATTGATGGAATACAATGTTCAATAGACATCTTGTACAGATAAGAGGAAACAAATAACAATTTACATTGGAAATCATTGTTGATCAAATGCGGTGTACCACAAGGGTCCATTATTGTTTTTGTTATATGTTAATGATTTACCTAATGCATCAAGTTTATTACAGTACGTTATTTTTGCTGATGATACCAATGTATTTCTCTCAAATTCAGATTTTCAATGTCTTATTAGATCTTTAAATAATGAATTACCAAAATTGTCTCAGTGGTTCAAAAGTAATATCTTATCTTTGAATCTAAAGAAAACAAATTATATGCACTTCAAACATCCAAGGAAACTGATTTGTAGTGACACTGAATGTATTCTAAAAATAGATGGCATTCCTCTTGAGAGGACAACATCCACTAAATTTCTTGGAATTGTAATTAATGAAACTTACTTGGAATGATCATGTGAAATATATTTCATCTCCTATTGCTCGTAATGTTGGAATATTATGTAAACTCAGACATTGTTTATCTTTTGATATCTTGATTATGCTTTATAATGCACTCATCCTACCATACATTTCTTATTGTAATATGATATGGGCAAACTCGGTGTCTGCTAACAATACTATATTAAAATTGCAAAAGAAAGTTATTCGTATATGTGCAAATACTGGTTATAATGATCACACGGATCCCCTTTTCTTCTGCTTTAAGATCTTAGAGGTGAATGACATCCACACTTTACAAAATGCACTTTTGATGTTCCGCTTTAATACTGACTTATTACCCTCTTCATTTATTGATATGTTCCAGCTGAACTCAGAAATCCATTCTTATCCTACAAGGCAAGCAATGGATATGTACACTTGAGTAACCCTAAAACACTCCTAGCACACAAATCAGTAAGACATACTGGCCCAGATATCTGGAATAGACTTCCACTTGAATTACGTAACATTAAGTCTATTCATTCATTTAAAAAAGCAGTAAAGAAAATGTTGATTTCACAGTACCGGTGATACCTTCTGTAGAAACACTTGATGACTCATTCTTTGTTCATTGTTGTATCTATTATGTTTCTTTCTCTCCGAGTCTCTGCACGTGCGGATGCACCTGCAGTATACTGTCCTCCTCTGATCCACTGGGATTCATTCCTTCTCTGTTGTTCATTATTCATGTTATGTCGAGCAAATCATGGTTCACTATAACGTCATGCCCTGAAAGGGCACGTAGAAATTTATGCTGTGTATGTAGATGATTGCTTTTTGTCTTCTTCTCTTTTTCTCTCTTTCTCATTCAATGTAACTTTTACAAGACAAAAGCAACACTTATTATGTGAATACATCACTGTAATTTATTAGTATAAATACAGTATGTGCATGTATGTATGTGTCTAAGTATAGAGGTATGTCGAGTTGATCTGGCGAGACTAGTATCTGGAGGTTTTTATCATCTCCTCCCCTTCCTTTCTTCTTCTTCTTCTCTCTCTCTCTCTCTCTCTCCCTCTCCCTAACCCTTATTCCACGAGCATCATGTTGGACCCTCTTGTTTTTCTTCACTATAATGTTATTTGTTATCGGTTGCCAAACAGTCAAGCGTTGTGCTTATTATTGGCAATCGTTCTGTATGCAAATTATTAACACGTTACTCACGTAATTATACTACAGATGTATTGCATAATTGATGAAAATGATGAAAATTGTATAAAGTATACTACCGGTATTTTGTACTTTGTTAATGAAATTGCAGAAAGTTGATGTATTTGAAAAAAATGGCATACAGAGAATAAATAAATCAAATCAAATCAAATCAAATCAAGTAAAAAGGAACCTCTTTAATTGGGGGAAATCTACAGTAATGATGATGTTTGTCCAAAATGATGCATTAAGGAGTCTATAAATCATGCATTTATTGAATGCAAATTGAATGAGCCCCTCTTCAATTACTTTAAAAGAGAAATATTGCTAGAGATATTTCAAGGAATGCTGACATTCAGTACTCAACATTTGCTCAAGATAAATTGTGAAAACAAATGTATTTTATTTCTTTAGATTTGTTGAAAATCTATAAATTGATTGTAGATCACAATATTATGGAAAGAGATGGAAGAATAATTGCAGCCAAACAGATTTTCCATAGAGCAAATTTCAAAAAGAATTAAATTTCATTTAGATATCAGTTGGATGAAAGAGAGCATGTTTTTACCAAAATGTGAATGCAGTTGTTGCTTGTCATTGGAACAACAAAACAAAACAAAAACAGTTGTTTGTAAAATGTTCATTTAAGAAATTGAGATAATTTCAGTATATACTTGTATTTTTATGCCTCCGCCACGAAGTGGTGCCGGAGGCATTATGTTTTCGGGTTGTCCGTCCGTCCGTCCGTCCGTCCGTCCGTCCGTCCGTCCTTCCGTCCGTCCGTAATGAATTTTTGTGGACAAGGTAACTATCAAAACCTGTTGAGGTATTATCCTAATGAAACTTGGCATGTATGTGTATTAGGGGGTGAAGTTGTGCCTATCAACTTTTGAGTGCACATGCTCAAGGTCAAAGGTCAAAAGGTCAAGGTCAAATACATAGAATTTCACTATTTCCACCATATCTATTGAATGCCTGAAGATATTTTCTTGAAACTTAGTGTATACATGTATTACCCAATTAAGATTCTCTGGTGAAAGTTTGGGTCATGAGGTCAAAGGTCAAAAGGTCAGGGTCAAATACATAAAATTTTACTATTTCCACCATATCTATTGAATGCCTGAAGATATTTTCTTGAAACTTAGTGTATACATGTATTACCCAATTAAGATTCTCTGGTGAAAGTTTGGGTCATGAGGTCAAAGGTCAAAGGTCAAAAGGTCAAGTAAAAATATTAAAACTTCTTTTTTTTCTCCATACCTTGGAAAATTGTTCAAGGTATCTTCATGGAACATAGTATATACATATACTGACTGGAAGTGATTATCTAGAGAATGTAGGGTTCATGGGGTCAAAGGTCAGGGGTCAAAGGTCAAGTGCAACACTTCAAAATTTTACTATTTCCCTCCTATTATGCAATGCCAGCAGGGTTATTTTTTTTTTTACACTTGGTGTATGCATACATGTGTAACCTAATAGAAATTCTCTGGAAAGTTTTTTTTTTTTCTTCTTTTTTTGCCTCAAAGGTCAAAAGGTCAAAGATCAAGTGAAAGTGCTGAACTAACTTTTTCCTCCATATCTCGGAAGTGGCTCAAGTTATCTTGAAACTTAGTACATATTATGCATGTTCTACCTGAAAGTGATTATCATCTTATGAATTTTAGGGTCAAGGGCCAGATGAAAATGGTAACAATTTACTATTCAATTCAGAAATTGCACTTTTTCTCCACACCTGTACCTTGAAAATTACTCAATGCCTAAATGTATGAATGGGTCAAAGTCGAGTTAAAGTCCTTAAATCCCTAGATACATGCTCTCCTATTCATCCAATTAAACCTAGGTCAAGGAAGGTGAGTATTCAACACATTTGTGACAAACTTGTCATTTCAATATTTTGCCAATTTTGTGAAAATGTAATCACACATTGTCCACATGTACTATCTAGACCTATTGGGAAAATCATGCATTATGGCGGAGGCATACCAGTCGCCAAAGCGACATTTCTAGTTTAATTTCAAATTATGTTTGACCTTTTTTGATGATCTTGCTATGATGTGTAGTTGAGTCGTGAAGTTATTTTGTGCCAGGGAAACCATGTGTATGTACATAATATCCTTTGATGAGGCAAAGAAAAAAAAAAGGATTTATTATGAAAGACTTTCTTATGAAACCCTCCCCCCCCCCAAAAAAAAATAAATAAAAAAAATAAAAAAAAAAATCATAATTTTGCCATATCACTCCACACTACCCTACCCTTGATAACTTATGTATGGATCTACATACAAATACATATTTGGCAAATGGTGGCTGTACAGCATTAGGGGAAGGGGCATAAGGAAGTCTTTTCAAATGATGTTTCGAGAAGTGCTCATAAAAGATATGGGAAGACTTCCTAATGGTGGGGTATTACTTTAAGTGGGGGGATCATAAGAAAGTCTTTACCGACATTTTGCAGACTGAGCATGACTACATACACGTCACCTATTGCAATAATGAATATCATAGATTGCATAGACACTGTCAGAACACCTCGGGTTTCTTTGCTGGTATATTTTGATTACACTATGACCATTATTTCTTGTCTTTGCAGAAAACCTAATCACTGAAGAAACATTTTTCAAATCAAAATAATGGCATCAAACATATCTGATGGGCAGGTCCGGGATTCACTCCGTAAGAAACTGAATGAGGATAAAATTAAGTTATGGCTACCTCCATATACGACAGAATCCAGAACACAAGGCATAATGCCAGAGGTAAGTATACATGATGGGCATGAAGGATCATCATGTCACCCGATTTGCCATGTTTCTCTGATACAGTCACATACATTAGATAAGTTGAGAAGCTGAATGATTAAAAGTTTTTGTTAAAAAAATTTGCCAGTTAACTGTTTGAACTACCTTCCTGTCTTAATAAGAGAGTTTAGAATGTTTTCAAATGCAAATTTTTCAGATTTTCTAAGGCATTCTTAAGTATTTTGAGTTCATGCATTGTGTTTGAATACCTTTTCTCTCAAATGCTTGACTGCTTCTTAACTTGCAAGCTGATTTTCTCAAAACATATTTTGGCAAGCTTTTGTTTTGTTTCAGTAGTGGTGTTAAAAAAAAAACAACTGAGAGCATATTATGTGTGTTATTGGAGAGCCAAGGGTCTGGAAAATGCAGTGATGATAGTATTAGGTGACTGATATCTAATGACTTTGTCAGTCTTTTTTGATGACAGTGAACATTTTTTCCCCCGCTGTACTAACATTGACATAATAAGCACCGCATAGAATAAACTTATGACTAGTGTATGTTAAAAGTAGAGAATGACAGAGAGGTGGGAGAGTTAGATGATAAGGGTGGAGAAAAGGAGTCTCATCCATTAATGAACCATGGTTATCAACAGTGAAAATGAGATCCAAGACATGCCATTTATAGTGAGATCAAATGCAGCATTACAATATATTTGCATTTGTAGGAAAGGTAAAGAAAAACAATGTGAAAGCAGCTATGTCTGGATATATTCCTTTTCCCAGTTGGCCTTACACTCTCTTCACACATTGTTGTTCTTTCAGGTGTAATGAATGTAGATTGTATACATCACACAGATGCAATTCATAATATAGCTTTTGCCTATTTGTACTTAACGCAGATAGAACACTATATTGCTAATATTTTTTAACAGTGAAATTTTGTGATCTCTGATAGGAGCTTATCGAGAAATACTCATTGGCACTTGGAATACCAAAGGAAATAGTTTCGGCAACTTTAGAGGATCTGCGGCGCCATGCCTTGGACAAGCTAGCAGCTCGACAAAGGTTCCTTGAAGAGGGTATTGCCAATTTGAAGATAAAGCTGACAGGCAGTATACCTGAAGGTGTTCGCTGTAGTAACTTTGAGCATGAGACCAAAATTGATGTCAGCAGTTCAGAGCTAAAGGAACAGTAAGTATGAAGAATAGAATTTATATCTTTTATGCCTCCACCACGAAGTATCGCCAGGGGCACTATGTTTTGGGGTCGTCTGTTTGTTGATTCTCTAGAGGAAAGTTTCAGGCCATGAGGTCAAAGGTCAAGTGAAAATGCAGAAATTTTACCTTTTTTCTCCATATCTCAGGGATGGCTCAGGGTATCTTCATATGCATGTAATGCCTGACAGTAATTACCTTGGGACTTTTTGGTAACGAGTCTAAGATCTAGGGTCAGGGGTCAAGGTCAAATTCTTAAATTTCACTATTTCCCCAATGTTAAAGCAATGTCTGAAGGTATTTTCTTGAAACTTTAGTGTACACATGTATTGTCAGATTCTCTGGGAAAGTTTTTGGCCATGGGGATAATGGTCAATGGTCAAAGGTCAAGTGTAACGCTAAAATTTCACTTCTCCATGTCTCTGAAATGGCTCAAGGTATCATTATAAAACTTAGTACATATCGTCGCTGGGGCGACAAGACCTCGTATCTACAAAATGTCAAATGTTCACGAGAGCCAAAAAACATGGCGTCCAAAGCACTGTGGCGAATGGGATAGCCTTTCCTTTGACATGCTGTTGGGGCTTCATTTTTTGAGTAAGACAGTTGGGATTTGGACAGGACATTGACCACTTAACCCATTATTTGACCATTAATCCAAAAAAAGTCATTTTCACCAAAATTGCAGCTACAAGGTCTTGTCACCCCAGCGACGATATGCATGTACTGCCTGACAGTGATTCTCTTGGGACTCTTTGGGTCATAGGGTTAAAGTTCTAGGGTCAAAGGTCAGGTTAAAATGCTGAGATTATATTATTTATTGCTGAAATTACACTTTTTCTCCATACCTTGGGGATTACTCAATGCATGTAATGTAATAAAACTAGATTATCTACAGCACAATGATTCTGTGAGTGACAAATTTTGATCATGGGGTCAATGGTTAAGGGAAAATGTTCAAATGTCACAATCTTCCCATCTTTAAAAAAAAAAAAAAAAAAATCAAAGTACTTGTCATGAAAATGGATGTTACCAGTTAGTGATTACTTGAAGAATTGTGGGCCATGGGGTGAAAGGGTGTGGGTCAAATATCAAGTAAAAATGCTCAAATCCCCAATTACCTGCTCTTTTTAGATAAACAATTTAGACATCCATCCAGATCAAACTAGTTCAAGGGAAGTAAACACTCAACACATTTGTGACAAATGTGTTATTTCAATTTTTTGTCAATGAAGTGAAACTCTTGTCCCACATTGTCAAGATGTACACTAGACCTATTGGGAGAAACATGCATTATGGCAGAGGCATTCCAGTTGTCATAGAGGCATTTCTAGTTTGTTTGTTTGTTTGTTTGGGTTTTTTTTAGTTTTTTTTTTTTTTTTTTTAGGGGTTGGATCTATGGGTGGGTGGGATTGTTGTACATCCCTTATTGTTGTCGATCTCAAGAGCAAACATGTATTTACAGGGATACACGTGAGAAAAAATTCTACTCATCCATTCCAGTTTAAAACTTATCGCGATTGAACAGTGCTGTCAGAGGGGTAGGGAGATTACATATTTGTTATTATTTATTGTCAGTAAACTGGCCTTATTTACTCTGTGTGTCAGAAAGGGCAAGCTGTCCTACCTATATAATGCTGAATGATTCAGCGAGCAATAATGTTACTATATTCGATTAGCTGTTGCTGTTATCAGAAGTTATATTACATGAATGTCTGTATATCAAAACCATTATGTAAGAAGTTAGATTGGATCTGAAATATTTCATCCTCATTTATTTCAACATAAAGGATATCTGCCCAAACTTCTGTTGGTATGGATCACCTGAAGCTAATTAGTTGTGGACGTGTCCTTGATGATGGGAAGAATCTCAGAGAGCAAGGTCTTGGCCCAAACTCTCAGGTTAGTTCTAAACACACAGAAGCCATGATGAATGGCATAGCAAGCTGTTGCTGGCCTCAGATATCTTATTCTCATGGCTAACTTATCGTTTCAAAGGAGGATTATCAATGTTGTTACAAATGGGCCATCTACCCATCACACACAGAAACCTAGAAACTCCTTTACAAAGACTGCAGAATCATGAAAAAAAAAGGGTGAAGTTTTTTGGTTTTTTTTTTTTTTTTGGGGGGGGGGGGGTTTGTTTGTTTTTTTGTCTGAGTGCTATATTAGTGTACCCTAGTATTGCTATTTGTCAGTGTGATGATTCATGGTGGGTTTTCTGCTAAAAAGCTATCAAAAAAGCTTTCTTCTCATATGACTGTGGCACTGTACACCATGATATTGGAGTGATGTCAACAGGATAAACATGGTGTGCATAAATTTGATTCTAGCTTGAAAAACCTGGCCATGCATCCAAATGCCTTAAAACTTCAAAGATAAAGTCTCCTAACATTCAGTGTAGAAAAATTTTGACACTCGGTTCACAAGTGACTTAATACTGAGAGAGATGAAGTCTTGCTCTTTTGTTCTTCATAATGCATGCATATTTGGATGATGTAAAGATTACATACACTTTACAATGAAACTCATTTGCTGTGGCATTTAAACTATTCCTTTTTTCCTTGTCCAATGTTTAGGTGATGGTGATTTGTCTGTCTCAAAGTGAAGTTGAGGCAAGAAAGCAGGAAGACCAGCGGAATCGTCTGGAAAGAACCAAAGAAGCAGCCAAGATTCTTGCTAAAAGAAACACAGGTTGGCATAGCCTGCACTCTCAGTGTGAATAATGGAGTTTAAAGAGAATATGCTTCCTTATGGAAACAGAGAGCAAAGAAGCAGAGGCGTTAGGCCTAATGGAGATTTATGCAAAGTCACTTTAATCTAACAAATGTCATCAGAAGTTTAATCTCAAACATCTGTTTAAAACAGTTACAATAATGATATGTTTGAACAAGAGACAAATGGCACTTAATGCTCATAGTTTAGTGTCTTGTGTAGTGTCCATTATCTGTTGAAAATCATTACTGAACATTAGGCATACCAATATCCCAAATATACACAACTATCTGTATTGCAGATACCTATCAAGAGACAATACTTCGTAAATCAAAATAAACATTCAAAGAAAACTACCATTTGGCACAAATTTATATGCTGTGTTTATACGAGAATCTTGGAAAGGACGAAATGTAAGACTTTTGCTTGTTCCACAATTGGGAATGCAACAAGCAAAGAGAAAATTCATACAATGTCTGTGGTAATTCAAGCACTTTAGATGAAATCAGTAGAATTTGGCAAAGGTTTTGCTGACGTCATAAAATGTACCAATCTAACAGCAGCAGACGACATGTCACAGCTAAAACACAAATCAGAAGTGCATGCATTGCTGCTGAAGAAGAGTTTAAATTACTGTGCTAATTATGCTAATTGTGATATTCTTCTAAAGAAAAGGTGGCTCAGAACGCTAATATGCCAGTGCTCAGCTTTAAGACCATCACTGGAAAGGCATATCTTAGATTTTAGAAAATAAGGACCATTGCATTTTTTTAGTTTGAAAAGCCTGTCTAACAATGCTGAATGTGAATGAACAGCAAACCATCCAGCACAGCAGTGCAGCTGAATGCATAACTCAAACAGTAGCAAGGCCAAGCGAATGCTGACAGTGACTTTTGCCGAAGTGTTCGGAGTGGGCAAGTGCCTGAGTGATATTGAATTTTACCTATTTGAAATATTGGTGTTACTGTTAATGTTTTTAAAGGTGCATGGTCCCGGTGTTTTAGTCAAATGCGGACGCGGGCGCATGGCGCAAGTTTCCTATAGAGACCTACGCTATCAACTTCTCTTTAGCGCTTACGCTTTGGCCCACTTTCCTGGGTCCGAAGAAGTCCGATTCAGTGTAGTCAGCGGTCCGATCACAGTTCGGCTAAGGGGGATGACAGCTTTAGCAAACTTCTTTTGTGATGTCACAATAGCAAGCACATATGCACGCACCCTGGCATTACTACAGACTGCGCAATGCGCAAAGAAGACAACAAAGGCAACGTTACTTAGCAACACCTACGCACTTTACTCTTGATGACAGCTCAACTTCGGTAATCTTCGTATCAATGCTAACGGTGATCGGCAGTATCATCAACAGCGCCATCTACACTACCGGGACTATGCCCCTTTAAAGCAGATCATATAAATGACACAGAAAAGTGTTAGATTCACTTTGCATTGGTATGGCATTTATCCTTGCTAAATACCAATAAAACGCTCACCAAGAAAAACAGTTACACCGTTGAACCTGTGCTTTGTCTATAGCACATAGTCTGCTTTTGCTTACTGATTCCATTCAGTGACATCACAAATATCAGGCATGTTCAGCGAGTTTCAGTAGGTTTACGTAGTACGCTTACACATTGAATGCTAGTGGCAGTTTGCGAAAATTTCATGCTGATATATTTCTGGTTTTACAGTACTCTTATGTCAAATACAGTTATATTCAGTTGTACTGTAATGAGAAGTATTGTATATATATATATATATATATATATATATATATATTTATTTATTTATTTATCCATTTATGTATATAACATCTATTTTCTTGTAGAAGACAGAATTGGCAGGGAAGATGACCGATACTTCCTCCAGATTGCTGACCAAACAGGACGGCCTATCAAGCTGCCTGACGAAGAGCGTCAAGCCCTGTCTGTTGCCCTCACACTTAATGAGAAAGGGCGGGCATGCCTGAAACGGAAGCAATATGGAGAAGCTCTGCTCATCCTGCTGGAAGCTGACCAAGCTTTCAAGTCAGTATAGAATTCAGGAGATGTTTTTGCATCAAAAATATGGAAAAAGAAATATTGAAACTGTTTGGTCCTTTACGACTGACAGTGACTGTAAAAGTATGGTTACAGTTCGTTATGCCAAAGATTCATTATTCCGAAGGCACGTTGCTCCAAAGGTTTGTAAAAAAAAATATGAAATAAGGTTATTCCATGGTTCTTTAATCTGAAAATGCAATAAGGTTTGTTATTCCATAGGTCCTATAGCGTGCACTTTTTCTTTTTCGGATTAACGAACCGTATTTCATTTTCAAACTATAGAATCTGAGGAATTACAAACCTTATTTTGTTTTGGGAATTCATAGGTACCCATACACATAATACCTACATGAAACTTCAAATGTAGGCCACTGACCTTCCCACCCCAAAACAACAACAAACAAAAAAATAAAGCAAAAACTATATTCGCTTTATTAAGCTGAAGCTAAGAGAAATATTTCCTAGTGACATAACCAGAGAGAAAACAGAATGCCAGTTTGGGCCCTTGTTTTCCAAACAAGTAAATGTGTTGGTAATATAAAACTCAGTTCATAGCTACACATGATGCCTACAAAACTTATAGAACTTTTGAACTTCCAGATATGTAACATGGATGTGACACGGGCCAACTGTGCCATGTAGAATAAACTACCTGGACATTGGAAAGGTCTGTAGCAGAGAATACTGCTTGTAAATGTACAAGAGTGAAACTCAAATACTGCCCCCTTGAATGAATTGTTAAGTGTCAGCTCATGTTATAGAAGAGGTGCAAGGTGCTTGTTAACACTTCAGAATGTTCCACCTTGTAGGCATTTTCTACCTGTATTGTGCATATTGGGTCAAGTGTGTTGATGCTACAAAACTTTACATGAAAATACTACCCCCATAGGAAAGTTGCAGATTTATTTGTTTCCATTGTTGTTGTTTTACTTATGAGCACATTATAATTGTCTCTGACTCCCATATACACCAAATACAGAGAGCAAAATATTTCTGAGTAGATTAGCTGGTCTGTAATTTTTCAGGAAATATGTAACTAGTAACTCAGGAAGTGGTCTGCAGTCCTTTTGACATGATGTTTCTAATTCTTTCTTTCCCATCGTTGTTCTTGTCTTTGTTTCATGAAGGCAATGTCGATCTGAAATTCTGCAAGCAGTTGATAACTATGCTGTGCTGTGTCTTGATATCGTCTGGTGCTACCTTTGTCTACAAAATGTGGAACAATTGCCAGATGCAGGTGAGAATGTCTTTGACATATTGATATAGTCTAGAATGCAGCTGATTAGGACACTACATAGCAATGAGTAGTTTGTAAAGATCATCATTTTTATTCCCATGCTAGAGAAGAAATAAATGTAATGGGTTCACTGTCAAGCTTCTGGTACTCTTTTCCATATACAGTATCTGTACTGTACATGGACTAGAATTAATGGCTGATTTGATGGTAAAGAATGCATGAATGCACAAATAAAGAAATCAAAAGGTTTAGTTAACCCCGACAACACTACTGCCATTGCAGCTGTGTGTAAATCATGATGAGCTTCACAAAAGATTACTACGTAATACCATGGAAAATACTGCAATAAAGACATAATAGTAAATAGGTGAAATATAAATATGCATTGTGAATGGTTGAATTTCATCATGCGATTATGCAAAACTGCCTGTATATTGCACAAGTGCTTATACTGAAACTTTTTTTTTTTCTGATGGAATTTCCCTTTAAGGGTAATATCTTTAGCTACAAGGTTAAAGAAGACTGTAATTTAACCAGGTCTATGTTGAATGAATGATATGAAATTGTAAGTCTACAAACATGAGAATGACTTTAAAGCCAAAGTTTTGGGCATCAAACTTTTGTGGGTGGTTCCTGCAGTTGTCTAGCATAAAAACAAATAAAATCTGAATTCTGGTTTACTTTGCTAATCTATGATCTTCAGTTGTGTATTACTATTGTTCAGAAGCGTAGCCATATACATCTGCTGGAGAAATGTGGTCATGTAGTCTTTGCAGATGTGACTGCCCCTTGGAATGTGAGCATAGGTTATAAACATCATTGAAAGACATTCATCATACAGGATTGATCAGTCGAATATGAAAATACATTTATGGTTTGAAATAGATTATGAACGAAATCAAGGATTTTTGAAGTATCCTCGCTGTTGTTGCCAGTAAACTCCCTGGGGTTCTCTTAAATGACTAAAAGAGGAGACTGAAATTGCTGTAGAAATTGCAAATATATTAGACCTACCAATCTGACTTCTCCAGGAAATAAAAACAACAATGATCAAAAATTAAAATTTGTGCTCAACATCATGATTTGATATCACATATACAAGTAAACACTAGTAAGGGATTCAAGATGTAATTACTGGCTTTATAATGTTGAATACTCTTTCCCATTCAAAGCCTTCATCGTAGAAAAAAAAAACAAATCTAACATCCATTGCCCAGGCTATGTGCACATTATTTTTCGCATAATGTTCGTAACAAGATGTTGGCATTCTTCTCTGTCAAGTCTTCATCAGTGACAATTCCTGATCCTTTCAGTGTACAGCAGGTGGTTTGTTTGTTTGTTTTTAGTGAATGCAAGTTATGCTTTGTCTTTTAGATGATGGGGGGGGGGGGAGGTGAGGAATTGACCACTGTGAGCTGCAGTAGCATATGAGTTGTTTGACAACTAGTGTTGAGTGACTTGGGGCATGCACCCCTCATCATAATAGGGGAGCTCAATGTGTTATACTGAGATGTGCACACCAATCCTGTCTGCCACTTTCCACAAAAGTTGATCTGTGTGTATTTCTTTCTCAGTGCATAGCTTACAAGTGCCAATTACTGTGGGATGTGCTCACTAGGAAAACGTGACATAGTTATGTCCGAATTATAGAAGTCGGCAGCAAGCATAAAAGTATACAACTATTGTTCTGATAGATTCACATGGTTGTGTAAACATACATAGGGGAAAAAAATCATATGTTATTTACTGCTGTGGATGATTTTTATCTCACAGAGTCCAGACTGCAAACTTGTGAGGATTGTTTCAAGAGGAGCTATGGAGAGAACATGGAGCGCCTCACAGCACTAAAAGGTGACAGCAGCACAGAGCTTGCACTCTACGTCCGGCTCTACCTCTTACTGGTGAGTGACACAAACATACATTTGTATTATGCACTTTTGTGGAAACTGATTCAGTTCATTAATGTTGTCATGTTGTACTATCTGAATAAAAAATCCCATATTGTATTCTTTGTAAGTTCCCTTAAATTCTGCATTGATGAACCTATGCATATGGTGAATATGTGTTTCTGACAAGTATCCAACATGTCATGTTAATGAAATACCACAGTAAAGGATACCTAGATTGGGAAATTTTTGTGTTTCTTGCCACTGACCCATGTTTAACCCATTTTGTGATGTTTGAAGGTTTAAATGGTGAATTAGATAAGGAAGAGAGGTTTGGGGTAACACCCATGTGTACATAGTCCTTGTAGGGACTATTGCTTGACAAGAGAAGAGCCTATAGAAAGAGGAGACTTGAGGAGGGAAGTGACATTGGGAGAATATAGGGAAGGCAGGCGTACAGTGACAATTAATTGAGGGGCAGCAGTGAGCTGGAGGTTGAAGTTGCCCTCCTGGAGACAGGAGATAAGGGAACAGAGCAAGTCACAAGAAAAAAAATAGAGTGAAAATCAGGTAAAGGGTTTGGAAATCATTGACAGGAGTAAGATGAAACAGAAAGGAGGGAGAAGACAAAGAAGTTGAAGGTTAGAAAATCTTGGAGATATTAAAGAGAGAGAAGTGAAGTTTCATGAAACCAAGGGAGAGAAATGAAGCCTGTGAACGATGTTGGTTATGGCAGGGCTGCACACTAACCCATTTTTTCTGCCGGTCCAACCTGTCTCTGTCGGACCGGTAAATGCCCCGTTTTACCATTTTTTACCGGTCCGAACAGAAAATTTACCGGTCAACAACGACAACCTGAAAAAACATTAAATGACTTGCAAACTCATTTTCTTGTTTTTTTTATGGACGCCCCCCCCCCCCCCTCCCCACCCATGTACATTCTACAGATTAATACTTTTTGGAAAACTTGCATTGTATATTGCACAAGAAATAAAATAAAAAAATAGGAAAAAATAGAATGTTTGTTTGTGAATTACAGTGTAAAATGATAATGAACAAATTCAGATTGTGTCAAATGCGTTTGTGACTTTTTCTAAACATCGGCGCACGAACTTGCTGCGTAACCTGCTCTTGGTGGTCAGTTGGATTGCGACGATTTAATGAATTATTTTAGCTGTGATATTTTCTGATGCACGCGCTACAAGGGGTTCTTTATTTTTCTCCCGATAATCTATTCACATTTGTGCATGCGTTCTTGAAAGGTACACGACATGCAGGGCCGAATTCGCAATCCTTTTTTTGCGCCCATTTCCACCTCAAATATTAGCGGGTTTGTGACAATTTCATAAATTACTTCGGCTGTAATATTTTCTGATGCACGCGCCAAAAGGGGTTGA
This sequence comes from Diadema setosum, assembly GCF_964275005.1. Classification (NCBI taxonomy): domain Eukaryota; kingdom Metazoa; phylum Echinodermata; class Echinoidea; order Diadematoida; family Diadematidae; genus Diadema; species Diadema setosum. The sequence continues at coordinate 16,364,469 of NC_092706.1, forward strand.
AAATGCGTCCTTTATTTTTTCCCGATAAACTCTTCGAATTTCGTAAGTGCGTTCTTAAAAGATGCACCACATGGCCGAATTCATGATACGTTTTGCGCCTATTTCTACCCCAAATATCAGGAGGATTGTGACGATTTCATAAATTACTTCGGCTGTAATCTTTTATGATGCACGCGCCATAAGGGGTTGAAAATGTGTCCTTTATTCGAATTCATAAGTGCGTTCTTAAAAAATGTTTCACACGGCCGAATTCATGATACTTTTTGCGCCTATTTCTACCTCAAATATCAGCGGCATTGTGGCGATTTCATGAATTACTTCGGATGTAACTTTTTGTGATGCTCGCACCGGCTAGAATGGTTGATAATGCGTCCTTTATTTTTCTCCCCATAATCTCTTCGCATTCCGTACATGCGTTCTTTAAAGGTATACGACACGGCCGAACTCACGATCCTTTTTGCGCCTATTTCTACCTCAAATATCAGCGGGATTGCGGTGATTTTATGAATTACTTCGGCTGTAATCTTTTATGATACACGCGCCAAAAGGGGTTGAAAATGTGTTCTTTATTTTTCCCCGATAAACTCTTCGCATTTCGTAAATACGTTCTTAAAAGATATACGACACGGCCAAAAATCATGATTCTTTTTGCGCCTATTGTTTCCTCAAACTTCAACGGGATTGCGATGATTTCATGAATTATCATTCGGCTGTAATCTTTATGATGCACGGGCCAAAAGGGGTTGAAAATGTGTTCTGTATTTTTCTCCAAATATAATCTCTTCGCATTTGGTACATGCGAATACGACACGGCCGAATTCAAGATCCTTTTAGCGCCTATTTCTACATCAAAATAATATCAGCCGAATTGTGGCGATTTCGTGAATTACTTCGGATGTAATCTTTTGTGATACACGCACCAGCTATACTGGTTGAAAATGCGTTCTTTATTTTTCTCCCCATAATCTCTTCGCATTCCGTACATGCGTTCTTTAAAGGTATACGACACGGCCGAATTCACGATCCTTTTGGCGCCTATTTCTACCTCAAATATCAGCGGGATTGCGATGATTTCATGTATGACTTCGGATGTAATCTTTTATGATACACGCGCCAAAAGGGGTTGAAAATGTGTCCTTTATTTTTCCCCGATAAACTCTTCGCATTTCGTAAATGCGTTCTTAAAAGATACACGACACGGCCAAAAATCATGATTCTTTTGCGCCTATCGTTTCCTCAAACTTCAACGGGATTGCGATGATTTTATGAATTATTATTCGGCTGTAATCCTTATGATGCACGGGCCAAACGGGGTTGAAAATGTGCCCTGTATTTTTCACCCAATAATCACTTCGCATTGCGTACATGCCTATCTACGTCACGGCCGAATTCACGATCCTTTTAGCGCCTATTTCTACATCAAATATCAGCGGGATTGCGATATGTCATTAATTATTTCGCCTGTAATCTTTTGTGATACATGCACCAGAAGGGTTGAAAATGCGTTCTTTATTTTTCTCCCGATAATTTCTTCGCATCTGTGCATGCGTTTTCAAAATTGTACAATGCATGCAGGGCCGAATTTGAGATTCTTTTTGCGCCTATTATTGTTATCTCAAATTCCAAGGGGATTGTGAATTTTCATATACTATTCGGCTGTAATCTATATGATGCAAACGCCAAAAGGGGTGAAAATGTGTCCTTTTTATTTTTCTCCCGCTAATCTTTTCCCATTTCGTACGTGCGTTCTTAAAAGGTATACGTCACGGCCGAATTCACGATCCTTTTTTGCGCCTATTTCTACCTCAAATATCAGCGGGATTGTGGCGATTTCATGAATTACTTCAGATGTAATCTTTTGTAATGCACGCACCAGAAGGGCAAAAATTTGTTTTTTATTTTTCTCCCGATAATCTTGTCGCATTTGTGCATGCGTGTTTGATAACCAACATGGCATGCAGGACTGAATTCAAGATCCTTTTTGCGCCCGTTATTTCCTCAAATTTCAACGGGATTGCGTTGATTTCATGAATTGTTATTCGGCTGTAATCTTTTATGATGTACTCACCAAATGTGTCCTTTATTATTTTTTTTTTCTCTCCTCTATAATCTCTTCGCATTTCGTACATAAGCTTTTGAAAGATACGACGCGGCCGGTCGAAATCATGATCCTTTTTGGGACGATTTCTACCTCAAATATGTAAGCGGGACTGCGATGATTTTATGATTTTTTTCTCCCTAGTATTATCTCTTCACATTTTGTGCATGCGTTTTCTTAAAAAGTACACGGAAGGGCCGATTTCGTGATCCTTTTTGCGCCTATCTTCATTATGAGACCATTCTGAACGAATGAAAATATTCATCTGTGAAATGACTGTGTAAAATGAAAATAAACGCAATCAGATCCATTTACTGTATCGTTGAATATCGAATGTCTTTTTACTTTTTCTAAAAATCAACACAAGTAAATTAGTTCTAACATAACTGCCACGCTGCTGCGAAGCCGGGATCGGATTGATCTTGCGTTAAAAAATCATGAGCAAAATGACTCAGAAATGCGTGCGCTTCTATCAATGCTTCTTGTCTGGCATGACCGCCGATCGCAAGCAAACGAAAAGCAGTTACACTGTTCTATACATGCTTTGCATGTATTGCATTGCATGGCAGTGCGTCAACAGCGCCAAATGCGCAAGCGAGCGCGAATAACTGGTCGATTCCTAGTGCTCAAAACTAATATGTTTACTGCACAAATTGCACCGGTAGACATAAACGAAAACTTGCGTAAAACTTGTTGAACAGTGCGATATCTTGCCTTCTGTTTCTTCCTGATCGGGGCTGCTCTTTTTCTTTCTACTGACCCCACCAATGCTTTTTTCTTACTGGTCATGTCGGACCGGTAACTTGTGGATTTCCTGAAAAGTTACCGGTCCGACAGTGACTTTTGCCGGTCTTTGACCGTCGGACCGGCGCCAGTGTGCAGCCCTGGTTATGGAACGCAGAATCAAAACGATAAAAAGAGGAATAAATCGGGAAGGAAAGAGGTCAGTCGTGGAGAGATGAGACTACAGAGTAAGAGAAAGGAAAGAAAAAGAGGAATGAAAGATAATAAAGTGAAGGGGAAGGGTTGAGTAGATTGTAGAAAGGATTGCTGTGGGAGAGAGAAATTAATGATTAAAAGTTAAGTCCTGAAAAGGTTCTGGTGGAAGAAGGGAATAGGAGAGAATGTAAAGTTGAAAAAATGTAGTCCTAAGGGGGAGAAAGCACTGAGAAAAAAAAATCTTGCCAAGAAACTTAAAAAATGTAGAGATGGTGCTGAAATGGACTGTTGTTTGTAAGGAAAGCAAGAAATAAAAGGAGGAAAGAGATAAGTGGAGGAGAATCAGATTACAGTTTAAGAGAAAGAAAAAAGTGGAATGAAAATGATTGAGCAAAAATGCTAGTTCAGAGGGAGCAAGGATAAGAACAATTAAAATCTCAGAGAAATTTGTTTACTCCTTCTTTGTTGTTTTGATTCTGCATTCCTTAGTTCACATCATTCACCGGCTTCATTTTTCTCCCCTGGTTTTGTGAAACTTCACTTCTCTCTCCTATCTCCATGATTTTCCAACCTTCATCTTCTCCCTCTTCTCCCTTCTTTCTGTTTCATCTTTCTCCTCCCAATGACTTCAAAACCCTTTACCTGATTTTTCACTTTATTCTTCCTTTCTGTTCCCTTTTCTCCTGTCTCCACTAGTGCAACTTCAACTTCCAACTCACTGCTGCCCCTCAATTGTCACCATCTGTCTTTATACTCTCCCCATTTCGCTTCCCTCCTCAACTCTCCTCTTTCTAGGCTCTTCTAGGCAATAGTCCCTGCGAAGACTAACAAAACACCTGGTGTTACCACAAACCTCTCTCCTTCATAAGCTGGTTTTGTTGGTTTAAAATTCAACTCTATGCTGCTAACGTGGGATTTTCTGTCATAATACATGAGGGCTGAATATAAACTTTCTACTTTTTAACTCTTCCTCCGTAATATAATGTTGGAATACTTGTAATTGATTTATGTGCTTTTGATTTAATATGAAAGTACATCCCCTGAAATAGAATTTATTCTATGATATAAAGTAAATCCTATATTTACCCCCCCCCCCCCACCCACACCAAAAGAACAACAGCTGTACTTTTGATTTTCATTAAAAATTTTATTTTGCCATGTGTCATTGTGCATTCAGTCTATGTTAATTTCTTTCCAGGGCATAGTTGCAGCTCTGAAAAACAATAAAGTACAAGCAAGAACTCTTCTGAATAAAGTAGGTGAACATTTATTTTATTTTCCAAGACTATAACATTTATTGAAAGGGATCATAGAATACAGATGAAACTCAGTTATAACAAGGGGGTCAGAACTCGGCCATTTTCCTCATTAAAGCCTACATGTACCTTGTTCTATCAGTAAGCACAAAGAGTATTGCTCAAATATACCCATATGTGTTTGGAATACTAGTACAATGTATATATCATGTAAAATAGCATGATTTCAGTGCTGAACCTACAGTGTTGCAGAATATGAGTCTCATTTTGAATGTAAACATAATTTTTTTTGTGATTCACAAAGAAAAAAAAAAATCCACAATCCATGTTCCCATTTCCTGGATAAACATTAATTAAATGTGCAGTGTTTGCCATTCACATGGTCATATCATTGTTTCCAAAGTTTGGGTGTATGTTGTAGGCAGTGGATGGATGTGAACATTTGTGCATGTATGTGGTGATATGTTAGTGATGACTAGTACCCCCATTCCACAGAAATTTATTTCTCATCGGTCACTCGTCGGAAGCAAAGTTTGTTGCGTCTTGCCACCAACCGGAGTGTATCAGATCACAATCTGATGAATCAAGCTTGTGTTGGTTGACTGTCAGGTCAGTGTCAGACATGCCGTGCTTGATCCTCATTGGACGATCTTGCCTCATCGGAGCACTGCCCATCATGTCTGATACTGACCTGCTAGTCTACCAACGCAAGTTCCATGCATCAGACTGCGATCCAATTCACTTTGGTTAGTGAACAGAAACAAATAACTTTGCTTCCGACGAGTCACGATGAGAAAAAATCTCTTTGGAATGGGTGTAGCATACAAGAGCTTAATGCTACATGCATGTGTGTTTGTGGGTAAAGGCAATTAAGTTTTTTGTGATGAACAACGATGCATTACCCCCCCCCCCCCCCCAAAAAAAAAAAATAATAATGATAAAAAAAAAAGATTCTGGATCATACACCGGCTAGATTGAGCACATTTCCGTACAGCAGGTCTCACTATAAGAGCAGTGTAATACATTTCCTTGTATGGGAGAAACATCAGGGCAGAAGAAATTTTCTGGTATAGATCTCATGTCAATGAGAGTTTTGGTTTATTGAGCTTCCCTTGTATATTGCCAAAGCAAACACTACAAAGTTGAATAGCTGTTCAGACTATCAAAATATTACTCTAAAAAAAGGACAATTTTCTTTTGTGTCTTGATGAGAGAAGCCAGCCAATATTATGAAGCAGCAAAAGTTGGCTCCACAGTAAACAGTCATGTGGACTGTTCCTAATGTATTGGACAATTGCCTTTGATGATACATGGTTTGTTTGTTTGTTTGTTTTTTGTTTGTTTGTTTTTAGCATGTAGTTGTTTATTTATGTACATTGGGTAGACAGCAGCACTGAACTTCTACTACAAGAAGATTGAAGATTTAGTTTTTATTGCAAATGTCTGTAATACTCAGACATGCATAGTATCTATCCTTGCTGAATTTATTACTTTTTAGACTCAAAGAAAAACATAGATTGATATAAAGTGAACTGTTGTTATAATAAACAGTATTCTTTATTCCCATATAACCTCAATATTCTTGTCATACTGAATCAGGGGAAAAAAAAACAACTTTTTTTTTTTACCACTGTTGCATTCTCAGTTATTTTTCATTTTGGTGTATTGGTATTATACTGTATTTCTAATCAAGATAAGTACATTAAATTTCTATGATCTTTGTGACAAAAATCCTTGTTTTAACCTGAAACAATAATAACTGTTAATTGATATGCTGTAGTTCTCATCATGGATAAATCCTGCAGAAGCGAAATATAGAATGTCTGGTCAGACCTTGCATTTCATTGTGGAGTTGGTACAATGTATGTAGATACATGTATACACTTTTTTTTTTCAAATAAAAAAAAAAAAGAACCAATATAATACATGCTCTTAGTAGGATGAACTCTTGCTGGCAGTTCACGTTCATTGATATTTGCCTGTGCTGATTATCTTCACTGAATATCTAATTTCATGTCATGCTGATGCTGCTATATTCTTATATCACACCCAACTGACATTGTTTCCAAAGGCCGAGAGTATCTTAACATCACTACAAGTAGATGAGAATAAACTGATGCAGCTAATGTCTATGGGGTATGACATGGTGGAGTCCAGGCTTGGCCTTAGAGCTGCTGGAGGCAGTGTATCCCATGCCGTCACCAAAATTATTGAGAGGAGAGAGAGAAAGAGGGAGATCGCAGAGAAGGAAAAGGAGGAGGCCAAACGGAAGAGGCGGCAGAGGAGGATTGGGAAGACTGCTGATGGAAGTTGGTGAGTGTATTATTGTGATTATGTAAGATTATGATTGGAAAAAGGTCAGTAAACAATGGGATAAGGAATGCCTGCTTTGATTAAATGTATTCAAGTGAGATATTTTTGGTTCATACATACTGACCTGCACATGCTCTGTCTAAAGTAAGATCAATCATTTGCTCCCAAAGCACCACCGTTACCTTCACTTTGATGGCAGAATCTCCAATACATATACCTGTAGGCCTAATACTGATGTTAATGGACAGTAAACCTTGCACAATTTGACATTGCGTGAGTTGCCAAATTGCATAAGTCAACTGAATTCATTCTTATGAAATCCTGTATGTTTGTCTACATTTTTGCAAGTCGACCATTTCCTTATGTCTACATGAGTTCTTCCTCCCAACTGGGGAAATCCTGTTTAAGTTGACAAGTATTTTCACCTCTATAACTAACAAGACTTGACAAGAGCACTCGCTCATTGGTAGTGTGGTTCAGTTCTCTATGGTATTTATACCCATGATTCAACATGTTGCATGCAGGTACCACTTGAAGTAGGTGTGTGTGATTGCATCTAATGTAAACTAACTTTAATATGTGTGTATATTTGTTTGTCTCATGCGACTTGATGTGGGCTGCGTGGTCAGCTCTTTCTCAATGTACCGCATTCAAATTGGAATGTGGGTGAAATTCAAAAATGTCTTCACAAGCAGGAGTGATGATTATATTCATAGCATTATTGCAATTGTTCACCAGAGGGGCATTTCATTAAGCGTTTTGTCAAGATATTTTTTCTGACAAACTGTTCTAAGCTACTGAAATCCTTGCATCTGATTTGCTGAGGGAAAAAAAAAAAAAATTCCGACAAATTTCATGAAGCATTTTGTCAGGTATTTTTTCTGACAAACTGTTATAAACTACTGAAATCCTTCCATCTGATTAGCCGACAGATTTGTCGCACAAAATGCTTCGTGAAATGCCCCCTGGTGAGTTTCTGTCTGCCTGCTTAACAGAGGCGAGACATACAGTATAGGCGTCACTTTGCCGTTGGCATTGTCGTTGTCAAAGTCGTCAACAATTTGGTGTACTCTCTATGACTTTCCAGATTTGAGCTATGACCACCAAACAAGCATCACAGGTACATTACCTAAAAATAGCGATAAAATTTGAATATGGATATCAAAGTCCAACAAGAACAGAAGGTCAAGGAACGTTCCCTGGTAAGGGCTCTAGGGCCTACTCACAGTATTGTGGTGTACTCTTATTAACTTTTCACAGATGTGAGCTATGACCATCATCAAAATTCATCTTAAAAGAAAAATAAAGAGCAAAACATGGAAAAACATTGGAATACATAGGAAAGGTAAAAAAAAAAGGAAATACAGTACTTCAGAAATTAGTTTTGAAGACACAATTTTTTTTTTTTTTACAATTGCTGAGAACACTAGAAACAATATATACAGTTGAACCTCTATTATCCGGCCTCCCTTTATCCGGATCTCTCTATTATCCGGACGCAATCTCGCCGTGATTTTTTTTTTTTTTAATAATTACGGGAAGAAAGGGGGATTCCCAACATGAATTACATATTACTTCCAATATGATTAACATACATTGCATCAAATTTCCTTCCAAAGCTTACCTTCAGACATTTCAACATCCTGAAACATCCCCAAATGTAACAATGAAAAGGTTGCAGTATACACATTACTACATGTGGTACTACAATGGGCTACATCAGTACATGTGTATGTATAATAAATGTACATGTATAAAGCATTGAGTCTCCCGTATCCGGCCAAATCCCTTATCCGGATGAGCCCCGGTCCCGACTTGTCCGGATACGAGAGGTTCAACTGTACATCAAAATATGCCTTTTTGGAGCTAATTTACTGACTTACAGCAAAAAAAAAACAACAACCTCATTTCATGCATACATTATGCAAAATTAGCATAAATTACCACATATATATATTTATTTTCCATTGTAAATCAACTCCTCAGTTTTGCAGATGACATCACAGGCAATGTATGTGCAGATTTTCATTGCAATCATGCAGTCAACAGCCAAGATCTGGAGGGGGCCTGGGAGCCCCCCCCCCCCCCCCCACACACACACACACACACACACTATCATTAGCCTGTTAAGGACAAGTTCATCTTAATGTATAATTGTACAAGTGGATTGAGTGAATGCAGCGTTATTAGCAGAATTTATCAGTGAAAGTTTGGGGAAAATCGGACAATCAGTCTAAAAGTTACGAATTTCTAAGTTTCAGCGTAGTCACTGCTAGATGGGAAGATTAAGGTACAGTTTATGATGTCACATGCATAGGACAATAAATACAACGTAAGGAAAAGGTAAGTAAACGTTTCCTTGACTTGTTACTGACATATGTTATGGGTAATAATTTTCCCTTTGTGTTCTGAAAAAGGCAGGTCAGGTGCTCTTTTATTACATGAGAAAGTAAAAATACATTGTTTGTTGAATTATCTTTCTTTTCTTTAGATTATTCTATGCATGTGACATCACAAGCTGTAGTAGTCTTCTCATCCAGTGATGGCAGCATTAAAACTTGAAAAATTCATGACTTTCGAACAGATTGTCACATATTCCTCAAACTTTCACAGATGTGTCTACTAATACACTGTATAGCTGCAATCTCGCAATCCTTATGTAATTAAGGTTATCTTGTCCTTTAAACCTGTGCATAACTTGATTTATGAAATGGTTCTAGGAACAACTTTACAGTTACCTTTTGGGTTAAGGGTAAATACCTGTTGGCTACATGTTGAACTTGCTCGAAAGCCAAGATGTCCTAGGCAATGATTCCAAACACACTGAACACAAATTTGGAAGTTGTTAACAGTAAATACATTGTAAGTGATTGAGTGCATGCTGTTAAAAGCATACATAATTTGTGATGTCAGTGAGCACAGTAAGGGAAACGCAACTGAATAAACAAAGTCAAGCATTTGAGCAATGACATCTCTGAGCAGTTGTTAGTAGTCGATAGGAAAAATGAAAGACTGGTCACATGACTGCTCTCAGTCAATCATTTGATTAGGATCCATGTCAGGGAAAAAAAGTCATAGGAAAAATGAAAGACTGGTCACATGACTGCTCTCAGTCAATCATTTGATTAGGATCCATGTCACCATTTTACTATGTACAGTTGTATAATAGTAAATGAGAACTCATATGCACCAGTCAGTTAACTCTTCATGTGACATTTTAATTACAAAATCATCAATTGTACACACATGTTCACAAGCATGAAACAGCATAACTAAACTAAAGCAGTTTGATTTTGTGTAATGTAGTCTCCACAGATGTCAGCCAGAGTACTGAAGACTAGTAACAGGCTGGCTGAAAATTACAATCCAGTACACGTGTAATTTAAACCTGTTAAGAATTGAAGATTGTGGTAGACCTGTAACAAACATGTTCAGCAACACTGTGCAGGGTGGTCCACAGCTTGACATATTAGCAGAGAAGATATACAAAAGTATTTGATATTGTGTTTGAATTAAGAGTGCAAGAGTGAAATTTCCCTTGACAGAGATACTCTCTCGTGCTATCTTAACCTTACCTCTTAACAGCTGATCACAGTGGATAACTTTAGCAACTTGATGCAACACACATGTTTAGATTGGGCTGCCTCCACACCTCGTGCAATCACTACCTGTTATACATGCTGATAATGACTCTTCACCTACATGTACCTGTACATTTCAAGTTTAGTGATCTTGACACTAGACCTTAAACCCTCTCTCCCTAAATAATATAAATTTTGGTTATTTCTACCCATTACACCTAATGAAAGTATCATTAAAGTCACACATAGAGCAATGTACAGCACAAATATCTTGAGCTCAGGTAAGAAATGACCAGGCAGGGCAATTCCACGGTTAGTAATGTTACATTTAAACAAATTTGGATTATTTTTACTACTAAATCACCATTTATTCATTTCAAGTCAAAATCATGTTAAAAACATGTTCATCTTTCCCAGGTTTAAGATATAGAGAAGAATGAATACAATATTAGAATTGCTATGGCAACTAAAAGAGCTGGTTAGTAACGTTACAAAAAAGGACATGACAAAAAAAGAAATCAATGTCTTGTAACAAAAAGTGTGCAAAAATTCAAGTTACTTCAAACAAAGTGTTGCGTTAATTACAATTATTGCATCATGACAAATGTTCATGCAAATATTTTTAGGTGGTCAACCAATAATTTATTAGCTAGACCCCCAAAAGCGTGGTTAGTAACGTTACAGTTAGTAACGTTACATTTGTCCGGAGTAATTCCACAGGTCATTTCACCCTTTTGTAATTGACAAAATGTCACACGACTTCTGGAGTATTTAAATGTATTCATCTTTTACCCTTTAGCAAAACACTGAGGAAAAATTTTCAAAGGAACCCACTGTAATTTGCATTTAAGTGAATTTCAGCATCCCCAGTCCCACATGTACATTTTAAATGATGGTTTTAGATCTTGCAAAATCAATAAATACGGAAAATAAAATCTACTGTATTTGAAAGACCTTAATGATTGGTGAACATCCATGGCATTAGTTGATACCTAAATTAAAGAGTAAGATAAAGAGGTACATTTCTTTTATCCATGTCATGTCCACCTAACTGCGGAATTGCCCGGCAGGATTCTGTAAAGGGAAGGGGATGTGATGACAAGATACTTGCATTTGGAAACATCATAGAACAATGTACAAAATGGCAGAAGCAAATACAGTATCTATCACTTCGTCAACTTTGAAATGGCCTTCTATAACATACACTGAGGCGGCCTTTGGAATATTTCAAGGATGCATGAAATCCCAGAGCTTATGTTAGTAGTGGACTTCATTAATACCTTAATCTATGCCAACTTCAAATGCTGGCAGGGAACAGAACCGAGTATTCCGGCATTCCAGATAAAAATCAGTCAGGTAAGGTTGTGTGCTGTTAGCATTGCTATCGACTGGGTAATGTGCATTAACAAACCTTCATTTTTCTGATGATCTGGATCTGGTTGCACACGTTTTGCTGACACAAGCAAGCAAGAAAAAACATTATGTCTCTGCTACTTTGCACAGCAAATTGGCCTTAAAATAAACAAGAGGAAATCTGAAGTGATCATGCTAACCACTTCAGATCCATAACCTACCCATGAGGATGGAGAAGCTCACACCTTTGGACATACCTGACTAAAGATATGGCTTGTTATATTTTTGATCAAAGTTAAATTGACTTTTCTCATCAACCCTACAACATTTCTGTCTTGTCATATTTATGCAAATAACTGCTAGCTGAAGTAATGACTGAAAGTGACATGTTTTGCAATAGCACAGTGACCATTTATCTCAATCGTTTCATTGGAATAACATTGTTGATTCAGTTGTATCCTTCCTCCATAATATTACCACTGGAAATTCAAGGATAAAGTTACAGCAGAATTGTTTTTCTAGTAAAAGTTAAATGACCAGTGACCTTAAAGGTTCTTCCCAAAAATCTAATCAGCACATCTAAACCTTATCATGCCACAGAGCTGGGCTAAATAGCAAAAAGGAAACAAGAGACCCATGGGTCTAGTGCTCACCCGAGTATTGCAAATTCACCTTTCACGCAGTCACTAATCTAAATTATTCACAGCTCTACCAAAATTTGACCAGGCATTCTTATAGAAGATGAAAATGTACAATAAGGGCCCAAATTTTTAAAGATTCCTTAATTTTGAGGGGATTGGGGGCCCCCTGGGGCCCTCTGGGTGGGGCATGGTGCCCATGTTGATAAATTGAGATCCTAACCCCCTAGGGATACTACCTGCCAAGTTTGATAAAAATCCATCATGAGGTTTTCAGGAAGATTAAAAATGTACAATTTAGGCCCCCATTTGGACCTCCCCATCACTCCCCCCCCCCCCCCCCCCGCCCCAAGAGGGGCACCCCTGGTGTCTGCTATGAACAAACTTGATACTACAGTCATAAATAGTATTAACTTAGCTCTACCACTCCTGATTCTATTCATTTTGGGAAGATTCCTTCATTTTGGGAGGTTTGGGCCCCCCTGGGCCCCCCTGGGTGGGGCATGGTGCCCATTTTGTCAAATTGAGTTCTTAACCCCCTAGGGATGCTACCTGCCAAGTTTGGTGAAAATCGATCATAGGGTTCTCAAGAAGAAGATAAAAAAACTTGATACTACAGTCATAAATAGTATTAACTTAGCTCTACCACTCCTGATTCTATTCATTTTGGGAAGATTCCTTCATTTTGGGAGGTTTGGGCCCCCCTGGGCCCCCCTGGGTGGGGCATGGTGCCCATTTTGTCAAATTGAGTTCCTAACCCCCTAGGGATGCTACCTGCCAAGTTTGGTGAAAATCGATCATAGGGTTCTCAAGAAGAAGATAAAAATGTACAATTTAGGCCCCGTAAGGACCCCTTCCCACCCCCTCCCCTGGGTCCCAAGGGGGGCACCCCTGATTCCGCCATGAACAAACTTGAAACTACAGTCATCAATGTACTAGCTCAAAGTATTAACTTAGCTCTATCACTTCTCGTTCTAGAGAAGAAGATTTTTTAAGATTCCTTCATTTTGGGGGGTTTGGGCCCCCCTGAGGGACCCCTGGGTGGAGCATGGTGCCCATTTTAATAAATTGAGTTCCTAACCCCTTATGGATGCTACCTGCCAAGTTTGGTGAAAATCGGTCTTGGGGTTTTTTAGAAGAAGATGAAAATGTAAAAAGTTTACGGACGATGGACGACGCACGACGCACAACAGACGCCAGACGAAGGGTGATCGCAATAGCTCACTTGAGCCTTCGGCTCAGGTGAGCTAAAAAAATCCAAGGAATGTTTTTAGCAAGATATTACAGCTGGTCAGCCAACACACAAAGACAACCCAACATCCTTCAAGGCAGAGACATACAATTCTCTCAGCATGAATGTCAACAACATACAATGTACATTTATTTGACACACTGCAAAGTTTGCTCTTTTTTTTCAGTATTTTGTCAAATTTTGGCAAAGGAGCTGTAGACTGCCACGCAAATTTGTATTGATTCTTCTTGATGACCTACTGAAACAATCTCTTGTGGACAACCCTGCCAGAAATTTTATACTTCTCTTAGCCATTAAGTTTAGGCTTAACAGAGTATATTCTTTCTCTTCAAAATGGTTTATCAACTTTAAGACAACACAGCAAATTAACTGCTTCTTTGTTGTATTATCTACATTGTGTAAGTACATGTATGATTTGATGCAATTTTCTGTAAGAAACAATGCTTTGAAAAAAATTATAAAAATCTTCAGTGAACACTTTCATTACACCAAGGCAGAATGGCCCATGAAAAATATTTTACAGTGAACAGTGTTAGCAACCAGTAACTTGAAATATGCACCAAAGACATTCTTAATGTCTGCAACGTAAACCATCATTGTTTACCAAAACTATGTAATATATGTTATCTATCTTGAGGAGGACACGAGGATGAGGGCATCCTTCTTTTGGCAACAAATTCTGTGCCACAAGAAGGATGCCCTCCTCATCTTTCCGTTTGTCTCCATCGTCCAGGAAGAGGTTACTTCTATGTCTCCGATGGCCGTCAAACTGGGCTTCCTCATTGAGGAGGAATTATCTTATCATTTGGTTCTTCAACAAATTTTGCTGTACAACTCACACATCATCCTGCAGACTGACTGTGGTGACCAGTTGTCAGACTTGACATCCTAAGATATTCAAGCTAAATACATGTAGTGTACATCACTTAATAGGTACAAATAAAATGTGCAAACAAAACGTGATTGAGAACTACTGTACATGTATGAAGTCCCCCAAATGAGCAGGGTAACAGTAATATATGCCATGATCTACAGCTTGGAGTGCCTGTGATGCCAAGGAGCTACATGTATAATATACATATTGTTAAATTTTGATGAAATTCTGTGTTTTGAAAGGAATGAGTTATATTTTGTGGTAGACAGAAGATCCCATCTGTTCTCTGATGCTACATTTACACCATGTTTCCAGCGGCCATGGCAGCCCTGTTTGCCTGAAATGTACTGTGCTGTGGGCAGGAAAGATATTATCCTCCCCCCCCCCCCCCCACCTTTGTAATCTAGTCTTTTTCAATCCAGTTGTTGCTCAAAAGAGCATTTCAGTTATCAATTCACGTTTGCATGGCATCTGGTCAGGCTAGACTGCACATATTGCTCATGGTGGCCCACTACAGAATGCCTCAAAGTTTTGTGATGGCAATTATGAGCTGTCACGCTTTGCTACATTCACCCTGTTTTATTACGGCCTCCTAGGTTTCTCACCAGCACTGTGACTGCCTTGGCAAATTTTTTGACAATTTAAAAGTCTGACATGGCCTTCCGGGTAATCACGACCTGTCAAGTTTACCCATCCCGTCCCATCGCATTGTTTCATGTCCATCCTATTTTGTCCACAAGTGGCCTGAAACGGGACTGCCATTGTCTGCGGGAAGATGATGTTAATGTAGCATCAGCAATTTCATTCTTTTGATGATTCTGCAATTCATGCACCAATGATGACAAACATCCAAAAACTCTAGTAGACTTTACTAATGAAATCCAACATTTTATGTTACACTGTACTTATCCTATGTACAAACCAGGTCTTAGCATCAAAATTACAATATCACAAATTATTAAAACTATATCGAACATCTGAAAATTTTTTGACAATTTAAAAGTCTGACATGGCCTTCCGGGTAATCACGACCTGTCAAGTTTACCCATCCCGTCCCATCGCATTGTTTCATGTCCATCCTATTTTGTCCACAAGTGGCCTGAAACGGGACTGCCATTGTCTGCGGGAAGATGATGTTAATGTAGCATCAGCAATTTCATTCTTTTGATGATTCTGCAATTCATGCACCAATGATGACAAACATCCAAAAACTCTAGTAGACTTTACTAATGAAATCCAACATTTTATGTTACACTGTACTTATCCTATGTACAAACCAGGTCTTAGCATCAAAATTACAATATCACAAATTATTAAAACTATATCGAACATCTGAAAATTTGAATGTACACTGTACTGTGCACTCCCATTGTAGCAAACATGGTAAAATAACAATATATTCTAGTTACAATGAAGTAAAAACTCAGGCCGCAACATTGTGCACTCTCTTGTTTTTTATTGTTATTTGTCTGGTTATAACGAAATTAGATACGTTTGTGTATAACAAAAGAAAGCTGTTGGTATAGAGGACTTTGTCATAATGGGAGTCCACCACTGTATTGTATTGGCATAAAAGATATGTAATGATAAAGTGGACTGAAGTTTTGGATAGAACAGAGAAATTCAGCCAACTCCATCAGCCTGTAGCAAAGGACCTAATTTTGCTTGGCAACTGACCAATGATTATTATTCACATCCTTTTTCTACTTTAAGAGCCTTGTAGAGACAAACCTTATTAAAATGATACTCGGTCCACAAGATTTTTTCTTCTTATGTAACAAAGTTTTGTTTTAACATGTGTCCACAGGTTGCTACATAAACACACACATGTAGGGTTACATACTCTTACTGCTGGTGCAGGCGACTTCAACCCATTAGCAAATTTGTTCAATCAATTTCTGCCATGAACAGATAATAAATCCATATATCTGATGTTGTGTTAGCCCTTAGATTTTTAGGTCCTCTTTTGTTCTCCTTTGCTCTAATCTGATTTTAAAGAGTTAGGAAGAAATTGAATTCACAGTAAACTGCATCCTTTTATTTAAAAAAATAGTAAAAAAAAAAAAAAAAAACCTTTCAGGAAATTGAAATGTTGGTAAGTTTTCAACAGCTGTCTGGGATAATTATTCTCAGTGTAATCTTTGCCCATTTGTTGGATATACCATCACAGTAATTAATAATGGACTTTCAGAGTTGCATTGAAGTTGTAATGGATGATGTTTATTTAGAGCTGAGAACTAGTGTTCAAGCATGTACATGTATGTTTCAGAGTCAATAAAGTACTTAATTTGTACACAAATCTGAAAACCCTGCTCTTGCTGCTCTTGAGTGATGATTCACCACAAAATATTGCAGCAACAGTGTGTGAGCTACATCTGAACACAGATATCCTGACAACTTAAATCGTTTGGACAATCGGAAAAAACATTGCCGTTACAAAAAAAGTTCCAAGTTTGTGTGGAGGAAGAGTTGAGCATCCACATGAGCAGCTTCTAGGCGTTTACGATTCTCCAAACTGGCCACTTTCTCTGAAGTCTTATTGATTGGCGAGGCTGCAGCTGGCACACACAGGATTGCCCTAGCAAGCCTTGCAAGACCAGGAAAGCGTTTCTCATTAAGCCGCCACCAGGTAAGGGGATCTGTTTCGCGAGAAACTGGACGCTCGAGCCGAAAGAGATCAATCTCATCTTCTGGCATGACCATCTTCTTGTTGAATTCATCCTCTCCAAGGAGCTTGAAGAATGGAGATTCCTCCTGGGCATTAGAATCATTACCCTTCTGCTCTTCTGTGGGCATTCCAACAAGCCGCTTCTTGAGTTCGTCAATGACTGGGGTGCGGTCCTCATCTGAGAGGAAACGAAGGTGGTGAAAGCGGGGATCAATAACAGATGCTTGCATCGTAAGGGAGCTGGGAAGAATCTCATCTAGTTCGCAGCGAATGTTGAGTTCCCTTCTCAGAGCATCACGGAAGGCCTTGGCTTCTTCGGATATTTCCTTGCCATCGCTGGACTGAATGTGCTGGAGAACACCCTGCATCACTGGCAACCAACATGATCCAGATTTGTTCCTCGAGTCACTCATGACAGCAATAGCTGCTTTGATACTTTGCAAAGCTTCTACCAACTCAGGCAGTAACTGCCACTGGCCGTCAGTTAGATTATGTTCATTTTTTTCACCAAGAACCTCCATGATTGCCTTGTGCATCTCTGAAATCTTGACAAACATGTCACATACCGAGAGCCAGCCATTGGTGCAATTGTACATGCTAAGTGTTGCTGACTGCTTGAGTCTCTTCAGCACCTTGCAAAGATTGTCATTCAGATCCTTGTTGATTGTCAAGTGGATGATCAGACGTCCTGTTGCCTGAATAAGTTCTGCAACAGGTTGGATACTCAGAGCATTTTGTACAGATATTTCGAGCATTTCCCCTGCACAGGGTCTGCATTCCCAATTTAGAAAGGAGCAGATAGACTTCAGAATCTTCAGCCTTTCTGAGATGTCAGGAATGGACTGCTTGCCATCGGTACCAAACACTATACCAGCAACACTGTCAATGGGAATGTTGCACTCTTGGCACAGGTTTTGAATCTGTTGGGCTACATCCTGATCAGTGGCATTCTCAAATACCTGAATGAAGGAAAAAAAAGTTGAAAGGGTTGCATCACCTCTCTAGTTTACATGTACATCAACCCTACAAGTATTGAAGTACAGCACATGACATGATACAATACATGATGGTATATTTGGGGTAATTTCTTGCAGATAATATGTGAATAAACCTTGCCCTCTTCTGCAGTTACCCGCTTTGATTTTTATTTCACATTGTACTTTATGAGAAAGTAGGCTTTATAGATCACATGGAATTTTCAACACATTCAGAACTGTCAATTATTAGAGTATAAATGTCAGTTGTAGTCAACTGAATTCTGTGTAAATTGATTATGACTCTTAAATTTCTCACATATATGCAGCTGTACAAGTTAAATGTTTGTTTGAAATGTGTTGTTTGGTCCACTGCTATTTGGCTTAAGTTCTGTGTTTCCTAAAAACCCTACATTACATGTTGTGTTCAAACAAAGCTATGCTGTGACATATGTCATCCTAAGAAAGAAACTACATCCCAGATTAACAACTGAAAATTCAAATTCATTGGATCATCACTTTAGTTCCATCACATGACTGATTTTTCTATCAAGTGGTAACAGATTAGATTTCATGATATTATCCTATTCCCTGTATACTCACTTGGATTGTTCCCACAGTCCACATCTTGCTCTTCCATTCACTTGTGATGATGTGTGCTGTTAGAGTGATGTAGTTCTTGCTTTGATAATCAGACCATAGAGTGCAAGTTAAACCAATTCTCTGCTCATCACTTGAAATCTGTTCACCAAGTTTTTGTCGCCCTTCTTTCAGCTTCTCAGACAGACGATCCTCGAGTTCTTCCTATTGTTTACAATGAAAACAAGAGACCAGTCAGTCAAGCACTCACCGGAATATCACAAGTTCACCTTCCATACATTCTGGCAGACTTATCATAAGAACATACATGATGTAGCAAACTTGAGGGTCCTCCAGGAGGGCATCATGTCCATTTCTATAATTTTTATGTGACTGGGCATCACAAAACCAACAAAAAGTTGCACACCCTAGTTTTACGTGAGGAATCAAAATAGAAAAGCAAGATATTTTGGTGGCATGAAATTTTTTGAAAATTGGAGCCAACAGTCTTTTTTTGCAGCCTGAAATTTTCACGAATTGCCACTATCACAAATACTTGTATTGGGTATCATGAAATTCACAAGATTAATGTACACTCAATCATTTCTGGTAAGTGAAGGGAGTCAACGTAGTCAATCTTCACATTTCTATATTTTCTGACAGAGCACATGTTGCACATGTTTCATCCTGTATCTTGATGAATACATGTCCTATCTTTCCCATATTTTGCATATGTAAAGACCATGTTACAAGGATTATTTCACAAAATAACTACTTTTTGCTCAGATGCCATCTTGTCTGTGCAAAGTGGGGTCAAAGCTCATATGTACTTCTTTCTTTATCTTCGTTATGACATGTTATCTCTATGGGAGGGAATTTTTCTAGATGTGAAAATTGACATGATTGTCTTTATCGAGCACTAGCTCACTTACCCTTTGGTGAATTTCTCCCAGATTTTAATATGTTGTAGCTGAGACTTTGCGCTATGTTGTTGTGCCTTTTGTTTTTTCATAAAATGTTGGGATCATGCTAAAAAACTTGGTTGAAATTAAAGCTTATCTTTGATGTATTGAGATATTTCTTTCTTTTTGCAACTTCTTTGCAATAACTCAAGAATAACAGCCCCTATCACCCCAATATTTAGCACATGTTTAGTTCATGTCACGTACATTATTTCATAAAATAACAACTACTTGATCGGACACCATCTTGGGTATGTAAATTAGGGTCAAATGTCATAAATTTTTCATCCTGTATCTTGGTGAATACTAGTCTTGTCCTATCTTTCCCAATTTGCACACGCAAAGACCATGTTACAAGAATCATTTCACAAAATAACCACTTTTTGCTCAGATGCCATCTTTGGTGTGCAAAATGGGGTCAAAGGTCAAATATACTTTGTGTATAATATACATTATGTATCTTCGTTAGTGCATACGGAATTCGGTACCAAATATGGCAGGTCTGACTCCCTTTTCTAAATGAGACTCCAAACATCACATGGCCAATGTCCCCTCAACACAGATAAAACCTGTATGGTCATGCCTATTGGGATCAGGACTCAAATCATTGATTTCCCAATAGATCAGATCACCTAATTTGTCAGAGTTGAAAAATTCCGAGTCTAGTTTAAATTGAAAATATATGTCTTGAGATTCTAGAGTTGGTATCGGTCATTAATAGAATGTGTTTTTAATGAGTGGAGAAAGTTTTGGTTTAATCTATATAATCCCTTCATTGTGATTGCTACAGAGTCTTAATTATGCCGGGGGGGGGGGGGGGTTCCCTATTCATTGCACATAGCACAGTACAGTGAGATTTAAAAGGACTTGAATACCCAAAACTTCAATGCCTCTTTTCTCAGCAAATATATTTCCAGAATTTGCATTTTCTATCCTTTGTATAGATACAATGTAGGCAAGGAAAGTCCATTTGTATAATTATACACTGTACACCATGTACATCATCTTAAAGTCTGCTCAGGGCATTCAGATTCTTCTCTTCATCAAAACTCCATGTTTGGCAACTTTTTGGTGTTTTTGTGATGTAGTGTAACATTCTATCACACTGGCAATAATACTTGCTAAATGTGAAGAAAAATTGACGGTACCATACGTTTTCAAAAAGATCAAAATGTGAAAACTGACACCAAATTTGGTACTGACCCCAAGGAGGCAACCCTCGATTTGGCAGAAACAAACTGGAATGTACAGTGTACATGTACTCATACGAATGTACTACTGTACATTTCACTTACTACAATACCTAAGAGCATTTCTGGTTTAAATCTTTGTGTGCCACCACAGTATTCCGAGACCACAATGCATCAGAGCTTTTGGAAACATTTTGTTTTGAAAGCTACAATGTATGTGACTTACCAAAGAAACATCTGTACCTGGTGTACAGTAATAGAAATGCAGTACTGCAAAGTTTTATAGAAAACTGAAAGTTTTGCTGTGATGTAAATTTTATGACACAGTTAAAGCTGTGGCACTTTCAGTGTACTGTGGAACGTTGTGATTTATCAATCAGTTTATATGTTTCAGCAAAATTTGCAAAGTTGGCTAAAACAATCACTCCTTTAAGCCTCTAATTCATGATTGTGGTGTACACTTATGCCTGCCCGCACAATTTGAAACGGAAGTTAGCTACATGTGCATCTAATAGAAGTTAAATATAAATACACAAATGATAATGACGTGTTGAATGAAAATGGTTAAATGCAAAAATCCGAGCACACATTGACACACACAGACACAGACAGACAGAGGTAGTCACATATGCACACACACACACACATCTGAACTCTGGATTGTAGCGTAAAACTTTACATTGATTTTTAGTCACTCTATTAAAAGCCAGAAACATTCGTGGCATGAAAATTTCATGAATTGGAGCCAATTGCCTGTACCCGGCAAGACACTTTTGCAAATTTGTGAAATAACCAACTAGCACTTTTATTGCATGCCATGGTGTAGCTGGGATAGACAAAATCTTCCACATGCACTTTACTTACAAGAATCTTGGTTTCTTGCAAAATTCATGAAAGTTTCATGCATGCAAAAATTTCTGGCTTTATGGAACTGGTTACATGATATGAAAGATACAATATGTACGTTGCCCAACTATTAGATAGCTAACTTCAGTTTCAGATTATGTGGGCAGCGAACACTGTGATCACAAATGAGAGGTTTGAGATTAGTTGTGAAGAGTGAGTTGTACAAATGTGTACATTGAGCAAAGACACTGAAAGTCAACATTGATGAATACCTTCCGATTGGGTTCAGACTTCCACTAGTGATTGGAAATAAGCTACGGGTACTTAGTACAAGTAGACCAGTCTAGTAGACTTTTGAAATTTGAGATACAAACAATGTGTATCTACAATGTTCATGGCTCATAGATATGAGTTGTAGCATTTTCACACACCCTGGCACCTGGCATTATTCACCAAAATGTTATCAATTCCAACTTTACTTACTTGGATTGTCATTAGATATCTACTCCCACCCCCCGGCCCCCACACCAATTTTGCCATACCATTCCTTGCCCTTTTAGGTACTTGTGGCTTTGAATACATACTATGAGGGTACCACTTCGTTAAATCGCCACCCTAAGGATATCTAGCTCGTTTGTTCCAAAAGTATAAGACAAATTCACCAAGTTTCACCTCAAAATATGGTGTAAAAACTGCAGTTTTGAATCCCATGGCCACCCTGCTGATTTTAAATTTCCACAGTAAAAAAACACTTATTTGCGCAACTTTAAAAGGGTACCTTGAGATCGGCACCCTGCCCTCAGTATATACTTTAGGTAATACGTATCTGTGAATTTCAGTCATGCGTCGTGTTCGTAAAAGAGGATGTGTAATGGAACCATGTTTTAGTTTAGTTTTTGTAAGTTTGTTTATGAGGTGTTTTTTTTTGTCTCATTTTTATTACAAGTATTTTCATAGCTTATGGCACTTAGTCCCATGTGTAACTTTTCATTCTATACACTAACACTAGTAACAGCCATGATACACAGGGTGCCGATGTTAAATCTTTTAGGACTGTACCATCTCTAGACACTAGAGTACTTTCCCACCAGTTTGTCGAATGATCTCCAAACATACACAAACTCACTCTACATACCCAACAGCCTTGAATATTTGCATTTGAGCAAGAGTCAAGTCCAGTAGAAAAGAATTTTTCACCATTTGACACTTATACACTTGTCGGAATATCATGTCAATCGCAGCTACAATGTAGTTCGCTCTGTGATAACTGCGTTGCACAAGAGCAGACAGCACAGCACGGTGTACAAAACATGTTCATGGCTGCAAGCGCCGCGATTAATCTGAATGTAGCTACAATCTCACAGCAAGTTCTTCTGCGGTATCTTTAAAAAGGTAATACTTTTTCGCCTTTCTTACAGCTTGTACCAAGTCGCGGTAGTGACCGAGTGAGGATTGAAGTTGTTTGTCTTGAGTGTGTGTGTGTGCATTGTATGCGTGTGTGTGTGTGCATGAAAGAAGATTGTGAAAAATGTCGTTATAAGACAAGGGTGAAAGAATATAAAGCCTTTAAAAAAGGCTAGGAAAAGGGGGAAAGGAAAGATATAAAAAAGATATAAAAAGATATAAAAAACTAGAACTATCACTCAATGTGATTAAGACCCCCACCTAACACTGAGGGAGTTAGCTCAACCAGCATTAACTTTGTATGCTTTTTATTGAAAAAAAAAATAGAAACCAGGGCAATGTATTGTTCAACATTGAACAAATGTCTATCTTGCTCACTGATAGTCACATGTGCCATACTCTAGTCAAGTGCTCAAAACCTGATGGAGTAAGATAAGTAAATTGGCAATTTCTATGATTTTCATTAAAAAATTGTTGTTACCATGGCAACACAATGTTTGACATGTTTAACGAAGAATCACAATTACATGCTATCACAGATGTCACACGTGCCAAATTTCAATTCAAATGCCCAAAAGCTGAGGGAGTTAGCTGAATTCATATCATTGCATAATTTTCATTCAAAATATGCAGTTACCATGGCAACACATTTTTCAACAATGATGAAAGATAAATTTTGCACATCTACGTTATACCAAGATCACATGTGCCAAATTTGAAGCCAAGTGCTCAAAGACTGATGGAGTTAATTGAATCCATAATATTTCTGTATGATTTTCATTCAAAATATACTGTTACCATGGCAACACATTGTTCAACAATGACAAAAGATGAAGTTTGCACATCTTCATGCTATTACGGTCACATGTGACAAATTTCAAGCCAAGTGCT
Source organism: Diadema setosum (assembly GCF_964275005.1). Classification (NCBI taxonomy): domain Eukaryota; kingdom Metazoa; phylum Echinodermata; class Echinoidea; order Diadematoida; family Diadematidae; genus Diadema; species Diadema setosum. The sequence goes on from NC_092706.1 coordinate 16,388,287, forward strand.
CAAAGACTGAGGGAGTTAACTGAATCCATAGTATTTTTGTATGATTTTCAATATTAAATATGCATATGCTTTTACCGCGGCAACACATTTTTCAACAATGACAAAAGATTAAGTTTGCACATGTGCATACATGTACCATAGCCATTACATGTGCCAAATTTCAAGCCATATATGCTCAAAGACTGAGGGAGTTAACTGAATCCAAAATATATTTGTATTCTTCTCGGTGAAAAAATGCTGTTACCATGGCAACACATCCTTCAACAATGACGAAAGATTAAGTTCGCACATCTATGAACTATTGTGGTCATATGTACCCAATTTCAAGCCAAGGGCTCAAAGAGCAACATTTTGTAAGATTTCTTAAAAATTTGCCTTTGCCATGGCAACACATTAAATGCAATACTAACAAAAAAGATGTCATGCACATCTTTATTTGATAATGGTCCCACATGCCAAATTTGGTGTCAATTACTCAAAAAATGAGAGAGTAATTCGATCCACCAGTTTTTATGAAAATATGCCGTTGCCATGGCAACGCATAATGCAATACTAACAAAAAAGGTGTTTTGCCAATCTACCTTTGATATTGGTCACACATTCCAAATTTGGGGTCAATTGCTCAATAAATGAGAGAGTAGTTTGATCCAGAACAATTTACAAGATTTTTAAAAAATTTGCTGGTGCCATGGCAATGCATTATGCAATACATACGTACTAACGAAAAAGGTTGTATTGCACATCTTCCTTTGATAGTGGTCACACATGCCAAATTTGGGGTTAATTGCTCAAAAATGAGAGAGTATTTCTATCCACAAGTTTTTGTGAAAATACGCCGTTACCATGGCAATGTATTATGCGATACTAACAAAAAAGGTGTCTCGCATATCTACCTTTGATAGCAGTCACGCATGCTGAATTTGGGGTCAATTGCTCAAAAAATGAGAGTAGTTAGATGCCCAACATTTTGCAAGATTTGTTTTAAAAATTTGCTGTTGCCATGGCAACGCATTATGCAATACTAACCAAAAAGGTGTCTTGCACATCTTCCTTTGATAGTGGTCACACATGTCAAATTTGGGGTTAATTGCTCAAAAAATGAGAGAGTAGTTCAATCCACAAGTTTTTATGAAAATATGCCGTTACCATGGCAACGTATTATACGATACTAACAAAAAAGGTGTCTTGCACATCTACCTTTGATAGTGATCACACATGCCAAATTTGGGGTCAATTGCTCAAAAAATGAGAGAGGAGTTCGATCCACAAGATTTTGCAACGGACCGACCGACCGACCCCCGACCGACCGGCCATCCGACCTCAGAGTGATTCCTACAATGTATATACCCCCCTACACACTATGTGTGGGTGGGGGTATAAAAACCTGGAAAATAAAACAAAAGGTTTACAAAATAGTTCATTAAAAGATAACAAGGAAAGAAAGAAGAGAAACTTGCACTATGAAGGAAAGCAAGGGAGAGATGGATATGTTTGAAAAGAAAAGAAGAAAGCAAAGAGAAAAATGTAGATTGAAAACTGAAAAGCACTGATCTAATTTGAATGTACAAGGTACTGTAGAATAATAGAGAGATAAATCAAAACTGGATTATTAAAAGCAAAGATTAGGAAGGGAAAAAAGAATTATACAGGTTGAAAAGGAAATGAAGAAAAGGATTCATTAGGACCAGCATGTACTCGAAAAGGTATTGAAGAGGATAGAAAGGAAAAACCCTTGTACAATGTACAATTGTAGTAGGAGGGAAAAATAACCAGTTAAATATGAAATTGAGAAAGTTAGACAAGAGGAAAACCACAATGAAATGATCGATGGGAAGGAAAGCAAAATTTAGGTGTAGATTCTTCCTGAAAACGAAAGAAAAGATAGAAAAGAAGAAAAGAAAGAGAAAGATATACATTTTAAGTGGCAACACACACTCGTGCATGCGTTCAACCACTTTCAAGCAACCGTTACCGCAAGACTTGGCTGAGGAAAAGAGAAAAATAAACTTAAGCTTTACAATTACACCATGTAGAAAAAGCTGCTGTGTCATTACATTCAGACCAAATGATCAACCCTTAGCGCACGCTGAACATATTCATACTGTAATGTCACCGTTAGCTGTAACCCCGGGACGCTCCGTGTACACAGTTACACACTGTGGGAGCGTCCTGAGTCAATGGAGTGCTATATATCGGTAAGCTTGAAAAACATACACAGTCTGTCACAGATTTTTGCGCCTCCGTAAGTTTCGAATTTCACTAGAAAAAAACTTACTTTTATAGTATACATAAGATTCTTATCTAATTCCTACCATACGTTCACCTTGTTCTTGTTCACACTGGTCCAATGATCTTGAAAAAACGTTTTTTTTTTACAGGTCCATCTCCTAGCTCCCCATCCCATTCACCATTTTCGAAATCAGTATGCAATACACTGCGCACGTAAATATTCATGTGCTGGGCGGAGTCGCAATGCTTTTAGCCTTCTGACAAGGCCTGCGCGCGCGTACCCACCCAGAAAGCAACACAATATACAGCGACAGGGTTTGCCACAACAGTATGATACGGCCTTGCCATAAAGCTACAGCTGTACAGATGAATTGACGGCCAGCGCATGCGCACAAGTTTCAAATCCATTGACGTTATAAGATGTCGTTCTCCCAAGTTCCTTTCGACCGAGTCGTATTTAACTCATCAATTCGAGCAGAAATGGAATATTGGCAGGACCAAAAGTTGAACGCAGTCAGTCTTCAACATTATAACTTCACCTATAAGTATTCATGTTACAGAATTTTTGCGATTTCATATTGATATTTAGGCGCTATACTTCGCCTGTCATGATCATATCTGCTACAATGCGCAGCCCCAACACTGCGTGTTGGGGCTGGTCGCAGTTACGTTAGCTGTAACGTTAGACATGTACTTGTTAAGAGCAGCGTTTCAAGCGATCAAGATTTTCTGATTTTTCGACACTTGTAAATACTTAACGTTAAAGTGTTTAAAAATTAACATCTATTCGACTTCAGAGACTCAGATGCAAGTATTTTAGGTTACTACAACTATCAACAAGGGTGAGTTTGTGCATGTTTGGAGATCATTTGACAAACAGGTGCGAAAGTACACTAGAAATTGCTTGAGTTAAACGTGAAGCATTCAGGCCATTGCAGTTACCTACAACAACTTTACAAAAAGGCCTTACAAAAATACAAAACAACCCAGAATAACCCATGCCATGCATCATGCATGGGTGGTCTATAAATTCTATATTGGTTTTACCCTGGAAGGGAAGTCATATCCTGGCTCCAGACCATGAACTAATCCACGCAATCCTGTTCCCTCTGTCACGGTCAATGGTAATAAATCCTCCACGACCATTCTAAAAATCAGGTTGGTGATGGCTCGAGAGCGTGGAGCAGAGCACCAATGCCTCTTCGCTGTTTTATCATTTCCTTTGTCCTTGGAAATGGTTGCCAGCTTATTTGTCTGAGCTTTCTTCTTCGCTTCATTCTGATTCGGTTCTTTTCCAACCTTCTCTTTCTTAATGCCAATGAGTCGCGCGCTCCCCTTCGACGTGTTGCCATTGCTGTTCTGTTCACTCCGCCGTTGACCAGCAGCAGCAGCAGCAGCAGAATCGTCACCGACGCAACTCCTCGATCGGAGAGAGGTTTGTTGGCTCTGCCATCCGCTCTCGTCAGAGGTATCAACGCCCAATGCGTCATCGAGACCAACAGGATGTGAATCTTCAACATCGCGATCACAGCCCTCGTACTTTCGTTTGGCACGATCCGGTATTTTAGCGGGGCGATACACATCCGAGTGTCGATTCATTAAATGATTCCTCAAGTTAGATGTACCGCTTCGTGACGAGGAGGTTAGACGAAATCCGCACAATCTGCAAGTGACATACCTAGACTCCTCGTTGTGTTCCATGAACTGCCAAACATCCGATCGCCGATTATTATTTCTCTGCAGTATAATACTCTCCATAGTTTGATTGTCCATCGCATCTATCATTTTTTCGCTCATTTTAATGGAAATTGTGCACAGACAACGCCCGTGAAAATAGTAATTTTAGCCTCAAAACAAAGCGGATAATTCGACACACACACCGCGGTTTCGCTGGGTCTCCTCATTCGGTGCGTGCTGCGTACGAACACGGACACGCGCCTGCTGGTCAAGTCCGGATAGTTAGTGGCGGATGGCCATGCAACAACTGGCATGGAGAAACCGCGCGCTGAACGTTCAGTGATCCATACGTATCACGTAAATGCATCCGGGGTTGAATTAGAGTGCGCTTGCGTACAACTTGCTTAGCCTCGCTTACCAGGCATCGGGAATATTTTTGATACTCAGTACTGTAATTGAATTGAGAAAAAGACGCGCTTGGCAAGATGTGCTTCCTTCTTTTTTGGGGGGGGCTTTATTATATCCATCTCGTAGGTTTGAATGCTGCTGTTACCTCTTATTCATCACATCAGTAGGTCGTTTTCACTTGCAAGCAATACATTGTTACGTTCTTCTTTTTGTCTTGGTACCACTTAGTAATACGCCGTAAGGGGATATCCCAAACTAATGTCCAAGGCACTCGATTAATCGATCGTGCCTCTGACGAAATTCTTATTGTATTTATCGATCATTGAAATCCTCGTCAGTCATTGGTGTAAAGTTTTCATTTGCGTGTAAACAACGCGCGTGTTGTGTTCACTGCGGAGAACGGCCGGCAGTGCTGTATTGTGCAAGTGTGTGTGTGTGTGTGTGTGTGTGTGTGTGTGTGTGTGTGTGTGTTTGTTTGTTTGGCCGTTGTTGTTGTTGTTGTTGTTGTTGTTGTTGTTGTTGTTGTTGTTGTTGTTGTTGTTGCTGTTGTTCTTTGTTCTTGTTGTTGCTGCAAGGAAATGTGGGACAGGGTTCTTAGAAAGTTTGTTCATGAGGATCGCACCCCCATTATCCTCTTCCAAGCCTCACCATGCAGTCATCATTTGGAAAGTGTAATATAGTGTTGCAGCTGAAGAAATGTATGACAGGTTTTTTAACTGTTCTGTCCCCATCACACCTCGCACAAAATTGAAATTGTATTTTACCAAGCTGTGTCCGGCAGGAAAGGATTCTCACATTATTCAAATATATCAAGGACACCTATTTTTCTTCATGTAGGGATTCTCTAGAGTTATATTGCTTTTACTACTAATACTGTGATTTTAAAAAAAATGTACACACCTTTGCCCATATCCAGTCATGATGACAACAAACATTCCATCCGAATTATCTAATCGAGATACCATTGATATGGGGATGGAAATAACAAATGTCAAATTTCTTTATCAACATACCAATTGTTTGGGAACCCTGGTCAATTGTTTCTATGCAGCCTCCACTGCTTTGTTTGTTCTGACTAGCTTCTGTCACAGATATTGCATATAGGGAAACAAGCGTGATTTCACCCCTTTTAAAGCAATTTTCCCTTCTCCTTGTACAAATAAAACCATAAAGGACTTGTAGAAGTGAAACTACTATTGAAACAGTGCCAACAGTACGTGCTAAGTGCACAAGGTCCAGCAGAGCCCCCCTAGTGATCAGTCATTTTAACATGGTTGATCCTCTTTCGACCTCTGTAATGACATCCATTTTCCTACAGACGTATTTAGACTATAGGCCTACATTTCAGGTCTCTTCACCTGACATCTCTTTGTTCTGTACAAGTGTAGGCATCATTTATCAAATATGAAGTAAAATCAATTTCTGCAGGTGCACTAATAGACATCTCAGGTAAGTTGTCTCAACCATGGAGGATGTGTAAGTCAGGATACCCTTGATAGAATTTGACTATAGCCTAGAGGTCAACAACTGTATAATTATGGGAGAGAGTGATAGCTTCAGTCCGTTTTTTTTTTTCAATACAAATGAAAATTCAAAATGTTCATTTTAAGAATGTGCAATTTTCGTTTATAATTAAGAATTTGAAACAATATATTGAGGGATTAATTAACTTTTTGTAATCCTATTTTTTTCTTTACCATTTTCATTTATAAGAATTTTAAACAATATATTGAGGGATGAATCAACTTGTTGTACTCCTATTTTTTTTTTTTTTTTCCTTTTGAGGGGGTGGGTGTGCTGGGCATGAGAACACAACAAAACGAGTTACCCCTCTTATACTTTTTTTAATGCATAATACATAGGAATACATAGGGTCCATCCACTTTGGGCCCCACTTTTTTACCCTGGAAGTGGTACCACAAAAATATGGTTACCGGTAAGCTTTTTTGTTGTTGTTATTCTTGCTTTGCAGGCTACTCTTGGAAGTTATGCCACAAAATTGAGGTGAAGGCTGTTTTGTTTTTTGTTTATTGTTAGTTGGTTGGTTGGTTGTTGTTGTTTTGGGGGGGTTTGGGTTTTGGGTTTTTGTTTTGTTTTGTTTTTTTTTTTTTGCTTGTCAGCTGATGAAAACTGGAAGTGGCGACAGTATTTTTTGCTTGTTAGCTGAAGAAATCCAGAAGTGGCACTGGAAAATTGTGCTAAAGGCCTGTTTTTTTTTTTTTTTTTTTTTTTCAGCTGGTGATGAAACCCAGAAGTTGATGCAAGAAACATAGAATACTAAATACAGAACTGCATGTATAAAAAAAATGGTACAGTCCTCTCCACTTAATCGGTAGGTGTCTTGCAGAGCATTTCTTACCCGATTAAGTGGAGTACCCAATCAACAGGAGTTCGCGATTCACCAGAGTACCCAATTAACCAGAAAGCATGTTGATCCATTCACATCCCAGATATCACAGAAACTAATCACAACCTCTCTGTATTAGACTCACAGCACAGTATGTCACCTACAGTCACAGCACAGTTTGTCACCTACAGTCACAGCTCACATAAATTCACACAACAGCCTTGGTGAGTGTCTGCAGCATAACTCTGTGAATAATCTGAGTCCTCATGGAGTCGCATGCATGCTTTTAAGTACATGTATGTGTCATGTGCAGCTAGATTCCTATGCATGGTATGCAGCCAAATGCTGCAATGAATTCTGTTGTGTCCCCATGTGTTTCATTGGTACTGTAAGACCCCGTTTACAGTGCGGGGCTGGGCCGAGCCGCGGCCGAGCCCAGCCTCAATTGCGAGGCCGGGCCCCGCAATTTTGTCCGTTTACACTGCCGGGCTCGGCCGCGCTTTTGATTCAAACCTTTCAATTTGTCGTGGTGGCGGTCTGCTTATAAACAAATGCAATTTGGTATTGTCTGGTTTTCAGACCCTTCGCCAAATGAATTCCGTGGCGACGAAGTCGCCGTTCGGGCAAAGGCCTTTGCCGAAGGAAAGATCCTTTGCAGGACAAAACCACCTTAAACTATACTAGTTTTCGACGTTGAGGGGATTAATATCCTGAATAGCGAAAGATACATGCAGAGGGTTTGGAAGCCAGACTAAAATTGGCCGCGCAATTGGCCGCGCATTTGGCCCAGTTTGCGTTTACACCAAGAAAAGGCCGGGCTCGGCCGCAGCTCGGCCACGGCCGAGACCACCTCCAGAGCGAGGCCAAATGCGAGGCCAATTTTGGCCTCGCATTTGGCCTTTTGCGCGTTTACACTGAAGCGGGGCTGGGCACGGCCACGGCCGAGCCGCGGCCGAGCCTCGCACTGTAAACGGGGTCTAAGTGTAATTGGGAATGCCCGATCAAGGAGGTTCAAGAGAGTGGAGTCACAACTGTCGTATTTCCTTTGAAGTCACGTTTGATGCCGCCACTCGAAAGTATTTGAAGCATGTGGCAAACTGGATCTGCCGCGCAGATAGGAAGACAATTGACTCATGTCTCATTGCATAATCATCAGCCACTTTCTAACGAAAATATGTCTTTGTGATGGTAATTACTTTTCGCCATCCCTACTTATAAAAGGTAGGTGGTACATAATGGTAAAGACACGGGGATGCGTGAATAGAAATTGCGCAAAAAATGAAATGAAAATGAAAATTACTCGACTGGCCGTGCCCGGCCACTAATCTGATATATCTATTAATATAGAATTATACTCGAAGATTATTCCATATCAGTTTTATTTGGAGGAATTAAGTGGAAAAGTGATAAAACCGGCTTTCCGGGAGGGTACAGTTTTAAACACTTTCACATGATACAGCTCTGATTTGCACTTTTGCACATATTTCTTGAAGGGATTGGCCTTTGTTTAATGAGCTTTATCATTAAGTGAGATTTCGTTTCATTTAAGATAAACAAGCAAAATATAGCCAACATTAAGTTAACGTTCAAAATGAATCTTCAGATTGCACAGCAAGACAGCGGCATCAAACCCCGTCACCAAAGGCACAGATGCACCTGTGGAATTCTTTTGTACATCAATAGAAAAGTGACAACTGTTTGAATAATTACAGCCAGTTGGCCCGATTAAGCGGTACCCAAAAAGCAGAGTACTGTATACTGTATTCATAGTCAAATTTCATGTTTCATAATTTCACTTGTCTCATGTCACTCCTGTCATTTCTGTAAGTTCAAACTGACCTTAACAGGCATATATTGATGAAAGCTAGTATATGAACCTGCTTGTAAGGTCGTATCTGTATGATTTCCCATGATGCATACTTGCCATGAGTAATGTAAAATACACTGTACAAACAAAAATCCTTTTTTTTTTTTGTACACAATGAAATCAACTTTTTATACAAGACTGAAAAAAATTAATGATTTGAAAAACAATGAGATGCAGGGAAACTATTATGCATATATTTACATGTACAGTGTGTGTATATCGGTCCATAGGGCGAATAAATGTCTGAAAATTAGGTATCTTAAGGGAATTCGCTCCATAGGGGGGATTTTTTTATTCCCCTGGTTTTGACAATGTTTTTCAATGCTTTATCAGTAATCTGGGGCCTAAGGACTACTCCACAGTAGGACACAGATGGCATAGTATTTGTGTAGAATTAGGACTGTACCATCAATACAATTTAGGGGAGATTGTCGGTGATGCAAAAAAAAAATAAAAAATGGGTGTATATATTGGATGTGCATAAAAAAAAAACAGGTAATTGGGGGATGTAGGTATATCTGCTTTTTCTCCAAAAAAAAAAAAAAGAAGTTGTATTTTTCTCACTAACATGCAGAATTTTGTGGTACAAAATGCATTTTGTGCTTTTATCAATTCAATTCTTCATTGAGCAAAAAGGCGATACTTGCATTTTTTTTCTGAATATTATGCTTTTTATCAAAATTCCGCCAAACTATCATTTATTCCGCATTTTTCCTTATGGTTGGAAATAGCATTATACAACTTGTGTGAATAAATATATATATGTATATATATATGTGTGTGTGTGTGTGAGAGATACATATCTGTTATGCCAGTGCAGAATGTGATATGCATCAGAAAACAGCAAAGGGGGATGTTAAAACAGAGAAAATGCAATGCTTTGCTACTGCCATGCTAGGGTTATATATATATATATATGTATATAATATATATTTCATTTGATCTGCATATTGGCAGTAATAGTAATACATGTAGTAATGTCACAATAGAAAAATGCATTAAATGCCAATTGTCTTTTATTCAAAATCAAAATTTGCCTCATCACTTTCATCCGTGACGAAGAGGCCCCCCCCCCAAAAAAAAAAAAAAAAATAAGATAAAATAAAATAAAATAAAATAAAATAATTTTGAATAAAAACAAATTAGTATTTAACACATTTTTCTATAGTAACATCACTATTATCATATATATATTTATATATGATATACATGTACATGACTAGAGACTTGTCTGGTCACTGACTTTGCTCAAAGATCATGGCATGATCAAGTGCCAACAAGGTCAGGGCCATTAATTTGAAGCTAGAGTTTGACAAAGAAATGTAATGATTGTTCAAACAAGTCTTGCATTGGTACACTGCATTATTTTTTTTTTTTTTCAAATGCCAATGTCTGTCAGACTGTATAACGTAAGTTGTTTTTATTTGATCTTGCCCTTGTCTTCTAGTATGTATCAACATATCATAAAAGCATAAGTGAATTACATACATGCATTACTGCCCTCACATTTTATTTTACTGATAATTTTGAATACAATAACATACAAAGCATAACAAAAGAAAGAGAAAGATTGATACTCACTAAAAACATGAATGTTCTTTTCACTCTCTTCTGTAGAAGATGATACATGATGCAAGAACATATCTGTGCAAGGAAAAAAGAGAACTATCCCTTCACATCTGGCTCCCAAAAACATTAGTTAAAATATTGTATGAAAACCTTGTACAGTGTATGCACTGTAGTACAACCATTCAAAAAACATACCATCATAAAACTGTTTCTTACAGATACTTAGTACATGTGTAAAAGCATGTGATACCTAGAAGAGGCATCACTGTCAGCATGTACATTAAACTTACATACAGGGTTATGGCGATCTTGCTGCCTTTTGTATAGTCACACGTGTAGTTCATGACGATCGACTTACAAATGGCATTAATGTATTTTTTAGCTGCTTGTATATTTAAGAAGCATCAATGGTTAAAACAGAAACACGAAACATATGGTACAAATATCAACTACAGTGAAAAAATATTACAGTATTTGCTCTACTGGACTGTAATAATTGTATATACATGTATATAACATAACACTGAATCGTATCCGGACAATTACCCCCAGAGGGCAATTACCCCCCGGCTAAATACTGGTTAGTGGTAAGGTTAGAGTTAAGATTAGGGTTAGGTTTAGTGTTAGGAGTTTGGGTTTGGGTTAGGATTAGGTTCAGGATTAGGATTAGGATTAGGGCCAGGGGAAGGGTCCGGGATAATTGCCCAGGAGGTAGTTGCCCTAGACCCCACTGAATACATCATTAAAGTACAAAGGACTGGAATCCTGCCCTTGCTTGGGGAAAGGAAGATAACATTGCAATGTACACATACATAACGTAGTCCAATTGATGGCTTCAATTGTATCGTCGATTACTCACAATATACTAGTACAGTGTACATGTCCATGAGTTGCCAGCAAAATCTGAATAATGTAGATCAATGTCAGAGAGTAGCAAGTTAAATTTTATGACAGACATTGTACTTGAAAATCAATTACATGTACTTGGCCTGATGACTTTACTATTCGTGTACTTCAAACAGTTGCTAATTTACAAATACCAAGGATATCAATATACAGTATCTACAGTGAAACCCATTCTAACAAGGTCTGTGGGACCTGTGTTGCTTGAAGGTCTGTGGGATCAGTGATATTATCTTGTCATAATTGGTTCCTCGTAATAACCGTACTCACTAAAAACAAAGAAAAACACAAGCATGGAGTCATATACCAATCAATCAAAGCTACAGTGTCCTCGTAATAACCGTACTCACTAAAAACAAAGAAAAACACAAGCATGGAGTCATATACCAATCAATCAAAGCTACAGTGTACGAACAGTCTTTGCATTTTATTTACACAAGTGTATGGCTCATTATTAAGAACGAATAAAATTAGTTGTGAATTGAAGCAAAAAAAAAAAAAAAGAAGAAGAAAGAAAGGGGTTGAAATGCATTTTCTATTTTTCTTCCCCAAACTTTTTTGGACATGTTGTACATTTGCTCCTGAAAAGTACACAGCAGGGTCGAATTTATGACACTTTCAACATCTGTCTTTCCTTTGTGTATTGAACTATTCTGAAAGAATGCAAGTTTTCATTTGTAAAATACATGTACAGTGTAAAATGACACAAATGTAATTAACATAGATTATACAGTATTAAATGTATTCGTTACTTTTTCTTAACATCAGCGCAAGTAGAGTAACATGCGTTATTTAACTTGCTGGGTAAATTACGCTGTTGGTGCCCAGCGGGATTGGACGATTTTATGAATTATTCTGCCTCCAATCTTTGAGGATTTATGATTCAGAAGGGGTTGAAAATGCATTCTTTATTTTTCTTTGGAAAACCTCATTGCATTTTGTACGTGTTCTTGAAAGGTACACGACAGGGTAGAATTCATGATCCTTTTTACACCTAATTCTACCTCATATATTAGACCATTCAGAGAGAATGAAAATATTCATTTGTGAAATGCAGCATACGATGATAATGAACAAACTTAAAAGAAAATCTACTAAGCACTGTTGTTATTTTTCTGAACATTGGCACAAGTAGGTTACATGCTTTATTCAACTTATTTTATGTTGTTGCCAAGCAGGATCATGATGATTCAACAGTTTTATGCTGTTGCTGCCTGGTGGGATCACATTGATTTCAAGAATTATTTCAGCTTTAATCTTTTACATAATGTACACACCAATGTTTACTAACCAGCAAAACAGCTGCATGCATTCCCAAAAATATTCTTCCATTTTCTGCCACTAGTTTCATTAGATGAAAAGTTTTTGAATGAGTATAATAGTATAGTAGTGCATCTCTAAAAGAAATCAAATGATTATGTTCAAAGATTTAAGTACACTGGAGGGTAATAGTGTATCTTATCACATGGTTTATAAGAAAACATGGAAAGCACAGTTACTGGTTTATATTCATCACTGATAATGGGGATAGAGAGGGATAGCGGTGGGTCTGAGCCTAGCATGTTGTTTCCTCTTCCTGCTTCAGATAGTTCGTATAGGGAGACAGCATGGGATCACTATGCAAACATGTACATGCAGTGGCGGATCCAGAGGGGGGCGCAACCGGCGCACGTCCCCCTTTATTTTTTGTTAAAAACAAAAGAAATAAAAAGAAAAAAATGAAATGAAACCCGGAAGTGGCACCAGAAATATTAGTCACGCCCCCCCCCCCCCCTTTACAGAATTCCTGGATCCGCCCCTGACATGTATGTACATCTGTACAATGCACATGTGCTGAACACATTAAGTGTGTTCAGCACAGACTCTGCAGAACAACAAAGAGAATACATGGATAGCATGAATTCAATTTTAAATGTTTTGTTTTTCACGTTTGAAAGCAGCAAGTCAAAAAATGGAACCTCGTATCTGATCAGACTGCCTATGTGTTTCTTTATCAAAATGCACCAAAAATGTCCTTGTTAAAATTAGAATCTCATTATAATTGAGCTCATTGTCACCAAACCGTTCTGCCATTGGTTTACACTCAAAGGAAAATAGGACTAATGTTATCAGCTTGTTAAAAGTGGTTCCTTGTTTCAGGCAAGCTCATTATAACAGGGTTTCACTGTACTGTCAGATTTACAGTTCTTTTTTTCAAAAGTATTGGGATGGTTACCATTCATGTTGTATGCAACAAAAGGTAAAAGAATGTTGCTGTTTGAAATAAAGAAATTTGCAATACATTAGATGCTGACACATTATTGTTGTTGTTTTTTATACATAACTCTGGTCATTTTATCATGACCCTGTTCTGCTTTTTCTCATCAATCTCATCATGTTGTAGACCAATGCACATGCAATTAAAATGATTCGCATTTGAAAAGAAATTTCCCTCCCTTGTGTCTGTTCAATTACTTAAGATCCAAGTTGCATGTATGTAAGATTTTGTTCCACCACCACTTGTATTTGTTCATGAAGAGAACCAAGCATTGGTTTACATTTTCCACATCTTGATGAGTAACATGACCCCCCTCACTGCAACTCTGTCAACCTCTGGCGTAAGATCAGCCCTGACAACTGATATGATACAAACCATTTCAAATCAGTTGTTGTGGCATGCTCAGAAGACCAAGGCTTGAGTTTCAGTTGTCAGAGCCAATTCTGCAATGTTTAGTATAATGCCCAGTTATGATTCATGAAGATCAGGGGTCCTGCAGCCTCTACTTCAAGAAGACCCCTCTTCATATCCAGCTGACAAGCACCAGCTCTGATTTCCTTCACTGGCAGTGCAATAGCTGGTACTGACAGGTACTGTCTGGCCAGCTTAGCCAACTCTGGAAACCTCCCTTGATTGACCCGCCACCAGTCCAGTGGACAGCACTCATGTCTCAGCATAGGAAAGTTGATGTAGTTGGTAATCTCACTGTCAGTGTCCTGACGCTCCTGAGTATATTCCTCAGTTCCACCGAACAGACACAGGAATGGGGACAGGTCCTGAGAGTTGGAGTTGGTTGTGCCATCAGTTCCTCCAACTTTAATGGTACCAAGAACTCCCTTGAGGGCATCAAACACATCTCCTTTGTCCTCTTCAGCAATGAATTTCAGTTTCTTAAATCTTGGATCAAGCAGAGCAGCAAGCATCGGTATGGATGAAGGGAGAATGGCAGTGAGATCCCACTTTTCCCGGGTTTCCTTGCCAATGGTCTTCAGGAAGTTGTCCATGGGTGAGTTCTTGGCATGACTGGAATCTTCACAATGCTGGAGAATGCTGTGGACCACTGGCAGAAGACATGACACAGAGCCTGTCTTGTCCTCGCTCATAACTGTCAGTGCTGCCTTCAGGATTTGGAGGGAATTCATCAATAACTCAATGAGAGCCCATTTCTCTTCACTGAGGTACAGTTGTTTGTTCTTGATGTCTTGATCGCCGACTTTTTCAATCTCTTCCTTGAGGGCTATCAACTGCAACAGAGAGAAATGTTATAGTGACACTATGTAACATGTCCAAAGAATATAGATTTTAACTTCTGGCCTACAATGTCATATTCAACAACATGCATTCACTTAGAGAATAGGCATTAATGAGTGTGTTTGCAAAATGTTCATGTTAACTGAGTGGAAATTATACACTTGTATAGTGTTCAGTTTGGCCCACATATTTTGGGGGTTTCTGCAGAATCAACCGAAATTGTATGGCAAAACAAGATGCACAACAGTCTAATCGATTTTTTTTTAAACTTCTAGTTGCTGATACTTTTCAAGCACATTACTTTTAATGTTATGCTCTTCATTCCAAAATGCATTCAAATGAGAATGTTACCAAAAACCCTTTAAAAAGATTCAATCTAATATCAAAATTAATTGAATGAGTTTTCAGAAATTGAGCCATAGCAGTCGTCACAAAATGTAACTTGAAAGAATCATGCATATTTTCAACAACTACTGGCCTAACAGACTTGTATTTAAAGGGATGGTATAGTATTGGTGGAGATGAGAATTGGGCTTTTAACATTTTGTGAGATATCACGAAACCACTTTTGTTAATAGTACAGACCATACCATTCTAAGAGGAATTCAAACTTTATTAGATGAAAATTGGTTTTGGAATGGGTAACACATCCAAAATCAAAGTAAAACAAAGCACTCATATATAAAAGGTGGGTTCCACCTTTTGTTAGGATCACTCTGTTTTGGATATCTCATCCATTTCAAAACCAATTTTCATCAGGTAAACATTGAATTTCTCTTGGAACTACATGTTCTTTCATATTTGATAAAAGGTTTCTCATTATCTCACAAAAAACAAAACAAAAACAAAAAAAGTTAAAAACCCGAAGTTAGGTCTCAGCCTAAACTATACAAATCCTTTAAATTCTTCTTTTCAATTAGAATTTCTCCCACTGGTTAATATGGTTCTTGATTTGTTGACTGGAGTTAAACTTTGAACTTTGGATACTGGAATTCACTGTCATTGTACAATAACAAACCTTCATCAGCATATTACAAGTGGCTACCCATGACCCCTTGTGATCTTGCACCAGTTCCACCTGGTGAGTAAAGCCATCCACCTCCTTCATTTCCTGAAGGATGCGGCGTGCCCCGTCATCGTGGATCAGGTAGTTGGCTAACTTCCCTGCCTTATCAATCACATCCCTGATCTCTGGTATGGCAAATGCTGCCTGAACACACATGTCCAGCTTTTCAGCAGCACAGCTCATGCTTTCACATGCCAACAGGGTGCCGATTCGTCCCATCTGAGACTTGAGCATGCCTTGACGGTACACAGTCCCCACAAGCCCCTGCAAAGGCAGGTTGTACATAAGCAGGAGGCTGCTGATGCAGTTGCCAATTTCATTTCCAGTGACACGGAGCTGGCTCAACTGCTCAGTGCCAAGCACCCAGCTCTTGCGCTCCCACTGGTCATTCAGGTAATGGATGATGACTGTCATGTAGCATTCTTGATCATTGTTCCTCCACAAATCGTAGACCACAGAGTAGTGTGGAGCATCCTCTGCAAGAGTGCTCATGAGTTTCACCTGTAAGGAGTATAAAAAGTGGTTGTTATGCAAAACAAAAACAAAAACAGCACTCTACAAAATCCAAGTATGTAAATATGTAAGAATGGAGTTTTAAAAGGGGCAAAAACAAAAATAATACTGCACAGCCTTGCTTCAATTTCAAAATCGTACAGAAAGAAAGTAGATGAAACACATTGAAGCTAATGGTGAGTATGTTGTTGGGTTCTGGTCCACATCCACATGCTCGCCTACACATAACCACTACCAATTAAAGCAGCCAACTACATACAGTATATGCTAGTTGTTCCAAAACGAATACAGGTTGCTAAAACATTGTGCTAAAACAAGCAAACAAACAAACAAACAAAACAACACATTACTAGTGAACAGTAGGTCATTGGTACCATTAGCAAGAGCTTCTCATACACTATGTACATTGTATTGAGCATCAGGCACCTACACGAGTGTGGATTTGTTTTTTTGTTTATGTTTTTGTTTGCTTGTTTGTTTTGTTTTGTTTTATTTTTTGAGCAGCCATATTTAGTACATTGCATGTACATTCTTCTGATCTGGCAAGTGGGACAGGTTAATAAAGCCCCTGCAGTGCAAGAAAAATGTTTACAAAATTATGAATTTTGAAGATTCATGATTTATATATAATCCTTCATACCGCAAAACTTTGGTTCTTTTACTTTCAAAACTTTTTACCTGTGAATATATCAAAATGTTTATTGCAAACAGTATTGTTCACAGTTACAATACCCACATACATGTAATAATTTTCATCTGTTCAAAGTTAATTCGGTTTACACAAGAAGATCTTCCCTTCAGCTTTCCCATTGTTTGGAATTTCATACCAAGTTAGTGTTAAGTTTCCTGTTTATTTCACATTTCACATTGACTTAAAAACTAAATAATGCTTAATTTCAGACTGTAAGAGATGCATTGTATTTGTTGTACTGTATGTATTCTTATTTGAAATGGAAATGAAGAAACAAAAAAAAAAAATAATGGCATACAAAATTACACTAGTCGAGAAGACTCCCATAATATCTGACGCAGCCAAGTTGATCTTATTTGTTGTTGATTTTGTGTGTACATGTGTGTGTCTGTCTGTCTGTGTGCATGTCTGTGTGTGACTCCTCTGAGTACCTCCACAGACTGTCACAAAATTAATAAATACTGTCTCTATCAATTATTTCACTCACTTAAATCTGATGAGTATCACTTCAATTACTTACCTTGCCAGCTTCATACATGTTCAACAGCATGTCTTGCAACAGCTTCTTGTCTGGAAGAGGGTATGCTGGCTCTAAAAATTTCATTAACCCTTGGAACCCTTCTGACACAACAAAACTGAGTGGTTGCAGGCTCTGTACAAGCATTTGAAGAAGTTTTTCATGCACAATGGCATTCTGGTTGTCTGTGAAGCTCCTGTTCATACTGAACCGCATACGGAATGCAGAAAGGCCTGATGGCTGGTGCTTTGTTGACAGCACAGCACTCTGTGTTGCTGGGTTGGCAACCTCAGTTGATGTGTTGTTGGCAGTAGAGAGTGTTGGGTTATTTGATGTCGAAGGTCCATCTGTGCCTTCTTCCTCCTTCACTCCTTTGATTTTGGGCCTTCCACGTTTTTTTCGCTCTGCTGGCAATGAGCTTCCAACCATGGACTTGATCTTTCCTGGCTTAAATACCTTAGCTGATGGACCAACAACCTGTTATAGCAAATATCACAAATACAATTTATGAACAATTTCATCATAAGTTGTGCAAAGTCTATTCTAACAAAAGGTTGCAGGTTTTCAGAATATCAATTCACTTTCTGCTGAGTTCTATGGCATGCAGGATTAAGTTAAGATATAACTGCTTGACAAACAACTTACAATGTATGTACTACACATGCAAGTTTAACAGATCATCACACTAGTGTTGGCAGTTCAATAGGTCATACACAATGCATTGTATGAAATAGCCTAAATGATCTGCGTTACATGCCTTGCTTCTGGTTACTGTATATTTCACTACAGACTGTCTAACACCATGGGAGTTAAACCTTTGACTTTGGTGATAATCACTGGACATGATGCAATAGGCCTACCACACACCTTTCTTTCTTTTTTGTCTGAGACTTAATTTCAATAGGGTAAAAGATGCAATTCATGCCACTTGACTGAATGCAGAGTGTAGCTGTTTAACTTAAAGAGATTCCATGTCATTTTCATAGGCCTACAATCTTTATACAAGTTGTACACACATTGTATGCTTGCCTTTCAAAAGCAGAAAAAGAGACATTGCACCATGAACAAATGGTTAAATACTGTAAAGACAAAAATAATACTCTTGATACCACATAGCACATTCAGTATATTACATGTTACTTACCCAATATTGACATTCAAATGATATGAATGTGCTACCTGCCACCCAGTGTACCCTCATGTGTGTAGTGTGTAAGTTGAATTTTCACAAACAGCATGGTTTACACTAAAATTGAATTACATTCCTGAATATTCAAGTTGAATGAACTGAACAAGCAACCGAGATAGTCACAATCAATAAAATGGAAGCAGTCTCATCAAAGGAGAATGATATGGCCTACCTACGTATATTCATTCATGTGGATCGAGTGAATGCAGCAATAGCAGAACACACCAGTGAAGTTTGAGGGAAATCAATCTGTTTTGAAGTTAATGAATTTTTAAAAGTTTTGGTGTCGCCATCTCTGGATGAGAAGATTACAACAGTCTGTGACATCATTGCAGACAACAATCGATATTGATAAGAGAATTCCATAAAATTCCATTTTTAATGGAAAGAACAGACTACGACCTATTACGACATACGTACATAAGTCAGGGTAATAATATTCCCTTTCTGAAAGAGGCAAGGCAAACTGTATAACATATTTTTTTTCATTAATGAAATACGATAGAAAAATTAAAATATGTTGTCTCTTTGTGTATACCTGCTGTCCTGCAGCACACACTGTTTCACGTCTCATCCAGCGATGGTGGCACCAAAATTTTACAAAATCATAAATTTGGTTGAACGGATGGTCAGATTTCCTCAAACCTCACTGATGTGTTCGACCATAATTGCTGTGTTCACTCAAGTCACATATTTGGGGATTTGTTTTAGTAGCAGAAGTTTCCAATTCTTACTGGTCCCAGACCATCGGGACCAGTGACAGTGTGCAGTGTTGATCAACCAGTTCTATAAATGTACGTAATCTCTCTTGAATATAACATCAGGATAAAATTCAAAGTTGCTGATTAAATGATGAAATGATTCTGCACAAAAGTACCTCAGGACTTGTTGGATTCACACAGAAATTGTATCACAATTTAAAACTAGAAATGTCGCTACAGCGACTGGTTATACCCCCGCCAAACAACATTTCATAAGCTTTGGTCAAAACATTTCATAAGCTTTGGTCAAAAAACTGAGGAAGTAGTTAAATCCGCAAGATCTTTCCTTGATCTTCTGCCATTAATATGCCGTTACCATGGCAACGTACTTTCGGGTACTGTCGAAAAATGCGTCTTGCACATCTACAACCAAAGGCACACATCTGTACCAAGTTTCATGGAAATTGGGCAAAAACTGAGGAAGTAGTTTGCAACACAAAATTTTCCATCCTTTTGGCTCATAATATGTGAGCTGTTACCATGGCAACATACTTTTTGCCACTGTCAAGAAATGTGTCATGCTGACCTATATCCTAAGACAAACATTCAATATGAATTCCATGAGAATTGGAAGAACACTGATGAAGCAGTTTTGCCATGAAGCATTTTGCCCTATATTTTACCAATAACATGCCGTTACCATGGCAACACACTTTTTGCCACTGTGGAAATATGTGTCTTGCACATTAACATATTCAGATGAACATCTGTACCTAATTTCATAAAAATTGATCAAAAACTGTGGGAGGAGTTCGCGACGCAAGATTTGTACCCATTTTTGCCCATAATATGCCATTACCATGGCAACGTACTTTTGGGTACTGTCAAAAAATATGTCTTGCACATCTACAACCCAAGGCACACATCTGTGCCAAGTTTTATGGGAATCGGTTGAAAACTGAGGAAGTAGTTCGCGACGCAAGATTTGCAACGCACCGACCGCCCGACCGACCGCCCGACCGCCCGACCGTCCGCTGATTCCTATATACCCCCTTCAAACTTCGTTTGGCGGGGGTATGAAAAAAAAAAAAAAAAAAAATCACAATCACAATCACCATTCCAGGCAGCAGGTATTCAGAGCTACCAAGTCTCACGCATTCTGCGTGAGACTCAAGCATTTAGGGTCTGTCTCACGATCTCACGCATGACACCCATTTTTCTCACGCATCGGGTGAAGTCTGCAACTTGGGCCAAAAATAAGGCGCATAGCTCAAAGGATTAAAGTGATAGTTGCAATTGAAGGCATAGTTCCCTTTGTCTTTCAAAATTAGTAAAAGATAGTCACTTAAGTATGCACCAGATCGCATCATTAAGAGCTAATAATTAAAAAAAAACTCCCTACCATGGGAGGGCGGACACCCCCCTCGTTCGCGCGCGCATGCGCGCGACCGCCGAGACGCCGAGTCACGAAAATCTCACTCATAAAAATTTTTTGAACTTGGCATCTCTGGGTATTTACCCTACACACAAGCTCCTGCCAATCTTTTAAATTTCTTTTCTTGAAAAGATGATACACATTCATACATGTATGTGTGGTACAAATAGACCTTAACAAATGTGCAGTGTAGAAAGCCATGTTATCACAGCACCCTCATATTGTAGTTATCCACTTGACATGACGTACTTTGCTAGTTATCAGTTCTACAATTGCGATGCATCACATGATTTATATACCCATAAAATATTGTTATGTTTTATGGCACGGTTACTAAACTATCTGTAGCAGATCTGCGGCAGATCTGCAGCAGGCTGTTAATGATGAATATTCATAAGTACAATTTCAGGAAGAGGTTGTGGCAGATCTGCGGCAAGATTTCTACACATGCAGGTATGCAGTATGCGAGAAGTCTGCCGCAAGCTCCTCTCTGTGGCAGCATTCCCGCAGATCTGCCACAGACTGTTCCTGCCGCATACTAACAGTTAGTATGCAGCAGGTCTGCAGCAAAGCTTGGTTCTGCCGCGTACTACCGCTTACTCTTGCCGCAGACTAAAAAGTATGCTGCAGACCTGCGTCAAGTCTGCCGGAGATCTGCGGCAGACTTTTCTTTTTCTTATGGGTTCATTAACCAAGAAAGGAAATTTATTCATGTCGAGTGGATAACCCTGTGTGGATGTTGTGATACAATATTGTAATTGATTTTTTTAGGTGAAAAGGGGTTGTAAAGATGTAGTTGCCAATTATCAACCAAATATACAGTAATGATATCTTTGTATACCCTCCCCCCCCCAAAAAAAAAAAAAAAATCTGATGAGTTTTAAGTGATGACATATTGTCTCATTTGAAGAATGATCTATGTAGCATTTGTACAAGTGAACAGTCTAAGTTAAAAAAGAAATAAATTGCTACATATGTATTTCATTATACCTTAAAATTCAAAACTTTTATAAAACTGTGACATATAAATTTCAAGAAATGTCAATTGTCCCATTTTCTCAAATGTAGGCCTACACTTGTACCAATGAACATTTAAAAAAAAAGCCCCCCCCAAAAAAAAAAAATAAAAACAAAAATAAAATAAATAAAATAAATAAATAACCTTCTTTTGTCTTGGCTCAATATCATACTGAATGCTTGTATTTTGTTGGTAGTGATATGAATTTGTGGTCAGTCCTTAGGACTGGCAATTTTCTTGCATTATAAAATACAAAAATTATTTATAGAACAGAACAAATAAAGATTTTGGGACATGATTTTTCACTTAGTTATAACAGGAATTTCATTATATTCGTTAGTAACAGGATTGCACTGTACATTACCGGTATTCTTTTCATGTGCTTATCGAGAGTACAACATGTGTAGCTTCATTTCCCATTTTCCTCTCCCCTTTCCTCTTTCTTTTCCTTTCTCTTTAATGCCATTTTATGTAGCGTACGAGTACACGCGGGCATCACCATAGCTTTTTCGGGGGGGGGGGAGGGGGAGGGGGAAAGTGCGTTTCTTTCTGGTGCTACTTCCGGGTTCATCAGCTAACAAGCAAAAAACAAAAAGGGGGGCCATCAGCGCAACTTTCTAATTCCACTTCCGGGTTTCTTCAGCTGACAAGCAAAAAAAAAACGACAAAAAACAAACAAACAAAAAAAAAAAAACCAGGCCTCTTTCTTACCTGTGCATGTGAGGGAGCAATTAATGCAATGTGACCGATCAAGCCAATGAGCGGGACCATGTGGAGATTTTAAATTGTGTGTAAGAAAAAAAAAAAAAATTAGCGTTCGCACCAACGCACCCCCCCCCCCCCCCACAACCCCGACGCCGTGCAAAGCACTTGTGTAATGTTAGGCCTACTACTGTACGTTGCTAATATAATGGCTCCAGTAGAAACCTTCTTGGTTGAGGTGGGGATTCATGTTTTGAACATTCCTAACTGTTAGTGAGATAATATGATATATGAAAAAGCATGTAATTTTAAGAAGGATTCGACGTTCATTTGATGAAAATTGGTTTTCAAATGGCCTGAGATATCCAAAAAAGTGACAATAATAAAAGGCGACAGACCACAGACGCCTTTTACTAGGATCTTTTTGTTTCACCTTGTTTTTGGATATCTCAGCCATTTCAAAACCGATTTTCATCTAAAAAACTTTTGATACCCCTTAGAATTGCATGCTCTTTGACATCTCATAGGTCTATAAACGTTGGAGTGGTTTCTGAATATCTCGCAAAACGTTCAAAGCTAAATCCTCACCTCGACCAGAACTGTACACACCCTTATAACGTTACAAGTAACAGTTACAAAGTACACTGTATATAACCGGCCAACCCTAGAAGCGCTATGAATCCGTCTACTGCATACAATGTCCCATGTCATCGAGTTGATCCACAACTGAAGACCAAAGTCTCCACACATAGAGTACACTGACTAAGAATTTTGATTTTCCCACCCAGGCAGTGTGATTCATACTTTAATCGATCTGCATGGATTTAAACCATGTAGTCGATGTGTAGAAAAACGTTTTAACCTGTCAAATCGATTCCTACTTGTCACATGTACATTACCTCGAATTCTTGCATCGAATGCGCGGCTGTTAGATGGTATCGCAAATTTGTCGTTCCCCCGTGTACGCAAGTATCTTGTCGCAGAATTGACACTTGGCCCGTCGTGTTTCTCGGTTCAGTTCCATGAATTGCCAAACAGATGACCGTGGGCTGAGTATTTTGCCGCTCTGGCCAGCCGTAGGATTGCTCCTACGAGGCATTTTTTAGTTTTCTGAGCTCCCAAAAGTCTGGAAATCGACAAAATTTTAAGATTGAAATGATCGATCTAGAGTCGAAGTTGCACTGACGCTTATCTCTGTTTCGATCGGTCTGCAGGTACGCGTACAGTACATATAGGGGGAACAAGGCGGTGACACAATGGGGTCCTCATACGCGAGTCGCGAGCATGCAATGTCTATGCAGTTTTTGTCCCCTAATTTGATCGACGACAAATTGCGCCAATGACTGCGTACCCACGCAATCGATTCAGGAAGGTCAGACTTCATTTAGACTTTGATAACAGTCGTTTTCGGCAAAGAAATGTGACGTAATCTATATAGGATGTCTGCGGAAATATCGAGTTTTCATGGATCGAGGAGGAATCCATTTGTAATAAACTATGTACATTTCTTTCCTTTTTAGGTAATGCAATTGTCCAAATAGCATAAAGAACATAATGCTAGATAAATAGCGTACGTATGGCGAGTACTCGTAACTCTGTACGTACCATATCCAGTGATATCGGGCCAGAAACTGAATTTTCGAAGGGGGGGGGGGGGGGGGGGAGGGGAGACTTATGGCCATATACATGTTTTGTTTTGTTTTTTTTTCGTTGTTTTTTTTTTTTGGGGGGGGGAATTTCTATAATTATATAGCATCTCAACCTTTACTATAGACCCTTCAACACTGTTTCCCCGGGACTCCTCCCCGCTCTTTCACTGACCCTCCAAACTCTTTCACTTTCTCCTTGATTAACACACAGTTTCGTTACGTCAGAAAACCTCCTAAAATTACTATTTGTGAGCCTCCGCGCTCATAAGAATGTTTATCTACAATGCTATAGGCCCTACAGGACTGACAAGAGCATTCTTTTTTTTTTCAGGTAGCAGTAGACTGCATTTAAACTATATATCTTGGAATTCTCCATGTGTTGGACTTCGAATGTGAAGGAGGAGTCCGGAGTACGCCATTTATATAGTTCTTCAATGTTTTACTGTAATTGGGGAGTGTATTTTGACTCTGTTGGTAGCGCGCCCGCCTCCAGACCCAAAGGACCCAGGTCGATCGATTCCTGATCCCGAGTCTGGAGCATGGAGCTACTAAATTAGTAGCTCCGTGGTCTGAGCAACGTTATGTGTGTAATCATCACTTCGATCCCCATAGTAAGAGACAAAAACTATGTCCCCCCGATAGGTCATAAAATGGAGCAAGGTCCCGTGTGTTCTAGCCGCGGTTCAGCGGTGGGACTGGCAAAAGATGGTGTCATGAGTCTTCACGATTATTCGTGGTCCGGTCCGGTCACACTGGCAGCCAAACTTTCCAAACTTTTTGATCTTTGGATCGAAAAGTTTTGTATTAGTGCACGTGTGCGCAACGAAAAAGTAGATCGAGCGCGCCATCTGATGGCTAGTGATTGTGACGTAACAATGACACCTGTACAACACAATAGACCAGTTCATGATTCCACTTTGCTCATAAGCAGAAAAAGGTCGTTTTTAATGTACCAACAGGCATGTAATGATTGTTCATATGATCCTTATCGAAATGGCGTTTGCCAGCACATCCACCTGACAGCATGCCTAGCTGTTATTTGGCAATATCCAAAGGAAAAGGTTGTTATTGCCTTCAACACAAAACAATTAAACAGATGCCTGCTAAAATGTCAACTGATGGACTAGTCTAGTCACCTGGTCTAAACGCAAGTCCATTCTTTGTTTGAACAGGATTGATGAATCCAATCAATTATTACGTATAGCTTAGCATTACGCCGCTTTGAAAACGAGTGATTAAGCGCCTAACCAAATGAGAGAAAAGAATGTAATTTGTACCAATATGTACGTGAGCTAATTACTAACTGATTAATAGTCGTGCGCTTCGGAGGCACCGTCCGCAAACAAGTGGTGGACAATTGTCACGTGACAAAAAGTTTGTAGCGGTCACAGTATAGCAAAAGATTGAAAACTTCGGGGGGAGTATGTGGAGAAATATTTCAAGCTCGAGTGGGAAGTTTCGCTAGAAATTTCCCGTGAAGTTTCGCGGGAATTTTGCTGTCACACTGGCAAAACTTCGAAATCTTTAACGCAACTTTAACTCTTTCTGTGCCAGGGACTTTGGACAGTTTGTACAATGCTATAGAGTTTTCTGTGCCAATTGACACTCAAAGCACAAAAACGGTTAAACGTTTTGATCTTTTGCCAGTGTGACCACGGCTTCTTAGATGAGTCACAAGTCATGCATGTAAAAGATCCCGCTTCATTCATTCATCGCATGGATCATGCAGGGTGCATAATCCGGTGAAGTTGTACCCTTCACATTTCACTGGAGTACAAGTGAATATGGGCTATCAAGCCATCTTCTCAGATGAAAATACTGCTTTTGTGTCATGACGACTCCCTCAAGTGTAAACCATTAAATCAACATCTCTGAATAAAACATTCTGATTTGCCTCTGTCAATGGCGTAAATCCATACTGAGGAGTGGGGGGATGGTCACCATCACCACGATTACAAGCCCATAACCGGACCTGCGCAGCCTTTTTTTTTTTTTTTTTTTTGGGGGGGGGGGGGAGAAGCTTTGTGCCCCCCTTCCCCCCCCCCCCCACACACACACACACTTTACAGGGATCGGATGCCCCACTCTTTTGCATGAAATATAAAGTGGGAGAAAAGTGGCAGCAACAACATAAAGACTTTTTGTTCTTGTTGCTTTTTTTTTTTTTGCTTGTCAGACGACTTTCGGCGGAAAATCAGACCTTAAAAGTATGAAAACATTTTTTTTTTTTTTGGGAAATATCTGTGAGAGGGACCGGAACGACCGAACGGGAGAAGTGTGTGTATGGGGGGGGGGGGTATCCCTCTCCCACACGAGGAAGATTTTGCATTTTCAGACCTGAAATTCAGCGATCTGGTGCTCACTTGTGGTGAAAATTTTGTTCTGTTTTCTTTAAAAAAAAACAAAAAGAAAATGAAACATTCACAATATATTATTGAATGACAAAATCGTGGTATTTCAGCTTTTGCTGTGCGACATCACTGTGAAGGCCTACTAAATAATGGGGCCTATAATCGGCGTAGACAGGATATGATCTTAGGAGGGTGAGGGAACGAATCAAGCGAGGGGGGAGGGTATGGTAGGGGGGTTTCCCCCTCCTACCGTGAAATCTCTTTGCGTTTAAAATTTTGACATTTTTCAGTCCAAAAACTGCCGTTTGTAGCTATATTCTTCGCTTTGGAAATTAAGGGGGGGGGGGGGGCACACCAGGCGCAACTGCTGTCAATCACTGGCAGCAACATCAGGAGAATGGCATAGCAGCTAAATGCGAGCGAGCGGGGCGAGCGAGCTTGAAAATTTTGACACTTTACAGTCCAAAGACTGCCGTTTGTGGCTGTATTTTTTCTCTTTGGAAATTATGGGGGCACACCGGGCGCAACTGCCAGCAATCGGGCAGCAACATCAGAATGGCATAACGATTAAATGCGAGCGAGCGAAGCGAGTGAGCTTGAAAATTTTGATATTTTACAGTCCCACATGTCCTTTGTGGCTGTACTAGTATTTTTTCGCTTTGGAAATTAAGGGGGGGGGGGGCGCACCGGGCGAAAACTGCTGGCAATTACTGGTAGCAACATCAGGAGAATGGCATAATGATTAAATGCGAGCGAGCGAAGCAAATGAGCTTGAAAATTTTGACATTTTCCAGTCTCAAAAACTGTCGTTTGTGGCTGTATTTTTTCGCATTGGAAATTAAGGGGGCGCACCGGGCAAAAACTGTTGGCAATTACTGGCAGCAACATCAGGAGAATGGCATAATGATTAACTACGAGCGAGCGAAGCGAGCGAGCTTCAAAATTTTGACATTTGACAGTCCAAAAACTGCCGTTTGTAGCTATATTTTTCGCTTTGGAAATTAAGGGGGTCGCACCTGCTGTCAATCACTGGCAGCAACATCAAGAGAATGGCATAGCGATTAAATGCGAGCGAGCGGAGCGAGCGAGCTTGAAAATTTTGATATTTTACAGTCTAAAAACTGCCGTTTGTAGCTATACTTTTTCGCTTTGGAAATTTAGGGGGCACACCGAGTGCAAATGCCGGCAATTACTGGCAGCAACATTAGGAGAATGGCATATCGGTTAAATGCGAGCGAGCGGAGCGAGCGAGCTTGAAAATTTTGACAGTTCAAAGACTGCCGTGTGTGGCTGTATTTTTCGCTTTGGAAATTAAGGGGGCACACCGGGCGCAACTGTCGGCAATTACTGGCAGCAACATCAGGAGAATGGCATACTGATTAAATGCTAGCGAGCGAAGCGAGTGAGCTTGAAAAAGTTTGACATTTTCCAGTCCTAAAAACTGTCGTTTGTAGCTATATTTTCGCTTTGGAAATTAGGATAAGGGGGCGCACCGGATGTACCTGCTGTCAATCACTGGCAGCAACATCAGGAGAATGGCATAGCGATTAAATGCGAGCGAGCGGAGCGAGCGAGCTTGAAAATTTTGACATTTTACAGTCTAAAAACTGCCGTTTGTAGCTATACTTTTTCGCTTTGGAAATTTAGGGGGCACACCGAGTGCAAATGCCGGCAATTACTGGCAGCAACATCAGGAGAATGGCATAGCGGTTAAATGCGAGCGAGCGGAGCGAGCGAGCTTGAAAATTTTGACATTTTACAGTCCAAAGACTGCCGTGTGTGGCTGTATTTTTTCGCTTTGGAAATTAAGGGGGCACACCGGGCGCAACTGCCGGCAATTACTGGCAGCAACATCAGGAGAATGGCATACTGATTAAATGCTAGCGAGCGAAGCGAGTGAGCTTGAAAATTTTGACATTTTCCAGTCCTAAAAACTGTCGTTTGTAGCTATATTTTCGCTTTGGAAATTAAGGGGGGCGCACCGGATGTACCTGCTGTCAATCACTGGCAGCAACATCAGGAGAATGGCATAGCGATTAAATGCGAGCGAGCGGAGCGAGCTAGCTTGAAAATTTTGACATTTTACAGTCTAAAAACTGCCGTTTGTAGCTATACTTTTTCGCTTTGGAAATTTAGGGGGCACACCGAGTGCAACTGCCGGCAATTACTGGCAGCAACATCAGGAGAATGGCATAGCGGTTAAATGCGAGCGAGCGGAGCGAGCGAGCGGAGCGAGCGAGCTTGAAAATTTTGACATTTTACAGTCCAAAGACTGCCGTTTGTGGCTGTATTTTTTCGCTTTGGAAATTAAGGGGGCACACCGGGCGCAACTGCCGGCAATTACTGGCAGCAACATCAGGAGAATGGCATACTGATTAAATGCTTGCGAGCGAAGCGAGTGAGCTTGAAAATTTTGACATTTTCCAGTCCTAAATACTGTCGTTTGTAGCTATATTTTCGCTTTGGAAATTAAGGGGGGCGCACCGGATGTACCTGCTGTCAATCACTGGCAGCAACATCAGGAGAATGGCATAGCGATTAAATGCGAGCGAGCGGAGCGAGCTAGCTTGAAAATTTTGACATTTTACAGTCTAAAAACTGCCGTTTGTAGCTATACTTTTTCGCTTTGGAAATTTAGGGGGCACACCGAGTGCAACTGCCGGCAATTACTGGCAGCAACATCAGGAGAATGGCATAGCGGTTAAATGCGAGCGAGCGGAGCGAGCGAGCTTGAAAATTTTGACATTTTACAGTCCAAAGACTGCCGTTTGTGGCTGTATTTTTTCGCTTTGGAAATTAAGGGGGGCGCACCGGGTGTACCTGCTGTCAATCAGTGGCAGCAACATCAGGAGAATGGCATAGCGGTTAAATGCGAGCGAGCGGAGCGAGCGAGCTTTGAAATTTTAAAATTTTACACTCCAAAAACTGCCGTTTGTAGCTATATTTTTCGCTTTTGTTTGTCCCACTTTTATTTGAGAACCATCCCCCCCCCCCCCCCATCGACGCCTCTATACATATTAGGTTGCTTTTGTTAAGTGAAAGATCTGCTGCACACTCTTTAATTAGGGAATATACGTCTATGTCAAAAGTGTACAAAGTTTATCCCATATCCTGTATAGCGGACCTTTTGCATGTTCGTGATTGCAATACAACGATCTGGTGCATAGTTCTGGCGATATTTGGACAATTTTTCATTAAGAAAGTTCGAGATTTGTCCTCATCTCGGGAATTGCTTGGGGGATAAATGATTTGTCTGTCTAAACACTTCCTTTGGGGCGGGGCAAATGCCCCTTTGCCCCCCATAGATTCGACGTCCATGATCTTTCCTTGGTATGCCCATAGATGTATCCTGACTGAGTCATCAGTCACTGTCGTTTCTCAAGAATGATTCAGGAAATGGAGGGCATTCAATTATGGCGATAAAGTTGTTGTTATTGTTTGTTTGTATGTTTTCGTACATATTTTGCTGATGGTCCCCAGTTACTCGCGTCATAGCATGTTTACATGTAGACCTATACTATTTGACGTTGTCAACGCCTGAGCCATACCTTACAGTGTATGTCGATGTTACTTTCTTCGCGAGCGAGCGAAGCGAGCGAGCGCTTGAGAAAATTATATATTTCCTACAAGATAGAATACTGTTCAGCTCTGTTACCTGTCTGAAGGCCGGCGTACAAACGTCATGCAATATGCCAAAATTGATACAATCACATTTCTGCTTCCTCCATTCTTTCCCCTCAAAATTCAGGGGGGGGATGATTGTACAGGCCATCCCCCCCCCCTCCTCCATTTCAGGGGGGGATATATCCCCCCCCCCATCCCCCCGGGATTTACGCCCATGGCCTCTGTACTGTACTAGCGTGTTTATCATTTCCTTTTCTGTCTGCTATTCTCAGTGAGACTGACTGAGGTGTACGATTACGTGTATGGTGCAAACAAACAATAATCAACAGTGGCGGATCCAGAGGGGGGCGGACGCCCAGTGCGCCCCCCTCTTTATCCGCCCCTGATCAACATAAAACATCTTCTCACTAAAAACTTCTTTTTTTTGGGGGGGGGGCATGCAAGAGAGTTTGTACCCGGGTTGGAGCTTTTGCATTCTAGGAATTGAAATTCAACAATCTTGTGCATGACTATGAGTGACATATTTGAACATTTATCATGAAGTGAATAAGACGATGGTTACCTTGGGTATTTGAATTAAAAAAAAAAAAAAGTTCTGTAATTTACCAAGGACAGATCTACCTTAAGGCTGTAACTTTGTAATTTATTACCTATGCATCTGAATTGCCTATAAACACTGTTAGACTATGAAGTGATAAATTATACAAACGAGGAATTCTCTTGATAAATACTGGTACCCAAATACCTAAACTCGAGAGAAGAAGCTCATTATGCTAATCACGCTTCTCAAGACCGTTGTTTTACTTATATATGGTGTCATAAATGGATTCCTCGTCATTAAAAAAAAAAAAAATGGTTGCGTTACCATCGGGCTTCCTGCATTACATTTAGCAGCATATTACACATCATGCTAATTAGCTGACTATACTGATTAACTGACAGTGCTAATTAGGGTAATAAAGACAAATGCCCAAGGTTTTCAAGCTTGATTTGTGTTTTAGAAAGATGCTGAAGCAAAGTAAACTTAGTTGCCACCTTGTAAATGTAAATCAAAATTCCTGATCTACTGAACTGTATGTGAATTCACTTGATATGCTAATTATGCTATTTAATTATTTTGTTTCAAAAATATAAACTGGTGTCACAAATGCATGCATTCACTGTCTTAGAAAATCCTTGAGTGTCATATTGTCCATGTTTTCAGGTTTCCTGGATCAGAATTATGCTAATTACATGATTGAGCTGATTTAAAAAAAAAAAATACCCAAAGTTGTCAAGATGGCAATTATCCTTAATTTATGTCAATACCTTTTTAGAACATGCATGAACACAACAAAAGTACCTTATACTTCAAAGCTTGTCAAAGTCATGTACATGGTCTATGGGACCATCCACTGGATTATCAAGTCCAAGATGAAAACCAGACCAAATCAGCCCTGTCTCATATGAAGGACAGAGTAACAAAGCCATATGCAATCTTTTGATAACATACCCTTGTATTCTTTCAATATGATTTGTGCTTATTGGGTACACGAGTGTACACCCATATCAAGTAACTTTTATTTGCTTTCTCTTCACGCCCTCAGGGTAAAGACAGAGCTTTTTGATCAGATGGTAGAGATGGGATTCTCCAAGGAGACTGTAGCTTCTGCCCTTAAGCAAACCAACAATGATCTACACGGTGCCCTCAAACTCATTCAGGAACATCCGGAGCTGCTCACCCTTGATGACGACCTCAAGACAGACAGAAACTGGAATGGAACAATTACTGATGAGATGCTTGCTCAGGTGGGTACACAGCACATAAGCACAGTTAAAACAGGGTGACACCACAGCATACACAGCGATGTCACTTCATGACAGCACTGTTCTTCACAAAGTGATGATCATGATAAATATAACAATAACATTGGAAAGAGAATAACACAGGTGGGACATTGTATTTCAATCAATGAACAAACTTAGTTGTGCAACTATGTTGAGGTAAATTGTTGCAGCAAATATTGATGATAGGTATATTGCTTTTGTTTTCACTATGATGATTATTGAAATTACAATTCATTAAATATGAAAGCATTGTAAACATGATTGTACTGTATATCAGTATTGCAAGTGTGAAATTGCACCTGCTCATGGAGATTTAAAAAAAAAATATGTATATGTTTGCAATATAACCTGCTAAACAGAAACGACTGTGTCTGGATATTTACAAAACTATGTATAGCCATCTGACCATCTTTGAAATGCAAAGTTGTGTCTGAAATGCTGCTGTAAGACTGTTACACTAGTCTGGTGCAATCAAGCAATACTATTTTTTTTTTTGTTAAAGTATTTTCCAGATTGTTTAAATCATTCTTTGAACATACTGAGTGTACCCTGTACAAGAGAAAGATTTTCAATATGACTCCTCAGTTCCAAGTAGTTCATGGTATCCGTTGGGAAATTACACTGAAATTAAAATCAGATTTTAATTCAAAGAAAAACAAACAAACAATCATCCTGTTTGCTTTCTTCATGACTTGCTGCACTTTGTAACATATCCAAGGATAAAAAAAAAAAAAAAAAGATGATTTCAAGTACAGTGAAGTACCTGATGCTAGAGTATTGATCCCCTGTTTGTGATGTTCAATTGCCTGTACTTGTACACCCCTTGACAGGTCACCGAGCTGGGGTTTAGCACTGATGTAGCCCGCGAGGCATTAAGGAGGTTTCAAGGTGTCGTTTCCACAGCTGTAGAGAGGCTTGTGGCATTGGGAGGGGTTCTGCCTCCCCTTCCAAGCCGTGGGACAGGATTCTCTTCAGGACCCAGCTCAGCACAAGGTATAAATCAATAATCAATATTTGATCAATAGGCACATCAATAATTATGTTCCCAGGCACTGAACTTAATTTGCCAAGTTTTTATACCCCCACCCACACATAGGGTGTAGGGGGGTATATAGGAATCACTCTGAGGTCAGGTGGCCGGTCGGTCGGTCGGGTGGTCGGGCGGTCGGGCGGTCGGTCCGTTGCAAAATCTTGTGGATCGAACTCCTCTCTCATTTTTTGTGCAATTGACCCCAAATTTGGCATGTGTGACCACTATCAAAGGTAGATTTGCAAGACACCTTTTTCGTTAGTATCGCGTAATGCGTTGCCATGGCAACGGTATATTTTCATAAAAAATTGTGGATCAAACTACTCTCTCATTTTTTGAGCAATTAACCCCAAAATTAGCATGTGTGACCGCTATCAAAGGAAAATGTGCAAGACACCTTTTTCGTTAGTATTCCATATTGAGTTGCCATGGCAACGGCAAATTTTAATAAAATCTTACAAAATGTGGATCGAACTCCTCTCTCACTTTTTGAGCAATTGACCCCAAACTTGGCATGTGTGACCGCTATCAAAGGTAGATGTGCAAGACACCTTTTTCGTTAGTATCGCATAATGCGTTGCCATGGCAATGGCAAATTTTTGTAAAAACTTGTAGATCAAGCTACTTTCTCATTTTTTGAGCAATTAACTTCAAATTTGGAATGTGTGACTGCTACCACAGGCAGGTGTGCAAGACACCTTTTGTCATGAGTATTTCATAATGCGTTGCCATGGCAACGGCAGATTTTCATAAAAATCTTACAAAATGTTGTGGATCGAACTACTCTCTCAGTTTTGTAGCAGTGCAGTTTGAATTTGGGATATATGATCAATGTAATGAATAGT
This sequence comes from Diadema setosum, assembly GCF_964275005.1. Classification (NCBI taxonomy): domain Eukaryota; kingdom Metazoa; phylum Echinodermata; class Echinoidea; order Diadematoida; family Diadematidae; genus Diadema; species Diadema setosum. Next base: position 16,421,953 of record NC_092706.1, read on the forward strand.
TGTGCAAAACACCTTTGATGTGTGCGTTAAAAAATCTGTTACCATGGCAACAGCAGGTTTTTTTTTTCACCAATCAAACAAAAATGTGTGGATTAACCTAACTCCTTCAGTTTTTAAGCATTTGGCTCAAAAATTGGCACATTTGACCACTATGGTATGTAGATGTGCGTACTTACGCTTTCGTCATTGTTGATCAATGCGTTGCCATGGTAACAGCATAGTTTGAATGAAAATCATACAAAATTATTGTGGATTCAGATAACTCCCTCAGTCTTTGAGCATTTGGCTTGAAATTTGGCACATGTGACCACTATAGTATATAGATGTGTAAACATAATCTTTCATCAGTGGTGAACAATGCGTTGCCATGGTAACAGCTTTTTTTTCTAAAAAGCATAGGCCTACAAAAATATTGTGGATTCAGGTAACTCCCCTAGTCTGAGCATTTAGCTTGAAATTTGGCACACATGACCACTGTGGTATGTAGATGTGTAAACTTAATCTTTCGTCAGTGGTGGTCAATGTGTTGCCATGGTAACGGCATATTTTGAATGAAAATCATACAAAAATATTGTGGATTCAGTTAACTCCCTCAGTCTTTGAGCATTTGGCTTGAAATTTGGCACATGTGAACACTATAGCATATAGATGTGCAAACTTGATCTTTCGTCAGTGGTGAACAATGCGTTGCCATGGTAACAGCATCTTTTCACTAAAATGCATACAAAAATACTGTGGATTCAGGTAACTACCTCAGTCTTTGAGCATTTAGCTTGAAATTTGGCACATTTGACCACTATAGTACGTAGATGTGCATACGTAGTCTTTCGTCATTGTTGATCCATGTGTTGCCATGGTAACAGCATATTTTGAATGAAAATTATGCACAAATATTGTGGATTCAGGTAACTCCCTCGGTCTTTGAGCATTTGGCTTGAAATTTGACACATACAACCACTATAGTACAGAGATTTGCAAACTTCATATTTCATCATTGTTGAACAATGTGTTGCCATAGTAACAGTGCATTTTGAATGAAAATCATACAAACATTTCAATTCTCCTAACTCTCTCTGTTTTAGAGTATTTTGGCTTCAAACTTGGCACATGTTACCTGTATATTACCTAGGTGTGCAAAAAATCTTTTGTCAGTGTTGAAAATGTGTTGCCATGGTAACAGTATATTTTGAATGAAAATGAAACGCCTACACTAATATTGTGAATTCAGCAAAGCCCCTCAGCCTTATATCATTTGGCTTGAAATTTGGCACATGTGATGGCTATTGTGCAAACTTTTTTCTTATTGTCCAACATTGTGTTGCCGTGGTAACACAATTTTTAATGAAAACCATAGAAATCGTCAGTTTATTTATCTTGCTTACTCAGTTTTTGAGCACTTGACTTGAGATATGGGACATGTGACTAACAGTGAGCAATACATTCATTCACTGTTGAACAGTGCATTGCCATGGTAACATTTTTTTCCATTAAAAAGTAAAAAAAATTTAATCCTGGTTGAGCTGATTCCCTCAGTTGTGGGTGGGGGTATATTAATCACAATGAGTGATAGTTCTAGTTTTATCAGCATTTGGTAATCCATCCAGACTTGACCTAGTTGTAGATTAGCAAGCCTACTCATGCACAGCAATGTGCCAGCAAGGCCATGGTGACACAATCGGGATTTGGGGTGGGGGGGGGGGATTATCAATGATAATCTCTATCCATTGACATTGCCATTTTGAGAAGCAAGCACTCCTGTGTGCATGGTAATTGGCTTACAATGTAAAGCACAGTAGTACTAGCATGAACCTCTGCTATCCCTCTACTGATGCTATATACATGTATTACTCTCTCTTCTGCAACATCTTAGTTAATGTATCCATGCTACTACTTCTGTCCTCCTATCCTATATGTTTTCTTCTTCTCTCTTCTCCTGATTTTCATAGGATTCATTTTCTATCTATACTACATGTACTTTGTATACATTTTTTAATACCTTTTCATTAACATTGGATGGAATAGGTGATGCTTTATAACTTTCACTGATTTTTCTCTTTCCTGAGTGGAAAAATGTAGTTGTTTGAAGTATGCAACACCTAAACAATGTATCCTCCTTTGTATGGTCAAAATATAAAGTCATTCATTACAAGTCAAGTTTTATTTTGACTATTATAATCATCTGATTAACTAGCATGTTATTACATGTATACACTTGCAACACAGTAATTAATGAGGCCCTACAGATGTCAGATGCACTTTGGCACTTCTGAATTTAGAGATAAAGTTAAAAAAGGAGAAAGTATTGATGACTGATGTTATGATATGTATCTATATAAGACCCCGTTTACAGTGCAGGGCCGGGCCGAGCCCGCGGCCTCAATTGCAGTACTCGGCCCCACAATTCTGTCTGTTTACAGTGTCGGGCTCGGCCCAGGCTTTTAATTCAAACCTTTCAATATTTTGTCGTAGTGGTGCTCTGCATTTTACTATTAGATGGATTTGGCTCCTTATAAATTCTATGTATTATTGTCTGATAATTATCTATAAAAACAAACATAATATAAATGCACTGTATATACTTGGATTGTTTTTAGGTCGTAGTATGTACATTGGAATCTAGATGATTATTTTACAGTATGATGCAATTTAGCAACCACCTACTATGATTTACTTTTTCCATGGATGTATATATTCATTGAAAAAAGAAAAATCTTAAGGGTAAGCTGTTGATTTTAACCTTAATCTATCCCTAGCAGCAACATTTGGTTTGAGACTATACTACTAAAGTTATTAAAGTGATGAGTTTACTTGCTCAAATGGGCAATCGAAGAGAACAAATATGGTTTCATGGTTATGAAAACACAATATGTCAACAAATCAAACACCTCAATTCTTTTTTAGATGAGTCCATTATAATTGTTATAATTGTTAATCATAGTCTAAACATATGTATATATATTTTGTTTCTTTTTTTTTCTTTAAATTCTCATTATTATTATTATTTATTTTTATAATTTTTTTCTTTTTTTGCTGATGGTCAGATGATGAAGAAGTGTTGACAGATGAACAGAAGGCAGCCATTGAAGAGGTCCTACCTGACATTCCGCACCATGAGGAGGACTACCTTGATATTAGCCTTGAGGAAGAAGCTTCATTTATTGCCGAGTACAGGGCCAGGATAGAGTCAGCTCTGTAACGTCTCATCTGAGAAATTACCCACCAAGTTTGCCTAACACACAGCAATAAAGCCCCTGCCATGCAAACAAATATATACGTTGGATTCAAAGATCAAACACAAAGTGTATTTTCATTTTATGTGCAAATTGACCTAAGGGTAATTTTCCCCAAACATAATGTGTTTTCAGTGAATGCAGAAATATTAGTAGAACACATCAGTGAAGATCAAGCATGTTCTAACGATCTGATGAAAACTTTAATTTTTCATTGAATTTATGGGCTGTCATCACTGAATGGGAATGCTTTGATGGCATGTGATGTCTCAATAGTACAACAATATAAAACATCCTTCCCTGACTCATTACTAACACATACTAAGGGTGAGATTATTCACCCTTGCTCCTGATGCAGGAAAGTCAAGTGCTCTTCATTCTTCTTAGGGAAGTTAACATATTTGGAATTTTCCATATGTGTCGTGTGTTTTAACTTTTTTCTCATGTGACATCACAAACTGTAGAAGACTTCTCACCCAGCAATGATAGAGTCTTGAAATATTGGATGAACTTTTACTTCGGTCATTACCAAACACTTCAGTATTAAAGTCTCATTTTTAGGTTAAGTTGAAAGCTTGGTCTTTGTTATGCATGGCAACATATTGTATTTGACCATCAAAATTTCTATTGAATTTTAAATACAGTACCACGACAGAGAAAGTAGATTGTGTCAGTAGTAGGTTCTGAGTGTGTTCAGCTGCAATAGGGCACTGATGCCACTTCACAGATTGTAGCTGCTCATGATTAGCAGAGAGAGGATTCCTGTGAAGTTGGTGCTCATATGAGCAAGGGTGCAATGTCAACATGATCTGTGAAATCAGAATTAAAGTGTGCCAATACCCTGGAAATCAAATTTGTGTACAGCTAGAATACATTAAAAAACAGCCATAATTCACCTATGATAAGCTCCTGAAAGTATACATATTTTGATAAATCAGGTCATATTTCCCTAACAATTTTGCACTTGTGCTCTGCACTTAAAGTTCTGCTCTATAAACAATGGTACTGATGTGTGCATGTTTTAGCTATACATGTGCATTTTTACAAATGATGTCGAGATTCCATGTCGATCATTAGCTGATCATGCGCAAGCATTGCATTTCACTATTGTTCAAGACATATTATTAAAAAATATCGACAGCACAATCGTTCAGTTGAAAAAATTGGGTGATCGACTAGTCTATTTCAAGTCATTTTTGTTTTTGTTTACTCTTTTAAATTTACATTTAAACCCCAATAAATAAAAGTCAGGGTGACAAAAATTCTCATAATTTGCAGAGGGCATGTTTTAAGTATATTCTACAAATATAGCAAACATAATACTCACGGTGTTGGTACACTTTAATCTCAACCTGCACAATTGGCATATGAGAAAGAAGTACCTCAGCATATATATATATATATATATATATATATATATATATATATATATATCCTAATGAGAGATTCATGTTTGATTATTAAGTACATGTATAGTGAAATGAAAGCCACTGATCAGAGACACTATGACAAAATCAGACATATATTATTGAAGTTATGACAATTTGAGTTTCAGTCAAGTGACGAACATACTGTTTAATGAATGTATCATTCAAATTCCTTGTTTTTGACATTACAATTTGACATTTGCTTGTGATTCTATACTCCTATATTTACATACGACATTGAGTATTTCTCAAAACATGTTAATTCTTTACTCTACCCATGATATATCCAGGCTATAATTACTTTTAACAAATTTTACAAAAGTGGAAGTAACTTGATGTGTGTGTGTGTGTGTGTGTGTGTGTGTGTGTGTGTGCATGTGTGTGTATGTAGTTTAATCAGGGATTTCATAGCAAAATGATGTCTAGATATTTTGACCGTGAAACTATTAACATCCCTACACGATTCTTCAACCAATTCAAACCTGTTTCCATCAACCACTCCAGGGTAAGAGATAGTGTGAATCTATTTGAAGGTGGCAACTAAAGATATTTTGGTGGTGAACTTGCTCTTAGAGTCATCAGTATGTATGACATGCATGGCCGCTGTGCACGTATAAAGGCATAAGGTTACAACTCCTTACATCCTGTGGTATGACATGAAAATAAATGTTTGCAAATGATATGTATCATAACTTACTGTACATCTAATTTGGGTTAATTTTTGGTTGGATTAATATTTTGGTTTGCCTATTGAAAACATCTTATGTGGGGTCAAGAAAAAGTTATTGTATTTAGCTCATAGGATCATCAGTATGTATGACACGCATGTCCGCTATGCACGCATAAATGCATAAGGTCACAACTCCTTACCTCCTGTCATATCTATGACATGAAAATAAATGTGTGCAAATGATTTGTATCATAACTTACTGTACATGTAAGTTGGGATTTTTCCTTTTTTCGGGGGGGGGGGGGGGTGGGTTAATACTTTGGTTGGCCTATTGAAAACATTTCATGTGAGGTAAAGAAATAGTAACAGAAAAAATTTGTTCATAAAGGCTTAAACTAGTGTCTGTAGCTGCCGTATAAGGTAAAATACATGTACTGATCTTTGGAAAGTGATCAGCTGCTACTAGGTGCTCTGTACAATGGACAGATAGAACTTTCCAGCATACAGCAGATGCTAAAATATTTGCTGATTTACCTGCTTTTGAGTTATGATTCACAACAGCTCATTACACAATAGCAATTCTCCCTTTGATGTGAAATACAGCATAATTATGTATTACTGTCCATTTCCCAAAATACAAGATATGAATGTTTGCATAATCTGATTTTTTTTTCAGGAAACATCCATCTATTCATGGCACTGCTCTTGATATTCATCCTTTATCACAGAAATTTTCAAGTCATGCAAATTCAAGATTTTTATGTCCCCACCCATACATTCATGTAGTACATATAGGAATTACTCTGAGGTCGGGAGGTCGGGTGGCCAGGCGGTTGGTCGGATTATCCGTTGCAAAATTTTATGAATCGAAACAACTCCTTCCTTTCTGGAGCAATTGACCAAAAATTTCGCATGTGTGACCACTATAATAGATAGATGTGCAAGACACCTTTTTCATGAGTATTTGGTAATGTTGCCATGGTATCGGCAATTTTTTCCTAAAATGTTGTGGATCTACTCTCTCAGTTTTGAAGCAAGTCAGTTGAATTTCGGCACATGTGATCAATGTAAGTGTAGTTGTGCAAGACACCATGAGTGTTAAGGATGTGTTGCCATGGCTACAGCAGTTTTTAAACAAATTATTCAAAATTTTGGGGATTGCATTGTTCGCTCAGTATTTGAACATTTGAGTTGGGATTAGGAACATAACATATGATCACTATGTTACTATGTGAGACTTTTTTTGTGATTTTCAATGTAGCAGTTGCCATGGCAACAACATTTTGATACGTAAACATGTGGATTGACCTAACTCCCTTAGTTTCCAAGCATTGGACTTTAAATGTGGCACATGTGACAGCTGTAGTATTTAGATGTGCAAACTTGCAACATTTTTTGTCATTTTCAACCAATGTGTAGCCATGATAACATTTTTTTTATTGAAAATTATACGAATTGCTAATGGATTTAGCTGAATCCCTCAGTTTTTGAGCACTTGACTTGAAACTTGACACATGTGACCAGTATAATATGTAAATGATTAAAACACTTGTTAATTTTGAAAAATGCATTGCCATAGTAACAACATTTTTTATCTTTTGGTTTTTGAAAAGCATACAAAAATTGTGTGGATGGATCCAACTTCCTTGGGTTTAGATGGGGGTATTAATAACATTGAGTGATAGTGATTTTTTTTTTTTATTCCATCGTCTCTTTATGCAATAAAATGACTAGGATTGCGGCTATCCGAAATGCTTGTACTAAGCCATGTTAATAATTTCCTGACGGTCCTACTGTCCTACACATGCACACACATGCACCAGGGAGGCCCACCTCCCTGCATGCACACACACAAACATGCACACATGAGCACACTAAATTACAGCAATGAATATCCCTGTCTTTTCTGAGAGTGAGGGGATTTACTTTCATAGGTAGAGAGAAAATATCTAGCTATAGCTTGGATAGTTCCATGTGTTACTGTTTCACAGTGCCTATTTTGTCACACAATATCCTCAGGAAATGTTCTCTTCTGAAATGTTTTCAAAGGAAAGATAGTGTGCACAGTATATTTTGTGTCAAGTTGTGGAACAATTTTCATGATGTAGCAATGTTGACTCATTAAAACATTTAGAGCTACAGATAACAAAATGTTACCTTTCCATGCTTCTGCAGTACATCAATTTATGTACATTACATAATATACTGTGTAAATGTGTTCTACATACATGTATTTTGTATTGCTTTTTGTTATAGTCATTTCAATAACTAGTGTTGTTATTTTGCATTGTACATTTTTTTTTAAGTGACCCCCTCGAAATCGGTCTTTAATAGGGCTACCTATCCAGGGCCGGCAGAGCGTTTTAAAAGGTGGGGGGGGGGGGCATTTCCAGGTTTAATGAGCTAACAAGCAAAAAAAAAAAACTAGAAATGTCGCTTTGGCGACTGGTATGCCTCCGCCATAATGCATGATTTTCCCAATAGGTTTAGATAGTACATGTGGACAATGTGTGATTACATTTTCACAAAATTGGCAAAATATTGAAATGACAAGTTTGTCACAAATGTGTTGAATGTTCACCTTCCTTGACCTAGGTTTAATTGGATGAATAGGAGAGCATGTATCTAGGGATTAAGGACTTTAACTCAACTTTGACCCATTCATACATTTAGGCATTGAGTAATTTTCAAGGTACAGGTGTGGAGAAAAAGTGCAATTTCTGAATTGAATAGTAAATTGTTACCATTTTCATCTGGCCCTTGACCCTAAAATTCATAAGATGGAGAAAAGAGTTAGTTCAGCACTTTCACTTGATCTTTGACCTTTTGACCTTTGAGGCAAACAAAGAAGAAAAAAAAAACTTTCCAGAGAATTTCTATTAGGTTACACATGTATGCATACACCAAGTGTAAAAAAAAATAACCCTGCTGGCATTGCATGATGGGAGGGAAATAGTAAAATTTTGAAGTGTTGCACTTGACCTTTGACCCCTGACCTTTGACCCCATGAACCCTACATTCTCTAGATAATCACTTCCAGTCAGTATATGTATATACTATGTTCCATGAAGATACCTTGAACAATTTTCCAAGGTATGGAGAAAAAAAAAGAAGTTTTGATATTTTTACTTGACCTTTTGACCTTTGACCTCATGACCCAAACTTTCACCAGAGAATCTTAATTGGGTAATACATGTATACACTATGTTTCAAGAAAATATCTTCAGGCATTCAATAGATATGGTGGAAATAGGAAATTTTATGTATTTGACCCTGACCTTTTGACCTTTGACCTTTGACCTCATGACCCAAACTTTCACCAGAGAATCTTAATTGGGTAATACATGTATACACTAAGTTTCAAGAAAATATCTTCAGGCATTCAATAGATATGGTGGAAATAGTGAAATTGTATGTATTTGACCTTGACCTTTTGACCTTTGACCTTGAGCATGTGCACCTAAAAGTTGATAGGCACAACTTCACCTCCTAATACACATACATGCCAAGTTTCATTAGGATACCTCGACAGGTTTTGATAGTTACCTTGTCCACAAAATTCATTACGGACGGACGGAAGGAAGGACGGACGGACGGACGGACAACCCGAAAACATAATGCCTCCGGCACCACTTCGTGGCGGAGGCATAAAAAAGGTCTTCAGCTCATCTTTCTCCTTCCACTTCCAGGTTTCTTCAGCTGACAAGCAAAAAAAAAAAAAAAAAAAAAAAGGAAAAAAAAAAGGTCTTCAGCAAAAAAAAACATAACCTTACTGCGCTCAAGATCTCTATTTTTTTCTTTTTAGTGCCACTTACGTACTTCCGGGGAAAAAAAAAGTGGGGCTCAAAGTGATGACATCTTAAGTATTCCTTTGTATGGTGCGCAAAAAGTTGGCCCCCCCCCCCCACTCATCTCTCCCCTTCCGAACCCCCTCCCCCCCCCCCCCCCCCCACACACACACACACACTCATCTCTTCCCCTTCCACTTCTGGGTTTCTTCAGCCGACAAGCAAAAAAAAAAAAAAAAAAAAAAAAAAAAATCTTCAGCCGAAAACATAACCTTACCGTGCTCACACTTCAAGCACACTTAAAGATCTCTATCTATTTCTTTTTAGTGCCACTTACGTACTTCCGGGGTAAAAAAAAAAAAAAGTGGGGCCCAAAGTGATGACACCTTATGTATTCCTTTGTATGGTGCACAAAAAGTGGGGGGGGGGGGCAGAGCCCCCCTGGCCCAACCATACAAGAAGGGTAAGCACACACTTTTACTTTCCCAGCATTTATATTTCTTCTGATCACCATCAAAGAATCTGTTTTAAGATGGATTTGGAAGAAATTAATTTCTGCCATTATGAGGCCCATGGTGCTGCTCCCCATGACGAAGTGAATCGCTTTGTCTGACTGCAGATGTTGTGTGACAGAAAAGAAAGATGAAGAGCATGAAGACAAGAAGAAAACTAGAAATGTCGCTATATGGCGACTGGTATGTCTCTGCCATAATGCATGATTCTCCTGATAGGTCTATAGTACATCTTAACAATGTGTGATGACAGTTTAACATAACTGACAAAATATTGAAATGACATGTTTGTCACAAATGTGTTGAATGTTCATTTTCTTTGAACTAGGTTTAAAGGGACTGTAAAGTACTGGTAGAGGTGGGGATTCCTGTTTTGAACATTCCTAAGTGAGATAATGAGAAACATCTTATGAAATATGAAAGAGCATGTAATTTTAAGAAGGATTCAACATTTATTTGATGAAAATTTGTTTTCAAATGGTTGAGATATCCAAAAAAAAGTGATAATAAAAGGCGACAGGCCACGCCTTTTATTAGGATCACTTTGTTTCACTTTGTTTTCGGATATCTCGGCCATTTCAAAACCGATTTTCAGCAAATAAACTTTTGATATTCCTCAGAATTGCATGCTCTTTGACATCTCATAGAGTGGTTTCTGAATATCTCGCAAAACGTTAAAAGCTAAATCCTCACCTCTACCAGAACTGTACACACATTGGATGAATAGAGCATGTATTTAGGGATTTGAGGATTTTTACTGGACTTTTGACCATTTTATAAGTTTCGTATAATTATAACGATAACAATCGTTATAATTTTCAAGGTATGGAGAAAAGGTATAATTTCAGTATTAGTAAATTGTTAGAATTTTAACCTGGCCTTTCACCCTTGATCTTTGACCCAATGAAATGATCCTAAAATTCCTAAGAGAATCACCGTCAGGCAGAACATGCATAATAATTATGTACTAAGGCTGACTTGCAATGAGAGAGAGAATCACGTTTCAAAACGCGTTTGGAACAGTGTTTGCAAACCAATGGCGTAAATCCATACTGAGGAGTGGGGGGGATGGTCACCATCACCACGATTACAAGCCCATAACCGGACCTGCGCAGCCTTTTTTTTTTTTTTTTTTTTGGGGGGGGGGAGAAGCTTTGTGCCCCCCTTCCCCCCCCCCCACACACACACACACTTTACAGGGATCGGATGCCCCACTCTTTTGCATGAAATATAAAGTGGGAGAAAAGTGGCAGCAACAACATAAAGACTTTTTGTTCTTGTTGCTTTTTTTTTTTTTGCTTGTCAGACGACTTTCGGCGGAAAATCAGACCTTAAAAGTATGAAAACATTTTTTTTTTTGGGAAATATCTGTGAGAGGGACCGGAACGACCGAACGGGAGAAGTGTGTGTATGGGGGGGGGGGGGGGGGTATCCCTCTCCCACACGAGGAAGATTTTGCATTTTCAGACCTGAAATTCAGCGATCTGGTGCTCACTTGTGGTGAAAATTTTGTTCTGTTTTCTTTAAAAAAAAAACAAAAAGAAAATGAAACATTCACAATATATTATTGAATGACAAAATCGTGGTATTTCAGCTTTTGCTGTGCGACATCACTGTGAAGGCCTACTAAATAATGGGGCCTATAATCGGCGTAGACAGGATATGATCTTAGGAGGGTGAGGGAACGAATCAAGCGAGGGGGGAGGGTATGGTAGGGGGGTTTCCCCCTCCTACCGTGAAATCTCTTTGCGTTTAAAATTTTGACATTTTTCAGTCCAAAAACTGCCGTTTGTAGCTATATTCTTCGCTTTGGAAATTAAGGGGGGGGCACACCAGGCGCAACTGCTGTCAATCACTGGCAGCAACATCAGGAGAATGGCATAGCAGCTAAATGCGAGCGAGCGGGGCGAGCGAGCTTGAAAATTTTGACACTTTACAGTCCAAAGACTGCCGTTTGTGGCTGTATTTTTTCGCTTTGGAAATTATGGGGGCACACCGGGCGCAACTGCCAGCAATCGGGCAGCAACATCAGAATGGCATAACGATTAAATGCGAGCGAGCGAAGCGAGTGAGCTTGAAAATTTTGATATTTTACAGTCCCACATGTCCTTTGTGGCTGTACTAGTATTTTTTCGCTTTGGAAATTAAGGGGGGGGGGGCGCACCGGGCGAAAACTGCTGGCAATTACTGGTAGCAACATCAGGAGAATGGCATAATGATTAAATGCGAGCGAGCGAAGCAAATGAGCTTGAAAATTTTGACATTTTCCAGTCTCAAAAACTGTCGTTTGTGGCTGTATTTTTTCGCATTGGAAATTAAGGGGGCGCACCGGGCAAAAACTGTTGGCAATTACTGGCAGCAACATCAGGAGAATGGCATAATGATTAACTACGAGCGAGCGAAGCGAGCGAGCTTCAAAATTTTGACATTTGACAGTCCAAAAACTGCCGTTTGTAGCTATATTTTTCGCTTTGGAAATTAAGGGGGGCGCACCTGCTGTCAATCACTGGCAGCAACATCAAGAGAATGGCATAGCGATTAAATGCGAGCGAGCGGAGCGAGCGAGCTTGAAAATTTTGATATTTTACAGTCTAAAAACTGCCGTTTGTAGCTATACTTTTTCGCTTTGGAAATTTAGGGGGCACACCGAGTGCAAATGCCGGCAATTACTGGCAGCAACATTAGGAGAATGGCATATCGGTTAAATGCGAGCGAGCGGAGCGAGCGAGCTTGAAAATTTTGACAGTTCAAAGACTGCCGTGTGTGGCTGTATTTTTTCGCTTTGGAAATTAAGGGGGCACACCGGGCGCAACTGTCGGCAATTACTGGCAGCAACATCAGGAGAATGGCATACTGATTAAATGCTAGCGAGCGAAGCGAGTGAGCTTGAAAAAGTTTGACATTTTCCAGTCCTAAAAACTGTCGTTTGTAGCTATATTTTCGCTTTGGAAATTAGGATAAGGGGGCGCACCGGGTGTACCTGCTGTCAATCAGTGGCAGCAACATCAGGAGAATGGCATAGCGATTAAATGCGAGCGAGCGGAGCGAGCGAGCTTGAAAATTTTGACATTTTACAGTCTAAAAACTGCCGTTTGTAGCTATACTTTTTCGCTTTGGAAATTTAGGGGGCACACCGAGTGCAAATGCCGGCAATTACTGGCAGCAACATCAGGAGAATGGCATATCGGTTAAATGCGAGCGAGCGGAGCGAGCGAGCTTGAAAATTTTGACATTTTACAGTCCAAAGACTGCCGTGTGTGGCTGTATTTTTTCGCTTTGGAAATTAAGGGGGCACACCGGGCGCAACTGCCGGCAATTACTGGCAGCAACATCAGGAGAATGGCATACTGATTAAATGCTAGCGAGCGAAGCGAGTGAGCTTGAAAATTTTGACATTTTCCAGTCCTAAAAACTGTCGTTTGTAGCTATATTTTCGCTTTGGAAATTAAGGGGGGCGCACCGGATGTACCTGCTGTCAATCACTGGCAGCAACATCAGGAGAATGGCATAGCGATTAAATGCGAGCGAGCGGAGCGAGCTAGCTTGAAAATTTTGACATTTTACAGTCTAAAAACTGCCGTTTGTAGCTATACTTTTTCGCTTTGGAAATTTAGGGGGCACACCGAGTGCAACTGCCGGCAATTACTGGCAGCAACATCAGGAGAATGGCATAGCGGTTAAATGCGAGCGAGCGAGCTTGAAAATTTTGACATTTTACAGTCCAAAGACTGCCGTTTGTGGCTGTATTTTTTCGCTTTGGAAATTAAGGGGGCACACCGGGCGCAACTGCCGGCAATTACTGGCAGCAACATCAGGAGAATGGCATACTGATTAAATGCTAGCGAGCGAAGCGAGTGAGCTTGAAAATTTTGACATTTTCCAGTCCTAAATACTGTCGTTTGTAGCTATATTCTTCGCTTTGGAAATTAAGGGGGGCGCACCGGATGTACCTGCTGTCAATCACTGGCAGCAACATCAGGAGAATGGCATAGCGATTAAATGCGAGCGAGCGGAGCGAGCTAGCTTGAAAATTTTGACATTTTACAGTCTAAAAACTGCCGTTTGTAGCTATACTTTTTCGCTTTGGAAATTTAGGGGGCACACCGAGTGCAACTGCCGGCAATTACTGGCAGCAACATCAGGAGAATGGCATAGCGGTTAAATGCGAGCGAGCGGAGCGAGCGAGCTTGAAAATTTTGACATTTTACAGTCCAAAGACTGCCGTTTGTGGCTGTATTTTTTCGCTTTGGAAATTAAGGGGGCACACCGGGCGCAACTGTCGGCAATTACTGGCAGCAACATCAGGAGAATGGCATACTGATTAAATGCTAGCGAGCGAAGCGAGTGAGCTTGAAAAAGTTTGACATTTTCCAGTCCTAAAAACTGTCGTTTGTAGCTATATTTTCGCTTTGGAAATTAGGATAAGGGGGCGCACCGGGTGTACCTGCTGTCAATCAGTGGCAGCAACATCAGGAGAATGGCATAGCGATTAAATGCGAGCGAGCGGAGCGAGCTAGCTTGAAAATTTTGACATTTTACAGTCTAAAAACTGCCGTTTGTAGCTATATTTTTTCGCTTTGGAAATTTAGGGGGCACACCGAGTGCAAATGCCGGCAATTACTGGCAGCAACATCAGGAGAATGGCATAGCGGTTAAATGCGAGCGAGCGGAGCGAGCGAGCTTGAAAATTTTGACATTTTACAGTCCAAAGACTGCCGTGTGTGGCTGTATTTTTTCGCTTTGGAAATTAAGGGGGCACACCGGGCGCAACTGCCGGCAATTACTGGCAGCAACATCAGGAGAATGGCATACTGATTAAATGCTAGCGAGCGAAGCGAGTGAGCTTGAAAATTTTGACATTTTCCAGTCCTAAAAACTGTCGTTTGTAGCTATATTTTCGCTTTGGAAATTAAGGGGGGCGCACCGGATGTACCTGCTGTCAATCACTGGCAGCAACATCAGGAGAATGGCATAGCGATTAAATGCGAGCGAGCGGAGCGAGCTAGCTTGAAAATTTTGACATTTTACAGTCTAAAAACTGCCGTTTGTAGCTATACTTTTTCGCTTTGGAAATTTAGGGGGCACACCGAGTGCAACTGCCGGCAATTACTGGCAGCAACATCAGGAGAATGGCATAGCGGTTAAATGCGAGCGAGCGGAGCGAGCGAGCGGAGCGAGCGAGCTTGAAAATTTTGACATTTTACAGTCCAAAGACTGCCGTTTGTGGCTGTATTTTTTCGCTTTGGAAATTAAGGGGGCACACCGGGCGCAACTGCCGGCAATTACTGGCAGCAACATCAGGAGAATGGCATATCGGTTAAATGCGAGCGAGCGGAGCGAGCGAGCTTGAAAATTTTGACATTTTACAGTCCAAAGACTGCCGTGTGTGGCTGTATTTTTTCGCTTTGGAAATTAAGGGGGCACACCGGGCGCAACTGCCGGCAATTACTGGAAGCAACATCAGGAAAATGGCATACTGATTAAATGCTAGCGAGCGAAGCGAGTGATCTTGAAAATTTTGACATTTTCCAGTCCTAAAAACTGTCGTTTGTAGCTATATTTTCGCTTTGGAAATTAAGGGGGGCGCACCGGGTGTACCTGCTGTCAATCAGTGGCAGCAACATCAGGAGAATGGCATAGCGGTTAAATGCGAGCGAGCGGAGCGAGCGAGCTTTGAAATTTTAAAATTTTACACTCCAAAAACTGCCGTTTGTAGCTATATTTTTCGCTTTTGTTTGTCCCACTTTTATTTGAGAACCATCCCCCCCCCCATCGACGCCTCTATACATATTAGGTTGCTTTTGTTAAGTGAAAGATCTGCTGCACACTCTTTAATTAGGGAATATACGTCTATGTCAAAAGTGTACAAAGTTTATCCCATATCCTGTATAGCGGACCTTTTGCATGTTCGTGATTGCAATACAACGATCTGGTGCATAGTTCTGGCGATATTTGGACAATTTTTCATTAAGAAAGTTCGAGATTTGTCCTCATCTCGGGAATTGCTTGGGGGATAAATGATTTGTCTGTCTAAACACTTCCTTTGGGGCGGGGCAAATGCCCCTTTGCCCCCCATAGATTCGACGTCCATGATCTTTCCTTGGTATGCCCATAGATGTATCCTGACTGAGTCATCAGTCACTGTCGTTTCTCAAGAATGATTCAGGAAATGGAGGGCATTCAATTATGGCGATAAAGTTGTTGTTATTGTTTGTTTGTATGTTTTCGTACATATTTTGCTGATGGTCCCCAGTTACTCGCGTCATAGCATGTTTACATGTAGACCTATACTATTTGACGTTGTCAACGCCTGAGCCATACCTTACAGTGTATGTCGATGTTACTTTCTTCGCGAGCGAGCGAAGCGAGCGAGCGCTTGAGAAAATTATATATTTTCCTACAAGATAGAATACTGTTCAGCTCTGTTACCTGTCTGAAGGCCGGCGTACAAACGTCATGCAATATGCCAAAATTGATACAATCACATTTCTGCTTCCTCCATTCTTTCCCCTCAAAATTCAGGGGGGGATGATTGTACAGGCCATCCCCCCCTCCTCCATTTCAGGGGGGGATATATCCCCCCCATCCCCCCCCCCCCCCGGGATTTACGCCCATGTTGCAAACATGGTTTGAAACGCGATTCTCGGGGTGCCGCATTTATCTAACCATCATCAATCGCGATTCGAGTGGTGTCACTGCACAGCTGCTTTGCGCCGTTTGACCCGGGAAGTAAAGGTCAACTGCATACCACCAAACATGCCTCATCAGTCACACACAAATAATGGGCAGAGAACACAACCGGAAACAGCTGGGCTTTGACCTTGAGATTTAACCGCGTTTCAAAACGGCATTGCGTTTATTATGGCGATCGTGGTCTCATAATTCAAAACGCCCTTTGAAAGGCGTTTCAAAACGGCATTTCTAAACGCGTTTGAAAACACGGTTGCGTTTATCTAACCCCTGAAAATGCCTCAAACGCGTTTAGGATCGTGATTCTGCCTCAGAAATTTGTTTAGATAAACGCAGCCCAAGTTTCATGATGATACCTTGAGCCACTTTCTAGATATGGAAGAAGTGATATTTAGCACTCTCACTTGACCTTTGATCTTTGACCTTTGACCTTTTCAGCAAAAGACTTCCTAGGGAATCTCTATTGTGTATAGGGGGTACGTATACTAGTATACACTAAGTTTCAAGAAAAATCCTGCTACATGTAAGTATGAGGGAAAAAGTGAAATTTTGAGGAGTTAACCTTGACATTTGACCCATGACCTTCGACCCCTTGACCTCCATACGTAATAATTAACTTCCATGAATATACCCTGAACCATTTCCAGAATATGGAGAAAAAATGAAATGTTAAAAATCTTACTTGACCTTTGAACTTTGACCTCATGACCCAAAACTCTGTATAAAGAATCTTCATTTGGTAGTCCATGTATGCACTAAGTTTCACGAAATACCTTAAGGTATTGCATAGATGATATGGGGGAAATAGTGAAATTTTGAGCATTTGACCTTGACCTTAGACTTTGAGCATAGGCACCCAAAAGTTGACGGGCACAACTTCACCCGACTCAATATACATGCCAAGTTTCATTAGGATACCTCAAACAGTTTTTTCGTTATACTGTCCACAAAATTGATTACGGACGGACCGACGGACGGATGGAAGGACGGACAGAGGAACGGACAACCCGAAAACATAATGCCTCCAGCGCCACTTTGTGGCAGAGGCATCAAAAAAAGAGGTTGCTGCAGAGATCAGACTTTGATATGAAAACCCCTTGCAGAAATTATATTATGAAGATAGTACAAAATGACCTGTTCCACAAACTAGTTGAGAGGTTAACCGCCCATCCAGAAGAAGGAGACCAACCTAGCTAACATGTAAGGCAAGCTCTAAAGCCTGGTCTAAAGCTGACCATTGCATTGAGAGTCATGGCCAGTAGTGATGGTTATGCATCTCTGTACATCTGTCATGTAGTCTCTAGATCAAAAAGAAATTCAGCGACATATTTTACAACCTTTTGCAAAGGCTTACGACTGTTTTGCCACCACTTACACATGTTTCTGGGAAAAACAAAATCACAAAGAAATTGTGAAAATGTCCATAATTACTTTGCAACTTGAAGAATTGTTTGCAAAGTTGATTGCAAATGTTCACGGACCCTGACGAAACCTAAATTTTGCCACATATGCAAATATTTGTGATATACATGTACTTGTGAGATACTCCATTCTGAAAGGGCCATACACCCTGCATGTGATGGAGAATAAATAAAAGACAGTATCCAGTTTCCAATGATAAAAAAAAATCCTCATGTGACAAGGACATTCGCAAGAACTACAGACCAGTTTCCAATATTGAGTTCAGATCCAAGATCATTAAACGTGTAGTCACATCTCAGCTTGTTCAGTACATGGACGAGTCCCCATCTCTCCGAGTCCTTTCAGTCTGCCTATAAGAGTAACCATAGCTGCGAGACAGCCCTCCTCAAAGTCCAAGATGATATCCTTCGCAGTATTGACAAAAGGAAAGGGGTTATGCTGGTAATGCTCGACCTGTCTGCTGCGTTCGATACAATCGATCATGAAATATGAAATAATGAGATATCCAAAACACCAAAGCCAGTTATTTCATTCTGTACGGGGCCCCAGAGTGTAGCCCCAAATTGCCCCACCTATATACTGTTAATCAGCTGAAAATGGTCTTGACAAATTCTTTTGCAATGGAAATATTATTGCCTACTGAACAGAGATATCCCAAACACCAAAGCAAATCATCTTATCCTGTATACGGGGTCCTATAGGCTACAGTAGCAAAACACCGAAGAATTTGCAAAGGAAGCATACTTCTGCATTGTGCACAACCGAGATGACCAAATCACGAAAACCAGTCATTTCATCCTGTACTGGGCCCGGTACAGTAGCCATAAAGTGCCCCTCCCCCACATATTATGATATCATTTAGCTGAAAAGAGTCATGGTTGTTTTTCTTAAGAAGTAGGCCAAAGTATACATCATAGATACCCAAAACACCAAAGCCAGTTAGGTTTTCCCAGCCAATTTCGTACTTTTGTCGGTTAATTTGATAGAGGGTTCATTCAATTTTTAGAACAACCCTCGTTATCGCACAGTCTGTCTTTCAAAATTGTAACTTGTGCATTCAATTTAGCATTTCGATCAATGAAATTTGCACATGTGGCTTTCGAATTCGTAAAATGGGTATTCAAATTGGCTTGTACCCTATATACGTTCATTCAAATTCGCCTTGACTTGCCCAAAAGGGTATTTCAGTCATTCAATTTCGCGAAAGACAGTCAAATTCCAAACGTGTTCATTCAAATTTACATCATGCTACTTCTTTTTTTAAAGGTGAGAACATTTTAACGTGTTTTTCTATGTGATTTTTTGTTTCATCCATATAGGCTACTGGTAAGCAGTAAAAGTATCATATTTTTTACCTTGTATAACTCGATTTGGTTGTTCTGTAACGCCCCTTCTCTTCCACACATGTCATTATAGGCCTGCGTGTACCAGTACTGCAGATTAACTTCATCTTTTTATAGTCATGACAGCACAATAGATACAGACGTATATTTCTAGAAGACATAGAAAGAATTAAAAAAAAAAAACATTTGAGGATCATAACCTTGACTTCCTGGAACTTGCCGACCACTCGGAATAAAGCACTCCTAACGGCCAGATAACTTGTGGCTACGTGCTTCGTCGGACTCAATAAGTACATTAAAAAAAAAAAAAAAAAAAAAAAAAAAAAGAAAGGTTGTCAAAGTCTCTTAAACGAATACGAAAACATGAACTGTTATGATGCTTAAAAAACAATAACTACGATGAAAGAAAATAAGGAAAGACGTAAAGCATGAACATATCTGCTGTAAATAAACTGACTGCAGAACATTGTAAATTGGATGCCCAGAAATCAATTTGAATGAAGGAGCGCAGCATATGATCCCGTGACTATATCATTATGAATTTATGAATGAACGGATAGTGAAATGGTGCTTGTCTTATGAATTTCAGTTGAAAAGTGTTATTTAGAATAAGTTTAGAGGTAATGTGAATGTTCCAAAAAGGATTTGAATGAAGAGATCATGAAATTGAAATACCATGACATCTATATAGGCTAAATTTTGCTAAATTGAATGCAGCAATAAGGAATTGGATTGAGAGAGGTGCGAAATTGGCCCGGAAAACCTATATTATGCTGTGCAGGGCCCTTGACAGGTATAGCCCCAAGGTATTCCCACCCCATATAAATTAAGAGTTTTTAGGTGAAAAGAGTCATATCAATGCCTAATTTCCTTGGCAGTGGAAGTAACAGCTGCTATGAGATACCTAAAACACAAAACCCATGCAGTTTTTTATTCTTTAAGGGGCCCCAGCCAGTAGCTGGAAAGTGCTCCCGTATTATTTTATTTCAAGTGAAAAGAATCATCGTTATAATTTCTTTTGCAATGAAAGTAATACACAACGAGGTATCAAAAACACGGAAACCAGTTATAGCTGTACGGGGCCCCACACAGTATTCCTAAAGTGCCCCACATGTGATTTTATTTGGCTATTAAGCTCCCGTTCCACTATCATGACATGCACCCCGATCTATCCAATCTGTCAGATCGGGAGAGAGCGGCAAAAGACTAGTGTACGGGGACCGGGAGCATCGTAGCAGCAGCGTTGGGGTGACGGGGTTGGATCTGGCAATTTTACAGGTCGGGAAGAAATTTTGAACGTGTTCAAAATTTCTTTCCCATCTCCCCATCAAGACTGACCTACACTTATTTTGAATCGCAGTTCAAACGGGGAGAGCGTACAGTGTAAATACCGCGGGATGAGCGTAACAATTCCAGTTTTTTCTGAGCGTAGTAACAGCGGCACAAGAACGGGAAGTAAACTAGACACCGACGTGGGTCCCGCTGCTACGCCACTTTCTTGATCAAAGCACGACCTTCCCGCTTTAACGACGCTCTCACTAAGTTCTCTACTCTTCGTATAAAATCACGGCCTGTTCCTACGACGCTCGTGGTACGTTTCATTCCCGCTTTGATTACGCTGTTGGCCGCTTTAGCTACGATGTTCCTACGCTTTCCCAGACTCAATTACGCACGTCTTCCGCTCTCGCCGTTGTAAACTCGAACGTAGCCGATACGCTGGAAAAAAATGTCTAGAAGATCAGAGATATCGAGAAGCAAAACTGATGAGGAGGAGGAGGACGTTGTCGTCGCGAAAATGAAGACGAAGGAGCGCATATAGTTAAGAAGAAGAAGAAGAAGAAGAGATGAAGACAAAGAAGAGAAGAAAGCAGCAAAGCAGCCACCCACAAGGCGAAGAAAGAGGGACTGCTGCGTGATGGTAACGAGGAAGAAGAAGATGACAATACGTCATGGAAGAATTTTGAAGAATATGAAATCCTCTACAACAGAAAGAGGGATTATAAAAGCAAGCTAGGACATCAAGAAAAAGCCTTTTTGGAAAGATCACTACGTCTTTAATTAATTATGAATTGCAGCAGAAGAACCGCGAGTTGATGAGCCTCTCCGATGTCCACAGTATAATCTCTTTATTGGTTCTGCATGCTAACAAGTTGACTGAGTCGGCAGCCGAATCGGGGTACATCGGGGCACATCGAGTACTTTTTAGCTTTCTATTCTATTCTAAATCCAATATAAATAAATACAAATGAAACTGAGCCATCACTTAATGTGACCGACACCCCTATCCAATTGTAATCCTGGTGATATTAGCTCCTTCAACAAAACTGGTGATTTAATACTTTCTGTAAAGGTAGACATTCTTAATAAAACATTATGATACATTATTTTTAATTGTAGATATGAGATTCACAAACTTTGTCAGAAATAGTTGCTTAATAAGACGACCTATGATCTAGAATTTTACAAATGAGAGCCTGTAAGCACATGAAGAAATGTGAACTTCAAAATGATCATTGTAGAAGTGATAGGTCTGAATTGGACTAGATTGTATCATCTCAATAACCTTGAAAGTAAATAGGGAAATGGAGTTCTAATGCCCTGGAAAGAACATAGGAAAGAAACATCGCGAGCATGAAAGTAATTCAATCTACAAAATTTATCAGCTGGATATAGTCTTAGAAATCAAGAAATTAATCATGACTCCATTTTAAAAATCATAGGGGACACTTCTGGGCTACTGATTGGGACCCCGTACAGGATGAAATAACTGGCTTTGGTGTTTTGAGTATCTCCGTTGTGTTGGATACTTCAATTGCAAAAGAAATTGGCCATGACTCTTTTTACAACTCATGTAGGGCAATTCTTGGCTACTGTCTGTGGGGCCAAAATGGAAGAAAATACTGGCTTTCATGTTCTACATATCTCAGTTGTGTGCCACTTCCATCACAAAAGAAAATAGTCATGACATTAAATTTGCTAAAGCCATTTGGGGCACTTCTGGGCTACTGTCTCGAGACCAGGACAGGATAAAATAACTGGCTTTGGTGTTTGGTGTATCTCAGCTGTTGTGTACTACTTCATTGCAAAAGAAATTAGCCATGATGATGATGATGATGAAGATTATTATTATTATTATTATTATTATTATTATTATTATTATTATTATTATTATTATTATTATTATTATTATTATTATAGGTAAATAAAACCAGGGGGACACTTCAGTGCTGCTATGTAGGATTACGTAACTGGCTTTGGTGTTTCGCGTATCCATGTTGAGTACTATTTCCATTGCAAAAGAAACTAGCCATGATTCTCTTTAAAATCATGGGGATACTTCTTGTCTATACTCTCTGGGGCCCCGTATTCAGCATGTACAGGATAAAATTGCTGACTTTGGTGTTATGGGCATTTCTGTTGTGAACTTCATCTATTGAAAAAGGAATTAGTAATGACTCTTCAAAAAAAATCATGGCATGGGGGGGCGCTTAATCGTGGGCCTTGCACAGGATAAAATAACTGGCCTTGATGTTTGGTGTATCTCAACTGTACTAATTAAATTGCCAAAAAGAAATAGTCATGACCCTTTTCAGCTAAACAAAATCATATGAGATGGCATTTCTGGGCTACTGTGGTCTCCGTGAAGGACAAAATAATTAGCATTTGTGATTTGGGTATCTTTGTTGAGTATTCCTTCCTTTGCAAACAAAGAAAGTAGCCATGATCCTTTTCAGCTGAACCCCCCCCCCCCCAAAAAAAAAAAAAAAAAAAAAAAAAAAAAAAACAGCTTATGGGTGGGGCACATTGGGGCTATACTGTCTTGGGCCCCGTGCAGCATAATACAACTCGCTTTGGTGCTGTGGTTATCACTTTTGCGTACTACGTCCATTGCAAAAGAAATTAGCCGTATGATTATCAGGGTAATAACTAGCTTCTATGGTGTTTTGGGTATCTTGTTGTGTACTTGTTCCATTGCAAAAGAAGTTAGCCACGACTCCTTTTAAAATCATTCAGGGGCACTTCTTGGCTACTGGCTGAGACCCCGCAAACACGCAAACACACACACACACACACACACACACACACACACACACACACACACACACAAATGCATTGGTGTTTTGTATACATCTGGTGTGTACTATACAGGGCGGACTTCCATAGTGTGTTCAGCTATAGATAAGATCGTATTATGTGCCGGGGGGGGGGGGGCAAATCTTGACCACAATACTAAGGCCCCATTACAGGATAAAATAACTGGGTTTGTTGTTTTGAGTATCTCCGCTGTTGTGTACTAATTCCATTGCAAAAGAATTAGTCACGAGTCTCACGACTCTTTTCAGCTCTTTAAAAAAAATCGTATGAGGTGGTATTTCTGGGCTACTGTATCCTATATAGGGCCCCGTACAGGATAAGCTGATTTGCTTTGGTGTTTGGGATATCTCTGTTCAGTAGGCAATAATATTTCCATTGCAAAAGAATTTGTCAAGACCATTTTCAGCTGATTAACAGTATATAGGTGGGGCTATTTGGGGCTACACTCTGGGGCCCCGTACAGAATGAAATAACTGGCTTTGGTGTTTTGGATATCTCTGGTGGGTACTACTTCCTGTGCAAAAGAAATTAGCCGTGACCCTTTTCAGCTGAATACAATCAATGTGTGTGTGTGTGTGTGTGTGTGTGTGTGTGTGTGTAGGGGGGGGGGGGTACTTTGGGTCTATTGTCTGGGGCCCCGTACAGGATAAACGAGCTGGCATTGGTGTTTTGGATATCGCTGATGGGTGTACTACTTCCATTGCAAAAGAAATTAGCCGTGACCCTTTTCAGCTGAATAAAATCAATGTGTGTGTGTGGGGGGGGGGGGGCACTTTGGGGCCCCGTACAGGATAAAATAGCTGGCATTGGTGTTTTGGGATATCTCTGATGGGTACTATTTCCATTGCGAAAGAAATTTGCCGTGACCCTTTTCAGCTGAATAAAATCAATGTGTGTGTGAGTGGGGGGGGGGGGGGGCACTTTGGGGCTACTGTCTGGGGCCCCGTACAGGATAAAATAGCCTGCATTGGTGTTTTGGATATCTCTGATGGGTACTTTTTCCATTGCAAAAGAAATTAGCCGTGACTCTTTTCAGCTGAATAACACGTATGGGTGGGGCCCTTTGGGGCTACTGTCTGGGGCCCCGTTAGGCCTACAGGATAAAATAGCTGGCTTTGCTGTTTTCATGACAGGTACACCCAAAGGAACAATATCCACCAACTTTTGTCCGTGACCCCCTTCGGCTGAATAAATGCATTTTTTGGGGCCCCTTTTTGTGGCCCCTAGGCTTATGGTACAGGATGTGTCTTGCCAGCAATTCATCTTATTGACCCTTGGCCACATAATATGGTGAGACCATCAAAAGGTGTGACCCTTTTCAGCTGAATAAATCTTCTGGGGCCCCCGGTCTATATTGTTCACCACGTATACCAATCCTCTTGGAAATCTTCTTCGTGCTGAAAATGTGAAGTATCATATAACGTATGCAGATGACGTGCAAGTCTATTTTGAGTTTGACCCCAGTGACCCTTCCAGTGTTGAACTCACTTTGAATGCACTGTCCAGATGTGTGGGTAAAGTGCAGGAATGGATGACTGTGAACAAGCTGAAATTCAGTGAAGATAAAACAGAGTTTTTTGTTCTTGCCTCCCAACGCCATCTTAAGCTTGTACAGGACATCAAACTTGCTCTCGGTACAACTCTCATCTCTCCCTCTGATCATGTGCGCAATCTTGGAGTTATCTTTTCCTCTGATGCAAAGATGAGCACGCATGTTTCACAGATCTATAAGTTAGCTAACTACTACATCAGAAATCTGTGGAGGATCAGAAAATTTATTGATGCTTCTACTTGTCACGCAGCAGTCCGTGCATTGGTCTTATCGCGACTCGACTACTGTAATGCGCTTCTTGGCGGAATCAGTCAGGCTGATGTGGATCGCTTACAGAGAGTTCAGAATGCTGCCTCTAGACTAGTGTACCATGTTCGTTCACGTTCTCATGCCACTCCTACGGAAGCTTATAAGTGCCAACCAGATTACGAGATAAGAAGACGAGAAGACAAGTAAAATACCGAGAAGCCGAGTTATTGGAACTCGGCAAGTCGACTTGTTTGGGTCAAGAAGACACGAAGCCGAGTTATTGAAACTCGGCACATTGATTTGTTTGGGACAAGATTTCAAGATGACAAGTTTTTTGGGACAAGAGGCCGAGTTGAAAATCGGCAAGTCGACTTTGTTTGGTACATAAAGACAAGATAACGAGTTGTTGAAACTCGGAAATTGACTTTTGGGGGATAAGAAGACAAGATGATGAGCTGTTGACATGTCGACATGTTTAGGACAAGAAATCAAGAAATCAAGATGACAAGTTGTTTGGACAAGGGGACAAGAAGCCGCGTGTTGTTGAAACTCGGCAAGTCAATTATACAGATTTCTTTGTGACACTTGCAACCTCATTGCGTCGTGGATTTGCTTTCTGAGTTTCTCTTCCACACAACAGCAATCTCTGGGAAACTTAATATCTTTCCTGATTTTTAAGCTATTTGCCATATTCCACAAATTGGTATCATGGCAAAGAATAAAGCTGGAATACGTATTTGACAGACGAAAGGCAGCAACTTGCTCTTTAAAGCATCTGAAACTATCTGAAATTATATTAAACTATGAATAAATTGCGACAGTAAATAATGCGTACCTATACGACTTTCTCTACAAGCCTCTTCATTTGAGATTTTGAGATTTTTTTGGGAAAAAAAAATGAAAATAAATTATGCAATTAATTGGGATTAAAACCAAAATCAAAGACCTGCACTACTTGCTGAATTCTGAACAGCTCGTCATCTTGTCTTCTTGACCCAAACAGGTCGACTTGCCGAGTTTCAATAACTCGGCTTCTTGTCCTCTTGACTTCTTGTCCCAACAACTTGTAATCTTGACTTCTTGTCCTTAACAAGTCGACTTGCCGTGTTCCAACAACTCATCATCTAAACTTCTTGTCCCAAACAAGTCAACTTTGCGAGTTTCAACAAAAGATAATCTTGTCTTCTTGTCATAAACTAGTCGACTTTCTGAGTTCTTACAGCTCTTCATCTTGTCTTCTTGTTCTAAACTCGACTTGCCGAGTTTCCACAACTGGTCATCTTGACTTCTTGCCCCAAACAAGCCGACTTTCCGAGTTTCAACAACTCGTCATCTTGTCTTTTTGTCCCAAACAAGTCGACTTGCCGAGTTCCAACAGTTTACTCGGCTACTTGTCTTCTTGACCCAAACAAATCGACTTGCCGAGTTCCAACAACCCGTCATCTTGTATTTTTGTCCAAAGCAACTCGACTTGCTGAGTTCCAACAGCTCATCATCTTGTCTTCTCGTCCCAAACAAATCGACTCAACAACTCGGCTTCTTGTCTTCTTGACCCAAACAAGTCGACTTTCCGAGTTCCAATAACTCGGCTTCTTGGTATTTAACTTGTCTTCTCGTCTTCTTATCGCGTCATCTGGTTGGCACTTATAAGCTTCCGTACACTCCCCTTATACGTCAACTCCACTGGCTGCCAGTCAAAGCAAGAATATCCTTCAAGCTTCTCCTACTGGTCTACAAAGTAGTCAACAATAGAGCTCCAGCGTACATGGGGGGGGGGGGGGAGTGTCTGGTACGACACTCTCACTCTAGGCGCATTCGTCTTTCATCATCCGTTACCTTTACTCAACCACACACGAAAAAACTAGCTGGCGATGCAGCTTTCTCTTCTTCTGCTCCTAGGCTGTGGAATAAGCTCCATCCTCTTCTCAAATCATCACCAACACTTGATCATTTCAAACAAAACTTGAAGACTTATTTATTTTGATGTCCCTATATAGGTATGTGCACTGGACTTGTACTGTCACTGCCTGGTATTTTGTATATATTTTATCTCCTATGGCGACCAGGGATGACATAATACCGCTTTGTATCCAGTGGAAAGGCGCTCTATGAATGTCTACTATTATAACAATACATCCTTTTAGTGATTTTTCTTTTCTGAATTGAACCAGTGAAAGAATCATGATGCAATGACATCATCACTTCATCAAATTTTCATCTGTGAGGTTGTTGGTATCCTTTCCTTAAAAGCATAGAATATTTTGAATTTAAATAGCTACAAAATGTTTGCTTTAATGAAACTTTCACCATTCTGTATGTGTGATATTCCTTGTTGACTCTAATAGATCTACAATGAAATCAAACAATGGTATAAATTTATAAACAGGGGACATAAAATAAAGTCGTGGAATCATGATTACCCATGTTGCTGATTATGTAATCTCCTAGAACAAATCATTAATTCTTCACAAAACAGTTGTTTTCCCAAATTTATCGATATGCTAAAATGTAAATATTTTTGTGCATCACGCTTTAAGCTCTAACTCACTAAATAAAGCTTCAAATGGGCTAATTTTTTAATCTGAATATTCTTTGCAGAATTATTATAAGGCATATACATGAAACTATGAATTTTAAAAGTATCTTTCTTTTTATGTATTTCTGTCTTTCTACTTTTTTTAATTGTTAGTTTTATCTAGAATACTGTAAAACCTTTTTTGTGAACCAAGATTTGCCAAATTAAAATGCATATGAAAGTTCTTGTCTACTATATATGCATTCAATGTCAGTGGCAACATGCGAAAATTTCATGCAGCAAAAAGGGCCATCGGATCAAATTCACACAAATTTCATGCCACAAACATTACTTGCTTTACTGTAGTTGATAACCAACAGGGATGTTATCTGAGAAAAACCAGGCAAAAATATTCATCTGACAACACTTCTTGTCTAACCAATATATCATAGGCCTACCAACACAAACAAAAGTAATTGGAAACTGCCATAGACTGGCGATGACATTGGTCATGAAAATGTGCTATATCTTGGCAATCGTACCCCCAATTTTTGTAAATAGTCTCAAACTGTGCACAATGTGTCAAATAAAAAAGCTATGAAATACCAGCAAAAAGAAAAAAAAATATTATTATTATTATACTATCATTATCATGAACAAGGAAAAGTAGAAATTACGCGGTGCGTAATATATGTCCCCGCCGGAAGTAGCATTTTGTAGGAAATGTACGATACAGGTCAAAATCAAGGTCAAAGGTCAAAGAAGTCAAAGGTCAAAATTCTGTGTAGAAGTTCTGAAGCCCTCACCTAGTGCCATCACATAAAGCAAACGGAATTGAAATCGGGTTAGAAATGGCGAAGGAGTAGCATTTTGTAGCAAAATGTACAATACAGGTCAAAAATCAAGGTCAAAGGTCAAAGAAGTCAAAGGTCAAAATTCTGTGTAGAAGTTTTGAAGCCCTCACATAGTGCCATCACATAAAGCAAACGGAATCAAAATCGGGTTAGAAATGGCGAAGGAGTAGCATTTTGAAGCAAAATGTACAATACAGGTCAATGGTCAAGGTCAAAGTTCAAAGAAGTCAAAGGTCAAGATTCTGTGTAGAAGTTTTGAAGCCCTCACCTAGTGCCATCAGATAAAGTAAACGGAATCGAAATTGGGTTAGAAATGGCGAAGGAGTACCATTTTGTAGCAAAAATGTACAATATAGGTCAAAAATCAAGGTCAAAGGTCAAAGAAGTCAAAGGTCAAGATTCTGTGAAGAAGTTTTGAAGCCCTCACCTAGTGCCATCACATAAAGCAAACGGAATCGAAATCGGGTTAGAAATGGCGAAGGAGTAGCATTTTGTAGCAAAATGTACAATACAGGTCAAAAATCAAGGTCAAAGGTCAAAGAAGTCAAAGGTCAAGATTCTGTGAAGAAGTTTTGAAGCCCTCACCTAGTGCCATCACATAAAGCAAACGGAATCGAAATCGGGTTAGAAATGGCGAAGGAGTAGCATTTTGAATCAAAATGTACAATATAGGTCAATGGTCAAGGTCAAAGGTCACAACTGAAATTCTGTGTAGAAGTTTCAAAGCTCCCATGTAGTGCTATCATATAAAGCAAACAGAATCAAAATCGCCTCATAAATGACAGAGAAGTAGCAAATTGAACATTTTGATCACACACGGACGCACACACAGATGGACGGACGGACACACGAACACACACACGTATGGAGCCCCTTTCAT
The DNA here is from genome assembly GCF_964275005.1 of Diadema setosum. Classification (NCBI taxonomy): domain Eukaryota; kingdom Metazoa; phylum Echinodermata; class Echinoidea; order Diadematoida; family Diadematidae; genus Diadema; species Diadema setosum. The sequence goes on from NC_092706.1 coordinate 16,451,180, forward strand.
AGTCCCCTGCTCGAACTCGTTCGGCGGGGACAAAAATGTTGGTTAAATAGGGTTATACCGAGCAGTTTGGGCTTCCTCGACACGAATAATTTGGAGCAATATTATACTGTATGACCGCTCAGTCTTTTGGTAATTTCATACATATTTCTTCTTGGTTCAAATTCTTTCCTTTTTTTTCTTTCAGGGTATTCTTTCTCAGGAAGCAAGGTTCACAGAGAGAACATATGGACTGGGAAATCATGGATTATTCTTGTATAGAGTCGACAGTTAACTCCTACCCGGAAAAATGACAGGCAAATGACTCATTACAAGAAGAAAAAGGATGAGTTGGAACACCATGTACCCTTCATCTGTAGAGCTATGCTTACTACAGTGTAATTTCAGTCATGGTTTCAGTGGATAGTGGAATACACCCCTTAACTCAGAATATGACTCATTCGCCTTGCACAGACTTAATATGGCCTGATTCCTTTGCTTCCCCCCTCCACCCCAATGTCATTTAACTTCATATGAAAACCTACTTCAGTAACTGTTTTGTTAATGTTTTCATTGTGTATAGGGGATTAATGCCTCAAGTATAACATGCCTTTTAAGCTTTTGGGCAAGAGAACCTCCATCAACACATATTTATTTCTTTGTAATGGAGTTAGCCACTTCTTTAACTAGTGATGACACAAATGTGAATGCTGCTAGTTATTTTGTCCTTAAAGGACAAGTTCACCTTCATTAACATAAGGATTGAGAGAATGTAGCAATATTAGTAGAACACATCATTGAAAGTTTGAGAAAAATCGGACAATTCGTTCAAAAGTTATGAATTTTTGAAGTTTTTGTGCAGTCACCGCTGGATGAAAAGACTACTGCAGTGTATGATGTCACATGCGTACAACAATATAAGGAAAATTAAAGAGAATTTCACAAAATTTCATCTTTTGAAAAAAGTACACATTCCCTTGACTCATTACTGACATATGTTATGGGTAATATTATTCCAATTGCCTTTAGAAAGAGGCAAGTCAAGTGCCTTTTTATTATGCGAAAAAAGTGAAAATATGTTGAATTTTCTTTACATTTTCTTTATACTGTTGTACTCATATGACATCATGAGCCTTAGTAGTCTCCTCATCCAGCGGTTCCAACTCAAAAATTTTAAAAATTCGTAACTTTTGCATCGATTGTCCAATTTTCCTCAAACTTTCACTGATGTGTTCTATTAATATTGCTGCATTCTCTCAATCCTTATGTTAATGAAGGTGGACTTGTCCTTTAATGTAATACTTGTTTCATCTATGATAAAGAAACATTACATGATCTGACTAATATCATTACCCCCCCCAAAAAAAAAAAACAAAAAAAAAAACCTACAAGAACAAAGAAAGGAAAATGAAAAGAAGAATTAAATGCACTATGTGAAATCAAATGGATAATACATATTACTTTACTATAAAACAATCAGAATACAGCATTTCAAATGTTTGTTTGGTGTGTGCGCAAGACTTCATGGTCATCATCATCACACCAGTTTTTTTCCGGGTCTGTCCCCAATCAGGGGTGGCCAAAATAACCTGACTGCTCCAACACCTTCTCACCATCTCTCCTGATTTGGGGCATCCTTTCTTAAGCCAACTCTCCAAGAATAAATTCCCCCTCCACCCGTTTCTTCCACATTTTCTTTGGTCATCCTCACTTTCATGGCTCATTCACTTGAAATCCAAGTACTTTCCTCAGGATATCATCCCCATACTTCCTTAACTGATGCCCATGCAGGTCTGCCAACATTCCAACATCCAAAGCAGAGAGATCTGTGTGTTACATGCATTTCAATAGACAAAAATAATTCCCAAATCAGGGAGATTTTAATTGTCTTATTCAGACATGAACAGATTTGGACATTTTCAGGGAGACTCCCGCAGAATCAGGGAGACTTGGCAGCTCTGCCCATGCCATTGTAAGGACATTTACCCTTGCCAGCTGTTCCACCGCGTCTTTCAACCTACAGCTGTACGCACCTCCCATCATATCCTCAGTCTTCTTTTTATCCTTTAGTTTCACACCACACATTGCTCTCAGCATAGCTGTCTGTCCTCAAAATTGCTATTCTGCTTTCCCCTCAAACACCATTTGTCTCACTCCCATACATCATTGCAGACCTCACAGAACTCTGATAAACCCTTCCTTTCATATTCAAGAACTTTTTCCCCATATTATAACTTTACATTCCCTGAACTTCGCTCATCCAAGCCTTGCTCTTGCTGTCACAGCTGCTTCACACCCCCATTTGCTTTCACCCTATCCCCCAAATATAGCCAGCCCCACTCACTGTTTCCACGTCATCACACAATGTGTCCATTGGATCCGCAATCTCTCTCTTCTCGCATCTTCCACAAACAAAATCTCTCGCCAGTCTTGGGGTCACATTCTTCATTTTCATATATCTGCTATGAATCCTTTTCCCACATTTAGTACACAACATTGAATTTGCCATAACTCTCTTCCCGCATACACCACATGGATCTACACTTGTACTTTACTGGCCAACTAATTCTCCTGCCAGTCCACTCAACCATCACTTTTGTCTTCTTGAGATTTACCTTCAGTCCTTAGTGGTCAAATGCCACCTTCCACTTTAAACACATCTTCCTCAATCCCTCCACTGTCTCATCAGAACCGTATCATCCGCATACCGCACCTCCAGTAGTAATCCCTCTCTTGCACTCTCTGTATTAATAAAACAAATCTGCAAAAAGCTGTACATATCTAAGTCCACATTCCTTCCCAACAGAGGTCATCTGAAATGCTCACAAACTACATGTATTACAGTACATGTAGGCCACTGTTTACCTACACAAACAAGAATAAATTCAAAGTTCAAAATTTTGAAGATGGGACGAGGCAAAAGTGTTTTTCAATATGTTGTATCAAGTATATGCCATTACATAATTGCTGTGGTACTGTACTTAACCGTTGTTAAAGATAATTGTTGTCATGTTGCTGCCGCATAGGCCTAAAGAGTGTTCAATGAGGGGTTTCTGCACGTCGCTGCAACATGCTCGAATTCTTGTGCAACATCCCCCAAAAGCCAGCAACATGCTATGCAACATCCTCGAGAATTGGCAACGTGCTGAAATAGTACGTATTTAAACAAGTAGAAACACATGCAAAACTTTAGAAAAATCAAACTACTTAGAAAATTTGTGTGAAAACATAAGTGAGAACGTTAAATGTATATAAGCAGCACGAGAAATAAGTTGCAAAATATTGCACGCTACATGCTCATGATTTGTGCTCCATGCACATACAATTTCTGCAATATATGTATCCTCACATTCAGAGCTTGCACGCATGCTCAAATTTCAAGTTGGGGGCCACCCTGGTTTAATATGCCCTATATTCACATGGTTTAAGTCGGGCAAGATGCTTTGCATATTGAAATACAGTGTGGATCAGTAATAACATTCTATGTAGCAATCATTTAAGGATATCATCAATTTTTTTTTTCTTAATGTCACATACAGAAATGATTCTATTTGGTTTGTAGTTAGTAGTGCTTTGTGCATTCATTTTACAAGTTAAACAAACATTGCTGGAAATATATATACACTGAACAATACATCGTATTTGTGTTCACAGTATGATTTCAAAGTGAATGTTTGCTGAGCAAGTTCAATTTTAAACACCACACAATGCCCACTTTTCACAAAATTTACTGTACTTGTTTCTAAAACAGCTTGAGACGTCTCTATTCCCTTTTTTTTTCCCCCTTTATCTGTTTACAAAGACATGTGGATGTTCAACATCTATAGAATTATACATCTGTACTTACTTTGTTATTTCATTTCAGCACCTGGTTGATTCGGTGGGCCTGCATTTGCTATTGAGGCACTTCTTACCTCCGCCAAGGGAGGAGGTTAAGTGATCATTGGCGTTGATGTGTCTGTTTGCAAAATAACTCAAAAAGTTGTGTACGGATTAAAACGAAACTTGCATGAAAAGTCGATATTGACACAAGGAACTCCTCATTCGATTTTTGTAGTGATCCAGGAATTTTTTAATGGATTTTTGAAGGATTTTTCATCTTATGGCATGTGAGGTCAACGAACTTCTCTGAGGTTAACGGTTTACATACATGTACTAAAGCGCGTGCTCTGCTCGGGCAAGACGCTGTGCAATTAACAAAAGGCTTCTAGTTTGGGAATTATGATTGCATGCGCCAGGTGGAAATGAGTTGCTGGCTTGGAAGAGGTCTGTGCTCTCCGAGTGCTAGTTATTCATTTCTTTGACATGCAGACCAATTAGAATGATGATTTCCTCTTAGAAATTACTGCTAGCACTCTTACGCCCTGCAATGTGAACTGAGATTACAAATTACAATCACATCTAACATGAACCCTGATGGTCCTTACCTTCCCTTCTTCACTGGTGCACTGTACAGAACTATGATAGTGAAGAAACGAATATTTACCATTGAGAAATATAACACATCTCACAAAAGACAAGAGAGCACATTTATTTGTAAACATCTCACATGAAACCAATGTTTAATGTCACATCCAATGCATCAATGTTCAACAAATCATTGAAATAAGTAAAAAAAAAAACAACAACAACAACAACAATTGTACATGAACAAACCAGCATACAAGGTGTGAGAGGACTGTGGCATTAATGCAAGTATTCAAAATTTCTAAAATGATCAACCTCCACCTCGTGTTTCGGAGACTTTACAGCATTCATAAGAAATATACAAAAACAATGACTTACAATGTACTTACATATTTTGTTCTCACTTTTAAATCAGGAAATCATAAAATGTAAAAATCATTTGCACACTAAACTGCCATTCTCATGTTGCCTAGTTTTGAATGTCTTGAAAAACAGTTGCACACTTCAGGTCATTAATAGCATCCAATCGTGAAATATCAAGTGCATGCAATGAAGTCTTAAATCTAGGGGGGTGGGGGGGGGGGGGGCACAGGAACCAAGCATTGGAGGTTAAATTGTTGGCTACATGTGAATACATTTGTGTACTGCATTTCCTTTTGCTGAACTATACATAAAACAAAAAGTTTGCACAATTAGTACACACTGGCGAATCCACCTACATTAATGTTCAACTGAATAGGCTGGATTCAATAAGTTCTATGTCACATATAATATAAGCCTAAATTTCACAGCTAGCCTGTTGCAAGAAAAGTTAGACTTCACACAAATGATAAAACATTTAAGCTTTCATTGCAGAACATACTTTGTTCTGCAATCATAGTGCAAAATTGTACTCAAGTGCCAATTCTTTGGCCCAGAATCTTTGCACGGTCTACTTTGATCTCATAGCAATTTACCAGGGCCTGAATGCACAGGAAAAAGTTGTTTGTAGTGAAACATGTCAATTGAACCTGTACCTGTATTTTAATGAATTAGAATCCTACAAGCCTGGCTCACACTTTGATTTTGATGTGCAATATCAAATAAAAATGCATGATATACTATTAGGATGGACAGATATTTGCTCAGATACATGCTTGTACATATTCTAGATATCACTCTTGCGACACCCCTTCCCAAGTTTGGTACATATCTGACCAATTGTATTTAGGATGAAAATGTGAGAATTGGCCACAATTACCCCCCCCCCCCACACACACACACACACACAAACTTGAAACTATAGTCACAAATCTATCTACCCGTTTATACTCATAGCACTAACTCACAGTGTAGCTTATCACTTGTAACCCCCAGATCCACCATGAACACACTTGAAACTAACCGTACTGTCACCAATGCATTTTTTTTTTTTTTTTTTACTCATAATACTAATTTAGCTCTATCACTTGTGGTTCTAAAGATTTTTTTTCAAGTCTTTAATAGGCTCCATGCAGCCTCCCAAGGGGACTTGGTGCCAATTTGAACAAACTGAGATCCTATTCCCATTGGGATGCCACCTGCCAGGTTTGGTGAAAATCCATCCTGGGCTTTCAAGAAGTAGATAAATGTAAAAAGTTCATGCATGACGCACAACGGACACTGCACAATGAATAACCGAATAGCTCACTTGAGCCTACAGCTTACACGTAGGTGAGCTAGAAAGAAAATAAGTACAAGTGCATATTGAAGTCTCTGCACTTTTTGCCTTTTGAGGCATGATTTGGGGACCTTCCATTGAAATAAAAGAAACTTCATCATGAATGAGAATTATGGAGTACAAACAAAAACCCACATATGTACAACATTACAGCAATACTAAGGCACTAAGAAAAATGTACAAGTCCATTCAGCTTTCAAAAAAATAAAAAATAAAAATAAAGTAGTGGAAACGGCTTGTATAGGGTAGTCACTGTTGGAAGCCATTTCACATGAGTTGTGATGCAGCAAAGCAATACAATGTAGGCCTATACGTATCACATCACCCCATACTTGATGGTTGATGAGTCCGAGACCCCATTTACAGTGCGGGGCTAGGCCGAGCCGCGGCCAAACCGCGGCCGAGTCCCGCAATTTTGTCCGTTTACATTGCCAGGCTCAGCCGCGCTTTTAATTCAAACCTTTCAATATTTTGTTGTAGTGGCGCTCTGCTTGTAAACAAACGCAATTTCGTATAGTCTGATTTTCAGACCCATTGCCAACTGGATTCCGTGGCGACAAAGTCGCCATTCGGGCAAAGGCCTTTGCTGAAGGAAAAATCCTTTGTAGGACAAAACCACCTTAAACTATATTAGTTTTCGACGCTGAGGGGGTTAATATCCTGAATAGTGAAATAGTATGGGAAGAGGGTCTGGAAGCCAGACTAAAATTGGCCGCGCATTTGGCCCAGTTTGCGTTTACACTGAGAAAAGGCCGGGCTCGACCGCGGCTCGGCCCCGGCCGAGACCACCTCCAGAGCGTGGCCAAATGCGCAGCCAATTTTGGCCCCGCATTTGGCCTTTTGCGCGTTTACACTGAAATGAAGGCGGGGTCGGCAGCGGCCGAGCCGCAGCCCAGCCCCGCACTGTAAACAGGGTCTGAGTTATTGTAAACAATCTTACCCTTTCCTGGAGAAGGGACAAATTTACTATCAGTTATTGAAAACCGGATGGGCAGTAACAATGAACTTTCATTCTGAGTGGGGTTTTGTTGTTGATGTTGAAGTTCTGATTTGTTTTTGTTGATAGGCAATCTGCATGGGCTGCATGAATTAAGAGTAAAAGCTTTGGTTTCCAGCACTACATATGCATATAACTCCTTGGTGCTCTAATGACAAAGGAAAATTCAAATAAAACACTTGTCAATACTGCTCAAACCAACTAGTGTTATAATCAAAATTTCAACTGACACAGAAAAACACAAAACAACCAAACAGCCAGTATTGCAATGTTTAGGATAATATGGAGCTCTACATGATTTCATGATCCCAAGGAATGCCCTGTCAAAAAGTAATCAGGAATACAATAATAGCAACTATCCTAAGAAGGAAAAAAAAAAAAATCTTTCTCCTGAAATCCATTGCCAAAATATAACCTTCGTGATAGAACACATATTCTGTTTCTGGTTAAAGTAAAAAAAGGTCAAACAACATGTCGAGTGACTTATGGAGTTGCGTTCACACTCTGTACAACTGTTGCACTACAATGACACATCACTGAATACAATATTGCTCAAGAGTTATACTTATCACCTTTAACACATCTGCAATCTCTATCATACCATGGCCTACATTCAACAAAAACAAAGTAAAATAGCTTTCACTTGAAGATGCTCAATATGGTACCAGCACAACATAACAGGGATTCTTTACCGTCTCCATTTATTGCTGTTCTTACATTAAATATCTGTCAAGGTATTGTACGCAACCCAATATACTGTCATAATATCAAGCAGTTTGACGCCATGTTCAAAGTAGCTTTAATGGAGTCAAGTGACCTAGTGGGTCTCTAGCTCTCACCCAAGTATCACAAGTTCATGTTCCATGCACTCTCTCAGACTATATCATACTTGCCAACATTTCAAAATCAGAGGTCAGAATATTTCTTGAAGAAAAGGGAAAAGAAAACCTGTGCACAGCCCACATCATGGGTGCAAAGTCTGTTTGGCCGGGTTCCAGGGCAGGGTCCTGGAATTTTTTGGGTTTGAGATGCTCAGTGATGCAATCTGAGCTTATTTTAGAAGCCATTTTCCTAAAATTTAGAACCTATGCATGGGAAATTTTCATTACAAGCACCAATCTGGACATCTGGATAAAGACAGATAATTGTTCTAGTTAACATTTATGATACCAGTACACCACCAATTCACTGCCTGATGTTTGTCTTTTGGGCCATAGGAAAGAAAAATAGAATCACAACATTTGCAATGATCAAGAAAACCTTTGCCTCACTCTAGTACTTTGCCTGCCAGACACTTGGTTTTTGTGGAAATTTCCGCAAGCACAGGTGTCAAGTGTCCAGTACCTACTGTCATAATTTTTTTTTTTTTTTAATTGTTCATGATGAATATTTTGCTGTAACATTCAGGGATAACTATGTCGCTGGCATGTGGTTCTCCTTTTGCTGCAATGTGATTTTTTAATTTTGTTGTCCATCATTCAAACGAGCTGAAAGAAGAGGAGTGACAGGGAGAAGAGGAATTGAAAGAATTAAAAGAACTGTCTGCTCAACAGTCTGTCTTTTACACAAGCATTAGGTTATTATCATCACTACTGTTAATTAGGCCATTACAAATGTACCTCCACCAAGGGACGGTACCAAGGGACGGTTTTGTTATTGTCTAACTTGACCATGCATTTCCAAATAGCAGATCAAACTGTGAAAAAAGGTCCCCTATTTGGTTCTGGCCCTGAGGGGGCCACTCTGGGTCTGTCATAAAGAAAACTTTAGAGTACATTGTATACCCACTTCACTTATGTACATTTGTACCTTGTATAACTAAGAACATTTTTTATTTAATAGGAGATACACTGTACTTGCTGAAGACTCTCTAATTTGGGGTTTATCATCCAAGAGTGATATATAAGTGCCAAGTCTGGAGAAAATTTGACCACATGTTTTCATGCAGATGATGAAAATGGGAAAATTGGTGTCCAACTTGGTACCCCCATCTGCCATGAATGCATGATGGATGCTGGACGATGAATGGTAGATCAAAATATCTCACTTATGCCTGTGGATCAAGTGATCTAATAATAAAACTAGATGAACAAAACAGGAGTAATTTCATTTAAGTCAGATCAAAACTAAGAAATTTGTGAAGCTTTTCAATTGAACATGTTTTCATGAAACAGTTCAGTAATATCCACATAATATGCAAGTTATTTAACATGATGATGTCATAGCATCCAAATTGCATTTATTGACCTATGCAGAAATCTGCACAACATTTGCATATCAAGATCTGTCAAATAATTCAAATAAAAATGTGTACACATGTATCCTAATATTTTGCTGTGGTGCAGTAACAAAAAAACAAAAACAAAAACAAACAAATTATATTCATCATATTTGAGGAAAGGTTGTAAAAACAAACATTAACAAATATTTTATATTTTTGAGCACAAAATAATGGGAGAGCAGTGAGTTGACATCACCAGCAACTAGGTCAAGAGTGTGCCTACTGCCAATGGCAATAGCGAGAGTACTATGTACATTGTACAAGTTATAATTTCACGAGTCTAAATGTGAACTTAATTTCGGTGAGGCATCTACCATTCTCTTCATCTGATTTTACTCTTCTCAAGGAGTTGGGAGGGAGGAGAGGAAACTTGAGACTCGTGATACTCTAGGGCATGCAAGTATGATTATTGTTTATGTCTGACTCAGTGGAGCAATTCATTGAAGTGATAACTCTATCTCAGAAAATTGTCTAGCAACAGGCACAGCAAGTTATGCAATATTTGGCAATTTCCCAGTGTTTCAACCACATAACTGTAAACAATTGTCACTTGTGATGCCCTTCCACACCTTTTAATGTTCAATGCTCAAAGCTAATATTTTGGGAATTCCTAGCAAGAAACAAAATATATGTATGTATATCTACACCTAAAAAAAGTTGCAAAATTTATACCATACAACTTATTTTTAAGTTTATTTTACACAATTTCTAATTGTGATTTGCTAATATTCCAACAAAAGTTACATGTGTATTCTATTTTCATCAAAAGGATAGATACTTGATTTAGTCCACTGAATGTATCTCAGGGTGTTAGAGTTTTACATTTTTTCTTTCTTTCAATTCAGCAAAATTTCTCACATCCAGCAGTCTTGATATGCCAATCATAAAACATGTAAAGTTTCAGAACATGTTAAAGACTTGTAAAAATGAGCTGAAACTGCAAAGAATAAAGGTCTATGCCATGATTACTAAGTGCTGTTTTTTGTAACACTAGTTTTCCCATACCGGTACCTCCAAAACCAATCCATTCCATGCGATAAAATGAAGTCGGCAGTCTTATATGATCCACTGGATCACATTTTCTGTAGAAGAAACCCCATGGATGCATGATGTTGTGTTTATCTGGTCTCTGTCCCATCCTTTCAGATAAAACAGCAGGCCCTGTTTCTGAGATTTTTTTTCACTTTCTTCACAGCCACCAACATTGTCCAGTACTACTGGTGATCTACACATGTGAGTGTGACTCATTTAATTGCTGCGGAACATACTGCACTGAGGCAGATCGAAGTATCGGTATTAAAAAAAAAAAAAAAGAAAACACCTCCTTTTCATCTCCCTGCCTTTTTCACAAAGCTAACTTGGAACATGGTGTAGAATTGCACTTCTAGGTGGAACACTGGAGAAATGGGTATACACAGGTAGGATGTTTCGGACACATATTTAACAACAAAGACTTGGAAATTCTGTTACAAAACTGAATAATGCTCATTACTCTATCAAGACTCAAAAACCATATTTCCATGGTTTGGTATTATATTTCTATTTGTAATTTTCAGTAAGCAGTGTTGGAAATTCATATGGTATATCAAAACATCAAATGACAATTTCTTTTTCATTGACAGTCCTATTTCGGTCATATGAGACCCTGCACCACAAAGCAAACAAAAAGTCGCCAGACATGGATTTTTAGTTAAGGGGAGATTCTGAAAGAGCAGACTCTAAGCTTTAAAATGTTGTATAACTCAATTCAAATGGATTCTCCTAACCTATATAAATACTGGAAAGAAAGCACACACTCTGAAAAGTGTGAACTGAGAAAAGAGGCTCTGAAGTACAGGGTCTATTCAAGTGCTTAATCTTTACTAAACCATGCCACCTGTGCCATGAATGGGACAAAAACATGATGTTAATCACTGTAGCACTAACAATAAAGGGATGATTAAACTGAGTTGAAATTAAGCATGGTCTATTACCACATTCTAACCATGATAAATATCAACTTTCAGAGCAGTAGCATTATCCTTTCAAAAGCTTTTAGAGTTGAAAGTGAAGAGGGTGCAAAGGATTTTCAGGAAATGAAAGGGGCCTCTAAGAAAAACCTGATAATACTCTACCAAAAAAGGGGTTGTAGAAAAACTGCTTAAAACCCACTTTCCCATTCAATCTATGATCCCAAACTCAAGAATAATGTAGAAGAAGAATAGCTCTTTCAGAAAATATGGATAACTCAAAATTGACTCGGTTCAACTATTTCACCTTTCTTGAGTCCTCACATAAAATCAAGGGGTGCGACTTTTTGTTTGTTTTGTGATGCACGGTCACATATATATATATATATATACATATATATATATATATAATACAAAATGTACCCATATACAGTGTATGTTTCAGTCTTCTGTCTATTGCAAATCAATCAAAAGCATTTCAACTGCAAGATCCAGAACTTGATGGACTAATGCTCCAGTGCCAGAACAAGAAAGCCTTCTGTAAATGCAATTCCATATTAAAGAATAAATGAACAATCTACAAAGAATGAATATAAAGTATGATAGAGCGAATATCATCAACTGTATATCAACACTTGGCTCTCAAACTAATGACTGAAACATATGCTCCCAGTAACTATGCATATCATGTTCTTATTCAATGGATCAGTTGATATCCAAGTTATTATTCTTTTCAAGTTCCTACACTGTGCAATTTGTGGAAATGCTTCAACATTTACCAGTAATCACAGACAGTGCATGCCAGTATGAGAGCCTAGACAACACACACAGAACGCATACCTAGGAGAGGATTGACCAGTTTTTGTTGAGGAAAATTAGAGGTCCAGCTGTCTCAGGTTCAAGAAGTGCCCTTTTCATGTCCACACGGGACGTCCCTGCCTGAATGTCTGCCCAGGACTGTGCAATGGCTGGTACAGCCAGGTAGCAGCGTGCAATCTTAGCCAATTCTGGGAACTTGCTCTGGTTCATTCGCCACCAGTCCAATGGGCACATGTCTCGTGACAAGGGTGGATATGACAGGTAAGTTGCCACCTCTGCATCGGCACTCTCTGGCTTGCTGTTGAATTCATCTTCCCCAAACAGACAAAGGAATGGTGATACACTAGTCTGCTGCTGGTCAACAGTGGCCTCTGCGCTGTGATTTGTGTTTGCAGTCACCAGCTGCTTCAAGGCATCAATAACATCCAACTTATCCTCGTCTGCAATGAACTTGAGCTGCTTGAAGCGTGGATCCAGCAGAGCAGACAACATGGTCACCGAAGAAGGCATGATAGCATTAAGGTCCCATTTTTCACGGACCTCTTTGGCAATGACACTGAGGAACTCGCTAACCACTGAGCCATCATCCTCCCGACCTTCACAGTGTTGCAGCATGCTGTGTACGACTGGGAGGAGGCACGATACGGAGCCACTCTTAGTGTCACTGAGGACTGTCAAGGCAGCCTTGAGGATCTGGATGGACTGGACTAGTTGAGTGGCAGTCTCCCACTGCTCATCACTTATGTAGAGCAGCTGATTCTTTTCATCCCCTACTTTGACACTTTCTATGGCATCACGTAGAGCAACAGCCTGGTAAGTAAGAAGATGACAGAAGAAAGAATAGCATTGTGACAAATACCCTCATGAAACTTTCAACAAGAAAACTAGAAATTCTGCTATGGTGACCGGTATGCCTCCGTCATATGGCATGGTTCTCCCAACAGGTCTAGAGTATGTCTTGATAATGTGAGATGACAGTTTCACATAATTGGCAAAAAAAAAAAAAGAAGAAAGAAAGAACTGATAGAATGATAGAATTTCTGCACTTTAACCTGACCTTTGACCCTTGACCTTTGACCCCATTACTAAAAAATTTCCAAGAAAATCATTGTCGGGCAGTACATGCATACGAGCAAAGTTTCATAAAGATCATACCTTGACCATTTCGAAGGCATGAAGAAACTTGAATTATCACTCACTGTGATTTAATCCCCACCTAACACTGAAGAAGTTACAAATAGCTCAACTAGCAATTACTTCAAATTATGCTTTTTGTTGAAAAAAAAAAATATTGTTACCACGCCAATGTATTGTTCAACATTGAATAAATGTACATATTTTGCTCACTGATAGTCACATGCGTCATTTCTCAAGTCAAGTGCTCAAAACATAAGATAAATAAATCAGCAATTTCTCTGATTTTCAATTAAAAATGTTACTATGGCAACACAATGTTCGACAATATTAACAAAAAATGAAGTTTGCACAACTATATATCACATGTGCCAAATGTCAAGTCAAATGCTCAAAAGCTGGGAGTTAGCTGAATTCAGGGTATTATTGTATGATTTTCATTCAAAATATGCTGTTACCATGGCAACACATTTTTCAACAATAAGGAAAGATAAATTTTGCACATCTAATGATGAAGTGCACCCTCGGCAGCACAAGCGTACCTTCCTTAGCGCTCCTAATTTGCAATCTATTTTCACAATTTTTTGCCCATTTTCCAGTGTTGTGACTCAGTGGATTTTGTGTGTAGATGCCCTTATATGTCAAGGATTATGTGATATATGATTTTTTTTTCTTCTTTATGTTTGAACATTATTGTTTTGATATATGAACGCAATGTTTTAAGTAACAGTGATAATACATGTATATAAGGATTTATATGTTATAGTAATACTGTAAACGGGGATTTTGTTGTAATGATATTAAAATGTGTGGTTATGATAACGATAATTAGTTTTGGATATTGTTGGTGAATTAAATGAGGTTGAAGGAAAAAAAGTGAAAGTTGGATAATGTAAAGCTAAAAAACAAAAGGAGAGAGAAAATGAAGAATAAGAAGAACACAACAAGAAGAGAAAAAGGAAAACAGAGGAAAATGAGAAAGAAGTTGAATTTACAGGGTTTTTTAAAGTAATCGTGATTATTTATGGTAATGAGAATAGTGATGTTAGAAATTTTACATGTATAATATGTGATTGTTTTGTTTTAAATGTTAATATTGTGTGACGAATATGTTTGATTTTTTTTTTTCATTCTATGTATTTATAGAATCTTGTTCATATTTTACAGTAATCGTGCTTATCTCTGTAAAATGTCTGCAGTCCAGCCTGCGGGCTGCAATGGACATTATTCAATAAAATACCCTTTCAATTCAATTCAATCTAGGTCATATAGCAGTCACATGTGCCAAATTTCAAGACAAATGCTCAAAGACTCAGGGAGTTACATAGCTAAATCCACAGTATTTTTGTATGATTTTTCATTCAAAATAGGCACTGTTACTATGGCACTGCATTGTTCAACAATGACGAAAGATTAAAGGACAAGTTCACCTTCATAACATAAGGATTACGAGAATGCAGCAATATTAGTAGAACACATCAATGAAAGTTTGAGGAAAATTGGACAATCGATGCAAAAGTTAAGAATTTTTAAAACTTTTGTGTTGGAACCGCTGGATGAGGAGACTAAAAGGCTCGTGATGTCATATGAGTACCACAGTATAAAGAAAATGTAAAGAAAATTCAACATATTTTCACTTTTTTCGCATAATAAAAGAGCACTTGACTTGCCTCTTTCTAAAGGCAATGGGAATAACATATGTCAGTAACGAGTCAAGAGTTTAGTCAGGTTTAGTCAGAAAATAATTCTGTTATAACTATTGTTTACATTTTGTATACGATTTTACTAATTCAAATTTTTACAGTGATTGTTTCTATCCCTAACTCACATTTTAGAACTATTTTAAAGCACTAATGCTGGGTTTTTGTTTCAACTGCAAATGGTAAATTATGCCTTTAAAGGACAAGTCCACCTTCATAAACATAAGGATTGAGAGAATGCAGCAATATTAGTAGAACACATCAGTGAAAGTTTGAGGAAAATTGGACAATGGATGCAAAAGTTATGAATTTTTAAAATTTTTGTGTTGGAACCGCTGGATGAGGAGACTACTAAGGCTCGTGATGTCATATGAGTACAACAGTATAAAGAAAATGTAAAGAAATTCAACATATTTTCATTTTTTTCGCATAAAACAAGAGCATTTGACTTGCCTCTTTCTAAAGGCAATGGGAATAATATTACCCATAACATATGTCAGTAACGAGTCAAGGGAATGTGTACTTTTTTTCAAAAGATGAAATTTTGTGAAATTGTCTTTATATTTTCCTTATATTGTTGTACACATGTGACATCATACACTGCAGTATTCTTCTCATCCAGCGGTGAATGCACAAAAACTTCAAAAATTCATAACTTTTGAAAGGATTGTCCGATTCTCCTCAAACTTTCAATGATGTGTCCTACTAATATTGCTACATTCTCTCAATCCTTATGTTAATGAAGGTGAACTTGTCCTTTAAGTTTGCCAATCTGCGTACCATAGCGGTCACATGTGCCAAATTTCAAGCTAAATGCTAAAAGACTAAGAGAGTAAGCTGAATCCAAAATATTTTTGTATGCTTTTTAGTGGAAAGTGCTGTTACTACGTATAGTAATGCATTGTTTGAAACTGCAACAACAGTCTCTCTTAATCAAGTGGAAGCCTTGGATGTCCTAGATTAAGCTAGACTCTACTCAATAGGAATCAAAAGGCTCACCTTGATTAGCATGTCCCCTGTGGCCAGCCAAGACCCCTTCAAATTATCTTCCAGCTCCCCGGTGAGCTTGCATGCCTGCTTCACTTTTTCCAGCAGTTCTTTTGCATCCTCATTCTGCAGAAAGTAACACACCATCTTGGACACACCATCCACCACTTCCTTCACTCTAGCAATTTGTAGGCCACTCTGGACACACTGCTCTAATTTCTCTGCTGCGCAGCTCATGCTGTCACAAAGTAGAGTGCTTCCCACCTTCCCCACCTGAGCTCCCTTTAGCATCCCCTGGCGGTTGACGATAGCTGTGATGCTCTCCAGAGAAAGCTGGTACTGACTGAGGAGGCTGCGGATACACATACTGAGTTCGCTGCAGGAAGGCCGAGTGGAGACACGGTCTGTGCCAAGGACCCAGGACTCGCGTGTCCAGAGGCTGGTCAGGTAGTGAATAGTGACAGTCAGGTACGTGCCCCTGTCGCTGCCAGACCACACATCAAACATGAGACCGAAGTTTTTGGCATCCTTACTGAGGCATATCTTCAATTTTTCCTGAGAGAGAAACACATAATCTATGAGGACTCATTAATGCAGCCAACATGGTGTACACTGAATCAAAAATAAAAAAAAACAAGTATAAAAAGAGTAAAATAAATTATCATTCCAACTATATTTTGTACCATGCTGAATTTCACTCAACCTGGATACTTATAGTACTCCCCGCCCAATACCATAATTGTGGCTCTCACACTGCTACTCTCACATCAAGTGTGACTGATATATATAACACACACTGACACATCCTCAAGCATACAAATGTACACGTAGATGTAACACTTAGACCCCGTTCACAGTGAGAGGCTCGGCCGCGGCCGAGCCCTCCTTCATTTCAGTGTAAACGCGCAAAAGGCCAAATGCGAGGCCAAAATTGGCCGCACATTTGGCCACGCTCTTGCTGGAGGTGGTCTCGGCCGCGGCTGCGGCCGAGCCAGGCCTCTTCTTGGTGTAAACGCAAACTGGGCCAAATGCGCGGCCAATTTTAGTCTGGCTTCCAGACCCTCTGCCCGTACTATTTCGCTATTCACAATATTAACCCCCTCAACGTCGAAAACTAGTATCGTTTAAGGTGGTTTTGTCCTGCAAAGGATTTTTCCTTCGGCAAAGGCCTTTGCCCGAACAGAAACTTCGTTGCCACGGAATCCAGTTGGCAAAGGGTCTGAAAACCAGGCTATACCAAATTGCGTTTGTTTACAAGCAGAGCACCACTACGCCAAAATATTGAAAGGTTTGAATTAAAAGTGCGGCCGAGCCTGGCAGTGTGAACAGACAAAACTGCGGGGCTTGGCCCCGCAATTGAGGCTGGGCTCGGCCGCGGCTCGGCCCAGCCCCGCACTGTAACGGGGTCTTAGAAGCTGACACACATATTGTATATATACTCACAACCTACTGCACAGACACTGACACACATTAGTATCCAAGTACTTGTACATCCCAGTGTATCTGTACACTCTTATGCCTGTAAAGTTTCTGATTACTATTCTGTACTTAACTGATGCTGGTTTGTTGTTGTTGTTTGTTGTTGTTTTTTTTTGGGGGGGTGGTTTTTCTTTTTTTTCTTGAGTTGTTTTTGTTTTGTTTTTTCAGCCAAGAATTTATGTAGTACCCACAATATGTGCTGATGTTGATAAAATGGAGGAAATCTAAATCCTATAAAAAATGCAATATACATGTAGTTCTCATAATGTACTAAATGCATTCTTTTTTTCTTTTCTTTTCTTTTTTTTTTTTGGGGGGGGGGGTCATCTTGCAACAAGAATACACAACAGTAGGCCTATGCATCCAATCTTCAGTTACCTGGTATGATCTTTGAAATTTGATATTCAAGTATAGGGGAAAGTGGAGTGAACTGGGACACGGGAGAAGTGGGAAACCTCTCTTATCTCAAAAAGTCAAATTGAACTAATCAGCTTTCAAGTCTTATCACCTTTTAGACATTTGGCGTCAGAGTACAAGCACATGGCAACAGCTCTGCAACAACTTGACTGGATAGTTCAATTTTGAATTACACACACTAGCCACACTAGTAGGCCATATGAGTTCCGATAATTTCCATTAACAGACTTTGCAAAAATTAGCTCAATTGTGATATCAGCCGCATTTTGAATTTTTTGGGGTACTGTGGTAAGCTGGGACATCATCACTGTCCCACTTCTCCCTCTATTTAAAATTGATGATAAAAATATCACAGATTTTCACATTATTTTCTTCAAATTTCAGGCGCTTTAAATGTAACTTTCTCTGATGGGCCATCATGGATATCACATTTGCGATGAAATTCTTCGTGTGTAAATATTCACACACCCAAACTTAGATCTTGTGCACACACTTTGGGTATGATGAAGCTGCATTGTGTCCATAGACATCTATGAGTTTGTTGGTGATGCTGCAAAAATTAATAGGGGCCTACTGTGAAAGTGAAAATTTTCACCCAAGCGGTTTTTCGCACTTGGCAAGGCAACATTAGTTTTGCATTAAATTTTCATTCTGTGGATTTAAACCAGCACATATATTAACATGTCGTCCATTTATTTTCACTCTACATGTAGTATCTGTTAGCACGAAATGCGCGGATATTTCAACTGTTACAGTATCATGGAAAAAAGAAAGAGTGGGTGAGAAAGCAATAGATAGTTGCCGCTAATGACAGCAGTGCAGTTGATCTGAACTTGAGTGAGGGTTTAGTCACATATACACACCTACTGGAAGTGCCTTCCACAAATATCATGCACTGATGTCTTTCTTGATCTGAGTATTGAGTGTGAATAGACTGCTCAGAGACTGCACTGGAAAGATGACAAACTAGATTCTAGATAACAAGAGGTACCAGAGATGGTCCCATCACATGAAAGGTCCTGCTGCTACAGTATATGTGCATGTGTAGTGTAGGGTGAGGCACAACTTTTTTCCTTTTTGCTACCAGAAGTAAAAAAGCTATCCCACTGAACATTACTGTAGCACAGAGCACAATTTGACATCTGGGTATTTCTTCAAGCTAGAATTGAGAGTTAGAATTGGATCTCATGTGGTACAGTAGTAATAAATGTTGAATATGACACCATAATATATTACATCATGAATATGACATCGCAATATGCCTATCATGGTACATGTAACCCATGTGCATGCAATATGCAGCATTATCACTGACTATACTCTCAGTCTTATGTATCCTGCACGAGGTGTTTCTCTTTTACAATATAAAGGCACTATCACATTACCTGGGCCTCTTCGTACTTTCCCATCAGCATGGTTTGCACGAGGGATCTTGATGGTGACAAATAACCAGGCTCCAGGACCTGCAGGAAGCGCACAAACCCCTCATCCTCCAACATGCTGACAGGAAACAAACTCCTTGCCAACAACATCACCACCTGTCCAGTGATGAACTGGGCCCTCTCTGGCCCACAGATGGTGGGCTTCACCATGGATGGGCTTGCAAGACCCCGTGAGGAGCGAGATGCTGTGTGGGGTGATGAACTTCCGATGCTCAGTCTGAAGTTGCTGCTGGGGGATTTTACCTTCCTCTTTCCAGTCTTCCATTCTCCACCTTCTTTGTACACTCTGGCTGATGGCCCTACAACCTGCATTTAATACATATCGGCATATACAAAAAGCCAATTATGACAAACTTTTCAAATTGGAGTCATGGAAAACATACTGTAATGCCAGAAATTTTCACATGCACAAAATATCCACAAATTTTGTGTGGAACCAAGATTCATGAAACTCCTTGCATGTCTACACTATGCATTGAATCCCAATTGCAATTCACGAAAATTTCATGCCACGAAATGGTTCTAATCTTAATGCAGTGAATATTTCTGGTTTTGCAGTATTATGATGGTACAAGTAGGGCTCTAATCATGGGCAAACACAATCAGGGGTGGGAGCATCCATCTACCCCTCTTTAAAAAAAAAAACTAGCAATGTCGCTATGGCGACTGGTATGCCTCCGCCATAATGCATGATTCTCCTAATAGGTTTATAGTACATGTGGACAATGTGTGATTACATTTTCACAAAATTTGCATTTAAATATTAAAATGACATGTTTGTCACAAATGTGTTGAATATTCACCTTCCTTGACATAGATTTACTGTAAAACATGATATATTCGCGGCATGAATTTTTCGCGAATTGGCGGCGACGGCCTTTTTTGCGACATGAAATTTCACGAACTGCCACCATGCTTGGCATTCAATGCATACAGTGTAGACAAGAACTTTCGCGTGCATTTTAATTTCGCGAATCTTGGCGCTCGCGAAATTCACGGAATTAAAATGCACGCGAACATTCCTTGTTTTACAGTAATTGGATGAATAGGAGAGCATGTATTTGGGAATTTAAGGACTTTAACTTGACTTTGACCCTTTCATAAGTTTATGCATTGAGTAATTTTCAAGGTATGGAGAAAAAGTGCAATTTCTTAATTGAATAGTAAATTTTCATCTGGCCTTTGACCCTAAAATTCATAAGAGAATCACTGTCAGGCAGAAAATGCATATGTACTAAGTTTCAAGATAACTTATTCCACTTCCAAGATATAGAGGAAAGAGTAAGTTCAGCACTTTCACTTGATCCTTGACCTTTTGACCCTTTGACCTTTTTGGCAAAAAAAAAAAAAAAAGAAGAAAAAAACAACTTTCCAGAGAATCTCTATTCGGTTATGGTGACAAGCACAATCATGGTATGCAATCATGATTTTCTCACTTTAAAAAATTGTAACTTCTAAAAGAATGCACCAACTGACTTCAAAATTCACATGCAGCATGCTGAGATATCAATAATCACATGTAGTAATACAATAGCTAATTTCTTCTCATTTACTGTTAATTATTAAAGATTTAATTACCAAAAAGTCCCCCAAAACCTATGTAATGCATCAAAAAAAGCATTTTACAATTTTTGTAAGATCAAGATTTGAGGTCTGATTTTTAAGTCTACCCCTATGTGTTTGGTATCAAATTAATGGATTTTTTTCCTGGCATTGCTTGCATGCAATAAAAAACAGTGGTCCTTTCTGCTGGAGAAAGTTACGAGGTCTGAAGTCCCGTCATGATAGAAGTGTAATGCTGGCTTATTTTTGTGACATGATCTTTTAACCCATGCTGTACAGCTATACATGGAGAAACAGCTCATTTTTCTGCTGAAGATACACTATAATATGGTGTGCTGTTTGCCAATAAATGTTCAGCCAGTTTTGAGTTTTGAGCCATTTTCAAATGCTGAGGAAAATAAGTGCAGCCATTTTTTTAGTATTTTCAGCGAGGTATATCCTAATTTGACTACTTAAAAGAATCCTTTCCCCTTATTGAATATCCTTAGTTTTTTTAGCCATAAATTGTACATAAATGTGTGAAAAGTTTAGCAAATTTGAGCAATAAGAACTTATTTTTTGATATTTTTACAAATTGCTGAGGAAAAATACAACTGTAAGACTGATCCATGCCCATGTTCTACTGCATGAAGGTCACATGATAAGTGTTCAGTGTTCTTATTTCAATGCTTTTTCAATTTTTAAAGATATTATAAGCAAAAACATAGTATCTTGGCTTAATATGTCATTGTTTGAGTGTCACAGCTTGGATATCAAGTCAAGTCATCATAAATCTCATATTCATTGTTCTAACTGTGTTTACAAATATGAGAATGGATCCAAACACTATGCGCACATTCAAGGTCAAACTGTACAGATAATTTTTTGATGAAAAATATCATATCTTCCAAAGTACCAGCCCTAATTTCATAAAACTTTGTAATAATGGCCAATATATGTCTGTTACCTATTCCTGAAAGTTTCACCTCTTCACTCTTTGGCAAAAGTGAAATATTATAAATATATAAAAGTGGTTTTATTTGAATTCAAAGTAATGCCTACAAAATTGATCATCCATTTTGAGTAGTGAAAATATGACATTAATTCATATTTTGTGAAATGTTTGTTTGTTTGTTTGTTTTTATTTCTGCATTCAATCAAATACAATTTGAATACAAATTTCAAAAAGTACAAAGACAAAGAATAGCAAGTGCAGTGAAATAAATCGATAACAGTACACAAATAGATACACATAGGTGATTGCATTGAGCAATGTACAGATACACATAAACATAAAATAAAATATACAGTATTTTTCAGTAAACAACAGAGATCATTGAATGCAGGAGACCACCATCGTAAGCGATTAAGCTAGAAATGGATGGAGGCCTCATAAAATGACTATCCAACGACACAACTCTCTTGGAGGAAAGTGATCAGGTGGGTGCAGTGCAGTTGCAGGTGTGAGTGCAAGATGCAGTTGAAGGAAGAAAATAGAGATTGACAAAAAAATGACAATCATTTATCATAAATATTTATCTTGATTGGTTTGAAAAATATGATTGTATCAAATATTGTTTCAGTGAAGCTTTCAAAGAATAAATACTTGAACAGGACTTTATATTGTCCGGGAGATTATTCCAAATGTCTGGACCCGAATTACTTATAGATTTATGTGTCACTAATAATTTGGGATTCAAAAGATGGAAATTTCTACATATACGAGTATTAAACCTAAGTATTAAACCTAAACATGTTATTAAACGATGATGGAAGTTGATCATGTATATATTTTAACATAATTACTGCTACTTGAATAATATTCAAATCAAAAACCTTCAATGTTTTAAGTTCATGAAATGAAGAATCAGTATGAGCCTGAAAATGTGATCCTGTACAAATACGTATAACTTTCTTTTGTAATTTAAAAATAGAATTTATTTTGGTAGAGCCACAAGTTCCCCATACAACATTGCAATAACTTATATATGGGAGAATTAACGAATTATATAATAAAAATAAAGTTGAACGAGGAAGAAAGAACTTCAGCTAGGAAATAATCCCTATATTTTTAGAAATACACGTTGTAACATGATGCAAATGCTCATTCCAAGTCAAACTTATCATCTATTGTATATATACTCCCAGAAATTTTGAATTTGTTTTCTTTTCTAATGGGATATCATCAATGTTAATATGTATCAGCGTATCTACATTATGAGAATAAAGTTTGAAATAAATGAAATGAGTCTTTTTTATATTCAAAGAAAGTTTATTAGACTTAAACCAATTTGATACTTTACTAATTTCAATATTTAAAGTATCATTTAAAATCTTAAGATCTTTATGAGAATAAAATATGTTGGTATCATCAGCAAATAAAACAAAAGAGAGAAGAGAGGATGTATTAATGATATCATTGACATAAAGAGGGAATAATAGTAGGCCCAGAATTGAGCCTTGAGGAACACCACATTTGATTATAAGGGGATCAGATTCACAACCATTAAAAGTAACAAATTGTCTTCTATTAGTTAGATAATCTTAGTTAGATAATCTTTAAACCATATGTCATGGCTAAGTGCTGGTGGTGAATGAAAGGGATATTTATCAGGAAGATCTAAGAACAATTTCTGATGAACAAAAACATTCTCCTTTTTTTTAATGAATTTTTCCTAAATATTAGTCATTTCAATGTAATTCGACACCTATGATTAGAATGCTAATTTATACGCAGTTTAATGCAAAACTCTGACTCTTTCTTTCCATGAAATGAAAATTTGAACACTCAGCTACAACAAACAGCATAAAAAGCATTTTCACCAAGTTTTTTCATATTTCCCCTGTTACACAACTGCATGTACCCTGATTGTGCTATGACCTTATACATGCATACACCAAGTTTAAAAAAAAAAATAATCCTGCTAGCATTGCATATGAGGGGAAATAGTAAAATTTTGAAGTGTTACCCTTGACCTTTGACCCCAGACCTTTGACCCCATAAACCCAAAATTGCCTAGATAATCACTACCAGTCAGTGCATGCATATGTATACTATCTTCAATGAAGATACCTTGAACAATTTCCAAGATACGGAGAAAAAAAAGTAAAATATTAATATTTTTACTTGACCTTTTGACCTTTGACCTCATGACCCCAAACTTTTACCAGAGAATCTTAATTGGGTAATACATGTATACACTAGGTTTCAAGAAAATATCTTCAGGCATTGCATAGATATGGGGGAAATAGTGAAATTTTAAGCATTTGACCTTGACCTTTTGACCTTTGACCTTGATCATGTGCACCCAAAAGTTGATAGGCACAACTTCACCCCCTAATACACTCATACATGCCAAGTTTCATTAGGATACCTCAAAAGGTTTTTTAATTACGCTGTCCACAAAATTCAATTACGAACAGAAGGACAGACAGACGGACAACCCGAAAACATAATGCCCCAAAAATTAAACCGATAAAAATCATAAATTTTCTTCATAGATGTACATGAACAGAAAGAAAGGCTTCTCTTCTTTCATTTGATGCACAACTCAATGCTCATAATTCATGCATGACTGAGAAAAATGGACAGTGGTGGTACCAAATTTTCATTTGCATGCACAAATGGTGACTGAGTGAAAATTGCAGACTTTTAACATTATGTTTTTAAAAAAAAAACTAAGTTTATATAAAAAAATATTCATATTTTTTTCTTTCAAATGAGACCTATGCATCAAATATGAGTATGCATCAAATATGAGTAACGCATGCTCAAGAAAAAGTTGCATGAAAAAAATGCTTCATTTCTTCCAATTCTACAGTCAGTCGAAAAGACCCGCACAATGCACAAAACGGCAGTGCTACAGTGAATGTGGTTCGGGGGGGGGGGGCGGCATTTACAGAGAACGCTGGGGTGGAAAGCCCTTTGTCGTCATTTATTTGGAATAAGTTATGAGACATAACCAATAATTGAAGAATAATATCAGGAGTATTCTCAGGCTGCATAGAGTCCAATGACTACGGAAAATCAATGTTACAACAATGGTATACAAATTTTGATAATTTTGTACTTCTAACTTATCTCAGTGCTTTCATTCCTTGCCAAGTTGCCCTCAAGTGTGTTTCATCCTTCATCACTTACAGGGTTTTGAAGATTTTGAAGAGGGAGGTGAAGCAAAAAGGGGTACATCACATATCACTGAACTTGCACTTGTAATAATTCAAAGGTACAAGTGCAGGGCAGAAAGTCATCCTTTTTTTTTATTTTTTCTTGGCTCAGGCTATAGGTAGCCTACTCCCTACCCCCCTCCCCCCCCCCCCCAAACATTCCACTAATGAACACCCATTGCTCTGTGGTTAACTGCATGGTAAGTCAAGCTCATGATCATGTGCTATTAATTTATGACCCTATTCACAACTGTCTATAACATTCCCTTTTTACCCCCCCCCCCCCCCCAGTTTGTGTAAATTCATTGAAGCATAAAAGCCATTGTTATCTGCCAAGTCGGGAAAGCTACGGCTTCTTATTAACCATCCATTTATCTCCGGCGACACTTTGGGGCAGAGGCATAAAAAACATTGAATATATTGAACAATTCAGCCTAAGTCTAAAGAGTAATGAACATAAATGAAAAATAATGCAACCTCTTTATATGGCTCAATTAATTTTCTGAATGAGTGAACATTTTGTCATTGGTGTCCAGTGTGGAAATGTTATGAGCAAATCAAATGTGCAGAATGACATCCTCTCCTTCCAATAAAAGGGAATACTGTAAAAGTGGAAATTTTCGCGGTGTTGAAATTTTTCGCACATTTCGCGCAACCCGAAACTAGCGCAAAAATAAAAGCACGCGAATATTTTTGCTTGCCATATGTTCCAGTAGTTGTCTTGATTCCGTGGAATTAAAAACATGAGAAACTCTTTTTACCCCGCCGAGCGCAAAAAATTAGTCACGCGAAAATATAAACTTTTACAGTATTTGATTCTTTTGTTAATATTCTGTGATATTTTGGTTACCAGTAGTAAAAGAGTTTTGAAAGGTTTTCACAATTCAGTTATTGGTCTAAAGGAATTTGCCAAAATAATGATGTGGCTTAACAGGACACTGAGCGTGACCATTGCAACGCATAGTAACTGATTGGAAGTTATGTAAAGTGCTGTAGGTCTGAAAATTCATAGGTTCACATTGTGAGATGTGTTGATCATGGTAACACAGTGTTTTTAAATTTCAAACAGAGTTCATATTTTGCCCTAAATGTAACACAAGGGGTACCCAGTATCTGAGCCATGCACATCTGCATACTAGTAATTGTGATATAATATCTAATGAAGTTTTGTCAAGCCAAAATATTATATAATTTAATTTCTTAGTGCCATCGTATGTTGAAAAATAAGCCTGAGATAGCACAAGAGAGCATCTAGAACCCTGCAGCTTCCAGGCCCTTATAAGCGGGCCCATGGCCCTGATGGGGCCCTGGACCCACTATTTGCCGCAAGGTACTTCGCACTCATGATGTGCGCTTGCGCACGTACTGGTAAGTTGAAGTCTCCAATGTGCCAGGGGTTTCAGGTGGGAGAATCTCCAGATCAGAAGGCTTGGGGTTGGAGTTTCTGGCAAACTTTGGATGGATGTGTGTTGTGTGTGTGTGTGTGTGTGTGTGTGTGTGAACTGCAGTGATTGAGGTGCATGGCGCAGAGTATGTTATACACAGTGCGAGTAAAGACAGTCCAGGGACTTATCCACTGCCTCCCAGAAGACGATGGCGGAAGGCTTCCACCAGGGATGGTGCAGTTACAGTGCCCAGTGGGAGTATGTTCCACGTTCTTAGTGTTCTGGGGATATTGAATTTTGAAAATTTATGTAAATTATTCATTCAGATTTTGGAAAAATAGACTTCACTTAGTTTTTCTACTTCTACCAAGTTCAAGTTAACCCCTCAAACTGGTTAGATCTAAATAATCTTTTAGTGAGATGTAAAATCGCATTAGACATCCTCCCTTTATGTGTCCAACGTTAGGGATTCTCTGTGTTCTACTCGAATTCCGGACACGCTTTTCACGATGGAATAATCGATGTCTTTCACATCTTGTCCATGCACCAGAATCACAATTCATATAAACAATTCACCATAGTTGGACCTACCACTCATCTACCACTTTTTGAATGAATACCTTGTATCTCAAAAAATATCCCTCATTTTCACCTTAATTTCATTCCACTCGAGGCAGAAAATACCGCAGATTCATATCCCGGGCTCAGATTGTTGATTCGTAACCGTACGCGTGGAGTTCTCAGCGACAAACACAAGTGGCATTTTTCACTGTACACCGGCGCAAGCTCATCATTTTAATCGACCGCCCGTTTTCCCATTGAAAAGCACGTAAATCCAGTGAATGGGCAAATATGTGTCAACAATAATTACGTGTATTTAATAGTAATACATGTAAATGATCTAGATCTAGTATTCCTCATGAGAATTTTTTTCAATTCTTTTTCCTCACATTTCCTCAGGTTATTTACCTGTAGATTTCTATCTCCCTAATTTTTCATGATTTGTATAAATTTATGTTCGAATGTTCCAGCGTATTGCGCCCGTCCCACGCATATTTTTTATTTTATACGCGAGAACGCCATTGCGCGAGGTGGTCAATCTAAAAATAGACGCGGGTGGTCGATGAGTGCCGGTAGTAGAACTAGAAACTAGACTTACTAGAATCTATAATATTTTGACACATTCATACAGAGCGAACGATGAAGAAAAAAACTGATAGGCCTCCTGATGTCTACGTTACTCACGTTAGACATCCTTTTAGAATTTCTACTCAGTAATTTAGACTCTAAATGAGGCTCAAGGAGTCAAATTTCATATAAGACTCTATTCATTAGACCAGGTCAATCATATGATAAAAAGTCTAACATGAACATTTCACACACTTTATGCGATAAAATCTTGTGATAGACTACACTTTTAAAGGAGTATTGTCTTCTAACGCTAAATCCGAGGTATGAGGTAGACTCTACCTCAACCTGCCTGTAATCCTGTATTTTTGTGTCACGTTTTTGGCGATTTCGGTCCATGCAAGGCTCTGTAACGTAAAGGCTATCTAGTTCTAGAGTTAGAAATCTCTGTTAGTGTTAACTGTTGAGTGTTAGTCATGAACTTGAAGACCCACTGTTACGAAGTCCTTGCACGTTTTTACTTTAACTGTTAACGTTAGAAATCTAGATATACTAGTTTGACCTAGATCTAACGTTAAACTTCACATCAGCATCGACCACTTTATGATTAAAAAAGCGTTAGGTTTACTTCTAGACTATGTTCTAACGTTACTAGTAGGAGAGTAGATCGTATCACCAGACGCTTTTTTTTTCGTGGCTTTGAATTCCGTACTCAGAAGATGAAATTTCAGCTAAATATAACACCACTTATTCACAGACTCCTGGAAATTACGAATTCAGCCAACTTATTTCAATTGTTCGCTCCAGTTTTTAGAAAATATGCTTCAAACATACCCCTCTAAAACAAGTTGTCTTTTTGCGCGGTGCAAAATCGCATTGTATTACCGGACACAATTTTCGTAATGGAATAATCGAGGTCTTTTGCACCTAGTCCTTGCACCAGAATCACAATTCATCCCAAAATTCACCATACACATTCTCACCGAGCGGATGACAAAGAAAAAATTGGCAAATGAGGCTCAAATTTCGTATTTATATACGGTAAAATGTCTGTCTTGAACATTTCAAACAGTTCACGCAATAAAACCTTATGAGAAATCGACTTCTATTTTATGTGCTTTGTCTCTGGGAGCTGCATGCACGGGTGACGAGTTGCGGGCCCCTTCCTTAGCGCACAACTATTCCGCATCGTTCGCGTTTGAGGACGATAGCTAGTACAAATTTCCGATAGCGATCAGTGAACTTTTGGTTCTCTTGGTAGTATGTTAACCCTACTACATATCGACCGCCCTTATTGAAACCGACCGCGTAGTATTGGCGCACAGAATGCTTAGTACGCACTTCACTGCGCCCAGAGCACATAAAATGTGGCTTTGACTGTTGATGAGGATGTTTGGGAAAACACGAATTTTCACTGTTCATTAATGGTTTGAATCAAGGACAAAATTTCGAATATTTTAACCGAATCGTAATGTAATGTCTACGGAAGTTTCTAAAAAGCTTCGTACAACATGGTGTTCAATGCAACTCGGTTTGTGTGCATTGTCAATGCAAAAACAACGGTCGATCTCAATAAGGAGCGGCACTGCGGGGAGCTGAAAAGAGGCTATGCAAGTTCGACGGCGATATTTTTGCACTGAGGCACTTCAAATTGAAAAGGGAACAACAGTATTTGATACGCAGCTGGATTTTCTCAATCACGTAGGTCAAGTTTTTATGTGAATTTCAGTGTTAAATATTCAAGCAAATAAAAATTAGGCGGTCGACGAGTAGTAGGTCCAACCCTATCATTGGAATGTCGATGTGGGTGAGATTTCATAGAATTTCAGTCACGAAATTTGATTCAAACATGCATAGATCTAAATATTAACTATGACGAGGTGCGGGTCACTCAACCATAAATTTGTGGTAAAATGTGAATTTCCTTGTGTTTTTACATTTTTATGTCGCATTTTTTTTTTGCGATTTCGGTCCACACAAAAGTTCTGTGAGGCTTTGGGATATCTACGAAGTCTCACGCGTACATTTAGGCCTAATAGCAACTTTAGATTTTGACGCGCGGACGTTTGAGACGAGTGCGCTGGACGTTCTCTCCCCTGCGTAGCGTTGAAAAGTAGCTTTAGATTACGCTGGGACGCAACGTACTATAAAAAATAAAATTGCGCCCCCATATGCTCGGTGCATGAACTTTAGAAAGTTCGTATCTCTACGTTGCAAACTGTGCAGACGTAAAAATAGCCCAGTATGCGTAGTGAAAAACTCGGGCGACGCAAGCTGAAAATAGATCGACTTGACGCGCACTTCTGCGCACGCTCAGAACATGTTTTTTCCCTCTGAACATCCGCGCGTCTAAAATCTTACTAAAAGTAAAGCTCCCTAATGTCATTAGTACGCAAAAATGTGTGTGTCCGGTAATAATAACAGGTTAATACCATGTCCATGCTTGTACATCGTATCTTTGAAAACATCACTCAGTTTCACCTTAATTTCATTTCACTCAAAGCAGAAAATATCGCAGATTCACATCTCAGGCTCAGCGCCCCTGGATTCCCTAGTAGGTATCCTAGATAGGGGCCTAACACCAGTGAACACAGTTGGTTCTCACAGGACTCGACTAGCGACCAGACGCCGTGTGACTTTTGTAGGATCTATAATAACGTGTAGGCAATCCTGTCGCGGTGTTACGTTAGTGTGGAATACCGAGTCGCACTCCAGCAGCACGATGATGTCCTAACGTTAGAGCCGATTCTAACTAAGGGCATAAGGCAATATAGCAAGTGTGACGTGTAATGACCGAACCATCTTCATGAGCAGTTTAGCTGATGAGGAAAAATAATTGGAAGAATTATACTGATAAGTTTTATGTCTAGCGGCGGAAAACTTTGTTCAGCGGTGGGCCTACAAATAGCTAACATAACACAACATCAAGGAACATGCATTCGATACATGATGAATTAAAACCTCCGATTTCCATCAAAGTAAATTTTACTCGATATGTCGATCCATCGATAGCTAGGCCTACCTCAAATTCGGCCATTTGGTGCGCAGCCGTCAGATGGTAGCGTAAATTCGTGGTGCCGCCTGTATACTTCATAGTTTTGTTGCACAGTGTGCATCGCGCAATTTTTGTATCAGTATCGCACACGATATACTGCCAAACTTGAGACCTATTGGATCCATACTTTTTCCCTGGTGTTTTTGACATTTTCCAGGAAATTTCAGGGGCTTACAGAAACTACACAACGTAGTATCTTCGGTAGATATATCGATCAAATTTACCGATGAGTCGAGTTCTCACGTTAGTACGATCCTATCGGATAGAGACGCAGATCATCAGTCGATTTGCATACGAGCACGCCACAAGCTCAAAGTTCATGAGAGCACGAAACACAGAGCTAGGACTGTATCGGTACGAACAAACTGCTTCGTCTCTGAACGTTTTAAAAAGATATAATGGCAATGTGTATTAGTCTGTTGTAAGTTACAAGATTTTAGAATATATATAAGTTTTGTTAATAATAAATGCAATTCATTTGTTTAATTGTGAAAAAAAAAACAAATTAAAAATTTGTAAAATCTAAATAACTTTCTGTAAAACAGACTAGTAAAACTCTTCATATCTTTGTGACGGTATCGTTGGAGCAGTCACCAGGGCGCGATTACGAACGCGATTAGTCGTCGCATTGCTGATCACGCGCTAAGCTCCCCACGGGAGGTTTATATAGGGATGGTACAGTACTGGTGGAGATGAGAATTGGGCTTTTATCTTTTTGCGAGATACCAAGAAAATACTTATGAAATAGTACAGAGCGTACCATTTTAAGAGGAATTCAAAGTTTATTTGATGAAAATCGGGTTTGGAATAACTGAAACATCCAAAAATAAAGTAAAACAAAGCGATCGTAATAAAATGTGGGTCCCACACTTATTAGTATCACTCTGTTTTGGATATCTCAGCCACTTCAAAACTAATTTTCATCAAATGAACTTTGAATTCCTCACAGAATTACATGCTCTTTCATATTTCATAAGAGGTTTCTCATTATCTCACCCAAAAATGTTAGAAACCTGAAATTAGGTCTCAATCAAAACAATACGATTCCTTTAAGTTTTGATTGGTGTTTGCATGCATATAAAATCCCACCTCCCTGGTTTGACTGTATGCAAACTTTTTACTCTAATAGTTGAGAATAGATTTGGATGAAACTTGCAAGAAAAGTTAGTAATAACACAATGAATAGATGATTAGATTTTGGTAGTGATCCGGGATTTTCTATGGATGTGTTTGAAGGATTTTTCATCTTTTGGCAGCCACAAGGATAGAATCTAGGGCCTAGGTCAATGACAATGACAATGACAGTGACAATGACAATGGCAATTTGAGGTTTTGTTTTGTTTTGTTTTGTTTTTTGTTTTTTGTTTTGTTTTGTTTTTGTTTTTGTTTTTGTTTTTGTTTGGGTTTTTTTTCCCCGAACGAACGAACCTGGGATCCGGGAAGTTCAAGCTGCGCGTATTTTACGTGCAGTAAAGCGCGAGCTGATGACGTAATAAACCCCTCCCCCACCCTTTCCCCGCCTTCGTACGGTGATGATCTCCAGTACTAGTATGTGGTATTCATAGGAAGACCATCGAATCGGTGATGTCATCATCTTGGTTGTGCTATACCGTCTCTCCGTTGGCCCGGATATGGCTGACAAGTCCACTTCTTAGGGCAATTGAGTTAGAAGATGCCAGGAAAGCATCACTTATACGGAGGCTCAAAATAGTAAGAAAAAAAAAATCAACGAGACGCGGGAGTTTCGCTCTACCCCCACCCACTCGTCAAGGATCGTGGACTATGCTCCTCATCGTCATTGGGTCAACCCTTCCCCCATGGCAAAAAGCTAGATCCGCCCCTTTTTTATGATGCCGCCCGTTAACTCAAAAATATTTGAAGAATACTAGTATGCAAAACTGGATCTGCCTCACATATTGGAAGACGATTGATTCATGTTGCATTGCATAATGATCACGGACATTGAAATACTTAATTTTTAGATCTACTATCCATGGGCGTAAATCCCGGGGGGATGGGGGGGATTATTATCCCCCCCTGAAATGGAGGAGGGGGGGGGATGGCCTGTACAATCATCCCCCCCCCCTGAATTTTGAGGGGGGAAAATGGAGGAAGCAGAAATGTGATTGTATCAATTTTGGCATATTGCATGACGTTTGTACGCCGGCCTTCAGACAGGTAACAGAGCTGAACAGTATTCTATCTTGTAGGAAAATGCTCGCGAAGAAAGTAACATCGACATACACTGTAAGGTATGGCTCAGGCGTTGACAACGTCAAATAGTATAGGTCTACATGTAAACATGCTATGACGCGAGTAACTGGGGACCATCTGCAAAATATATATACGAAAACATACAAACAAACAATAACAACAACTTTATCGCCATAATTGAATCCCCTCCATTTCCTGAATCATTCCTGAGAAAGTTTCAGGAAAAATTTTCACCACAAGTGAGCACCAGATCGCTGAATTTCAGGTCTGAAAATGCAAAATCTTCCTCGTGTGGGAGAGGGATCCCCCCCCCCCCCCCCATACACACCCTTCCCCCGTTCGGTCGTTCCGCTCCCTCTCACAGATATTTCGAAAAAAAAAAATGTTTTCATACTTTTAAGGTCTGATTTTCCGCCGAAAGTCGTCTGGCAAGCAAAAAAAAAAAAAAAGCAACAAGAACAAAAAGTCTTTATGTTGTTGCTGCCACTTTTCTCCCACTTTATATTTCATGCAAGAGTGGGGCATCCGATCCCTGTAAAGTGTGTGTGTGTGTGGGGGGGGGAGGGGGGCACAAAGCTTCTCTCCCCCCCCCCCCCCAAAAAAAAAAAAAAAAAAGCTGCGCCGGTCCGGTTATGGGCTTGTAATCGTGGTGATGGTGACCATCCCCCCCACTCCTCAGTATGGATTTACGCCGTTGCTACTATCTAGTCATATATTAAGTAGGCCTATATCCCTACTTTAAAGAAAAATTCCCTTCCAGTTATAAGATAGTCAGAAAAAAAAAATAAGTCTAAAAATCATACGAGTAGCCTACAACAGTGAAAATTTGTTAAAAGTCGGATAAAAATTCAGGAAGTTATGAAATTGTAAAATTTCGCTAGATCCTGCGGAATCGAGGTAGCCTACGGTATATAGGGGCCTACATTCTGGTGCAGTTGATATGAATATGCAGTTGAGTGCATGGACTGATGGTATCATCACTGGCGTAGCCAGGGGGGGGGGGCGATGGGGGCGGTCGCCCCCCCCCCCCCCCTAAGATTTGGACCGGGGATTTGGGAGGCGGAAAAAAAATGCGTGTATACTATATGCATGCACATGAAGCGGGTCTCCTTTACAACCTTTCATCAGATAAGATATTTTTGTGAATATTTCACTCAAAGTGTGCACCAGATCGTTGAATTTCAATTCAAAATATGCAAAATCTCTCGTGCTTGGGAGGGGGTATCCCCCTCCCAAACCCTCCCCCTCTGTGCCTCTTTCCCTAGCTTAGTACACTTTTTAGATTTAAAAAAAAATATGAATAATTCTGAGTGCACAAGACTTATCACTTATAATATTCCGAAAACTGAAGGTTCCCTCATGTAGTAAGGGGAATTTCCCCTTTTAATCGACCCTTTCCTCCCTCAGTCCCCCCCCCCCCCATCAGTAGTTTTTTTTGTGTGTGTGATTTCCCAAATGTTGATTCCATCAAATATGCGTATACGAGATATCTCAATTTCAACCTTAAAAAGGCAAAAGCTCCATCGGAAGGGAAGGGTGGAGATAACACTCGCCCACGCCTTCTCCCTGCTCGCCCGCCCCTACCCCCCCCCCCTTCCGCCATGCATAGAAGTAGACTGTGGCTATACCCAGATCGCTTTATTTCAATTCTAAAAACGGGGGAATCCTCCTTCCCCTATAAGTTCTACCTCACTAGACTTTATACATACACACAGATGGTGCACATTCGGAATAAGAGCTAAATTCCGTGATTTTAACACTTCGATGAAAAAGTATTGCACCAAAAATTTGCACCAGATCGCTGAATTTCAGGTCTGAAAACGCAAAATCACCTTCGTGTGGGATGGGATATGCCCCTATCTACACCCTCGTGTGCATGCTTTTTCTGTTTGATTGCTGAACAGACAGCGTTCATGACATTCAGTGTAAGAATTAATACAAGATGTTAAGATTATTTAAATGATACCATTTTATAGGCAAATTGTTCAATAATAATCTACACTAAAATATTCTGCAACCTTAAACAAGTGGGACTCTTTCAACTCGTTAAAACACGCAAAAACATGCATCAAATTGCACCATTTGCAACATCAAAATGCAAAAAGTTCTCACCGTGGGAGGGGGACACCCCCCTCCCACACCCTCCCCTCCCCCTTCGCTCGCTCCGCTCGCTCGGGTTCAGTCGCGTTCATGATATTTAGTGAAAAGAATACAAGAAGATTATTTAAATGATACCATTTTATAGGCAAATTGTTTCAATGATAATCTACATCAAAATATACTGCTATTAACCTTAAACAAGTGTTACTGTTTCACGTCGATAAAACGCACAAAAACATGCATCAAATTGCACCATTTGCAACATCAAAATGCAAAAAGTTCAACCGTGGGAGGGGGGACACCCCCCTCGCTCGCTCCGCTCGCTCGGGTTCAGTCGCGTTCATGATATTCAGTGAAAAAAATTAATACAAGAAGTGTATTCAAATCATACCATAATAGGCAAATTTTTCAATGATAATCTACATCAAAATATACTGCAACCTTAAACAAAACACGCAAAAACATGTATCAAATTGCACCATTTGCAACATCAAAATGCAAAAAGTTCTCACCGTGGGAGGGGGACACCCCCCTCCCACACCCTCCCCTCCCCCTTCGCTCGCTCCGCTCGCTCGGGTTCATTCGCGTTCATGATATTCAGTGAAAAGAATTAATACAAGAAGTGTATTTAAATTATACCATTTTATAGGCAGATTGTTCAATAATAATCTACACTAAAATATACTGCTACCTTGAACAAGTGGGACTGTTTCACGTCGATAAAACGCGCAAAAACATGCATCAAATTGCACCATTTGCAACATCAAAATGCAATAAGTTCTTACCGTGGGAGGGGGGACACCCCCTCCCACACCCTCCCCTCCCCCCTCGCTCGCTCTGCTCGCTCGGGCGTATCCGGGCAATTACCCCCAGAGGGCAATTACCCCCCGGCCAATTTCTGGTTGGTGGTAAGGTTAGAGTAAAGATTAGGGTTAGGGTTAGGTTTAGGGTTAGGAGTTTAGTTTAGCGTTAGGGTTAGGTTCAGGATTAGGATCAGGATTAGGGCCAGGGGAAGGGTGCGGGGTAATTGCCCAGGGGGTAATTGCCCTAGACCCCGCTCGGGTTCAGTCGCGTTCATGATATTCAGTGAAAAGAATCAATACAAGAAGTGTATTTGAATTATACCATTTTATAGGCATATTGTTCAATAATAATCTACATCAAAATAAACTGCTACCTTAAACAAGTGGGACTGTTTCACGTCGATGAAACGCGCAAAAACATGCATCAAATTGCACCATTTACAACATCAAAATGCACAAAGTTCTCACCGTGGGAGGGGGGGACGACCCCCCCCCCCCTCCCACACCCTCCCCCCCCCCCCCCCTCGCTCGCTCCGCTCGCTCGGGCTCGGTCGCTTCGCTCCCTCGCAGACTAACCGCCCCCCAAGATGAAATCCTGGCTACGCCGTTGGGTATCATCACTTTACCTGATTCATGGCGTAAAGGGTCAATACTATTAACAAAAATTACGTCAATGTTCCTGTTACATTACTAAGCTAATAGGCCCTTACATGCCCTCGAATTAGTAGTAGTAGCAGTAGTAGTAGTAGTCGTATAGTAGTAGTAGTCGTAGTAGTAGTAGTATAGTTACATTACCAAGTGTAAAACATGATTCTAAGTAGTGGTTGAATAGATACAGCAATGTGTTTGAAGGTTTGGCATGGTGAAGTAAATGGGAGAAAGATTTGCGGTGACACCATGTGTATGTACCATGGGCGTAAATCCCGGGGGGGATGGGGGGATATATCCCCCCCCCCCTGAAATGGAGGAGGGGGGAATGGCCTGTACAATCATCCCCCCCCCCCTGAATTTTTAGGGAAAAAAAATGGAGGAAGCAGAAAATTAATGTGATATATCAATTTTGGCATATTGCATGACGTTTGTACGCCGGCCTTCAGACAGGTAACAGAGCTGAACAAGGTGTATGCTATCTTGTAGGAAAATGTATACACAATTTTCTCAGGCGCTCGCTCGCTTCGCTCGCTCGCGAAGAAAGTAACATCGACATACAATGCGAGGTACGGCTCAGACGTTGACAACGTCAAATAGTATAGGCCTGCATGTAAACATCCTATGACGCGAGTAACTGGGGACCATCTGCAAAATATGTACGAAAACAAACAAACAAACAATAACAAAAACTATATTGCCATAATTGAACCCCCTCCATTTCCTGAATCATTATTGAGAAACGACAGTGACTGATGACTCAGTCAGGATACATCTATGGGCATACCCAGGGAAGATCAGGGGCGTCGAATCTACTGGGGGGGGGGGGGCAAAGGGGCATTTGCCCCGCCCCTATACGGATGTGTTTAGGCAGACAAAACAATCATTTATCCCCCAAGCAATTCCCGAGATGAGGACAAATCTCGAACTTTCTTAATGGAAAATATTGTCCAAATATCGCCAGAATTATGTACCAGATCGTTGTATTGCAATCATAAACATGCAAATGCTCTGCTATACAGGATCCCTTTCGATAAACTTTGTACACTTTTGATATTGACGTATATTTCCCTAATATATTAATTATCAAAGATTGTGGAGCAGATCTTTCACTTAACAAAAGTACCTTCATATTATGAAGAGGCGTCGATGGGGGGGGGGATGGTTCCCCCATAAAAGTGGGACAAACAAAAGCGAAAAATATAGCTACAAACGGCAGTTTTTGGAGTGTAAAATGTCAAAATTTTAAAGCTCGCTCGCTCCGCTCGCTCGCATTTAACCGCTATGCCATTTTCCTGATGTTGCTGCCAGTGACTGACAGCAGTTGCGCCCGGTGCGCCCCCCTTAATATTGCCAAAGCGAAAAATATAGCTACAAACGGCAGTTTTGGGACTGTAAAATGTCAAAATTTTGAAGCTCTCTCTCACTTCGCTCGCTCGCAATTCTCCGTGTGTTGCTGCCAGTAATTGCCAGCAGTTTTCGCCCGGTGCGCCCCCCCCCCCTTAATTTCCAAAGCGAAAAATATAACTACAAGCAGCTGTTTTGGGACTGCATTAATGTCAAAATTTTGAAGCTCGATCGCTTCGCTCGCTCGCATTTAACCATTATGCCATCCTCCTGATGCTGCTGCCAGTAATTGCCAGTAGTTTTCGCCCGGTGCGCCCCCTTAATTTCCAAAGCGAAAAAATACAGCCACAAACGACAGTTTTTTAGACTGTAAAATGTCAAAATTTTCAAGCTTACTTGCTTCGCTCCCTCGCATTTAATCATTATGCCATTCTCATGATGTTGCTGCCAGTAATTGCCAGCAGTTTACGCCCGGTGCGCCCCCCTTAATTTCCAAAGCAAAAAAAATACAGCCACAAAGGACAGTTTTTTAGACTGTAAAATATCAAAATTTTCAAGCTCACTCGCTTCGCTCGCTCGCATTTAATCGTTATGCCATTTTCCTGATGTTGCTGCCAGTAATATTGCCAGGAGTTGCGCCCGGTGTGCCCCCCCCCCCTTAATTTCCAAAGCGAAAAAATACAGCCACAAACGGCAGTCTTTGGACTGTAAAATGTCAAAAATTTTCAAGCTCGCTCGCATTTAACCACTATGTCATTCTCCTGATGTTGCTGCCAGTGATTGACAGCAGTTGCGCCCGTACGGCCCCCCTTAATTTCCAAAGCGAAAAATATAGCTACAAACGGCAGTTTTTAGACTATGAAATGTCAAAAATTTCAAGCTCGCTCGCTCCGCTCGCTCGCATTTAATTGCTATGCCATTCTCCTGATGTTGCTGCCAGTGATTGACAGCAGTTGCGCCCGGTGCGGCCCTCCTTAGTTTCCAAAGCGAAAAATATAGCTACAAACGGCAGTTTTGGGACTGTAAAATGTCTAAATTATTAATGCAAAAAGATTTCATCGTGGGAGGGGGAAACCTCCCTACCATACCCTCCCCCCCCCCCCTCACTTGCTTCGCTCCCTCCGTGGCACATAACCGCTCCTCCTAACATCAAATCCTGTCTACGCCGGTGATAGGCCCCATTATTTAGTAGGCCTTCACAGTGATGTCGCACAGGCGGAGCAAGAGCTGAAATACCACGATTTAGTCATTCAATTATATATTGTGAATATTTCATTTTCTTATTGTTTTTTAAAGAAAAGAAAACAAAATTTCACCAAAAGTGTGCACCAGATCGCTGAATTTCAGGTCTGAAAATGCAAAATCTTCCTCGTGTGGGAGAGGGATACACACCCTCCCCCCGTTCGGTCGTTCCGCTCCCTCTCACAGATATTTCAAAAACAAAAAGAAAAATGTTTTCATACTTTTAAGGTCTCATTTTCCGCCGAAAGTCATCTGATAAGCAAAAAAAAAAAAAAAAAAAAGCAACAAGAACAAAACGTCTTAATGTTTTTGCTGCCACTTTCCTCCCACTTTAACTTATTCCATGCAAAAGAGTGGGACATCCGATCCCTGTAAAGTGTGTTAGTGTGTGTGTGGGGGGGGGGGTTCACCAAGCTTCCCTCCCCCCCCCCCCCCCCCCCCCCCCCCAAGGCTGCGCCGGTCCGGTTATATGGGCTTGTGATCGTGGTGATGGTGACCATCCCCCCACTCCTCAGTACGGATTTACGCCGTTGGTATGTACATCATACACATGGTGTCACCGCAAATCTTTCTCCCTTAGGTTGACAGAATATGGATCAGTTAAAAATATCAAGATTTGAGACTGATGGGACGTAATTTCATTTGAATTAAAAAAGGTGGAAATCAAAACTTCTCTATTGGGTGAGGATCACAAAATAGTATCAGCACTCATCCCCCCCCCCCTTTCCTGTATGATTACGCCCGCTTACATTAATATGTAACTTATTTATTTCATTTTCTGTCCACGCATTATTATGTGCAGGATATATCACAGACTATAGGTATAGTAGACCTATGATATACTGTAATGTGAGGTCAGGAGGTAGGGTGTTTGCATTTAAGCATATTTGCATGATCAACCCAAACACCTAAAAATTTGATAGAAGAGACTTCTTCTAGGAGAGTAGTGTCACTTAATACAATATTCCCTGGAAATCTATCTAGGAATTACTAAAAAATATACATTTTGCCTTTTGAATATTCAATGACAATTTATTTGCATAAATCCAATGTGCGACATTGTTTAATTCATGATTCATTGCACTAATCAAAATATCAGGATCAGGACAAGAATTTAAAAAAAATCATAGTTCATCCCAGGGGCGGATCCAGGGAGGACCGCAACCGGCGCACGCCCCCCCCCCCCTTTATTTTTTGTTGAAACAAAAGAAATAAAAAGAAAAAAAAATGAGGGGAGGGGTGCGTGCGCCCCCCCCCCCCCTTTAATTTTGTAAACACGCCCCCTCTTTACGGAATTCCTGGATCCGCCCCTGCATCCGCAAATGATAATAAATGAGGGTTTATCTGAAGACCTAAAAAAAAAAAATCATTAACATAAACTATATGAATAGCACTTAGTAGGCCTAGCAAGCTTCCTGGTGGAACGCCACATTCAATTATTTCTGTTGGGGAACCAAAACTGTTGACATGTACATATTGAGATCTCAGGTAACTCGTGAACTATTACAAGGCCTTTCCACGTATGCCGTAGTGGGATAATTAGGAGAGAAGTATATCGTGATTGACCGTATCAAATGCCTCGGAAAAGTCCATGACGATGCCTGTAGTTTATGTGAAAATGTTTCGAGTGCATGTGTAACCTTCTCAACAAAATTAAGTATAATGCGAGTGTGGTATTGTGATTTTTTCTATATCCAAACTTTAAATTTGTGAACATGTTACTATTTTTTTTTTTAATTCACAGTTTGAATATATTATTCTTTTAAAATTTTTAGAAATAGAAGTTAATGAATATATAGGTTTGTAATTATAAACATTCTTCTCCCCTTATGAACATAGGAATTATCTGGTACAAGTCCAGTCGTGAGCAACAGATTAATAATGTGTATAGGGGTCTATCATTTGGGGAATTGTTTTTTAACAATTACAGTGTAATTATCAATTCCATCGCAACGTGGGCTTTTCCCTTCTTTCAAATCATTCTATATTCCCACTTTGATCCTTAATAGTTCAAAAACTATATATATCAGATAACGCTGACATTAACATGAGCAATAGCTGAATAGTTTACTATTTGCTTGGAGGCAATTTCAAAATGACAGCATAATTCAGTTTCATTAAATGAAACATTAATTTTTCACACAAAATGAAAATGAAATAAATGGAGCCAAAATGAATGAGGGTCAGGGGACACAAAAGTTATTTACTATTGCCCGTAGACATGTGGACCCTCACATGTTGCCCCTAAGAAACATTTAACATTCTTTATTCATCGTATGAATATATTTCTGTACGTTTTTACGTTTTTTAATTTTTTTTTTCTCAATTATATGTTACTCATATTTCTTTTGTTAATTTGTCCAAGGAATTTGTTATCAGCTTTGTGTCCTTCTTACTGTTTCCTCTTACTCTTTATTTATCCTCTCTCTCTCTCTCTCTCCCTCTCTCATCTGTCGTCATATTTTCCTTCCTTTCTTGTTCACTATATCGTTTATAATATAAAGCATGCGTTTCTGTACATTCTTCTTTGTTTCTGTTCACCAATCGTATTTCACTCTTATTTACTTTGTTATAGTTGTTTGTATAAACTTAAAGTTACTTGAAACTCTGTATTATTGAAGTAATAACGTGAAATATGATTTTGAATTGGACTCCGATAGCCAGAGTATGGGTTGTGGAGTAAAATGAACTTTCAACTTTCGACTAATCACAGTCCCGCGAACACGTCATGAAAAGA
This sequence comes from Diadema setosum, assembly GCF_964275005.1. NCBI lineage: Eukaryota > Metazoa > Echinodermata > Echinoidea > Diadematoida > Diadematidae > Diadema > Diadema setosum. The sequence goes on from NC_092706.1 coordinate 16,492,835, forward strand.
AGGTGTCGATCGATTAACAGATCGTGTAACGCAAACTCCCGAGCGCATTAGATCGATTTTCTTTATAATATCTGATTAAATTGCTGCCAATTACTGTGCCGAAACGATGGAATGATACTAGTAGGTAATATCAATATTGATAATTGACTTATAATAATGTATGTTAATACTTTCATGAATGCTTGTTCACAACAATAGGTAAAACAAAATGCACCATCTAGGAGATTGATTGAGTGATTGAAAGATTGATTAATTCTATTCGATTTGAAATTATTTCCACTTTGTGTTCGCTAGCACAAAAACAAACATAATTGACTTACAATAATTATACAATAGCATTAATAGCAACAGAAGAGCATTTATATTCTGTTTCATCTGTGTTCATGTTCGTTTCCTTGTTTTGTGCGTGTTTCATGTTTATCTGTACTCATTTCGGTTTCCTTTCTTCTTCTAGGTCTGCATACCCCAACGTACATAGCTGCTGAGTTAGGTCCAGGCGGGAAGCCAGCTATTAACTCCCGAATGTTTTATATTTTAACCCATGACTAATACAACAAATTTCGCTTTCAATTCTTTGAATAGTGATGAATTTTATGACACAGTAAGGCACTCTGAATCTGATCATGCAAATATTTTTTCCAGTTCGTATGAAGATTACATATCCAATAAATACAATACCTCAGCACAAGAATTTGAATATAATTTTGACTCAAACATTAATGATCCAGTTCAGAGTCCATCATGTGTTTATTTGACTGAAAATCAGTATAAAAATCGTAAAGTCGATGAAACATTTTTGTTAGCTCACTTTAACATACGCAGTATCAATAGAAACTTTGACAAGTTGCGCTTACTCTTGGAAAACCCAGATCAAAAATCTTGTTCCATCACAGGGCTTACAGAAACATGGTTGAACTCCAATATCAGTCATTTATTTTCTCTGCCCGGACTCGAATTTGTATTTAGAAATAGAAACGAGAGAGTTGGTGGTGGAGTTGGTTTGTACATCTCAAAAAAAAAAAAAAATTAAATATATTATACATGAGGAGCTTAGTGTTATGAGCGATGTACTCGAATCCCTATTTATTGAATTGATAAACCCACACGGAAAAAACACTGTGATTGGCGTAATTTACAGACCCCCTCGGTCGAATTTGAATGATTTTTTGACACTTTTGCAGGATTTAGTACAAAATCCCATTATACTCAATAAAGATACATTTTTGATGGGCGATTTTAATATCGATCTTATGAAATATAACTCCCAAAACAGCCCACAAGAATTCATAGAAATATTAATGTCTGCTTCGTTTTTACCATTAATTTCCAAGCCTACCCGCGTCACCAGCCAATTATCGGCTACCCTCATAGACAACATTTTTTGTAATGTTCTTCCACTTCCTGAGTCTGGTATCGTCCTCTCAGACATCACTGACCATTATCCTATATTTGCCCAGGTTCCAATTAAATTGACTAAACAAAATGATTATTATAAGCGACGTAAGATTACTGCAGATAATCTTACAAGTCTTCAAAACAGTTTAAAAGAAATCGACTGGTCTTCTGTATACAACACTACCGATGTCAACTTGTCTTATGACTACTTATTATTACCTCCGAAATTGATAACCACATTCCCCTGCGTAACATAAAAAATAGACATAAGCAAATTCCAAGACTCCCGTGGATAACCCAGTCTTTATTACGATCCATAAATAGGAAAAATAATTTGTTTTATAAATACAGATGCAACCCCACTGAAAAAATAAGAAAAAATATGTTTCATACAAAAACACACTCACCAAATTATTACGAACGCAGAAGAAAAATTTTTACGTTAATCAGATAAGCAAATATAAAAATGACATTAAAAACACATGGAAAACATTTAAAAAAAATGCTATGAATACACCTAATAATTCATCTAACATTTCTGAAGTTCGATGGGGCAATGCCTCCAGCAACATTCCCGCTGGCATGGCTGAAATTTTCAATGACTTCTTCTCTTCAATTGGAAAAATCTCTCTCAAAATATTCCTTTTTCTAGTAAATCCTTTAGTGATTTTTTAGATACACCTAACTGCAAAACTATATTTTTTGACCCAACATATAAAGAAGAAATAACAAAGATTGTTGCCAATTTGAAAGAAGGAAAAAGTCCTAGCCACGACGGAATTGACAACCACTTGATAAAAAACATAATTCCACAAATAGTGGATCCCTTAGTGCACAATATACATTATCAACTCATCGCTTACAACTGGCCATGTGCCAAATAGTATGAAAATTGCGAAAGTAATTCCTATTTATAAGAAAGGGGAGAAGGATGATGTCAATAACTATAGACTCATCTCTTTATTATCCTCTATTTCTAAGATTCTCGAAAGAATAGTTTACATCAGGACAGTATGTTTTCTTAAAACCTGCGACATAATTATTTTCAAACTTTCAATTTGGATTCAGGGAAAATCACAGCACAACACACGCACTACTCGCCCTCATCGACAAAGTCACACACGCACTCGACACTTTTTCACACGCAATAGGTATCTTCCTGGACTTCTCCAAGGCCTTTGACACGATTAACCATGGAATACTTCTCGCCAAATTATCCCATTATGGCATACGTGGAAAGGCCTTGAAGTGGTTCACGAGTTACCTATCAAAAAGATCCCAATTTGTACATGTCAACGGCTTTGACTCTCAAAATAAAACAATTGCATGTGGTGTTCCACAAGGGAGTTTACTAGACCCACTGTTATTCATAATTAACATCAACGATTTTCATAGATCCTCGGAGAAACTATCACTCATATTATTCGCGGATGACTCTAACCTTTTCTTTTCCCACCCTGACCCAAATATCTTAACAAGAACAGTAAATGAAGAATTGAAAAAAGTCATACAATGGATAAACGCAAATAAATTGTCACTAAATATTCAAAAAACAAAATATATGCTTTTTAGTAACTCTTTAGATAGCCCCCAGGCAATATAACATTTGATACTACTCCCCTAGAAGAAGTTTCTTCCTTTAAATTTCTTGGTGTTTGTGTTGATAACAAGTTTTCATGGAGGAATCATATTGATAACATAATGTAAAATTATTTCACGTAATATTGGCGTAATGAACAGATTAAAATATTATCTTCCTTCATCTGCATTATCAACTCTTTATTCTAGTTTGATACTATACCTTATTTAAACTACGGGATCCTTGCTTGGGGTAATACATATCAGATATTACTTGATAAACTTTTTTTATTGCAAAAGAAAGCGCTCAGAATTGTTTTTAATCTACATACCCGAGAACATACAGATGCATTGTTTTTTTACCATAAAATACTAAAAAAAAAAGATTTGTATGTGTTTCAACTCGGCCAGTTTATGTTTAATTATAACAGCAACTTTTTACCTAAGATATTTCACGACTCATTTCATCGAAACAGTCATATACATAACTATCCCACGCGACGATCCGACGAATTTCATCTTCCATTAATGAGAACCGCACATGCCCAAAGTACATTTCTTTATACTGGACCCAGACTTTGGAATAATCTAGATAATAGTTTAAAAGATTCCCCCAAATTTGTTACATTTAAAAACAAATTCAGAAAACACCTACTCTCTACTTATAATTCTAGATAATATAGATTGTTTTAATTTATGCTTGAGCTTACACCTGTCCTGATGTCGCAGCACTTGGCGTGTTCTGTATGTAGACCTCTCTTCTTTCTTCTCTCCTCTTCCTTTCCTGTCTTTTGTTCTTCGTAGACTTGTATTGTTACCGTCTTCTCTCCTCTCGGTACTGTCTCGCGTCTATGGGTAATGTGTGTACGTGTGTGTACTGTCCTCGTCATATTTTCCCAGTACACGTGGTTCAGTGAACAGTGTCCGGGCATTAGCACTAATATTCTATTTTATTTTTTTTTTATTTTTTCCGACCTGCGTATCTCCATATAACTATTGTATACCCTTACAAATGACTTAATTAATCTATATTAAATACAATACATGACGTTATAAAAAAAACCCTCGAATAATATATTATTTACTCATTATTTATCTAGCGATCCACGTCCCACAAGCTTTGCTTTTAAGTGGATCACTATTTTCCATAAACGAAACTATTTTCCGCACGCCCACGAAGTATCATTATTTTATGCATTGTTCCTCCTAATTATTGTATGTTGTTATATAATTTCTCTCGGATACTACATGAATCTTTTGCAAATGTTTGAACAATACATGTATTATATCATGACATGTTACTTTGTACTACGTTTTGATTTTCGTTGATTGGAAATAAACAATGATTGATTGATTGATTGAATTGAGTCAAAGGGGGAGCCTACGCAGCTTGTATTTATACCTGGGCCCCCAAAAATAAATCACATCGTTGAATTGATCTGAATTCATTTCCACTTTGTGTTCACAAGAACAGGAAAAAAATGAGTTACAATGATTATGAAAAAAAGGAAAAACAATTTTTTTATTGTAAAAAAACATAATAATCTCAAAACATGTTCAAATAACATACACGCTTGCAACAAACCGTAAATAACTAGTTCGGTGGTAATTGAGAAAAAAAAATTGGGTCGTGATTATTTGTTCTAAAAAAAAAAAAAAAATGTCTTATATGCTTCGTCATGTGCGCACGACCTACGCAAGACGTGAGCGATGTTCACAAAATTTTTGTGAAACCCCAAACAGATCCCGACAATTTGAAGAATATCTAACGTTGGTTTCGCGAAATCTGCGAAGTTCTTCTAAACATTATTTTTAAGACATATCCGCAAACTGTTTGCGTAGTTTTAAAGACGTTCTCGCGAACATCTGGAGCATATGGGAGCAAATCAGCACCTCGTGACGTCTGACCTCTATAAAGCGCATGGCCAAGGTGTCTGACTTTATAATGATTTCATTTTCATTTCATTTCATGTCATTTGTTAGGTTTTCTACACATTAAAATAGTTACATACATCTACACATCAAACAATCATGTATAGTAACAAACATTTTGAAAACCTGTGCAGAGAATGGAATTTTTATCAAAGTCACAGAATACACTTAAAATGACTCTAGGGTACGCCAAAATTATAATTATCTAAGAATTATGATAATGTGAGGGAACCTACAGAAAACCTGATGCGTGATCGGGTAGGTCCTTAGAGAAAAGTCGACAAACACACACACACACACACACACAAAACAACAACAACAACAACAACAACAACAACAACAACAACAACAAGCGTCCGTGCATAAGTCAGCAAACAACAGAAAGAACCGAAGGGGAGAAAAGGAGAAGGAAAAGAGCAAACTTGACTTCAACAAATATAGACAGGTATCAATATTGTCCTGAGAAACATTTGCCCGTGATCATTGACAAAAATGTGCGTTGTTTAGTTTCTTCGTGTCTATGTGAGTAGCCGTAGTTTAGCAATGGTACACACGACATTGGCACATACATCGTGAGATCTACACATTATACAAACTGCGCAAGAATGGTTTTGGGTCCGCTGTTAGAATACTATACATTCTGAGAAAAACTTTTCCGAATGTTATATTAGAAATAAGTCGGCACACACAAAACAAGTGTTTGTGCATAACTCAACAAACAATAAGGGGAGAAGAGGAGAAAGAAAGGAGAACGAATTTGACTTAACTCAAGACAACTATAAATGAAATAATATTGTTCAGAGAAACATTTTCCCGTGATTATCGGAAAATTTGTGTTGTTCGCATTGACTGGTCGTAGTTCTGATATACACACGACTGTCTAACTACGACGTAAGACGTAAGCTTGCCCTACGTAGCAACAACAATACTACAAGTTATTCCTGCCTGTGATGTGGAACTTCATTGGAGGGAGCAGCAGGCGCATGAAATGCTTTATTATAGGCTGTCAGGAAAGAAGCATCGATAAATGTAGCACATTATAAAAACGGTCTATATCAAGAAGTGTTGGCCCTATATGCAGGACTGAAAAGTCACTCGTTTCATGTTATATTGTTCTCCCACGACAGCTCAGGCTCTGCAGCTGTGGAACCACGAAAAGAACATTTTGTAGAAGACAAATTCACCATGCTTTAAAGGGAATGAAACCCAGCGATGTGTATTGAGTGAATGGGAGCCCTGCACTGCAGGGCTTCCATTTGCTCTCCCAGCGGAATTGAAGGGATTACATGACCAATATTGTGTTGTGTTTGTCTTATGTAAGATAGACCTGGACCTATTGTATACCTGTATTTTGCCTAATCATTTTTCAATCTTTCCCTCTGTACCTATACTACCTGTATCTATCAAAAACGTAAGAAAAATATTCGGGGAAATGTGAATGGCTAAATGGCGGTATCTCAGCTTTTGTTCCGCGTTCAGGCGTTTTGTTAGCTTGTTTCATTTTTCATCTTAGTAGATGGCTGGATATACAGCCCATATTCAGCTGCACTGGCTGGTCTTCGAAGGGGTCCAGTTGGGTGTGACGCGGGACCACTTCACCGGGTTATGCAACTCTAGAGGGGGTGTTTTATACAGCTGTTCTTAAAGTTACGAACGACTTAAGAACGACTGGAACACGTTCTGATGTGCTATACTTTATATCAGAATTTCAATAATTCAGCACAAGAACTGATCACCAGTCGTTCTTAAGTCGTTCGTAACTTTAAGAACAGCTTTTTGAAACACCCCCGCTCTTTGAGATGAATGAATGAAGCGGTAGTATTTTGCCTCTTCCTAAAGGGGAAGTAAATGATGATTACACACAACATCGGTCCCACTAATTGACGCAAACTAATGCAAACTGATACAAACTGACGCAAACTATAATGCAAACTCAATTCAAACTCAATGCAAACTACTAATCAATGCAAACTAACACAAATTACTAATTAATGCAAACTAATACAGACCGCTAGAGGTGAAAATTAGGGTTAATTACAGCACCTGGACCTAGCTCTTCCCAGGCCACTCTAGCCCTCTCGAAACAGATATTGATCAAACAAATCCATCCTATCGAAGAATGACTAACGTCACGTTTACTTCAGTATATCAAGCATCTCACCTCAACAGTCAACAATAACTTTTAAAAAATTGTATTGAAAAATCATCAAATTCATATTTTTTGACCAAACAAATGTCGTTTAGATTTTAGTTTGCTTTCAAAATTCAGAAAATGTAGAACAGAATTGATGGCCGAACTACTAATCAATGCAAACTCAACGAAAAATCCAAGCAGGAAGGTCTCACCCATAGCTCCCCTGCTCCAAAACACAACGCTATCCTAGGGTCTATCCCATGTGAAAACCAAGTAATATCGAGTACAGATATCGGAAAATGACACCCGAAATACTAATTAATGCAAACTCAACGCGAACTGCAAGACACAGCGCTATCCGAGAAAACCACATAAATCGATTCTAAATTTCGGAAAATGACATGCACCCCGAAATACTGGCGTAATAAATGCAAACTCCAAGACCCAACAATATCCTATGTGAAACTGACCTAAATCGATTACAAATATCGGAAAATAACACCCCGAAATCTTAATCAGTGCAAACTCAAAGACACAATGTCACTCTGTGTAAAAACGACCTAATTCGATTACAAAATATCAGAAAATAACACCCCAAAATATAAAACAAATGTAGATTATTGACAACCTAGGGCTCACGGAAAGTTGGAACAATCAAGCATCAAATCTCACTTTAGCAGAAGCAAAAGTTTAGTTAGCGGCAGATTAAATTACATTTATAAGGAAGAATGGCGCGTAGATGTAGAAGAAATTTTAATCCTCAATGTTTGCACTATCGAATTTTGAACCAGGAGCTTCATTTTATGAAATACCTCAAGCACTTGAATGTTTCGTAAGGAAATTTTCATGCAAATTCCTTTGCGCCAATCACAAATCCCAACAGTTTCTGGAAGATATTTATAATCAATTCACTTCAATTCAATTCAATTCATTTTAATCGTTCAATAAAAAAAAAGAATATATAAAAAAAAAAACATTACAGGAAATTCAGTGCGGGATTTTAACATACACTGGACAGCAAAAGAAAGTACCCACTTCTGTCAAAGGCCGCACACAAAAATTCACCCCCTAGAAAAAAACAATTTTTGTACACAGGTGTGCTACAATGCCCCTAACTAATCACATGCACTTGAGCAAGTGAATGTTTTCATAACAAAGAAGAACTTGACATGCATAGCATATTGGTCACTGAATCAAAAGTCCCACACAAAAGCACTTTCCACCACGCAAAAATGGTCACTGAATGGACAACATTTTTAAACAACCAACATTGATCCAAGCTCTGCAAGAGGGATGGACAGAACTTCCCACGCCAGACAGCTTGTCCAGAACATGCGTCAGAGATGCCTGGAATGTGTCCAGGCTCGAGGAGGGCATACACATTATTGAAAATTGATGTTTGTGACTGCATTTTTTTGTCTTATGACAATGATTTTTGCGTAAAATTGTAAGGCTCATTCTGTTACATTTTGTGACTTTTGATTCAGTGGCCAAGATGCTGCGCATGTAATTTTTTTCTTTGTAATAATGATAATCACTTGCTATTGGGTATGTGATTGCTAATGGATATTGCAGCATACCTGTGTACACAAATTGTTTATTTCTAGGGGGTGAATTTTTGTGTGCGGCCTTTGACAGAAGTGGGTACTTTCTTTTGCTGTCCAGTTTATATAAATACGAAGCATAACATATTTATAATATATAATATATATATATATATCTTTATTCATTTATATACATATATTATATATATATATATATAGAGAGAGAGGGAGAGAGAACACGAAATAGTACATGATAAATAATAAATAACTGAACATGCATGCAAGGTCAAACTGAAAAGAACAATCGTATGAAAACGTGACATAAAACCGACTCAATTGGCATGATGTTAAAAACTCCAGAAACCTTCCCTGTTGCTACGTTCCCAGTCTCACCCCCATGTCAGCCCGCGATAAACTGAAACAATTTAAACCAACTCGCCCTGAAATACAACACAAGCAAATTAACACATACGAAAACGAAAACATACGAAAATCATCTACATTTCTTTCTACATTCCACCATTGTATTGCACATAATCACTTTACAATACTGAGATATACAAGATAACAAATATATTGTAATTATACGGCAATTTGCCAAAAAAAAAATATAAAGGGAGGATTAACGGTAGAGAAAAGAAAGAAAAATAAGAATGGAAAAGGAAGCGGAGGTATAGAAGCTCAAAAATAACATAATCTGTAACAAACATCATCAGCTATTACATCATAAATCTAAAAACTGTAAAATCCCAATATGGTTATCCCAGGTGATGATGATAATGACCCGTCTGTGGCAATGACTGTAAAAATGACAATGATTATGATGGTGAAGCTGATAATGAAGGTGGCAATAATGATGTCGTTGAGATGATAATGATGGTGATTAAAAACAAGCAAACATGGGATCGTCAGTGCAGATTCACTGTTTTACAATACAGCCACAACTTTCCAAACAATAAATCACCGCAAATTTGTCCCCTATCTATCACAAGTCGTCCATTTGAAAGCCCAAGATTCCACCACTAGTAGTGAATTCGGTTCAGTACTTTTTATTCTACGCCAATTTCTATAAATGCAATCATTTTCAAATTTCGCCGGATTTTTGCAACTGATGAGATAATAATTTAGGCGCGACACGCGATCCATACGGTGAATATTGTGTAAGCTCTTGTGTAAGAGTTCTGTGGGTGATCCATGTCAACAAAAGGTACAGCTTTCACATTGGGCGCGCGCGGGCCGGGAAAAAACAGTGTGTGTGTGTGTGTGTGTGTGTACGCGCCTAATGTGAAAGCTGTATCTTTTGTTGACATGGATCAACGAGCTTGCACATTATCATCTATATAGGACGTTTTAGTCGCGCATTAAAAACGCGTATTGTTGTCCGCGCAATTTTTACCGTTCAATATTATACAAATGATGCACAGGATAGAGTGTGTTAGTGTAGGCGTGGTGCACTCGAGGGTATTTACAATTGTGAAACATGCACGAGGCGAAGCCGAGTGCATGTTGCACTACATTGTAAATACCTGAGAGTGAGCTACGCCTCCACTAACGCCACGAAATAATCCTGTGCATCATTTGTTTTATAAAATTGGTCGAAAATTCGAAAACTAACATCATTTTTCAGCGTTTTTCACGTACCTTTGTGGGTCAAGACGTCCGAAGATGTTCGTCCCAAACATTTACGCACGTCGCACTCGCGGAAGTCCCGCACATACAGTATAAGTATAATGGGGTTTGGTTTCCGGACACTTAAGTTCCCGCATGAAAACTTACTTATTTTACATAGAATATGCACCCTTTACCTTAAAGACTTGATATAGACTCCTCATATAGGCCTACTAGACAACATACTCTGAAAACGGCGTGAGAATTAACCTGCTAAATCGTTGGATTTGCTCTTCAAAGTGACTCCATGTACGCGTCCGGTCCCATAACGCTTGGTCTACTGTACTGTACAAAGTGTACGTATAGTAGAGTATACGTACGTACGCCACACATGTTATGCACAAGGGAAGACAGGCCGGCCGGCCGGCCGGCAGCCCGAACTAGAAGTTGTTTACAGGATTGACAGCGCGTATGCATGCAATTCATCAAAGGAGCCGCCGCGCGCACAGACGATCGGCAATCTACCATAGGATCAGGCAGTGCAATTGTACTGAAGTAAAGGAAGGAGGTGTGTCTCATTTCAGCGCTTCCTATTGGCTACATTCTTGAACCCATTTTATAACAGACCATATTGAACGAAACGCATAGGCCAACGTATTAATTCCCCATTGGCTACCGTTGTTACTTGCCGTTCAAGATCATACCATATTCAATACGTATTCTGTCTCGTCTATTGCGCGAGCGCTTGCTCGTGCAATATTGGCCCTAACTCGTGCAATATTCACTGGTATCCCATTCATAGCCATCCAATATAATATAAATATTCACTGTATGGAACGCGTGTCGCACCCAAATTCTTCGCTCATACGTCGCAAAAATCCAGCGAAATTTGAAAATGACTGCATTTACAGAAATTGGCGTAGAATAAAAAGTACTGAACTAAATTTGATGATTTTGGTATCATTGTCTTCTGCGGGAGATGCTCTTTCTAATGATGTCAAAAAAAATATCACTTTTAGAACGCAAGGTACTGAAAATTCACAGTTCCGCTTTTTTTTGGGACACTCGGTATATATATTTATATTCAATACAAATATGACTCACAACATAACTCCTGTCAAAGAGTACATTAATTATATCATTCTACTTCCATGCTCATGTAAACAAAATGTATACCTATTTTCAAATATTATCGCGCGTACTTTTGCGAAGTCACGTCCATTTTTGTAGACATGACACTTCAAACGGGCGCAATTGGGGATTTGTGTACATTTCCTAACTGGAAAACAGTGCTCTGTCATGAAACTCATAAAAATCTTATCATTTTTGCAATTAATCACTTTGATTTTATTACTTTTATGCTAATTATGGTAGAAGAGTGGTCAGTCAATATTTTTAAGTAAATGAAATAAGAAACAAAAAAATACATAAGAAATGCCGAAAGCAATAAAATACATAAGAATTTCAATAATTTTTGGAAGTTTTTATGATGTACAATAAGTTAAATGTGCTAAAAATGTGTTGAATTTGCATAATCAATTAATTAAAATCAGAACTTGATTATTTCAAAGATTCTTACGACACAGTCTTGTAGATTACGACGTTGGTGTCACTCATACCAAATTTCGTCGCGATCGTAACAATGATGGCAGAGATGTTGGGGGCGTTAGTTTTAGTATAGCAAAAAAAAAAAAAAAAAAAAGCCCTGATAAGGGTTACCCACCTATTCCCTCATCCTACCCTTATTCCCTACCCCCTCCGGTCCCAGAGGAAAACAACAACCTTCAACTCCTACATCACACACTCAATCCCTCCCCCGATACCCAAACCTCTGCATCCTCCACCCCCCCCCCCCCGCCCCATACAAGCCTTCGCTCAACCATGTAACATACAACTTAGGTATAGTTACATTCACCATTACTGCTATATGCGTAAAGAAAGTGTATTGCCGCACATTTGCAGCATATCTCACATGACTTGACTCAAATCAGAGATCAGAAATAACATCAAAGAAACAGATGATGAGAACCAAAGCCTTAGCTGTGTTTCATTGCCCTCCCACATTGCTAAATGAATGTGCATTTTATTTTTTCTCATCGCTGTTGCCTTTTCCTCATCTCGATATTCTACTGTTCTTTGAACAATATCCCTCTGAGTAGGAGAGGCCCCTTCTGACCTTGATCTATGAATGATATGTTTCATCACAAAATTGATTAGTTCTAATACCTTTGTCTACTGTATTCCAATATGAATATCTTTCCACTGTGCATTCTCCAGCTCCTCCAGACCAAGTCTTTCCTAAACGGCTTTAATGTGAGTCTGATTCTGGGGTCTGCTTACATAATGAACAGTAATTATCGTCAGCAAAACCAAATTTCAAAAGATTTTCTCTTGTGTATATTACTCCATGGAAGTAATTTATACTAATATTCCCTAATTTTGTTAAAATTTACAAGCGCATAACCACAATCAAACGCCCCCCCCCCACACACACACACACAATACAGGGCCTGTTTACCAAAATCAACCAACACAACAATCATGAAAAAAAAATCATAGCTATAGATGTGGAGTAAGGATCAGCGTGTTATTATCTATTAAAAAAAAACACACACACATTTCCTGCTGTGCAAGGCCAGTTTACCTCATTTCATTGCTAATTTTCTTTCTTCACTTTCCCTTTTCAATGGGGGCCTGTTCTTTTCCTTCAAAAATACAATTCATCCATTTTATCAATATCAAATGGTTTTTGAGTTGCCCTTTTCCAATATCCTGCATTTGAATACCTATACATGAACAGCTTGTCAATCTAAATTTTGCATCTGTGGTGAAACAAAAACTTGCTACACAAATTCCAATTCTGATTAACTTTTCCACAATAAAAAACACCAAAAAAAAACACCAACAAATGTTCATAGGTCTCAACCTCAGAATGACAAAATGTACATTGATTTTGTACTGCAGCAGAACCATAAGAAAACAACAGTTACTTATCTTTGATATAAAAACCATACAACATTTTATATTGAAATTCATGCAGCTTACAATCCAGAATGCACTTCTGAGACTTACAAAAACAATCTTATATCTATTTCCTCAAAATTATATAAACCAACTAAATTATTAAATGCTGATGATGTTTCAATTTCATCCGTCATCAATGCTGTAAGTTTTGATTTTGTATCCTTTAGTATATTTTACTCTGCAGATAAAAGTAATTTTTAATTGAGTATCCTCCATATTCATTTCTCGTTTTAATGTACATGATGACGGTAAAGCTACAAATATTCTATACATTTTACCAATCATTTCTTCACTAAATCCCAATCTTAAAAACCTTCTTCTCAACTGAAATTGACCACTTACATCTACCAAATTATCAACTTTATATACATTCATATAAATAAAAAAAAAATATCAAATATTGTTTATCCATTCATCAAAATAAATGTGTTATTGAAAATACCTCTTTCCTTTTTTAATTATCTGCTTTCGAAATCGAACTCCTACTTTCCATCTTGCAACATATCATTATAAATTCTGGTAAAGTTAACTTCAAGAACCCTAAAATCGTTTTACTATAAAAAGAAAATATATATATATCAAAATACAAAAAAAAAAACGCCTAATCCACATAATTCTTTTGTGATTTAACAAACACTCGAAAATTAATAATTTTTAATCTTCCCCTATCATAATCTAAATACAAAATAGACCTTTTTTATTTCAGTCAGGTGTTATCATAAGTGAAGAAATACAATTCAACTTAGGTCAAACAAAAACCTTTACCAATTGAACTTTCCCCATCAGCGTTAAATCCCTTTGTTTCCACCATGATAATAATTTCGTTATCTTACTCAAAATCTCCTTAAAATTCATGGCTTCCTTAACGTCAGGGTTCAAAGAAAAATAAATTCCTAATATTTTGACCATACGTTCTACTCCACCAAAGGGCAACACACATTGATCCCTATGCCTAATAACAGCACTTTAGAAATTTAGAAATTTGACAAAAGTGCCTCAAATAATTATTGACCTCCTCGACAGAATTGTGATCCTTAAGAAAGTAAGTAACTTCATCAGCATAAAGAATTTGTTGAATTTCAACATTATGTACCATTTACCCATGAATGTTAGAATTTTTTCTTATAGCCTGTATCACAATTTCAATGCACATAATGAATAAATACGGGGAAAAGGAGCTCCATATTGTCTTACACTCTTTTGTATCGGGAAATAACCAGTAGACTCCTTACCGTTTGTACCACAACTACAACTATTCAAATACAATATTTCAACCCCATTACATATCGTTGGTTCAAAAGCAAATACATTCAAAACTTTCTGCAAAATGTATGACGGACCGAATCGAATGCTTTCTCGAAATCGATTGCCGACATAAAGAAATAAGCCATAGCTATATGTTTAATATATATATATTGTCAATCAATCGAATAGCCTCTCCAATGTTTCTCCCTTCTTTATATCAAATTTGATCAACGTTAACTATTTCATGCAAAACATGCTTAAAGGCATAATTCACTATTTGCAGATGAAACAAAAACCAAGCATTGGTGCTTTAAAATAGTTCTAAAATGTGAGTGAGGGACAGAAACAACCACTGTAAAAATCTGATTCCGTATAATTGATGTTAAGTATTGCTAAGTACACAAAGTGTGAACAATAGTTATAATACGAATACTTCCAGACTAAACCGTTTACAGTTATGGTTACTTGAGAAAAATACTGATATCTCCTTATATTTTAGGCTTTGTTGCAAAAATTTTATATGGTAGGATGTTTTGTGATACAACAGACCTACGCATATGCATCAAATGAGATATCTTGAACATTTTTAAAATCACTGCTCCCAAAGGTAAACTGGACCTTTGATATGGTTTGACAAAACTTTCGGAAGCATCTTATAATCTACATTCAGTAATGATATAAAGGTCTGTAATTCTTATGTGTTAAAGATAATATAAAGTTTTGGTACCTCAAAAGTTTCCCTGAATTTCCTTGTCTTAGTTTGTGTTTCAGGTTAAAGTACCTTTCATAACTAACACTGTGAGACTTACTCGCCCCAAAGTCCTCTCATGTCTTAGTAATTATGCAATAATGGTTTCGTACCAGAGCCTGCACTGCAAGAATCTTCAGTCTATTGAAGGAGGCAGACTTAATCAGAAGAAGAAGAAGAAGAGCCGTTAGTTTGACTCGCCGCGGTACCGCGAGGTAGTACTGTACACGTATTGTACGAAACCATTATTGCATGATAACTGCGACCAGCATCCCCATACGCATAGCTAAATGGGGCTTCGCATTGTAGCATTCAGGATCATGACAGCAGTGGCGTATCTAGGGAAAACGGCGCCCGGGGCAAGCACGAAAATTGCGCCCCTAATTTCTGAAAAAGTGTTCAACCCCAACCCCATCCCGGTAGGGACTTTAAACAAAGTCCACATGATGCTTTTTCAAGCACTTAAAAAGGGATCTTTTGAGGGTGATTTAAATGTAATGAATTGTGATAGATTTTGGCGAGCGAGCGCAGCGAGCGAGCCGAAAATTTTTGTATTTCAGCTTACAAAACATGGAATTCTTGTCATTTTTTGCTTACCAAATCTTACAATTCTAATCAAGAT
This sequence comes from Diadema setosum, assembly GCF_964275005.1. Lineage (NCBI taxonomy): Eukaryota > Metazoa > Echinodermata > Echinoidea > Diadematoida > Diadematidae > Diadema > Diadema setosum. The sequence goes on from NC_092706.1 coordinate 16,508,665, forward strand.
ATAGTGACAGCCTTATAGATATCGATTTATACCAAAAAACTGAGGACTTTAAAAAATACTCTAAATTAGTGCGCGCGAGTGAGCTGAAATTTGTAAATGTCCTCGTCATCATCACGTATTGTCCTTATTTTTTTAATATAAATTTTGGCGAGCGAGCGCAGTGAGCGAGCCGAAAATTTTTGTATTTCAGCTTACAAAACATGGAATTCTTGTCATTTTTTGCTTATTAAATCTTACAATTGTAGTGACGACCTAACGATTTATACCAACAAACTGTGGACTTGAAAAAAATACTCTAAATTAGTACGAGCGAGTGAGCCGAAATTTGTATATTTCTGCGTCATCATTACGTTTTTTTCTTATCTTTTTTGATTTTTTTTTGCGCCCCCCTCCCCCGTATGTTCGAAACCGTTGGCGTCCTCTTTTGATCCAATCGGCGATCGCTTCAGAACGAATGAAATTGCAGTCGCTGCTCCGTGTAACATTTTTCCTGCTAAATATAAAATGACATGAGTGAACATAATAGACATTATCATTTTGTCCGCGTCATCGTCACGTTTTGTTCTTATATTCCTCTCTTTTTTTATACAAATTTTGGCGAGCGAGCCGAAAATTTTTGTATTTCAGCTTACAAATCATGAAACTCTTGTCATTTTTTGCTTATTAAATCTTACAATTCTAATCAAGATATAGTGACGGCCTTATAGATAACGATTTATACCAACAAACTGAGGACTTGAAAAAATACTCTAAATTAGTACGAGCGAGTGAGCCGAAATTTGTATATTTCCGCGTCATCATTGCGTTTTGTTCTTTTCACGTTTGATTTGTTGTTGTTTTTTTGCGCCCCCCCCCCCATGACGCCCTCTTTTGATCCAATTGGCGATCGCTTCAGAACGAATGAAATAATTGCAGAACGAATGAAATTGCAGCCGCTGCTCCGTGAAACATTTTGCCTGCTAAATATAAAATGATATGTGTGAACACAATAGACACTGTCATTTTGTCATCATCACGTTTTGTTCTTACCTTCTTTTTATATAAATTTTGGCGAGCGAGCGCAGCGAGCGAGCCGAAAATTGTTGTATTTCAGCTCACAGAACATGGAATTTTTGTGTGAACACTATCATTTTGTCCGCGCCATCATCATGTTTTGTTTTTATCTTGTTTGATTTGGTTTTCTGCCCCCCCCCCCCTCCCCCACCATTCTCCCTCCCCCTTCCGGGCGAGTTTTTTCTTCTTCTTCTTCTTCTTCTTTTTCTTCTTCTTTTCTTTTTTTTCTTCTTCTTCGTTTTTTTTTTCTTCTTCTTCGTTTTTTTTTTTCGTTTTTTTGCGCCCCCACGGAGTGGCGCCCGGGGCACGTGCCCCCCTTGCCCCCCCCCCCTAGATACGCCACTGATTTGAAGTATGTGCTAAACTGGAGCTGCCTCACAGATAGGAAGACGATCGATACATGTGGCATTGCATCATGACTCGTCACCCTCAAAGGAAGATAATCTTTATGACGGTAATTGCTTTTCGCCGTCCCTTCTTAGAAAACAAGCGGCACATTAATAGTACAGGCACGGGGATGTGCGAATAAAAATTGCACAAAAATTGATGAAATGAAAATCAAAATTACTCGTTTTTACATGACTTTACACTAATCTAACATATAGATGAATAAAGAACTATACTCGAAAATTAAACCATATCAGTTTCGTTTGTCGGAAGATATCGGAAAGATGATAAAATCGGCGTTGTAGTGAGAGTACAGTTTCAAATATTTTCACGACATACAGCTCAGGTTTACATTTTTGCACACAATCTTGGACCGGATTTATTTTTGTTTCATATGCTTTATCATTAAGAGAATATTCATTCTATTTGACAAATAAACAAGCAGAATATAGACGATATAATGTTAGGGTTTCAAATTTAAGATGCCCTCTCTCTCTCTTTCTCGAGAGAGAGAGAGAGGGCATCATTAGAAATGGACTGGCCTTCATACAGCCCCGACCTCAACCCCATAGAACATTTTTGGGGATCAGCTTGGTCGAGCTGTGGGGAAGAGGATCACAAATGCAACGACATAGGCAGGACTCCGTCAGATACTGCGGTTGACGCTAATCAACAGCATGAGGACACGGTGCCAGGCGGTGGTGCAAGCACTTGGCTCGTCCACCAGATGCTGAGCCCCGATCATGTTCATTGACAATATAAAGACAAAGTAAACATAAAGTAAACACAAAATGAAGACAAAATAAAGATGAAACTCCAATAAAATCAAGACCATGCCATTTCACCTCTGTCTTTGTTGCGGTTCATGTGGCGAGGTTCAGTGAGATGAAATGGTTTGAGTCATGATTGTTTGAGTCATGATCGTTTGTGTGTGTGTGTGTGTGTGTGTGTGTGTGTGTGTAATGCTGTGTACGTGTGTCTGTGTATGTTTATCTGTTTTGTTGAACGCATACATGTTTCACTCCATAAAAATGCTGATGTTACAGTAAATGTACTCCAAAGAAAAAATAGGGAACTCACTCATCACGAGGAAACTGCATTACGGACGTCAAAAATCGGGCCATTTTGCAGCATTTCAATTCTGACTTTACCTCATATTTGTAAGCACTGCACCTCCATGTATACGATAATCATAATAAGTATGGTATCATTTTAAAGAGAATTAAACAATCTTTGTGTGGTACTAAGCACAAATGAATCTTTTTTAAGGAAAGATGAGAAATGATTGATCAAACTCAGATTTCCAAACTTTTTTGAAGGGTTTAGAACTATATGAGACGTAAATTTAATTGAAAAATTCCATTCCATTAATGAGATATGAATGAGAATGTGTTTCATAAAATGACGTCATAGTGACGTCACGGTCGACTGATCACTATGATTTTATTAGATCTGTCGTCTTTGGGACATGATACATATATGGTATAATTTTGAAATTGATATAGGTAGAGGACTTTCTGGGTTAACCTCTGCACAACTTTTGGGGAGAAATAAAGAAGAATAAAGAATCAGTACAGATACAGAAGGTGATCCGAGAGGATACTCGGATCACCTAGCTCTCGGATCACCTAACAAGTCGCAATACTCCCAAAACCAGATTTTAACTGTATATCAGTGAAGATTCCACTGTGTAAGTTTTGTTTTCCATTTAAACTATGAGGTCTTTATATCGATAGTGATTTATCTTGGAAAACTCATGTTAACTATATGAGTAAAAGTTGTTACATGTATTATAGGAATGCGGCTCCTGAACTGTTTGTGTGTCTTGTTTATATCTGCGATAAATTTCTTACTATCCTACCTTCTAAATTATGTACAGTATTTATGCCATATACTGTCAAGCCAGAAGTCTACCTTCACACCCATTTTAATCATTATAATCTCAGTCGTTGTTTTCTCAATGTCCTTTGTTTTATAGTAATGTGTTACTGATATTGTTGCATCATGTGGCTTCTCTGTGTTTTATTCAGTAACATTTATTTGACTGGTTTTTTTTTCTTTGTTTTAATCGGTTCCCCTCAATCATAGTATGGTCTAAATACATATCTGTATTCCATAATTCCCCTTATCTGATTTATCCTGCATGGGACCTACGACTGAACAAGCTTGCGTCCCGTCGTTGTCGTGGTTGGTTGGGTCAAAGGTCAATGCACACCTCCCCCACCCCTTTCACTGGAAGATATAGTGTTATCGTGTATTGTTTTGTGCTTTGTTAAACATGATACGATTATCTAAAAAGAAGTAACTGTCTAATATGTATTTCAAGCAAATATGTCAAAGAAATTTTGAATACTATATTATTTCTCTTTTTTATGAGTAGTTGAGTGAAATATTCTGTTGGTCTCCTTGGTGGCATTACTTTATTCCTGCACAGATGTAAACCCATAAAGCTATTCAACAATACTAAGATATGAAAGCAAAGCATCATAAATATCTACATGTTTTCTAATAGATTTAACAGTGATACCACTCACGTTCAAGTTGACCTTGATACACGAATTGAACTCAAACAAACAGAATGGTCTCAAGTTTCAAAGATATAATGGAAATCTGATAACAGTGAGAAAGTTGTGTACTTTCAATGTTTTCACCGTTTCCACGAATTGTGATGTCGATCACACAAGTTTTGTAAGTGTGTAAAAAAAATGAAAAAAATGAGATGATCTCGTGATGATATCATCGCCAGACTCGTCTCCTCTGACCTCATGCACTCACTGAGTCCCCTTCTTTTGAAAAGGGGAATTATATACATCTATAATATGTATACATATTCCGTTCTTTCCGAATTATTGTAAAGTTGACATAACTTAGCTATGATGAGATTGTACAGGTGCAACGGTATCGACTACAGCATGATTTTGATTAGATTTTCCGTGCAAAACCAACGGGAAATTGGAGAAAGGAGGGAAGGAATAGCGATTTTGACCTTATTAGTGAACGGAAATGGTATTTTTTTTTTCTTAATAATGCCCACATTTTCTTTGGGATCACAACAGCCATACGAAAAGCTCGTCTCGTCAGCTGAAAGAAGTGTCAACACGGTGCTCTTTTTGTGTGTAAAAGGGGCGGGGCAAACACATTTCTGGGAGAGAGGGTAAGTGTCGTCATCATTTTTTTTTTTTTTTTTTTGGGGGGGGGGGGGGGAGTTAGCGAAAATCAAACGTCTATCCCAAATGGGAAAACGCCATTCTAGGTGTTCGTTTGTTGTTTTCTCTTGAGCGGAATGAAGAAACAAATCAGTCATAACTGTCATTTCTTTTTCTTGCTCTTCCTCATATTTATCTCTCTTGCTTCCTATCTCTCTCTCCCTCTCTCCCGCTCGTTTCTTCATAAAAGGACCAGTGCATCGTGCATGTTTTCCAAGTTTCAAACAGAGATGATGTACGAACTGAACAGAGCTTGTCTTTTTTCCTTATCCTGTAGATTGGGAGTTACAAAGTTTTTGCAATTTTAATGCTAAACAGCTTAAAATCATCTCCAAGAATTCGACTACAGTGTTATTTTCTACTTTTGGTATCTCATGATTTTTCTGAAATCGTTTTCTGTCTATGAATGGGCGGTATTTTCCAATTTTTTGTATTGAATGTCTCGACAAAAGTATAAATAGGCCTATTCGTCCATCATTTTACTCAGTGCATGTTGTATATCTTGTCTCAAGAACTTATTAATTGTGAACCGTGGCTGTCAGGCATATCTTCAAGATATAGACATAATGCAACGTTTTCAGTCTTTAGACGCCCTTCTCAAGACCATAGGTAAGTTTTTCTACAATTTCTTCAGTTTCTGTTCCCAAAGCATGATGTTCCTGCTGTGCTTGTTTTCCCAAGTTGGGGCAGTAAAATATATTCTTTGTTATCTTAAAAGGCTATCTATACATCTATTGAATGTAAATACAAACTCTCTTTAACAAAATATGATCGTAGAATCATCCAGGTCTTTTGAAGAAAAAAAAATATATTCACTGAGAAGAAAATGTCAAGAAAGTAATGAGTAACTAATAAATTTACAATTGGTATCATAATGCACATTGTTATCCAACAAATTTCTGGTGATTTAAGATAAGTATTTATTTTTGGCAAGTCATATCGACGTGTCAAAATGCCCAACAGTCAAAAAAAAAAAAAAAAAAAAGGCAGTGGAAAACCTCAGTGAGTCGATGGCATGTTTCATCTTGCTATTGTACCGCCTCATTTTTTTTTTTTTTGTTATGATTTGAGCATTTCTGGTCAATGCACAACATCCTATCAATCGAGGGATTTACGTAATGACGTGAAAATGCTAAAAGTATAGGTATTATCTAAAGGCAAATATGGAGTATTTCACATCATATCTATAATCAGAAATGTTCTGCAAGCAGTACTAAAACGTTTTCTGTAACAGGCATGGATCCTTCGTCACTACAGTCTATTGATTCCAAGAGCCCAAATCGTTAACCTTTACACTCTTACTGACGTAATCATATCGACGAACATCCTCTATATTTTATCAACTTTTTTATTTTGGTCATTCATTGCGCAAAAAAAAAAAAAAAATCCAGAGAAATTTCACGAATTAGCTACGTGTAAAAAAAAGAAGGTAGTTGGCCAATGCACTCATTAAACTAAAAAAATAACAAAAAAAAAGTATGCACAGCCAACATTAGCATGACAGTAGGCCTACTATTAACATTATTAAAGAAAAGAAATAGTCCTGTCTTCCCACGAATGAATCATGAATACTTATATAACACGTACAGTTGTAATTGTGAGTCATATCCAAGAGAAAGAGAGAAAAAAAGTGAAAGATTGAAACTGGTCTTCAGAACCAGTGACAAGGTGTTGTTTTTTTCCTCTCTCTCCCTCTCCCCTCTCTCTCCTTCTCTCTCTCTCTCTCCCTCTCTCTCTTCGATCAAAGGAGAGTTTCAAGAAAGTGAGCTAAAGGTTTTATGACATACAAATGTACGTTGATTTGTGTTGATTCATGATACCCTCCACATCACTTTTGCGGTGAAACGAATGTCTAGAAGCAATCCATATATTTTTGAATAATTTTTCTTCTATTTTTCTTCAAATTACTTGGATACGCCCACAAAAAACCTTCCAAACCAAGATTCTGGTTGTGACCTCATCTGTCAATCATTGCTAAAGTATTAAAATGATTAACAAAAGACATTGGAATGCACCCTCCCCCCCCCCCCCCAAGACCGAGAATAACTTGCATGTTCCCTCGCCATGTCTTTTGTTAGTCACATCAATATCACAGAAACATGCAAGTTATGATGAGTTGAGAGGAAGGTGCATTCCAATGTTTTTTGTTAAACATATCACTTCTTTAGCAATGATAGACTGTTGAAGTCACAACCAGATTTTTTTTTTATCTTTCATTTGTTTTTGTTTTATTTCCATCCTTTCACAAAAACAATAATAATTGTACATAATTATACATAACAAAAAAAAAACAGACAAAAAAGAGGGAAAATTAGCAGGTGTACACAATTTTGTGCTTCTTTTGAATCTCAGATATAACATATTAAATTATGCTATCCATATCACATACCAAAGAAAAGTTACAGCCAGAATGTCATGTCAAGGAGTCATGCAGATTTATCCACTTCCTTTCAAATTTACTTAGTTGTCTATTTTGAAAACCAGTTTGCTTCTCAGTCACATATATAATTTTTTACTTTGTCCAGAACAGTTCAAATGTTGGCAAAATACCCAGATGTCTACATGCATATATCATCTGTTTGGCTATAACCATACAGTGGTTCAAAAGGGGCCTATGCAGGCTTCCACCAAATACACCAAACAAGATCTCTTCTTCCTTCAATTGTAGATTTATGTCAAACTTTGTATGCCACCATTTCAAAAACTCTTCCCAGAAATTACATGCATGTTGACATTCAGCGAATGTATGTTCTGGCGTTTCCTCCACTTGCTTACAAAAGGTACACAATTCAGAGTCAACAATTTTCATTTTGTGTAATCTTTTGTTCAAAAGAAGTGTTCTTGTATTAATTTTATACTGAAATGCTCTGCTCTTAGTATCAGCTAAACACACAAAGGGCATTTTGTATATAAGCTTCCATGTAGTATCATCTATCGCATATTTATTACTCCAATAGATTTCCGATGTTGGAGTCTCAAAATTTTTACCTTTCAAAATACAATTAATAATATGCGTTGTTAGCTTCTCAAAGTCTACTTCTTTGCCCTTAAAAACACAACTGAGTTTTAAGGCTGGTATCGTTTCCCGATTGGAAAGGCATCTCAACTTCAATTCGTTTGGAATAGCAGAAACAATCGAGCACCATTTCATATACATTTGCTTTTCAACTCCCCTCCTCACCCATGTGTTGAAATCTATCAATCTGCCTTCTCTATTAAACAAATCTGAAATATACCATAAACCAGCTCTAAAAAAAATTCTGCAAAAAACACAGTTCTACCATTAACTCTAACATATTCATTATTCCATACAATAATCTCACTTTTTTCTTTATGTTTTGAGTCTAAAAGTCGAAGATCAAAATAGGCGCTCAGTATATCCCTGTAAAAACTTGGGCACTGGCCCATTGTTTTACAGCTCTTTTTGGACATGTTGCAATATAAGATAAAATGACCTCCAAATTTCTTCATGAAATACCTAAAAATAACTGACCACAGAGAGCTACTTTCATTCAAAAACCTTGAAATCCATTTTACCTTCAATGCATTGAAAAAGGAAGGGATATGTATCATATTTAAACCACCTTATAAATTGTTCATACGAACCAATTAGGGTTAATTTTTTTAACATATCTATTTTTTCCATTCCATACAAAATCTTTAATAACACTCTCTAATTGTTTCAGTATATGACTTGGTATTGGTAAAACTGACCCACAATACACAAATTTTGATATAGCAAATGTTTTTACTATTTGTATTTTTCCTATCAAACTCAAATTCCTTTTTCTCCAAACATTAAGCATAACTTTCATATCTACTAAACATTTCTCAAAATTTAATGATATCATCTGTTCCATATCGGAAGACAATAATATGCCCAATACCCGAAAGGGTTCCGATGGCAAATTAATATCAAGAGGTTTAAGTTTACAATTTCTTCTTGATCCCAACCACATAGCATTCGTTTTGCTTTTATTAATTCTAAGACCTGAGAAAAAAGCAAAATCTTCAATTATACCAAACGCTTCCTTTGCGGATTCTAAATCAGCCAAAACCAAAGTGGTATCATCTGCATATTGTACTATGTTTACTGCATACCCATCAATTTCTATACCTCGAATTTGTTTATTTTGACGTATAGCACTTGAAAGTATTTCTACACAAAGTATAAACAAGTATGGAGAACCAGAATCTTGGTTTGGAAGGTTTTTTGTTGGCGTATCCAAGTAATCTGAAGAAAAATAGAAAAATTATTCAAAAATATATGGATTGCTTCTAGACATTCGTTTCACCACAAGAGTGATGTTGAGGGTATCATGAATCAACACAAATCAACATGCATTTGTATGTCATAAAACCTTTAAGATTGTATCATCAACATCACATCTATATAACCACAGCTTGTAGCATGTGAGTGAATCGCTGGAATGAAAATATGTAAAATACGAAATAATGGGACATATAGGGAACCTTAAAAAGTGGTTGTAGATGAGGGGATAAGATATGCTTTGTGGCAACTATGTCTGCAGTAAGTATGGTGTCGAGCGAAGAGCTGACTTATAATTTTATGTGTGTCTAATTTTCTGTTGCCTCTATCACGGTTTCAGTACTCAGGTCTTGAGTGTCACCGAAATTCATTTTGGTAAGCGTTCAAAAATGCATTGTACCAGTAGTGAGTATTGGAATCACTATTGCTTGCAAGAACACACGCCCGCAGCAACATATTGCTGCATTAAATGTACAATAGATAAGAAGTTGTTTTCTTCTTCTTCTTCTGTCAATGAAGCAGTTCTGCTCTGGACATGCCAAATAATGCCGGTATACGTGAGAGCAGGCCTACCACTCCGTCGGATCGCACGATCACCGTTAGGGTGTTGTACTAGTCTACAAGCTGTAGAAATTTATATCACCGCTGTGCAAGACCGAATCCAAACTGTAAGTGCATGGGAACTAGATATCACGAGTTATCAGTATCTGATTCCTGACACATGGTACGAAAGTCTAACATATCTTTACATCATTGTGCCATCAAGTAGGCCTATATCAGTATTTTGATTTTATTAGCCACATGAACTCTGACATTTTTAAACCTTCCAGAGAGTTAGAAACTTGGTTAGTTTTGCGTACACCTGATGTAAAATATAGATAATTATTCTAAGTCATTCAACTGGTCAAAGAGGATTACAGCAACAGTGCACATGACAATATGTGTCATGAACTAACAATGTAAATATTATGACTGTAAAAAAGTGTATGAAAGGAAAATTTTATTTTCTTAGATACGCAAGGACGATAACCAGTTCATTTGAATGCAGAGATGAGTATACCCTTATCTTACATCATCATCTCCGTTAATGTGCATTTTATTAAACTATATGTCTTAGAGCAGCTTCGTGTCGATTTATGCATTGCTTGAATATGAACAACTATTCAATCATAAAACAGTTTCTCACATTATGCGTTTAATTTCTAATTCACTATCCCAGGACACAACATGCGATGGTATTGAGCACAACGTTTCAATGCTTCAATTATCTACAATGCCTGTTATACCTATAACCCGAGAAATGTTCACAGTAAGTACCAGTACATCGACTAAAAAGCAGTCATACTTTCCAGCAGAGTTACTACATTGTATATAACTCTGAACTTTTAGTATAGACATTCTTATGAATTTACGGTATTATGATAGAACAGAAATAAGGAAAATCATGTCGCCTTGATTGGTGTGTGCGTACTAACGTTGTATTTCATGTTGCGGCTTTCGGCAAAATGCATGTCAAAAAAATTATAAATGCTTAATCTTAAATCATATTAAAAAGTCATGGACCTAACATATCGTTGGTGTATTCTCTCCACTTATGATTAAAATTACAGATTTGATACAACCAAAATAGAAAATGCATTGCATTCTATCTGCCTATATGCTTCTGTATTTAAGCCACTTTGTGTATTATTGACGGAAATAGATATTAGGCTTCCTCTCGTCAGTTTTTGTTTGGACTATTGCAAGCAGTGACGGTCTGGGAGTCGAATTGAACTTTTTGCCCATATATGCAAAGTATTGGAGTGCGATGCTCTACGGAGAAAAAATGTTCCCACGAATCATTTGTGGTATGCACTTTGATGCATTTGTGAAATAAAAATCTTGAAAGTTATTTATTTTTAATTCCAATTTCATTTCTACAAGACGCATTAACGATAGAAGAAAGCACTTATACCCCTTTTATATTGGGCACGACTTTTAGCTCGGGCCAAGTCGTTTTATACTGCCATTCTCGACCACTCAAGGTTATGTGCGAGACCAGACCTATCCCCCCCCCCCCCCCATTAGCCTGCTGTCCTTCCAACGAGCGCGAAAATTCAGTGACAGTTTTACTTAACGAGTACGAATTCAGTTCCGTTTTAAACGGTACGTTACTCGCGAAATTCAACCAGTCATCGGCATATATATATATATATACATACATATATATATATATATATATATATATATATATATATATATATATATATATATTACAATTTAATCATGTCGTTTGCTAGTTCAAAGCAGGGAGGTGGGAAGAGTTTTCATTGCAGTGAGAGTTATACCAGGGAGATGGGATTACCGAACAGCGAACACACTAGTGCGCTGCGTAATACACAGCGCGCCGGTGGCAACAGTACAGCAGTAAACGTACATAATACTATTGGCAACCCGGAAGCACCGCACACGCTTTCCGGTCACGGGTCAGTGAATTTAGCCGTGGCTAAACTCGCGAACTTTTTATACTGAAGTAAGCTCGGACCTGAAGCTGACCTGATCCACCCCCCTAGAGCGGACGAACTTTAGCTCGGACTAACTATTTTTCGACCTTTTATACTGAGAGTTAGCTCGCTTCAGGTCCGCACCTGAAGCGAGCTAACGCCCAGTATAGAAGGGGTAAGAGAGAGAGATGGTCGGGCTATATCTGAATTATAAGAAATAGAGTATTTTCTCTAAAGTGGAGCTAGAATGTCTTTTATTTCGAATTGTTGATTCAATACACTTTCACAAAGTGTTCAAACTTTTTCTTACTGCATTTACCAAGGAAAACCGATATGTTTTTATACGGTACTTGTAGCTTGCTGGAGCAAATAACATTATTTGATATACATCTTAGTTACTGCAGCAATTTCTCCTTCAATCGACACACTGCTGAAAATGAGAGATATATTTAGCCGTGATCACACTGGCAAGAGATCGGGAGGTTTTAAGATCGCGATCTTAAAAGATCTCAAGGCTTTGCCAGTGTGACCGCAAACCTCTCGCGAAACTAATTTGCTTTACTTACAAATCAATATTGACACGCTTGAAATGAGCAGAAGCAAACTTACTATGTTGTGCACAATGTATAAAGTCGGTTATGATTTTACCCCAAAAGATATCAAAGAAATGTTTGAGTTGAAATTTGTTGATTTAGATGTAAGGTATACAACATTGATATTCAATTACCATACCTGCTTTAGGCAGAAGATTTCTAAATGTCAAGATCCAAAATTATGGAACACATTGCTAACATGCATAAAACTACAAAAAAAAAGTTTCAGCGGTTATAAACAGAGATTAAATTTGCATCTTACACCACAATGATATTGTACCTCTCCCCCATTTTTTTTTTAAGTATACAAACCCGAGTATTCATTTTTCCGTAAATATTTTTTTTTAATTCTACTCTGTTTTGTTTCATCTAATTGTTTAGACTATGTTTTCATCTACATGTATATATAGGTTGTGAAATGTGTTTTTGTCGTTTTTACCTCACGATGCAAGAACACGTGGAAGAACAGTCGCGTTTGCTGACTCATGTGCCGTCCTTAAATATAGAAATGAAATGGAATGAAATTACAAATATATAATTATGTGAACTTCTAATTTCACACTTCCTCCTGCCCCTTTTTCTGTAAACTCATTTTTGGCTAATAAAATACACAATAATGAAATGATTACGGTTGTCAAAACCTCACGTAAATCAAAAGTTAGGATATAGTAGAACGTTACACAGCCTATGCGTGCACGGGGAGGCTTGCTGAATTGTTGCTGCCTTATTAAAGGCTCTGTCACACCTCCGGGCTAGCCTTGCTTACGACTTGCGAAGACCAATTTCTGCTTCCCGGAGACCCGCACATAACAGTACCTGGCACGTATCTCACCCGTAGTTACCCGGAGTTGCGCACGCAAGTCCTATTTACCCGCAGCCAAGTTTAGGCCCTGTCACACCTTTCCGGCCAAGCTACGCGGGCTTGTTGCGTGTGGGGATTTTCCAGCACGTGTAGGACAATTTTTGCAGGTGGAGAAGGACTTGGGCGAGTTTCCCATTCGTCTTACCCGCTGAATCCGTGGTACTTACGTTCTACTTATTTGTGACCTGCCTGTCAGGCGTGTGGGTGGAGAGTGAGGGCTGACAACTCAGTAAAGGAATCCCTCTGAAGAAATGGCAGAAGTCTCACATAATGTCCTTATCTTGGCCGCAAACGGGGCTTGCGAAGTACCTGCGTTACAGCTGCGAAATATCTGTGTGGGAGTTTCCTGCGAGGTGCTGCCGCTAAGGGCCTCCTACTGACGTTCTGCGTGGACCTCTGCGAGCAATCCCCGCGACTCTCCCGGAAAAAGTTTTGGTAATGCTCAAAACTCGGCCGCGGGTAAATTGGACTTGCGTGCGCACCTCCGGGCAACTACGGGCGAGATACACGCTAGGTACTGTCAGGTGCGGACCAACTGCTGGGAGGTCGGGTAGCAAAATAAAGATTCCCCGCAAGTCAACCCGCTAGGCTTCCCCAGACACGGTGTGACACGGCGTTGAGCATGCTCAAGACTCGTTCCGGGTGAGTCGCGGGGGTTTGCCCGCAGAGGTACACGCAGAACACCAGAAGGAGGCCCTTAGCACCTCGCAGCACCTCGCAGGCAACTCCAACGCAGGTACTTCGCAGTCCCTGTATGTCGCTCGTAGCTGAAAATGGATCGCTTTCAAAGCTCTCACGTGGATCACACGGAAAATACGCAAGTAGCAGGTAAATATCAGGTAAATAAGTACGGAACTCGCCAACATCCTTGTCCACCCGCAGAAAATTCTCCTGCGTGCTGGAAAATCCCTACTTGCAACAAACCCGCGTAGCTTACCCGGAAAGGTGTGACAGGACTTTTATCACGCTTCACTCATCAGTGGAACACTATTATGACGGGCGGGGGAGGGAACATACCGAATGTTCCACCCGAAGGGATGCTATTGAGGGAGGTTATAAGTCCGGAGACGAAGTCGAGGGACTTATAGCCTCCCGAAAAAGCATTTCAAACCCTGAGGGTGGAACGTTTGGAACATGTTCCCGACAACAAAATTCATCGTCTGCTATATCATATGGGTTAGTCAAACACCATCATCTGTAGGCAAATTTATCCTATCGATTGCGTGAAAATATGATCGTTCAATCGTTTGGTATCGTTTGTCATTTGTTATGTGAAAATGTTTTCCCATGGGAGAACATTACAAAAATATTCTGCCCATGGGCGAACATAACCAATGTGCCTCCATCACGTGACTGTGTTTAGCCAATTACTAACCGGTATTTGACTACTAGTAACCCATTTAATATTGTGCAATAATTAACAAATGAGTTAAAACTTTTTCCCCAGAAAAATAACTCCATTTTGGCGCGAAACCTGGCGGATTTCAGTAAAAAGGTCATCGAAAATGCCATGTGTTCAAATGTCACGGCGTCACTTCACAACACTCTGTCTCAAGTACAATGTAATATCACCTCTGCAGTGAACTTCTCAACTCAAGTCCTCGATGATTGTTGGGTAAGATTTCGGTTCCATTTAATTCATTTCAACTTCATGTCCTTTCCAATCAGAACATCAGTCTTTTTTAGGCATTGTTTTACCAGTATGATGCAAAGAGTGTAAATCAATAATTTCCTATGGAATTTATTCAATTTACCATCTTCTCCGCACATACTGCATGAAAGTCACTACGACGACTTGGAAAATAATGATCGAAATGATGAAAAGATTTTTTTTCTTTTTAACAGTGTATTTCATATTCATGTGAACATAGGCTGATTACAGCCGGACCACCACCAATCTTACTCTGATACCCCTTACCCCCATGAAAACGATACAAGTGTGATACGAAGAATTGTTTAAGTCACATTTCATGTACTCCCTCGGTCCTATCGATATATTATATATATATATATATATATATATACATATATTTTTGTGGGAGGAGAGTAATGGGTAACGAGTATCCTTATTTGATATTTTACCTGGGGCCTGTAACGAGGTTACCACTTTACATCAAAAGAATTATGAATTCATGATATTGTAGCGCTGTGGCTAGTTTCATGGCAAGAACGTTCTTATACAATTTGCATTTTGATAATCTGTCACTGGCACTTTTCGTTAACGATTTATGTCTGTGACAATGGGAAATGAGTATCCTATTCACTATGATATTATTATATCACTACGACGCGTCATCATTGTTGTCTCTCTGCTAATTTCTTTACCATTCATGTGCAGGTGTGCGATTTGCTTTGCGTTGTGGAAATTAAATCATACTCAAGTTAAGCTTAACCTGTCCCCTACCCGAGCATATCGTCAAGAGAAACCTTTCAAGACATTTTAAAGGGATCGTATAGTTTTGGTTGAGACCTAATTTCAGATTTCTAACATTTTTTTTTTTTTGTGTGTGTGTGTGTGAGATGATGAGAAACCTCTTATGAAATATGAAAGAGCATGTAATTCCATGAGGAATTCAACGTTTATTTGATGAAAATTGGTTTTGAAATGGCTGAGATACCCAAAACAGAGCGATTCTAATTAGTGTGGGACCCACACTTTTTTACGATCGCTTTGTTTTACTTTGTTTTTGGATGTTCCAGTAATGCCAAACCCGATTTTCATCAAATAAACTTTGGTATGCTCTGTGCTATTTCCTAAGTGTTTTCTTGTTATATCGCAAAAAGTTAAAAGCCCAGTTCTCATCTCCACCAATACTGTACCATCCCTTTAATCGTTTTCATGGTCCTGTGCCGCCCCCCCCCCCCGCCTCTCTCTCTCTCTCTCTCTCTCTTTCTCTTTCTCTTTAGTGAATTAATGGTCTCCGTTTTTTGTTTTTTTTTACCTTTTCACGTTAACACAGCCCAGCAATGATGCGCAGGATACGAATGATTTCAATGTGACAATGTCCATCGATCCAACCAACACCAGTTGCCTTCAAGGCGTTTGTGCTTCACGGGCATTTGCGAAAGATATTTCAGACGAGGTATTGACGTGGGTGAAAGCTGGAAAACACGAGAATAATTGCAACTGATTGACAAGTTGCTATACATCGAAAAATATCATGGCAACTACTAAAACACTGATCAATTTAGTGTTTATTTACGTCGATGTAGGGCAATATGTCAATCAGTTGCAATGAAATCATCTCGAATGGCTTACAGTTTTTTATGAAAGTTAAATGCTGAAGAGGATAATGGGATGATATTAGTATTTTGTCGTGAAGAATTAGTGATTTGTAATAAGATATGTCCGTTACCTGGTATTCACAATTTTCACAAGCAGATTGCTCGAAATGCAATGCAAATGTCTTTTTGTCCTCTATATTTGGTGGCTGAAGACAACGGGGAAAAAAATGACTAGTCGAAGAACATCTGCCATCTAAGAAGCCAGTTCATCCTTTTCGAAGCTAGCGGGTTATACTTAACTATCAAGAATAGTGACAAACGATGCGCTAATAAAGGGCGTTTTTCCTCTTTTTTTTTTTTTCATCTTTACGCGTGAAGTCCCATGCTGTAATGTGCGAGAGAAAAATACTTATAACGGTGTTTAAATTGTTACGATACGTAGTGTACAAACCTATAATGTAAGGTGGCATGGTCTGGACAAATAGGGAGCTTCACAATTTTGCGACGCGGAAGTTCAGAGAGAGAGAGAGGGAGAGAGAGAGAGAGGAAAAAAAAAAAAGCTTTCTGCGCATGCACAAATTTGTTTATCAAAATTGACCTTGCGTTGTCTGAGTTTGCATGGCCGCAACCGGTTCTGGGTTATTTTGCGTCTGCTCTAAAGGGCTCACACCTGTAAATGAAATGGAATGTCCCAGACCCCTTCACAAATTCGTACCAAAGATACCAAAATAAATGAAGAAAAAATAATTAAAAATCAATAATGCGGTTTGGCTAAAAACTGAATGGCTGCAGATATTCAGTATGAATTTCTCTACTAACTGCATTTTGGTTGGAAGATGAAAGCTTTTCTCATGGAATATGAAGGGACTATATTTCATTGGGTGCATGTACAGAAAATAGGTGATTTTTTGAGTGAAAAGAACTCGTAGTCTGGCTTTGCGGACCCTTGGACAGAGTTTGGGCCGAAGAACCTGCCTTGGGAATTTGATGGATGAAAGGGTATATCTCACTTATCCAGGTTAGTGAAGATGAAACACCTCATTTCTCCCAGCTATTTTAGAGAATTTTTTGAATTTTGAATTTTAACACACGTCTCTATGGGGAATTATTTACCCGTGTGAGCCCTAAATCACACCTCAGAGAGCTACTTGATGCGAGGATCCTATGGGGGCGCCATTTTATATTTATAGGCTGCGTCTTCGTGGAATTTAAAGCGACTTTGCAACATGAAGCAGGAAGATAAGAGAATGGCCAACGTCTTAAACGTCGCGTCGCAAATCTTACAATACAATGCAATAATATTTTCAAGACCTGACAAGCAGAAAGGTAGAAGCTTAGTCAAATCGCACATAAAATAAGAAAGTTATTGTATTCTAAAGCTCAGACGTTTCCACCGAATAATGATATTGTTCGAAACCACATCCGTAGGCCTATGTGTAAATTAGAAGACAATGAAGTCATCATCTCACATTAAATCTCCCATTGCTTTATAATTCCATGTGGCAAAAGATTTTTAAAGAGGTCGATAGTGAAGACTTTTTTTCAAGTGAGACATGATCACATCCTTTAATTTGCATTTGTGTTTGCTATACGAATATCACAGTCTCCTGAATGTATATATATATATATATATATATATATATATATATATATTTAAACTGTAAAGTTCCATGTCCATCTCTTTTCATTTAGGCCCAATTTCAATAAAACTGTCTAATTTCATTTCAAACGTATTGCACTTTAAGTTGGTATGTAAAGGGGCAAGTTCAAAGCACCGCTTTAATATACGAAGAAAGAAAGTCAAGCTAGACAGATTTTATGTTTTCTATACAGAGTATAATTTTTATATTGTAACATAGTTGTACTTACCACGCCACAACAAATTCTATACTGCAGTACCTTCATAGTACCTTTATGGCTGTTGTCGAGGTTAGAGTGGGGCACGTAAACAGTGGCGGATCCAGAGGGGGGCGCAACCGGCGCACGCCCCCCCCCTTTATTTTTCGTTAAAAACAAAAGAAATAAAAAGAAAAAAATGAAATGACACCCGGATGTGGCACCAGAAATATTAGTCACGCCCCCCCCCCCTTTACAGAATTCCTGGATCCGCCCCTGCGTATATTACAATGTAAAGTGGGGAGATTGTGAGTGTTTAATGCTCCAAACTCATTTTTACGTACAATGATCTGATGGTTATGTTTTCAAGACTGATACTAAAATTAATGAGTATTAGATATGATTCTATAATTAGAATACTATGAAAGTTCAAATTCCTGAGAAATTAGATAATAATTATCGATGTTCTGTATTCAGCATTATGACATAATCGATACGTGTTCATGGTCGGGGGCATATCAATCTTCAAGATCTGAACATCTTATCACTTTGCTGAGGAGGCGAATATTGTGTTTTAGATATGAGAGCCTATTGTCAGTCTATTTGTTGCCATGCTGTGTAACGCTTATTCAAAGATTGTTTATGTATGTTTTACACAGTATTGTATTGTAAATGATTTAGCTGCTTATTATCTACGAATTTGTAGTTCATTAACATGATATTTATTCAGGAAGATGTTACAGGAATAGTGTGTGCTAGGTTTTTGTATTGGTTTAAACATACATTTTTGGTAGTCATAAACAGTAACTTTTTCAACTATACTTATTTATTTTATGAAATCTGTATAATTAAAGAAACTTGTGTGTGTCGGCTACTTTTGATTTATTCAACATGTTATTCTAAATATTGACAAACGTTTGCTATTCAAAAAATATATACTTGATTATTTATTAATTCGATGTCTGTACTCTGAATCAGGTCTTTGAAAGTATGTTATTCTACCGAAATGTTTTGTCTTTATAGGATTATGGCTATTTCAAATTTGATGTGTTTAACTTATTCTACATTACATGTATTTATTGTCTTGTACGATATTATATCTGTCCAGTTGACGAAAAATCAAAGAAACTGAAATGAATGGAAAGCAATAAATGTATTGTACTTATCAAAATGAACGCGATTAAGAAATGTATGAGTTTTGTCCATCAGACAGGCCAAACTTTGATGGAAGCACAAACAATGAAATAAAACAACGTGGCAAGATATGACTGCAAGAAAGGAAAAAGTTCTGATATCAATTTACATTTGATACATTCCCGAGATGACGTCATGGAGAACCATTTTAGCAGGTCCAAATACAGTGTTTACAGACAGTTGAAACATTTTGATTGAGACGAAAAATCATAGTACTGCCAAACCCATAATGATTAAAAATCAGATTTTGAGAAGTTTTTGTCTCGTCATAATATATATTGGAACATAACTAAAATACAATGTAAATTAGCAAAATTTTGAAACATGTTTGATTGTCCATGACTGTAATACCTTTAGCAATAGGTATATGAACTTCATTTCATTTCGTCAGAGATGGATTGAAATCCATGGAGGTATTGTGGTACAAAGGAAAATACTCTTGGCTTTCAAAAGAAGGTCCCGAGTTTGAGCCCTGACAATAGTGTTTCGTCCTTGGAGGCGTTTTTAACAGTGATGTCCCTCTCAACCCAAGTGTACAAATTGTTACCTGGCAATTATGTGGTAGTGATGTTTGTAGGGTCCTCTGCAAGGGTAGTGCTATACACTGCAATGGAAAGGTACCCTTTGTCAAGAAGACTATATTCTTGAATTATTAATGGGTTGGCTTTCTTGCTTTCGGACCAATTTTATTGACCATAAAAGCAAGACATTATTAAACAGAGGGGTGAAAATAATGAGGTATGAGTTTTCTTCAGTTTTATCTGCCCTCTGTACAAATGAAATCTGTAAGGTTGCAACTGCTGATCTACATTTTCAACAAACATGTCGGAAAATGGAATAAAATAAAAAAAATAAAAAAACTCATAAAAAAAAAAACTCATTGAGCACATTCACACACTCACACAGATAAACTCGAAACAATGACGATTACAGGTCATTAAGATGGTTCGTCATTCCAGAGGTTTGTTAGTATACGCACCGTGTTTACATTAATACTCTGATTATCGAACGATATTTCATTTTCGGATGAACCTTCGAAATAACGAACCTTGTTTCATTTTCGGAATTGTAAGCGTCCGGAATAACGAAACTTCGAAATAACGCAACAAATAAATTAATGTTACGGATTAACGAACCTCGCTATAGGTATACAGAACTTGTATGTTTCGGAGTAACGAACCTAGTCTGAATAAAAACTTTGACTTCCGGATTAATGTACCTTCGGAGTAATGAACTTCACCCTATCCAATAACTGTCGCTACAATGACAATGATGTAGAGAAGCCTACGTATACTTTACATAGTACAATCAATAATTACCTATACATAACTATTATACACGCTGCTGCACCAAACAGTCATACAAAACGCACACACACACACACACACACACACACACACACACACAAACATATACGAAACAAAAATTGATCTCACCAGTCAAGTAAACACATCCTGTAAATTTGATACCAGAAGTCTCTACATTTTCCCGACACATAGTCCATGGGCCAGGCCAGATATTGGTACCACCTGAGGTGGCAAAACCTTTTTGGTGTCATTTTGTTTGTCGGGCATTATGCTTATTAGTCTGGGTGCCAAAGCCACTTTTTGGGCCTAACCTTGCTTTACCGTCCACCCAATGTTTTTTGATGGTTTTACCCTATTTCGGGGGTGCTGAATCCGAATCTGGATGATGCAACACTTGCATCCTTGAGGCTTTTGAGATATTCAAGATGGCCGCCAAAATGGCCGCCCGAACTGGAAATTCCCACGTATTTCCTTCTAAATGGTGATGAATTGAAAACAATTGATGGTTTTACCCTATTTCGAGGATGCTGAATCCTAATCTGGATAATACAACTTTTGCATCATTGAGGATTTTGAGATATTCAAGACGGCCGCCAAAATGGCCGCCAAAATCGAAAATTCCCACGTATTTCCTTCTATATAAATGGTGTGAAATTGAAAATAATTGATGATCCTATACCCTATTTGGAAGGTGCTGAATCCGAATCTGGATGATGCAACTCATGCATCCATGAAGTTTTTGAGATATTCAAAATGGCCGCCAATCAAAACCGGAAATTCCCATGTATTTCCTTCTAAGTGGTGAGAAATTTAAAACAATTGATGGTTCTACCCTATCTCTAGGGTGCTGAATCCGAGTCTGGATGATGCAAATCTTGCATCCTTCAGGGTATTGAGATATTCAAGATGGCCGCCAATGTGGCCGCCAAAATGGACGCCAGTTAAAACCGGAAATTTCTATGTATTAGCTTCTAAATGGTGAGAAATAGAAAACAAATGATAGTTTTACCCTATTTCGATGGTACTGAATCCGAATCTGATGGATGATGCACCTCGAGATAGTCAAGATGGCCGCCAAAATGGCGGCCAAAAGGGAAACTCTTATGTATATCCTTCTTATAAAAGGTGAGAAATTGATAAAAATTGATGGTTTTACCCTATTTTTTTTTTTACTGAAAGATTTCAGGTTTTCGTCAATGGCACAGTATGACATTGCTGTATATACAGTGGAACCAGCTCTATACCCGATATCTTTTGAATTGGTACGATATAAGTGTGCCAGCAATTAACCTTTCAAGAATACACATACTTTTGAATAATTGCAAGATTACACTGTTTCCTCTACATATAATGGATATGTTTTGAACACTAACAATCAATGGACAAGACATGTTCATCTAAATCATATTGTGATAGTGATGTAGAAAAGTGTATTGAAATTACCCAACATTACCTGTCTTCATCCATGAGCAGTTTTAATCTCTTCATCCATGAACACTCAAATTGGTTATTTGGTTTATATTCCTGGTCTTGATGACATTGTTGAAGACACGAGTGGGACATTTTTATAGTTATGCTTCAATTTTTTTTGTCGGCAATATGATGTAACATTATATATGTATATATGGATTATATATATATATCACAGGTAACGCGCCGTGAAAAAAAAAAATGAATAAAAAAAAAACACGACAACATGGAAGGTAATAATTGATAATCCAGTACTTACGAATATCATAATCGCGCAGAGTGCTTTTGAAATTACCCTTTTTTTTAATATTGATAGTGGTCATGGATGCAAGCATTTCCAATGACGTAATCAGAAAATGCGACAAGTTTCACAAGACTACGAGGCGAGACTCGTCAGCCTATAAACCAAGTTTCGACACCAAATACCAACATGCCATAATTTAATTTTACTCGATTGATAGCCGAAAAGGTTTAACTTCACATCTGTGGAGCCACATTATTGGCGACCACAAGCATTATTTTGTAACAATTATGCATAAAGAAATTTTCAGTCGTATGTTTGTGTTTGTACGTTTCAGTATGATGTCAATATCACTTCTTTTTTTTTTTTTTTTTGCAGTACGTGTTAAAGTTCCGTTTGAGATCGGAATATCTCAGTATATTACAATACCATTGTGACAGTCATTTTGGATGTCAATAACTTTTGGCTGATTTGACAAATTCGCTCAACTGAGTTGAATTTAAGAATACGAATTATTGCTTTTCACCCTACATGGTTATAATCCCCCGCTTCACGTTCATTTCATTTCATTTCATTTTTATTTCATTTCCGGCCAAAGCAAATATGACAATTGCATATAAACAAATTTAGTACAATGTAACTTTTACATTTCCAAATAGAATTTAGATACACGTCATAATATTTTTACATGAATCAATAAACATACTTTAGTTGAAGAAATACAGTACATGGACAATATGTGACTGAATCATAACAAAGAAAAGGTCGAAAATGGAGGGGACTGCTAAAAAGCGTTAGAGCACAGTACTTCACAATTTAAGTGTAAGCAAATGTTAAGGAGTTTTCGTTCATGCAGGACATTTATAGATGTCCCAAAACCTTCAAAGACCTTCAGCACCCTCGAAATAGGGTAAGACCATCAATTTATTCTAAAATTTTTACCATTAAGAAAAATATATTAACATTGGAATTTCTGCCACTTATATTGGCTATCATCTTGGACGTCTAAAAACCCTAAAGAATGGACGAAATTCAGCAACCAAGTTTCGAGGGTGCTGAATAGGGTCTAAAATTTTCCAATATTTGACAGTTATTTTGGCGGTCATCTTGGACATCTCAAAACCCTTAAAAAAGAACACGAAAGTTGCATCAACCAGGTTCGGATTCAGCACCCTCGAAATAGAGTAAAACCGCCAACTGTTTTAAATTTTACACCATTTAGAAGGTAATATAGGGCTTACATGGAAATTTTCGTTTTTGACGGCCATTTAGGGGCCATTCTGGCGGCCATCTTTATTATCTCAAAACCCTCAAGGAAGCAAAAGCTGTATCCTCGAGCTTCAAATTCAGCAAACTCAAAATAGTGTAAAACCACCAACTATTTCATATTTTACACAATTTAGAAGGAAATAGGGGGTCTACATATGAATTTCCGTTTTGGCTGTCATTTTTGGCGACCATCTTTATCATCTCGAAACCCTTAAGGATGCAAGAGTTGTATCCTGAGCTTCGGATTCAGCGCACCCAAAATAAGATAAAAACCACCAATTGCTTTCAAATTGTCACAATTTAGAAGGAAATACATGGGAACTTCCGTTTTGGGCGGTAAATTTTAACGGCCATATTGAATATCTCAAAATCTCCATCAATGCAGGAGTTGCATTATCCAGATTATGATTAAGCACCCTCGGAATAGGGTAAAACCATCAATAGTTTTCAATTTCTCACCATTTAGAAGGAAATACATGGGAATT
Organism: Diadema setosum; assembly: GCF_964275005.1. Taxonomy (NCBI): domain Eukaryota; kingdom Metazoa; phylum Echinodermata; class Echinoidea; order Diadematoida; family Diadematidae; genus Diadema; species Diadema setosum. Next base: position 16,532,546 of record NC_092706.1, read on the forward strand.
TCCGGTTTTAATTGGTGGCCATTTTGGCTGCCATCTTGAATAGCCCAAAAACCTTATGGATGCAAGAGTTCCATCATCCACATTTGGATTCAGCACCTTCCAAATAGGGTAAAACAATAAATTGTTTTTAATTTCTCACCATTTAAAAGGAAATACATGGGCATTTCTGGTTTTTATTGACAGCCATTTTGGCGGCCATCTTTAATATCTCAAAAACTTGTTGGATGCATGAGTTGCATCATCCAGATTCAGATTCAGCACCTTCAAAATAGAGTAGAATCGTCAATTATTTTCAATTTCACACCAGTTAGAAGGAAATACATGGGAATTTCCGGTTTAGCGGCCATTTTGGCGGACATCTTGAATATCTCAAAATCCTCAAGGATGCAAGAGTTGCGTCATCCAGATTCGGTTTCAGCACCCTCAAAATAGGGTAAAACCATCAATTGTTTCCAATATCTCACCATTTAGAAGGAAATACGTGGGAATTTCCGGTTTTAATTGCCAGCCATTTTGGCGGCCATCTTGAATATCTCAAAAACTTGATGGATGAATGAGTTGCATCATCCAGATTCGGATTCAGCACCTTCCAAATAGAGAAGAATCATCAATTATTTTCAATTTCATACCATTTAGAAGGAAATACGTGGGAATTTTCGGTTTTGGCGGCCATTTTGGCGGCCATCTTGAATATCTCGAAACCCTCAAGGATGCAAGAGTTGCATCATCCAGATTTGGATTCAGCACCCCCGAAATAGGGTAAAACCGTGAATTGTTTTCAATATCTCACCATTTAGAAGGAAATACGTGGGAATTTTCGGTTTTGGCGGCCATTTTGGCGGCCATCTTGAATATCTCGAAACCCTCAAGGATGCAAGAGTTGCATCATCCAGATTTGGATTCAGCACCCCCGAAATAGGGTAAAACCGTGAATTGTTTTCAATATCTCACCGTTTAGAAGGAAATACGTGGGAATTTCCGGTTTTGGCGGCCATCTTGGAGGCCATCTTGAATATCTCGAAACCCTCAAGGATGCAAGAGTTGCATCATCCAGATTTGGATTCAGCACCCCCGAAATAGGGTAAACCCGTGAATTGTTTTCAATATCTCACCGTTTAGAAGGAAATACGTGGGAATTTCCGGTTTTGGCGGCCATCTTGGAGGCCATCTTGAATATCTCAAAACCCTCAAGGATGCAAGAGTTGCATCATCCAGATTCGGATTCAGCATCCCCGAAATAGGGTAAAACTATCAAAAAACACTGGGTGGACGGTAAAACAAGGTTCAGCCTTTGGCACCCAGACTATATCCAGCTATGATAGCATTTCCAAATGAGTAGCTTAGTCATAATAAATGAATATTTGACCAATTTGGTTTTGTTGTTATATCCCTATACTTCTGAATCGAGACTAACCGCTATACAAAGAAGAGCACTGTCTTCTGTATGTCCACAGGTGTTGTAAATGCGGTGCGCTTAGTCTTTATTCAAGGCAGCGAAGGGAATATCCAAAGGTTATGATGTCCACAGCGCTTAGTCTTTATTCAAGACGGCGAAGGGAATATCCAAAGCTTATGATACAATGTATATCCCTTTATCTATTTTAAAAAAAAAAAAGCAATTCCTCGTGGATTTTGCCGTATTTTTCAATTATTCATCATTTTCCGGTGAAAACGCTACGGTGAAAACGCTAATACCACGCCAATGTCGCTTTATTTCCTTCCAACAATGAAAGATAAGATCAATGTACCGGTACACTACAATACATTATGATAAATAATATTGTAAACAAACAGAGTGATTTTTGTTTAAAACTGATGTATTTGTTGAGAAGGTAGTATAAAAACAGTATAGATAATCCCTTTTATTAGGAACTTTAGATATACACTGTATCATAAGCTTTGGATGTTCCCTTCGCCGTCTTGAATAAAGACTAAGCGCACTGCGTGACAGCTGTGGACATCATAACCCTTTGGATAATCCCTTCGCTGCCTTGAATAAAGACAAAGCGCACCGCGTTTACAACAGAACACCTGTGGCAATGCAGAAGACAGTGCTCTTCTTTGTATAGCGGTTAGTTTCGATTCAGAAGTATAGGGATATAACAACAAAACCAAATTGGTTAAAAATTCATTTATTATGACTAAGCTACTCATTTGGAAATGCTATCATAGCTTGATAAGCATATCTATGCCCGACAAACAAAATGACACCAAAAAGGTTTTGCCACCTCAGGTGGTACCAATGACCCATTTTTCGGGTCTTGGCCCATGGACTAACAAGGCATCTTAAAAGACAACAAACCAAAAACACCTTGTACATCAGTACCAGTCATAGCACTTCGCATCAATGTGCGTGGTATTGTTTTCCCCTCGAATGTATTACCTGGGTTTCCTCAAGATTTGCCAGTTCTACCAAAAACCATTGATTGCGCGTATATAGTATGTATATATCAAAATCATAAGAAGCAGTTGCATACGTAGCTTGTTACTGGGTTCTACGCCCAGGCAAGGATTTTAGCGAGTTTCGCGTGCGTCTTACCAACTAAACGCGTTCTACGTATACGTTCTACTTTATCGGGGTATTAAACTACCATCCAGTGACCGGTCGACAATTTGGTGACGAAAAATCCAGTATTGCGTGAAAATTCCGTTTCCCGTAGGCTATTCTACCTGAAAAAAAAAATGAATAAAATGTCAATATCCTACTTTCGACTCAAAATGAAAAATAGAATAATGGATTTTTTCTGAAATCCTGTTCTCCGTGCTTCATTATGATGAAATGTCAAAAAATGACTCAAAATCCTATTTCATTCACATTAAAAAAAAAATCGAAAATCGAAAATAGGATATAGGAAATGGAAAATAGGTTATCGTTGTTGTTGTTGTTTTTTTACTTTTTTTTAGGATATTCATTTTTCCGTATTCGTCTTGCAATGGAGCGACGGGATATTGAAGAAAGTCCCCAACGGCCACCTTATTTCCGACACATACAGATCAGTGGTAGAGATTCAGTATTGTCTAGCGTCTTGTGAGACTATACCTATACCTATGCTACGCACATCATGTATATCATCAGGGAGGTGAGACTATTTCCTTTCACCTCCCTGATATCATACAGCAGGCATTGCGGTTCAGTTTTTCGCGACGATGTGCTCTGCTGCGAACTGACAAGTACAGCGTAGTTTGTTAAAACTTCCGACCGTAATTACGCAATATTTCCATCCACGGAAAACCTTTTCCTTCTCCCACTGAAACTAGAATGAATTGAGAAAATAGTTTCAGATAACATCCTCAAATTTCAACAACTGCATGAATCATAACATTGCTGAAAACCATGATTGCTGAAAACCATGAGAGAGGAGTTGAATTTTACTTGTATGAATCCGTTGTCACTGTGCCACGACTGGAATAATAGCACAGATCACAGCTTTCATGTTAGCTATTTTTCTAGTTGAAGAACGCAAAGCCCACTGTGGCACTGTACATTACCAGAGATGGAAGTGCAACTTGTAACGCGATGCCACTCTTTTCATAACCTATTCAACGACTCTACACACCAATATCGACTCTGTTTATAGTTTGTGTGTATGATTATTTATGATCAGACCATTGCGCTCCATATTATTTCGTATTAAGTTTGCCTGTATTTTTTATATGCAAACATCAAGGAGGAAAATATGTCTTTGTTTGATCATGTATGAGCGTTTGTCTCTGATTTATAGTTACTAGTATCTTTGATTGAATCAGTTAATTGCTCTTTAAAGGTACATGTTATATTTGATTTTCTGTCATGAACAGCCATGTTGGTATAGCGGACAGTCGGTAAGATAATAGAACTGCCGATGCACCTACAAAATTGACAGGATACCGTTGAATGATGGTTGGCAACGATTGTTAGGGAGAGCATGCAGATCTTACTATATTCATTATTTTGTTGCTAGATGATCTCATACAAATTTTACATTATATCAGGGAGGTGAGCGCTTTCCTCTCACCTCCCTGATTATATAGATGATGACTGGTGGGGGAGGGAACATACCGAATGTTCCACCCGAAGGGTTTGAAATGCTATTGAGGGAGGTTATAAGTCTTATAGCCTCCCGAAATAGCATTTCAAACCCTGAGGGTGGAACGTTTGGTACATGTTCCCGACAACAAAAGTCATCATCGGTTATATTATATGGGTTAGTCAAATACGTCAAATACGTCAACGTCAACCACCAGCACAACGCACTCGATCGCTCGCGCAGTCATTTGTTACGTAAATTTTTTTTCCCATGGGAGAAAATTACAAAAATGTTCTCCCATTGGCGAACATAACCAATGTTCCTCCATCACGTGACTGTGTTTAGCCAATCACTCACCGGTATTTGACGAGCCCATTTGATATAGCACTTTATGCTTCTCCCTCCCCCATAGCAGGCCTAATATAGAACAATTTCGTTCTTTGAAGTCACTCGACACTAGCCTTCCAATTCATTGTTATACATTAAATGATAATACGAACTAGAAACTTGGATCGCTCATTACTAGGTCCTTTATCAATGTACATAAATGTCAATTTGTAAGTGAATCGAGGAATGATCCTTTGTGAATAACAGGAAACTATTGATCCTTCAGTCAGAGAATTACGTTATCGCGTGACTACCGTGTTTCCTCTTTGATATCCCATCAGCACATGTACATGAACTGCTGCAAGGAATTTCCGTTCATTTTTACCAAAATAAAATATATCCACTCTTGTGCACTTTCATCGCTGCGCAAATCAAAATCCTTTCCCAGGAAGGCCATTTTGGAGTGTGACATTTTATTCTTCTTAAAAGAACAGACAAGTTAACAAATAGAGCCAATATATAACCGTATCTCTATCACCGCTATCACCATTTTATTCTGTACCGATAAGGGTGGATTCTAAATTGCAAACATTAATGTGGAGAATGAACATGGAAATGGCGGGGGTGTGTGTTGTGCAGTGCCCTAGCCAGGAAAGCTCTAGAAAACTTCTGCAAATGTTATTTTATTTTATAGTTTTCTGTGAAATTTAGGACTGGATAGCTATCACTCTTCATCACTCATCATATTCATGTAAATTTGAGCTCACATTGGAAATCCCTTGGACGTCACATGAAGTTGTGAATAGACTCCAGGAAAGCCATGGCAGCCATCTTTGTTTTCTGCAATATGCTTTAATAGTCCCAGCTGTGCTTCTTGGTGTTGAACTACTAGTAATCATGTGTGGAGTAAGCTAGTTTTAACAAAGTATTCCTTACAACTTTTTTTGCTTTTGTCTGTGTGTTATTTCCCCTCCCACCTCCCCCCCCCCTCTCTCTCTCTCTCTCTCTCTCTCTCTGTCAAAACTATCCTCTACTACTAGAGTCTAGTGTTCACATTTAGTGCATTTTGTGTTAAGAAAGTGATCATTTCACCTTTGAATGTGAGAATTGAGTCAGCCAAAATTACAGCCTGGGAGAACTAGATCAGACATGAGACGGTTCCTTAAACCTTAGGAATTAATGTGAGATCAGGTCAGGCATGTGTTGCATGATTGTTCAGGTTCATGGGATTCTGACTCTGGTTTTTAGACCACTCCAGACAGATTTGAGCAGGAAGACCGATGACATTAAGTTCTTGCACTGAGTCGTATTTAGAAGTGCCTGGGCAACATGATGAAGGCTTCTATACATACAAGTTTATCTACCTAGTACTTGTGTCAACTCTAATGGGTAATATGATCGTGACTAAACAAGGACAGCCCTTTGACACGTCGACCATTCCTGATGTTCACCATCTCATCTGCGGTCCTAGACATCAAACTTTGGGTTCTTTGGACTCGTGCTCTCAGCTTCAACCACTGACAAACTCACTTCACTCCTCTCTTTATAATGGCAATCCAGCTCAGCCGTACTCTGTGGACTTTCCCAAAGCAGGATCGGATCTTTGCTTTACCTCAGCATGCTTCAACTAGTGAATGCACTGGGCCCCTTTTCATAAAAAGTTGATATGACAGCAAGTCTTGCTGGAATGACAATTGTCATGGTAACGACAAGAATCCAGCTTCCTGTTGGCTGTTGCTATGGGAAGTTGCCATTCTAGCAAGAGTTGCTGTCATATCAACTTTTATGAAATGTGGCCCAGCTGATGTTGAAGTAAACCCAGGACCTTGGGGAAAGCATCCTTGCCAGATGTGCCACTGTGCAGTCACATGGAAACAGCGAGTGTGACGATTGTCAATAGTGGTACCATGTGGAATGTATGCACATGCAGGGGCGGATCCAGGAATTCCGTAAAGGGGGTGGGGCACAAAGCGGTTTATATTTCTGGTGCCAGTTCTGGGGTCAATCAACTGACAAAAAAAAAGGCCTTGACAGGAATTTTCTTGTACTTAAGTGCAAATTTTTTCGTTTCTTCTTTTATAAAAAAAAAAAAAAAAAGAATTAAAGGGGGGCGCGCCCGACACGCCCCTTCCCCCGGAACTTGGCATAATTGATAGATTTGGCATGCCCATTGCCTGATTGCGACATCATCACCAAACAAGCAACGCAAGCCAAGACTACCACGAAAGCCAACGAACACCAGTCCTATAATTGTGAATTTTCAGAGTGCACAGAATAAGAAGGAAGAGATTACGAATATGATTGACTTCACTGATCCTGGCATTGTCATAGGCGCTGAAACCATAGACAACATTAGCAGCTCCAAGTCATTCCGACCTGGCTCCACTGTCATCCGTAAGGACCGACGCGATGGCTATGGTGGTGTTCTTATAGCTATCAAGGAGGACTTTACGTTCGAGAACCTGCCTTTTATCAATCTTCCCCTGGGAACCATTGTCGGAACATTCTATCGGTCCCTCGAGCACTCAGCAGTATGATGAGGATTTATGTAGTGCAGTAGAAGAACAGCAAAGCAAAAACAAGGACACATTTTTCAGTTAGGCGGAGACATAAATTTTACAGATATAAACTGAGATACTGCAGCATCTGAAGGCAACCAGAACCCTCAAGGAATGACAAGTGTTTTCTGGACATGATTGACACCTGTGCTCAGCTACAGACAGTTCAGCTTCCAACCAGAGGCAACAGTATTTTGGACTTTGTTTGTCTAACAGACCTTCCCCTGTGAACAGGTGTGTAGCACTTCCTGACAGAGTCACGACATTGTAATGGTAGATTTGATTTGGTTTTGATTTGATTCGATTTCTTTCCGCTTCAATCAAATACAAACTGAATACAAATTTCAAAAGCACAAAGACAAAGAATAGCAAGTGCAGAGAATTAAATAAAGTGAAATAACGGTACACAAAATAGGTACACATGAGCAATTACATTGAGCAGTATACATACATAGAAACATAAAATAAAATATGCAGTATTTGTTTTCAGTAAATAACAGAGATAATTGAATGCAGGAGACCGCAATCGTAAGCGATTAAAGGGAACGTAAACCCAAAAAGCAACGTGGATTGAGTGAAAGCAGCAACATTAGCAGAACACATCAGTGAAGGTTTGAGGAAAATCTGACAATCGATGCAAAAGTTATGAATTTTTAAAGTTTTGGTGTTGGAACCGCTGGATGAGGAGACTACTAGAGGTTATGACGTATGAGTGGACAACAATACAAAGAAAATATACAGGAAATTCAACAAAAATTAACTTTTCTAGCATAATGAAAGAGCGCTTGACTAACCGCTTTCAGAAAGCACGGGGAATATTGCTACCCTTATCATATGTCGGTATCAAGATGATGGAATTTGTAATTTTCATGAAAAATGAATTTTGTGGAATTTTCTTTATATTTTCTTGATATATAAAGGAAATTCAACAAAAATTAACTTTTCTAGCATTATGAAAGAGCACTTGACTAACCGCTTTCACAAAGCAGGGGGAATATTGCTACCCTTAGCATATGTCGGTATCAAGATGATGGAATTTGTAATTTTCATGAAAAATTAATTTTTGTGGAATTTTCTTTATATTTTCTTGATATTGTTGTCCACTCCTACGTCATAACCTCTAGTAGTCTCCTCATCCAGCGGTTCCAATACCAAAACTGTAAAAATTCATAACTTTTGCATCGATTGTTCGATTTTCTTCAAAATTTCACTGATGTGTTTTACTAACGTTACTGTTTTCACTCAATCCACATTGCTCTTTGGGTTTACCTTCCCTTTAAGCTTGAAATGGATTGGGCCTCAGAAAAGGACTATCCAACGACACAACTCTCTTGGAGGAGATTAAGTGATCAGGTGGGTGCAGTGCAGTTGCACGTGTGGGTGCAGGATGCACTTGAAGGAAGAAATAGAGATTGAATGAAAATGATAATCATTCACCATAGATATTGTTATCTCAACGTAATGAGTGGGGAGAATAATGATTGTATCAGATAATGGTAGATTCCACCATCATGCCCAGAAGACAGAAACCCATCAAAAGGGAGATATACCTATGGATGGATGATAACCTCACCAGTATGAAGGATGAATGTCTTCTTTTCAGAAAGAAATTTCAGCACGACACTCTTCTTCAAGTCCAGTCGCTGACATGTGGTTGGACATCAAACACTTCCTCAGGTAAATCCATAACAAGTAATATGTTCTGTCTAAGATGTCTTCCGCCTGGCGTCATGAATACTGTATGTAAACAACACAGTTTGACCTCTGGGTCAGATGGCATGTGCGCAATGTAAGCGACGGCTGGCAGAGCGGCAACATTGAGGAAATAAACTAGTGACAACAGGACGTAATAAGCATATAATAGATGTGGAATAATGTATCATCAATCTTGCCTATAACTATTGTATGCTGAGATGTGACATTTGCGACGATAATGAACTTGAATGTATAAAATAACCTACAAAGCAGAATTGTGATTGGAGGGTTTGAAGTCACTGAAACTAAATAGACCGGGGGCCCAGAAGATTTATTCAGCTGAAAAGGGTCACACACGGTTTGATGGTGTCATCATATTAGGATGTGGCCAAGGGTCAATAAAATGAATTGCTGGCAAGTCACATCCTGTACCGTAAGCCTAGGGGCCACAAAAAGGGCCCCCGAAAAATGCATTTATTCAGCCGAAGGGGGTCACGGACAAAAGTTGGTGGATATTGTTCCTTTGGGTGTACCTACCATGAAAACACCAATGCCAGCTATTTTATCCTGTACGGGGCCCCAGACAGTAGCCCCAAAGGGCCCACCCATATGGTGTTATTCAGCTGAAAAGGGTCACGGCTAATTTCTTTTGCAATGGAAGTAGTACCCATCAGAGATATCCAAAACACGAATGCCAGCTATTATATCCTGTACGGGGCCCCAGACAGTAGCCCCAAAGTGCCCCCAACACACACACTGATTTTATTCAGCTGAAAAGGGTCACGGTTAATTTCTTTTGCACTGGAAGTAATACCCATCAGAGATATCCATAACACCAAAGCCAGTTATTTTATCCTGTACGGGGCCCCAGACAGTAGCCCCAAAGTGCCCCCCCCCCCCCCCCACACACACACACACACATAACTTATTTTATTCAGCTGAAAGGGTCAGGGATAATTTCTTTTGCACTGGAAGTAGTACCCATCAGAGATATCCAAAACACCAAAGCCAGCTATTTTATCCTGTACGGGACCCCAGACAGTAGCTCCAAAGTGCCCCCCCCCCCCACACACACACACACATACACACTGGGGCCCTGCAGTATAGCCCAGAAATACCACCTCGTACGATATTTCAAAGAGCTGAAAAGAGTCATGACTAATTTCTTTTGCAATGGAATTAGTACACAACAGCTGAGATACTCAAAACACTAAACCCAGTTATTTTATCTTGTATTGGGTCCTTAGTACTGTGGTCCAGATTGCCCCCCCCCCCCCCTCGCACATAATACGATCTTATATCTATCTGAAAACGGCCATGGCTAATTTCTTTTGAGATGGACGTAGGCATGTATATACGGCTAATTTCTTTTGCAATGGACGTAGTGTGAGTGCCAAATACACTTTTTGGGCCTAACCTTGCTTTACCGTCCACCCAATTTTTTTTTTTTTTTTGATGGATTTACCCTATTTTGGGGGTGCTGAATCCGAATCTGGATGATGCAACTCTTGCATCCTTGAGGGTTTTGAGATATTCAAGATGGCCGCCAAAATGGCCGCCCAAACCGGAAAATACCATGTATTTCCTTCTAAAAGGTGAGAAATTGAAAACAATTGATGGTTTTACCCTATTTCGAGGGTGCTGAATCCGAATCTGGATGATGCAACTCTTGCATCCTTGACGATTTTGAGATATTCAAGATGGCCTCCAAAATGGCTGCCAAGACCGGAAATTCCCATGTACTTCCTTCTAAATGGTGAGTAATTGAAAGTAATTGATTCTTCTACCCTATTTCGAGGGTGCTGAATCCGAATCTGGATGATGCAACTCTTGCATCCTTCAGGGTTTTGAGATATTCAAGATGGCCGCCAAAATGGCCGCCCAAACCGGAAAATAGCGTGTATTTCCTTCTAAATGGTGAGAAATTGAAAACAATTGATAGTTTTACCCTATTTCGAGGGTGCTGAATCCAAATCTGGATGATGCAACTCTTGCATATTTGAGGATTTTGAGATATTCAAGATGGCCGCCAAAATGGCCGCCAAGACCGGAAATGTCCATGTTTTTCCTTCTAGATTGTGAGTTATTGAAAGCAATTGATTCTTCTACCCTATTTCAAGGGTGCTGAATCCGAATCTGGATGATGCAACTCTTGCACCCTTGAGGGTTTTGAGATATTCAAGATTGCCGCCAAAATTGCAGTCAAAATCGGAAATTCCCACGTACTAGTATTTTCATTTCATTTCATTTCAATTTATTTTCATATTTTCTCACATATATCAGAATATAAAGTAAATTGATGCGAAATTTATACAGAACATAATTCAAAATAGAACTTCACCGGAATGTTCAAAAGTTTGTCTTGGTATACACAAGGTCTGTATACATGCGAGTTAAACTGAGATCATAATGCGAAAAAATATGATGGGGCCTGCGTAAAAGCAAGCTTGTATAGAGCCGCAGGTCCCGTGATAAAATCAGATTTGGGGAAACATAAGTACAAATATTTTTTTAGACCATATTATAACTGGGGGATCCGATTAAAACGAACAAAGATCAAATCAAATAAGTGTCACTATATAAAATACAGAATAAAATACAGAAAGGTCACATGTTGCAACTATACCCTACTACAAATAAGGACAATGAGAGAACAACGACTGAGATTGTCAGGATTTAAGTGGGTATGGAGGTATAGATGATGACGTAACAGTTTGGCATAAATACATAAATGGAAGGTGGGCTAAAAGAATTTTGTCGTGAATACAAAATATACACACAAGGACAATGGAGCTCATGAGTCAAAATTCCAGCGGGGTCCTAAACCATGCAGGCCGTGTGACCATGGTAACAGACAGCTGCCACGCTCAAGAATTCCAACAATCGAATATAACAGTGGTTTAGAGAGCGCAACAGGCAGATTGATCGAAAATAATAATGTACATGGTTAGGATCCCGTCGGACTACTAATAGAAGTTAAATAAGATAGACAAGGGTAAAAATACTGAGCAACACGTACTATACAATATGCAAGCCGTAGCTGCTCAAAAGATATTGTTTTAATTTTCGTTTAAATGAGGCTAAAGTGGTGCAGCTTGTAAGTTCCGTAGGGAGTTCATTCCAGTACTTAGGCCCAGTGAACATAATAGTTTTTTTCGCAAAAATTGTTCGGGTACGTGGAAGGTGATACGCATAACGTTGGCGGGTTGGATAATCGTGAAATGTATAGTTTCTTGTAAACATTTGAGAAAATGCATCTGGTAATTGGCCAGTTGAGAATTGAAACATAAACAGGCAAACGTTGTAGGAAAATAACTCATGAATTTTCAAAATTTTATTGCTCACAAAAAGTTCATTCGTGTGCGATAAATATCCAGCGTGGTTTACAATTCTAATAGCGCGTTTTTGCACAATAAATAACGAATCGATAAGGTTTTTAGAAGCATTACCCCACGCCAGAATCCCATAATTAAGATAGGGAGATATCAAAGTTGAATATATACTCTGTAGAATATTACATGGAAAATAATAACTAAGTTTGTTTAGAACCCCTGTATTTCTAGCAATAATTCTAGTTACATAACCAACATGGGTTCTCCAAGATAAATCACTATCAATGTAAAGACCCAAAAATTTTGTACTATTGACCTGTGACAAATCAATGTTGTTGGTCTTGACAGAGATAGGTAGTACAGGTGGGGAATTACTAAACAAAATATAATGAGTTTTTTTCAATGTTTAAGGAAAGTTTGTTTGCAAAAATCCAAGATTGAACAGAAGCAAGTTCTTCATTTATTATGTTTATAAGCTCTTCAGGATTTTGATGAGAAAAGAACAAATTTGTATCGTCTGCAAAACAGACAGAGTTCTGAATATCGTTAATATACAGAATAAAAAGAAGTGGACCTAACAGGGAACCCTGGGGAACACCACAAGAAATTAACTTAGGTTGGGAATCGTGACCGTGGATACTTACAAATTGTTTTCTATTTGTCAGATAATCAGAAAACCATTCTAGCGCCTTACCCCGAATTCCGTAATGATTTAACTTATAAAGTAAAATATCCTGATCTATTGTATCAAACGCCTTTAAAAATCAAGAAAAACACCAACAGTATGAGATGCATCATCTATAGCATGAGCTATCTTATCAATGAACTTGAGTAATGCGTGAGTTGTACTATGTTTTTTGCGAAATCCAAATTGAGAATCAGTAAAAATTTTTGACTGAAGAAGAAAATTAAGGGTACGTTTATACACAAGTCTTTCGAGTATCTTTGAAAAGGAAGTTAAAAGAGAAATAGGACGATAATTATTAACAAAATCTTTTCGCCTTTTTTAAAAATGGGGACAACTCTGGCTACTTTCATTTTACAAGGAACTTTACCACTAGATAAGGATTGATTTGAAATAAAAGTAAGAGGTGAAATTATTTCATGAATCACGTTTTTTACCAAAAAATTTGTGATTCCATCATATCCCGAACTTTTTTTGTTATTTAATCTATCAACAATCTTTATTATTTCATCTTCAACAATCGGTATAAAAAATAAAGATGCCATATTTCTATCATCCAGAAAAGAGTGAAATTCCTGGTGCGCTGAAGGGATTTTGTCAGCCAGATTTGGGCCAATGTGTACAAAAAAATCATTAAAAACTTCAGCTATGTCTATGGGGTCATCAATACGAACATCATCCTCTTGAATATAACTAGGAGCATTATTGTCAGTATTACATTTCAACGCCTGATTTATCACCCACGTACCCTTCACATCATATTTGCATTTATCGAATTGATTCATAAAATACATCCGTTTGGCTAACCGTAATGAAGAAGTGAGGATATTACGATACCGAGTATATCGGGACTTGTTCATAACAGTGGGTACTTTACGATATTTACGAAACAATTTGTTTTTCTTATTGATAGATTTTAAAAGTGATTTAGTAACCCATGGCTGCCGAGGTACTTTTTTATAATTTAATCTAAAACATTTACGACAAGGGATAACAGTATTGAGCTGAGTAATTAAAATGTCAATGAATAAATCAAATGATAAGTTTACGTCATTTTGATTATAAACAATCGACCAGTCAACGAGTTTTAACTTTTCTCTAAGTCTATTAATATTTGACTCTGACATAACACGAAAACCGGCATTGTTGTGCGCACTTTCTGTCAGAGTGTGAATGTTACCAATAAGTGCATACACAGGAAAATGATCGGAGATATCAGTAACTACAATACCAGGTGAAATAGGAGAAGATAACTTATTAACAAATATATTATCGATTAAAGTAGAAGAAATATCAGTGATTCTTGTAGGTTTTCTTATAACAGGAATAAAAGACTTAGACAACATTTGATTAAGAAACTCTTGACAATTATAATTATCATAATTTAAAAGATTTAAATTAAAATCACCCATAAGAAAACATGTTTTATTTCTAAGATACTGGTTCAACAAAATGTTATCGAGTAATTCAACAAACTCAGTTAAATTCGAATTTGGTGGCCTGTAAATTTCCCCGACAATTACATTTCCTTTATTTGGTACTTTTATCTCGATGAAAATACTTTCAAAAAATTCTGTCATAAAACTGAACTCCTTTAATAACCGATGGTTTAAATTTTCTGTGACATAAAAACCAACTCCACCTCCTTTCTTACACAATCTATTATTTGTTATTAGTTTAAATCGATCAAAGTGAAATAAAGAGGAAGGTGACTTCTCCTGTAACCATGTTTCACTGAGGCCGATGACACCATGTGTGAATCGTAATTCATCAATGAATAAAAGAAATTGATCAAAATGTTGGTTTAAACTCCTTATATTAAAATGAGAAATGTAAAGTTGATTTGGGTCAGAATGGGATGATGAAATGAGATCTTTTTCTAAGCAGTAACTTGTAGAAAACAAATGAGCTGGAATATCATTAGGATCAAAATCTAATTTTAATTCATCAGATTCTGTGGTTAAAAACATTTTAGAAGCAAAATTATCATCGTTCTCATTATTTGTAGTGGTTACAGAACTTCCACCTTCCGATAATTGAACATCTGCAAGAGTATCACTCATATTCATTGGGATAAAACTCTATGCAAATCATCCTATTTTCCACAGTATTTTCGTTGAGAAATGTGACAAAATGTGCAGAATGGGAAATACTGAACATGACATATTGCCATTGACCAAGATACAAGGTGGTAAAAGACACGTAATAATGTTTGTCCTGGAGACATGTATGCACCTGAGCAGCTATTGCCGACAGTGGGAAAACATGTTTACGTAAGGACGGGGAAAAATACACCAGCATCAACACATGGAATTCGGAAGTGCTAATAGCGAGTGAGCGAATAAAAAGTACTGGGGTTCTGCAAACACGAATGGAATGTGTCACTCGATGGGCTAACGCGTGAAACAATGTATACAATGGATACAGTGGATACATAGATTCAACTGGTGCGAATAATATTTCTGTAGGTTCAATAAAGAATTGCGAACATGTGACCTTCCCTAAGAGCAGACATGCACACTTGGCATTGCTAATAAATACGAAGATGTAACATTCAGACAAAAACGTAGAAACAAACAAAAGAAAAATAAGCATGTACAACACTGGCTCTACCTTAGAGCACATCACAAGTGATAATAAGGTGACAAAAAATTCAAACTGTACATTTCTTAGAGTCATGAGATATCGACGGCCAACCCACCCTCCCCTCCCTGATGCAATTTACAATAATTGCAGAATTTAGTTTTTGGTCCATGAACTGAATTTAAAATTGAATTGGTGTAGTTAATGATAAGGTTCATTAAGTAAGGTACACTGCATCATAGAAAATGAATATACCAAAACCCCTCAAAAGAGGGTCCTTTTACATACGTAATAACGTAAGTTTGTAGTAAAGCATGAAGTGAATACTTCTGAATTCGTGGGGAAAAAAAAATATATATATATATATAAGAAAGATGCACTCCATTCTGGCGTTCTCCCTAATCAACCATTATAAATCAGAACACATCTGAGAAGGATGTGGAGAAAGAAAAAACAGGCAGCAGCATGACTGTCTATATTATATAAATACATAATTTCGTATTATGATCCTCCTGTTGATAATAAAAAATAATGCTTGTATCTGAATCATGCTAGAATAACCTTTAAAGAAAGACATACTCTTAAAAACAGATAACATTTAGTGAATTTAGTACAAAATATATCTTGCTGGTGTTTATAGTGGCAGTAAAAAAAGGAGAACATGGCATTGGTTTCACGTACCAGCTTACGATATAATGTTGTCTGCCCCCCCCCCCCCCCCAAAAAAAAAATGGAAAAAATATCTTGAAGATGTTATAACAGTCTTTCCTCTCTGAGAGAAGCAAAAGAGGAAATGAACACACGCAAGGAAAGGAATAAAAATAATCAAGCTTTTGTGAATCGTTGCGTACATTACCCGGGGGAGAGCCTCCTGACCCACACACAATACACCGAGTCGCAGCTCAGTCGCCAAACCAGCTATAAAACCCTGCTTCTAAATAACTTCTCCGACAGGTATTTAATACATGTTTCGGTGGAACATCAAAATGAGTAAATAGGATGCCTATATCAGTAAGAAAATATGATTCAGCTCTTTTCCCTTTTCGCTCCTGTATATATGACATTATGTATCATCACCTTTGGTTACATTATATACGATTAACAAATAATATGAAACAATTACCATTGAATGTACTGTCAGTATTAGGAAACTGGTTTCAGTAGTAACAGAGTTTAATTAGGTCTACCAAATGCATGGATGAAGAAGAAAAAAAAATAAGTGAAAGGATATTACTCATGGTATAGATTCCAGTCTGTAGCAGCTTTTTCTTTCCATTTCAGTAAAACCTTGGTTCCCGCGAGTAGTATTTTTGTGGAGACTCCTTTCTGCTTTCGGAGGTCGTAGGCGATCTTCGCAAGCTCACCTCTCCGAGCTTTCAGACTGGGCGGTAGATCGGTACGCACGGTAATTCTGCGGTTGGGGGTTCCTAGGTCATCGCTAGCCCGCGGTTGACGCTGCCGTGTATCGAACGCGTTGAGAACAAGGTTCCTGTCGCGCATAAACACAAATCTGGCGATGATAGCTCTCGGGGGAGGGTCGCGGGACGGCCCACCAGTGGCCTGGTTGGAACCGAAGTCGCGGCGAGGAAGTCGTTGAGCGTTAGCTAGCTGGATGCCATCAGCATCGGTCGCGCTGATCCCGAGATAAATGAAGACATCGTGAAGAACCCGGTCAATTTGCTCATTTGGTGATTCCGTTACTCCGTAGAATAGGAGGTTACTCCGTCGGCCATGAATTTCCATTGCGGTTAACTTATCGTTGAGTTAACCGCAATGGTTCAAAGTTGAGAACAGTTGATGGTTCTATCCTATTCCAATTTCAAAATGGCCGCCAAAACCGGAAATTTCCACGTATTTCAATATTAATGGTTCGAAATTGAGAAAAGTTTTATTGATGATTCTACCCTATTTCGATCACTGTGCTGAATGCGAATCTGGACGATGCAACCCTTGCATCATTGAGAGTTTGGAGATATTCAAGATAGCCGCCAAAATGCTCGCCAGAATGGTGAGAAATTGATAATAATTGATAGTTTTACCCTATTTCAGGTTTTCGTCAATGGCAAAATCTAAACCCAACTATACTCTGCTGATAAACAACGCATATTGTAGTTCTTTTATACCAGTTTGAACTTGCTGTACGGTGAAACCAGCTCTACCGGATATCTCGGAGTTGGTACGATATCAGCTTTGCCAGCAATGAATCCTGCAAGACTGCAGATGCGGTTGAATATTTTGAAAGATTACACTGTTTCATCTACATTTGTATTACCATGGATATGTTTTGAACACTAACAATCAGTGGACAAGACGTGCCCATCCCGATCATATTGTTATAGTGATGAAGAGAAGTTTACTGAGATTCCCAACATTACCTGTCTTAATCCATGAACAGTTTTAATCGTTTCATCCATGAACACTCACATTGGTTGATTGGTTTATATTGGTGGTCTTGATGACATTGTTGAAGACACAAGTTGGACATTTTTATAGTTATGCTTCATATTTTTCTTCAATATGATGTAATATTATATAAATAAACACGTATATATAAATATATATATATATATATCTACAAAATGTCACATATTCAGGGAGAAAAACAAAAACTTAAACAAAAAGCAAACAAACATGGCAGCCAAGCACTATAAAAAATGAGAGAACCTTTCCTTTGACATGCCATGGTAGCTTCATTTTGGGGGTAAGACAGCTAAGGTTTGAACAGGATATCATTAACTGATTATCTGACTGTTTATTCAAAAAAATTAATTTTCACCAAAATTTCAGATACAGGGTCTTGTCGCCCAAGCGACATCATATATACACACGAGGGGATGGAAAAATCACAGGGAACGAAAAAAAAGAATAAAAAACAAACAAACGACAACATGCAAGGTTATAGTTGATAGTCCAGTACTTACGAATATCATAATCACGCAGAGTGCTTTTTAAATTACCCTTATATTGATATCTACTGTAGTGGTCATGGATGCAACCATTTCTAGTGACGTAATCAGAATATGCCACAAGTTTCATAAGAGTACGCGGCGAGACTCATGACAATACAAGACAAATTTCAACACCAAATACCAGCAGGCCATATTTTAGTATTACTCTTATAGCCAGAAAGGATTAACTTCACATCAATCTGTGGAGCCCTAGAGCGATTGGCTACCACAGGCATTACTTTATGACAATCGTGCATAAAGAAATTTTCAGTCGTATCTTTGTGTTTGTACGTTTCAGTATGATGTCAATATCATTTTCTTCCATTACGCGTTAAAGTTCCGTTTGAGACATATCGGAATATCTCAGTATTACAATACCATTGTGACAGTCATTTTGGATGCCATTAATTGTTACGGATACGGATTATTGCTTTTCACCTTGGGTTTAATCCCTCGTTTCAGGTTATAGCACAATATTTCACAATTTATGAGAAAATATTAAGGAATTTCCGTTTATACAGGACATTTGTAAGTATCTCAAAGCCTTCTGCACCCTCCAAATGGGGCAAGACCATCAACTTATTTTCAGATTTTCACCATTTAGAAAAACAAATATTAACACTGGGATTTCAATCTCTACCCATTATTTTGGCAGTCATCTTGGACATCCCAATACCCTAAAGAATGAAAAAATTGCGACAACAAAATGTCGAGGGTGCTAAATAGGGTCTCAAAAATTTCAGTATTGACAATTATTGTGGCGGTCATCTTGGAATTCTCCAAACCCCCCAAAACACAAGGGCTGCATCAACCAGGTTCAGATTTAGCACCCTAAAAATAGGGTAAAACCACCAATTGTTTTCAATTTTACACCATAACACCATCCTTATCATCTCAAAACCACTAAGGATGCAAGAGCTGTATCCTGCAGCTTCAAATTCAGCAAACTCAAAATAGGGTAAAACCATCAAATGTTTTCAATTTTACACCATTTAGAAGGAAGAAGGGGTCTACATGTGAGTTTCCTTTTTTGGCGGCCATCTTGGTGGCCATCTTTATTACCTCACAACCCTTAAGTATACAAAAGTTTTATCAAGATTCTGAGCCAGCACCCTCAAACTAGGGTAAAACCGTCAATAGTTTTCAATTTCTCACCATTAAGAAGGAAATACATGGGAATTTCCGGTTTTGGCGGCCATTTTGGCGGCCATCTTGAATATCTCAAAATCCTCAAAGATGCAAGAGTTGCATCATCCAGATTTGGAATCAGCACCCTCGAAATAGGGTAAAACCATCAATAATTTTCAATTTCTCACCATTAAGAAGGAAATACATGGGAATTTCCGGTTTGGGCGGCCATTTAGGCGGCCATCTTGAATATCTCAAAATCTTCGAGGACGCAAGAGTTGCATCATCCAGATTTGGATTCAGCACCCTCGAAATAGGGTAAAACCATCAAAAGTTTTCAATTTCACACCATTTAGAAGGAAATACATGGGAATTTCCGGTTTGGGCGGCCATTTTGGCGGCCATCTTGCATATCCCAAAATCCTCAAGGATGCAAGAGTTGCATCATCCAGATTCGGATTCAGCACCCCCAAAATAGGGTAAAACCATCAAAAAACATTGGGTGGACTGTAAAACAAGGTTCAGCCTTTGGCACCCAGACTAACGTAGTACGCAAAAGTGATAACCACCGGCACCAAAGCAAGTTGTATTATGCTGCACGGGGCCCCAGACAGTGTAGCCCCAATGTGCCCCACCCATGAGGTGTTTTTGTTTTTATTTTTTTAAGCTGAAAAGTGTCATTGCTACTTTCTTTGTTTGCAAAGGAAGGAGTACTCAACAAAGATACCCAAAGCATAAATGCCAGTTATTTTGTGTTTTACGGAGACCTACAGTATCCTAGAAATTCCATCTCATAAGATTTTGTTTATTGAATTAGTACAGCCGAGATACACCAAACATCAAGGCTAGTTATTTTATCCTGTACTAGGCCCTTTATACAGTAGCCCACAATTAAGCGCCCCCATGCCATATGATTTTTTTTTAATTAGCTGCGGAAAGAGTCATTAATAATTCCTTTTTCAATAGATGAAGTACACAACAGAAATGCCCATAACACCAAAGTCAGCCATTTTATCCTGTACATGCATGCTGCATGCGGGGCCCCAGACAGTAGACCAGGAACACCCCATATGGTTTTTAAGGAGAGTTATGGCTACTTTCTTTTGCAATGAAAGTTGTAGACAAGAGTGATACCCAAAGTCAGCCATTTTATCCTGTACATGCATGCTGCATACGGGGCCCCAGACAGTAGACCAGGAGCACCCCATATGGTTTTTAAGGAGAGTTATGGTTACTTTCTTTTGCAGTGAAAGTTGTAGACAAGAGTGATACCCAAAGTCAGCCATTTTATCCTGTACATATATGGTTTATTATAGTATTCATCTTTAAGAGTAATGGCTAATTTTATTGCAATGGAAGTAGTACTCAACAGGGATACCCGGAACAGCAAAGCCAGTTATGTAATCCTGTACGGGGCCCTACATAGTAGCACTGAAGTGTTTCCCCTCCTTCTGGTTTTATTTACCTGTTATGATAATAATGATAATAATAATAATAATGACAATAATAATAATAATAATAATAATAATAATAATAATAATAATAATAAAATGATAATGAAAATAATAATAACAACAACAACAATCATCATCATCATCATCATCATCATCATGGCTAATTTCTTTTGCAATGGAAGTAGTACACAACAGCTGAGATACACGAAACACCAAAGCCAGTTATTACCTGTCCGGGTCCCGAGACAGTAGCCCAGAAGTGCCCCAAATGGTTTTAGCAAAATGTCATGGCTATTTTCTTTTGTGATGAAAGTGGTACACAACTGAGTATTATGCAGAACATGAAAGCCAGTTTTTCTTCCAACATTTTGCTACAGACGTACAGTAGCCCATAATTGCCCCTCATGAGATGTAAAAAGAGTCATGGTCATTTTTTTTTTTTTTTTTTTGCAATTGAAGTAGAACACAAAGGAGATACCGAAAACATCATAGCCAGTTATATCATCCTTCCTGTACGGGGTCCCAAACAGTAGCCCAGAAGACGTGTTCCCTATGATTTTTAAAATGGAGTCATGATTAATTTCTTAATTTCTTAGACTATATCCAGCTGAAAAATTTTGTAGATTGAATTGCTTTCATGCTCGCGATGTTTCTTTCCTATGTTCTTTCCAGGGCATTAGAACTCCATTACCCTATTTACCTTCAGGGTTATTGAGATGATATAAAAACAATCTAGTCGAATTCGGACATGTCACTTCTACAATTATCATTTTGAAGTTCACATTTCTTTATGAGCTTACAGGCTTTCATTTGTATAATTCTAGATCATAGGTCGTCTTATTAAGCAACTATTTCGGACAAAGTTTGTGAATCTCATAATATCTACAACTAAAAATAATGTATCATAATTTTTATTAAAAATGTTTTATATATAGTCAATCTTCTTCCTGTTGTAGAGGATTTCATATTCTTCAAAATTCTTACATGTCCTCTTCTTCTTCCTCAAGCTACTATCTATCACGTGCAGTCCCTCTTTCTTCACCTTGTGGGTAGCTGCTTTGCTGCTTTCTTCTCTTCTTTATCTTCATCTCTTCTTCTTCTTCTTCTTCCTTTTAAATATGCCCTCCTTCATTTTTGCGACGACAACGTCCTCCTCCTCATCATCAGTTTTGCTTCTCGATGTTTTTGATCTTCTTCTGGCAGACATTTTTTTCTAGCTTATCGGCTACGTTCGATTTTAGAGCGGCGAGAGTGGAAGACGTGCGTAATTGAGTCTGGGTAAGCGTAGGGACAGCGTAGCTGAAGCGGCCAACAGCGTAATCAAAGCGGAAATGAAGCGTACCAAGAGCGTCGTAGGAACAGGGCTTGATTTTATACAAGAGTAGAGAACTTAGTGAGAGCGTCGTTAAAGCGAGATGGTCGTGCTTTGATCAAGAAAGCGGCGCAGCAGCGGGACCACGTCGTTGCCTAGTTTACTTCCCGTTCTTGTGCCGCTGTTACTACGCTCAGGGAAACCTTGTGACGCTCATCCCGCGGTATTACACTGTCACTACGCTCTCCCCGTTTGAATTACGATTCAAAATACGATAATCTTGATGAGGAGATTGGGAGGAAATTTTGAACAGGTTCAAAATTTCTTCCCGATCTGTAAAATTGCCCGATCCAACCCCGTCACCCTACGATGCTCCCGATTCCCGTACACATTTGCCGCTCTCTCCCGATCTGATAGATTGAATAGATCGGGGTGCAGAATCTGATCATGATAGTGGAACGGAGATTATAATAACAGCCAAATAAAATCACATGTGGGGGCACTCTAGGAATACTGTGTGATGCCCCGTACAGCTTTAACTGGTTTTGGTGTTTTGGTACCTCGTTGTGTATTACTTCCATTGCAAAAGAAATTATAGCCATAATTCTTTTCACTTAAAATAAAATAATACAGGAGCACTTTGCAGCTACTGGCTGGGGGCCCCTTAAAGAATAAAAATAACTGCATGGGTTTGGTGTTTTGGGTATTTCAACTGTCACTTCCACTGCCAAGGAAATTAGGCATACATGACTCTTTTCACCTAAAAACTCTTTAATTTATCTGGGGTGGGAATACCTTGGGGCTACCTGTCAAGGGGTTGTACAGCATACTATAGGTTTTCCGGGGGCATCCCACGAGACCGACACCCACGAGTCATACGGTCCACGAGACCGACATCAATAATAGGTCCATGAGTCATACAGCCCACGAGTTATACGGATCAGGAGTCATACAGCCCATGAGTTCGACACTACGCACAAAAGGCTCATGAGACCGACACCAAGCAAACATAGCCCACGAGACCGACACTAAGCAATAAAGGCTCATGAGACCGACACTAAGCAAAGAAAGCCCACGAGACCGACAGTAAGCAAAAAAGGCCCACGAGACCGACAATAAGCTAAAAAGGCTCACGAGACCGACACTAAGCAAAGAAAGCCCACGAGACCGACAGTAGGCAAAGAAGGCCCACGAGACCGACAGGATAAACAGCGCCATCTACATGTCAATCACCTGTACAGGGTGTTCCATGAACGGAAAAATAACATACTGGCGGGTGTAATTTCGTAACGCTATCAATTGAAAGATGGTGACCATCTACATAATTATGAACGTCATCAAATATGTATTTCTACATACTTCTGGGGGGGGGGCAAGTGTGTCAGGGAGCGACATTGTTATCAAGTAGAAAAATTGAATTGTATTCTTCATGCCCCCGCTCCCCACCCCCCCCCCCCCCAAAAAAAAATAGAAGAATTAGTATTCTTCATCCCCCCCCAAAAAAAAAGAGACAAAAACACAAATGAATTTAACAGAGGATAATAACGACGTATGAATTAATTTTAGAGCATTGCTAATGCCATCGTGCTATTTTTAATAAGCTTTCCCAGTTTTTAGCTAGAAAATGGACAATATATAAATTTTAGCTCTTCTCTTTCCCGATTCACTAGTTACTTATTCTATTTTAGATGTTCTACCCTCCTGCTTTGAGTTTTGCAGTAAGATCTGCTTGTAATTTTCTCTGTAACTATGATGTAATTCTGCTGATTGAAACGTTTTATGTCGCAGGGATTCACCTCAATTTTGTGGCTTGTGTTATTCTCCTCCGAACAGTACATTTCATCGTGAAATACAATAGCTGTTTTCATGGATGCATCTGTTTTTTTTCCGAATCCCTAACGCTACCTTAATAGACGATTACGTTATTTTTTTATTTTTAATTGATACTAAATCAACACCCTCGCAGGTATATTGAAGAAAGATCTGTTACACACTTTTACTGTACTTTGTTCATTTTTTTTCTCACAAACACACACCCATGCAAACACAATTAAAGATCCTGATCATTTCGGGGGTGGGGGGGGGTGGGGGGGGTGGGGGGGGGCAACTGATGGTAACACCCTGCCGGAGATGGCAACTCTTCTCTTCCATCTCTCACATCTTCATATGCTATTATCAGGACACCCTGTACAATTTATTGGTCTATAGGTGGCGCTGTTCATCCTGTCGGTCTCGTGGGCCTTCTTTGCTTAGTGTCGGTCTCGTGAACCTCTTTTGCGTAATGTCGGTCTCGTGAGCCTTGTATGCGTAGCGTCGGTCTCGTGGACCTTTTAAGTGTAGTGTCGGTCTCGTGGGCTTTGTTTGCTTATTGTCGGTCTCATGAGCCTTTTGTGCGTAGTGTCGGTCTCGTGAGCCGTATAACTCCTGGGCTTATTTTACTTGATGTCGAACTCGTGGGCTTTATTTACTCAGTGTCGAACTGGTGGGCTGTATAACTGGTGGGCTGTATGACTTGTGAGCTGTATGACTCGTGGGCTGTATGACTTGTGAGCTGTATAACTTGTGGGTTGTATGACTCGTGGGTGTCGGTCTCGTGACGTGCACCCGGTTTTCCGGGCCAATTTCGCACCTCTTTCAATCCAATTCCTTATGGCTGCATTCAATTTGGCACAATTTAGCCTATAGATGACATGATATTTCAATTTTATGATCTCTTCATTCAAATTCATTTTGGAACATTCACATTACCTCTAACCTCATTCTAAATAACACTTTTTCAACTGAAATTCGAAAGACAAGCACCATTTCACTGTCCGTTCATTCATAAATTCATAATGATATAGTCACGTGATCACGTATATGCTGCGCTCGTTCATTCAAATTGATGTGTGGGCATCCAATTTAACATGTTCTGCAGTCAGTTTAGCAGATATGTTTATGCTTTAGGTCTCTCCTTATTTTCTTTCATCGTAGTTATAGTTATTGTTATAGTTATTGCATCATAACATTTCATGTTTTCGTATTCGTTTCAGAGACTTTGGCAACTTTTTGTAATGTGCTTATTGAGTCCGTAGCCATAGGTTATCTGGCCGTTACGAAGGCTTTATTCTGAGTGGTCGGCCAGTTCTAGGAAGTCAAGGTTATGATCCTCAGTTTTTGTTTTTTTTTATAATTCTTTCTATGTCTTCTAGAGATGTACGTCTGTATCTATTGTGCTGTTATGACTATAAAAAGATGAAGTTAATCTGCAGTACCGGTACACGTATGCCTATATAATGACATTTATGAAAGAGAAGGGGCGTTACAGAACAACCACCTCGAGTTATACAAGGTAAAAAAAATATGATACCCTGTACTTTTACTGCTTAACAGTATACGGATGAAAGAAAAAGTCATATGGAAAGACACGTTAAAATGTTCTCACCTTTAAAAAAAGAAATAGCATGATGTAAATTTGAATGAACACGTTTGGAATTTGACTGCCTTTCGCGAATTGAATGACTCAAATATCCTTTTCGGCAAGTCAAGGCGAATTTGAATGAACGTATAGGGTACCAGCCAATTTGAATACCCATGAATTTTACGAATTCGAAAGCCACATGTGCAAATTTCATTGATCGAAATGCTAAATTGAACGCACAAGTTGCAATTTTGAAAGACAGCCTGTGCGATAACGAGGGTTTTTCTAAAAATTGAATGAACCTTCTATCAAATGAACCGACAAAAGTGCGAAATTGGCTGGGAAAACCTAACTGGCTTTGGTGTTTTGGGTATCTATGATGTGTACTAAGGCCTACTTCGATTGCAGAAGAAAAACAACCATGACTTCTTTTCAGCTAAATAATATCATAATATATGTGGGGGAGGGGCACTCTGTGGCTACTGTACCAGGCCCAGTACAGGATGAATGACTGGTTTTCGTGATTTGGTCATCTCTTTTGTGTGCTATACAGAAGTATGCTTCCTTTGCAAATTGCTTTGGTGTTTTGGTATGTCTGTCAAGTACTTTTCCATTGCAAAAGAAATTAGCAATTGCTCTTTTCAGCTAAGTAGAGTCATATGGGGGGGGGGACTATTCTGGGCTACTGTGTAGGGCCCCTACTGGATAAAATCACTTGGTTTGGTGTTTGAAGCATCTCAGTTGTTGTGTAGGACCTACAAATTCCATTGCAAAAGAAATTAGTCATGACTCTTTTCAGCTCTTAAAAAGAAAAGAAAATCAAAATCTGGGCTACTGTAGCCTATAGGATCCCGTACAGGATAAGATGACTTGCTTTGGTGTTTGGGATATCTCTGTTCAGTAGGCCATAATATTTCCAGTGCAAAAGAATTTGTCAAGACTACTTTCAGCTTATGGGTGGGACACTGTGGGGCTACTGGGGCTACTGTCTGGGGCCCCGTACAGGATAAAATAACTGGCTTTGGTGTTTTGGATATCTCTGATAGATACTACTTCCAGTGCAAAAGAAGTTAGCCGTGACCCTTTTCAGCTGAATACAATCAGTGTGTATGTGTGTGTGTGGGGGGGGGGGGCACTTTGGAGCTACTGTTTGGGGCCCCGTACAGGATAAAATAACTGGCTTTGGTGTTTTGGATATCTCTGATGGGTACTCCTTCCTTTGCAAAAGGAATCATCCGTGACCCTTTTTAGCTGAATAGAATCAATGTGGGGGTGGGGGCACTTTGGGGCTACTGTCTGGGGCCCCGTACAAGATAAAATAACTGACTTTCGTGTTTTGGATATCTCTGATGGGTACTACTTCCATTGCAAAAGAAATTAGCCAGGACCCTTTTCAGCTGAATAAAATCAATGGGGGGGGGGGGCACTTTGGGGATACTGTCTGGGGCCCCGTACAGGATAAAATAGCTGGCATTCGTGTTTTGGATATCTCTGATGGGTACTACTTCCATTGCAAAAGAAATTAGCCGTGACCCTTTTCAGCTGAATAACACCATATGGGTGGGCCCTTTGGGACTACTGTCTGGGGCCCCGTACAGCATAAGATGGCTGGCACTGGTGTTTTCATGATAGGTACACCCAAAGGAACAATATCCACCAACTTTTGTCCGTGACCCCTTCGGCTGAATAAATGCATTTTTCGGGGCCCCTTTTTGTGACCCCTAGGCTTACGGTATAGGATGTGACTTGCCAGCAATTCATTTTATTGACCCTTGGCCACATCCTAATATGATGAGACCATCAAACCGTGTGACCCTTTTCAGCGGGATAAATCTTCTGGGCCCCCGGTCTAAAACGCGTTGCTCCATTTCATCCGAGTGGGGATGCTAGTGTTAGTGTGTTAGTGTTAGTGCCCGCTGGGAGTCGTGGTTTGAGGAGTTCGACGTTTACAGTCTCGGGTTGTTCGTTGACATGGATCAGGACGGGGCCCGAGAGACGGCGACACGAGTGGCACAGCTAACGCGTTAGTAAGGTCTTATCTATATTCATTACACTATGTACATTGCTGGCACATCTGTTCGAGAGACTTTCAGAAACCTGCCAGATACCTCCAAGGCCGATTACGCTACGGCCGTGAAAGCATTGAATTGAAAGATCATTATGTGGTGACAACAATTTTAACTTTTCAGAGACACATATACTACTCAAAAAAAGTTAAGGACCACTTTTTAACGTACATAAAGATGTAGAGACTAAAGACAGAAAATGCATTTGAATCCACATTTGTACCACTTCACAATGGGCCCACTTTTCAGGATATGCAATAATGCGAGAGACATCATGCAACAACTGAAACCACCCATGTGTGAAATTGTTACAGGGTGTTTGAGGAGATTCAAGACAGCCATATTCGGGTATTTCTAGAAATACAACACCCGGTTTGAAAATTGTATACACACATTAAAAAGTGGTCCTTAACTTTTTTTGAGTAGTGTATTTCGCCAGACGTGTCAAAAGGAGGGAGAAAGTGTGATACAACTTCTGACACTATTACCCCAGTCATCAGAAGGATATAATTTTAAGACGGATTTGGATAATCAGTTGAGGGATCAGGTAGTGCAGTGTTGCAAATCCAACAATCTGTGAAAGAAGCTGTTGGAGAAGGGAGATTTTCTGCCCCTACAGGAAGCACTAAAAGTTGAAGCAAGCTTTGAGGCTGTTGAAAATCAGTTTCAATCAGTGAAACTGGATAGTCATCTAAGCTCCAGGGAGAAACCACACAAAGATAAGTTCACGCGAAGTGCTGACCGTGGGCGCAAATATTATCGATGTTTTGACCACATTAGCAGTGATTCATCGTGTCCAGCTAGAAGAAAGATTTGCAGATTTGCAGATCCTTCTTTGCAAAGAAATGCAAGACCATGCAAAAGAACGGCAAGTCTAGTTGTAGTTGCAGTAGTGATAAGACGTACAAAAGTAAGGGAAGAGATGCTGGTAGACAGAGACCAAAGTCAAAGAAGTGCAGACTTCGGCATACTGGAGGTAATTCGTGAGATGCTGATGAGACTGGTGATTGTGACTGTGAGTGTAAACACAAGGATGAGAAGAATTACCAATTTGCTGTTTCTGGTATCAGCTGTATCTGGTATCAGTATATAAGCATTAAAAATGAAGATCATCATTGATGGTGTGACATAAAGACTTATGTATGTATTCATGTTTAATTTGGTTAATTGTTCAAGCAATATGAATTAGGTTTTGGTGACCATGAATATCTTCCTTTTTTGTTAAGTACATTGTATATTGCAACTGGGGGCCCATAATCTACAAGCTTCGCTTTTCAGTGGGTCCCCCATTTCTATCCTCTGATTGGTTTATCATCATGAAGCTTATTTGTATGAGCCCCTCTAAAGTATAAAGTATAATGTAAAATGTATTCCCCTTTTCATTGACTACTTATGCTGAAATTCTTTATTTTCTGTGCATATTATATATGTTATTATGTTGCGATGGCAAAAAAAAAATGAACTGAACTGAACTGACTGTAACTGTAATTGTAGACAGTTGCAGCGACAGTAAAGTCATCGACAGGTCATTGTGGGAGAATTTAACGTCAAGAGGATTATGTACATATCCAGAAAGTGTCGAGGAAAGTTATATCCATATGCTTCAAATGAACCTCTGCACACTGTGGCATGTTTCACTGCATGTGTCGAAGCAGGTAAGACGAGACTTGACACAAAGCTTGTCGTCATCAAAGAAGCAGCTTGGAATTCTTCAAGTTGGTATAGAGCCTACTCAAGTTAACTTGGTGTCGCAGTCATATGAAGATGTGAAGGAGTTCGATTCCGTGTTCCAGGGCGTGGGAAACTGAAGGGAAGACAGATCAAGCTTGCCATAGACGACGGTGTAAAACCTACTGCTCAACCAGTGAAAAGGACGCCTCTTGGTCTTTGTTAGAAGGGTCAAGACAAAGATCAAGGAACTTATTGAGCTTGACATCATAGAGCCAATTGACTATTCGACTGCTTGGGTGAGCCCAGTGGTCATTATGCCGAGGCCTAATGACGACATCAGTTTTGCAGCTAAAACCAACGATGCAATACAGAGGAAAAGACACCCGATTTCCACTGTAGAAATATTGCAAGAGTTGACAGCTAGCAAGATTTTCTCGAAGATTGACTTGAAATGGGGCAACTGCGTCCAGTACCATTAACTAGGACTTGATCCGGAGTCACGAGGTGTGGCAACATTAGTTACCCACTGTCGATGTTTTACCGGTATAAGAGACTATTTTTCCGTATAAATGCTACACCAGAAATATACCAGTAAGTAAACGGCGTCATCCAGGGGATTTAAGGTGTAGCCAACATCTCAGACGACATCATCGTTCATACACAATCCCGTTAAGTGCACGACGCCAAGCGTAGAGCTGTTTTAGCATAGCTCCGGGACACAGGACTTAAATCGATTCGTCCTTTCCTTTCTAAAAAGTCGACAGAGAAACTTGTTCATGATCACATAATGTCTCGTCTTGATTTCTGCAACGGCATTTTGTATGGTTTACCGAACAATGAAATTCAAAAATTGCAGAGAATACAAAACTCTGCCGCTAGATTGGTTACTCGTGTTCGACTCAATGAACATATAAGTCCAATCTTAAGACACCTACATTGGCTACCAGTAAAGCAACGGATTGATTTAAAGATCTTAATCATGGCATTAATGTGTTTGCATAAACTATAGGCCCTATTATTTATCTACAACAGCTGATAACAAAATATCGTGCAGCAAGAAATCGTCGCTCTCAGTCCAACTTTCTGTTGTACACCCCCACAATATCAACACAGTTTTACGGTGCAAGATCTTTTCGACTGGCAGCAGCGGAGTTATGGAACAAAATACCCACGTATCTCAAGCAAACCGACACAGTAAATGGTTTTAAGCTTTTTTTTAAACACATCTTTTTAACATGTCCGTGGACTAGGCTTACACTGTACAATGTGCCGCTGCTCTGTCACTTTTCGTCTTGTTTTGTCTCCTCTCTCTCTCTCTTTCTCTCTCATGTCTATTTTCCCAGTTTCTATTAGTTGCTTTCTTCAATGTGCATAGAGACATTAATCTATTTTGTGATATGCACCATAAATACGGTTTATTGTTATTATTATTATTATTATGAAATCACAGTCAACGCTGAGATGTGCAGGTTCGGAATCACCAAATTGGATTTTATGGGCATAGGCTTACCAGTGAGGGGTTTAATTTAGCCAAGGCTAAAGTCGAAGCAATTGTCAATGCGAGGGAACCTCAGGATGCAACTAAGATGAGGGGTTTCCTGGAACTCGTGAACTACTGTGTGAAGTTCAATCCAGACTTCGCTACTCCGTCAGATCCGTTGAGAAAATTGACAAAGAAAGATGTTACCTTTTGGTTTGGTAGTTAGCAGCGGGAACCATTTAATGCTCTGAGGAACGCCCTCATGAGTGCAAGTCATTGGGACATTACGACCCCAAGGCACCAACGAAGGTCATGGCATAAGCAAGTCCGGATGGTCTGGGAGCAGTGCTGGTGCAGGTTCATGCAGAAGAACCCGGATCATCGCATAAGCTAGACGAGCTTTGACTAGGGTGGAATGAAGGTATTCACAAACAGAGAAAAGAGGTCCAAGGATTAGTGTGGGCATGTGAGAAGTTCCATCCATATCTGTTTGGAATTGAATTCCAGCTTGTAGCTGATCATAAGCCCTTGGAAGTGATATATTCTCCAAGGTCAAAGTCGTGTGCAAGAATTCAGAAGTTCCAGCAGTACAAGTACAAGCTCGTACACGTAGCAGGGAAGATGAACATAGTGGATTCCTTGGCGAGACCACTTTCCGGAGATGGTAGTGCAACGTTGAAGCTGGAGATGGAAGCTGAGAGCTTTGTGCGATTCATTGCTCTTCAGTCTACCCCAGGAGCAATGACCACTAGAGAGGTCGAAAAAGCATCCGAGAATGATCAACAACTGAAAAGAAATACAAATTATATCCGAATGAACAATGTAATCAGTGTTTATACAAATCAGATGTGCCCAACAAAGATGAAGTTGGTGTGGTGGGGCAGTGAGTGATTTCAAATTCGGTGCTAGTACTATTTCAGCACTAGCACCGGCGATAAAACCGAACCTTGAAATCAGTCGGTGTTGGGAGGTAGACCTCAAAAGCATGACGAATTTCCGGTTGCTGGTGCTGGGTTCGGTGTTGAATGTCGTCTGCTGAACCGAGCTCCGCCGTTTGTGTTAGCGATTTACGTGCTTTTTCCCCATTGACTAACATTAGTCCCTAGGGATCATCATTTTCGTCATTTCAAGTTCGGTGCTGGTGTTAGCGTTGACAAATATTCACTTCCATTATAGCTGAATATTTTACATGCAAAGTCTATGCAAATGCAATGATCGCTCACGTAACGTACACGAACACTCTAGACATGACTATATAAATCTGAGGCTGGGAGCAACATTACGATAATTGTGTTTTAAAGAAGGGATGACATATGTGGCATTTTAATCAGTCTTCCTCATTATGTGTCTAAAACTCAGCAGTCATGGATGCATCTTTTTATATTTGACTTTAACTATGTGCCATCACTTTTTTCGTCGCGCAATTCCTGCGGACTTCGCGGTGGTGCGATGCTATCACCTCACGTTGGGATCGATAATTTTGATCGGTATCGCCTCGTTAATCTGACCGTCGGTGTTGGAGCTCGATTTAAGGCTGTTGTTTGGGGGCTAGCACTAGCACTAGCACCGAAGTTGAAATCACCCAGTGTGTATGGAGAGGCTAGGAGATTCCAAACTGCGAACACGAATAGTGTCCCTGGCTCACGAAAGAAACTTACGAGTTGTCGCTACGAAATAAAACCAGAGAACCAAGGTATGGTGGCCTAGTTTTGAAAAGGGGGGCTCAGAAGTTTTTGAAAACTTTTCACGGTTGCCAGATCTCCAGTAGAGGCAATCCTCCCGAGCCAATTAGAAGTACACAGCTACCCACAGGACCCTGGGTTGATGTAGCCATGGATTTCATGGGACCTTTGCTAACAGGGACCAATACATCTTCTTGAAGTGGATTACTACAGTAGGTATTACGAATATGGTGACGTCTACGACAGCTTAAAAAAAAAAAATGTACGGGCGTTGATGGAAATTTTCGCCAGACATGGATTATCTGGAACCATGTACAGATGACGGACCACAAATCCGTTCAGACACTTTTGCAGACTATTGTCAGGTCACAAGAATACGTCATTACAAAGTGACGCCCAAGTGGCCACAACGCAACGTTGAAGTGGAAAGGCAAAACCAATCCATCGAGAAAAGAATCAGGATTGCCAACGCCGAGGGGAAAAACTGGTAAGATGCTTTAATTTTTTATGTAGCAGCATTCAGGGCAGCCCCCATTCAACGACGGAAAAGAGCACAGCTGAAGTATTGTTCAGAAGGAAAATTCGCACTAAGTTGCCAGAGGTGCGAGACATCTTGGATGACTAGGAACTAAAGACCGTGATGCTGAGATGAAAGGTAAAGCGAAGCAGTGTACAGACACTAAAGGAGAGGTGCCAAACAGTATAATGTGGTACCAGGATATGAAGTTCTGGTGGGGAGGGAAGTGACTAAGAAAATTAACGCTCCATTTCTACCGCAACCATTCACAATATTGTATCCAAAGATGGCAAAAAGGTGACCATTCGCTCACCAGGTGTGTGTACTACACACCACAGGTGAAGAAATACCATCGTCAGTCTGAGCAGAGTCCACTTGGCACAGGAATACTGCAGTCTGCAAACGAGACCACAGAGGTCCAGAAGTTCCAATCTGCCACGACGCCTGGTGCTGAGTTGATAGTTCCGCAGCCAAACTAAGGGAACTGATCGTCAGATGGAAGTTCTGAACATAGTACATAATGAATGACATATCCAGACATCCGCTTCGAGCAGACCAAAACGCCAATGTCAGAGGCAGAAGCGACTCCCGCATGCTGTGTCAAATGATGTGGTGATTTTTTTTTCCAAACAACCATACAGGATTGTGACGCGGAAGCTGTCATCCAGTAAGATTCTTATTTACAGTACTCTAAAAGTTTTAGTGTTTAGACGTTTAACAAAGAATTTAAGTATGATTTTTATCAAATATACAGGGTGTATGCCTGTACGCTGCTCTAATTTAAATGGAAAAGTATAGGGTGCAAGTCAAGCGCTACCCTATGTAAGGCTTAATGCTTGTACGCTGCCCTGAGTTAAACCATAGTTAAAACATCAACACAATAAGAGAAAGGGTGCCAGCCAAGCACTGCCCGGTTAGAAAGAGTGGACTCGTAATGACAGTGAGAATCTTTACTTAAGTTGTAAAGAAAGATAAAAAGCACTTTGATATGCCAGTCAATGCATATAAAGTGATTGTATTATACACGGTGGCCCAGAAAGAACGGAACACCTAAAGATCTTCCATTTCAGCAATATTGTTGCAAATGTGTCATTATTTTGCATACTATTGGAAAGGCCATTCTTTTTCCAATAGAATTACACCAAGTTCGTTAATTTTGGTTAATGCGTGATGATTTTTGGACCATTTTTGTCAACCCTTGCAATTTTCAAAATGTGATAATTTTGCACTCTCAGAGATACCAAAACCAGCGAGAATTCGGCTTGCCATAGAACCAGTAGCGTTCACAATGGGTGGAATGAAGGGCGGCCGGTGTGGTTGTAAGGCATTTTTACATCAGCCCTATGTTTCGAAATAGCGCGCTATTTCCTGACTTGGGAAATCAACCCGATCACGAAATAGCGCGCTATTTGATAATGTGAATACAAATTAGCGCGTTAATTTTATCGCTCTGATCGAGAAAATTTCTCGAGTCCAACTCGGGAAATTTCCGAAATAGCAGGATAATTAATGCAAACTAGCGCGCTATTTGATAATGTTCGGGCTGATGTGAATAGGAAATGAAATAGCGCGCTAATCTGCGATCGCGAAAAATATCTCGAGCTTGGATTTTTATCGGGCTGATGTGAAAACGCCTAGTCTGTTATCTTTATGAATGAGACGACCTGTTGGGCTCAGAGATGGTAAATTTAGCTGGAAAATAGCGAGGTTTATTCAAAGGCATGATTGGCAGTGACGCGAGTTCATGAGTGAGTTAGAAATAAAGCCCGTCATTGATAAACACAGTCAGAACTGAGAATATTGCTGTGTCGGTTTATGAACGAATTAACGGTATCTCACCGGGCTTGAAAGTAGTTTGAGACTGCATATTTAGCTAGTTGCAGAGAAGTTTTCGCTAGCCTACGACTCTGAGACGTCTATTGTGAAATCCGGTGTCTCCGAGCAGTCGCAAGAAATTTAATGACACGATTTAACAATGTGGCTGACCGATTTTAAAAATTCTCAATCTGAGCTGTCTGACCTGTATAATTATGTTCAGATGAATGAAAACTACAAAGAAAATCAAGCGCAATGAAGATCATAAAGTAATTTAATCATAAACCGACACAGCAATATTCTCAGTTCTCACTGTATTTATCAATGTACACTTAATTAAAAGGAATGAAGGTATAAGGTACAAAGGCATTATGTACAGTAGTTGACACATGTAATATATGTTCGCAAAAATATACTGTGTTATATTTTAGTGTTGGGAGAAGTTTTACTGACAGGTTCAGTGATGTAATTGGTAAGTGTTGTTTGGTTTTTGAAAAAAAAAGGGCGCAAACGTCTTTTACTTTCATGGAATATATACACAACGCAATACTCAAAATACATGTATACACAAAGACAAATAATTTTCTGTGAGGATAAATAATTTTATTTGGCAGACATTCAAAGAATTCTTTTTAATGAAGTTTATGTCTGGTGGAAAAGGGATGTTAGGAATATGCAAATAACCCAATATGACCTCTCGGTCAGATGGCATGTGCGGGGTGTAAGCGACGGCAGAATGACAACATGGATGCAATAAACCAGCGACTACGAGACTTAGTAAGCGTCTAGATGTGGAGTGACTTATCATCAATCTGGCCTAGTATTGTAGGCTGAGATGTGATACCCGGTTTCACCAACCACGGATTATAACACATCTGAAACGACTTAAATGCGGCATAAGTCACCGCAGGAACCCAAAGACCTCCAACGTTATCAAAGGCTGAAGAGTATAACCAGAAAGGCTTATGTAAACGTGCTCATGACAACTATCTGATCAATAGTTCAGATTCTACAGGTAACCCCAACTTTGTCAATCAGTTGCAATAACCCAAATTTGTTATTTTAAAGGTTCATCAAAAGCAGACGATGAGACCTGTTAGGATTAATTTCTCTGAAATCGGGTGATGGCATCATCTACTATAATAGTCCATCGAAGGCAGACAAACTCAATCACCAATTTGCATCCGTCTTTACCGGTGAACAACATCAAAGACCTAGGGAATTGCGATCAATCCTGCCTGTGTCTACAAACTTTTATCTGGACTAGAAGCCCACAAAGACTCCTGAAAGTGCTGACTCTGCATTTCACTTCAAACTTTACACTTCTGTACCAAACATCCCTATAGATCAAATAAAAAATCCAGATGACTGGAAAAAAGATCTATAAAAAGGTGACAGAAACAAAGCGGAGAATATTACCGTCGTATCTCGCTAGCTTCAGTTTCATGTAAAATTCTCGAGCACATTATACACAGTGCTAACATGGACCATCTGGAAGACAACATTTTCTTTGATACCCAGCATGGCTTCCGCTCATGTGAGTCTCATCTCATTCTTGCCATTTAGGACTTACAAAGAATAACATGACATCATTCTTCTTGATTTCTCAAAGGCCTTTGATAAGGTGCCCAAGACTCCTTCACAAGTTTGAAGCATTATAACATCAGAGATAAAACCAGCAGATGGATCACGAGTTCTTCACAGAGTCAACAAGTAGTCCTCGAATGGTCAACATGAGGTACTGCCAAATTCACCTTTGGCGTACCGCAAGGTCACCGTGTTAGGCTCGCTCCTCTTTTTCTTGTTTATTAACGACCTGACGAGTACGTCTCGCTTTTTTGCACCGTCAGGCTTTTCGCAGATGACTGCATGCTTTATACAAGAATCGACTCGGAGGCTGACTCTAAACATCTGCAAGAAGATCCGGACGCCCTGCAAGAATGGAAGAGAGACTGACTTATGGAATCTAAACCCGTAATATGACACGTCCTCTCTATCACGAACAATAGGAAACCTGTTGATTGGTCTTACAACATCCATGGTCAGATTTTGGAGAAAGTAGAAACAGCTAAATATCTTGACATTCATCTCAAGAGCAATATGAACTGAACCCACCACGTAAAAGCTGTCACCAAGAAAGCAAGTAACATCAGTGTCTTCTTCCAGCAAAACATCAGGCACTGCCCTAGAAAGACAAAAATGCTCTGCTACTTGGCATTAGTTCGCCCTATTCTGGAATATACCAGCACGGTTTTCGGGACCCCATACTCACGACAACATCCAGAGACTAGAAAGGGTTCAGCGTCGATATGTCCGCTACGTCACAGACTATCACCGGACAAGTAGCTTGACAATGATGTTGCACCAAATCCAGTGGCCATCTCTCCAAGAACGCCGTGCTCAAGTCAAGATGATGGGGACGTATCGCATCTTCCATCAGCTCACAGACATCCCTCATACCAATCTATTGCCGGTAACAGAATCAAACCGTGGACATTCTCACATGCTTCAAGTACCCTTTGCGAGAACCTTACTGTACCAGAAGTCATTCTTCCCTGATTCCATAAGGCTATGGAACTTCCTGCCAGAAGGTCGTTTCAAACATACCTCTGCCTACAATTTCAGGCAGGAGGTACAGAAAGCTCCGATAGGAGGAGAACACTGTTTTTTTAGCTGCATTTAGTTTATTTTGCAGTTATTTTATGGCACTGTACATACACCACACCACACCAGCCAAACAGTTTCGAAAATACTTTTTTTTTTCAGACACAAACTTCTTCTCGAACCAAGCGTATAAAAAAAAAATCGATGGGTTATATACAAAATGGAATCCAACTTTGCCAGCAAAATTACTTGACTCGATCACAGGTTAATCACCTGAAATATTACGTAATAGAGGCTTGTAGAGTAAACCAAATGAGAAAATATTGATAGTCTATAAACGATGGCAGTTTTTGGTAAACTTTGATATTACAATAATGTGTAATTTTTCATCTTCGGGGCTTTTTCATGTGAAAATAAGCTCTTAAGCGGCGTATCTATCATATCAATTTGTATGATGCTCGATTGTGCAGTATACAACAAAGATAACAAAATATTAATTAGAAACGCACTGGACTTTACTTGCAATAAAGGGGTACGGAAAGAAAAGGGGGACATGATAACAGAGACAGTGTAGACAAAGATAACACAAATTTCGACAATCATAATCAATAGAAAGGTTTGTATGCCTATACATTGCTCTTGTTCTAATACCATAGTCTAATTCCCACGTCGTCTAACGCCAATACGGCTAAAGCCATTTGGTTTATCATATCGAGTTGGTATAAAGACACATTTGCTCTAATTCACTTGTTCTACTTTGGCTAAATGTTCTTTTGTCTAACGATCAATAATGGTGTACTGGATAATAGCTTACATAATTTTTCTCCATATTGTCAAATATTATTGTTTTTGGTCTATGTTCCGATTTGAATGGTAATAATAAACTACATTTCTATAAGCGCATGATACCCATCAGCACAAATGCTGCCCTTCTGCGCTTTGCATAGAGAGGGAGAAAGGAGCAAGGGAAGTGAACAGAAGAGGATCAGGAGAAAACAAATAAATCAATTAAATTTTGGAAATTCTATATCACTGACAACCCCCCCCCCCTCCCCCCATTTCGTCCTTACTGCCTATGGTCTATTACCAGTTCGTCGAATTCTCAGTTAGTCGTTATTTCCTGTTTGGTCGATGGACAGTTCGTCTAATCTGTTATAGCTCCATGGTCTAATATATACGTATCTCCGATGTTATCGCTGTTCACAATACGGTCATAAATCCAAATCTTGTCCATATTAGTTCTTGGGCCAGGAAGAGAGTGCCAATGAAATCTTTCCTGAGGACCTTCCCCTGAGTGAAGCTCTTTCTGACAAATCTTGCCCTGTAGATGAAACCATTCAGAATGATTATGATAAATGTCAAAGTTATTTAGATTATGTAAGTGGTCTCAAAGTCGGTCATTTAAATGTTAGAAGTTTGGTTGATAAAATTGATGAAATAAAATTTTTATTATATAAATTGGATTTCGATGTATTTTGTCTTTCGGAAACTTGGCTTAATGATTCTGTTAATAATGAACAATTATGCACAGAAGAGTATTCAGTTTTCCGTATGGATAGGAAGGAAGAGAAAAGAGGTGGGGTGTTTGCATATATGTAAAAAAATCAATTTCATGTAACCCAAGATGTGATCTTGAACACCCTACACTTGAGTCGATTTGGATTGAAGTGAGTCTAAGTAAAAATGAAAAGATGTTATTGGCATGCTTTTATCGTCCTCCAAACTCAAATAGTATTTTTCTTAGTGACTTTACTGATTGTTTAGAGAAAGCTGTAATTGAAATGAAAGCCATTGTAATCTTGGGCGATGTTAATGTTGATTATTATGTCCCCCAATTTGTCTGGAAATACTTTCAAGGCAACAGTTGAAAATTTATTCATGTTAACTCAATTAATCACTAAGCCAACTAGAGTTACCACCTCTTCTTCAAAGTGTCTTGATCTTATTCTAAGCTCTATTCCTGAAAAGCACTTATTGAGTCAAGTTGGTCAAATAGCCCTCAGTGATCATTATCTTATTTGTACCGTGATAGGTGTGAAGAATCCACCGAGTGAACATAAAATGGTAATTTATCGTAGTTATAAGAAATTTGATAATGATTCTTTTCTTTACGATATAAGAAAATCTGATATATTATCTGGAAATGATCCACCGGAAAAGACCAATCGTTCAGCAAAAGAACAATGGCGTATGTGGAAAGAAGCTTTTTTGGATATGTGTAATAAGCATGCCCCACTGAAACAATCTAGAGTGAAAGACAGGTTATCACCATGGATGACTACAGATATCATCGAAATGATCCATAAACGAGTTGCTATGAGATCCAAAAGTTTATCTGATTTAGCAAAATATCGTAAGTTAAGAAATGAGATAACAAAGTGTATTAGGAAGAAAAAGCAGAGTTATTTTGATGATATTTCAAAGAATCACGTAAACAACCCCAAAGTACTTTGGGAAGAACTTCATAAAGTTACTGGTATTTCAAAATCTGTTAATACTCTACCTAGTGAAATAACTGCAGATGAAATGAATGATTATTTCATAAATATTAGCAGAACCATAGCTAATTCATTCCAAAGAAAATTCCCGGTATCGCATAATCCACCTAGCCTGTATAAGTTTTCTTTCAGTGATATTGAAATAGATTATGTATGCAGACAGCTTACTAATCTAAATGAATATAGTAAACTTGATGTACTTTCATTTGATACTAAGCTGTTGCGTATGTCAGCTGCCCTTATATCTGAGTTATTAATGCAGATAATTAATATTAGCTTAAAAACAGGTGATGTTTCAACTGACTGGTTACTTTCAAAAATTACACCAGTTTATAAGGGCAAAGGTGATAAATCTGACAAATCTAATTATAGACCTATTGCTGTAGTGTGCCACATTGCTAAAATAATCGAGAAGGTAGTAAATTCCCAAATTTTATCTTATCTTCGAAAACATAACTTTATAACGATTGATCAGCATACATTTCTACTTAATCATTCCACAAATACTTGCATTCATCAAGTAGCAGATGATTGGTATGAAGCATTCAGTGAACATGAAATGGTAGCAGCATGTTTTCTAGACATATCAAAATATTTCGACTGTATTGACCATGATTTTTCATTATTCAAGCTGACCAATTATGGAGTTTCGGATACTGACTAGAATGGTTCTCAAATTACCTATCTGGTCGAAAACAAGTCGTTTTTTGTAATGGTGTTTCATCAAATATGAGAGAAATGAAAATAGCTATCCCCCAAGGGAGTACAGTTGGCCCCACTATGTTTCTTGTATTCATTAATGATATTATAACAAGTTTAAAATCAGCTCGCTGTTGTATTTTTGCTGATGATGTATTGTACGTTTCTCACAAAAATCTTGATCAGGTTGATAGTGAATTATGCAAGTGGTATAAAAATAATACATTAAAAATCAATGTTGATAAGACTAAAGTTATGCTTTTTGAAATCTTCTTCGTCTGAAAAGCTTAATATACTTATTGAAAATGATCAGATTGAACAGGTAAAAAGCATAAGATATTTGGGTATTGAAGTTGACGAGAACCTGTCGTGGAAACAGCATGTCAACAAACTTTGTAAATCTCTTTCATTTAAAATTCATTCTCTTGGTATATTACATAAATTTCTGAATGCTCAATTGCTGAATA
Organism: Diadema setosum; assembly: GCF_964275005.1. Classification (NCBI taxonomy): domain Eukaryota; kingdom Metazoa; phylum Echinodermata; class Echinoidea; order Diadematoida; family Diadematidae; genus Diadema; species Diadema setosum. The sequence continues at coordinate 16,573,474 of NC_092706.1, forward strand.
TTCTTTACAAAACGATTATTCAGTCTTGTACTGATTATTGTTGCTCTGTATGGGGAAATTGTTGCGTTGGCTATAAATCCGGACTTGTTCGATTACAAAAGAGAGCAGCACGTTTTGTTACTGGGAATTTTGACTTTCTTACTATTCATGGTTTAGATTTAATGAAAGAGCTTTTCTGGCAATCTTTTGAACAAAGACTGGATTATTTCTTGGCTACTTTGATGTTCAAGTGTATTCATGGTCTTGCCCCTAATCGACTTTGTCAAGACATTGAAATGGTGTTTGATCGACACGGACTGAACACTCGCAATGCAAATTCTTTAAAAGTGACGGTTCTGGAACAATCTATCGGAAGATTTACAAAATGCTCAGTCGTTAACCAGTTTTAAAATGTTATATAAAAAAGAGATATTTTTAATCTGCTGCTCAAACAAATTAGTGTATTTTATAACTGACCATTATAATTAACTATCTCAGTTTGGTCAGAATTATATGTAATTTGACCTTTGTTTTGACTGATTATATTTTTTTGTATAGTATTGTTTTGCTTCGTTGTAATTCTCTTTGTAAACATCTCAGCTACAGGAAATTATTCTCTTTGATCCTTGTTTTTTACTCATATATTTAAGACTACTCATTTATATCATTAACCATTGCCTGGTGATTACTTGAAAGGTTTTCCCTCTTTTTCAGTGAGTAACCTGTGCTTATTGTATGTTGTGAGTGTGTGCTTGCATGGTGATGGTTATGCTGTGCCGTAGTATGTTTTTACACTTCAACTTTTTATATGTAATGTGACTGATGTGTATGTATGTGTGTGCTGGCTTTTATGTATCGATTTAAGTGTGTGTGTGTGTGTTGTGTGTACGTGCGTGTGTGTATGTATATTGTGTGTGTGTATGTGTGTATGTGTGTGCTCGCGCGTGTGCTGTGTGTATGTACGTGTGGTAATTTTTTTTTATCTCAACTGAAAAAGAGTATCCCCTTTCAAGTGATTTTGTTTTATTTGTTTTTAATCGTAAATTAATAAAATGAAAATTTTTATTATATATTAAATTCGCATTCGCTTTTTGTGATGAAACTGTAGCTGATTTGGAACTTTTTTAGAATATATCTGTATATATTGTAAATTATTTTATATAATATTTGTACCTCAGGACCTTGATGAAAATCAGTACATCTGCTGATCATGTAATCCTGAATAAAGATGTTTAATAAATAAATAAATAGATAAATAAAAAAAATATACTGTTCTGCATGGTTACTACCAATTTGGTCTAACATCATTATGTATAACACTGCATTCATTAATTGGTCTATTTCCGTTTCGACTAATTACTGTTATAAATTTCATCTCTTTTTTTCTTACATCGCTTCGTGTAACACTATAACGGCTACTCACAATTTAGTCTAAGTCTCAATAATTGGTCTAATTATTATTATTATTGCCTACTAAAACTACCCTCGTTTTGTCTGCAGGCTGCACGTAGGCCTTCGAAAGGTACATTTAAAATCTGTGATAGCGTATGCTGTGTGATAATTTTTTTCAGAAAAAAAAATGGTTATTCTGAGTCTGTGTTTACGATGATCTGTTGAACCTGAGAACACTGTCGCAAATCAGGCATTGGTCTTGAGCGGTTGATTATCGGCTGACTAAATGAAACTTTGCGTTGTTGGTGCTTAGACTTGTCTATGTGGATATTAGGCAAGATGGATGGAACGCAAATGTGTATTAGACGAAATGGTATAGAGGCGAAACAGGTGATTAGACTATCTGGTAGACTAACTGGTTAGAATGGACTAATTGGACGTCAAACGAAATGGGTATAGCCAATGGTAATTATATAGGCCAAGATTCCATTAGAATACCAAATTGTTATTATACTATAGGTGGTTGTAGAAGAAACAAGACAAAACTTATGTGGGATGAGACCAAAAGGTTATTACACAAATTGACAATTTACCAATAGAAATGTGACATGGATTAGGGATTGTCAAATGAAGTGACTCAGTGCTGCCTACTGCTATCTGGAAAATATTTGCAGATGGGTGAAATATTTCCGAAATAGTTACGTCTTAGTCGATTTGCAGACATGATCTCCAGTCAGAATGAACAGGAAATACGGTCTCTTCGATGAGAAATAATCGTGCAGTCATACATAGTTAGCAAGGAGGAAATGCGCTTCCGGAGTGGTAAGTTCCTACTGAATCATCTGGACTTATCCCGGGAATGGAAATGTTCAGTGGATTTCTGGTCAGGAGCATGCTAGACATCTTATCACCTGAAACCTGAGTAAAGTTGCTGTGTCCGTATGAAAGAAAGAAAAAACTTCCTGTCCTAAGCTTCCTGTATGTAATGGAGGTGACGTACCAAAAATATAAGAATCATGTAGGGCCTACTCAGTAATGAGGCGGGGAGTGCGACTCAATACTGAGATATTACTGAAAGTTGTAAAACAGGAGATTCTGTTGAGGCTACTCAATGGGACATGGAAAATTGGAGAGTAATTTCATCTTAAATAGCATAGTGAGATCATTTGATCGTTTGAAATTTTAGAAACATCTGATATTGAATCTGAGTTATGAAACAAAGGGATATTTGACGTAAAGTCATAAAGTAATCTGAAAATTATGTCATCCTTTTGCCGAAAACGTGAAACTATTTCAACGATTCCTTTGCGACGTTTATTTCGGCTTTACATCCGGAAGCAAACATGTGAACTTTTATAATGAGCATTTCAATTATGTAAAAACTATCACGTGGTTGACATGTTGACAATCCCGTCTAAATGATCTTATGGCTAAGTCTTTCTGATAAAAAAAGTACAAAATCTAACATCATAGATAATACAACAATAGTGTTTCTTCCATTCTCTACATTGACATTACACGAAATTAAGCAAAGATAAATTTCTGTTAATTCTTAACCAGTTTTGTGTGCAGTAGTGAAACCGTTTGCCAAACACAGTGCTTTCAAAAACAAGCGAACACGATGACAAACAAACAGACAAATTGGTTTGCCTTTTTTCGTACAATTCATGATAGAATATACATGGTAATGGTAGAAATAACTAATTGGTTCCATGATTCAGTTCTCCCCGTTTACGAGGTGATTAAGCCTACTTCTGACTGATAAGCAGATGTTACTAGTGCCCAGTATCTATTGTCCATTCACCGATGCCCATTGTATAGACATGTGCGTATGGTTTGATTTGATTTGATTTTCAAAGCAAAGTTCTGAAATAGATTCCTAACATGGTAAGAAAGTGATAAAAAAGGAAAAGAGACGATTATACTTCCAAGATAATGATTCGCAGGAGTTGTTATATGCATTCATATTGAAAGTTATGAGCAAAAAAAAAAAAAAAAAAAAACGAGTATGCATTATATCAATATTTTTCAGCAATGGATTATGTAGTTTGGAAGGCCTTGCACCACCGCTAGCATTCTATATATGTTGTAAATGGAGGCTTCGTCATATCTTTCAATATCGCAACAGTTTATGAAAAACAGAAGCAGTCGAATTAGGACTTTGAGCGAAAGCGGGACATTTAATTCTTAATGCAATACTGCGTTAACTTTTACCTCAATTATCATCATCACCTTTATTAAAGAACAAATTACGGAAATTAAAGCAATTGGGTAACTTGCAAACAATGTGGAAAACAAGTTAGCGATGGAGGATCAACTAATATTCATTTTACGTGGGTAATTTGTTTTGCCAATCACTGTAACAGATTGTTTACTGTTGGTTTCTCATTTAATTTTTTTTTTGAACGTAAAACGAGCCCTTTTAGTGTGACCATTGTAAGTTAGAATAATGACTAAAACAGATGCGGATGATATAGGAGCGAAATGTTCAAAATCAAAACTGGATGTCAAGATTCGGAAGACGTTCCAACAACAGCCGGGTCTTCACGGTGTTGGTCATCTTTACCCGCCACGTCCTCTTGAGGGCTCACTCTATTTTCACGCTGACACGTTGTGAGCAACTTTAGTAACTTCCTCCAAATTTTCCGTCGATACTTTCGCCTGAATAGTCCGTACAGAAGTGGATTGATAGTTGTAGTGCTGACATACAGCATAGATGAGATGTAGTCTGCAATGGGTGAGTACCAGACTCCGAAATGGTTGCACAACACACGCACCTGAAAAGGAGAAGGAGACAAGAACAGATTAAAAATTGTAGATACTTCGCACATAACAAAATAGAGTACAGAGCAATTTCCGATGTCATTGTTTCCGATAAAGTCGAGGAGAACCCGCACGTCATAGGTTCATGTCAAGGAATTAAAATAAAAAATTATGACCATGGCAGCATTGAATTATGAAACAATAAATGTAAACTATGGAGTGTGGTGTCCCAGGAGTAATGGGAGTCATTCTATGTGAAGGTTAACACGAAGCTAGGAGTACTTTATCGTACATAAATCGCCTTGCTATATCATCCTCCTTTGCATTGCCTTAATCCTTTACTTGTAAATAAGTGAGGATTGTGTAAAATTGACTTTGCTTACTGAAGTTCGTGACCGCCTCGTGACAGTTTTTATTTTGCCATTAAATTACATTTAAAGTCATGCCATAATTAATGCTGTGCTCCTCTGTGTGTGTGTGTGTGGTCCGTCCCCCATCTGTCATGCCTGTCCTGTTTTGAATCACTTTATATTTCACCTTCGTACTAGTAAGAAAATTAAAGCTTTTGCGTCGATCACGTGCGTTGTCCACCTATACAAGTTTACTGCATGTTACTGGACCCTCATTCCCCCTTAGATCTGAATAGATTATTCAACAAGTTGGTTTTAAGCTGTGTATACATATTTCCAATTCGACTATCATTTTTGATTTTCACTTTTCAGTCAACTAATGTGTACTCAAGATCATCTGTAATTCTCTTTTGATTTGTGGAATGAAAAGAAAATAAAGTGAATTGAATTGAACTGAATTGAGCACAACTTCTGATCAGAAGACTGTGGTGTATGAAACTAGTTGTATGTTAAAAGCGTAATTAAACACACTATTCTACACAATGACTTCATGTCTAGAAGCGAACATAAAGCGGGAGAACTGAGAGAACATCGAAAAAGACACCTTTAGATTATGCAAATTATAGCAGATGGAAGTTTGACTCATTGTTAGATGTCACTCACTAGAGATTACAGTCCAGACTGAGGGACTGATGGAAATTATGGAGAATGGGCAGACTGAAGAAGCAAAAACAAAATAAGGTCCTTTTGTGTCCGATCCTATATTTCTAAAGTATTTTGAAGTGTTTATGTATGCACAGTTGTATAACTAATCCAAACTTATCGAAGAAATAGGCTTGTAACCAAAAATACTAGGCATGCACTCGTAACTGATATACACGACGCATCGCTTTGTCAAAACCGTATAAGTTAGCTCTCAGCGGGGTCATCCCACGAGACCGACATTGAAAATAGGTCCATGCGTCATACGACCCACGAGTTATACAACTCACGAGTCATACAGCCCATGAGTTTTGTTGGTTTTTTTTTTTTTCTTAATCCAAGTGTTGTTTTATTTGGTACTCAACACATAACATTCTTAAAGTAATTGCAGCTGAGAGATACATGACGAATAAATCTTATTCGGCTTCTTAATTATACATTCACATTTTTTTTTTTATGTATGTAGTCTCTGTGGGTTTATAATGAAAAGGAATGTTAAAAGCAGACATAGGCTGAAAGTTGCTAACGACATGCCAAAATGTGGTAAGCGCATATACACAATATAAATTATTGAAATCTATGACATATCGACAAAGAAAAAAAAACACATGAAAGTGCCATGGCGAAACATTCAGTGAGAATAATCAAAGCTCAATAATACAACTGAGTGGTTTCCATTTCCTTGTCTCTTTGCAATATAACGCGCTTCACGGTTTGATTTTAATAACATAATCTTTAAAAAAGAACAAGCAGGGAAGAGTACTGTTACATCTGCTTGCATATATATATATTTATATATATATATATATATTACCTTTTTACTACGGTATGTTCCAAAAAAATAGTGAATCGATCTAAATACATTTTCAGGGTATGAAACTATAACTCATTGCCCACATCTTACAGAAAACCTCATTCGATTTGCTTCAGTGGTCAAAGAGAAATGAGGAATTTTGTAGAGGATGTCGGGAATCTCTTCCCTCCAAGTTCTGTCTATTATTCACACACAAGAGCATTGAATTGCTAAAATTGGAAGAATCAGACTCATGACATGCTTTACAACAATCCAACCAAATTGAATGGGGTTTTCTGCAAAACAGAGCTGAAATGTTATATTTTAAGACCCTGAAGTAGCACTCAGACAGGTCGATCATATTGGGTGTTATCAAATCGAAAATCTGATTGTAATTTTTTGGGGACATACTGCAGTATCTCCCCAAAAAATTACAATCAGATTTTCGCATTGATAACACCTAATATGATTAAATTTTTTCAATACTACTTCAGGGTCTTAAGATATAGCATTTTAGCCCTATTTTGCAGAAATCCCCATTCGATTTGGTTAAGCGGTCACAGGGAAATGTGGGTTGTTGTAAAGCATGAGTCTGATTCTTCCAAGTTTAGCACTTCGATGATCTTTTGTGTGAATAATAGACAGAACTTGGAGGGAAGAGATTCCCGACATCCTCTACAAAATTCCGTATATCGCTTTGACCACTGAAGCAAATCGAATAGGGTTTTCTGTAAGATGTGGGCAATGAGTTATATTTTCATACCCTGAATTTGTATTTAGATTGATTCACTATTTTTAAAGATATCATTGCGGAGGGCCCCGTTGTAATTTTTTTTTGGGACATACGGTATAAGTAAAATATGATTTACAAGTGATTTGTTTGTATCAATCTCTATAACTCCTGTTAGTACTGTCTTCACATTAAGGAATGACAAATCCACATTCGTAAGAAACGATGTTACTTCCCTCCAAACTATTTGTGACACCTCATGTGCCACGTAATGTGTTCAACCATTTCGTTCTCAAAGCATCCAAATTAAAATAAAGGAGAATATACTAACTTCATTTCAAATAACATAACTTAATGAGCTGAAATTCCCTACTTGTATCTATTGACGCTTGCACTATGAGTTTACGTGCTTTACTGCTTTACATCCTGCTGTGTCATATCGAAATTAGACTGCATTCTAAAAGTATAAATAGGCGTTTCATACTTAGATTCTACTAATTATCATAAAAATGTCTGCTCTTTAATCGGACGACAATTTCTCTTACGACTTGCTGTGTGTGTCTGTGTGTGTGTGTGCGCGCCCAATGTGAAAGCTGTATCTTTTGTTGACATGGATCAACGGGCTTACACAATACACCGTATATGGAACGCGTGTCGCACCCAAATTCTTCGCTCATACGTCGCAAAAATCCAGCGAAATTTGAAAATGACTGCATTTACAGAATTTGGCGTAGAATAAACAGTTCTGTACCAAAATTTAATGATTTTGGTATCATTGTCTTCTGCGGAAGATGCTTTTTCTAATGATATCAGAAAATATATCACTTTTAGAAAGCAAGGTGCTGCAAACCCACCATTCCGCTTTTTTGAGGACACCCGGTATAGGTGCCTACGAAAAAAAAAAGGCTCACGAGACCGATAGGATGAACAGCGCCATCTATATGTCAACTACAAAATATGTACTAGGTGTTGCAAAAAAACATTTCCCACTTTTGTTCCTTAATAGTTCAAAAACTATATATCAGTTAACACTGACATTGGTATGAGCAATTTTGCTCTGTTTTCAACCCTCTGTACAAAACTTTAACTTTGCACAGAAGTCAATTGGTGTGTATGGGAGTGTGTAGATGACACCCAGACAATTTTCCTGAACAATGGCAAGGATTGGAATGTTCATTATTTATTCATGAGAAATTCCACTGTCACAGCTAGTGTTTATTCATTCTGAAATATCGTCGGTGTTTTCACGAAGTGGCACGACCGGCCAAAATCGAGTAAATTTTCGATTTTAAGATTTTTGCATGTTATGATAGTAAATACCGAGATCTACAACCTGACAAATTTTTGAACCTCAAACTCAAATAATTAGGTAATAATAACGACCGTGTCACTTCGTGAAAACTTCGACTGGTCGGTCTATGATTTTCACGAAGTGGCACGATCGCGGGTTGATGGTGCGTATACGCCGGACGTCATCATAAATCATTTATCCGCCAAACGTCCTCGTACGCGCGCGTCTAAAATGGCTGCGCCCAGAGCAACGGAAACTAGACAGATGAAATCGGTAAAGTTACATTTCGCTCTGTATTGACACTTTAATTGTTCGAATTTTTCACATTCTTGAATGCAGATTTATGAATGAAGAATTAGAATATCAAAATAGCGTAAATATGTATTCTTGCAGATCACATTGACTTCGTATGGCACTGTCCTAGGTTCGTTGTCTACGTGTGCAGTCCCACATCTATTATTCGGTGTAAGTGGAGAATAGGCAGGGAAAGTGATTCGAACTAAAGTCAAATGAACACGTCTCACATTTGCATCGAATCTTAAACGCACTAACTGGTGATATATTGTGAAGTTTTATTGTTTCCCGTATTACGAGCTCAAAATGCAACGACCTACTTCTTCCCAGGTGGCAGGTAGACTGATTTAACTCTCTTATCTTACTTGATTATGTCTGAATCTTCCAGGGATTTAGATCCATTAGGGAGTCTGTATCTAGGCCTACAACTTCAAGATCTAATTAAGATAGTTAACAGTGTTACAGTGTTAATAGTGTTCTTGAATACCGTTGGCGTTACCTGTCCAGGTTACTCTAAAAGTGATGTTATTTCACTGACTACCTTTGAATTCTCAATGAAAAAAAAAAAAAAAAGATTTTAGAGTTACTTCTGCTAAAACTTTCAAAGTCTGACGTTAAATCAGGGAGGTCCTCTTCCCACCCCCCTGTCTAAATTCAGGCGTTACCAACAACAATGAAGAGTTTGATAATGTTGTCGAGAATACCGTAACAGCAAATTTCATTTGGATAGACAACAAGCAAAATGCAACGTTTATGCTCAGCACCTGAATTCATAATTGTTCTATCATGCTATATGATTAGCCTAAAAGCCTCAATGTGGTCGTAATTGGCCTATACGTGGCAAGTACTTTTGCCTTAGTTTGCAATTTTTCATTTTGTTTTGATTTTCTACAATCTATGGTTCTTTGAAACACAGAGGGGTTTTTTTGGGGGGGGTGGAGGCTGGGTATTCGGAGCTGGGCAAATTGTAAAATTAAACCAAAGAGATGTTCATTGTTCATAAACTTCAGATTCTGGTAAGCCGTAGAATATAGACCTAAAAGGGATGGGGGGGGGGGGGCAGTGTGATGTTTTGCAAATCTGTGCATCAATTTTATGTTCTTACAGAACTGGGTGTGATGGAGTTTCATGTGACTGACATCTTTCATTCATCTTCCATTACAAACAGATATTGAGGCCTTTGTGTGGACAACCCAACAACTTCCAGACTGGAATGAAATGAGTGCTGTCCTTCGATGATGGGCTACTTTACAGTATTGTACTCCATACCGCATTCCTGCAGATTTCTCCTATCATCTCAAGCTTGAACAAGAACCGTAAGTTACATTGCTATCTGCCAAGGATTTAGAGTAAATTAGACAGACCAGTGTGTAATAGACAGTGCAGGCACACTTCTACTAATAATGATATTACTAATATGATTTGCCACATACTAAAATAATTGTTTTGATTACCTTTGAATTCTCCATGAAAGAAAAAAAATGATTTTAGAGTTACTTCTACTAAAAGTCTAACATTAAATCAGGGAGGTCCTCTTCCCACCTCCCTGTCTAAATTGAGGCGGTACCAACAACAATGAAGAGTTTGATAATGTTGTCAAGAATACCGTACCAGCAAATTTGATTTGGAATAATGGATAGACAAGCAAAAAAAAAAAACCTCCTGTGCAACGTTTATGCTCAGCACCTGAATTCATAAATTGTTCTATCTTGCTATATTATGAGCCTAAAAGCCTCAATGTAGACGTAATTGGCCTATATGTGGCAAGCACTTTTGCCTTAGTTTGCAATTTTTCGTTTTGTTTGTTTTGATTTTCTACAATCTATGGTTCTTTGAAACACAGAGGGTTTTTTGGGGGGATGGAGGCTAGGGATTCGGAGCTGGGCAAATTGTAAAATCAAACCAGAGAGATGTTCATAAACTTCAGATTTGGTAAGCTGTAGAATATAGACCTGAAAGGGATGGGGGGGGGGGGGGGCAGTGTGATGTTTTGCAAATCTGTGCATCAATTTTATGATCTTACAGAACTGGTAGTGATGGAGTTTCATGTGACTGACATCTTTCATTCATCTTCCATTACAAACAGATATTGAGGCATTTGTTTGGAGAACCCAACAACTTGCAGACTGGAGTGAAATGAGTGCTGTCCTTCGATGATGGGCTACTTTACAGTATTGTACTCCATACCGCATTCCTGCAGATTTCTCCTATCATCTCAAGCTTGAACAAGAACCGTAAGTTACATTGCTATCTGTCAAGGATTTAGAGTAAATTAGACAGACCAGTGTGTAATAGACAGTGCAGGAACACTGCTAGTAATAATAATATTCCTAATATGATTTGCCACATACTGAAATAATTGTTTTGTCTTATTCTTTCTTTAATTACAACTGTATTTGTAGTTTTATGAATGTGAAGCACTGACATAGCGTGGAATCCAACATTTTGACATCTAATATCTGTAGTCATGTTGCATTTTGGTATAAAGGCAATGCTGTCCCTCAGTCTGATTTTGATGTGGTAGCAATATGCATTTCTCCAGTGTCATGTATCTTTCAGGACTGTTCTAACTGTAGTTTTTTATTGTTAGTGTGATTATTGTTGTGTTTTTATTTTCTTATTTGGGGGGGGGGGGGGCGGCAAGGGAGATGAGGAAGAACAGTTATACACTCTGTACTGATATGAGATACCATCAACTTTGCAAAAGTCAATGGCACATACTGTATGACAAATTCTTGGCAGAGACGATGAAAATGAACTGTCTCAATATACATTTATAGTTTTACTCATGTCAATGTGTTTTTTTCTTTGTACACTCAAAAGTCAAATGTCTGAGACATTACTTACATGGAATTGACTATGTCACTGATTTCACTTGTGATGTCCTGCTTTCTTTATTCTTTATTGTAGTTCTGCTCCTGATTCTAGTCAACAATATGTTCATTCACCATTTCGTCCGGCTTAGCATCCTCTTCTTACTGCACTCAAAGGTTACATTGTGCACCATGCTAAAGGTGAGCAAGATCAATAAACAGCAATCCATGCAACACCTTTTCATGTAGTATTTGGTTTTATTTTGTCATAGACAATTAGTAAGAAAATCCAGTGTCAATGGACAATTAGGTGTAATCCTAGTACAGTCTTGTTTTGCACATTTTCACATTGATTTAAACTTTATGATTAAAAAAAAAAAATGCATTAGCACTTTTGAGTAAAACATTACCAAAGTGTTGTATGAAAGGAACATTATCATAAAATTATTTTCTTAGGGAAATCGATGTAGTTTTAGAAATGTGGGAAATTAATTAAGAAGTATGTTATGACTGTTGTATCAAATGTCATCATTCCCCTCTGCAATGGAGAAGTAACATTGTCCGTGAAAAACAATTGTTCCTCTTTGCATAGGGAGAGAAGCAGATAACAACTGTCTACTGGAGAAAGCCAAGAGAAACCCGAAACAGCTACAAATGACTAGGGTGGCTGAGCTGAACATCTGCACTAAAATCCAAACCATGGGATCATTATGGAAGGAGATCATAGCAATATTTCACCACAATCACAGAGTTGCTCCACACAGCAGCATCAAACTTTTCTCAAGAGTGTGTGCTTTATGAATGGACAGGCAGGTTCTAGCAGAACATTATTTCGATGTTCTTTTTGATTTTCTATTTAATGACTTTGGGTTTGTATGTGTGCAGAAATGGGGGAGGGGTAGTGGTGTCATAAAGTAGGACATCATTTTTAATAATGATAATAATAGTAAGAATAAGAATAACAATGATAATGATAATCATAATCATAATCATAACAATAAAAATAGTAATAATTATAATAAATAACAATGCTTATATAGCATATGGAAACATTCTGTATTATGCCTTTTGTGCTCAAGGATAGAAATGATTGAACAAAAACATACAATTGCAATTACAATGATACCTTTTTTCACGTTTAGACTGTAATGACAGGTGTTTGCAAGGCAGACTTAGATTTGTCAACATTTGCAATTCATTTTAAATTCTGGGTAAGATTATTCCATATATGGTAGAGACATTACAAGCAAATGAATGCCATTGTTTTTTTATTCAGAATAACAAATAAGTCACTACCTTTTGAACGAAGGTTTCTCTCTGGTGTGTTTCCTATTTAAAGTAGTTCTTACAAATAGTGTGGTTTCAAAAGTTAATATCAACATTTTGATCTGTATATGAATTTTGACTGGAAGCTAGTGCAAGCTTCTTAACACTGGTGAATTTTTTGTTCATTTTTTTTTTTTGGTTTAATTTGGACACTACTCTTGCAGCAGAGTTTGGAATAGCTTGTAGTCTCTATATCTGTTTGACTGACAATCTACAATTAATGACAAGATCAACATGTCACATTAAGAAACCATGAACTGAATGTACTGCTGTGCGTTTATCAGTAAAGTCTCAAATTTTCCAAACATTGTATGTGAAAGAATCAAGGAGACATTAAGGGACATTAATCCTACATACTGTATCTCTCACTGTCACCTTATTCACTGACATTACTATTGATAACCATCAATCCATTGGTCTCTCCCTACAGCTTTGTCACAATGATGTCATCCTCAATTTCCACTGTATTATAATCCCCTCTCTGACTTTAAACAGTGCTTTTCACAACAAAACCATACCAATGTCAAATACCATATAGATGTCTCTTCTTTTACTTTGTTTATGAACCAGCTCTCCCATCAAACTATTCATTTTGTCTCCCTTAGCCCAGCCACCATTATGCCAAACCCATAAACAATTTTCAGTATTTTTGAATTATGCCTACCCCAGCACTTATGACACCCACAGCAGACGTAAACTAAAGTCAGGACCAAGTCAAGTCAAGTTGTGCAAGTTAGAAAGGTATTAGTAGACTGCAAGAGGGATATAAACAATTGGATGCTTACATTTCCTCTGCTTGCTCTCTCATTGCAACTCAAAAATGACTAATAAACTTTGACAGAAAATATTTTCTTGGATCATAGATGTACTGCAATACATAGCCATATTATTGCAGTCTGTGTCCACATCAGAAATTATGGCCGAGACATCATTATCTATGTCTTTTTATATTGTATATTTTTGTGGATTTTACTCTTGAAACAATAATGAGTAAATGCAGATCTGATAGCCACTTCTTACTGAGCTTAGATAAGGAACTTTGTATATGGTATCCTCTAGCAGTGAGAGAAAAGAAAGGGAAACATGCGGATTTTTATATCTTGCATAATAACATGGTATGCTAATCAATAAAATTTCAGGCACGTACTGTGCATAATATGAGTGCTTACAAACTTTTACAAAATTAGGGAAGATCAAGACTGTTTGCAGAAGATTTATAATACACTTTGTGAACTGTCACAGCAATTTAGACATCAATTAGTTCAGTCACTGTCTACGAGATTGTATTGCCTTTAATATGAAGAAGGTTATCCATACCAAATCAGCTAGTGTCTTTGTAATTATGTACTTGTATTCATATCATCAAATTCTACATTGATCATAAAGTCAATGTTTGGTAAACAGCATTTGACCAGGTTGAAGTCAGGTGATGGGATATGGAAGGAGGTGGAACATTTTGGTCATGATTTTGTAAGATTTTGGGGCTTTAAAGGCAAAAGTCAGTCTAGTCTCATACGTCTTAATAACATTTTTAAATTTACCCAAAAAAAATGAAATATTGTAGTACCCTGAATGCCATAAAATATAGATATCATCAAGGTGGATGATACATACAGAGCTTGGTATAAATGTTAGAACATAACAGAAACCTTCGTTACATCTGAAAAATAAATAAAAGGTAATGTACTGTACCTTATTCTTCATTCAAGTTGGAATCTGCATTATATGAGTAGTATGATCCACGTATAGTTTATTGAAAAGCCATATTTAAAACTTGTTTACACACGTGGTAATAAATCTATGAATGAGAAAAGATACCCAAGTAAAGCTCATTTAGTTTTTATGTAATTCAAAAAGTTTTGTAAGGTGTCACGTGCAGGAAATAAATACACAGAGAGATTGTGTGTTTGTTTGTGTGTATGTGTGTGTTTGCGTGTGTGTGAGGGAGAGAGAGAAAGAAAGCGAAAGAAAGGGTGGAAAAGAGAGTGATATTACCAGCACAGAATTATTTTCTTTTAAAAGAATGACACATTCACAAAGCAATAGAGCAAACTGATTACATTTCATATTCGAAAACAACATGCTTCGTGGTTATAGCACGAGAGACAGTAATGCTCCGAGGAAGAGAGTGAATCTTGAAAATTATGATCCGAAATAATGTGCAGAAAGACCGATGCAATGAGCTGTGAGCAATGATCAATGTGTAATACAATGAAGAACAACTCAATAATAATGCCTTTCTGCGAATGGATGAGAGATTTAAAAGGGGGAAAGAAAAAAAAAGTATCAAACAAAATCTTGATACCCAATTCATATCACTAGAATACAAAGGAGCATCGCTAATGCGCGCGCTCGATTATGTGCGCGCGCGGCTATGAGAAATGATGAAGATAACCTAACGCGCAGCGCGTGCGCGCCGATGGTGTCACTTCGTGAAAAATGAAATCCGCACAATGCGCGAAGAATCAAAGCGGCACGGCCGACGGTGCCGGTTCGTGAAAATATTGGAAGCGTTGTTTACGTGTTTTTGTGTTTTCACGAACCGGCACGACGGACTTTGCCCGATATTTCAACGAAACTTTTGTGTTTCACGATGAACCAAGAACATGAAACACACAAACAACTCCTAATCTGTCGTGCAGTGTGATATTTAGGTAACTGGACGTGAAATATAGGCGCAATCATGGATTTTGCAAAGGCAAAAACTTCAAACGCGATTATCTCGAAACTTACTTTCGCGGCTCCGGGGCCGGCTGTGCCGGTTCGTGAAAACACCAGCGATATGGTGCATGCAAGCACATGGAAACATGTACTCACTATTTTCATGTGCATGCATTTCACCCTTTGCCATGAATTCAGACTAGCAGTGCCCAGGGCAATCCATCGTGAATAATCAATAAAGCATTCATGTGCCTTGGAGCAGAGCTCTGAACAGGCGGTATCCATGTCCATTGTTCAGGGTCATGGTAAGTACACACTCACATACACAATTAGTTCCTGTGTAAAGTTGAGGTTTTGTAGAGAGGGTTAAAATTTGACCAAAATCTGGAACCTAACTTTGAAATTAATCATGGATTTCATGAAACTGATAAAGGTTTTCAAATTCAAATCATCTACAACTAAAATTGTACACTATTCAGCTATTACTCATACCAATGACAGTTTATCTGATATATAGTTTTCGAACTATTAAGCATAAAAAGTGGGAAATGTTTTTTGTAACACCTAGTATCTATACAGTGTGTTGAATTAATGACATAAAGGGAAAATAACATACTGCACTTTCGTCACACTATCGAGTGGGTATTCTGGGTTTGCTGTTTGCTCTTCTTACAGAGTCGTTCATGTCAAGGCTATTCCTGAACTCATGAAGCATTGTGTATCATGTGCATATTTGCGCATTCCAACAGTTAGGTAACTATACCCTATATGTTTCTCTGGTGACGAGGAATCTTGCAAGTGTATTATAGGTGGCTATTTCGTTATGTTCTGAAGTATTTTATTTGTTTCTCGCTCTTTTTGCTCTCTTTTCATTTACGTACCTTTCTTTCCTTTCATAGTTTTCGTTACTAGGTTGTTTGTTTCAGTAACAAGACCAACATTTTCATCTAGGAACCTATACATTACAAGCTCTGCTTTTTAGTAGGTCCCCCACATTTCGTGTTTGTAAAATTGTCTTCTCTTGTATTCTTTGTAATTACGACGCTATGTCCAGTCTCATGTTCAATCGATTGTATGTTATTTGTGTTTGAGATGTGGAACAATAGAATCAAATCAAATCAAATCAAATCAAGTCAAATCAAATACGATCCAAATCGTATAAGAAATCATCTTCTAACCTATAACAGCTGCTATTCAGTAGTCCCTGAACAGTTGTAAATCATAATTAAGCTTTAGACAAAATAATGCATGCAAAACAGGCAAAATGATACATTGATTGAGTGTGTACATACAATAGTATCGTAATTTTTTTTTTTTTTTATTGCCATTAGATTTTGTGAGATTGTCTTTTTTTTTTTGGTCGTTCATACTGATTCGTCAAACCATTGCAGATTGAAGATATCAATCCGCATTTGCGTGTAGATCTTTTTGCTCTCTAATTTGTTTACTTTATATCTGATCTTCATGTAACTATCATAAACCCTATTTGACTGGACAAGTAGTGGATTAACCAGGTATCAACTCTTTAAAAGGGAAACACTTCCCCCACGATTACTGGAAAATTTACGTTGTTCGCATTTAAGTCGCATGTTCTTCGTGTATGTGACTGGCTTAGCAATGGTAAACACGACCTTCGCACATGTCGTGAGAACTGCGCACCAACTGCGCAAGAATGGTTTTCGGCTCCATTGTGGGAATATTATTCAGAGGAAAACTTCCCTACGGAGCTTACACGTGCAGCGCCAAGACGAGTTGTTTAACTCGCCAAGGATCCTTGTTTTCGGCCAAAAAGGTGACAAGGAGACTTGTTTAGACGAAAAGACGAAAAGGCGACTTGTACAAAGTCGCCAAGGCGCTTTGATTGAAATGACAAGGCGAGAAAGTGACTTTGTACAAAGTCGTAAAGGCGCTTAAAGACAACAAGGCGAAAAGGTTAAAGACAACAAGGCGAAAAGGCGACTCGTACAAAGTCGCCAAGGGGCTTTTGTTTAAGACAAGACGAGAAGGCGACTTGTACAAAAGTCGCCAAAGCGCCTTGTATAAGATGAGGAAGCGAGAAGGCGACTTGTATAAAGTCGACAATATGCCTTGTTTAAGACGACAAGGCGAGAAGGCGACTTGTACAGTCACCAAGACGCCTTGCTTCATAGATAGCTAGATAGGTAAAGCAATGCATTTTAGACCCGACATCCATCCCCCCTCCCCCCCCCCCCCACACACACACACATTGTCATGTTCTATCAAAAGTTGCAGAATTTTTGTATTGTTTGCATTACAAATCATAAAATATCGACATCAGGCGATATTTAATTTGATATGAAACTAAGCCTGACCATTATCATCTATTCCATATAGTGACACGCATGACATTTCTACTAAAACAAAACATTAACGATTTTCATGCCCAAACACATTCCGATCCACATACCTCATATCTTTTTCTTCTGTGAAGATATTGGGCAAATTATTTCAGTGGAGAAAAAAAAAAGATCTCAAACTCAAGTTACTCGGAGACGGCTCAGTTTTCCCATATGACTAGCGTGTCAGGCTATACACTTTAAATCTGAACTTAACACATAATAACCACAAATCTGTAGCGTGTTTTTTTAATCACCTATAATAATAACTCAGTATTTATATAGCGCTTATCAATAAAAATTCTCTAAGCGCTTTACATAATATATACCTAAACATAAACTACTGCATAATCCAAAATACTATATATATATATATATATATATATATATATATATATATATATACATTTTTTTTGTACAGTATAACTCGTATTCAAGCTAAACAAGGCCATACCCAGAATTTTTCCGGGGGGGGGGGGAGGTGGGAGGAGCAAGATTTTCTAAAATAACGTTGGACACTGTGAGCGAGGGCGAGAAGCATCCATGTTTTGTTTTTTTGTTGTTGCATTTTCAGACTTAAAAATGATCGATTTGGTGCACATTTTGGGCAAAATTTGTGAAGAATGTTAATGGTTACGAGAACTTCATGGGGGGGGGCACTTAGGAAGCCTCAGTATGCTGTCTTAACAATTACATAAAATTGCCGAGCTTGACGCCCCAACCATATAGATCTACGCTGATATTGAGAGTTTGCTGTTTTGGACTTGCCCTAAAGCGCCTCTCGCCTTCCCGTCATTTCGTCTTAATGAGGCGCCTTGGCGACTTTGACAATTCGTCTTCACGCCTTGTCGTCCAAGGCGCCTTGGCGACTTTGTACAAATCGACTTCTCGCTTTCTCGTTTTAAACAAGTCGCCTTCTCCCTTTCTCGCTTTAAACAAGGAGCCTTAGCGTGTTTGTACAAGTCGCCTTCTCGCCTTCGTGTCTTAAACAAAGCGCTTTGGCGAGTTTAATACAAGTCGCCTTCCCGCCTTTTTTGTCATAATGCTATAAAGCCCATGTGGGGCACATTGTGCCCCAAACAGATTTTTAATTAGCACTCCTTCGTCGTTCTTCCAATTTCAACCAAATTTGGTGACTTTTCTTAAAATCTTATTGTCAACATTTTGGTATATAATTTAGCTACATTTCATATTGCCGGTTGCCATGGCAACCATAAACTCAATCAATTTTTGGGTGTTTTTCTGTTCTAATTTCAATTATCAATAATAATATTATAGTGTATGAAATGGGCGTTTCTTGGCTGAAGAAGCAAAATGCGAAGTAATTATGACACCCAAATGTTTTTCCTATTATTTCCTTTGTTTTTATGTAACAAAGACATAAAACAATAGATTTAATAGCGACAACTGAAAACAACAGTATTTTCTAAAGAATGCCCTTCTATTTTGTGGCATTTTGTGGCATTCGTAATGTGGAGTCATATGCACCAATATAAGATGAAGCAGATCTTAATCAAAATATTGATTGTTCGGACATGAGTAGAATTAGTAATGCTCACTGATGTGTATTATTAAATTTTGTATAATCTACCCCCTCCAGTGCGTCGCATCTTCACAAATGCACTTTCATGCACCTGGGCACTATTTCTACTAGTACATCGGGGCTACCGGACACTGTCACGCATGACGTGAAGTCATAATACACAGGTAGTTCTATGCGAGATTTCATTTAGCCGTGTTTCGCAGTAAATTTGGCAGCCACATGACAATACTCGGTGAATACTGTAGAAGTACGTAACTTTGATGTGATCATGCTTTGATTATTTCATTCTCTGTATTTTGTCACCAGCATGGCTATAAAAGTAGGTCTGTAACGTGTATAGTTGTGCACAAAAAAAAAACACACACACCTAAAAATAGATAAAATGTGCCGATCCCACCCCCTCCCCCTTGTTCTGAGCCTCCTATATATTTTAAACTGTCCTGGCATTTGATTATTCTCATCTGAAGCTCCGTTTATCTGAGACTATTCGAGGAGCTACGAGGAGTGATTCAACGAGAAGCCATCTGCTTGCCCGAGTAGCATGGGTGAAATATGGAGATTCGTATAAGCGTTCAGTCAGTTATTAACCTTGGTCCGAATATCTTCATTTTTTTAAAACCTTTTTTATACCTTCATTTACATTTCGTGTAGTTTTTTTTTTTTTCGCGCGTCGAACAATTTGAGGCGACGTCTTCATGATTAATGACGATCACAGCTGCTCTGTATGCTATTATAGGTTCGATCGGATAGCCGCCCCCGTTACGTGCTATCATACTCCCGCGACTCTGCCTTCAATCGCTGTATAAAGAATAAATAAATAAATAAATAAATAAATAAATAAATAAATAAACGTGTCTCGCGACAAGGACTTAATAACACATTTTGGTATTTTTTTATATTATCTTTTTACTATCTCAGCATTCGGTTGGTTTGACCTTCATCATGATAGATCTAAAGTAACGTGTAAAGATAATGACTTCCACATCTGCTAGTGTTTGGGCCATATATACATGTAAATGTACAAACATGCATGTACTCTGAATCCTTATATAGCACTGATAATGAGATCCCATTCACCTTGTCTGTCTGTCTGTCTCTGTCTCTCTCTCTCTCTCTCCCTTTCTCTCCCTCCCTCTTCCTATCCCTCCCTCATTCTATTTCTCTCCCATCTTTTCAGCAACTTCTTATGATGACGAATTGTCATGCCAGTGCTTCATCGATTTATCACGCTTTCGGAATTCACGGTCATGTTTTACATTCAAATCGTATTTCAGTTGGCATATACTGTTTTCTTTTAGGATTTGGGTCTACGTACCCAGATTTATATAAATTACAATGTCAGATTTTACTTTAATTACCTCCTATGCCTGACGAAAATGCCTTCAAGAATATTACGGTATTACGCTTTGTGGAGCATTTGCTCTTGCATCCTAAAGAGTCTCAAATGAAACTTTGCATTTCTAATAAATGGTATAATATTTGCCTATAAGATTAATCCATAAATTATGAATACATGAGTTAGATTGAGCTGTTCTCAAGCTTAACATTAAAACAGGATGCGTATAGACCTAATCTAAACTTAAGGTCATGATTATATTGCATAAGCTTTACAAGATAGGCTCCTTGATTACTTTCCCAACGTCCAGCGCTTGTCCATCCTATATTGTTCGCTCAATAACAGGTATAGACTTCGCCTTCTCATCATGGCTTCTCTGCCTTCCTCCCTCATCAAGGAGAAGGTTGGGAAACAGCTCATTAGCATTACTGACGACCATCGGCTGTTAGTTCATTTCGTTCGTTTGTGTCGCAATTTTTGTACAGTCCTAGAAAAAAAAGCACTCAATTGAACCAGAGAAGTAGGCGCTATGCGGCGCTTCTAATATATTTGACCGCTGTGTCCTTGATGTTTTTTTTTTTTTTTTCTATTGAAGGTGCTTTGGTTCTAAATCATTAAAAAAAAGAAACAGATGATATGCTGCTACTAGTATTGTTCTCTATAATGGTATCGTTGACATATAACTGCGACGAGTCTTGCTTCTGTCTTCGAATGCATGTAGTAACGTTTGCTATCATTCTACTGTTGTATGGATTAATGTCAATTATGAAATTGTATCAATACATACATGTATTTTTAGCAACCGGTTCTATTGGTACCGCTTGTTTTGGTATTGGTACTGCACTGCTACTGATGGTGCTCCTACTTCTACAACATATACCGCTACTTTCTCTGACAACTGCTATATCTGCCACACTTCTTTCACTAATGCTAATATTTGCACTACATTGTACATACGGTACATGATAGGTGCAAGAAGTGATAATAATAGCAACTATAATAGCAACTACCTCCGACCCTTCTTAATGTCAATATTTCACTCACGATGAAACTTATTTTGTATATCTTCTTCTGTTTATTAGCGGTCTTGTCACAGATCATGAATTTTTTGTACATTTTCTTTTTCTATTCTCTGCCAGAAATTTGTGATGAACATGAACATGTTTTGAGAGATCAGTCAAATTTTTGTTATACAATGTTACTGAACCAGTTATTGTGTATTTTGGATCAAGGAGACAACTATATGTACGTCTTTATATCTGATTCACAGTGCCACATCCATCCACATCGAACCTGAAGGCATATTTGCACGCTTCTGAAGAAGGGTCGTGTTATTTTCATAATCCCAACGCAGTTGATGGCTTCAAACCTTGAACACGATATAATGAGCGCTTGCATGCCGTCGCGGTACTATTCAAGAAGCAAACATAACATGACATTAAAGGTCGCTTAAATGACTCTAGCTGAGTAGGTTTTTACAATTCACTTACAAGGGATTCACTCGCGACAACTCAACGCGGCTCGGAGTAACTCAGCACAATTCAAGTCTCGAGCAAGTCCTCACTTTTTTAACATGTTCAAAAATTTTACTAACTCGTTGCAAATCGTGCTTAACTCGTAATACCCTCGCATTACTAGTAACAAGCTCGATATGAACTCTATATAACTCGTAATAACTCGCCCTATATGTCCGAGTGCTATGTGAGTTTCCAAAAGTGGAGAACGAGCACTCGACTGTGTTTCGAATCAGGCCGAGTTGCCCATGAGATTAGTGGGAGTTTAGAATGAGTAGGGCGACTTACAGCGAGTTCGCATGAGCCTGTCCAGAGATACAGCGAGTTTTGCATAAGCCTATACAGAGTGCAGGGCGAGCGTACCCGGACATGTCAACTGGCCTATACAATGTAGTGATTTTCGTTCTCTGAACTCGCACTGATCTCATGGACAATTCAGCCTGACTCGCAACACAGTCCTTGTGCTCGTATTCCACTCTCGGATGCTTGAAGGTGGTGAGTTATTACGGGTTATAATCGAGTTCATCTAGAGCTTGTTACGAGTAATGCGAGCGTATTACGAATCAAGCAGCGAGTTGCAACAAGCTTTGGAAAATTTTTGATCATGTTAGAAAATTGAGGACTTGCTTGCGACTTCAAGCACAATTGTACCGAGACGCCAGGCCGTGTCTCTACAACTCGCAATAACTCGCCACTACAACAGGGTTCCCACTAAGGCTATGGTCACAATCCCAAAAATCAGCCTGCTCGGCGACCGTTCGGCGAGTTTTTAGCTAAAGCCGGTCGGAGAACGACCGGTGACCGACCAGTGACCGCGACCAGGCGCCGCTGATTTTTAGGGCATCGGTCGGTCGCCGCTGAAGTTTTAACGCGGAGTTAAAATTTCAGCGACGACCGACCAGTTGTCACTCGCTGCCCAAAATACGCTCGGTGTCCGAACAGCAACCGCCCAGGTACTGACCTAATCGAGCGGTCGCTGCCGAGCGATTTAGAGAACAAAAATAATAGAGACAAAAATGACAACAGCACAGAAGAAAACCAAGAGAATAGATCGAGCGGTCGCCGTCGAGCGATTTGGGGACTAAAAATCTTGAGATAAAAATGACAGAGGCACTGAAGGAAATCAGGGCCTAGATGGAGAAGATAATCTAGCGCAATGTGGAAGAAGCAGGGGCAAGGATAAGATGCAAGGAAACCCCACCAACATATCAGCATCTCAACATCTCGGCAACCACCATGAGGGACATTGAAGTCAGAGGCAACCACTTCGGGGCAAAAGAGATGAAAGCTAAAAGTTAGTGTCGATATGTTGACGTAGTAAAATATGGTTTGGTTACCTTATCATTCATTAAATGCCTATTGATCGAGGAAGAAATGAATAACAAAAGATGGGGAAAATTAAAATATGAAATCAAATAGGAATAGAAAATACTGTAAAATATAGAAGCAAAAAAGATATTTTGGAAAATTCAAATCTATTCTCATCTTTGTTCCATCTTGGGTGTTCCTCCCTTTTGTTTTATTTCCTAATTTCTAGTTATCTGTGGTATCACATGGCGGAGTTTTGTTAGTTGATAATTTAACTATTAGATGTTTTGCCTCAAGTTTCCTCTTAATTAATTAATTAATTAATTAACACATCACAAATCACTTAGGAACATTGATAAACACAGGTAGCTCGTGAGAAATTTCCGGCAGAGACCGGCGGGTGGCCGCCGGTACGCCTACGGGTCACCGGTAGATGACCTATCGATCACCGTCGGTCGCTAAGCAATTTCGTAAAAATCGGCCGGTGGCCGGGGGAGATCGTCCAGTTGCCGATGGGGCATCGCTCGGTGACTGCTCGGACTCTGCTCGTTGCAGATCCCCACATTTCGCCAAAATTTTACTGAAATCGATCGGTGACCCACGGGAAATCGACAGGGCGCTGCTCGGTCATCGCTAGGATTTTACAGCCTATGCTCAGCATCTCCAAAAACTGCTGAGCGGTGCCAAAATTTCAGCAGCGACCGAGCAGGCTACAAAACGGTCGGTCGCCGCTCTGAGTTGTGACCGTAGCCTAAGCCGGGTTACAGTGCCGAACTTTGGCGAGTTGTGGCGAGCTGCCTCAAAGGGGCACTCGCGATAACTCGCGTAAAACTCTTCATGTAATTCGGGATAACTCGCGACTAGTCGGCACGACTCGGCGTAACTCGTAGTGAATCTGCAAAACTCCCCGTGAACTCGCGAGTGGTTCCAAAATTTTCGAACATGTTCAAAATTTTCCCTAACTCGAAGTAACTCGTGCTGAACTCGTTTAAACTCGTAATATACTCGTACTACTCACAACAATCTCTCAATACTGGTACGAAGCTCGCGATGTAAGGGGGAATTCGCCTCGAGCTAAGCACGAGTTTAGATCGAGCTCTGTGACTTACAACGAGTTTTGTATTAGCTTATTCAGAGTTCATTGCACTGACCTATTAATATGGAATTATTCACATTTTCCCAGCGTTTTCAAGACAGAAGACATTCATTCAACCCTAAACGCAGGTGCACGTGCACAAATAGGTCATTGCCATTGCATTTCTAGAACTACGTAAAAATTTAGACAAAAAAAAAAAAAAAAAAACATGCCTCGGCTCAAGAAATCCAAGAAAAACCCGGAGAATGAAATGTAAATCAATCAAGCAATGGTAGAGGTAGAGGTAGAAGAGGAGGAAGAGACAGTAGAAACAGAAGAGATCATCCTTGATGAGCTACAGAGGTACTCAAAAGACCAAGCCTCTAAACAAGACCCACAAGACCAGGTCCCAGTAGAAGAAAATGGGAGAAAAGATCCCACTCGAGGCCAAACCGAACAGCAGGGATTGCGCGAACTCATAACGGGCTCGTAACGGGCTCGTAACAAGCTCTTTATAACTCGATGAAAGCTCGGTTTAAGTCGTACACAGGTAATCGGAACCCTGTGGAAGAACAGACATATTTTGCAAATATGACTGAACGGGCAATCCCCCGTTTCTTCTGTACGTATATGCAATGTATATTCAACTTGTAATGTGTGTATTTTTTCTCATCTGAAGACGGAATTAAAAACAAACAACAACAAACAAACATCACAACTCACACCAAGATCGGTGTGACCCACGCTCGGATCATTCGTACAGCTATCGTAGTAAACTCGATGTTGCCTCGTAGATGACTCAGGCGCAGCTCATTAAAATTGACAAATTACACGCTAGATCACACGAGTTCAACTCGAGACTCCAACTCGGCTAAGTGGGAACCTTGCTCTAGGTAGGGTTCCCACTGTATGTGCGTGTATGCGTTCTAGAGAGTAAGGATGTCTATGTGCATGTTTCTACATGATTTTGTACGTGTGATCATGTACAATATATAGGTTGAAATAAGGTATTTATACTTGTTCATGTCATAGTGTGTAAACACGGACTTCCACATGAATTGGTCTACGAAATGGGTCTGTCAGGGGAAGGAGATGATGAACATGATGAACTCTTCACGTACGAGTCATTCCGAGTGCTGATAGATCGATCTCGCCGTCATTCAACAACTACAACTTGACTCGAGCTAGCGCGAGTTTAACTCCCGCGAACTGGCGTGGAAATTACCCATTTTATGCGGTTTGCGCGAGTGATCTGCGACGCCACGTGGAGTTTACTACGATAGCTGCACGAGTGAACTGACAGCGATACGACTCACACTGAGCTTATTTTGAGTTGAAAATACCAATGTACGACTTGAGCGATCACACATCGCCGGTTTAGATGGCGGTTCATGGCGATTCGGCAATTCGCCGTGCTCCGCCAAAGACCGTGTTCACATCGTACACAAACCCTGGTGATCCGCCACCCATCCGCCATAAACCCCTAGAACCGCGGAGAACCGCCAGAAAAATTAAACATGTTTAATTTTTCGTGGCGGTCTTAGCGATTTGAAATGGACCGTGTTCAAAACGCCGTTCACCGTGTAAAGAACGGCTCCTCCGTGTTTGCACCGCAAGGTCCGTGATAATACCGTGTTAACACCGCCATAACTTTTTTATGAAAAAACAAATGTTGAACATAAAAGAGAATAATGCCTCCGGCGACACTTCGTGGCATAGCAATAAAAAAAAATGGGGAAAAAGGCAAAGATGAACCCATAATAATAGATCGGGTAAATATATTGAATGCTCAAGTGTCGTTAATTTTTTATTATTTTAACACATAGAGTAAAACAGAAAATTTAATGTTCAAAAAGTTGGTACGTTTGTTGAATAGTACATCAGTTACTTTAAAAGGCGTGTTCATAATTTTGTTAAAGCTTAACAGCTTAAAAGATGGCCAGCTACGTGAACCTATAAGCTATATACAGAAGTCTTATGTAAATATGTTTGGTTCTGCTTTCGTGATTATGTATCCCTTTTTGTAAGAGTACATGTTGATACAGATAATTATGTTGAAACTTAAAAGAGTAGAGGGAAAAGCGATGTTGAAACTTGAAAAAAAAAACACCATTACTATGTTACGTAAACCTGTAAATAAACAGGAAACTATGCAGATATACTGTATCCTTCTTTGATATGTATGTCTTTTACTGACTGTTGTAAGAGATATGTGAAAACTTGATTTAGAAAGAAATGTTATAACATGATGTAACATAGATGTTGAAACAAGCAAGTACTTGTACATCACTTGATATATAAACCTGCAAATGAACAGGAAACTTTGTAAACCATGTTGGATTCTGCTTTGACATGTATGCCTTTTTAATGACAGTTAATACAGATATTTTAAAAGCTAAAAGAGAAAGAAAAAACATCTTGAAGACAATAGCTTATTGCATCACTTATGTCAATCTGTAAATACACAGAAGGTTACAACGTTTCGCAATTTCTTTTGAATTGTGTTTATCTAACAAAGCAATACCTCCTTGTTGTAACCCATTGAAGACGAGTGAAAGGGCTCTGATTGCATCCCACTACAGGGGCTTGGTATGGACTCCTCCACCTTTCGGGGAGATCCGTGTTACTACCGCACCAATCCGCGTTAGCGCCGTGTTCAAAACGTGTTGAGAACGTAGTCCCATCGCGTTTAAGTGCTTTCCGCCATCGTTGGGACACGGTTCACGGCGGTTTGAGAACCGCCATGAACCGCCAACTTAACCGGCGATGTTTGATCGCACCTAAGAGTTATCAAGATCTCGTTAGAGCTTTGTGCGGTAGTGCGTCTGCCTCCAGAGCAAAAGGACCCGGGTTTGCTTTCCACATGCACGTATCTCCTTTTGATTTAATGACATTGCTTAAAGGGCAAATTCATATAACAAAGCGAAGCTGGAATTCAATTTCGCGCCAGCTTGATAGGAGTTTTATTTTGTCTCAAATACCAGTTTTAATTTCATTTACAGGCATACATCCTTATTTTCTTCATGTCAAATTATACCTCTTTTCACTGTCATGTAATTTCCTTTTAATTTCAAAGTTTCATGTTATGAATCTATTCAAATCGTACAGATATAATAGAATGGTCATAACTCATAATTTTGACATGTCCACATCCATATTAACATTTTTGACCCCACCACCTCTGATGGTTTTTGAACGCACCTCGTGTCCATACACATTGCCACAGTCGACCCAGATGTACACTTGTGTTTTGTTTTTGTGTGTTTGTGTGTGTGTGTGTGTGTGTTTTTTTTATTTGAGTGTCGCTATGTATAGATAGTCTTGGTGGTCTAATGCTTCAGACTTCATGCTTCTGTCTGTATTCGAGATATTCATGGTCTCTCCCTGAGCCGCCGCAATAGTTGTTTATCAAAATGAATGTACATAATATGAAAATTTACTTCACTGATGCTTGGATGACGGTTTGTTAAACGTCCAATTCTAACAAAAATATTAAGTTGCATAAGTTATTCAAGAGATGACGAGCTATATACGAACATGAGCAGCAATAAAAAAAACACACACACACACACCAGCCAAATGCTGTAAATGCTGACCCATTCGTTAGGTTGAATCCCCTAACGTTCATTACGGAGGTGCTGGTGCGAATTGGAATACGTCTCATCTGCATATTTGATTGAACGCTAGCTCTTTTAACACGTTTATGTGAGAAAGCAATGACATTGCATGCTAAGAAAATCAAAGTTAATGATCGCATCGTTAAATCGAATGCAACTCTGACGAAATTGTACGGGAAACAATGATGATTTTATGGTAATACATGGCATTGATCATAATTATGATAGTGATCATAAGCGTTATTAGTATCCTTAATACGATAATCATCATATCATCGTTTCCGAGTTGGGCGTTCGCTCACTGCCTTTTCATCTATGTAGTACAAAACCCGTCAATAGAATCTTTTTGATGGACCTTGCGTTATCATTATTAAAGACCTACAGATTATTTTACCCCGTCGTGCATATAGCTATACGCAGGAATGAACGATTTCCGCAGACGGTGCAGTGAAATGTCACAAAATGTGTTATATATAACAAACGTGTCAAGGATCGTTCATGTCTGCATCCTATAGGTAGGTACATAAGTACGTAGTTGGTATCAGATCGGAAAGCTAGAAATTGTCAGGCAAAGAATACATCACTGCACTGGAAACATCAGCGATGAATCCTTTGACTTTCAACGACGAAAAGAGAGTAGAAGCAAAAAGTAAAACAAAACAAAAAGAACATGAAAATAGCAAGGGAAAAGGGTGTTTGATGAACTTCCCCTCTTTTTCTCAAAAGCTCCTCCGTGGAATAGCATTCTTGCCTGGTAGAAGATACGGTGAGTGTAGAGCTTCCATTACAATACGAGAACTTGATCACTGACTCTGAGAGGATTATACTTTCTCATAGAAATCTGAAATATGATACTGAAATCGCTATACACCGCCTGTCCTGCGTATGCTGTTAGAGACCCAATAAGTGTTGTTTCATTCTCTTATGTTCAATCATGCATTAGTAGCGAACAGAATTTCAGCCATGAAATATAAATGATAAAGGAAGGAGGGAGGAGAAGAAAACAGCTAACATTGAGCATGGGGTAGAAAGAAGTGAAAAATAGTGTAGCCAATATATCCACAGAATGAAAATTTCAACCTGAACTGGTCTGATTTGCTGGAGAAGGCTATAAATGCACGCACTACATGCATAGAGAGGGCGGGGAGCTCAAGCTCATGAACATGGCGAGGATGGTCTTTTGATTCTTGGTATATAGTGAACAACTAAATAATGATGATAACAATATGGTCTTCTTTATCCAGAGTTTATAGCCTATTCAATGTTGACACTGCTCTACCAGAGGGACCTGTCATTACCCTATAGCGTTGTTACGTACCTAGTCATACATGTGGGTCGAGAGGGGCATGGTACGTAAAAACATAATTTCCAAGGACAAAAGCACCGGATTGGATTCGAACTCGGATCCTCCGAATACAAGTCAGGAGACTTATCCACTATGCCACACTCTCCCCATTACGAACACGAATGAAAGTACCTGTAACTGCATTAACAAGTTAAATAACCCCTTTGTCATATTTACAGTGTAGAGCAACGACAGAAAGTTCACAAATGACTTTGTTTCTTGACTGTAGAGAGAGTACATACATTAGTATCAACACGTATACGAAGGCATAACATCAGTGAAGCATAGAACCTGTTCATATGCATTTCACCCAACACGGTTCGGTTACAACGAAAACAAAAAACAAAAATAGCACCTAAACAAGGGTGGTTCACAATCAATACAAGTACTAATAACACGCACATCACGTGACGAACTTCTCTCTTACAAAGCAAAAGATGCCCCACACAAAACATGACGTATTTTTTGCCGTCACAGTTAGCATACTTACCGGCCTTTCCACACTCCCATAATCACCCACAAATACAACCTGACTCTTCAACAATCCGATCAAACGCGAGAACTCTTCCCAAAACTCCACCATATGTCTTTCGCTGTGGACGCCCCCTATACATGCAAAAGAACAGGGGCGTCGATCCGTTTTCAAGATTTTTTTTTTTTTTTGGGGGGGGGGTGGGGCAAAACTTCGACTGGATATCAATAATTCAATTTGTGATATCACAAAATGGAATTTGTGATATCAGAATTTCGCATTTTTGATATCACAAATAAGAATTCTTGATATCAAAAATTAGAATTAGTGATACCACAAATTTATTTCGTGATATCACATACTCGAATTTGTGATATCAAAAATTTATTTTGTGATATCACAAATTACCATTGGTTTTTCACGTGAAACCTATTTTTGATATCAAGAATTAGAATTTCTGATATCACAAATTCATTCAGTAATATCACAAATTGAATTTTTGATATCACGGATTCGAATATGTGATATCACAAATTGAATTTGTGATATCAAGAATGGATTTCCTGATATCACAAATTCAATTTCTTGATACCACAAATTAAGTTCATGTGCTACACTCACGGGAATTTGTGATATCACAAATTTCATTCTTGATATCAGAAATTTGATCTTTGGATATCACAAAATGGAATTCGTGATATAAGAAATTAATTCTAAATGTGAAAAAGGTTTGCCATACGACCGAGCGGGGAGGATGTGGGATCGGGGGCTCCCAGACCTGAAATTCAGCGACATGGTGCAACACTTTTGGTGAAATTTTCGTATATTTTCCTCTCAAAAAGGTAAGGAAAAATCAAAACTCACAGATCTATGAATACTAGAATCACGGTATCTTAGCTCTCTTTCCACGTGAGCGTCATCACTGTGTATGCTATAAGTGTATGGAAGTTGAGGGGGAGAGTGTGAGAGGGAGTATAGTTCCCTCCCACATGACGGAGATTTTGCATTTTTAGAATTGCAATAGAACGATCTACTTTTTTGTGGAATATTCGAGAATTATCAATCATACGCAAAGTTAACCGAGTCTACATGGGGGGGGGGACCGAGCAATTAAGGGGGGTTCAGAAGGGGTGGGGTTTCCCCCCCCCCCCCCTCCCATTCGAGGGAGCTTTAGTATTGAAATTAACGACCTGGTTTACACCTTTGGCGGAATACCCGAAAATTTGTATGAGACAAGTGTAGTATGTCTCTCATCTATGGAGGGAAACCAAGCGGGGGAAGGATTATGGCTAGCAGGTATTCCCCTCCCACATGAGAGAGCTGTTATATACCAACTGTATTATGATTGCAGTTCATCTATCTGGCGCACACTTTTGGCGGAATATGTGTAGCCATAATCAATGCATGGAGGGGAGGCTAATAGCAGGGGGAGGGTGTGGAAGGGGTTGTCCCCAGCCCCTCCCATACGAGCGAGCTTTTGCATTTTAAGAATTGAAATGGAAATATTTCGTATACACATACAAGACAGAATATTTGAGAAAGTGTCAATCAAAGAAGTGTACTAAATCTATGGATAAAAACTAATATCGAAAACGGCATTTTAAGGAATTATGAAAAACAAATATTCTCTTAAACCAGAAGTGATAGAGCTAATGTACTGCTATTTATAGTAAGTACGTTGATGAATGTATGTAATTTCAAGTTTGCTTAAAGCGGATCCTGGGGTGACCACCTAAGACTCGGGGATCAAAATGTTCACGTTTTCAGGTTATTTGTGCAAACCAAATGATGGATTTTTTTTCACCACACTTGAAAAGTAGCATTACTAGGATAATAGGATCTCACGTTGTTCAAATAGGCACCAAGCCTACCTTTGGGGGGGGGGCACTGAGGCATAAACCCTCCCACTTAATGAATTTAAGAAAAAAAAAGAAGAAATCTCTCTATAGAACAAGAAAGGATAGAGCGAATACCAGTGTCATTAGTAAGCACATTGATGACTGTAGTTTCAAGTTTGATTTTGCGTTGGGTATACATGGCGTCACTCTGTCCCGAAAGTGACACAGAATGGTCATTTATGAATATGGAATTCTGAATTTCGCACGAAGTTGACCCCACACCTGGTTAAAAACTGATCAGTAGCCAAAGCAAGTTCAACCTTTTTTGTAAGCAGCCTACGACACTCCACCGGCGGTTATAGGATGCTTTTAAGATGTCCTATAATACCTATATCCTATATGATATATATATATATACATACATATCATGACCTATACAGTCATGAAATATAAATATGATCTTATTCCAACCAACCCACCCTCATCCCACACCTCACTCGAAAGACTGAAATCTTACTACGGAAATACAATAAATGTCATATCCTACAAAAATTCGGAATAATAACGGAAGCACGTCTATCTAATGCCATTTTCACAGTCGTCTGGGGATGCCAACTGTGATTATTTGTAACAGCGTTTCTTTGGGTATGACTAAAATATTCTCTTTCAGAAACTTATCTGAAATAAACACAGGAATGGTCTTTGAAAAACGGGGTCTAGAAATTTCAACTACCCAAAATATTGCAAAATAGAACACTGAGAGTGCAATAGTGTAATCATTAGGCCATGAACCTGTCGGGGGTAAGATATTCGTTGATAAGCAGCTGGCAGAAGAAAACCGTTTCAAGATATTTAGCACTTATTACGGATACAAGGACAATACTACCATGCCGAAATTGATTCTCTCTTGGAACGCAAGGAATGATTATCTCGAGTGAAGAAATGCAACATGTGGCTATGATTATCTCAGGTGAAGGAAAGAACTCACACTCCTCCAAATGAAGCACTGAAGTGACTGATATTCAAATGCTAGTTAGAAAACTAAGTGGCTGAAGTGCATGCTTTGCGGGAAAAGGAGAAGCGGTCGTACATAAAGCAATATTCAAAGACTGTGCTTGCAGCAAAAAGAAAAAAAAAAGAAAAGAAAAAAGAAATACGTCTTTTCAAAAGAGTGGTGGAGAAGTGTACTCTGGCGTTGCTATGGGTACTTTGTGATTAGTGTGTGGATTACTGTTTGTCGGTAGCACATAAACATGTTACAGTGTACTACAAAACTAGTCACAGTGGCACACTGCCTCTTTATAGTTTCCGTTCTCTTTCATTTCCGATGTAAAGCAGATTTGTGGAGACTCACGGTAGGAATTTTCATCAACTTTACGTCAGCTCTTATATGAATAAGATGCGACCGGTGTGGATGACGGCCGGATCTGATGTATTATACGTAAATCGTTGTGAGATGTTTTACAAGATGACTCTGCTGAAAATAAACATTCTCTAGCATAACAATTATAAAACAACGAAAAGCAAATAAGTAGGTAAAACTTGAATAGCACTTAGTCAACAATAAACAAAAACATTATGTCAAGAGAAGTGTACGAACGAATAACGCTTGCATGCATGCCGCTCTCTGCTACAATGCTGATCTAACGTCCGCTCTACAGGACCTGTCTTCACAATTTAGATTTTGGGATTGCAGTCTGTCCTTTTTCCGGTCAGCTTAATTGTTCAGTTTTGTTCAGCTAGAGCACGCAGAGAACATGGAATCATTCATGTGTTGTTGTTGGTGGTGGTGGTGTTTGTTTGCTACCCCCCCCCCCCCCGGGGGGGGGGGGGCGGTAACTTACATCAGATACTGTCCAAGACTTAACAACTATTGAATTACAAGAAGGGTGTCCAAAGTAATACGGCTGATTGTTGTGACAATGGTAAGGATAACAAGAAGTGCAACCCTGAAAATCGTGCTACTGTTATCACTGCAGCTTCTGCCAATATTGGGGACATGATCATCGTTAGTGCAAAATTCCTCTGAATCCTCATAACGACACAGAGGGAAAATTCAGCATGTTTTTTATTCGTCAAAACAGTTTAATCTAAGAAGTGTCAAAGGAGGGGAAGTGACTCCTCACCAAGCTCTGCCGTTGCCCATTGCCACTATAACAACACTCCATATTTTACAGTTTCATCCATTGAAGTAAAAGGACGCTAAAAGAGCAGGTGAGAAATTGTCCTGTTTGATTAGCTTTGTTTATAATATTTCCTTTCTGCTGTTTAACATCCAAATTGATGTTTTGTATCATGAATGTTAAACAATTCTGTACCTATAGCAATTACATAATTATCTGTTCTCTATAAATGTTTGTTAAACCATGAAAAGAAATCATATTGTGTTTGCCAGATTTAAGGTTCTGAGAAGTATTTGTGTTTCGAAAAGTTTATTTCATCCTACCTCGTAGGGTATGACAGTGACAAAGAAGACCAGCGTGATGCCAAACATGAGACGGGAGAACTCTGCGGAAACACCTCGGATCATATCGACTTGTTTCATGTACTCGTCTCGGTTCCGTGGGCACACCATATCGATTCTTTGTCGCATCTGCCGCATGCATCGAGTGACGAACACGTTGCAGAATACGAGGACGGTAATATTAACCAGACTTTCCATCACTGTGATGTAATCGTAGGCCAAGTACACGCGAGAAGTCCAGTGCACCAAACTAGTGGTGCCGCTCTTGTTGAAGCACTGCACATGTACCGTTGTATTACAAACCTCCTCTTTTGCTGTTAATTCTCCCACTAAGTGGAAAGTGGACATAGCGAAGGAATATATTCCAAGCAAGAAAATGATTAAAAAGATGCGTTTTAATGTCACGCTATTGTCATAAAAGAAGGGTTTGAGTAGACTTAAATATCGCTCCACGCCCATTAGGATGACAACGCAACCAGAAAACCTGAGACATGTGGTGATCACGAAGGAGCCATAAAGGTAGCTTGCTCGGCCACCGATCCATGATCTTTGTAATACGGAGACAAGCCACATGTTTTCGCCAAACAGCAACCAAGTCAGGTCCGTCGCGCAGAGGACCAGGACCAGAACGTTTGGTATGTTGTAACTGCTCTGTACACTATGTTCTTGTTTCCGGCTGAACCAAAGCAACACCAGTGCTCCCGCGTTGGTAGTGACGCCTATAACAATGGTCAGTGTAGTCCTTATAGAGTCCATAACCGGACGGCATGCTTGCAGTTCTTCGGTGTATGCAGATGGACTGACAACAATGCCTGGCGAGTATGACGCCATTGAGAAGCAAGCCTCTCGAGTTGTCATTTTGCCGTGACTCTCAGTTTTGGATTGCAGATAATATCATTCATGTTCAAGTGCATTATTCCTGCATTTCTCGCGTGGCTTTTCTGGTGAGAGAAAATAGATATAAAAGAGAAAGAATAACATCAACAGTACACGACGTTAGAGACTTTAGTGGAGGCGCCAAAGAGTGACATCATAGTCAAGGTGTTGACAGTGATTTGTTTTAATCCCAAGAAACAATATTGAAAGTGTGTTGAATGAACAACTTTCCGTCATCCCTGTACTGAAAGGGTATTCCAGGTCTCACCAGTTTTTTCTCAATAATGGTGTGTAACTTTACATATTATATGTATGTCATGTTAACATGTGAAATACTTGTAAGCCAGTTCCCAAGAGATAGTGCTGATAGTAATAGACTCGTATAAGTTATATACGCAAAACGTGACAATGATTGCTGAAGTTAGAGACGATATGCTACATGAACTTTTTTTTTGCTGTGGAATATAGGATTAACTTAGAAAGAAATGTCCCCTTTTGCCTTGATGTTAATATATTAGTAACATGCGTGAGAGATTTTGCGTGCCCTTTAAGCACTCAGACTGAGGGGAAAGGACATTATAAATACCCCTTATAATAAATTACTACTACTTTTATTGTCATTATAATTATTATAGGTTTTGCCGGCCAATTTCGCACTTTTGTCAGTCCACTTGATAAAAGGTTCATTCAATTTAGCGAAAATCCTCGTCAATGCACATTCTGCCATTCAAAATTGCAACTTGTTCGTTCAATTTAGCGTTTCGATCAATGAAATTCGCACATATGCCTTTCGAATTCGTAAAACGGGCATTCAAATTGGCAAGTGCTCTTCAGTCATTCAAATTCGCCAGCACTGGCGGAAAATGGTATTTCAGTCATTCAATTTCGTGTATGGGCAGTCAAATTCCAAACATATTCATTCAAATTGGCGTAATGTCATTTCTATTTTGAAAAGACGAGAACCGTGATATTATATACGTATTTAAATGTGAATTTTTGTTTCATCCACACACTGTTAAGTATATATAGTAGGTATCTTTGACCCTAAATAACTCAAGTTTGTTGTTCTGTAACGCCCCTCTTCTTTCATACATGTTATCAGAACTAATACATGCACCAGTAACATAGATTCACTTCACTTTCTTATGTCCAGTCATGGCAGCACGAGTTAGATACAGGCGTATCTCTCAAGAAGACAGGGAAAGAATCATAGAAGCATTTGAGGGTAATAACCTTGACAAATTGATGGCTAGAGCTGATCCAAAAACTTTATTCCTAATGATGATTAACGCAATATAGCACCCAAATGAAAATAATGAAACATGCAGATGAAGAAATAATCACGCTGTAAATTGAAACCTCCTCCCAATTAATGTCAAAACAAATAATGAATTATGAAATAATGCTATCGAACAAATCGAAATAAATTATGAAATAATGCTATCGAACATTATAAACACATACGCATATTTTGAAAGTACTGTTGCAAAGGTGATATCAGAATAAAGAATGAATACGAAAATATGAAATTTTAAGATGCTTGCAAACAATACCGATGATGAATTAAAATGGAAAAAAGGAATAAAAGCATAAACGTGTCTCCTAAATTGAATGCAGTAAATTCGAAATTGGATGCCCAAGAATGAATTCGAATGAACGAGTGCAGCGTATACGTGATCACGTGACTATATCATGCTAAACTGAATGAACGATTTGCGAAATGGTGCTTGTCTTACGAATTTGAACTGAAAAAGTGCTGATTTGAATGATGTTAAAGGTAATTTGAATGCTCAAAAATGCATTTGAATGAAAAGATTATAAAACTGAAATACCGAACATGCCATCTAGGCTAAATTGTGCTAAATTGAATGCGGCAATTAGGAATTGGACTGAAAAAAGTGCAAAATTGGCCGGGAAAACCTATATTATAATCATCATCATCATCATTAGAAGATGTTGCTGTTTGTCTTCAGAAGCGGCTGCATATAGTCGGGTACCTAAGGGGGGGGGGGGTCACCGTGCACCCCCCCCCCCAGGACTCCTCGAAACTTACATTTTCAAGATCCTCATGACATACCAAAACATAATCAAGATGTTAACAGGAACGAAAAGTGGCTGTTCTAGGTGAAATTTAATGTATTCTATTGTTTTTCATAATTTCTTATGTATTTCTTTGTTTTTCAACTTTTTCAACTTTTGTTTTTTCTTTGTTTTTCTATTGGAAATTGTCACTGATCACTTTTCTACCATAATTAGCACAAAACTAATCAATGAAAGTGATTAATTGTAAAAATAATCAGGTTTTCATGACTTTCATGACAGAGCACCGTTTTCCATAGGAAATGTACACAAAAACACAAAATTGTGCCCGTTTTGGGACGACATTCCGTTACAAAAATGGGCGTGACTTCGCAAAAGTATGCGGGGAAGTTGCAAATTTGGTCTCAAAAGTTGCGTGAGACTTGAACAAAACAAAGTCAAGTAAGTTTTGAGGAGTCCTGGGGGTGCATGGTGACCCCCCCCCCCCCCCCCTTAGGTACCCGACTATGTAGGCCCTACATGTAAGCACATATACATACATACATAAGGACGGGGAGGGATCCGCCACCCCCCCCCCCCTTCAAAGTTTCGCGCTATAAATCTGTCGCGAGGCTTCTTGACTTTGTTTGGTCAAGTCTCGCACAACTTTTGAGACCAAATTTGCAACATCCGCGTATACTTTTGCGAAGTCACACCCATTATTGTAACGGTATGTCTCCCCAAAACGGGCACAATTTTGTGATTTTGTGTACATTTCCTATGGAAAACAGGACAGTGCTCTGTCATGAAGGTCATGAAAACCTGATTATTTTTACAATTAATCACTTTCATTGATTAGTTTTGTGCTAATTATGGTAGAAAAGTGGTCAGTGACAATTTCCAATAGAAAAACAAAGAAAAAAACAAAAGTTGAAAAAGTTGAAAAACAAAGAAATACATAAGAAATTATGAAAAACAATAGAATACATTAAATTTCACCTAGAACAGCCACTTTTCGTTCCTGTTAACATCTTGATTATGTTTTGATATGTCATGAGGATCCTGAAAATGTAAGTTTCGAGGAGTCCTGGGGGGGGGGGGTGCACGGTGACCCCCCCTTAGGTACCCAAGTAATAAGCACACTGTCGTGTTCATGTTTGCCAATTGTTATAATTACCAATGATATGTACGATTGTATACAAAGATGTCACCGTTGATTCGTTGTCAGATGATTTCTGTATTAAGAAGAACAGTGTATGTAGTAAAGTTTTGATTTTACGTGATTGAGTTAACCAGTGATGCCGTGATGATTTACAATGTTTTAGAATATGCTAGGCTAGAGGAGAACTCTAGTTCCAGAATGATTTCTTATTCATGATATCCCATTTTATTGTTTGTATTGTGTGGGGTGGGGGGAGATAGAGGAGAGAGAGGGGGCATTTTGCCGAAGTAGTGCTGTTAAGTCACAGTGTGTCAGGTGTTAAATCGCAATTAGTTACTAGATAAGTCAAGCTGTTGATTGCTAGAAAGTTCTAGTAACGTAGATATGTCTAGCTGTTGGTAGAGTCTTCTGGAAGGCTAAGCTTTTGAGGCTATACTAAAGTTGATGATATCTGTACAATCATATTTTGAATCACTGGTGTTATAAACACAGTTAAGTTTCACCTCCCAGTTACTCCCTGATATTACCTTACAATACACCTTGTTGGCTTGATGTCCCCGCTCATCAAATACCACTAGATAAATTACTCCTCTTGCCCCCCCCCCCCCAAAAAAAAAAAAAAAAAAACACACACAATAAAATCGCCGTAATACATTTGACGCTTTTGTATGATCTCACACAGACATATTGCTTTTTGAGAGTATTTTGTTAAAATAAAAGATCTACATCATTTTCAAGTAGGTGAGTATATGCTTCATGAAAAATAAATCCACAGCACTTTCCTGCAGTATAACTATAGTTCATTAGATATGTCCATTAATAAATATCCTACCAGGCAAGAATATCATTTACCTTGACACTGTTAGAGCAAGACATGTTTGTTATATGGCGGGCCAAGATTTTGAATGCTCCTTCACTTGCTGTACTTAAAAGTAAACTGAAGTGGGTAAATCTTATAAATAGAACATTGTGTGAGCAGTAATTCCCTGGATAAGTATTTTGTTTCTGTTCCGACCATGAAAGCATTATCTGTTTTGTATATTCAAATGACTCTACCAACTGTCCTTCCTCTCTCTCTCTCATTCTTCAACTCCCGTCGTTGAGGCGTTTGCGTTTGTTGTGGTTTTGTTCGCACTTTGGTGTGCCTTCCGTCATTCCCTTGTCCCGTTGTATCCCGTTTGTTAGTCTCGTCTCTGCTGGATTTATGCACATTATTTACTCATATTAACCAGCTCAATACTTTGGTATATTTATGGAAATATTTTCATTTAATTTTCAATTGATTAAGTGATATTATGTACTGCATGTGGTGACCACGCATTTTTGTTTTCTTGTAAGTATGTCGCAACTGGCGGGAAGAACAATCTACAAGCTTCGCTTTTTAGTGGGTCCCCATCTCCATCTCTCAAATTATTATTCATCCCACAAATGTCTCACTTCTTTGAATTCTCATCACAAATATAATGTGCCCTACTTTTTGATAGTCTATGTTGACATATTTTTCCTTTCATTTGCATTGTACGCATGTGATATAGGTTATGTTGGAGATAAACAAATAAAGAATGATGAAAAATATAGACTACGACATCATTTCATTGAAAAATTTATGCCTTCGCCATCGAAGAGCTAAGATAGAAACTGCACCGTGGACTTCAGTTTCAGATCAATGTGTTTTGCCTTTTCCATCGCTTGTCATAATTTGTCATATTTACTCCACTTGGGTAATTAGGAGCAGTAATTTTTATATCATTAGTACTGCTCTAATATCAATCTGCAATAAAAGCAAACACCTGACGACAAAATATTTACACAC
Organism: Diadema setosum; assembly: GCF_964275005.1. NCBI lineage: Eukaryota > Metazoa > Echinodermata > Echinoidea > Diadematoida > Diadematidae > Diadema > Diadema setosum. Next base: position 16,613,307 of record NC_092706.1, read on the forward strand.
GAATAAAAACGATGGCAGTTTTGGATCGCAGTTCTCAAACGCTTAGTGGCCGCGACGGAATGAACGACCTTTGAACGCGTCTGATCAATACGACTAAAAAGGACGAGTTTCAGAAATGTTTCTAACCGGTATCTCGTCGTATCATGGCCCCAGAGTGTTGTTGTTGGTGTTCTTCTTCTTCTTCTTCTTCTTCTTCTTCTTCTTCTTGGTGTTGCTGTTAAAACAAAACCATTTTATAATATATCAAGTACATCGTACATTTATTTTGTATGGTTGCTGTGCTTCAGAAATTTTGTGTTCTGATGTAAAACATCCCTCTTTTGAAAGTCTTTCCCCAAATACTTTCAAATTCAAGTTCAGGTTGTTTTATTTCACCTCCAAAAAGTTGAGGATACAAAAAAAATGTTTGAATATACAAATAATGACACAAAATCAGTATAACAATGTAATAAACATAATAACATGAAATAAAGAAACAGGGAATTGTTAACAGATATACAAATAAATGTTATTGTGTATATCTTTATTGTAAACCTCGAACAAAGTTGTTGGAAACGGAGGGAACTGCTAAAATGCAGAGCGTGTAGTATGCAGTCCCTCATTAAAAAAAAAATGAAAGAATATATATATATATATATATATATATATATATATATATATAAACAAAAAATCAAATTGCAAAGCTACAAAATGAACTAAAAAAAATTAAGCTACAAACGACTTTCCATTATAGACTTACGGGATTACCAACAGATAACTCCTTCTTAAACTTATCTGTGAAAAATGAAGTCGAATTTGATCTGTCGCTAAGGAAAAGACACTTCCTGTAAATTACGTTCATTTTTTTTTTAAATCTTAACTTCACTCAAGTTCAAGAAAAGTTATTGCTTTTAATGATGTATATAGTAGTAGTACGTCTGTTTGCAAGGACGGTTTCTGAGAGGTTTGTTACGGCACATTTTGGTAAATCGGCACATTTTGGTAAATTACCAAAATGTGCAAATTACCAAAATGTGCCGATTTACCAAAATGTGCCGATAGTGCACCTATACCTGACGGGATCAACTGTTACCAAAATGTGCAGTTAAAAGTGGATTTGCCTGCACATTTTGGTAACTGAACTAAAAACCCATGGATGGGCTTGAGATTTATAATACGGTCAAGGAGTTAAGGTGATATGGTCCTCCTGCAGCAGTAAAGACAGGCAAGACACCTATTTAGCTCACCCGAGCCGAAGGCTCGAGTAAGCTATTGCGATTGCTTTTCATGCGGGTATGCTGTGTGACCTGTGTGCTAGGTGCGTGGGGCTGACAACTCAGTGAAGGAATTCCTCTGAACGAACGGCAGAAGTACCACAGAATGTCATTAATTTGGCCGCATACGGGGACTGCGTGGGAGTTACCTGCGAGGTGCTGCCGCTAAGGGCCTCCTACTGGCGTTCTACGTGTACCTCTGCGGGCAATTCCCACGACTCACCCGGAAAAAGTTTTGGTCATGCTGTTCATTGACCCTACCTGCCAAAATATCAAAAATCCTTTATAAATTCCCCAACAATTCTTGGATCACTACCAAAATTAATCATTTGTTACTTGTATCATTCTAAAGCTTTCCTGCAAGTATCTTTTTTAGGTAGAAATGTGCGCTTTATAAGAGTCTCACTATTATTATTAGGTGATCCGAGTATCCTCTCGGATCACCTTCTGTATCTGTACGGATTCTTTGTTGGGTCTTCTTCTTTCTTTATTTCTGGACAAAATTTGTGTATCAATTAGCTCAGAAAGAGTTCTTTCTATCACTGTCAAAATTATGCCATCTATGTATCATGTCCCAAAGACGACGGGTAAAATAAAATCATAGTGATCAGTCGACCGTGACGTCACTATGACGTCATTATATGAAAACACATTTTCATTCATATCTCATTAATGAAATGGAATTTTTCAATGAAATTTACGTCTCATATATTTCAAGTTATGCACATTCTACTCATATTATCAAAATTCATATTTTCTCTTAAAACGTGCGCGTACGCGCGCGTTGAAATATTTGCATGCCAAAGAGATTATACCACAAGAGGGCGTAGTCCAGTGGGGAGGCAGCCGCGCGAGGGAGCTGCCATTTTGCGTTGTGGGAGCCGCCATTGCACGGATCCTGTACAATTATTAATCAGTGACAATGACAATGACAATGACAATGACAATGACAATGACAATGACAATGACAATGACAATGACAATGACAATGACAATGGTTTTTTTATTTTCTCATGTCACCCAACGTCAGGGTATTGAAGAAAATCAAAAATAAACACCGTAACAGATAAAATCAGTTAATTAATACATTAATACATTGTAAATTACATATATATACAGAAAATTGCATATTTACAAAATATACAAAATATACAGAATGGTGCAGGACCCAGAAGAGAGAAAGAGAGTGAGAGAGAGAGAGAGAGAGAAGGAAAGAGAGAAGGAAGACAAACAAAACAGTTAAAAAAAAAAAGCAGGGCAACAATAACGCAGATAAAAGCAATTTCAATAATATAAAACTAAACATTGTAAAAAGCTATATTTACATGAAAAAAATACAAATAATGATATTAATAATTATTATTTCTTATGGAGCTTCATTATTTCCTTACAAAATTTAGCTAAATTGATCAACTCACTACGATTTTGGGAATTAAATAACTGAGACATCTTTAAAGTGTTTGGTCTTATTTTATAATAGGATTTAATGAATTTATTCCTGGCATTATTCAATGTATGACACTCAAATAAATAGTGAAATTCATCCCCTAGTCTATTAGAATTACATAAATTACACAATCGATCACAATGTTCAATACCAGCATACCTACCCGTTACAATTGGCAATTTGTGGTTGGCGCAGCGAAATTTGGAAAGAAGTTGTCTGAAAATGTAAGGGATTTTTAACAAATATGGATCTAAACATAAATTCGTTTTATAGATTCTGTAATTCGTACAACATGAACTGTTACTTATCTTAGACTGCCAATTCTGTACAAATTCGTCTCTTAATCTAAGTTTTATCGAACACCTAAACCACGAAGAACTTACGTTTTCAAAGTTATTCCTAACAAAAGACATTCCTAACTCATTTAGTGTATCATAAACTTTCAACAACCATGGTGATGAATATATCTTATAATTATGCAAAAGTGATATGATATTACATACAATAGATGAATATTTTCTTTCTTTTCCTGTAATAATCTTTAACCAAAAATTAAGCATTCTTTCTTTAACAGTACAGGCTATTTCAAGCCTTCCTAGTTCTCCCAGAGCCATGCTATTCATAGTATTTTTTGTTAGTCTCAGTAAATGTTTGCAGTATTGATAATGTAGACTCTCTATGAGTGCTAAATTCTCATATCCCCAAACTTCACTACCATAAATAAGAATGGGTACAACAAGCCGGTCAAACAATTCTAATTGGATATCTATTGGAAGCCGCATCTTTCGAGACTTAACCATTAGACTATACATTGCTCGTTTCGCTTTATCAACTTGTTTAGTTTGGGCCTTTTTAAAATCATTTTTATAATTAAACACCACTCCAAGGTAAGTATACTCATCTACAACCTCTAAAACATTCTCATTAAACATAAAGGGCTTGAGTTTTCTAACTTTTCCTCTTGAGAAAATCATTACTTTTGTTTTACTGACATTAACTTGTAGTAACCATAATTTGCAGTAATCACTTACAGCATTGAGTGCAGATTGCAATTCGTTCTCACTAGTAGCTAGGATTAAAGTATCATCAGCATACATCAATGAGAAGAGTCTTAAAAATACATCTATTCCTTTATCATGTAATACGGTCAACAAATCATTAGGCAAAAAATCAACACCATTATATGCGGAACTTACATAATCTTGAAAATCATTTATATACAATGCAAATAGCAAAGGAGAGAGATTTTCACCTTGCCTCACTCCAATATTACAATTAAAAAAGTCAGAACGCTCTGAATTGTTGACAACACATGACTTTAGATTTTTATACATATTTCGGATTACATCAAAAACTTTTCCCTGTATGTTACATCTAGCAACTTTGTTCCATAGCAATGTTCTATCGACAGAGTCAAAAGCTTTCTTATAATCTATAAACGCGCAATATAATCTTTTTCTCTGTGATAAATACAAGTCAATAATTGAATGCAACACAAATATATGATCAACAGTTGAATAAGTCTCTCTGAATCCTGCTTGTTCTTCCCCAATGGCATGATTATCATCGAGAAAATCTGTCAATCTATCATTAATTATTGAAGTAAATACTTTGCCAATGCAACTTAATAACGATATGCCACGATAATTATCAGGGTCATTAACAGAACCTTTATTTTTGTAGATAGGGCGTATCATACCAATCGTCCAATCCGTTGGAATTATTCCGCTATCTAAAACTAAATTAAATAATTTGGTTATTACATTCACTAGGGACGCATTGCTGTTTTTTAAAAATTCATTTAATATCAAATCAAAACCAGGTGCCTTATTATTCTTCAATTGCTTTATATGAGCAGTCACCTCTTCTTCAGATATTCGGTCATTATAATCATCATCAGTAGGTGGCAGCGCACTGTGTAATGCGCGCTCGACTTGAATATTCGGCGCAGTGACCTTGCGTTGTTTTATTGTGACGTCACAATGGTCATGTTGAAGCGTCATAATGGTGCTGATGTTGTTTGAGTTTATGGCGTGAGTGGGAATGTACGCAAAACAAACGTCATAATGCTCAAGTACTGTCTAGTCTACACCCAAGTTCCCACTGTTTATTTTGCGAATAACAAAAAGGTCTGGACTCTACCAAATGGTTCAATTGATTATGATATCATCGTAGAAACTAATATTTAAACAATTAATCACATTGTGATTCTGAAAATGAAAATGTGTAATGAAGAATAACATATCATTCCACATATGATATGAGAAGATATGACTTGAACGTAGACTTAGATCCAGTGCCAGGAGCTGAGTGTGCGCTCCCTCTTCAATTTTAGACGCACTATTTGTACGCACGCGTATGGCGACTACTTACTCTATAGGTATAATCTCTTTGTTGCATGCTCAAATCGAGCTGAAATTTTTTTTGCACACGTTTCAGACCATTTAGAGCATTTTTTGAAAAATTGAAAAAATCGGACGGACGCGTACGCGCGCGCGCATATACGCACGCACAGCTCATATGCAATAGAAATTTCCCGTTTTTTTACAAGGATCGGATGTCTGAAATGTCAAGGAATATTTCTACCAAGTTTCAAGTCAATCCAACTCAATATGACGTCATACGGGCCCGTCAAAGTTGAAATTCCGCGCGCGCGTCAATGGCGATATACAGTGCAACTATGCCAAAAAACCGCCAATTTTAAATCCGACTTTACTCGTCAGGATGGACGGTGACCCCCCATTTTCTTTACATATTCTGAAAGCTGATGAGTTGTTCATGTCATTTCATGGGTTGGCGATGCTAAAAAAATGATTAAAAGATATCAAATTTCTTAATAAAATAAAAAAATTAAATTTTCAAAATGACGTCATCAAATTTTAAGTTCATTCGAGCGTATCTTACTAATCCTTTGCCAATTTTCACCGAGATTTCAGTATGTTGTAGCTTATTAAATGCTCTTTCCCTAATGTAATAACAGTATTTTGATTAGATGACGGCATCACCTCGTAAAAATGGATTGAATGTAATCTTGTCAAATTTGACCAGTTTACGTGTTATCTCTATGGGAGTGCAGTTTTTCTGGAAATGAAAATTGACATGACTATATTTATCGAGCACTAGCTCACTTATGCTTCGGTGAATTTCTCCCAGATTTTAATATGTTGTAGCGGAGACTTTGTGCTATCGGAAATGTGCCTCTCGTTTTTTCATACGATGTCTGCATCACGTCAAAAAACTTGGTTGAAATTAAAGCTTATCTTCGATGTATTGAAATATTTCTTTCTTTCTGCAACTTTCTTTGCAATAACTCAAGAAAAACATATCCTATCACCCCCATATTTTGCACATGTTTAGTTCATGTCACGTTCATTATTTGATAAAATAACAACTACTTGATCAGACGCCATCTTGGGTATGTAAATTAGGGCCAAAGGTCATAAATGTTTTATCCTGTATCTTGGTGAATACATGTTTTATCTTTCCCATATTTTGCACACGCAAAGACCATGTTACAAGAATCATTTCACCAAATAACCACTTTTTGCTCAGATGCCATCTTGTCTGTGGAAAGTGGGTTCAAAGGTCAAATGTACTTTTTTCTCTATCTTCGTTATGACGTGTTATCTCTATGGGAGGAAATTTTTCTAGATGTGAAAATTGACATGATTGTCTTTATCGAGCACTAGCTCACTTACCCTTTCGTGAATTTCTCCCAGATTTTAATATGTTGTAGCTGAGACTTTGCGCTATCGTTATGTGTCCTCCGTTTTTTCATACAACGTCCAAATCATGTCGAGAAACTTCGCTAAAATTTAAAGCTTTTTGCTCAGATGCCATCTTGGCTGTGCAAAGTAGGGTCAATGGTCAAACATACTTCATTCTGTATCTTAGTTAGTTTATACGGAATTTGGTACCAAAGATGGCAGACCTGACTCCATTTGTAACCGTGCACCTCAAAACGAACATAAAGTCGCACACACTGATTTTGTGTGAGGACTGAAAATAAGTGAAATGGGTCAACCTAGCCGAACTTGACTTTTTCATATTTTCTGAAAGAGCGGGTCTTCTTTTACATTATGCTAAAATTTGGTATCATGAAACGGGCAGGAAAGTGTGTTTTTTTAGCAGTTTATCTCGAACATTTTTGGTAGAATAGTGTGATTAGGTGTGTCTTTAGAATCCCTTTTTCATTTCTGAAAAACCTTGCCACACTCTGCACTTTCAACTCTAATAACTTTTGAAAGGATGATGCTGCTGCTTTCAAAGTTGGCATTAATTATGGACAGAATGTGTTAATGAGGCATGCTTAATTTCAGTTTAATCTAATAATCCCTTCATTGTTGTTACTCTGGTGGTTTACTTCCTGTTTTTTGTCCCATTCATGGCACAGCCAGCGCGGTTTGGTAAAGATTAAGCGCTTGAATAGACACTGTACTTCAGGGCCTCTTTTCTCAGTTCACACTTTTCCTGAGTTTGTGCTTTCTTTCCAATATTTAGATAGGTTAGGAGAGTCCATTTGATTTGAATTATACATCATTTTAAAGCTTAAAGTGTGCTCTTTCAGAATATGGTCTTAACTAAAAAATTCATGTCTGGCGACTTTCTGTTTGTTTTGAGGTGCAGGGTCACATTTTCTAAATGAGAATCCAAACATCACACGGCCAATGTCCCTAAACACAGATGAAACCTGCATGGTCATGCCTAATGGGATCAGGACTCAAATCATTGATTTTCGAATACATCGGATCACCTAATTTCTCAACTTGATGACAAATTCCAAGTCTAGTTATTATTATTATTATTATTATTATTATTATTATTAAACTTAACTGCGGGTAGATATATTATTATTATTAAACTTAGCTGCGGGTAAATCGGACTTGCGTGCGCACCTCCGGGCAAATACAGGCGAGATACGCGCTTATAGGTACTGTCAGGTGCGGACCAACTGCGGAGAGCTCCGGGTAGCAAATTTGCTTACCCGCAAGTCAAACTTCCCCAGATACGGTATGGCAAGGCCTTGAACATGTTCAAAATATGTTCCGTGTGAGTTGCGGGGGTACACGCAGAACACTAGTAGGAGACCCTTACCGGCAGCACCTTGCAGACAACTCCAACGCAGGTACTTCGCAGTACCCGTAAGTCGCTCGTAACAGAAAACGGATCGGTTTCAAAGTTTTTCAGCACGCAGGAACATTTTCTCGTTGCGGGCGGACAAGAATGTTTACGAGTTTCGCACTTGTGTCTTACTTGCTGGATGCGTGCTACTTATGTTCTTCTTGCAGGTATTCTGTGTGACCTGCGTGCCAGGCGCGTGTGGACTGACAACTCAGAAATTCATCTGAAGGAATGGCAGAAGTCCAACAGAAATGACAGAATGTCATTATCTTGGCCGCGCTGACCGCATACGGGGACTGCGAAGTGCCTGCGTGGGAGTTGCCTGCGAGTTGCTGCTCAAAATTTGGCTGCGGGTAAATGGGACTTGCGTGCGCAGCTCCGGGCAACTACGGGCGAGATAATTTCCTGCGTGCTGAGAAAAGCTTACTCACAACAAGCCCGCGTAGCTTGCCCCGGAAAGGTGTGACACGGCCTCTAGGCTGCCGAACTCATTCGATGGGGATAAAAACCAACTGCACTTACAATTTGTTTTTGTGATGATTGTGGAGGAGCAGAAAGTTACCAAAATGTGCCGTCAATGTGCTGCGTAAATTTACCAAAATATGCAGTTACCAAAATGTGGCGTAATATAGTTACGGCACATTTGGGTAACTGCACATTTTGGTAATTTACCAAAATTTGCAATTTACCAAAATGTGCCGTAACATGGTTGATGAATAGCTCATACAAGCAGGTACTCTGACTGCACAGCCTCACCTGCAGTTGTAAGTGGGGGAACCAAATTCCAAGGACCGTATGTCCTTTGTCTTGCTGCTGTTTGTCGAAACCTGTCGAAACTGAACAAGTGGGCAGGTTTCGTGGCGCCGGTCTCTTCAGTAACGTCCAAGACCAGTCACTCCCCGTGTGGTCGCGGCCTCTGCTATTTGTTGCTGTTAATGGATTGGTTCACAGCCTGTGGCGGGAAAAATAATTATTACGAGCACAAGTTATAAGGAACGTTGACGTCAATTAACCTATACAACTGTATGCGGTCACCGAAGTATAATACGATTGAGTTCAACTCATCTCTTTTATACTCCTCAGTGAGAATATTAGTGTATGTAATTTTGCAAGCAGGGTGACTGGATTGATATTGACTGAAATCAAAATACAGTACAAGAAACATTTACAGAAGTCGGTATAAGAGCCAACGCAAAATAACTTGCACAATTTTACAAGGGAAGTGTAATTTATATATACATATATATATATATATATATATATGTATATATATATATATATGTATATATATATATATGTATATATATATATATATATATATATATATATATCACGTAGGACTGCATGCTCTAGTTTCTTCTTTTTATTTTATACTTGTCCTACTTGCCCGAAAGTGGGCAAGTTTATCGGTAAGTAGAAGAAATTGTTTTATTTAATCTTAAAAGTGATCTATTGCCTGGAATTTGGGTCCTATAGGTTAGACATCGAATGCTCCGACAACAATGGCAGGTGTTCTCACGCATCACCTCATGGGATTACAAAAACTTGTAAAGAGCAATGAATCGGCGTCAATAGATCACATTTTCACAGCCGATCCTGACATGTATGTTAATGGAGGATGAAACCTAATGTAAATTGAGGGAATGCAACAACATTTAGTAGAACACAATAAGCGGACAATCAATTGAAAAGTTGTGACTTTTCAAAGCTTTGGTGCAGCCATTGCTGGACGAGAACTCTTCAACACGTCATGTATGGACAACGGTAGCAAGAAAATGTTGAGAAAGCCATTTCATTTTCAATTTTTTAGCATAAAGAAACAGCACCTGACTTGCAAGTCCAGTTTTGTAGAAACCCATGTGAGTTACAGTTATGTTGCAAAAATTCCGCTTCCTCAAGCCGGTAATTAGGGAGCTTTAGATTTTAGACGCGCGGACGTTCAAAGAGAAAAAAACATGATCTGAGTGTGCGCAGTAAATTGATCCGCGCTACTGCACACGCTCAGATCGTGTTTTTTTTTTCTCTTTGAACGTACGCGCGTCTAAAATCTAAAGCTCCCTATTAAAGGGAAGATAAACCCCAAGAACAATGTGGATTGAGTGAAAGCAGCAACATTAGTAGAACACATCAGTGAAGGTTTGAAGAAAATCGGACAATCGATGCAAAAGTTATGAATTTTTAAAGTTTTGGTGTTGGAACCGCTGGATGAGGAGACTACTAGAGGTTATGACGTATGAGTGGACTACAATATCAAGAAAATATAAAGAAAATACTACAAAAATCCATTTTTCATGAAAATTACAAATTCCATCAACTTGATATTGACATATGTTAAGGGTAGCAACTATTCCCCCTGCTTTCTGAAAGCGGTTGGTCCACTGCTCTTTCATAATTCTAGAAAAGTGAATTTTTGTTGAATATCCTTTATATTTTCTTTGTATTGTTGTCCACTCATACGTCATATCCTCTAGTAGTCTCCTCATCCAGCGGTTCCAACACCAAAACTTTAAAAATTCATAACTTTTGCATCGATTGTCCGATTTTTCTCAAACTTTCACTGATGTGTTCTACTAATGTTGCTGCTTTCACTCAATCCACATTGCTCTTTGGGTTTACCTTCCCTTTAAGATCAACTGAAGAACTATCGAGCAATCTCTTTATTGTATCATAGATTTTTGAAACGGCCGTACGTGAACATTATTTGAGTGAATATTTTGGCAACAATGACACGTACATGTACTTTCTTATAGTCTGGTGGGGGGGAGGGGGTCCCCGTGCACCCTCCGAACACGTTCTCCTAGACCCCGTTTACAGTGCAGGGCCGGGCAGAGCCGCGGCCGAGCCCACCCTCAATTGCGGTACCCGGCCCCGCAATTTTGTCCGTTTACAGAGCCGGGGTGGGCCCGGGCTTTTGATTCAAACCTTTCAATATTTTGTCGTAGTGGCGCTCTGCTTGTAAACAAACGACTATTATTGGGAGCGCGCCGGTCGCAATTTGGTACCGCATTTGGCCCAGTTTGCGTTTACAGTGAGAAAAGGCCGGGCTCGGCCGCGGTCGAGACTACGACCCCGTTTACATTGCGGTGCTTTGCCGAGCCGCGGCCGAGCCCAGCCTCAATTGCGGGGCCGAGCCCCGCAAGTTTGTCCGTTTACACTGCCGGGCTCGGCCGCGCTTTTGATTCAAACCTTTCAATATTTTGTCGTAGTGGCGCTCTGCTTGTAAACAAACGCAATTTGGTATAGTCTGGTTTTCAGACTCTTTGCCAACTGGATTCCGTGGCGACGAGCAAAGGCCTTTGCCGAAGGAAAAAATCGTTTGCAGGACAAAACCACCTTAAACTATACTAGTTTTCGACGTTGAGGGGGTTAATATCGTGAATAGCGAAATAGTACGGACAGAGGGTCTGGAAGACAGACTAAAACTGGCCGCGCATTTGGCCCAGTTTGCGTTTACACCAAGAAGAGGCCGGGCTCGGCCGCTGCTCGGCCGCGGCCGAGACCACCTCCAGAGCGTGGCCAAAATGCTCGGCCGCGGCCGAGCCTCGCACTGTAAACGGGGTCCTACTCCAGAACTTGGCCAAATGCGCGGCCAATTTTGGTACCGCATTTGGCCTTTTGCACGTTTACAGTGAAATGAGGGCCGGATGGCCGAGCCCGGCCTTTTCACTCACTGTAAACTGGGTCTAATATTCAAGTGATTCCTGTTACATTCTTTTTGTTCACACAATGATGTGTTCCAGGAGACGATACGCTACAGTATATCCATGAGCTGTTGTCTAACCAAGAGGAGACAGGCACCATCAAGTACGCTGCTAAGATTGGGTACAAGGCAACTGTGGTGAGGACGCCAGACACAGACCTTTTCTTGACTCTCTTGTACCACGCTTACTCCATCGCCCTCACTATCTCCCTTGATAAACGGACTGTTAAGCATTGCCAGATTGTGAATGTCAGTGAACTGGCATACAGAATCAAATGGAGGTGACTCCTGTACCACAATACTTGGACTGTATGTGTTCACCGGGGAAGATGTAACAAGTGCCTTCAAGGGTAGGGGCAAAATTGGACCTCTAAAGAGGCTACAAAGCCACCCCATGTACCACACAGCATTAAGGTGAGAGTAGTCTGACATCATAATTTCAGCAGTATCTTACTGATATCTAGTAACTTACTCAATATCATGTCATAATAAACACTGCTGAAGTGTAAAAACATTACTTTATAATATGCCAATGAGTTGGTTTTTTTTTCCCTCAGAAAATTTGGTGATGAGTGTTCTGTGGAGCCAGAGGTGACAAATGACATTGAGACATCCACATGCCTAATGTATGGCCAGGCCCAGGAGAAGTCTATTAATCGTCCGCAGCATCATGGTGAGGCAGGTGGTGGGAGAGGGTGAGCAACTGACGACCAAATCCAAGGTGGATTTCTCCATGCTCCCCCTTGCCGAGACAACCTTATCCAACACATTCGACAATGTGAACCACCGCCTTGCCATCTTCAAGCGAGCTGACCAGCCAATCTTCTGGTGCCTTAACCCCTTTGATCCTGGACAAGGGTGGCAGAAAACAGAGGACGGTATTATGGAGCCAGTGTGATAAAGTGGCCCTATCCTTCCCACTTCCCTCATTGATTTACTTCAGAAAACTACTGAGGAGATGAAGGAGGATGAAGAGGAGGAGGAGCCAGACATTGCGATGATCGTTTTGATAATGACTAAAAGTTACAGAAGTGTGAAATGAAAAACTGACATATTGCTTACCGCTTCTGTGGTTTTTATAGTTGCACAGGATGATAATTCAGAATACTTTTAGCAAAGTGAAGTCATATTGTGTTACTTTTTTTCCAATATACGTCAATTCCACACTTCAGGAAAAACATATACCCACCTCATAAAATATAACTAACCTCTTTATCTTCTGATCATAACTCAAATATTGTGTCTTGTATTAGAAAACTTTTAACAGAATTTGAAAGAAAATTCGATTCTAACAATTTGAACTTTCCGTTGTTGAAACTGAATGCAGAATATAAGCACAGCAGCAGTTCATATGCAAATATCCCAAAATCAAAGTTGCAGCAATCCACATTGATATAGCAGCATTTATTCATAGAGTGGATTTCTGGCTGTCAAGTTAAATTGATATGTTTGTCTTTGGACAATAAGGTTTAAACAAATACATTTGAATAGATCACATTTAACTTTATCTTGAATAAGTTTTAATGAAAACATTTTGGCGCCTGAATTGTTGAAATCGACTGAACATTTTGACACAGTGATTGTTTTCATGAAAATACCCCCAACTCAAACTCTTTTTAAATGTAAGTGAAACAAAATGAAATCCGCTCAAAGAGAGTTAATTTTCATTTCAAATTTTATTTTTGTCCATTAGTCATGTTCACATGCTTTCAGTAAAGCACATACCTTACGTCTAAAATATGCGTGCTATAGCATTCATTCTCTCTTGCACTGTCACCTGCACACACAACGCACTGTCACCTGCACACACCTACACTTTTAGGCCCGAATTCACGAAGGTGGTACAAATGAAACCATGGTTAAAACCATGGACAAAAACCATGGAGCGCCAAGTGCCGCATGGAATATTTCGTTACGATATCAGTCATTTCGTCGATGAAATGATTATTTTGTAACAAAATGACAACATTTTGTAACTAAATGAACATTTTGTCCACGAAATGCTAATTTCGTTAACGAAACGGTCATTTTGTCGACGAAATGACCAATTTCGTAACGAAATATTCCGTGCAACACTTGGCGCTTGGCGCTCCATGGTTTTTGTCCATGGTTTAACCCATGGTTTCATTTGTACCACCTTCGTGAATTCGGGCCTTATTGTCTATTATGCCAGTAGTCAATGGTGCTGCGTGCTTTTTTTATTTTTTTTTCTTTAAAGCGCCAAGTCACTGTTTTTCTTTTCTTTCTTTAGCAAAGTGCGTTTCGTGTATTAAGATTAAGAGATTATGAGTAGATCCATAATTGGTGTTGTATTATATTCGTATTACATAGATAGGGCCTCATCCACGTCAAGCTCTGCTTACGATGGCGGTCCTATGTATTAATTATTTCTCCTTTGTTCATAAATACAGTATGCCTTAATATGTTGTTTTGTTTCATTTATGTAATTGCAGACTGATGTTTTATGAAATTGACATTTCTTATATTGATCTGTATGTTAAGCTCTCCTTTTTTGCATACTCTGTATTATTATTATTATCATTATTATTATTGTTATTATTATTATTATTATTATTATTATTATTATTTCGCTTTATTTATACAGGGCGGCCCCGTCAGTAATCAAGTACTGTTTTCCAGGGGGCCCTGTAAACACATCACACCCTGTATCACTTTGTTTTCATTTGTTATGGTATTTGGAGAAAGGAAATGCAGAAATAAACCAAACCCAACCAACCAACCAACCAACCAACATGAAGTGATCAAAATTAGTATCATGTTTGATATCTTTTGTCCTTTTATTTTAGGGGTATTTGCATATGAATTGCTATTGTGTTTACATTCTTCCTTCAATTTCAACAAGTGAGGTGTCAAAGTGCTTGGAATTAAATTTTTCTTCAAATTCTGTTGAATGCTTTTTGATACAACACACCATATTTGAGCTATATGGTCTAAAGACAAAGTGGTTAGTCACGTTTGTGAGATGTGTAGTTTGTCATTGTATACGGACTATTTGGGTACTTTCCAGTGTAAATGACACTGAATTTTTCACATTTTGGGATTTTTCTTGTATCAAACTTGCTTTAATGATGTAAATAACCATTTCAATCGATTCCTTATGCCACGTTTACCCCGAAGAAATGTTTTATTTGTCCCTGTATAGTTCAAAAGTTATGGAAATTAATGATTTTCGTTGAAAATCCAAGATGGCCGCCAACATGGCCGCAAATGACTCCCATGGGACACGATTTTTTCTTGGGACCAAAAACAAATCATTAAATAGACACTCTAAGGGTTATAAAAAAGTAAGATTTTAAAAAAAAATGTGTTCGGAGGGTGCATGGGGACCCCCATTCCTACCAGACTATTGTAAACCACTCTTGCGAGACAGTATCTTATCCCATGCAGGGAGGTGCTAGAGAAGGAGAAGAAACGGGTATCTCTCCTTTGGACCCATGCTCCGTACCGCCGAGAAGTTATGCGCAGGTGTTAATAAAATGCTTTGACAAAAGACAACCCTTCTGCTTAGTATTCATCATTCCTAAAATACAACATTTCTAGACAGCAGTAATTCGCTGTCCCTTCAATATTTTTGGCAGCAATATATTACGGTGCAAAGAATATAGGACACGCGAAGAAAATTAATACATTGTAGATATTGTACTTAATATGCTTCTAAACACAGCAGAAACACGCATTAGCTAAGTACTCTATATGAAAGACTTAACATTCATGTGCAAACCTGGTGAACAATATTATGCACAAAATGTACGCAAGATGGTCATATTTTAACATCTTTATGAGATGATACTCCTTTTTCAGTCCGAAGTGTTAATAACAAGGAGATTTGAAGAAAAAAAGTAGTTGTTCCGTAAAAGATTACCACCAGGTTCCATACAAGATTTCAACATTTCCTCTGAAATACAGCTTAAAGTTATCAAAATCAAGAACCTCTTCTTTGGTCTATATAATATGAACTCAATGGAAGAGCGGCTTGGTGCATTGAACATCAAAGCCAGTGAAACAGTAAGCACCCAATTGTCATGCTGTAAAACCTATACGCATAAATTTGCACAAATTGCGAAGAGATTCCACTCCTTCTCTAACACCTTAGCATGCAATGCTGATTGGGGGCAAGGATGGTCATACAAATGTCAGCAACAAGGCTAGGGAATGTGTAATTTTCATATGAAATGATATTTTGTGGAATTTTCTTTGTTTTCTTTAAATAGTAGTGCATGTACAATTTTTAATGTGATGTCATGATCTGTAGTAGTATTCTGATCCAGCGGCCCCGTCACCAAAATTTCAAAAATTGATAACTTTTGAACGCATGGTCCGATTTCCCTCAAACTTTCACTGATGTGTTCTACGAATATTGTTGCATTCAATCAATCCACATGTGTTTGGTTTTCATTCTCCTTCAAAGGGTAATTCCATTCTGATATCATGTTGCTTTGCTTGATAACAGAAAAATCAGAAAAGTAGATCAGTGAAAATTTGGGAAAGAAATTAGACACACACACGCATATAATAATAATGATTATATATATATATATATACACACATTGAATCATATATATATATATATATATATGTATATATATATATATATATATATATATTTATTTATATATTATATATTATAAAGTGGCAAGGTGTGAAAGTTCCGATGTCGGGCAGCTCTCCATTCTGTTCGCACGAAAAAAAAAAGGTCATTAACGTTCATTAGTTTATATCTTGACGACACTCTGCAATAATGGATTATGTCGCTAGTTTTCAGTGCCTAAAAATTACAATCGACACAAATCTTTACATTCAATGAACATGTGAAGGAAACTTATACGAAAGCTGTGATGAATCGCCAAATACAATGTAGTATACTTTAATGAAGCAATGACACTATTAAAAAAAAAAAAATCATCATTCCTTCAGCAGTTTTGTCCTTGTTAGACTTCAACAAAGTGTTGGTATTATGTTTCGACGAGAGAACCCCCAGCCTCGCTTTGCTTCCCCAACTGATCCAGCATGAGCCCGTACTTTAAACAATTCTATTCGAAATATTTTGTATCACGGAAATTGCATGTCAGGCATATCCATGCACGAACCCATTTGCAAAGTACGCTACATTACGTATACGTTAATTTTGTTGTGCTTATAATTGATCAGACGAGATGAAGTTCATGGCATAATATTACAAGGCTAAGTACAAATGTATTGTGCAACCTTACTCTAAACCATATTCTGCAACAAACAAACAAACACATATTTCATAGGTCTCTGTTGGAATGTATACCCATTTTTCCTCAAACAAAATATACATATTATTAGGGCAAATACACAAGTATAACTTCCACTACAAATGGATATCAAAACATCCTCTCTTTTCTTTTTGTGTATCACATAAAAATGTCTTATGATATGGACTACTCAGTATTCCAACATCACTAGCCCTATGTTTGCATGGTAATGACATTCAAGATAACCCAAGCTTAAGTACGCATTCAGGTTCTATTAGCACTTCCAACAACTCTTGCAGCAAACACGGTCTATCCCGTGCATTCATCCAAACCCTATATTTTGCCAACTAGATTACATTCTAATTCAGACATGATCACGAGTGTGATAAATCTAATAAATGAGACCTGCAAGAGAGCGAAAAGACATGTAAAGAAACAGAGAGAGAGAGAGTGGGGGATAAATATAGGTACAGTACCTCCCATAGATGAATATCCTGCGTGACCTTTCGTTCGATTATGTGTGTTTCTGTTTTCATTAGCAGTACGTCTTTGAGAGGTATCTGGACAAAGAACGTAATTGACCGCAATTTTTGTACTCACACAAACACCTACCCCAAAAAAAAAATAAGATAGACCAAGGACATACATTCTGATTTCTTCATTTCATACCCAGAAAAGAATAGAATGGATGGGAATGTTTTCTCTTGAAGAGCATGGTAAGAATCATTTTTGGTTACTTCGTGTATTGTTTTTAATGTCTTTCCTTCCGATGACTAGTCATAAATGGTTACTATATCAATTATGATAATCTGAGAGAAGGAAGACGAAGTAGTCCCCTGCCCCCCCCCCCTTTAAAAAAAAAATATGTATGTATGTATATATATATATATATACATATATAAACATGTTGAGATTTCACGTATTGGCTCCACGAAGAAATGAAGAAACATTGTAATGCATTTTGTTTTGGTTTTTTTTTTTGGTCAAAGCATGATTTTTTCGACTCAAATTTTCGTTGTCCTACGCCTGCTTCAGGAGTGTTATGTATACATATATATATTATTATTATTATTATTATTATTATTATATATATATATATATATATATATATATATATATATATATATTATATACATATACGTGTGTATATATGTATGGTGAAGACTCCCAACAGAAATCGCATGAAATGGCCGGTTTCTTTGAACGGCGTGGCTACCCTAAACAGGTTGTCAAGAAGGCGACAAGAAAAGTTTCTAGCTTGAGCCGGCAAGAAGCCCTGGAGCCCAGGAGACAACATAACAGCGACAGAGTACCACTAGTGCTGACATATCACCCATCAACGGAAAAGCTTGTGTCCACCATTATGGACAACACACACATCTTACAAGAGGATGCCTCGACCAAGGAAATCGCCAAAGATCCTCCTCCCGTAGCATACAAGAAGGACCGGAGTCTGCGGGATCTGATGGTCTACACGGGGTTGAAGGTCCAGGCCCAGTCTGAAGCAGATTTTGGATGCGGTACCCAACCCTGTGGAAGGAGAAGGTGCAACACATGCAGCCATGTGGATGGAGTAGCACACATCAAAGGTCCTAAGTACACCTGGGTTGTTACTGTCGAGAATGTGATCTTGAGTTTAAAACCTTATTATGGCTTACGCATGCTTTTACAAGATGTTGCAGCTGCGATGTCTCTATCCACCAAGATGTTAAAACGGGTGACTGGCGATGCTGGTGTAATGATAATGACACAGTCCTCTGAAAAGCAGTAGGCCTACCAAAAGGGATGTTATCCTGCGTGGACACAGAGAATTGTAGTTATATGTCATCATTACTATATTTTATGAGGCGAAGCACATCTCTCTCGTTCTCTCTCTCTCTCTCTCTCTCTTGTCTCCAGCAGTTGTAAAGTCCAATTCAAGGGAGTGTTCACTTATACGACCAAGCACAAGAATCCTAAAATCTATAGCAATCCTTTTAATGTCGTCGTTTCTGAATTTCGGAATTATGAGAAGGTGTATTCCCCCATTTTGGTGTTCGCTATCATCGGTTCTGCTCTCAAAATGTTATGCAGACTGTAACAGCTTTGAGTATACACAACTGACACTGCCTGGCAACAGAATAAAATCACCCGGCGCTTAATAATGTGCCACTTGAGTACGACCCGATGCTTTCAAGTCGATTACGGTATGCTCTTTAATCCTTGAATTTTTGAATTCACATTGTTCAGTCAAGTACCAGGTTATGTTATCTTTCTGACGTGTGTATTTCAAAACGATGATAATACAGTTATAGTCTAGTGGGATTTCTGAAAAAGGGCTCTCTAAAAAGGTGTTAGAGGCATTTTTTAGTAAAAGTTGGGAACCGGTCTCTTTTACCTAATTTGAGTATGCTGAATCCGAAAAATCCGGTTCCCAAGCAAAATTTACTGATCTTGACCATCTAGTTTGCATAAACAAAATGGATGCCCAGCCACAGAATTTGTCGGTTTTAGACACGCATTTTCTATAGAAATTCTTTGCAAACGAGCTGGTAAAAAGTGATTTGAAATCTTTGTACAAAGAATGGAATTAGCAATTTTGAGGGATAAACGTTTCTCAGGTGGTAAATAGTTTATTTTATTCATAATTATGCAAATTAGGACTGAAATACGCATTTATATATGTATATATATATATATATATATATATATATATATATATTAACAGTAGAAGAGTAATTTCTACTTTTTTTTTTCTTGAGAGTCAAGTTAAACACTAGATATGTAGACTTTAAAGTTTTGAGGGTTAGGAAAAAATCCGGTTCCCAAGCGAAACTCACCGATCTTGACCATCTAATTTGCATAAACAAAATGGCTGCCCAGCCACAGAATTTGTCAGTATCAGACATGTATTTTCTAGAAATTCTCTGCAAACGAGCTGGAAAAAGTGATTTGAAATCTTTATACATAGAATGGAATAAGCAATTTGAGGGATAAAGGTTTCTCAGGTGGTAAATAGTATATTTTATTTGTAATTACGCAAATTATTACTGAAATATGCAGATAGATTTATATATTAACACTGGAAGAGTAATTTTTACATATCTTTTTTTTTTCTTAAGAGGGAAGTTAAAAACACTAAATATATAGACTTAAGGCTTTGAGGGTTAGATAAAAACCAGAATCCCTTCTCAGTGGTATCTAAATAAATGCAAATATTGTAATCGGTATGCAAATCATATGTAGGCTTCATTAGTTTTATGCGCATGCAGATCATTCAACAGCCTATATACCCCGGTGGGATTTTTTTTTTTTTCAAATCCTCTAAAAACTTCCTTTTGGATTTCCTTTTTAGAATTCATGTTAGGAACCCGATTCTTAACCAAAATTGATTGTGCTATAGGGAAAAAAATGGGTCTTCTTCAAGCGAATGAACTTAAACACCTAATTTGCATAATACATAAAAAATGGATGCAATATTGCCATAAAATTGTCATTTCCTTGAAAAAAATTTCTAGTACATCGATAATCGCAAAACGAATTGATGAAAACTCTTTCTACGCGGATCAGGACTCAACTTTTCATGGGAGGTGGAAAATGTCATCGATCAATGCCATTTTGTTCATATGCAACATACGTTATTGTATTGTTCAAATATGCAAATCTGTAGCATCAGCACGGAAATTCTATTTCCCAGTGAACCAGAGCATGGTAATCATGACACATAGTTTTCATTGTTATTATCATGTTTTATAACACACACGTGAGTACCACAAGTGTCATGCAAATAACTTTCGGTTTTAGTGAGTATAGATTATGTATTGTATACATGTATATATATATATACATATATACACACATATATATCAAATATTCGTCTATAGGTTGAAAAGGTGTTGGTTGTTTTATTCTACTTTTTCTTGAGGCATTTTTTTTCTTGCACGTAGAAGAAAAACATCTTTAACTTATCACAAAGACTGGAGAAGGATCCATTAGGAAGTAAAGCTTGTAGAATAACCGCGATCACAAACTGGCAAAAGATCAAGAAGTTTAAGATCGCAATCTTTAAGATCTTGAAGTTTTACAAGTGCGTGTGACTGCAAACTTTCCGCGAAACTTCCCACTACAACTAGGGATATTTCATTCTATAAAGCCATCCCCGCCAAACTTCTCGATCTCTTGCCAGTGTGACCGGACAACAAAAGATCGCAAAGACTTCGCGATCTTAAACTTTACGATCTTTTGCCAGTCTGACTGCGCCTTATTATGATAAACTTAAATAACGATGTTAGAATAGCAATGAGGGAGAAGAAATGGAAAACATCTCCCTAGATTTGATCCTTCTACATCTGTTATAAGAATGTAACTTAGTCAACTTCCAAGACAGTTGAACTCTGAAATTGCCTTGGCCAGTGCAATCTGCGAAATAAGGGGTTCACACCTTCCTGATGCTTTTTGCTTTTGTTTTCAATATACGTTGGTAGCATTCCGCCAGTGATAACTACCAGGTATTGATGTATTTCAATTCATTCTTAACTTGACGACGCCACGCTCCCTTGTCTGTCTGACTTTGGCTAAATGGGTAAATTATTCGGTCCCATTCCTCGAAAATTTATGCTGTTATGCATCTTAAACAGCGAGAAGTGATATACCTTACTTATTAATCTGCTTCCATTGATCTATGTTATTTTCTGTTGATCTTTATAATTCTAGATATTGAGCTTAAGTCCATGCTTTATGTTAGTCTAGAAGACACATTTATGATAGATCTCACCAGGTCTGATTCAGATCATAGAAATGGCATTCTTATAGTAAATAGGCCTCTATCTTTAATGGCCAGTGGTTTGTATGAACTAATGAATACTGAATACTCATAAGGAACCATTTTACATACAGAAGATTCCACTTCGTATAAGACGTAGATGGTCGCCGTTTTGCCTCTCATTATATGCTTTATCAAGAATGATTTTTGAATATCCATGTTGTCACTTGAATTTCTGCCCAAGAATTAGGATATGAATCTTTTTATGGAGGACTGGGTTTTCCACCACCTTGTGAACATGAAATTCCTTTTGTTCCCTTGAGAGATAACATCGATCCGATAGCTACCTTAAAAGGGCCTTCTTCCGTAGATACTGGAGTTGTGCTTTTTCTGCCAGACTGATACTGACAGTAGCACTCTTAGTAAAGCAAGTGATCAAGGACTCACAATCATCAAGAATGCTGCTTGTGCGAGAAGAAAACTAAAGGATTCCAAGAACATGGTTGTTATCAGTCGTCTTTATAAGAATAAACTTACATTCGATTCAAAAGATGCATCACACAAGCTCGTTTGGCACAAAATATGTTCCGCCCATTTTACTGACAAAAGTAAACTAAACGCTCGCGGAAGCAGTTCAACGACAATACTCCTGTATAAAAAAAAAAAAGAAGAAAAACTTGCTCACTGTGCCAGACCTGATCTTTCTTCAGCAGTAGACAATGGGTGGGAACGTTTTGATCTGGCCTACAGCCTGTACTGATATCTAGCTCCAATCCTGCAAAGTTGCCTTGAATGATTTCATGTGCATGCGAAAGCAATGCAGAACGTTTCGATGCAAATGTCACAAATCAGGCCTGCGATGTACAGCAGTGTGTGCATGTCAGCAACTATGCGATTATGCAAACCTTGCAGGAGTGTAGACTAATTCAGCTTGATTGAGAAATAAATTTTTGGACTCAGGTTATGTTTCTTCGACAGCCAAAACATAAAGGTGTTGATGATTGAAGAATTACAAAGTCATCCTTCGTTTCTGTTTCGAGATACCAGGATTTTTTATTTATTTATTTTTTTTTTTGCTTGAGTCTGCAGAGTGGGTGAGGAGATATATAAGAAAAAAATAGAAATCATGTTCGCAGACGAGATTTATGAAAGTTGCCGCTTGATTTAAATTCAACTGCAGATTGAAAATAATTATATACCAATTTATCCAATGAAAACGACAAAGTACAGGGAAAAATGAAGTGACTTTGCACTAATCCATAGAGCAATGTATTAGGATGATTGCCCAATAATTTATCCTTTTTTCATGACGCCATGATACACTTTGATAGCAAGTCCTTGTTTGGGTGTAAAATATGCATAGAAAGTGGGTAAATATTTGCATAATTTATTATGCAGATGAGATAATAGAGGTGTGTTGTTTAGTAGTTGCAGTTCATTTTTTGTATCTCTTAGTCACACCAGGAAGAATGAACAGGTCTTGATGTAATAACTGTTATGAAACATATTTATATATTGCGGCAGTGCGTTGTAGAATCTCGAAATCTGCCTGGTCTACGGCCTCTTGAAGACCAATTTGCAAACATATTTTCGCAAGTATTATTCAGTTCTTCTTTATCGATTGATTCCAGTACTCGATTTACCTCGGACTGTGACGACACTAATGTGCGCCTTGTTTGCCCGATAACTTAGCTGTTTTTCAGTACGCCAAGGTACATTTTTGATAGCAAGACTTTGTTTTAGGGACAATATTCAGAGAAATGGCCAACTATTTGCATAATTCATTATGCAAATTAGATTATTAGGTCATTTCTAATAGCTGTTTTTTCTTGTATCTCTTCATCACAAAAGAATCACCCACTTAGGTCTTGATATGATAACTGTAATTATTCAGATTCATATATCACGGCAACGTATAGTCACTTGCATACCAATTTGCATACGTAATTGCAAATATTGTTATTCATTTTTTTTTCTGAATTGGTCGATTCCAGTACTTGATTTTCTCGGACTCTGATGACATCATATACACTTTGTTTGACCGACAGCTGATCTATTTTTCACTACGCCAAGGTACATTTTGATAGCAAAACTTTGTTTTAGGGGAAAATATGTTGAGAAAATGGAAAAATATTTGCATAAATTATCTGCAAATGAGATGCGTTTTTATCTTAATACTTGAAGTTGGTTCTTGTATCTCTTTGTCACACTAGGAATCGTGAACCGGTCTCGATACAATGATAACTATCATCAGAATTATGATTCAGATTCATACATGTTAATATTGCGGCAATGCGTTGTAGAATCTAGAAACCTGCCAGTTCTGTATCCTCTTATATACCAATTTGCATAGATGTTTGCATAAGCGTTATTCAATTCTTTTTGAATTGCCTGATTGCAGGACTTAATGTTGATTGGACTCTGATGACACTATGGACTTTTTGTTTGTCCGAAAACTTGTTAAAATGATTAAAAACAGAAGTGAACAAGTATAAGGTACTATACATGTGCATATGCGGCACTGCATTGCTGTACATACATTCAGCGGCAACTCCTAATTTGCATATTTCACTTTTTAATTTGCATATATAAGTGAATGTTATGAGCAATTGATGACCTAACTAGTGTCTCTGCACCTTGATTTCTGAAATTATTACTATTTCTGCATTCCTATGGAGGTTTTATGAAAATATCATCGAAACACCTTAAAAAGCAATGGATTGGCTGCAATTTTGTTTATGCAAATTAGATGCTCTTAGACTCAAATTTCCGCTTGGGAACCGAAATTTCCGGATTCAGCGTACTTGAATTATACAAAATAGACCGGTTCCCAACTTTTACTTTAAAAATGTCTCTAACATTCATATTTTCCCAAACTCCCACTAGACTAAGTCCGACCTCTCCAATCCAGACATATCGGGACCGGCGCTCATCGGGATAAAGGATTTGGCCGTATATGAGGGACTCGATAATACACGCAGCTGCCTATACCCAGTGGTAGCTATACATGTAACCTATCTTAGACCCAGACTGCAGGTAGCGTATATACATTGCGGTGATTTGCGGGTAGTGAATGTCTGAATGAATGCTATTTAGATGAAAATTAGATGTGAATGTATGTTAATTATGTGGGGAATAATATTTAAGCCATATGAGTTTGTGTAGGAATTTCGTTTAAGTTGGAAATCCCCCTTTCTCCCGTAATTATTAGATTGGGGGGGGGGGGGAATCACGCTGAGATCGCATCCGGATTATAGAGATATCCGGATAAAGGGAGGCCGGATAGGAGAGGTCGGACTGTAGTTTATTTTAGTTCGAGGAAGACACCTGAAGCAAATAGGTCATGATGCAATTTGAAACGCAACGTGCGAAAAATACAATTAAATGGAATATTTTCCCTAAAAGTAAAACAAATTTTCAACATCATCACACCTGTTTCAAGAATCTTAGAGCCACATCGGTTGGTACTTTTTCTG
Organism: Diadema setosum; assembly: GCF_964275005.1. Classification (NCBI taxonomy): domain Eukaryota; kingdom Metazoa; phylum Echinodermata; class Echinoidea; order Diadematoida; family Diadematidae; genus Diadema; species Diadema setosum. The sequence continues at coordinate 16,638,285 of NC_092706.1, forward strand.
TCTTTCGTTCCGATGTAGGATTTATGGTCATCTCTTAATTTCTGGGACTTAAATTTTACATTTTTCTTACGACTTAAAATATTTTAAGTCTTTAAGAATTATTTTAGGTGGCATTTGAACCTTCGATTAAAAGTTGAATGTCGGAGCTGGTTCGCAATCTAAATCTAATAAGGACTTAAAACTTTCAGCCAATCAGATGACTTGTAAATGACGTCATGCGCGATCTTGAACCGCCTAAAATCGGAATCAGTGGAGCAGATATGTGAAAAAGATGCTCACATCCGGCGGAAAGCATGAAATTTTGCACATAGGTGTATTTTGGGGCTCTGATTTCAAAATTTGCCGGATCCAAGAGATCTGACCATTGGATCGGCCGCCATTTTGAATTCCAATATGGCCGCCATCACAAAACATTTAAAGATCCCTATCTTCAGTTCTGAACAACATGGGCCATTGAAATTTGATGCATAAAAACATGGTGATATGATGACTTCAATAATAGACCTGTTTGATATGTCTGACAAGCTACACGGCAGCCAGTTTGAATTTCCCTACATTGTTGCCATGTTGGAGTGTTCAAAATCTCTATTTCGGGTTTGTAATAGTAGAGCAGATAAGCCCTCAAAATCACGTGAATTGTGCAAAATTTGACTAAAGCATGAAACTTTCACCAGTGTTAGTACACACCATAAGATTTATTTTAAGATCGGGAGGTAAGTCTGATTTGACCTCTGATGACCTCCAGAGGTCAATGTACTTTAGATATCAGAAAATCGATGTTTTTAGACATTTGCAAATGATATATGTGGTTATGTTGCACTAAACATGCATTTATACCACAGAGAAATCATTTCCAGATTCAACAGAGCACTGACAGGTTTTTACCTTTGACCTCTGATGACCTCCAGAGGTCAATGAACTTTAAATATCAAAATATCGATGTTTTTAGACATTTGTGAATGATATATGTGGTTATGATGCACTAAACATGCCTCTATACTTCAGGGAAACCATTTTCTGATTCCACAGAGCATTGACAGGTTTTAACCTTTGACCTCTGATGACCTTTGGAGGTCAATGACCTCAAAATATTATATTGATCTGTGATGTCATTGGTTAATAGTAACCATTGTTAAGATGTACAAAACAAGCATATCTGTCTTACAATGAATTGTCTTCATATTCTAAAGAGCAGACAGGTTTCTACCTTTGACCTCTGATGACCTTGAGAGGTCAATGACCTCAGAATATCAGAATATTGAAGTATGACATCATTGGTGAAAGGTCAAACATGGTAAGGATGTACAAAACAAGCATATCTGTGTACAATGACATCGTCTTCATATTCCAAGGCACACAGACGAGTTTCTGCCTTTGACCTCTGATGATCTCGAGAGGTCAATGACCTCAAAGTATCAGAATAGTTTGGCATCATCAATGGTAAACATGATGATGTTTTAGAGAGCACTCGTAGGCCCTGTTTATTAACGAGCCATTACCGTTCACCTATGAAAATCACACAAGGTCAAATACCTCGAATGAAATGTGAGGATGTTAATATTGATATTGCGATAGTTAATAGTTAATAATTGTTTATAATGTAGGGCTTACAAACCATGCATTTCTGTTACCAAAAAAGTGGCTACTCATTCCGCAGTACTTTTCAGGTAATTATCTAAGTCGGGTATGTGCACAGAGCAAGGGGTGTCGATCTGTTTTCACGTGGGGGGGGGACTTGGAAAATATGTAAAAGCATAAGTTCATGGTGCAAAAGAATGAAGCGAAGTGGGAGGGGGAGGATGTGGGTGGGGGATTGGATTTTTGCAGGTTTAGACCTGAAATCAGTGATTCAGTGTAGCTCTTGTTAATGTGTGCGTCATCACTTATACGGAAGTTGATGGGGTGTGGGCGCATCTCACCTACCCTCCTCCCAAAGACGAAGTTTTTTTTTTTTTTTTTTTTTTTTTAAAGAATCTGATGCATACGTTTTGGAGATATTTGGAAAATTATGGATCAACAAGGTGTACCAAGTCTATATGGATGGGAACCCAGGAAGCGCAGCGTTGGCGAGGGTAGGGTATTCCACTCCCATTCGACAGAGCTCTTGTATTTTGAGAAATGAGATTCAACGACCTGGCACACAGGCACTTTTGAAGGAATACCTCGAAATTTGTATCAAAAAGGTGTAGTAAGTCAGCCATCTATGGAGGAAGACCAATCGACAGAAGGATGTGGGTGGAGGTATCCCCTCCCACATTTTGGAGCTTTTGCATTCTTTTGTTTGCAATTCAATGATCTCGTGACACTCTCGGTTGAACTACCATTTTGAAAAAAAAAAAGTCCATACCCAAATGTGTAGCCATAATCAATGCATGGAGGAGAGGTTGATACAGCGAGAGGAGGGTATGAAAGGGGCTGTCCCCCAATCCTTCCCATGCGAGGGAGCCTTTGCAGTAAGAATAGAAATGTAAAAAAAAATCTAGTATATACATTTATGATGGAATATTTGGAAAATCATCAGTAAAAGGAGTGTACCAAATCTAAGGGTAGAAACCGAGGAGGGATTGTTAATTGAAAGATACACTACCCCCTCCAACAAGAGGGATTTTCTTTAATATGTCGGAACTGAAATAAAGGTCTAGTACATACTTTGTGATGATATAGAACAAAAATGGGACAAAAGCACTGAGCGTATATGGAAGGGGACATAACGAAAGATAGTGTGGGGGAGGGGGTATGCAAAGGAGATTCTGCCTTTTAATCTCGTGCATACTATAGCTAAAATGTTCAGTGACAATTCATTTTCTGTCAAAAAAGTGAAGAAAAAAAAAATCTCAATCTCAGGAAATACTTGGAGGCAAAGTCTTATGTCCCCACCATTCCCCCTCCCATATTTTCTCGGGAGGCGGGGCAAATGCCTCTTGCCCTCCAAAATGAACAATCTTGCATATATAGGAAAGCCTTTTCATCTTTGGAATTCAAATAAAAATATCTCTTAAAAACATTTTTCATAGAATAAGGGAAATTATCATTCCCCAAAGTATGTTATATCTGTGGAAGGAACCAAGCAGGGGGAAGGAGTCTATCGAAAGAAGATATCCCCTCTCACAGAAGGGAGATTTTGCATTTCAGAATTAAATTTTAACAATCCGATGCACACTTAAAGTGAAAAACTTGGGCAGTTTTCTTTCTAAAAAGCAAAAAACAAAAAACAACAACAAAAACTAACAACAACAAAACATAGTCCACATCTCAGAATTTAATGGGGTGGGGGTCAACTATCCCTGCCACCACCCCACCCCTCCAAACTAATGCCCCGGTATGTACATGTGTTTTATTCCTCTTGTTGAAAAGAAGAGAGAGTTTAAGAAACAATATTGTTCAGTGGTCGCTATCCCAGTCAAGTAAATTGTTGATCAATAAGGTGATTTCCTTCACCTGTATACCTTAAGATGATGTAGGCCTGGTATTTGCCTTGCACGTTATTACATCTATATCTTTTTTAGTATTCCCGTTTATATTTTGATGTGAAAGCTGTTTACTTTGCCACGATTTTATTTGTACATAGAAAAAATAATCCAAGACTGAAAATGAAACTGATACAATATTTAATGATTGACATGATGCACATATTGTGTATTTCTATAGCAATAAAAGTGAGCAATTCAAAAGGCGTGTACTCATTTCACTTACATGAACATTAGCGATGATCCTCTGACCCCTGGAGGATATTGAAAGATATGCATCAAAATGTAAGAATATTGATGTCTGGTCTCATTGGTGTGTAATGGCCTGCTGCTTATGAAATAATAATTATATTTAAAAAAAATGCATTGTGTGTGTGTGTGTGTGTGTGTGTGTCCAAAATTGTATGCAGAGTATACCACACACAGTTCAATTTTGACTTCCATCTAGGACAATGAGCGGTTACTTTTTTCTCAACTACACTGTAATATCAAAATCTATTGAAAAAACACGGTGGCGGCTGGGTCTAACATATTATCATTCCTTTTCGTTGAAGATCCATGCGGGATGGTCAAAACAAACATAAAAAATAGATATCTCAGACCTAATTGTTATAACAAAGCATCATATTTTCATATACCCAACCCAACCCTCTATGCCCAGACAATGTAAACCACCCCATGGACTTACTGGGACCTTTAGAATATCCTTTGACAACAGAGAGAGACATCCAAACCTTTGCAGTGCCGACTAAGATCTGCCATGGAACCGATTGGTATTGGCTCTGCATCATTGACAGCAGATCTCGTTTCCTATTCTCCTTCTTCTTCTTCTTCTTCTTCTTCTTCTTCTTCTTCTTCTTCTTCTTCATTATACTGTGTAATCTTGTAATATTCTGCCATGGAGCCTTTTCTTAATTGGTTAAAGAAGGTATCCAAAGAAGGTATCCAAAGATATGAAGCAAAAAACAACAAACAAATGCAAAAACAAAAAGAGAGACATATGTATCTTTGATAACAGAGCTGAATATTGAGTATCTCTCTCCTGAAGTGTTTCAAAGAGATACAAGAGACAGTGGCCGAGAGTAGCCGCCACCTTTTTTGGGAGTAGGCCTACTTTGTGTTCTTGCAAATGATGCCTGACATTTTTGGTCATCTGCCCTTTTTGAAGAATGCAGCAATAGAGCCACAATTTCCTGCGGAGTGGATATTGTGGGGTTCTTGATGCAGAACATCATCGCTGAATTTGCCTGAGCTGTACTTTCTTACAGGGATTGCCATTGTAGTTTTGTTTTGTTTTGCTTTGTTTTGTTTTTCAAGTGTGGCTGTAACACTGCTTGTTTTGCATACGACTTGCAGCTATAGAGTGCATATCTTCTCTGGATCATTCCAAACTTCATGATGTTTCACCTGGGTGAATGGATCCCAGATGATGCATGCATATTCCAGGACAGTTCTGAGCGGCATGGAGTAGCAAACACCTGAACTTTATGATACTCGTATCTTCATCTGGAGAGAGTCTTTGGTTGAAGTATAACCTTTTTAAGCTGCTGTGGCGATTTGATTCCAGCTGAGCCTCCTATTGGAACTCCAAAATATTTTGCACAATCCACTTTCTCCATGGTTTGCCATGAATGCTTATCTATTCCCTGGGTAGGTCTCGGATGGCAATAGCTAGTTGCAATACACAGGATTGCTTCATGTGGAATGCATGTTGGGCCTCACAGTATGTCGAAGTTTTCAAGATGGTCCATGATGTCGCAGCTGTGGACTGTATACTCCAGGACCATGAGTCATTCATCGCAGTCATACTGCAACAACCCACCAGCTTTACACTGGCCAATACAGGCCCACCAGCTGGAAACTATGCAAATATTGCCCATGAGCTTGACACTTAGGCAAACCAGTCCCATAATGAGTCCGACAAATGGGGGAAAAGATCTATGAGACTTACACTGAATAGATCAAACACTCTGTATATCAGTCTCTTATGGGCCTTGTTTTCCTCGAGTGTCGAGATAATGGCCATATTTGCTAGTCTACATAACTAACCCAAACATAACAGTTGTATTTGCGGTCACTGCCATCACTCAAGAAACTTAAGCTTTATTTCTGAAGTAATTGACCTCTCACATTTCAGAGACCTGTTACTATAAACCAATGCTCTGTGGAATATGCATACATACTTTGATCAAAACATCAATGCGTGATTTGTACATGATTAAGCATTTACGATTACACCAATGAAGCCAAACATCAATACAGGTAAGCCTACACATGTGACCTCAGTGACCTCTCATTGTCCTGAGAGGTCAAAGTTGGATAAAATGCACAGGCTAATGACCAATGTTCCATGGAATGACAAGATTCTTCTATCATAGCATAAATGATTGTACATCGGGTATTACAAAGTTGACCATTGACTATACATAGAATATCAATATTTTGATATTTTGAGGTCATTGACCTGTCACCTTCCTCAGAGGTCAAAGGTAGAGACACGTGAGTAATTTCTCTTGCTCTGTGGAATAGGAAAACAATTCAATTGTAATACAAATGAATATAACATCTAAATCATGTTTGTCATCAACCAATTGCACCAAATATCAATGTTCTGACATTCTGAAGTCATTGGCCTCACCATAGGTCATCTGAGGTCATCAGAGGTCAAAGGTAGAAATCTGACTCGAAAGGCTCAGTGGAACATTGAGGCAATTCCTCTTACAAAAATTAGTTGTTAGTACATAATTATCGTGTTTCAGTTATGAGTGATGCATTAAAATATTAATTTTCTGACATTTTGAGGTCATTGACCTCTGAAGGTCATCAGAGGTCAAAGATAGAAACCTGTCAGGGCTCTGTGGAATATAAAGACAATTTCACAGTGACAAAAATTAAGTTTTAGTACATCATTACTGTGTTTATCATTAACCAATGACGCAAAATATCAATTTTCTTAGATTTTGAGGTCATTGACCTCTGGAGGTCATCAGAGGTCAAAGGTAGAAACCTGTCAGGGCTCTGTGGAACATAAAGACAATTTCACTATGACAAATATTAAGTTTTAGTACATCATTACCGCGTTTATCATTAACCAATGACGCAAAATATCAATTTTCTTAGATTTTGAGGTCATTGACCTCTAGAGGTTATCAGAGGTCAATTCAGACTTACCTCCCGATCTTAAAATTAATCTTATAGCATGTACTAACAATGGTGAAAGTTTCATGCTTTAGTCAAATTTTGCACAATTCTTCGGCTTATCTGCTCTACTATAATTAGGCTACCTAATTGAGCGCGCGTTTGTAACTGATTGAGTGCGCGCTGCTGTATTTACATTGTGACGTCAGTGAAACGTGCATTATGCTTTATTTTGCAGCACTTTTTGGCATGCCCGTGAATGTTAGTCGTGATATTTTTCTTCGCAGCCATATTGGAATTCAAAATAGCGGGCATTGCGTTTGTCAGACACATCACATTATTCCATTTTTTAACTTAGCATGTTGAAATACCCGCTTGCACCTAATTTCGGAGTCACTCGTCACTGAGAATTCGAGATAGGAATTTTGCACATTTCGTCGAGGCGGCCATATTGGAATTCAAAATGGCGGCCATTCGATGTTTGTCAGGCACTTCAAATTAATCTGCCATCAAAGTCAACATGTCAAAACGCTCTTGTGTACCAAATTTTGGTGCCACAGGTCAATTAGAACTGCAGATAGGGATCTTCAAAGATGTATCGTGACGGCAGCCATATTGGAATTCAAAATGGCGGCCGAACCCGTGGTCAGATCTCTTTGATCCGGCAATTTTTGAAATCAGGATGTGAGTATCTCGACCAATTTTTGCTACATATCTGCCCATTGGCGCTGGCTGTCAACCAAAGACGCTTAACTGAAACAAATGGACAGTGCGCGGTCCTCAAGCGTATTACGCACATCACCTGAGACGCGCTGTCTTGATGCTTGATAAACAACATTATAAAATGGGTTCAAGAATGTTGCCAATTGGAAGCGCTGAAATGAGTCACGTGTGCTCGTATTAATTTCTCACTAACATGCATGCGGCCTGACGTCACAATGCTTACACTAGCAGTGCGCACTCAATCAGTTGTTACAAGTGCGTCGCGCGCTACTATACGCGCTGTCAATCCTGTAAACAACTTCTAGTTCGGGCTGCCGGCCGGCCTTTCTTGTGCATAACATGTGTGGCGTACGTATACTCTTACGTACAGTACTTATGTGCGGGATTTCCGAGTGCGACGTGCGTAAATGTTTGGGACGAACATCTTCGGACATCTTGATTCACAGCTATTCACAAAGGTACGGGAAAAATGCTGTTAGTTTTCGACCCATTTTATAAAACAAATGATGCACAGGATTATTTCGTGGCGTTAGTGGAGATGCAGCTCACTCTCGGGTATTTACAATGTAGTGCAACATGCACTCGGCTTCGCCTCGTGCATGTTTCACAATTGTAAATACCCTCGAGTGCGCTACATCTCCACTAACGCACTCTATCATGTGCATCATTTGTATAGCAGCGGCTTCTATCAGGGACAGCGCGTCTCATGGTGATGTGCATCTTTGCCTGAGACGCGCTGTCTTTGAAGATGTTGTTGTTGTTTATCAAGCGTCTTTGCTTGTGAGATCATAATATTGTTGCCAATTTTTTACCTCCACGAAGTAATCCTTATTACTTCAAAATCTCGTTCTTCAAAATAATCCCCTTAATCGAAAAAAAAAGCTACGACTATAATTTTCAGATCTTTTTAAGATAATAAAAATACCACTTCCTTTGGAAATGAATTATGTTTCTAGGTGCATGTACTGAGTTTGTACCAAAGAGATTTTCCCCAGTGACTGCTAGAGTGCGGAGCCTTCATACGCCCTGTACTATTGTTTTGTGAGCGCAAGGCCGTGAGGGGAGCATTGGATGACAACGAGGCGGTAGGCTCACCCCTCGTGCTAACACGCTAGCAAACGAGCAACCGAGGAGCAGCCAAAATCAAGTGCGTACTCGCGTAAAAGTTCAGAAGTTCGCGTAATACGCGCTGTAGAAATGTATACATAATTATGTACTTAGTACGCAAAGTCCGCCATTTAGTGGTATATGGCGGCCCCATTGTAGAGTCCGCCCTCTAGTGGTGGGGAGGAGAAAATCTCTTTGGTTTGTACTTAGCTAGCTCTCTTTTGTATCGTCATGTAGGGTAGCCATTTTGTGTCCATTTTTATCGCGCGCCTTTCCATCTTGTTATCTACGGTTATCTACTATCTTTGCTGTCAACGCTAGCATATAGCGCTAGCGCTACTTTTATAACCCTAGCGCCAAAGATCGTACACACATTCAGTGCACTTACTCTTTGCAGTGTAAGCATATACGATCTCTTTGCAAACGCTATCGACTCGAACAGTTGGTCTTGAAGGTAACTATAGACCGATTCAATTTCGATGACCTATTCACCTACCGCCGCTAGCGGCGCTATAACGGTCGCCATAACTGGGGGCCAACGGGGGCTTCCAGTGAGCTAGCTACCCAGCGAGTTGCACTTGCAGCTCAACAGCTTAGCGTACCCGTCGCGCATAGTTAGCCGGGCCTGGCCGCTGCGCCGCGGCCGGCGACCGCCGCGCTAATATTGTGATTGTTTACTCACTGTGGGAAAAGTCGTTCAGCGGCTTTTAATGCTTTTCTTTTGGACAAATTAAGTGATTCAGACATATTGATCTACAATGAAAGCTTCAGAGGAAGGATCAGGAAAACATATTGTGCAGTTGTTGGGTGCACAAATAACAGAAAAAAAAAACAATGGAAATGGAAGCTTCACGGCAGTGTGTGCAATTCAGACACCACTGACGCATGATAAATATATAATTAGAGACAATTAAGTGAAATACAACGGTATAAAAAATGCATAGATATCGAAACAAACTATGCCTACTAGATTCTCTATTTGATTAGGCTTTCACTGCATATTCGTAAAATATGTTGTTCATTTTAGAAGACAAGTTCAGTTCAGGTCAAAGATTTTGATAATTCACTGACTTTTTTTTTAATGCTTTTGTGCACTACTTGCCAAAGTTAGAATACACTTCCTGGCTATACTATATCATTATGCCACACATTTTACAGCCTACACTACAGCTAAATAAATGTTTCAAGATGCGTTCAATTCTTATAGGGGCCTATTGATTTCACTTCTTTAATGTTCAGCACTGAATTGACCATATTCAATTTTGGCCTGAAACTCTGAATTTGATTTTTGATAAGGTGATACTTTTAAATATTAAACCATGGATGGTGGCAAACATCCGTTTCATAATCATAATTTATTAAGAAAGTATGATTTGAAAATCTCTTTTGCAGATCTTAGGCGTTAGGGTGATGTTATGCAAGGTTACTTAGACCCAAGTAGTTTGGTTGTTGACATCGGGCAACGTAATTTAAGTTTATACGGCTTAGAAACGCCTAGATTTGTATTCCTTTTGGTTTACTTAGTTAGGCTTGCCTGAAGTTATCGACAACCGAAAATGATATAGGATGTAGGGTTCTAGAAGTCAATAGGTCTAGATCTAGTCTGGACTCTTGCCTAGAATTCTAGACAAGATCTAACGTAGATCTAGACAGATTCTACCCCGCTGGCCCGAGACTCCCGAGTAAAGGCAAAAGCCTAAAAAGGTTCAAGTTAACTGATAGGTTGCATTTATAGCGCCATCTCTAGCTCAAAGTTCTTATTCATTATTTGTATTTAATTATACCAGTTAACTTCTCAACAGTCTATGCTTACTAGCAAGACGTCTGCCTGCGCCTAGCCATAGTTCTCCCCAGCGGTTTTTATTCTCTTACACAAATGTGAATATATGGGGCTTACACGCGAGTAACCAAGTCATCGCCAAAGAAATAGAGTCTACAAACACTCACGGATCGTACCGATATTTACCTTGAAATTCAAGTTTTGGCTACAGCCGTATGTCATCTACCCATTCGCTCATAGTCGGTAGAAGTTGTTTAATTTTTTTTTTAATTAGCTAGCAAAAAAAAAGTAGACTCTAGGGCCCGTATTCTACTGTAGACCAAGGTTTAAACCCATTTTAGACTCACCTATGGTTTCGCTAGATCCGAGGTTTAATTTTGTATTCTGCTAGCGAGGTTTAGTTAAACCCAAGTCTATTTCGGGTTTAAATTAAACCCGAAATAGTCTTGGGTCAAGCCACCATGGTGCCCTCTATGGAAGAAGAAATTCCCTCTCTGAGTACTTTTCTCTCCACAAATCCACTTAAATTTATTATTTGCAGTGTATCAGTCACATGAGCGTGACTTTCTTGGATTTTGAATCGTTTTTACGGGTATTTATGTCGAATAAGGGCATGCTGTATTTTTGCTTGCGACGACTCGTGAAGCACTGTACATTAGTTTGTGTACGTGTGCGACACACATCATCATCGCGCCGCGCCGGCCGGCGGCACGGTTGCTGTGTGCACTGGATGGGACATGGCTTTTTATGCCGATTGAATCGTGAATTCGGAATGGATTGGCGATTGATTAAACCAGGACTTTGAGGTAGGAAATTGAATAAAAGCTTTTCTCTTAAGATTGTCGGTTAATAAAAATGGAAACCATTCTCAAATTTAGAAATAGATCTAGACATAGGCCTATATCAACCCTGTCTCGATATTATTACTATGCTAGAAGTACGGTAGATTTTACCTACCGTACCACACTAACCTAACTGATCTAACGTTAGTCCTAACGTTACAATAATGTACTCTAGCTATTCGAATAGGTTCTACTAACGTTAGTAGGGCCCTACTCCTAACAAAGTCCCCCCTAACGTTTAACAATAGTCCTACGTCCGATCTAACGGTTAGGTTCTCGATCTAGTAATTTAACACTACCTATGCCAAATCGACCTCGGGCTCAACCTACCCTCTAGTCCTACATTGAGTTCTTGGTCTAGTCTTCAGGTTATTTTCATCGTAAAGTCTAGACTAACTACAGGTAGTACTAGGTAGGCCTAGGGCTAGTAGTATTTCTAACATTTAGATCTCGAGTCTCTTCTATTATAGTGTACAAGTACTAGATCTAGCGTTAGTACGTACGTAGTTAGGCGTATCTCGTGTGTACACGCGTGTGGCCGGCAAGCTAGCTGCAGCTGTACGTATCCAGGCAGCCACTCGTTTGTGCCATTGCATTGGCATTGATCTGTGTTCTGGTACCCTTACCAGTCATCATTTATAGACTCGATTTAAACTCGAAATAAACCTCCTCCTGGGTAGGTTTAATTTAAACCCAATTTAGACCACAGCTGGACTTAGTAGAATACAAATTAAACCTGGGTTTAAACCTGGGTCTAAACTGATGGTTTAAACCCAGGTTTAAACCCCCAAAACCCACTTTAGACCCAGGCGTGGGTTTAAACTCGGGTCTAAGTTTTTAGCAGAATACGGGCCTAGTTGTCACAAATCCAGATGCGTCGATCGCTGCCAGCGCCAGAGATAGCTAGCTGGCCGGCTGGCGCCGGGTGGTAAAAGCACTGGCTGCCGCTGGCACCCTTGCCACGCACGCAGGGCGCTTGCCGACCCGGCCTGGTTGGCCCCCAGTTATGGCGTCGCCATAAGAGGGCGCACTTCCATGAACAGTCACTTGAATCGGTCTATGCACAGCCCAGTCGCTGTACGTACGTATAGTTTTCGCACAGAGTAAAAACAGCGTCTGGTCGGGCTAGTCTTGAAGGCAGAAGTCATGCAGGCCGGAGATTCTTGAGGGCATAGATTCCGACGGAAGCTTGACCATATTGTTGTATGAATGCTTAAGAATGTGTTTGATAACTCTGGGACTCAAAATCCGAAGATAAAGATGTTAAGATGCGCACTAGATTTTTGGCGACTTGAGCCTTGCAGCCTGCGTCTGTGTAGCTATCGTATCGGATTTGTATACAGCGCTGTCCGCGAAGCGCCAGCCAGTGCTAACGTTAGCTGTGCACGGCTAGTGTCTCAACAAGTTTATGTAACGTTATATGGGGGGGGGGGCTCTATCTCGGTGAAACTACATGTAATATAAATAGAGAGACTCTACATAAAGCGCTCATTCTACGTAAAATTAACGGTGTTATGGTCTGACGTTAGAGTGAGTGTGTTATATCAAGACTACAGTAGGTGTATACACTAGTCTTTAGGCCCCAGTGCAATGGAAGGTGGAAAGTAAAATTTCGCACTCTGTTTGCTAGTTAGAATAGGCCCACCGTATTTGTAGACCTAACCATGTTAGGCCTTAATGGGGGACTGCGTAAAGTTAATATCAATCAAGGGCAAAGCCATAACAGGCTACTGTAGCGTAGGCCTAACTGTCGATCGGTCCACCCCTTCCTACACTCTTGTATTTAACGTTTAATTTATTAATTACTACCTATGCCCTATGCTGTGATATTCTATCAATCATGACGGTAGACGTCTAACTGTTAGATGGGTCTATACTTTAACATTAGTATGGGCGGCAATAACTGCGACCAGCCCGAACACGAAGCCCACTGTGTGATGAGCGGCCCAGGGTTTAGGGCACCAATATGGCAGTGCCAATGCAGTGGCATCAAGCTTTGAACTTTAAAGACCTCTAACGTTAGATCTCAATTTGTTTCACATTTTGGTTAGACAATCCACAGGGTAACAAGAGTAGAAAACGCTAAGACCTAACATGTATTTGATCATTTGGTACTTTAATAGACCCATGTTGTTCAGACTAGTTCACTACTTATAAAGAATCTTCAGTCTATTGAAGGAGGCAGACTTAATCAGAAGAAGAAGAAGTCATTTGTTTGAGCAAAAATGGATGTCGCATGGTTGACATCTCCAATTTCCATTGACTCCCGTACGTGTTAAACAGTTTCTGTTCCATTGCACGACTATTGAGTCTGATGTCACAATAAACAATTACCTTTGGCGTGTGCACTCAACAGTTATAAGCGCGCATCCTGTCGCTCATCTTACTGGAGTAAACAACTTCTCGGCTTCGCGTACGTAATGTGAATGTGCTACTCATTTGCATTCCATGAAAATACTAGTAGACACCTAGGCCTAATGGTTGTCATTTCTGTACTGAATTCAAGAATCTGTCTGGAACTACGTCTGTTATCTTTGAAGGTGTTGTATGAAACAAATAGTGTATGGAATTTACTCGTGCAATTGAACAAGATTTTGCACTCTGTGAAAGATGTTCTACTCCAGTCTTTCTGTTTATAGCATGATCAATGTGATGATCTGCGTTACAGTAGAAGGATCTAGTATTAGACTTAGAAATTCTACAGATCTACACTTCTGGCTGAGATATGCACTAGGCATCACATACATCAGTGAGGGAATGTAGTGACGTTTTACAAATGTGAAGCCTTTTAATTTTTTTAATTTTAATCTTTTTTTAAGGTAAAAGGAATGAAAATTACCTGTTATAATAAAATTTTATAAGTTTGTACTCCGAGAGATACAAACTCTCTCAGGACTATCCCTTCTTGGAGTTTAGATATGCAAGACATACCTGGTATTTCTAAAAATTGATTTTAACGAAAACATCTCAAACAAAAATCAAAGATATTGGTCTCACTTTTTTCCCCAGCATGAAATACAATCGTCGAGACCAATAAGAAATAATTCATTACATAAAAAGCTAGAAATGTTGCTATGGCGACCGTTTATACTCCTGATGCATGTTTGTTTTCTTTTCTTTTCTTTTTCAGAAGTTTCTGTTTTTCATTTTCCACTTCCTTATCACTGATATTTCACAGTTTTTGTGTTTATTTTCAGATCAATGTGGACTTTGTCCAGTTGTACCCAGCAAAGTGTGATGAGATGGTGAAGAGTACCCAGAAAAGTGTGATGAGATGGTGAAGAGTACCCAGAAAAGTGTGATGAGATGGTGAAGAGATGGGGGCCATTTTACGTCGATAGAATAATTGCACTTGCCAAGCGAGACTACCCTAAGTTGCAAGACAGCGTAAGAAGAAATGACATGGATGGAGACAGTAAGACCTTCCTCATAGATCTTGTGGCAATGAATCAGGTCCTACATTAAACCATGGTTAATTATTGGAACAATTTCTGTCCATAGTGTAATAGTAAAACTTACTCAATTGTTCATGCTTCACTGCTATTACACCTTTCAGAAAAGTGAATGTGTACGAGTTTGCTCTCCATAGACTAATTTTGATAATAAATCAGAAACTTAATGTTAAAGATTGTCAGAGCTGATACAATACGTCATATCTAATATGTTAAAGTTAATGTGTGAAATACTTGAAGTTGAAAAAAAAATCATTTGCATTGTGTTGCATTCTATAGGACTTGTGTGGGTTGTCACTACTTGCAGTGATGCTTCAAAGACCCACATGTAGGAGAAAGGGAGAGGACCTCTCATTCTCCCGAGGGGATGCAAAGCATTGTCTGGTGCAGAATGTGCCTGTAAGTACAGTATATGCTTTATGTTTCTAGACTTGAAATCAGTTTATGATCAAATCATTGAGCTTCAAATTTTGAGAATTATCAATATGCATGTTTCAGTGGGCTTTTAAGTACGAGCTCATGTTTAGAGAAGAATGTTTGAGCTTTGTATCTTACAAAGCAAGACTCGTGTAGAATCTGCATGTAACAGGTTGATTTTAAAAATCTGAATTTCTCATGCTGTCGTGAGAAATTCAAAGTTTTCTTTTAATAATAATAATAATAGTGATATATCAGTGTTTTTGAAGCGATTCTTCTCAAACAAACTTTAGAACATTCAGCAATGAATATTGTGTATCTATTTTGACAGTTTTCTTTTGAAATTTTTAAAGGACAATTAAGGATGAAAAATGCATGCTGACTTCTATTGATTTGTGATAATGTGTACATCAAATATCTTATGAGTCTGGGACATGTAGATATCCAGTAGGCCCCATCCCATGATGTCAAAAAAGTAATCTGACTTCTGGGATTTTTTCAAGGCTTGAGGCTTACCAGATAAGACAAAATGTTTTGAAATATTCCAAAATATATCAGAAATATTTACATCACAAACTAAACGGTATGTAATGAATATGTTATTAGTATTTAAGATCAATAAGTAAAAATGTAATTTTAATTTAGTAACCCATAAATAATCTTTCCCTCCAGAGTGCCCTCTCACTGAGAACTGAACTTCCCTCAACGTGATGCAAAGTTTACTTGATATAATTGTAGCCTTTGTCATTTGCTCACACGTTTCAAGTGAACTTTAATTCGAAATATCATTAGTACTATACATGTTTAATCTCTTTTCACCTTAATCTCTTTTCAGGTAGGAACCAATGTTCAAGGTCTTGCTGATGCAGAGACTCTTACCCCAAGCATCTTCTGCAAACGGGAGACGCCAAGTTGATGTGCGCGAAGCGCATATCACGAGCGAGAAGCGCGAAGTTCAGTGATGCTAAAGATGCCACCTTCAGCCAGCCCCACCTAGTCAGATTAGGGAGTGACAAGACGTACATCCAGTACTTTCTCATCCTGGACAAGACAATACTAAGTCCAAGCTGCAGATGACCGGGAGCAAGAATTTGACAAACTCTTTAAAGCCCACTATGTCTTCATCGTCGAATATGCTTGGGTGCTTGAAGCATTCTACGTATCAGTTTGTGGCGGCATATTTTACAACGTACTGCTACAATCCCAAGTGAGGGCTTCGGTCTGGGCATTAGTCACGAACTTCAAGAGCACGTCAGTGTATATGGTGGTAGTAAAATTTTCCGACATTGCGCCACAAACCCATGCACACAAGAAGCATATCTGGCATGCCCTGATGTGCATTAAAGTTTTCTTTTAATTTATCTGTGCATTCTTAAATCAAAATAACACAATAAGAAAAGTAAATGCAGCAATGTTTCCTTTAAAGGTACTATCATGCATAATGTTTGACTCCTGAATATTGAATTATGTGTGTGCCTCACTTTTGCATTTGCATTGTTACATTTAAACAATATTTCAAGTTTTTATACATTGCCAATTTCAATATTGTTCGTCTTTGGCTTGTTTTCTGTATATATGTCAGGTTGATGATAAAAAATGTATTGCCAGATAGTTGGCATACAGCTTTGATTTAAATTGAAAGAAGAAAGTTTAAGTTCTTCTGAACACTTATGTAATTAAACAAAGATTACCTATTTTGATCACTCCCACAATGTTGTTGAGCCATTGTCCATCGCATTTATTGAGCGGTGATTTGTTGCTAGTTTTCACAATGATGTTGTGGCTATACACTTTATGAAACTCTCTATAAAGAAAAAACTTTGGTTTTCCAGCCAAAGTATGTGCTTGAACCCACGAGGAAGGATAGATTCAGCGGAGATGGGCACCTTAAGCATTCATGTGAAATCAACATAAACTTTGAGACAATCTTAAATATAAAAATTCAGATGGCATCACTTCGACATAGTGCTTTGTTACGAAAATGTGACATCAAAGTAATTAAGAAGTCTAGTGGTCCATCTCACTTGAACAGTCTCTTGAGATGGTCCCCTGTCATCGGTTGAGATGGAGCCTTAAAATTCACAAAATCAAGCAGGAATTTGTATATTCTTTTGTCAAACATTTTGTCCACCAAAATGCAGTATGAAATTGTACTTATGTAAATCCATTTGAGACAATCGACATTGAAGGAATTAGCTCAGTAAGTTTAGAATGTTAATTGTTATTTGAGCTTGTTAATGTTTTAAGATGAATTTACTTCAGAGTTTACATGGATCTTGATCCCTACTTTGTATGTAATGCAATTCGGATTCAATTGTAAATTATCCCTACGGAATAGTGGAAAAAATAGGAAAGTCTGGTAAGAAAACATTTCTTGACTAGTCCATATGAATATTCAAATGAGTAAGCTGGTCATGTCATCCCCTCGCAATTTTTCAGAAATATATTGTACGTGTAAGTAGTAAGTTTTACTGTCTTGTAGCTAAATTATGAGATTTTTGTCATTTCTCTCAATGAAAAGTGTAAAAATATTGTGAGGGAATGACATCATCAATTTCCTCATTTGAACGTTCATAAAGACTAGACAAGAACGGTTTTCTGAAAATGTGTGAAATTGAAAAATGCCATATCTTCCTTATTTCTTAGCTGATTTTCATAATTTTTGCACCATTCTGTATAGGGAAATTTCTTCTCTTTTCTAATTTGATTACACTAATTTTGGCCTTTACTTCCCCCTTTAATTAAATTTATACTATACATTATTTCACAAAAGCAAATAATTCTTTAAATTGCATGCATGGGACAAAGCGTGTAAATTTACACATCGAGTTATACTGGAATATTATTTATTACACGGCATCATTTCTGAGATTGAAGTTATTAGAATTCACATATAATCTTATGTCTGTTCATAGTTTCCATCTTAACGATGCTCACCAGTGAAAGGAATATATAAAATACAAGTCTGAATCGAGTCGTATGGAGTCATCTTGCAAGATGAAAAAAAAAAGAAAAGAAAAAAGTCATCAGTTTGGCAATGAAGGTTCCAGTCTAATAACTTGTTTATAAAACACAGTGAAAGAAGCATCAGTAACATTAAGGTAAAGATGTGACCATCTGAGACTATTGCAAGAAATGCACTGTTTTCATCATGTCGCATTTCCTTTTTTCTGGAGCCTACATGTGCATGACAATCGTCTCTATATTTTGTAACTTATCGATGTTTGTGAAATATATGCAGCAGTTTAATTTTGATAAAATAAATAGACCTTTACATGTGCAGAAAATGCATCAATTGGCTGTCATTTTCAGTAGTCTGAGTTCAAAAACATGATGGACTAATTTGAAATAAAATCCAAGGAAGACTTGAAATCAGTCTTTCGTCATTTAAATCTATGCTGGACTTATTCTAAAAACAAGTCTAAGAAAGGTTTAAATGTAATCTAATAAGACTTAAAAAATAAATCCTATAGACTTGAAATTTAAATCGTACATAGACTTATATTTTTATATCCTAGGTAAGACTTACTTTTAAGTCCTATGGTTCTGTCTGTAATTACAGTCCCCTAGGACTTTAAAAAACAAATCCTTAGGACTTCAAAGTAAGTCCTAGAAATTAATTTGTGACCATATCTGCTTTGAGTGCCATTTGCCACAGAAAACTCCACAGCGTGCTACACGCGGTCCTAAGTCCCTGGCAAGAAGGCGTTCAGTTCAATTCAGTTCAATTAGATTAGATTTTAATGTCAATTTCTGGAGATTGTATGCATACACAGAACACAGAAACATTGCAAGTCCACCTTCATAAATATGTGAATTGAGAAAATGCAGCAAGCGTTAGAATAAAGTGCTATGTAAGAAAGTATTATACATTTATGAGAGAGTTCAGCAATATTAGTAGAACACATACAATTGTATGTGAAAGTTTGAGTAAAATCAGACAACCCGTTCAAAAGTTAATGAATTTTTGAACTTTCAGTTGTGAAAACGCCTAATGAGCCCAACAGGTCGTCTCATTCACATGGACACTAGGCGTTTTCACATCAGCCCGATGTTGCGAAATAGCGCGCTATTTTCTGACTTGGGAAATTTTCCCGATAGCGAAATAGCGCGCTATTTGATAATGTGAACACAAATTAGCGCGCTAATTGTATCACTCTGATCGAGAAAATTTCTCGACTCCAACTCGGGAAATTTCTGAAATAGCGGGATAGTAGCGTGCTATTTGATAATGTGAAAACGACTCGAGAAATTAGCGCGATGAATCCCATCATGCCTAGCGTGTGTGACCCGATCGATCGAGGCAAACTGCACACAAATCATGAGGAATTTTTGAGAGGGCACACACATTACTGATGCTGTTTGCACATACTCGGCTGTCAGATTAGCTATTTTAAAATTTTTAACTACTCGGGCTACCCCCTCTTCGGGCTGATGTGAATAAGAAATGAAATAGCGCTCTAATTCGCAATCGCGGAAAATATTTCGAGCTTGGATTTTTATCGGGCTGATGTGAAAACGCCTAATGACAATCACGCCGTCCGCCCCACATTCCACACATTGTGAACGTTACTGGTTTTTATATGGCAAGCAGAATGGCAAGCTGGTTTCGGTATCTCCAGGGAGGTGTTACAGAGATGGAGTGGCAACTCTTCGTAATTCATGCAAACACATGTTTGGGTTCAAGGCGTTACAATGGGATGTCTAGCATTCCACTACGCTTTGAAGTCATGCTCGGCACCGCTCTAGTTACAAGACGAAGTTCGGAGACGAAGAACGCATTTCACCTTTCGTTGAATTACAAGCTTTATTTCACTGCAAAATTTTAAATGAAATACTCGAATTGATTTAGAATAGTTTAGGAAAGAATTCAATATTATTAACATGTATTTCTAGTTTCTTCGTTATTCGCAAATCGAAATGAAATGAAAATAAGGCCCTCTTAAAAACCTAATATTTTTCTATAATGCGCACATTTCCGCATGTTAATTTTCTATCTTTTAATAAAGGATATTTTGATCTTTCAAATAAAGAAAACCGTTAAAGCGTGTTCCAGCGTGTTTTCAAACTATTTGCTGTTAAAATTGTGAGTTTTACACTGCATTTTGATTCGCTGCTCCAATACAAGGTACACAAATTCATTGTTGTCATCACATTGAAAGAGAGAGCGAATTGCAGTAGGAGCAAATATTTCTAGATGTGAGAGCGCTAGTCCCGATTATTGATGCTCTCTTTTGTCAAGGCACATGGGTAACACCTGTAGTTGAACGCATAACTTCTCGGCGGTGCCGCGCATGACTTCAAAGGAGAGCAGTAGTTGCCTCTCCTTCTCTAGCACCTCCCTGGTATCTCTGAGAGTGCAAAACGATCACATTTTGAAAATTGCAAGGGTTGACAAAAATGGTCCTAAAAATAAGATCTTATCTGTTCCGTTCTTTCTGGGCCAACCTGTATGTAATGGATCTAATAAATAATAACGTAAAAAGATAATTTGGCCATTAATTGTTTGTAATTTCAAGGCCCTGACATTTCATTTGACTATTGAGATTGTGTACCCCAAGTCATCATTCTTAGCTACTGTGAGTTTTTGCTATTCTGCAAACTCTTCTTTGACGATGCTAAGTTCAAGATGGACATCCACTTCGAAAAAAAAAACCCACAGTTTAATATAATCCTTATTTTGAATACGCGTGTGTTTGTTTTATTTGTGTGTGTTTTGTGTAGTGGATGGGTGCGTGTGTGCATGTGTGGGCGACGTATACATAATTATACTTTGAGAAGCCATATGATATTTTGACATCGACTGCATGCCTTAAAAAAGACAGCCATCGTATAAAAGAGTCCATTCCAGATTCGTAATATGTGCCTTGTGCTCAGCATACCTACCGAGTTTTGCTTCAAAAGAGAAAGAAAAAGAACACTTTAGAACATACATGCAATCAGCGGAAGCCCTCTTCTACTCAAGGGCTGCCCGTCAGATTTCTCAGATGGTAATGAAAATGATGTCTTAGAAAATGAAGCAAAATGATATATCTTGAATTTGAGTCGCACTGTTCAAATTAATAATGAACATAAATGACATATTCATTTTTACACACTCACGACTTATCTCCACACAAACACTTCATATCTTTGCACAATGCGCCGCTGCATTTTCTTTTTGTCTTAATTTTTTCTCTCTCTTTATCTCCACCAAGTGATGGGTGGTGACTTGAGTATATCCCCTTAATTTGTCGTACCACAAATTACTTAGAAAACTGTTTCTAGATGAGGTCATTATCCTCGTCAAGCGTTGCTTATGATGATGGTCTCCTGTATTTCTGTTGCATTTAGAGTTATTTTGTCTTTTGAACGAGGGGACATGTGATTCTTAAGTTTGCGTATATATATAAGATAACACCTCGTCTTCATTTTGCATTATCATGGAAAAATAACGTATCCTTGAATTACTTAGTAATCTCTTACCTGCTTCAACTGTCAGATCCAAATAATATGGTATTCAATCAGTTTGTTCAACTGACTTTGTATTACATTTATGTACGAAAAACAAAATGCAGAAATAAAATCAACCAATCACTCAATATGGCGGGGGCACTCGAAATGAAGTCCGTCTCAATTTTCTGATCATGACTCTCAAACATTAACATCAAATAGTTTTAGATTTTTTTTTTCAGAGATGGGCTACTCTCTAACATCCTGCTAGATTGGAAATCAATCTATAAGATTTGTCATTAGGGACAAATCCAAAATTAGACTGAGAAAATAGATTGACTTCTAAATCTATAGATTGAGATTTTCAATCTAATTTTGGATTTGTCCCTCATCTTAATATAAGGAATTTAGAGAGTAGTAGCAATGACATGACTGGCGTTGCACTATATAGTAAAACTGAAGTCGCCCGAGGTCAAATTTCTACTTCCAAGTCGTTTTGAAACAGAATCTTTACCTTCATACAACATTGTCATGTCATAACTACAAAACGTTAAGGCTTCACCACATCAAATTAAGCTCCATATGTATAAGCAATTACACACACGCACATACCAATTTATATATGCTTTGATATATGTATATATATATATATATATATATGTGTGTGTGTGTGTGTGTGTGTGCGTGTATATTACATATACATATATGTGTGTGTGCGTATATATATGTACATATATGTATACATACACATACATATACATACACATACATATAACAGAGCGTTGTTATGTTATGATTCATGTAGATTTTGTTTATACACTGACGAAGGCCCGAGGCGGGCCGAAATTTTTGTTAATAAAAACCTTGTTGGAACTACAAATGGCGTACTCGAGACTCTTTCTTCTACTTATAATGATATTTCGTTATGTATTTTGTACTTTCTATTACATAAAATAATAACCTTATTTTCGGAAAGATCAAAATTGTCGACTGATAGACGTGCTTTCTTTTCTGCTTCCTCGTCTTCGTTCGCTGCGTTTTTCTTGTTTCACGTTTGCATATTCTTCATCATTGCCTTGTGCTTTTCATCAGTTTCAGGGCATAAACCAATGCTATTTCAAAATATCAACTTGGACATTCAATAAACCACTAAAGTTCAATCTAAAAATGTTACTTCCAAAGAAAAAAAAATCACAAACTAGTTCTGGATATTAGAGGGCAACACTTTGGCGACACAGAATTGTTAAAAATTTGGCGATCCAGAATGACCAGTGCCTTGAAGTAACAAAACAAATACAAAGATACGAGTAAAAATCGGCATATTGATATCACACAATAATGTAACACAACGAGAACATTAACAGTTAGATTTAATTAAAAATTGAACTTACAATAGGAAGTTGAAAGAGTGTAAGACACTTGCCTCAATTCAACTTTACTTGTCTCACATTCACAGCTCTGTTATTCACTGGCGAAGTTCCGAAGACTCCAGGGCATCAACAAGTGACATAGTTTCAGTATTTCGAAGAAATACCTGTATGCCAGGCCTATAGATGATATTCCCGATGCAAAACGGAAGACAAAAAACTGACTACAGGCTGATTTCATGCGACAGTAGATCCATTAGCGAAGACTCCACAACATGTCATGGTACCATCATCGTGCGAAAGAAATGACTGTCGTTTCCCCCTTCTCGTTACCCTTGACGATCTGTGCGTAGGTATGCCACTGTACGGTCAATCCTTTTTCTGTGACAGCACGTCTCAATGAGCAGTATGGTGCACACGGTCTTTTCCATGCAACAAAATGGTGATATTTGTCGCCTCTGCACGTGCGTTAAAAGCTATGACACATAAATATACATTGTCAATTACTATAAATGAATAAACAAATACGCTCACACAAAATTACGATACGCGTAGACACAATGCACATGAAAGAATCCATTGTTCACGTAATAGTTAATTTCGCGATTAATTTTACACAAAATTCGTATATATGCCTTTTAAAGCACATTTTAAATAGACAAAATAAAAATCAGACGTGATACATGCTTGTATTATAACTGTTTGTAATTCACTGGCAGCAAAAGGAACATGGAATTGTTCAGTTTCTTATCATTATTATCATTCATCCAAATGCCATAACTTTGATTCTTTTTTTTTTGGGGGGGGGGGCATTATGATGTGATGCAATGGGCATAGTAGATTGTTGCGAATGGTTTTAAGTCACATTCGCACACATTATGCAACAAGCATATTTCATATACTTACGAAAGTGAAACCATATAAAATATACTGGTAACGCTGCTGATTATGATAATAGTGTGGCAACTTGTTCTGCTGTATTGTGATGTTTGTGGCGCGGTTCAATTGAATTCCACTTATAGGACCACACTAAATAAGCATAAAACAAACAAGGCATGACATTAACATCAAGACAAATCCATCAGACAATTTATGTAAACGGACTCGGTGTCCATAGAAGAGTTAACGCAGTGAAATCCGACGGCTTCCCAAATATTCCAAATGCAAATGCACACCGTTCCAAGCAGTATACCCTACGTTTTTCTGGAGTCTCTGTATGTATGATTATGTGCTGCAAAAAACGAAGATTGCGTATATAGTGTACCTTATATTCAATTCTAACAATATGTATACAATGTATAATTGTGATGTATAAGAAATTATCAATATCAATATTTTTATTTCTTCCGGGAAATTTTGAATCATAATGAAAACGTCCGATATCCAATCACGCCAATCTCGATTCTTTATCGCATTTCTTTCATTAACTGTACCAAATTAAAAAAAAAAAAAAAAAAAAACTTTTCAATAAATTTAGTGCCTAATGACTTCCATATATTATTGTTACCTATTACTATTATCTAAAATCCTACAGATAGATAAGACACGATAGTACCAAAGATTAAAAGGCCATTATAGAGCTTATAGGAAACCGACTTATGATGTTTAAACTGGCGGCTCGCGATTTTCTCTCGACTTCATTTGAAAATGTTCTTAAATGATCTGCATGATACAAGCTGAAGCTCTATGAATGTAAATCCTGAATGTAACAGAAGGTTGTTTTCTGTATCATTTCAAAATAGCGGAGAATGCAGTTAATGCCATAAAATTAAATGTTTGAATTTTAAAGGGGCATTCCGGACGATTTTCACAATTTCACATCATGTAGTACATAAATCAACAGCTTCATGTATAGGTTTGTAGAATTTATTGTGGTTCTTGAGCAGAGAAACAGTACTTTCAAAAACCTTAAACAAATTACACTGAACAAAGATGATGAAATAGGAGCCTCACATATCTCAGAAATGTAGCAGTGTCATTCCATTACAATACCGCATGCTTGCAAGCTCACCTGTGTATAATTTATGCATGCCTCCTTCTTTTGTTCTGCTTCTTTGAACCACGTCTCATGCATTCTTATGGTGAGGCTCAGTGGCGTATCTAGGGAAAACGGCGCCCGGGGCAAGCACGAAAATTGCGCCCCTAATTTCTGAAAAAGTGTTCAACCCCAGCCCCATCCCGGTAGGGACTTTAAAAAAAGTACACATGATGCTTTTTCAAGCACTTAAAAGGGATCTTTTTGAGGGTGATTTAATTGTAATGAATTTTGATAGATTTTGGCGAGCGAGCGCAGCGAGCGAGCCGAAAATTTTTGTATTTCAGCTCACAGAACATGGAATTTTTGTGTGAACACAATAAACATTGTCATTTTGTCCGCGTCATCATCATGATTTGTTTTTATCTTGTTTGATTTGGTTTTCTGCCCCCCCCCCCCCCCCACCATTCTCCCTCCCCCCTTCCGGGCGAGTTTTTGTTTTTTGTTTTTCCTTCTTCTTCTTCTTTTCTTTTTTTTTCTTCTTCTTCGTTTTTTTTTCTTTTTTTCTTTCTTCTTCTTCTTCGGTTTTTTTTTTCGTTTTTTTGCGCCCCCAAGGAGTGGCGCCCGGGGCACGTGCCCCCCTTGCCCCCCCCCCCCCCCTAGATACGCCACTGGTAAGGCTGCCATGTCATCATCCTTGTTCATTGCAACTTGTTAGAAATTTCGAAAACATTCTTATTTTTCATCCCAATCATTATAAATCCTGAAACGCTGTACTCAGTATAACTAATTTATGTATGTTCAAATGTGAAAATGTGAAAATCATCCGGAGGTCTCCTTTAAGGATAACTCCGTTGTCAGTGTTTGCCTCCGGATATGAGATCGATATGCCTTGCAGCCCTTGAGCACAGGCCTGCCATACCTACGTCAACATTATATAAGCACAGTCCTGTCGCATCAAACACAAACACGCATGCACACACGCGCACACACACACATTAAATGTGTGTGTATAAGAGAGAGAGAGAGAGAAAGAGAGTGAAAACTTCGACCAAAGAAAATGGGTTTCCATCAGGATTCGAACCTGAGACCTTCGGAATGCTAGACCGGTGCTCTACCGACTCGACTGAGCTACAGAAAGCCCTAGTACGCTGTTCGTCCCAAAACCCTTGATTCTCTTTGCTCGTGTGGTCAGGTGCTATAGTGTGTGTATGTGTGCCGCACACACATACACATTAACCTGACACCGGAGTGATGCAGCTGTTTTTTAATATACAATGTAAACAAAGAAAGGGAAACCTGACCAGAAATGACTGATAAATAGTGAAAAGAAAATGGGTTTCCATCAGGATTCGAACCCGAGACCTCCAGAATGCTAGACCGGTGCTCTACCGACTGAGCTACAGAGAGCCCTAGTACGGTGTTTGTCCCATAACCCTTAATTCTCTTTGCTCGTGTGCTCGTGTGGTCAGAAGCTAGTGTGTGTATGTGTACCCTCACACACACACACACACACACACACACACACACACACACACACATTCACACACATTAACCTGACATAAACCCAAAGGATGTGAATCAAACATTCCCTTG
Organism: Diadema setosum; assembly: GCF_964275005.1. Taxonomy (NCBI): domain Eukaryota; kingdom Metazoa; phylum Echinodermata; class Echinoidea; order Diadematoida; family Diadematidae; genus Diadema; species Diadema setosum. Next base: position 16,664,581 of record NC_092706.1, read on the forward strand.
AGAACGGCTGGAACATGCTTGCCGAAATGTCGGGATTGGGTAGGCCCATAAGCCCTTTTCAAGGCAACACACTTACCCTAGAAAGAATACGTGGTGCACCGTTTAGCCTTCTACCACCCGATGTAAATCAACTTTGGAATAAATGCGAGGGATCACCGGAGTGATACAGCTTTATATATATATATATATATATATATATATATATATATATATATATACGATGAAGACGAAGAAAGGCAAAACTGACCAAAAACGACTGATAAAGTAACTTTGAGCATGTTTTCGTATCTATGCTTTGACGTCTTGTCCGCTACCGGCGGTTTCACGTTGCAGGGCGATCTTCAGGCAGACTGACCTTCAAAGTGATGTGCTTCTGTGTTTATGTGGCGCGTAATCCGAATATGGAAACGGCTCTTGTGTATAAGGCAACCGTCAGACATGGCAACGTGGAAAAACTACGGACTGGCCGGGGTACATTCAAAGATACAGGAACCATGTTAAATCGATCAAGCATGAAAAATACAAAAATGAGACCCAGTACATTTGGAGCCTGAAAGACAAACATCAAAAAGAGTGGTCTGTGTAATCTCTGCCTCGATGAGAAGGTCATTATCATCCGAAACAAAAACGCGCTCAACAAAAGGTCCGAACTTATATCAAAATGTAGACACTGGAACAGGCAAACCATCCATGCGTTAAGCCGATCCACCGGGCCACATAACCACAGAAGCACATCACTTTGAAAGTCAGTCAGTCTGCCACAGCGTGAAATCGCCGGCAGCGGACAAAACGCCAAAGCACAGTACTACGTACGCCTGTATATATATATATATATATATATATATATATATATATATATATATATATATGTATATATATATATATATGTATATGTATGTATATAATTATGTATATATATATATATATATATATATATATATATATATATATGTATATATATATATATATATATATATATATATATATATATAGACGATGAAGACAAACAAGTTGACATAATGCATTAGAATCCAACTTCATTTATTTGTAAACCAAATTTTCGACCCTTGCACGGATCTTCCTCAGGGTAACAGTGATATTTGTATTTGAAGCTCAGCACAGAAAAATAATAATAATAACAAAGAAACGCGCCTGGTTGTCAGCTTAGAGTTTGAGCTAGGTTAGCAACCAACACGCACGGTTGTTAGCGTAAAAATTGCGCTATCTTCATGAGTGCAAAATCCTTAAACTCAATTATGACGTAACAATGCATCATAAAATGCATAAGAAGTAAGACATAGACATTTTCAAATCAAACTGATCGTTTACCAGCCGCGCAAAATACATACCAACACGCACGGTTGTTAGCTCATAATTTGCGCTATTTGAGTTTAAAGCCCAAAGAAAGTTCTGGTAAGCCTGCAAAATTTGTCAAATTTTGCTCCAAAATGTGAACGTGTGCCTAGGAAATGTGCGGAATAACGCTGTAATAACAAGATATTCGATGGGTAACGACGAAAATGGGAAATATTAACAAAAAACGTTCAGTCTTAGAACTTACCCGAACGGGGTCAGGCTAGACTCGGACTCGGGGATAACTCGGTCTCGCTGTGCTTGATGGCGGGATGAGTTGTATTGGTTGTCCCTCTGGATTGTACAGCGTTGTACTATGCATATGGGAGCGGCCTGTATAAACTACATTGGAGGTTGCATGAAACTCCGAGTAGCAATAAATACGGATGAACCTGCTGTCAACCGAGTGAACTTGTTCCAATACTTCTGTATATATATATATATATATATTATATATCTATATATATCTATATATATATATATATATATATATATATATATATATATATATTGACAGCAAATCTTGCACATATAGACGTGGCTGGTGTTGGGTAGCACCCCCTTTAATCATCGAGCTTTCGGGCGAAAAGCCCTTCTTCAGGATCTACACAGTCAATGACAACAACGTATAAATAGAATCAACCTAGGTATAAAATCATACTAAACGTAACTAACCTTATATACTATACATTTCAAAATATACTCAACACAAAACATACCTCAATTCAGAACAAACAAAAAACAAACCAACATACTACAATGTATTACTAGATACAATCTCAAAACAAAACTTACTGTGTTTTTGCTGAGTGTGGTCTTGTACTGTTGTCTGTGTGAAAGGTATGGTCGGGTGTATCTTATATGTATTTGTGTATGGGGGGCGTTTCTGTACTAAGGCTCGTTCTCATTTAATCAATCATAAACTACCAATACTCAAGTTTTTTCACCTACCAACAATATAAAAAACTTCCAAATTACCATTACAATTTCTACATATTAATACACCTCTTATAATACATACAAACATACATATCTGCGTACATAATATAATTCATACACATGAATCTATTTATCCAAATACTTACATACCTACACCCACATTACTTTAACAACAATTCAACTTTCCCAAAAATTCATATACCATTATAACATTACCTATTATATATCTACCAACATTTACATCAATCACTAATTCTATCTAACTAAAAAATATTCTAACCTTCTCAAATAGTAACATATTTATTTATACATTTATATACATATATATATATATATGTATATATATATATATGTATATATATATATATGTATATATATATATATATTATGTATTATATATTATACATTATATGTATAAATATATATATATATATATACAATCGTATACAATCGGATATTTGCATTGATAACTTCCAATATGATTAAAGTGTCTGAATGCTATATCAGGGTCTTTAAATGTAACATCTATTTTGCAGAACCCCCCCCCCAGTTTGGTTATTAAATATGGATTGTTGTAAATCATGTCATGGGTCTGATTCTTCCAAGTTGCACTTGGATGCTCTTAGAACTGCATAATGTGTGAACAAAATGGACAGAGCTTGGAGGGAAGGGATTCCTGACATGCTCTTCAAAAATCCTCATTTCTCTCTGACTACTGAAGCAAACCGAATTTTTTTTTTTTTTTTTTTTTGGGGGGGGGGGTAAGATGTGGGTAATAAGTTACAGTTTCATACTCTGAAATTGTATTCGGATTGACTCACTATTTTTACAGTTATCGTTGCAGAGGTTCCCGTTCTAATTTGTAATTTTTGGGGGGACATACGGTATATATATATATATATATATATATATATATATATATATATTCACACTGTATATACATGCATACATAGATTTATAGAAATAGATATCGATATATATATAGTGCGAAAGATTGTTCGTTTATATATATAAGTATATATTATATATATATATATATATATATATATATATATATGCGTTCCTTATCACCTCTATTTCACTGCTCACAAAAATAGAAATATTGATATTCATGCAGAACACTGTAAATGATTTAATACTGTGTATCTATCATCTCCTTGTGTACCAAGTTTTAATGAGGTGGACGAGAAACGCTGGCAAAAAAAAAAAATCATAGGAGCTTATGACTGACGTAATTATGATGTTTCATTGAACGCCTTTACTTAGGCGCACAATTTCCTTATGGTATACTGTAAACATAATTTCATTTCATTTCATTTCATTTATCTTCATATTTCTCAATCTAAATAGAAATACATCAAATATAACAAAATTGAATAATACATAATATCCAGCTAGGAGACATACATAGAATACTGCAAACATATAAAAACATAGTGGTCGATCTATAAAAGTTGGAATATGGGAATGGATGCTAAAGAAATATGAATAATGATAGAAATAAAATAAATATAGAAATAATGTTTTCTGAGGCAGAATGAATATCAAGTGACAGCTTATCACATTGTCAAAGGCATTTCCAACCTCTCCTCTCTCTCTCTCTCTTCAAGATTAAGACATAATCAAACGTGTTCTATGTGTGTGTCCTACGATACTTTTCTTTGATTGAGTACAATAATGCTTTGTATCTTTATGCTTGTTTTTAGGGGCTCACGAGTTGTATCAAGCATGTGTACGCTTCTATGATTTTAAAAACTGTAGAAATGAAAAAGATCAGTTGTTATAATGTTCATGCTGTGACCGAGTGTTAGTTTTTCTAGTCTTTACATGTACATAAGCCAATACGGAGTAATATTCAAAGATGATTCATCCTTGGAGACTATTTTTCAGGGTGAAGAACTCAAAATTCTGCAAAAATCCTACGAATCACTTACGGGATACACATGCACTCGCTTACGCATACGGATGCAGAAATGTATACGTATACAACCAAAACAAAGCACATGCGCCAATCTGAAATCTGATGATATTATGTACTCACCGTTTTTACACACACACACACACACACACACACACACACACACACACACACACAAACACACACACACCACATCACATCACACATATAACTGTAGCTTTATGCCAAGGCCCTCTTGCTGTATGGTGGTGAGCGACCAAGCCAGCTCGGAGTTAGCTCATGGGCACATTGTTACGAATGACCTTTCTTTATTCTCAGTTGGTTAGGGGCACTTCACTCGTTTTCAGAGCGACATAAAGCATAAGCTTTACGTAATGATTTATCGGATTCATCAATCCTGTTCAAACGAAGAATGAACTTGCGTAGACCAGATGACCAGAATGATTCGTCAATTAATACTTGGGGAAGCATCCATTTCATTTGCACTGAATGTATTAACACTCTCGTTCTATTGATATTGTCAGATGGATGTGCTGGCAAGCATCATTTATAGGGATTACATGAATAATCATTACATCACTGATGCTTATCCCAGCGAATTTAAAAACCAACATGCCTGTTGGTACGAATGACCTTTTTTTCTGCTCATGTGCAAAGTTGAACTGCAAACTCGCTTATGGAGGCGAACAAACACATACACGGACACAAACCTTCAAATATAACCAGGGCTCTACAAAACATCGCAGGAATTGACTTATAGCCATCTTCCCCATTCCCCCACATCTTCCTCTCTCTCTCTCTCTCTCTCTCTCTCTCTCTCTCTCCCTGTCTATCTCTGTCCTTCTGTTTCCCTCTCTCCCCCCCCCCTCTCTCTCTCTCTCTTCGTCCGTTTGCGACGACGTATCTTTCTACCACATTTTTATGTGAATGTACATTTCACCAAAGTCTGCAAATTTTCCATTTAGGGGCAAAAACATCCTATTGCTATTTCAAACGAAGAGTTGTGACACGGCACTTGTCAATAAATTTCCGGCGTTCCTTGTCATAGTGGACATTCATAGACACTGGTTTGCACACGCAAACAAACGCGCGCGCACACACACACACACACACACACACACACACACAAACACACACACCAAACTCCCTTTTTTCTCTCTGTTTTCCTCCGTCTTTGAACGAGCAGTACCAAGTCTGATATATTTTGTGAGTAATTCAGGCTGTGTTTTCCTCGCACACTTGCAGCAATGACACCAAAGCGTTATTCAATTCTATACTTTTCCTACTATTTTAACTTATCCTTTCTTTCGTATTGTATTGTTATAGATTATAATATTTCAATGTTCACACATTGTTTTAAATTCTAAACTGTATGCAGATTGTTTTATGTAATAAATGGCTTTCTTGCAAGGCAGGTTTTATGTATATACAGAAGAGGCCATACCCTAAAGAACACAGACTTAATAAGTAATCAAATCATTACACACTAAACAAACAAAAATCATATGTTCGGGTCACGTAAAATCAGATACATATGCTCTCTCTCTCTCTCTCTACAAGCATGTCAATTACTACTTTTTCACTTTTGAGAATTCTTGCTGAACTTGCAAGACCTCTAAAACAGTGTTTTTCATGCATCTCTTTCTCTTTCATTCATTATGAAAATGACATAAATACAGAAGGCCTTATTCAAAATCCCTGCCCCTTACAACCTCGAAAGTTTTCCTGACATGCACCTTGGGGTTACGTGAGCTACATGCGATGTATCAAAAATGTATACCTTAAAGCATGATCGAAAGGCCGTTGTTTGTTTGTTTTTTAAAGTATGGTGTTCCTTGCAGATATTATCGATTGCAACCTTGTAATCCACATTAAACAAAGTAGATGAACAGAATGCCATATCAAAGGATATCTATTACAATAATACCACGAGGTCATCGGGACACTGAAGTAGGCCTACACCTGTCAACGGAAAGAAGTGAGGTGTGTTTTGTTCAAGATATTCCTAGAACATTAGCATATCAAGTGTGGCTTTTCATAATTTATTATGAAAAGATGGAATCATTTTACCGTCGTATGTCGAGTATATGCGTTCACGAAGGAGTGCGTGGGCGAGTGTATGTATGTATTTGTGGGAGGTAGTACGTGCTTGTGACTGCGAAAGGACAAATGTGTAAAAACATACCTCATGCTGTAAACGTTATTTTTGTCTTAATCTTCTCCTTGCAGTCAGTTCGAGGGTTGATTCATGTGTCACTCTTCCTCATTAGTCTAGTCGCTTGAAGGCATGATCATATTTGATATTATATTGCAGCACACAATCTACAGATAAAAAAGTACTTTCATACTATTTGTGTCTCGCCTGCTTATCGGAAGCGAGACATAGGCATCATATTTCTGTCGTCGACGTGGTTGTTGTCGTCGTCGGCGGCGGAGACGTCAACAATTTGGTGTATTCTCTATATGTTTGCAGTTTCATTAAGTCATTATTCGTTCTCTTATGTATTTTCCGAGGGTCCCATATCGCATAGCTTTGCTTCATAGCACCTCCATTTCCATTCCCATCCTTATATATTCTGTATTGTGCATATGTGTATATTCATTAATAAAAATACAATTATGTTGTTGCTCATTATCACATGTATTTTGTTAATTTACGTTGTTGAAATTATTACAAATAATTTATAATTTGAACGCCCTTTTTACATATTCATTTAAGAAACCGCATGAAATCGCATGCTGATGAAATTAAATTGAATGAACTAGTTACCTCTTTTATGTTGATCTCAGTGATGGATGCAAGTCACGAGACAGACACCCACGAGCCGTACAGTCCTCCAAGCTATATAGCCCACAAGTCATACAGCCCACTAGTTATACAGCCCATGAGTTCGACATTAAGTAAATAAAGCCCACGAGTTCGACATCCAGTGAAATAAGCCCACGAGCTATACAGTTCACGAGTTCAACACTACGCTGTAAAGGCTCACGAGACAGACCTTACGCAAACAAAGCTCACGGGAACTCATGGGCTGTAGTTACAATCTCTCGCTGAATAGCGTGACGAAATCTCACCCGCCAGTATATTACTTTCTCCTTCATGGAACACCCTGTACAGGAACATACTTGTAATTGACATGTAGATGGCGCTGTTTATCCTGTCGGTCTCGTGAGCCTTCCTTGCGTAGTGTCTGTCTCGTGAGCTTTCTTTGCCAAGTGTCGGTCTCGTGAGCCTTCTTTGCCTAGTGTCGGTCTCGTGGGCTTTCTTTGCCTAGTGTCGGTCTCGTGAGCCTTTTCTGCGTATTTTCGGTCTCGTGACCATTTATTGCGTAATGGCGTTCTCGTGGGCATTGTTTGCGTAGCGTCGATCTCGTGAGCCTTTTCTGCGTGGTGTCGAACTCATGGACTGTAGGACTCATGAGCCGTATAACTCGTGGGCTGTATGACTGACGAGCAATTTCGTCGGTCTCGTGGACCTTATTACTTGTGGGTGTCGGTCTCGTGGGATGACATCAAAGGGTGCAGGTCACGAGACCGACTCCCACGACACATACAGCCCACGAGTTATACAGCACACAGGTTATACAGCCCACGAGTCGTACAGCCCACGAGTTCGACACTGCTCAAAAAAAGGGTACAAGAGACCGACACTACGCAAAAAAGCCCACAAGACCGACACCATGCAAAAGAGGCTCACGAGACCGACAGTAGACAAAGAAGGCCGGACAATAAAAGTAGCGCCAGCTATAAACTGATGAAGACTGCGTAATTGTATAGGTGTCCCGGTAGTGGCATAACGAAGAAATGAGTGATGGGAAAGGGGAGTTGCAAGGGCCTTCAGTTACCCTCCCTCAAGCCCTGGAATTTTCAAGAAGTTTGTTTGTGTGTGCGTACGGTGTGTGAGTGTTTTTGCAAATATTGATACAATTCACGAAAGGTTTGCACTAAATCTTTCCACTTCAATTCCCAAAATGCAAAAGCACCCTCGTTTGCGTGTAAATTCATCGATCTTAGTACTACCTAAGTATTCTTGCTTTCCCCCACCCCCCTTAAAAAAAAAGAAATCTATGTACCACCGTGTGCTATTTAGGTGATCCGAGTATCCTCTCGGATCACCTTCTGTATCTGTACGGATTCTTTGTTAGGTGATCCGAGTATCCTCTCGGATCACCTTCTGTATCTGTACTGATTCTTTGTTTTTCTTCTTTATTTCTCCTCAAAAGTTGTGTATCGATTAGCTCAGAAAGTGCTCCTCCTATCAATTTGAAAATTATACCATATATGTATTGTGTCCCAAAGACGACAATCGAAGTAAAATCATAGTGATTAGTCGACCGTGACGTCACTATGACGTCATTATATGAAAACACATCCTCATTCATATCTCATTAATGGAATGGAATTTTTCAATGAAATTTACGTCACATATATTTCAGGTCAGGTTGGTTCTACTCATTTCTCAAAATTCATCTATACTCTTAAAACGTGCGCGTACGCGCGCGTTGAAATATTTGTATGCTCCAATCGAGCTCAAATTTTTTTTGCACATGTTTCAGAGCATTTCGAGCATTTTTTGAAGAATTGAAAAAATTGGACGGACGCGTACGCGCGCGCACATATACGCACGCACAGCTCTTATGCAATAGAAATTTCCCGTTCTTTTACTCTTATCGGATGCCTGAAATGTCAAGGAATATTTCTACCAAGTCTTAAGTCAATTCGACTCAATATGACCTCATACGGGCCCGTCAAAGTTGAAATTCCGCGCGCGCGTCAATGGCGATATACAGTGCAACAATGCCAAAAAAACCGCCAATTTTAAATCCGATTTTACTCGTCAGGATGGACAGTGACGCCCCATTTTCTTTACGTATTTTGAAAGCTGATGAGTTGTACATGTCATTTCATGGGGCGGCAATGCTGGCAAAATGATCAAAAGATATCAAATTTCTTAATAAAGTAAAAAAAGTAAATTTTCAAAATGACGTCATCAAATTTCAAGTTTACTCTAGCGTATCTCACTTATCCTTTGCCAATTTTTACCCAGTTTTCAGTATGCTGTAGCTTATTAAATGTACTTTCATGTTTATAATTACAAAATTTTGATTGGATGACGTCATCACCTCGTAAAAATGGATTGAAAGTATCCTTGTAAAATTTGACCAGTTTACGTGTTATCTCTATGGGAGAGCAGTTTTTCTGGAAGTGAAAATTGACATGACTATCTTTTTCGAGCACTAGCTCACTTATGCTTCGGTGAATTTCTCCCATATTTTAATATGTTGTAGCTGAGACTTCGGGCTATTGTAACTGTGCCTTCATTTTTTCATACGGTGTCGGGATCACGTCCAAAAACTTGGTTGAAATTAAAGCTTATCTTTGATTTATTTTCAATTCCTTTCGTTTTGCAACTTTCTTTGCAATAACTCAAGAAAAACAAGCCCTTTCAGCCCAATATTTTGCACATGTTTAGTTCATGTCACGTACATTATTTCATAAAATAACAACTACTTGATCGGACACCATCTTGGGTATGTAAATTAGGGTCAAAGGTCATAAATGTTTTATCCTGTATCTTGGTGAATACATGTTCTATCTTTCCCATATTTTGCACACGCAAAGACCATGTTACAAGAATCATTTCACAAAATAACCACTTCTTGCTCAGATGCCATCTTGTCTGTGCAAAGTGGGGTCAAAGGTCATATGTACTTTTTTCTCTATCTTCGTTATGACGTGTTATCTCTATGGGAGGAAATTTTTCTAGATGTGAAAATTGACATGATTGTCTTTATCGAGCACTAGCTCACTTACCCTTCGGTGAATTTCTCCCTGATTTTACTATGTTGTAGCTGAGACCTTGCGCTATCGCTATGTGTCCTCAGTTTTTTCATACGACGTCGAAATCATGTCGAAAAACTTCGCTAAAATTAAAGCTTAGCTTTGATGTATTTTCATATTTCTTTCTTTTTACAACTTTATTTGCAATAACTCAAGAAAAAAATAGCCTATCACCCCCATATTTTGCATGTGTTTAGTTCATGTCACGTGCATTATTTCATAAAGTAACAACTACTTGATCGGACACCATCTTCGGTATGGTAATTAGGGTCAAAGGTCATAAATGTTTTATACTGTATCTTGGTGAATACATGTCCTATCTTTCCCATATTTTGCACACGCAAAGATCATGTTACAAGAATCATTTCACAAAATAACCACTCTTTGCTCAGATGCCATCTTGTCTGTGCAAAGTGGGGTCAAAAGGTCATATGTACTTCTTTCTGTTTCTTCGCTATGACGTGTTATCTCTATGGGAGGGAATTTTTCTAGATGTGAAAATTGATATGATTGTCTTTATCGAGCCCCAGCTCACTTACCCTTCTGTGAATTTTTCTCAGATTTTAATATGTTGTAACTGAGACTTTGCGCTATCTGCGCTATCGTAACGTGCCCTTTGTTTTTTCATATGATGTCGGGATCATGTTAAAAATCTTGGTTGTAATTAAAGCTTATCTTCGATGTATTGAGATATTTCTATGTTTCTGCAATTTTCTTTGCAATAACTCAAGAAAAACAGCCCCTATCACCCCCATATTTTGCACACGTTTAGTTCGTGTCACGTACATTATTTCATATAATAACAACTACTTGATCGGACAACATCTTGGGTATGTAAATTAGGGTCAAAGGTCAGAAATGTTTCATCCTGTATCTTGGTGAATACATGTCTTATCTTTCCCATATTTTGCACACGCAAAGATCATGTTACAAGAATCATTTCACAAAATAACCACTTTTTGCTCAGATGCCATCTTGTCTGTGCAAAGTGGGTTCAAAGGTCAAATGTACTTTTTTTTCTCTATCTTCGTTATGACGTGTTATCTCTATGGGAGGAAATTTTTCTAGATGTGAAAATTGACATGATTGCCTTCATCGAGCACTAGCTCACTTACCCTTCCGTGAATTTCTCCCAGATTTTAATATGTTGTAGCTGAGACTTTGCGCTATCGTTACAAGTCCTCCGTTTTTTCATACAACGTCCACATCATGTCGAAAAACTTCGCTAAAATTAAAGCTTTTTGCTCAGATGCCATCTTGGCTGTGCAAAGTACGGTCAATGGTCAAACATACTTCATTCTGTATCTTCTTTAGTGTATACGGAATTTGGTACCAAAGATGGCAGACCTGACTCCATTTTCTAAATGAGAATCCAAACATCACACGGCCAATGTCCCTAAACACAGATGAAACCTGTATGGTCATGCCTAATGGGATCAGGACTCAAATCATTGATTTTCGAATACATCGGATCACCTAATTTGTCAACTTGATGACAAATTCCAAGTCTAGTTTATAACAATTCTTTATGAAATAAAAAAAAATCATACCTTCGCTGTCCATTTGTATTTTTTTTTAGGAGGTCGAGGAATTTATCCCCCGAAGCCATCCTGTCCCTTCCTGCAGAAGTTCAACAGAACATACACTCACTTAGGAAAAAAATGATAATCAGGATATTTGTTATTTGCTATGATTCAGGGAAAAAATGCATCCATAAACAGCTTTATTAGGTATAAGTCTATGGAATTAAGTTTTACGCACAGATATCATTTTGATGACGTTCATTTAGAACGTGTATCTCACATAAAGTTTCTCGGTATCACATTGGACGATAAACTTTCGTGGAAGCCTCATATTATCAATATTAGTAAAATAATTTCTTATAATATTGGTATTATTAATAGACTTAAATTTCATATCCCGTTGTCTTCTTTGTTGACGTTGTATTTTTCATTCATATTACCTTATCTTGATTATGGAATTTTTAGCATGGGGTAGTGCCCATCAAACTTTATTAGGTAAACTATTCTTATTACCAAAAAAAAAGGCACTTCGTATTATTTGTGGCGTTTCTCCACGTTCCCATGCAGATCTATTATTTGTTAAATATAAGATTTTAAAAATTAAAGATTTGTTTTTCTTTCAGCTGGGTCAGTTTATGCTTAATTATAACACAAATGCACTTCCCAATGTTTCCACGAAATCAATCTTTTCATAATCATCCCACCAGGCGATCAAATGAGTTTCATTTACCCCTCCTGAGAACTTTATTGGTTCAAAATACATTTACATACACTGGCCCTAAATTCTGGAATTCTTTAAGCTGTGAAATAAAAAATTATTTATCTCTGAATTCGTTTAAGCATAAGTTGAAACTTTTTTTTGTTGAATTCATACTAAGATATATACTATTCATTACTTAGCTGGTCTCCACAACCTAAGGGTTCATCCTCAATCATTGAATTCATCATTGTGTATTTTTGTATATTATCTTTATTTTGTACAAACTTTGTTCAGCTCCTCGAGCTCTGAAGCACCTCAATTTCCTCTTCCGATCCCGATGTTCAGCGTGTTGGCTTTTCCTTTCATTTCCTTTTTTCTTTCTTTCCTTTCTTTCCATTATTCTTTTGTGCTTTATCACTGTCATTGGTATACCCTTCTGTAAAGTCATATAATGTCGTTGTGTTTCTCCTGTCTTGTTCTGTCCTGTCTTTGTAAACAAATATGTTCACAACAATCCTTTGAGTGGTTCACAGTTTACAAGCATGCCTTTCAGTGGACCTCTCAATTCTTTCTTCTTCTTTTTTTCCTCCAGACATAACTTTGTATTTTGCCGGTATGCATGTATGATTTCGTAAGGAAAGTTGAAAGGTCTATGCCAACACACGCGAGGCACAAGGATGCGATGTACCACCGAGATGATTAAATTAAAAAGAATGATTATGACGAATAAGAAATAGAACTTAAATTTAGGGCTTACTAAAATGTACCTCATTCTGCTATATACGAACATACGATAATGAGCATGGACCCAAACACAGATGGGGGAGTATATGAATGTATACAATGTATCGTTACTGTAAGTTTACAATTTTTGTTGCCTACTCTGATGAATCCACATTGTTTTGCTTACATGATTTCTGTCACTAAAGAAAGTGAGATGTATATTCTGTTATCTTTATTGTCGTAAAAGGAAACACATTTAAATTGAGAGAACTGGTGGAAATTTTGTACATGAATACTCCTAAATGTAGATAAGCCAGATCCTTTATCTTTATTTCTTTCATGAAATAAAACATTATTTGATTTTATGTTTTTCATCTTGTATGTGTGCCTACAAAATGAGGATCACACGTCACTTGGATAAGACTTATGGACAAAATAAGATCATGATGGAACAATATTATAAACGTGTATCAGCCCTTGTTTTGTCTACAATTCTATTTGATTTATAGATGGTTTCACTGGTAAGAAGGCAATTTTTTACCAACATGAATTCTCATGACGTGGGAAATCTTCATCGATGTGCCTTTCAAAAAACATCCTTCCTACCGGCAGTGTAATGACAACAAAATATGGGCGACATTGCTCAATTATGTGCACTCACTAGAGAGTAATCCTGGACAATAACAATGCAACATCTTTTATGATGTTCCTCATCTTAATTACTTTCATACATACGAAGTAGGAAATGATAAACTAGCCGACCAACGAACCAAATGAGCACGACTGCTGATCTAAAAATAAGCACGGCCTGAGGGGAGAATACACTTTGGTAATTACCATGTAAACACCGAGAGAGAACGCGCAATAGTGTGGCGATACACAGTTTGGAAAACAAATGGCTATGCGTAATTACGCTTGACTTGAAAAAAGATAGCAATTTCGATTTTTTTTTTGTCTCCGATTGTTTTGCTTTGTAAACATGAACAAAATGAGAGTTTTCATCTTATTGCAAGTGAATTTCACGTGTTTACAATCTAGAAACGCGGTGGCAGACAACGATACGTTCCTGCAGACTGTCTCACATTCCAACAACATTTTCAACTGTTAGTCTTCTTGACTCATGATTAGATACATTTTATGTGATACAAACGCTGCATAAATTTCTCTATATTCCATCTACAAAGCAGTTTGCGCAGTGACAACACTCGAATGCAATTGTGTGATGGTTCGAGAATCGCCTCTCACACCACGTTCGTAAACACCATTCGAAACGCGTTTTGAAACGTGATTCTCTCTCCAAGTCTCAGAGCAGCAGTCCCGATCGAGTACGCACCAAAAATTGGGCAATTTAGTACTACGGACGGTTTAGGTACAGTTTCGGTGCTGTCGGGGTGAAGGTTATTGAAGAATTTTTGCTTCCGACTTCAGAATCAGAATGGAGGATTCATCAAAATGAGGATTATGATATATGCCGACATCGATGTAAATGTGTATGATTGTATTATGAATATATATATATATATATATTTAAACGCAAAGAAAGGGAAACTGACCAGAAATGTATGCAATTCCTAAATGAGAATTTAACAAAGAAACTGGGATATCGTCGGGTATACTGCATGAAATGTCAGCGGTATTTTCAGATGGTTGTCTTGGTAAAGAGTTCATGGACGTAGAGGTGGTTCGGGTTTCCTCGCGGTAATCTCGGTTGGACCGAAGGGACGTACACAAAATGATAAATATCTCCGTATCATTATTAGTATTAAGATACTGATAACATAACATAAGGTAACATACATATGAGTATGAACATGCTGATGAATAGCTTCATATCTTCAATATGAAATATGTCACCTCACAAGATGATGTGATCGATTTCTTTCTCGCTTCGGTGACGGCCTATGCTGCGTTTTTTAATGTAATCGTAATATTCGCTAACCTTTAGAACTTGATATCGTTACTCCAGTATACCACTGCAGTAAATTGAAAATGTTCTTATAAAGGTCACAAATATTTATGTGTAGGCTGTCACCTAAATTTCTCGATAACTTCGCTCTGCTTGTTCAAAGTTTGGGGTCATCTTTTTAGTTACGCTTGTTAGCATATCTATATCTTTGGCAGATATCAACATAGCAGTCAATCTCATGAGAAAATCAAAATGCGATACATAATATTTATATAATATTGGATGGCCTTGAGGTTATACAAGGAAATATTGGACGAGCTATGCACTAATATTGGACGAGTCGAAGACGAGTCCAATATTTTGCTTAGCGAGTCCAATATTTCCTTGTATTAACCGAAAATAGGACATCCAATATTATCATTATTATCCTACAGAGGATTTTAGCAAAGAATATTTTCACTAACCCTTTCTGTCTCTGAGTGCTGTATGGTCTCCTCCTGTACTTGACCCTGACATGGGGTATGGTAGGCCTACACTCTTCAGTGCAAGTTAATCCACTTCATTCCCAGATAAAACAGTGATTTATTTATTTTGATGTACAATTTTAACTAATTAATATATGAAATTTGTTTGTATAAACACAGAATTTTAGAAAAAAACAAACGATAATTTAGTTAATTCGTGATTGACCAATCACAGAGTACGTTTTTATTTCATATTTCGGGTCATCTCGTATATCTCAACCAATCACGGTGCAGTTTATAAAAACTTTGGGGAATCCCCCTCTTGCCGTCCAATATTTTAAATATTGGTCGCCTCGGCAAAAAATATTGGTCGAGTTCAACAAACTTTCTAAGTGGGTCGGAGGTTATGAGGTGCGTCGACAACATAACACTTGTATTTGGGCTCTAAAAATCCTCTGTACGGATAATAATAGGTCATAAATTCAGAAGGTATAACTCAACTCTAGGTGAACCAGATTGGGTGTTCGGAGAATCAAAAAATAGACCTGCCAAGAATCGATCAGTAAAGCACAATATAAGAAACAGGCAAAGACAGGCTTAAACCTCGGGCAAATACATAAATGGAGAGTCCAGTTTTCATCCATGATACTATAAAGTGTATAGTGTATTCCTAATTTTAATAAAACATGTGGTCAGCTTAGTCTGCAATAAACTCCTCAGTTGCTGTATGATTATAAAAGCTAAGATATCACGGATATCATAAAGACTATAGGAAAAGCTCTTGCAGACTAGCACCGGCAAGAAATCATTGTAAAATAACATACTTAATTGTCAAATCAATTTGCAAGATATAGCGGCGGGCTTGGCACCTAGATTCGTGTGTTCAAACAAATCCTGGAAAGTGGGATTCTCTGCCACGCGATCTCACAAGTGTGAATATATCGGGTCTGTTATTCGCAGCACACCAATTACCCATGCCAGAGACCTTTTGCTCCATTTGTTTTTCTTGTTTGTTTAATGAAGTTTATCCCAATAATGCTGCACGAGTGGTTATATGTGATTTGCCTCTTAAAGATTGAGTAACTGTCATTTTCGTGGTTGATGATACGTAAATCTTCGCGTAACTAACATATTAGATTGTTCCTGCAGTGAGGCATAGTATGACGAAACCCTACAATTTCCTGGCTGCAGTTCCTCCCATAAGGCTATTTTCAAATCAACCCTAATGAAGGAGGGAATTAGACAGCAGCGAAAAATATTTACCAGCATATGTGTACTCTATCCCCGTCAAATCATGCTGCATATGCAGAGCAGCAAGTGTGGTATTCTTTGCACGACGAATTCATAAGCAGGCACGTTGTTTATCACCCTTACTGCATATCAAGTTGCCATGGAGACTGCTTGTTTTGCAACACTAAGATAAAGGTCAGTATACTTCCTTCTCCTCCTCTCCTATCCTTCTATCTCGTATTATTCACGACTCTCTTTCTTTCGGTATCTTCAGTAATATTCTGTATTGTATCACTCTAGAACCTGTTACAATAGCGCAAATACCATTATAGAGATGAGATAACGCTTGATAGGAAGGACGTTTGTAAAATGTCACAAATTCAATTTTCAACTCCATTTCGAATTACTTCATAAGCTCACATCTACATTGCTGATATCAATCAATACATTGCTTACGGGAACCAGGTGTACCATTATTGTTAAGGCTCCGAGTTAAGATTCAAGATTCAAATTCATTTTCACTTCCATCAAATAAACAGAAATTATATACAATGTATAATATGCACAGGATATTTTGTAATAATTGCAGAATGTGATTTAACAAAGTACATAATCATTAAAATGAGTAACAGATGAAAAAGAACACACGATTACATCTTTTATTATATACATAAAGCATGAAACTGGGGAGTTAATTGGTTGAACCTTTGTAATGCATTATATACCTTAAAACATTATCAAGGGTCAAATTTGATTTTAAGATATTAAAACCAAAGTGGAAAGTTCATCTGCCATCAAACAACACATGCATGACTCACCGGCTTTAAATGAATTTGAATACTCATTGATGAAATGCATGCTCCTATCTTAGATTTGAATAACGCAAATTAACAATGATTGTCCCGATAGTGAATTTGAATAGCCGGATTTAGATTTGAATGCTGATTCAGTGCTGCGAAAAATGCGTGAAATTGAATGCTCGGAATAGGAACTTGAATGACAAAATTATGAAACTGACCGGGAAAACCTATAGAAGCGGAACTTACATGCTCTATGACAGCCGGGTTTGCGCATGTCGTGTATGTACGTGTGTGTATATATATATATATATACATATTTACATACATAAACTGCTATAATTTTACCAAACGCTTTTGTCATCTTGGGAAGACTAATACGTAATAATTATATTGTATTTGATACTACTTCCCCAGAAGTAGGGTTCTTTTTTATTGAATTTTTAGGTGTTTGTTTTGACAATAAGCTTTCGTGGAAGTATCATAAATATCTGTAAAATTATTTCGCGTAATGTAGGTGAAATGCATAGATTGGAATTTTATCTTCTTCATCTGCATAAATGACACATTTATTCAAGTTTAGTATTACCGCATATTACCGTAATATTTGAATTATAGAATCCTTGGTTTGGGTAATACATATCAGACATCCATAGAAAATGTATGCTTTTGCAAAAGATGGCCTTTAATCTCCATACCCGAGCACGTACTGATGCTTTGTTTTCTGAAAATAAAATTTGGAAAATAACTGTATTTATTTCAGCATCGCCAGTTCTTGTTTGATTACAATTCTAATACTTTACCCCAAATATTTCGTGATTCATTTTTTTGAAATATTCACATACACAGCTATCTCACAAGACGATCAAATGAATTCCATCTCCCCCTAGGGAGAACTGTACATGCTCTAAGTATGTTTGTTTATAATGGTCCCAGATTTTGGAAAATCTTAGATAACAGCTTAGAAAATTCCTGTACATTTATTATCATTTATTACATTCATATATAAATTGAAAAAAAAAATCTACATAATAAGATAATTACATTGTGTGTGTAACAGTGTTTGTTCTTTCACTTGTCCTGGCTATGGAGTGGCACAAACCTGTCTTCCTTCTTCCCTGCTCCTCTTCTTTTTTCCTCGTTCCTGATGGTGTTGTAATATTGTGTCTTTTCTTCATAGAATTTTAGGGTGCTGTTCGTTATTCCGAAGGTTCGTTATTCCGAGGATTCATTATTCCGAAGGTTCGTTAATCCGAATGAGGGGAATTCATGTGATATACTGGGAAGGATGGTGTGTATGCGATGGAGTGTTTCTGGCAGGGTTTGGGTCCAAAGGTGAGTTGTGTTCATGTTAGTGTGTCGGTGGAGGATTGTTTTGGCAATGCAATATTAATGGACATTCTGGTGGTCATTTTGTGTCCTGAAGTAGTAGTTTATGCTGAAATCACACTAAAGTCGTCATGTTCTTTACTCATTTCATTTTACGGCCTTGCTGAAAAACAGCTTATGGCTGATAGTAAGCGTTCAACCAAGGTTAAATAAATAAACTAAATTCCATTTGTATGGCTTGTTATGCTCAAGACTTCTATTCCATTTTTTTTTGTATACACAGACAATAAAGCAAACCTATGATTGAAACTCCTACTACCAAGCTGGCATCCTGTGACATCCATTGCCTTCAACTGTCACAGTTATGTGATGAAAACCTAAAATGGCATATATACGTTTTTATCACATAATTGTGACAGTTGAAGACAATGGATGCCTCTCTCTCTCTTTATTTATCCTCTCTCTCTCTATCTATCTCTCTCATCTGTTGTCATGTTTGCCTTCTTTTCTTGTTCACTATATCGTTTATATAAAGCATGTGTTTCTGTGCATTCTTCTTTGTTTCTGTTCATCAATCGTATTTCACTCTTTCATTTAATAATGATAATGATAATAATAATACATATAGTTTCTATAGCGCCGTTCTCCACTCTGATTAAATGCTCAAGGCTCTTTACATCAAGCAAAAAAAGTGAAAATACAAGTACATACACCGTAATAGAAGAAGATGAAAAAGAAGACATGAAAGTCTGTCTTCAGAATACACTTTACTCTATTATTTACTTTATCTATAGTTGTTTGTAAAAACTTAAAGTTACTTGCAACTCTGTATTATTGAAGTAATAACGTGAAATATGATTTTAAATTGGACTCCGATAGCCAGAGTATGGGTTGTTGAATAAAATGAACTTTCAACTACCGAGTAATAACAGTCCCGCAAACACGTCATGAACGGAAGGTGTCGATCGATTAACAGATAGTGTAACGCAAACTCCCGAGCGCATTAGATCGATTTTCTTTATAATATCTGATTCCTACAAATGGCTGCCAATTACTGTGCCGAAACGATGGAATAATAGGTAATATCAATTCCTACAAATGGCTGCCAATTACTGTGCCGAAACGATGGAATAATAGGTGATATCAATATTGATAATTGACTTATATTTGTATATTAATACTTTCATGAATGCTTGTTCACAACAATAGGTAAAACAAAATGCACCGTCCAGGATATTTTTGCAACAGAAAAGCATCATACTATAATTCGAGCAACGTTTGTCTGTCTGTCTGTTTGTTCCTCTACTCCTCCCAGGTCCTTGGTTCGATCTCCATCAAACTTAGTGGGTGGATGCAGGTTGACCGCGAAATTGCCCTTGAGGGGTTCATTTTTGGAAAGGTCAAGATCACTGGGGTCAAAGGTCAAATACCTTCAGACACCTGATAGAAGGCGTTTAGAGGGCGCTATGTAGGCCTACTTATATATGGGGATTCACCCAGAAATATAATCGGACACCCGATAGAGGGCGCTATGTAGGCCTACTTATATTGGGATTCCCAGGTGTACGCCAAAGAGATTTTTCTCCTCGAAATCTCTTTGGTGTACGCCTACTTATGTTTCCAGCAAGTTTGGCCAAGATCGGACCAAGGAGTAGCGCAAAACAGATATTTGACGTCTGTTGACCCAGTGACCTTGACCATTTCTGGGGGAATCCCCATAGAGGATTTCTGGCACTCCACGGGTACATTGACTAGTTTATATAAGAGTCAAAGGGGGGAGCCTACATAGCTTGTATTACCTGGGCCAAAAAAAAAGTAAATCACATCGTTACTTTGATGAATTGATCTGAATTCATTTCCACTTTGTGTTCACAAGAACAGAAAAAAAAATAGTAACAATGATTATGAAAAAAAAGGAATATCTATTTTTTTTTATGTAAAAAATATAATAATCTCAAAACACAATTGCAACAAACCGTAAATAACTAGTGGTCATAAGAACCTAAGTGGAGGAGTCTAAATCAAAAGCGCAGCTAGTATATTAGATAGGCCCCTGAAAAAATCCCATCATAACAGAACCATAATTTACACAAACAACAGCAACAACAATAACAAAGTATTCATACCTTTACAAACAAGCCAATAATTATAACAACTGAATATATTCCCCCGCAATTATAACAGAAAATGAGATGGAAGGATACGAAACAGAAGGAATAGATGAGATAACTTGAGATTAGAAGGGAAAAAAGAAAAAAAAAAGATGGAGAGGGGAGCTGATATCGAACAGAAGGATTTAACATTTCAAATATAACATTGTTGTGATATTTGGTTCTTAAATTGTCTCTTAAAATAAATGATAGACTGTCGATGCGTCAAAGTTGCATATAAATTGGTTAGTTTATAAGTATTCTTTGTATGTCGGGTTTTGTTTAACCTGATGTTGTGAACAAACATTGATAAAAGTACTAACATACAAAGGCAACTATTAATATAGCTAAGGTAGTTTTGATTGTTTCGGCACAGTAATTGTCAATAATTTGTGGGGAAACAGATTAATTTTACCACCAACTGCGTTCAGGAGTTTGCATTTCAGAACCTGTTAATCGAGAGACACCTTCCTTTCACAAGTTTACAGTACTGTGATTAGTGGAAAGTTAGAATTTTATTTCCTTCACTATATAACCCATATTCTTGGTATCGGAGTCCAATGTAAAGTCATATTTCAATTCAATAATACAAACAGAGTTGCAAGTAACTTTGAAAATATACAAAATAACTATAATTAAGTAAATCAGAGTGAACTATGATGAAAGGAACCAAGTAAATGTACAGTAATATTAGATAAGCCTATTACAATACACGACCCCGTGAAAAAAAAAAAAGAAGGAAAATATGACGAGAGAGAGAGAGAGAGGCGGTAGGAGAGAAAAAGAGGGGAAGGGGAAGAGTGAGAAGGACCCACAACTGATGACATGAGCACAGCTGTACAAATTTAGAATGAAAGAAATACGAGTCAAGTATAGTTAAGAAAAACAAAAAGGGAAAATAAAAAACCCAAAGACGTACGGAAATATATTCATATAAAGTGAACAAAGAATGAAGGAAAAATGGAGACGAGAGAGAGAGGAGGAGAAATGAAGAGAAAGATTGGGAGTAAGAGGAAACAGTAAGAAGGACACAAAGCTGATGACAAATTCCTTGGACAAATTAACAAAAGAACTATGAGTAACATATAATTGAGAAAAACAGCAACAACAACAACAAAAAGAAAATTAAATAAAAACATACAGAAATATATTCATACGATGAATAAAGAATATCAAATGTTTCTTAGGGGCAACACGTGTGGTTTCACATGTCTACGGGCAATAGCAAATAACTTTTTTGTGTCCTTTGACCCTCATTTTGGCTCCATTTATTTCATTTTCATTTTGTGTGACATATACAGTTCCAGTGCATTACTTTGTAATGTTCATTCTGGTTTTGTTTCATGTTTGAAATGTTTATGATATGTATCCTATATTCTTTACTTGGTCGAATAATATTACATGAAATATGGACACAAGAGCGAGAAGAGAAAGGAAGAGAATGAGGGGAGAGTGGGATACATGTTGCAGATGAGCCACATACTGTAAAAAGAGTTATGTATGAATTAAGAAAAGGTCGAAAAAATATTAGTCATCTACACATATTTCTTTATTAACTTTAAAACTTGGTTTAACTAGAAAGGACTGCCCTCTTTTCACTATAAATAATTGATCCATCTTCATTTTTGGTATTTCCTGTGATATCTTATTAAGTATTTCTTTAGCTGCTCATTTAAGATGCTGCATATAAAAAATTAATCACCAATTTTATTCTTATTGAAATGGGTACAGAATCTTTAATTTCTGAGAATGTGATTATATCTTCCAGAAACAATTGGCAATTTGGGATTTGACCGACGGAATTTGCTTAAAAATTTCACTGGGAATCATTGAAGTGTTGGAAGTATTTCTTAAAATAACGCTCCCGCTTGAAAATTCGAGACTTCTTAACATTGGGAATTACAATCTCCTCTACATCACTACTCCACTCTTGCTAGAAACTTTTATTCAGTCTGGTGCTAATCAAATTTGCGCTTCTGCAAGAGTGAAAATTTGATACAGGAAAATAATAGTGTTTTGTGAGTCTCGTTTTATATATCCTATATATAATATCGTGTTTTGTTTTTTAATATCGAGGTGTTATTTTCCGATATTTGAAATTGATGTAGGTAGTTTTCAGGTAGAAAAACTTTTTGTTTTGGAATTCTCAGTACTATAGTGTTTCGATGTGTCATTTCCCGATATTTATAATCGATTTAGGTTATTTTAACATTGGAAAACGTTATGAGTTTGCATTTATACATCGGGTGTCATTATCCGATGTTTGTAATCGATATAGGTGATTTTCACATAGGATAGCGTTGTGTCTTGGAGTTTGTATTAATTAGTACTAGGTGTTACAAAAAAAACAAAACATTTCCCACTTTTGATGCTTAATAGCTCGAAAACTAAAATATTTTATCAGATAAATCTGTCATTGATATGAGTAATAGCTGAATAGCGTACATTTTAGTTGGAGGTGATTTGAGTATGAAAACCTGTATCAGTTTCATGAAATCCATGATTAATTTCAAAGTTAGTTTCCGGATTTTGGTCACATTTTAACTCTATGTACAAAACCTGAATTTTACACAGGAACTAATGATGTGTTTCTGAGTGTGTACATGCAATGACCCTGAACAATGGACCTAGATACCACCTGTTCAGAGCTCTGCTCCAATAGGCCAGCGGATTGAGGCTGAATTTGGGGGTCAACTGGCAACTATCGTATAACAAACAAATTTTGTAATTTTTTGAAAGTATATGTCTTAACAAACTTACCAGTAATATTTACCAAGAAGTTCTGCTTCGGAACATGCCCAACTGACGTCATCAATATGGCCACCCCCCCCCCCCCCTTAAACCAGAAAAATGAATGGGAATTTTAGGATATCTCAAGTGTTCATTATACAACTGACATTAATCATGAGATAAGTTGCTAGTGTATGTATTTCTTATTTCCTGCCTTTCTTCAAGCAAAATTGGGCCCATTTGTGACCTCTTTTTCAAAAAATCTGAGCCCAAATTAGGTCATTTCTATGGCAACTTTATGCTGAAAACAATGTTTTTCTCAAACAAAAAATGCAACACCTTCTCAACGATAAACACCATTTTAAATTTATGTAAGTATGTAGATTCATTTGACTGGAGTTGAGACCTAACCTGTGAGAGACCATAGCTACCATGGTTACACTCAAACATGCCTGCAGCCATTATAACACAGCTGTCCAGAAATCACAATTTTCATTATTAGTGGTGTATTATGTATGTTCCATCTCAGTAGCTGGATTTTTAGTTGTTTTTTGTTTTGCATTTGGCACAATCATAAGACAAGCTGACATTTCGTTCAAGTCAATTAGACATAGAACATAGATTAAGTCAATTTCTCATAAAATGAGACCCTCCTCCACCTCCGCCCCCACTCCCAATAAAAATGGTTAGTTCATGGTTGTTTCTTTCTTGCAGTCCTGTTGGGTGTTTCACCAAACTTTTCATTGATTTCAGTTTCACTTCACTGGTTTCAGTCTCGCTATCTCACTTTTCTGATTGGTATGTTTCAGTCACGAGGACTTGCTAAGTGAAACTGAAAACACGAAGTGGCAGTGATCTCACTGAAATCAATGTTAGTGAAACGGGTCTTGCATGGACTTCTGTATACGATGCCAAAGCAAACTCATTATACTCCATGGACTACTACAACACTGTACTTCTGAAAGAAATGAAGCACTGTTAACAGAAACTGGACACACATTTTGTCATAGATCACATTAGTCCAGTCAAAATAGGGTCCTTCTGGTCCTCTAGCAAAGAAACGTTTATTTAATGAAATTCAATGGAGTCAACAGACGATATATTGCTCTGCAATTTTGACTTACACTGACATAGTTAAAGTGGTTATCATTGGAAGGGAGCCGACTATAAATGGGAAGTGCCCACATTAATTGCCTCTATACATGACCCTTTGTAACGCAAATACAAACGCAATTACAGTCGTTCCAAAAGTGCATGTCTCAAAAAAAGGTCGTTCCTTGAGTTTTATGATTATGTATAATTATCGTATGGTGCTATAATCATTGTACACTCTTTTCATTCGACATAGTTTTACGCACCTCATTTTCTGTTACAAAGAAAGTGATGTCTGTCTGTTCTTGTCGAAAAATGAAATAAAAATTGAATTGAATTGCATTGAATTGGATTCCTGCCATATCAAGACAATTTTTTTTTCTATAAAAAATGCCGGGGTAGAGATAAAATAACAATAAAATAACATTGATCTACAATATCTATGCAGTCCAAAGGGTTGACTTGCAGAGACCTCCTTGTGGGAGGTGCTCAAAGTAACCCCATGCATCCTAAAGGCAATGAAAAACATGTAGTATGCAACCGCGAAAAATGTTCCATGGTTACATGCCTCTTCCGCCTGTATAGCACATACGCTTTTAGTTTCGTAAAATGCGATTAAGGTGATATAGGAGACGTTGCTTTACAATATCTATTTTTTCAAGCCCTTGGGAAGTGCCCAGATCACCCCTACCCTGACCGTCGTGGTCCCAAAACATATTAACAAAACATGCATTATAATTATGCCAAAGCAAACTCACTTGTACATGCATATAAAGTCGTTTTGCCGAGTGGTAAATAAAGACACTTTACTTTTCATGATTTTTGAATGATAGAGACACTGCTTTACAATCATCATATAGTCAAAGGGGTGCACATTCAAAGGCAACCGAGTAGGATGTGTTCAAAATCATCCAACCCCCAGGGCAATATAGGAAACATGCACCAGCATATAGCACAAATATGTTTCAATTTTCCATGCCTTCACATTGTCGTTACGGTTGTACAGCGATTGCCCTTTTGTTTGTAAGAAATGCAATATAATTACAAAAAGAAAAAATGCTCTACATCAACTATATTGTCAAAAGGGTGAACATTCAAAAGCAATCCCTTGGGAAGTGTCGAAAATTACACCGCCGCTCAAGCCCCGTAATTAGAACACACGGATACTATGAACGCCAATACCGACGTTCTTTCGTGCATGGTTTTAAAAGTAGTTCCAGCAATACAGCTACACACTTTTATATCAATGAATGTCGTGGAAATGATAGGAGAAGCATTGCTTCAAAATATTTATTTAGTGGGAGGATGCACATTAAATGCCAATCCTGTGGGATGTGCCCCAAAGTACACCACCCTCATGGCAATATAGAAAACATTGAATATCATTAACGCGAATATATGTTCCAAACGTACATGTTTTCAAACTTCGATCGTGCCGTACATCAAGGGCACTTTTGTTTTCAAAAATACATTGTAGTTAATAGAGGAGACATTGCTCTACAATATCCATATCGTCAAGAGGGTGAACATTAAAAGAAAACCCTATGGGAATTGTCCAAAAGTACACCTACGCTAAAGCCCCCTTAAGACAAAATACAGATATTAGCAACGCAAACACCGTTGTTCTAGCGTGAATGGTTTTAAAGTAGTTCCGGCAAAACAGCAAATACAATTTTCATCGATGACAAGTAATGAAAACGATAGAAGAGACTTAAATTTACAAGATCTATGCAGTGAAGAGGGTGCACATTGAATGGTAACCCTGTGGGATGTGCCGAAAAATTTTCCACCCTCACGGCAATATATAAAACATATAAAATCATATAATGCGAATATATATGTTCCAAACGTATATGTCTTCAAAATGCCATCGTGCCGTATAGCAAAGGCTCTTTTGTTTCCAAGAAATACAACTTATTACTAGAGGAAGCATTCCTCTACAATAACTACATTGTCAAAAAGGTGAACATCCAAAGGTAATCTTTGGGGAGGTGTCTAAATTTACACCTACGCTCACGGCCTTTGTTACAAAATACGGATATTAGCAACGCAAATACAGTTGTTCTATCGTGAATGGTTTTAAAAGTAGGTCCGGTAATGCAGCAAATACACTCTTACATCAATGAAAAGTCATGGAAATGATAGAAGAAGATTTACCTTAAAAGATCTACATAATAAAGAGGGTGCTTATTGAAGGGCGATCCTGTGCCGTGTGCCCCCAAATGCCCTTTATCCTCTTGGCAATATAGAAAACATATATTATCATATAACGCGAATATATATGTTCCTAACGTACATGCTGTCGTGCCTTATAGCAAGGGCACGTTTGTTTCCAAGAAATGCAATGTAATCAATACAGGAGACATTGCTTTACAATACTTATGTAGTGAAAAGGGGTGTACATTTAAAGCAACCCCTTGGGAGGCGCCCAAAGTTACCCCCTCAACCCCGCGTCCCCATCTGCAAAACGTGCATTATGCCAACGTGAGTACTGTTGTTATTATACAAATTATTTTTGTATGACAAATTCGAAAAGGCATCCATCGTGTTCATTGACCGACAAAGTATAAGTTCATACATTTAAATCTTTAGAATTGGATAACGGGAAGCGACAAGTACTCTAGCAAAATTGCAGTCCTTAAGACGCCATTTTGATGACGTCATTTTAGCATGTTCCCGATTAGATTTTCTGGGTAAATTTCATGTGGGATATTGTGAGGACGTATACTTTAAAAAAAAAGGTTAAAATTTGCTTGTTATACGATAGTTGCCAGTTGAGCCTTTTTTAAGACACTTTTTGGCCATCGTCTGCAGGCCTACAAGGCACATGAACACTTTGTTAATTATTCATGATTGATTGCCTGGGCACTGCTAGTCTGAATTCCTAGCAAAGGGTGAAATGCATGCACATGAAAAAAGTAAGTACATGTTTCCACGTGCTTGCATACATTACATTTCAGAATGAATCAAGACTAGCTGGATAGTGGGATTTCTCATGAATAATGTAGCATTCAAATTCTGGTAATTGTCCAGACCATTGTCTGGGTGTCAACTACACACACCCCTACACACCAATTGACTTCTGTGCGAAGTTAAAGTTTTGTACAGAGGGTTGAAAATAGAGCAAAATCTGAAAACTATCTGAAAAATTAATGTTTAATTTAATGAAACTGAACTATGCTGTCATTTTGAAATTGCCTCCAACAAAATTGTAAACTATTCAGATATTGCTCATATCAATGTCAGCGTTATCTGAGTTTTTGAACAATTAAGGATCAAAGTGGGAATTGTTTTTGTAACACCTAATATTAAGGGGTGTCATTTTCCAATATTACAAGTAATCGATATAGGGCCTACGTGGTTTTTACATAGGATAGCGTTGTCTCTTGGAGTTTGTGTTGAGTTTGCATCGGTCCTACTAATTGACGAAAACTAATGGAAACTGATGCAAACTGACGCAAACCGTAATGCAAACTCAATGCAAACTACTAATCAATGCAAACTAACGCAAATTACTAATTAATGCAAACTAATACAAACCGCTAGCGGTGAATCAGTGGCGTATCTAGGGAAAACGGCGCTCGGGGCAAGCACGAAAATTGCGCCCTTAATTTCTGAAAAAGTGTTCAACCCCAACCCCATCCCGGTAGGGACTTTAAACAAGGTCCACATGATGCTTTTTCAAGCATTTAAAGGGATCTTTTGAGGGTGATTTAAATGTAATGAATTTTGATAGATTTTGGCGAGCGAGCGCAGCGAGCGAGCCGAAAATTTTTGTATTTCTGCTTACAAAACATGGAATTCTTGTCATTTTTTGCCTACCAAATCTTACAGTTCAAAACAAGATATAGCGACGGCCTTATAGATAACGATTTATACCAAAAAACTGAGGACTTAAAAAAATACTCTACATTAGTACGCGCGAGTGAGCTGAAGTTTGTATATGTCCTCGTCATCATCACGTATTGTTCTTATCTTTTTTAATATAAATTTTGGCGAGCGAGCGCAGCGAGCGAGCCGAACATTTTTGTATTTCAGCTTACAAAACATGGAATTCTTGTCATTTTTTGCTTATTAAATCTTACAATTATAGTGACGACCTTATAGATAACGATTTATACCAACAAAGTGAGGACTTGAAAAAATACTCTAAATTAGTACGAGCGAGTGAGCCGAAATTTGTATATTTCTGCGTCATCATTACGTTTTTTTTTTTCTTATCTTTTTTGATTTTTTTTGCGCCCCCCTCTCCCGTATGTTCGAAACCGTTGGCATCCTCTTTTGATAAAATCGGCGATCGCTTCAGAACGAATGAAATTGCAGACGCTGCTCCGTGTAACATTTTTCCTGCTAAATATAAAATGACATGAGTGAACACAATAGACATTGTCATTTTGTCCGCGTCATCGTCACGTTTTGTTCTTATCTTTTTCTCTTTTTTATACAAATTTTGGCGAGCGAGCGCAGCGAGCGAGCCGAAAAGTTTTGTATTTCAGCTTACAAATCATGAAACTCTTGTCATTTTTTGCTTATTAAATCTTTCAATTCTAATCAAGATAATAGTGACGGCCTTATAGATAACGATTTATACCAACAAACCGAGGACTTGAAAAATTAATCTAAATTAGTACGAGCGAATGAGCCGAAATTTGTATATTTCCGCGTCATCATTACGTTTTGTTATTATCTTGTTTGATTCGGGTTTTTTTGCGCCCCCGCCCCCCGTATGTTCGAAACCGTTGGCGCCTTCTTTTGATCCAATTGACGATCGCTTCAGAACGAAAGAAATTGCAGCCGCTGCTCCGTGAAACATTTTGCCTGCTAAATATAAAATTACATGTGTGAACACAAAAGACACTGTCATTTTGTCATCATCACGTTTTGTTCTTACCTTCTTTTTTTATATGAATTTTGGCGAGCGAGCACAGCGAGCGAACCGAAAATTTTTGTATTCTCACAGAACATGGAATTTTTGTGTGAAGACAATAAACATTGTCATTTTGTCCGCGTCATCATCATGTTTAGTTTTTATCTTGTTTGATTTGGTTTTCTGCTCCCCCCCCCCCCCACCATTCTCCCCCCTTCCGGGCGAGTTTTTTTTTTTTTTTTCTTCTTCTTCTTCTTCTTCTTCTTCTTCTTTTCTTTTTTCTTTTTTTTCTTCTTCGTTTTTTTTCCCCCGTTTTTTTGCGCCCCCAAGGAGTGGCGCCCGGGGCACGTGCCCCCCTTGCCCACCCCCCCCCCCCCAGATACGCCGCGGTGAATATGAGGGTGACAGCACCTGGACCTAGGCCACTCTAGCCCTATCGAAACAGATATCGATCAAGTAAATCCATCCCACAGAAGAATGACTAAGGTCACGTTTACTTCAGTATATCAAACATCTCACCTCAACAGTCAACAATAACTTGCAAAAAAAGAAATTATTGAAAAATCATCAAATTCATATTTTTGACCAAACAGATGTCGTTTCGATTTTAGTTTGCTTTCAAAATTCAGAGAATGTAGAACAGAATGAAGCGCAGAAATACGGACTGTAATGATCGATCATTGATGGCCGAACTACTAATTAATGCAAACTCAACGCAAACTCAACGCAAACTCCAAGCAGGAAGGTCTCACCCATAGCTCCCTGCTCCAAGACACAACGCTATCCTAGGGTCTATCCTATGTGAAAACTAAGTAATATCGATTACAAATATCGGAAAATGACACCCGATTAATTAATGGAAACTCAACGCAAACCGCAAGGCACAGCACTATCCTATGAGAAAACCACATAATTCGATTCTAAATTTCGGAAAATGACACCCCGAAATCTTAATTAGTGCGAACTCAAAGACACAACGTTACCCTATGTAAAAAACGACCTAATTCGATTACAAATATCAGAAAATAACACCCTAAAATATAAAACAAATATAGATTATTGATAACCTAGGTCTCACGGAAAGTTGGAACAATCAAGCATCAAATCTCACTCTAGCAGAAGCAAAAGTTTAGTTAGGGGCAGATTAAATCACATTTATAAGGAAGAGTGGCGCATAGATGTAGAAGAAATTTTAATCCCCAATGTTTGCAATATCGAAATTTCAAACAGGAGCTTCATTTTAAGAAATACCTGAAGCACTTGAATGTTTCGCAAGGAAATTTCCATGCAAATTCCGTTGTGCTAATTATAGTCTGGGTGCCAAAGCCACTTTTTGGGCCTAACCTTGCTTTACCGTCCACCCAATGTTTTTTGATGGTTTTACCCTATTTCGGGGGTGCTGAATCCGAATCTGGATGATGCAACACTTGCATCCTTGAGGCTTTTGAGATATTCAAGATGGCCGCCAAAATGGCCGCCCGAACTGGAAATTCCCACGTATTTCCTTCTAAATGGTGATGAATTGAAAACAATTGATGGTTTTACCCTATTTCGAGGATGCTGAATCCTAATCTGGATAATACAACTTTTGCATCATTGAGGATTTTGAGATATTCAAGACGGCCGCCAAAATGGCCGCCAAAATCGAAAATTCCCACGTATTTCCTTCTATATAAATGGTGTGAAATTGAAAATAATTGATGATCCTATACCCTATTTGGAAGGTGCTGAATCCGAATCTGGATGATGCAACTCATGCATCCATGAAGTTTTTGAGATATTCAAAATGGCCGCCAATCAAAACCGGAAATTCCCATGTATTTCCTTCTAAGTGGTGAGAAATTTAAAACAATTGATGGTTCTACCCTATCTCTAGGGTGCTGAATCCGAGTCTGGATGATGCAAATCTTGCATCCTTCAGGGTATTGAGATATTCAAGATGGCCGCCAATGTGGCCGCCAAAATGGACGCCAGTTAAAACCGGAAATTTCTATGTATTAGCTTCTAAATGGTGAGAAATAGAAAACAAATGATAGTTTTACCCTATTTCGATGGTACTGAATCCGAATCTGATGGATGATGCACCTCGAGATAGTCAAGATGGCCGCCAAAATGGCGGCCAAAAGGGAAACTCTTATGTATATCCTTCTTATAAAAGGTGAGAAATTGATAAAAATTGATGGTTTTACCCTATTTTTTTTTTTACTGAAAGATTTCAGGTTTTCGTCAATGGCACAGTATGACATTGCTGTATATACAGTGGAACCAGCTCTATACCCGATATCTTTTGAATTGGTACGATATAAGTGTGCCAGCAATTAACCTTTCAAGAATACACATACTTTTGAATAATTGCAAGATTACACTGTTTCCTCTACATATAATGGATATGTTTTGAACACTAACAATCAATGGACAAGACATGTTCATCTAAATCATATTGTGATAGTGATGTAGAAAAGTGTATTGAAATTACCCAACATTACCTGTCTTCATCCATGAGCAGTTTTAATCTCTTCATCCATGAACACTCAAATTGGTTATTTGGTTTATATTCCTGGTCTTGATGACATTGTTGAAGACACGAGTGGGACATTTTTATAGTTATGCTTCAATTTTTTTTGTCGGCAATATGATGTAACATTATATATGTATATATGGATTATATATATATATCACAGGTAACGCGCCGTGAAAAAAAAAATGAATAAAAAAAAAACACGACAACATGGAAGGTAATAATTGATAATCCAGTACTTACGAATATCATAATCGCGCAGAGTGCTTTTGAAATTACCCTTTTTTTTAATATTGATAGTGGTCATGGATGCAAGCATTTCCAATGACGTAATCAGAAAATGCGACAAGTTTCACAGACTACGAGGCGAGACTCGCCAGCCTATAAACCAAGTTTCGACACCAAATACCAACATGCCATAATTTAATTTTACTCGATTGATAGCCGAAAAGGTTTAACTTCACATCTGTGGAGCCACATTATTGGCGACCACAAGCATTATTTTGTAACAATTATGCATAAAGAAATTTTCAGTCGTATGTTTGTGTTTGTACGTTTCAGTATGATGTCAATATCACTTCTTTTTTTTTTTTTTTGCAGTACGTGTTAAAGTTCCGTTTGAGATCGGAATATCTCAGTATATTACAATACCATTGTGACAGTCATTTTGGATGTCAATAACTTTTGGCTGATTTGACAAATTCGCTCAACTGAGTTGAATTTAAGAATACGAATTATTGCTTTTCACCCTACATGGTTATAATCCCCCGCTTCACGTTCATTTCATTTCATTTCATTTTTATTTCATTTCCGGCCAAAGCAAATATGACAATTGCATATAAACAAATTTAGTACAATGTAACTTTTACATTTCCAAATAGAATTTAGATACACGTCATAATATGTTTACATGAATCAATAAACATACTTTAGTTGAAGAAATACAGTACATGGACAATATGTGACTGAATCATAACAAAGAAAAGGTCGAAAATGGAGGGGACTGCTAAAAAGCGTTAGAGCACAGTACTTCACAATTTAAGTGTAAGCAAATGTTAAGGAGTTTTCGTTCATGCAGGACATTTATAGATGTCCCAAAACCTTCAAAGACCTTCAGCACCCTCGAAATAGGGTAAGACCATCAATTTATTCTAAAATTTTTACCATTAAGAAAAATATATTAACATTGGAATTTCTGCCACTTATATTGGCTATCATCTTGGACGTCTAAAAACCCTAAAGAATGGACGAAATTCAGCAACCAAGTTTCGAGGGTGCTGAATAGGGTCTAAAATTTTCCAATATTTGACAGTTATTTTGGCGGTCATCTTGGACATCTCAAAACCCTTAAAAAAGAACACGAAAGTTGCATCAACCAGGTTCGGATTCAGCACCCTCGAAATAGAGTAAAACCGCCAACTGTTTTAAATTTTACACCATTTAGAAGGTAATATAGGGCTTACATGGAAATTTTCGTTTTTGACGGCCATTTAGGGGCCATTCTGGCGGCCATCTTTATTATCTCAAAACCCTCAAGGAAGCAAAAGCTGTATCCTCGAGCTTCAAATTCAGCAAACTCAAAATAGTGTAAAACCACCAACTATTTCATATTTTACACAATTTAGAAGGAAATAGGGGGTCTACATATGAATTTCCGTTTTGGCTGTCATTTTTGGCGACCATCTTTATCATCTCGAAACCCTTAAGGATGCAAGAGTTGTATCCTGAGCTTCGGATTCAGCGCACCCAAAATAAGATAAAAACCACCAATTGCTTTCAAATTGTCACAATTTAGAAGGAAATACATGGGAACTTCCGTTTTGGGCGGTAAATTTTAACGGCCATATTGAATATCTCAAAATCTCCATCAATGCAGGAGTTGCATTATCCAGATTATGATTCAGCACCCTCGGAATAGGGTAAAACCATCAATAGTTTTCAATTTCTCACCATTTAGAAGGAAATACATGGGAATTTCCGGTTTTAATTGGTGGCCATTTTGGCTGCCATCTTGAATAGCCCAAAAACCTTATGGATGCAAGAGTTCCATCATCCACATTTGGATTCAGCACCTTCCAAATAGGGTAAAACAATAAATTGTTTTTAATTTCTCACCATTTAAAAGGAAATACATGGGCATTTCTGGTTTTTATTGACAGCCATTTTGGCGGCCATCTTTAATATCTCAAAAACTTGTTGGATGCATGAGTTGCATCATCCAGATTCAGATTCAGCACCTTCAAAATAGAGTAGAATCGTCAATTATTTTCAATTTCACACCAGTTAGAAGGAAATACATGGGAATTTCCGGTTTAGCGGCCATTTTGGCGGACATCTTGAATATCTCAAAATCCTCAAGGATGCAAGAGTTGCGTCATCCAGATTCGGTTTCAGCACCCTCAAAATAGGGTAAAACCATCAATTGTTTCCAATATCTCACCATTTAGAAGGAAATACGTGGGAATTTCCGGTTTTAATTGCCAGCCATTTTGGCGGCCATCTTGAATATCTCAAAAACTTGATGGATGAATGAGTTGCATCATCCAGATTCGGATTCAGCACCTTCCAAATAGAGAAGAATCATCAATTATTTTCAATTTCATACCATTTAGAAGGAAATACGTGGGAATTTTCGGTTTTGGCGGCCATTTTGGCGGCCATCTTGAATATCTCGAAACCCTCAAGGATGCAAGAGTTGCATCATCCAGATTTGGATTCAGCACCCCCGAAATAGGGTAAAACCGTGAATTGTTTTCAATATCTCACCATTTAGAAGGAAATACGTGGGAATTTTCGGTTTTGGCGGCCATTTTGGCGGCCATCTTGAATATCTCGAAACCCTCAAGGATGCAAGAGTTGCATCATCCAGATTTGGATTCAGCACCCCCGAAATAGGGTAAAACCGTGAATTGTTTTCAATATCTCACCGTTTAGAAGGAAATACGTGGGAATTTCCGGTTTTGGCGGCCATCTTGGAGGCCATCTTGAATATCTCGAAACCCTCAAGGATGCAAGAGTTGCATCATCCAGATTTGGATTCAGCACCCCCGAAATAGGGTAAAACCGTGAATTGTTTTCAATATCTCACCGTTTAGAAGGAAATACGTGGGAATTTCCGGTTTTGGCGGCCATCTTGGAGGCCATCTTGAATATCTCAAAACCCTCAAGGATGCAAGAGTTGCATCATCCAGATTCGGATTCAGCATCCCCGAAATAGGGTAAAACTATCAAAAAACACTGGGTGGACGGTAAAACAAGGTTCAGCCTTTGGCACCCAGACTATAAGCTATTTCGAGGGTGCTGTATCCGAATCTGGCTGATGCGCCTCTTGCATCCTTGAGGATTTTGAGATATTCAAGATGGCCGCCAAAATGGCCGCCCAAACCGGAAATTCCTTTGTATTTCCTTCTTAATGGTGAGTAATTGAAAACAATTGATTGTTTGAAGCTATTTCGACTTTGGTGAATCCGAATCAGGATGATGCAACTCTTGCATCGTTAAGGGTTCAGAGATATTCAAGATGGCCGCCAAAATGGCCGCCAAAACCGGAAATTCCCTTGTATTCCTTCTAAATGGTGAGAAATTGAAAAACTGTTGATGGTTTTACCCTAGTTCGAGGGTGCTGGATCAGAATCTTGATAAAACTCTTGTATCCTCAAGGGTTTTGAGATAATAAAGATGGCCACCAAAATGACCGCCAAAAATGGAAACTCACATGTAGACCCCCTTTTTCCTTTTAATGGTGTAGAATTGAAAACAAATTGATGGTTTTACCCTGTTTTGAGTTTGCTGAATTTGAAGCTGCAGGATACAGTTCTTGCATCCTTGATGGTTTTGAGATGATAAAGATGGCCGCCAAAATGGCCCCCAAATGGCCGTCAAAAACGGAAATTCCCATGTAGGCCCCTAATTCGTTGTAAATGGTGTAAAATTGAAAACAATTGGTGGTTTTACCCAATTTTGAGGGTGCTGAATCCGAACCTGGTTGATGCAACTCTTGTGTTTTGGGGGTTTTGAGACTTCCAAGATAACCGCCAAAATAACTGTCAATATTGAAATTTTTGAGACCCTATTCAGCACCCTCGACATTTTGTTGTTGCCATTTTTGTAATCCTTAGGGTTTTCAGATGTCCAAGATGACCGCCAAAATAATTGGCAGAAACTGACATTCCAATATTAATATTTTTTTTTTCTAAATGGTGAAAATTTGAAAATAAATTGATAGTCTCACCCCATTTCGAGGGTGCTGAAGGTTTTGAGATATTTACAAATGTCCTGTATAAACGGAAACTACTTGATATTTTCTTATAAATTGTGAAATATTGTGCTACAACGTGAAGCGAGGGATTAAAAGCAAAAATCCGTATTCTTGAATTCAAGTCGGTTGAGCAAATTTGTCAAATCAGCCAACAATTAATGGCATCCAAAATGACTGTCACAATGGTATTGTAATATACTGAGATATTCCGATATGTCTCAAACGGAACTTTAACACGTAATGGAAAGAAAAATGATATTGACATCATACTGAAACGTACAAACACAAAGATAAGACTGAATTTTTTTTTTTTTTATAAGCACAATTGTTATAAAGTAATGCCTGTGGTAGCCAATAAGGGCTCCGGAGACTCATGTGAAGTTAATCCTTTTTGGCTATAAGAGTAATATTAAATTTTAGCCTGCTGGTATTTGGTGTTGAAATTTGTCTTCTATTCTTTTGAGTCTCGCCGCGTACTCTTATGAAACTTGTGCCATATTCTGATTACGTCACTAGAAATGGTTGCATCCATGACCACTATAGTAGATATCAATATGAGGGTAATTTCAAAAGCACTCTGCGTGATTATGATGTTCGTAAGTACTGGACTATCAACTATTACTTTACATGTTGTCGTTTGTTTTGTTTTTTATTTCTATTTTTTCACTGCGCGTTACCTGTGATTTTTCCATCCCCTCGTGTGTATATATGATATCGTATCGTTATTTGGGCGACAAGACCCTGTACCTGAAATTTTTAGTGAAAATGACTTTTTTGAATAAACAGTCAGATAATCAGTTAATGATGTCCTGTCCAAACCTTAGCTGTCTTACCCCAAAAATGAAGCTACCATGGCATGTCAAAGGAAAGGTTCTCTCATTTGTATAGTGCTTTGGCTGCCATGTTTGTTTGCTTTTTGTTTTTGTTTTTGTTTTTCTCTCCTGAACATGTGACATTTTGTAGATACGAGGTTTGTCGCCCAATATATGTATGTATATATATGAAGAGTTTGTTTGCAAAAACCGATAAGTCCATATTTGCCAAATGGAGATATTTGCGATTAAAGGTCAAGAAAAATAACGAAAATAATAAGAAAATTTCTGCTTCTTTTGACCATAACTTCAAAAATGTACCTTGATATGTAGTGACCAACATATCATTCAAAAGGTATTATTTTGTACTTAATGACAGAGACCGTAATTCAAAATCTTCAAAAATGGACTTATCGGTTTTTGCAAACAAACTTTTCATATAAATATATATATCTGATATCACATCATATTGAAGAAAAATTTGAAGCAGAACTATAAAAATGTCCAACTCTTGTCTTCAACAATGTCATCAAGACCACCAATATAAACCAATTAACCAATGTGAGTGTTCATGGATGAAACGATTAAAACTGTTCATGGATTAAAACAGGTAATGTTGGGAATCTCAGTAAACTTCTCTATACATCACTATCACAATATGATCGAGATGGGTATGTCTTGTCCACTGATTGTTAGTGTTCAAAACATATCCATGATATATACATGAAATAGTGTAATCTTTCAAATATTCAACCGCATCTGTAGTCTTGCAGGATTCATTCCTGGCACAGCTGTATCTTACAAACTCCAAGATATCCGGTAAAGCTGGTTTCACTGAGACAGCAAGTTCCAACTGGGATGTACAATATGCGTTCGTTTATCAGCAGAGTATGGTTGGGTTTAGATTTTGCCATTGACGAAAACCTGAAATAGGGTAAAACCATCAATTGTTATCAATTTTTCACCATGCTGACGAGCATTTTGGCGGCTATCTTGAATATCTCCAAACTCTCAATGATGCAAGGGTGGTATCGTCCAGATTTGCATTCAGCACAGTGATCGAAAAAGGGTAGAATCATCAATAGAATTGTTCTCAATTGCGAAACATTAAAATTAAAGTACGTGGAAATTTCCGGTTTTGGCGGCCATTTTGACGTCCAGATTTGCATTCAGCACAGATTTGCATTCAGCACAGTGATCGAAAAAGGGTAGAGTCATCAATAGAATTGTTCTCAATTGCGAAACATTAAAATTAAAGTACGTGGAAATTTCCGGTTTTGGCGGCCATTTTGACGGCCATCTTGAATATCTCAAAATCCTCAAGGATGCAGGAGATGCATCATCCAGATTCGGATTCAGCACCCTCCAAACAGGATAAAACCATCAATTGTTTTCAATTTCTTACCATTTAGAAGGAATGTCGGAATTTCTGGTTTTAATTGGCGGTCATTTTGGCGGCCACTTTGGCGGCCATCTTGAATATCTCAAAGCCCTCAAGGATGCAAGAGTTGCATCATCCAGATTCGGATTCAACACCATCGAAATAGGGTAGAACCATCAATTGTTTTCAATTTCTCACCATTTAGAAGGGAATACATAGGAATTTCCGGTTTGGGCGGCCATTTTGGCGGCCATCTTGAATATGTCAAAATCCTCAAGGATGCAAGAGTTGCATAATCCAGATTTGGATTCAGCACCCTCGAAATAGGATAAAACCATCAATTGTTCTCAATTTCTCACCATTTAGAGGGAAATACATGGGAATTTCCGGTTTTGGCGGCCATTTTGGCGGCCATCTTGAATATCTCAAAACCCTCAAGGATGCAAGAGTTGCATCATCCAGATTCGGATTCAGCACCCTCGAAATAGGACAAAACCATCAAAAAACATTGGGTGGACGGTAAAACAAGGTTAGGCCCAAAAAGTGGCTTTGGCACCCAGACTATAAGGCAATAGTCCGGGCTAGAAGGCACCCAACCTTGTTTTTTGATATATACAATGTTTTTTGATGGTTTCTTGTCAATTCGAGGGTGCTGATTCCAAATCCGATTGATGCCACTCGCGTAACCTTGAGCATTTTGGGCAAAATGCATAAATCCAAAATGGCCGCCAGATATGCTAATTCGGCCGTGATAAACACAATAACGTGCATTATATGACCAATTATTCCACCAAAATTTGCACATTTCTGTTCCTAGATTTACTCCATCTGCATTTGCAAGAGAATTTTCATTTCATATAGGTTCATTTACTATTTAAAGCTCATTTTTTTAATTCAAAATGGCCGCCATTCCTATGCTTATGTACTATATGAATGGCAAAACAGATGCATAGAAGAACAAATTTACTGTATTTCCAGTCCCGTACCTACGCTGTCAAAGTGTTGCATGTGTAATACAAATATGTTGGGTGTCACTTACAATATACAGGGCCTACATGTATATTTGAGCATTTAATATTCATAAACCTTACCATGTTTAACACAATTTCTTATGTTTCATTCTGTCTCAACAACGAATATAAGTTCATTAAACGTCTCGCAAGAAATCAATGTACCATCATATTCTACATGCAGGTTGAATATAAAAATGTAATACTAACACAATATATTAAGAACCCTAGATGCATGGTATTTATCAAATAATGTTGAAAATGGAGGGGAAGCTAGAAAGCAAAGCTTCTAATATGCATGCCCCTAAAACAATATTAACAAAATACAGAAAAATCCTCTACAGTAAGTGCAGAGATACATGGTTGCAGACAAAAACACATCAACATTAATGACACAACTAAAAACCCTGTACTATTTACAATGTAGATTTTTGTTTCCAGTAAGGAGTGGGGGGGGGGGAGGAGTCCTGAGGCGAGTTTGAAATGGGTCATAACCTCCATCACTTTGATATGATATAATTTAGAAGTACCGTCTTGATATTATCGAGGAAACTTGAATTTCTTCTTGAATTAAAACAACAAAAACTGGCGAAGGCATAAACGAAACTGTCCAAACGCAATACCGTACAAACTATTCATTAAACATCAACCAAGGAGCAATGTGAGATACCTCTTTCCGTTCTCTCACAGTTCCCAGGTGTTGATAATATACACTTTGACATCATGATCTCATTCAGTCTTGTCTTAAAACTAAAACTGTCATTTTATTGTCTTTAAAGAACCCTTTAATTGGATGTTTGGCAGCAGGCGACATCAGCCCCAAATTTGGAGAATTCTCAGGCTAAAGATGCATATTAGTCATGCAATTGCTTTAATTGCAACCACATCTGGTGATGTTCAGCATTTCCTCAGGGGTCATAGGGCGATTATTTGCCATAGAAATAGAATGAAGACATGAAGACTTGCTTCACCACCCATTGAAGCCCTTTGGCTCTGTTGCCAGGCCAGAGACAGTGTTGTAGGTAATTTGGGTGGTATCAGAGATGACATCAGACCAGCATCTCCACCAACCTGTTTTGGGGTCAAAGCTTTCAAGTTACGGGAGGGAAATCTAGGCTTGTGGGATTTCAGACGCATTGATGGCAGGTTGTTCAAGGGGGCATTTCATGAAGCATTTTGTCAGATCTTTTCTTTTTGACAAACTGCTACAAGCTACTAAAATCCTTGCATCTGATTGGTTGAGAGCAAATTTGTCAGAAAAATTTGTCAGACAAAACGCTTCATAAAATGCCCCATGCTATCGTGTTTGGAAGGTCAGGGTATGCGCTGACGGCACTGGTGACACTTGCCATCCTTTCCTTCCAGCGTGAGGGAGAGTGATCGAGTGTCAGTG
Source organism: Diadema setosum (assembly GCF_964275005.1). Classification (NCBI taxonomy): domain Eukaryota; kingdom Metazoa; phylum Echinodermata; class Echinoidea; order Diadematoida; family Diadematidae; genus Diadema; species Diadema setosum. The sequence continues at coordinate 16,705,515 of NC_092706.1, forward strand.
AAGGAGGGTAGACTTCCTTAGCCTATGCTTGGAAGGCTTGCCACAGAGGGCTACCTTGAACATGGCGTTGGCAAGATGGTTACTAAGATGGAAGGCATGGATCTGATGATAATCTTATCAAGGTTGGGGCAAAGTCTCTCCAGAAGGTGAAGTACTCCTCTCTTGTCTTGAGATGGGTCAGTACTCGACCTATGTCATCCAAGGACTTTCTATGAGACGTAATGGCAAGATAATCTGCAAACTTCCTACATGAAGTGAATATTATGTCACCATGTATATGTTAAAAAGAGGTGGAGTTAGTTTACAGCCACCATTAAGTAGGCCATCATTCAGAGTCCTAACACAGCTGGTCTGGTTACCTAGAGCAATCCTGAATCTGCAAGTGCTGAAGATTAAAAACAAGCAGTGTGAAGTTGTTATGACACTGCTTTCAGAATGAGGCAGCACTGTACAGATCTCAGAGTCTCCCTTGACATCATACACGCAAACGCATTCACTCCGAAAAAAAAAAAAAAAAAGTGGTGGTAAATTTCATCTACCATATATAATTCATCTGGGTTAACATGAAAAACTTTTGGGCATTGTTTTCAGTTCAGAGATTTGACGACAGGAAGTGAGGTGGTCCCTTTTTTCCACTTTATCCTGCCTCATGTTCTTTCTCGGATGAGGGGACTGAAAAGTTTGTATAATATCGCTTTTAGATAATGTAGAACAGGACAGGTAATTGGAAATTTCATTTGTGTCATCATCTAGAATTCAGCCTTTTAATTCAGTAAATCAGAGTGAACATTATGATGTTGAACATCTTAAGGCAAGCAAGTATCAAATGTTCATATCTGCATGTAATAATTCCTGATAAACGATCTTGATGTTGGCGTCAATTCAAGCTTTGGTGGATTTTTCCCAATTCCTAGGGAAAAATTCAGATTGAGGTAGCAAATTTGGATGTTTGCATCAAAAAATAAAACAGCTTTTGTTAGTAACAACCTTCTGATTTATAATCAGCACACAAATTGATAAACAGTGTACCCGAGTGACAGAAAAAAAAAAACACAGGAAATTTGTTTATTTCCATGTACACTTTGCCGTTCATATTGTGCAGGGGTATATGAGTGGCATCCATTTTGAAGTTTTGTATTAAGAAGAATATAATAAGCCTAAAAACAACAGATTTTCTGTTTGTTTACTTGTTTGTTTGCTTCTTTTGCTAGTGGCACTCATCAGATTTGCATTGCACATGCAAAACTTGAGCGTAGGCATATGACTGAAAATTCGACTTCTATTTCTATGCATATTTTTTGCCATTCATACAGTACATGAGTATAGGAGTGGCGGCCATCTTGAATTGAAAATAAGCTTAAAATACTAAATGTAGCTCTTCAAATGAAAAATGTCTTGCATGTGCAAGTACTGAAGGAACAAAAATTTAAAACACTTTGATGGAATCATTGGTCATAAAATTGACATAACTGGGATTATCATGGCCAAATTAGCATATCCGGCGGCCATTTTGGATTTTTGCATTTCGGCGAAAATGCTCAAGGTTACGCAAGTGGCATCAATCGGATTTGGAATCAGCACCCTCGAATTGACAAGAAACCATCGAAAAACACTGTATATATATATATATATATATATAAAAAACAAGGTTAGGTGCACTTTCTATGGAGCCTAGCCTGGACTTCAAAGCCGAACGCGATCCCGATGGCACCGATTAAGGGCCTATTTATGTGAAGTGGAAACACACACACACACACACACACACACACACACGCATACACATACACATACACACAAACCCGTTGTTATGTCTATGTTTGAAGGGCGGCGTGCCATTCTCACATTCTCATCTGATTCTGTGGTAATCACACGACCATGCCAATGGTACTGTGTATATATAGCAGTACAAACTCAATGCCTAACTGTCCACGCACATGCGTACAAAAACCAACTTGTACACTGATAGTCTTTGCTCAAATGACACAACTGGCAATTTTGACGCATTAGGGTTACGGAAAAAAAAAATGGCAACACGTATATATTGTGTGCGCGCGTGTGTGTCCACGAAAGATGATCTAGAGCTTTCGCTGTATCCCATTATCCCACTGAAACAGGAGTCAGCGCAATGTTTTTGTTTTTCTTTGTTTTTTGTGCCGCTCTCGACGTCGACAAGGAGGTGGAGCGCGGACGAAACCCAGTCGAAGGCATAGAAGAGACCATCCCGCTGCCGACGGCACCGGTCTCGGGGGCCCGGAGCCGTCGGCTTCGGAGGAGATAGCTCCACAAAAAAAAAGCGTGCAAAACCTACGGGGGTCCTCCCACGATTACTATATATATAATATACTTGTGTATATATGTGTGTGTGTGTGTGTGTATATATATATATATATATATATATATATATATATATATATATATACACACACACACACACACACATATATACATACATATATAAATATATATGTGTATATATATATATATATATATACACACACACACACACAGATTAGTAACGATATATGCCATTTCTGTCTGTATAAAAACTTGTCTAAAAATCGTTTGGCCAAGTAACTATACATGAATATATCTGCATAATCATGTACATATAAGTACACATCTTTAAAATAATAACAAACAAGGTAACTCTGGGATTTTAAATATGAACTCAAGTCATGAATTCAAACCAGAAACAGAATGACATATTTTGAACTGAAATATCAGTGAGTTTATTTGATACAGAATAATATATTCACAGTATACTCTTGTCATACACATACGTATCATCATTTTCAGAACACTTAAAGTCCATTCACAGCATCAAGTCTTCACATGTTGCATCTACTTTTACCTAACATAAAATGTTTTAACACCATTCTCAAAAGAGGAAAATATTTTGCCATCCAATCAAACACAGAATTATAAAAAAAAACCTGACAAAAACATCACAGAAAGACAAATTTTACAGTTAACACATCAATTGCTTCACATACCTCCTACTATTCTTTTGTCACTGGCAGTACTGATTATGGATCACCACTTTGAATTCACAGGGGAAAGGACATGTAAAAAGTTGATTTGGTTTCTGTGATGTATCACATTTCTGGGAGATGTATCTTATGACATATAAAATGCTGAGAATTACACTGGACATGACAATGATCACTAACTCTCCATATAAGCATATATAGGATAATTGCTTTAGTGGAGGCATGAAAAATGACAGTAGAAAAACCAAGTTTGAAAAATAATCATGAAGTGAACACAAAAAAACATTTAATATACATCAGGATTGAAGCTTACTGTTAGTGCACTGTTGGCATGTAAACGGGAACATTTCCTTCATCTGTATCATCTCGCACTCTAGTAGACTTGTCAATAATATGACACTTGGGATGTGAACTTAGCCAAAACATTTCTCGTCATAACATGTTATCTTCAAAATGAACATAATTAGGCTTGTATTTCGATGTGCAACTAAGGCATTCTTTCATAGACATGACCCACCCTAGTTAACACTGAAAAGTCAAGAGCAAATTCTCTTCTGAAGAGTGGAGAAGGGGATGGGAAACAGACAAATTTCTACAATCGAACTTGAATAAAGCATACACACCCTCACACAACACATACACACAACAGAACATAACTTCAATATTACCAATCACATCAACTTTACTTAATGACATGACTTGTTGCATTCCTGCATATGCATACCATAAGGTGTTGGATATGGCAAATACTTTCAACAACCTTCACAGAGCCTTGCATGAGCTTTTTCTAGATAGCAAACTACATTGCACATGTACATGTCAAATGTGGGAACCCTCTCACTACACTATCTAACCACATTCATACTAGCATCAGAGCTCCCTTTCCAGCGGAACATTAACTACACTGACAAGCACATTTGCATCACTGAAGTATGGCTTGCTAAATGCATAGATGGCCCCCTCTTTCCCATTCATTTACCATGTTTATGCCAGAAATCATTTCCAGACTGTCATTTTCCATTATATGCTACAATCAATTTAACCCGTTGAAGATGAGTCTTGAGAATACTTGGGCGGGTATCTATGGAAAATGCATGTTATAGCAAATTCAATCCATTCTCAGCAGGTTAACACACATAAACATATAAAAACAAATCTTCATACACGTGAGTACAAGGCTTGTGCACTACTTCTTTAAAATACAAGTTTTAAAGTCATTAGAAAACTAGAATTATCACTGAAGGTGATTAATACCCCCGCCCCTAGTGTTGCTTTATAGTATGTGATGTCATGAGGGCAATGACGTTAATACCAAGTTTGTGCACTTGTCGAATTGGAAAGGTTTGGGTAAAAAGTGTGGTTTCCATGGCAATGCATTGTCTGATACAAACACAAGGGACATTTTGCATAACTACACTTAAAGACCATCATTCACACTAAATTTGACCTTCATAGCTTGAATGGTTTATTTTGATACAAAAATGAGTGGTTACCATGGCAACACATTTTCCTTATACTAACACATTGGTGTCTTGCAAAACTACACTTCTAGATCATGATACATACTAAATTTGACTTTAATTGCTTGAATGATGGAAAAGTTATTCAATCTGCAAGGTTTTGGTAAAATTGTGGTTAACATGGCAACGGTTGGTGTGACAAACACAAAAATTATGTGTTCCACATCTATACCTCAGGGCCATAATGCCTACCAAATTTTGTTTCAATTGCTTGAAAACTGTGGAAGAAGTTCACTCCACAGGATTAAAAAAAAACAAACATGTGGTTACCATGGCAATGCATTGTCCAATACAAATACAAAGGACATTTTGCAAAACTACACTTAAAGAGCATCATACACACCAAATTTCACCTTCATAGATTAGATGGTTCAATTTGATACAAAAATGAGTGGTTACTATGGCAACACATTTTTCTTATATTAACACATAGGTGTCTTGCATAACTACACCTCCCGATCATCATACATACTAAATTTGACCTTAATTGCTTGAATGATGTGGAAGTTATTCAATCCACAAGGTTTTGGTAAAGTTATGGTTACCACGGCAACGCTTTGTCTGACAAACACAAAAATTATGTGTTCCACATCTATGCCTCAAGGCCATGTTCCACATCTATGCCTCAAGGCCATAATGCCTACCAAATTTGATTTCAATTGCTTCAAAACTGTGGAAGTTGTTCACTCCACAGGATTTCGAAGAAAACATGCGGTTACCATGGCAACGCTTTGTCAAGTACAAACACAAAGAGTGTCTTGCATAACTACACCTATAGATCATCATAGATACCAATTTTGAAATTGATTGCTCAAATACTATGGAAGTAGTTCCCTCCACAATGTTTTGGTAAAATTGTGGTTACCATGGCAATGCATTGTCCAACAAACACAAAAAACATGTCTTGCACATCTATACCTCAATATCATCATTTACCCTAAGTTTCATGTAAATTGCTTCAAAACTGTAGGAGTTTGTGACGCAAGATTCTGCAACAGACCGACCGCCCGACCAACATCACGGTGATTCCTTTATACCCCCTTCACACTAAGTGCGGCGGGGGTATAAAAAGAAAAGAAAAATAAGAATCAGTCTGGAATACTCTGTGCCTGTCTCTCTGTGCTGTTATCAACTCATTCTGACACATTTGACCCCTGTATTTTTCTTCTGCAATTGCTGTGATAGCTGAAAAGAATGTACTGTGTCACAACACTATGCTTTATCTTTTCCTGAAACCCTGATCTTAATGATGTCAATTCAAAAGTGACAAGAATTAATCTATCTCTAAATAAGTCTCTGTTTCTGTCATTTTCTACTTGACTGCTGTTCTGACTCGACCATTTCACCTTGACACACAGCGCATTTATTTCAGAATTCACCTGTTGGTCTATGATTAACACCATTTGATTAACTGCCATAATGAGATCACATAACAGATCTTGAAAGTAATCTAGATTGTGCCTTTTCATCCTTCAATCTCTTTCATCATTTTTTTTTTCATACAAGACATGTATGCACATACCAAGCTTTAAAGGGCTGTATGCACTGAAAGTATATTATACTTGACTATTTGCGGTTAAACTAGAAAAGATAACAAAAGACAATTGAGTAGAAAAGTTAGATGAATAGAAAAACTAAAAATGTCGCTTTGGCAACTGGTATGCCTGCCCCATAATGCATGGTTTTCCCAACAGGTGTAAAGTATGTCTTGACAATGTGTGACGACAGTTTCACATAACTGGCTAAATATGAAAATATAAGTCACAAATTGTGTTGAGTGTTCACTTTCCTTGAGCTAGATTTAATTGGATAAATTGCTTGAGAGCAGATATTTGGGGATTTGAGGCTTTTTATTTGACCGTTGACCATTCTACAAGTATATGTTTTGAATAATCTCCACCAAAGTACGGAGACAAAGTGTAATTTCAGCATTAAATTTTAAAATTTTCACATTTTGCCCTGGCATTTGACCCTTGACCCCATGACCCTAAAATTCTCAAGAGAATCACTGTTGGGCAGTATATGCATAAATATGTATTAAGTTTCATGATGATACCTTGAGCCACTTCAAAGATATGGAGGAAAGTGAAATTTAGCATTTTCCCTTGACCTTGACCTTTTGATTTTTCAAATTTTGGCCAAAAACTTTCCATGAGAATCTCTATTGGGTAATACATGTATGCACTAAGCTGTAAGAAAATACCTCTAGGCATTGCATATATATGAGGGAAATGGTGAAATTTTGAGGATTTGACCTTTACTTTTGACCTTGATCTTTGACCCATGACCCCAAATTCCCAAGAGAATCACTGTCAGGTGGTACATGCATATGAAGAAACCTTGAACCATTTCTGAAATACATGTATGGAGAAAAAGGTGAAATTTTAGCATTTTCACTTGACCTTAGTTTGATCCTTGCCTTTTGACCCTGCAGCCCACAACTTTTCTTCAAATAATTCCTATCTGGTAATGTTCAATCTTCATGACATCACTTTGAGCTATTTTCAGAATATAAGGAAAAAAGTGAAATCTTACAATTTTCACTTGACCTTTAACCCGATGGCCCAGATATTTCCCTCCAGAATCATTGTGCAGTGATGCAAGTACAAACCTAGTTTGAAAAATCTTGAAGGTAATGTGAAAAGAGTGTAATTTCAGCATTAAATAGAATTTTAGCATTTTTACCTGACCTTTGATCCTTGACCTTGGACCTTATGATCCAAGAATTCCCAAGAGAACCATTGTCAGGCAGGTAAATTCATATGTATTAAGTTTCATGAAGATACCTCGGGCCATTTCAGAGATATGGAGAAAGAAGTGAAAGTTTAGTATATACACTTGACCTTTGGTTCAAAAACTTTCCCCAAAGAATCTTTATTTGGTAAAACATGTATTGCAGAGATATGAGAGAAATAACAAAATTTTCAGAATTTGACCTTGACCTTTTAACTTGAGCATGTTCACCAAAAAGTTGATAGGCACAACTTCATCCACTCAAACACACATATGCCAAGTTTCATATGGACATCTTAAACACTTCCTAAGTTACGTCGTCCACAAAATCAATTATGGACAGACAGACAAAAGGACGGACAGACAATCAGAAAACATAATGCCTCCAGCAACACTTTGTGACAGAGGCAGAAAAACATTGTGATGGACCACTCATAAAACCCAATCCCATCATATGACATTGGCAGTGACAGTAATTGGGTTGTATTTTTCACCAGATAATAGGCCCCCACATTTGGTTGCTATGGGCAACATGAAAATGTTGAAAGCTGTGGCACACTGATGACTCGGCAAACCTTCACATGCTATTACTTCTTCTCCTGCCCAGCAACAATAGTAGGCATCAGTCACTGAAAAGACACACTTATTGCCATATGCGTTTTAGTATTGCCTTGAAGAGAAAGGAAAGGCGGGAGTAAGGAAGGGGCAGAATGAAAACTTCTGGCATATCATGAATTGTGTGCACCATGGAACCAACCTCATAGTCCATATGGGCACACTTCATGAATTTGAATGAATAGAGCGATTACATGCTCTGTAATGTTTTAACCAAAAGCTGTACATAAATATATCTTACTACACACATAACATACCTTGCCATATGCTTGACACATGCTCATAAAATGATTCTGTGCAGTTCTGTCCCAGTATGACCCTTTGGGGACACAGACTGGTTAGTATGAACTTTTTTGTACAAGATCATAAGGTGTGCCAGTTTACAAGAATGTTGAAGTACATCCAATTTGACTGCAGATATGAGTGAACATGAAAAACAAGAGTTTTCACATAAACCTGAATATAACAACATCTCAACAATTATTCCCACGGTTGGCCAGTGTATCAAAGATTTTTTTTTTTTTTTTTTTTGAGACAGAAAGAGACGGTCACAGCTTGTGTTAACAGCACCTGTTTATTTGTTCTACAGGCAATGAAAACATACACTAAGAAAGTGTTCATAAAAGCCACAATATAAATTGCACTTTTTGTAATCACTTCGCAAATTTGTCACGCGAGAAACATGAATTTCATTATTTGATTTGACTGGATTCAATTTGAAATCATCAACTGATTCGAATGGGGCATGTGGTCATTTCGAGGATATATTACTGAGTATGATGTTAGTATTTCTTTCTGGCCCTAACAAAAAGAATTGATACCTTTCACACTCATTCATATTCAATACAAACATTGCTATGGTGACTGGTATGCCTCCACCATATCACATTCTCCCAAATTCTCCAGTTTATATTGCCAGTGTAAGAAGATAATTTCACATGATTGTAAAGTAATATTCATCTGGATCTTATACACCAATTTTCATGACAATAGTTAGCTAATTTTAACTTGACCTTTGATCCCATGGACCGAGCCTTTCCATACGTAATCCCTGTGTGGTAATGCATGTACAAAATTGTATGTACCAAATTTAAATACACTGATAAGTACATACATTCAATCATATTCAGGGTATGGAGAAAATATAAGTAGTCTAAGCATAAAGTAATATAATTTTTTTAATCTGACCTTTGACCCCTGACCTCACGACACAAAACTTCAAAGAGAATCAGTGTCAGGCAATACATGCATACAACTGTATGTACTAAGTTTTATGAAGGTACCTTGGTGATTTCCCAGATATGGAGGAGAAAAGTGAAATTTTAGCATATTCATTTCACCTCTGACCTTATGACCCAAACTTTCCCTTACCTAGAGAATCTTAATCTGGTAAAACATACACTAAGTTCCAGGACAAGACATTCAGGCGTTAAAGAGTTAAAGGGGAAATACTGAAATTGTAGCATTTGACCTTGACATATGACCTTTGATCTTGAACATGTGAATTCAAAAATCGATAGGCTCAGGTTCATCCACTAATACAAACATAAGCCTAGTTTTATCTAATTTAGATACCTCAAACAGTTTTTAAGTTACATCATCCACAGAATTGATTACGGACGGACATACATTATGTATGAACAACCTGAAATCTTACTGTCTCTTGTGCCACTTCATGGTGGAGGCATAAAGATTTTGAAAGTTAAATGTGAAAGGACTACAAGTATTGCTAAATAGTTAATAAAAGTTCATCCCCTCTTTTGATGCACTCTGTCTTCTTTATCAAATTCTACACACTACCATTCAATGTAATCTTTCAAACTTGAAATATCCATTGCCACACAATGGAAGTGTATCCCACAGGTCGTTAAACTATATGGATTAAGAATATACCATGATGGACATGCATACCTAAGATATGAAGAATACATGTGTTGCCAGTAGAGTGTTTACAGTCAGCTACCCAGATATGACCTTTGACCCTATTAAAGACAGGACACTGAGGACAGTGTCACCAAAGTCTAGATATGACCATCATACACTAAAAGTGCAGAATTTAAACAATATCTGACATGTAACGTCACCTGTATGGCGTACACAAGACATCAACCAAACTACTGTATGGACTTTGACCCTATAAAATATCAGAACAATGGCAGCACGAATATCACCATGATGGAGGTCCACACAAGTTTTTTTAGGAAAAAAAAAAATCCATCATAAAATGTGAAGAAATATCACATGGTGGCTGCCTTTGATCTAATAAAGGGTGAAACACTAGGGGCAGCACTACCAAACCTAATACACATCAATAATTGATGAACATACATCTTTGTACAAAACAAAAATCTACTGAGAAATGTGGCCACTAGTGTGCAGATAAGAAGGCGCCAAAAAAGCAACCATTTAGTGTAAGAAGAAAGAACATACAAGGGCGTTACCACCAAAAGTTACAGGTGACTAGATCTTTACATCATGCACTTCCTTATCAAATTTGAATAAAATCTGTTAACAAATGCAGCCCATATGCAACACACTTGACATCGCCAAAATATGACCTCTGACCTTTTACAGAAAGCGGAACACTGGGGCAGCATCACCAAAAACAATATGGGGGTCTAATTTGCACCATGATACACCTCCATGGGCCTTATAAGCTTTTGAAGAAAATCAAACCATAAATGTCCCTGGCAGAGTGTGCACAAGAAATATAACATGGTGGCTGCCTTTGAACGTGTCAAAGGCAGAACATTAGGGACAGCTTCGCCATAAGGCACAGAGGTTTAGACTTGACTGATAAACTTGGAACAAAATCTGTCAAGACATGAGAATAGTAGAAGAAGTAGATTTTCAACAATTAACCTTTTTGCGTGTAGAGATGGACAAGTGAGGAGGCTTTCACCAGAGGTTACAGGTGGCTAGATTTTTGTCATGATACTGAATCTGAATAAAATCTGTCTGAAAACATGACCAGTATAATAATAATAGCTCGTTTTTATATAGCGCATTTCACACTTGTTAAGCATCTCAATGCGCTTTACAGACTACTATTACCCCTGGATACATTATTTACCACCAGCACTGACAGTGCTCACTCTCCACTCCCTGGGGAGCATTCCAGCCAGTTGCAGCCATTTTACAGGCGCGCACATGCTGATCAACCAATATAAGCTTTCTCATCCTACGGTGTACCCATTTATACTCGTGGGTGGAGAGCAGCAATGTGGATAAAGTGCCTTGCTTGAAGGGCAAACGTGTCGGACTTGGCATGGGCTCAAACCCACGAACCATACCACGCTCATGTCGTTGCCCACACAAATGTGATGTGGTGGCTGTGGCCCAGCAGTGCTGAATCCAAAGTGTCTTCCAGTACATGTACTGGGGGATAAAACGATCACAAATGAATATGTGCTCACAAAATGAAAAGGACAATTGTGAATGTCATTTAAGAATCATTTACAATGTTGTCATATTAATATTTCAATTGATACTGCTGATGAATACTTGCACAAATTATGCTGGAGAAATCAACTGATGGTCATTACATTGATTTTTCTCTTTTGTTTTTCTATATCAAAATTGGATTGCTGGAAACTTTCACATATTTCATGACATACAAATGTCCCAATTCCCTCTCACATGTTTTGAATATTTGTGATGCTATGTGACATTTATCAACCCCACAAACTGTCTATATCACAATAACTGAGAGGAAAATGTTGACACAATTATCAAACGAACACTACCAAGCAAGCCACAAGCAGTGTTCACTATCTACAATGTACTCGACTCATAATGGACATAGACAACACTGCTTCAATGCATTTGTCAACACATATGATTGCTGTAGCATGCAGATAGTTCCTACCACATAACACAGTACAGTTAGTGGGACAGGTTTTTGATACCATCATGTACACAGCCAACACCTATTCATTGTAAAGGGGGAAAAAGACTACTACAAGTGCACACTCTTACTGATAATACACCTTTCTCTCTTCACAAAATAACACAGTATGGTACCAGGTAACAAATACACAATGTCATTTTATACCAGTAAGTACAGTGATAAAAATTATATTTAAAAAGATATATATTATGAAAATGGTGTACAGATGCTAAACTTTCTCATAGAGAAGTTTGGTTTATATGTAGACCTGCCAGACATCATTTTTGTCATCCGACAGATCAACCTGATCATTTGGGAGACTTGGTGATGTAGCTGTTGCTAGGGAGTCAGCATCATCTGGTATACTCTCATTAGGAGCACTGGATGAATCTGTCTCCCTTGCCTCAGCATGGTAGGCACTCGGTGCTTGCAGCGCTGAGCTCAAGTGAACCATGTTCCCATTCTCAAAGTCAATAACTGGCACAGTGTCCAGACCATAACTTGAAGATGCGATGGAACATCTATTGGGACTGGCATCTTCTGTCTCAAAAGGATGAGGATTGGTTGCTAGGGCCATTTTGAAGTTGGAGGGTGCCGGGACCAGCACATCTGCAGTGGCTCTTTTCCAGATATCTTCTGTAGGCTTGGGGCTAGGGTTGTGAGGAGACTGTGAGTTCCCAGATGTGGACACTGAGGGCACTTTGATCGAGGTCTGTATGAGCTTAACAACATCACCCTCCGAGACCTTGCGAGGCTTATTGAGCAGAGGCCTCTCTGATGAGGTGATATCTCCAAGACTGGACTTTTTGATCAGTGCGTGGTTGGGGGACAATGTCTTCCGTTGAAGCTTGGTGAAGACAGGGGAAGTTGATGTATCAAGTCTGGTCTTAGTAGAGGGGGAGGAGGAGAGGTCAGATCGTACCTTGGGTCTTGCAGCTGGTGAGCCACCTAGAGGTGAGCTCCCAGTACTACCAGCCTTAAGGTGAGTACAGGATGTGTTTGGTGCATTATCTCCACTTGAGCCTGGATTTTTACTCATGTCCTGCACAGATGCAGACAGGACCATGTTCTCTGCCTGAAGTTGCTGTAAAGCACGGTCAATAACCCCCGTATGTGGGTCACTGGATGCCCGCCCTGTTCGAATGTGAGGAACACTTTTACTAGAGCTAGACATGTGACTCCTAGAGCCCTTTTTTCGGACAGTGCTCTTGTCCAACTTCAAAGCACCAGCCAGGTTTGGTGACTTGCTGCTCATGGTACTCATTCCTACTGCTCCTGCAGGTGAAGAAGAAATCGTCTCACAGGAATCTCTGGAGTATTTGTGATCATCGCTTTTCTTGCCTGTTGTACTCCCAATTTTTTCCAGGAACTCTTTCCGCATCCTTCGGATTCTCTCAGCCTCCAACTCACCATCTCTGGATGGTTCCTGGGCACTTGCCATTGCACCTCCGTTACCAGGCCGAGTCCTGTCTGCCTTTGCATGCCTGTTGCTCCTTGATTTTCCATGAGACCTGGATGCTGATCGCACCCCTCTCTCCTTTGATGCATTTTCCAACAGCAGGTCAAAGTCCATGTTGATACTGAGTCCACCAGATGTAGCAGATTTATAGCTGCGACGCTGGGCAAGAGAAGTGTGAGGCCTCTCTAAAGGGGGGGGGGGGGAGGAAATAGGAGTATTAGAGACATGATTCGTTATCGTCTGGGCTTGGTTGTTGATACTCCAATTTTTACAACTGAAAATAGTTTCAACTTCATCAGACAAGGGAAAACCATTTTCCTCTTCATGGCCACAGATTTATCAATACATTCATCTTTAAAGTGTTCTGAGCATACCAAAGAATGTTTGGTAAGATTAGAATCAGACCTGTCATTCTGCACGAATCAAACCCGGGCATGCTCGTCAAGTTGCAGTGTAACTGGAAAAAAGTCAGCCAAAACACATCTAAATTTTCTCCTTGTTCCTACTTTATCTGCCAAGAACATATGAAACTGGTATGGTAGTAGTACTATTCCAAAGCTATGATTTCCTAAACCTACTGCAGAAATTGGAATATATAACACTAAAATTGCATTAGTTCGCAAAAAAAAAAATAAATAAATAATAATAATAATATTATATATAATACATATTAATAATATTCTTTTATTTTCCCTTCCTTCCTAGTTTTCTTTGTGACGTCCTATCTTGTGCGCTACTTGTGTACGTGCGCATTTTGTTATGGACGCGCTACCACTGACGACGCATATTTTATCTTGATTTATATCTGCTTCAAAATAAAATCTGTCATTGATTTGACAAAGCCCTATGGGCGAAAATTCATCAAAACTACGTCTCTCACGGAGTTTTCATATTGAACTACTGTTGTGAATCAAAACTTTCCTGGACTCCGAGCAGAAACCTATTGCTGTTATACTAGAGGGTGAGAGTTTATCTTTTGAAAAACTGAAGCAGTTTGAAATGTTAGAGGCATGTGTAACTTAAAACTCTTTGCATTTGTTACAACTTTTGTCAATTAGATCTTTAACTCCCCTGCTTTTATTTTATTTGTTTTGCATAAGCCAGTTAAAATTACTAGCTTCCTATATTAGTGTTATCATTTGCATATATTTGCTGGAATGTGACAAAGCTTTTTGATTTCACTCTAGTTATTTGATTGAAATCACCTACATTCAAAGCCTGCTCACCTTTTGGAGACCTTCCCGACTCCTGAAGAGACAGCTCAATTGCCCGCTTGAACTCATCATCAAAGTTGCCACTCCCATCTGACATGAATGAACAACACACATTTATGACTATTTTGTACTACAAACACTCTTTCCACATTTTTTTCACTTCTTATATCTCTCCTGTACATTGCAGAATCAAATTGTCTGTCACAAATCACAAACACTGAACTCCTCTCATTGTAAATGAAACTAGAACTATCACTCATTGTGATTAATATACCCCCACCCACAACTGAGGGAATTAGCTCAACCAGGATTATTATTTTTTTTACTTTTTAATGGAAAAAAAAATGTTACCATGGCAATGCACTGTTCAACAGTGAATAAATGTATTGCTCACTGTTAGTCAAATGTCCCACATCTCAAGTCAAGTGCTCAAAAACTGAGTGAGCAAGATAAATAAACTGACGATATATATGGCTTTCATTAAAAATTGTGTTACCATGGCAACACAATGTTGGACATTAAGAAAAAATAAAGTTTGCACAACTATATATATATCATAGCCGTCACATGTGTCAAATTTCAAGCCCAATGCTAAAAGGCTGAGGGGCTTCGTTGAATTCACAATATAAGTGTATCATTTTCATTCAAAATATACTGTTACCATGGCAACACATTTTCAACACTGACAAAAGATTTTTTGCACATCTAGGTAATGTAGAGGCAACACATGCCAAATTTGAAGCCAAAATGCTCTAAAACAGAGAGAGTTAGGAGAATCGAAATGTTTGTATGATTTTCATTCAAAATGCACTGTTACCATGGCAACACATACTTCAACAATGATGAAATATGAAGTTTGCATATCTCTGTACTATAGTGGTTGCATGTGCCAAATTTCAAGCTAAATGCTCAAAGACTGAGGTAGTTACCTGAATCCTCAATATTTTTGTATGCATTTTAGTGAAAAGATGCTGTTACCATGGCAACGCATTGTTCACCACTGACGAAAAATCAAGTTTACACACTTATATGCTATAGTGGTCACATGTGCCAAATTTCAAGCCAAATGCTCAAAGACCGAGGGAGTTAACTGAATCCACAATATTTTTGCATGATTTTCATTCAAAATTTGCTGTTACCATGGCAACATATTAATCAACAATGACGACAGATTATGTATGCACATCTACGTACTATAGTGGTCACATGTGCCAACTTTCAAGCTAAATTCTCAAAAACTGAGGTAGTTACCTGAATCCACAATATTTTTGTATGCATTTTAGTGAAAAGATGCTGTTACCATGGCAATGCATTGTTCACCACTGACGAAAAATCAAGTTTGAAAATCTATATGCTATATAGGTCACATGTGCCAAATTTCAAGCCAAATGCTCAAAGACTGAGGGAGTTATCTGAATCCACAATATTTTTGTATGATTTTCATTCAAAATATGCCGTTACCATGGCAACACATTGCTCACCACTGACGAAAGCTTACGATTACACATCTACATACCACAGTGGTCATGTGTGCCAAATTTCAAGCTAAATGCTCAAAGACTAAGGGAGTTAGCTGAATCCGCAATATTTTTGTATGTTTTTGGTAAAA
The DNA here is from genome assembly GCF_964275005.1 of Diadema setosum. Classification (NCBI taxonomy): domain Eukaryota; kingdom Metazoa; phylum Echinodermata; class Echinoidea; order Diadematoida; family Diadematidae; genus Diadema; species Diadema setosum. The sequence goes on from NC_092706.1 coordinate 16,721,544, forward strand.
AAAAGCTGTTACCATGGCAACACATTGTTCACCACTGATGAAAGATTAAGTTTGCACATCTATACTATAGTGGTCATGTGTGCCAAATTTCAAGTCAAATGCTCTAAGACTAAGGGAGTTAACTGAATCCGCAATATTTCCGTATGATTGTCATTCAAACTATGCTGTTACCATGGCAACGCATTGATCAACAATGACGAAAGAGTAAGTATGCACAGCTATGTACCATAGTGGTCACATGTGCCAATTTTCAAGCCAAATGCTTAAAAACTGAAGGAGTATGGTTAATCCACACATTTTTGTATGATTGGTAAAAAAAAACTGTTGTTGCCGTGGCAACATATTTATTAACACACACATCAAATGTATTTTGCACAACTATACATTACATTGATCGCATATCCTGAATTCAAATTGAATTGCTACAAAACTGAGAGAGTAGTTTGATCCACAACATTTTGTAAGATTTTTATGAAAATCTGCCGTTGGCAACAAATTATGAAATACTCATGAAAAAGATGTCTTGCACATCTGCCTGTGATAGCAGTCACACATGCCAAATTTGAAGTTAATTGCTCAAAAACTGAGAAAATAGTTCAATCCACAAGATTTTATGAAAATATGACTTGCCATGGCAATGCATTAGGCGATACTAACGAAAAAGGTGTCTTGCACATCTACCTTTGATAGCGGTCACACATGCTAAATTTGGGGTCAACTGCTCAAAAGATGAGAGAGGAGTTCGATCCACAACATTTTGTAAGATTTTTTTTAAATTTGCCGTTGCCATGGCAACTTATTATGCAATACTAACAAAAAAGGTGTCTTGCACATCTTCCTTTGATAGCGGTCACACATGCTAAATTTGGGGTTAGTTGCTCAAAAAATGAAAGAGTAGTTCGATCCACAAGTTTTTATGAAAATATGCCATTGCCATGGCAACGCATTATGCGATACTAACGAAAAAGGTGTCTTGCACATCTACCTTTGATAAAGGTCACACATGCCAAATTTGGGGTCAATTGCTCAAAGAATGAGAGAGGAGTTCGATCCACAAGATTTTGCAACGGACCGACTGCCCGACCGACCGCCCGACCGACTGACCGGCCACCCAACCTCAGAGTGATTCCTGTATACCCCCCCCCCCCCCTACACACTATGTGTGGGTGGGGGTATAATTACAGTTTGGTTGTATACAAGGTATCTACACTATATATAAGTCAGGCACAAATATTCCACACAAACTCTTTCCCTTACTCATAACCCTACTGTCCACACACAATAGTCATTGCATATACTCCATGTGCCTCATATTCGAGAGAGAAAGGAACTAAAAAAGTTGCTGCCATGACTGGTATGCCTCTGCCATATCGCATGGTTCTCCCAATATGTCTACAGTACGTCTTGACAATTTAATACAACAGTTTCACATACTGTAATTGGAAAAAAACAACTTGAAATGGCATGTTTGTCAAAAATGTGTTGAGTGTTTACTTTCCTTGAACTAGGTTTCTTTTGGATGGCTGGCTAAATTGTTTAACAGATCATGTACAAAATGGTTGGGAATTAGAGCCTGGCCACTTGATCTATGACCCTTGCCCTTTGACCCCATGACCCACAACTCTTCAAATAATCACTAACTGGTAACATCCATTTTCATGACAATACTTTGAGCTATTTTCAAAATACATAGTTTCATCACAGTTTATGGATTAGCTAATCTCCAAGGTATGGAGAAAAAGTGTAATCTTAGCATTGAATAGTAGAATTTTAGCATTTTGACAAGACCTTTGACCCTGTTACCCCAGAATTCCCAAGAGAATCATTGTCAGGCAATATATGCACATGTACCAAGTTTCATGAAGATACCTACAGCCATTTCCGAGATACTGAAGAAAAAACAGTGAAATTTTAGTATTTTTACCTGACCTTTGACCCCCATGGCCTAAAACTTTCTGAGATTCTATATCTGGTAATACACTGTACATGTATACATTGAGTTTCAAGAAAACATATTTCCCTTCAGGCATTGCATAGATAAGGGGGAAATAGTGAAATTTTAAGAATTTGACCTTGACCTTTGATCTTGAGTGTGCACAGTTAAGTTGAAAGATACAAATTTGTCCCCTCATAAAGTTTCATTACGATACCTCAAATGATTTTTTTTAGTAATGCTGTCCACAAAACTCATTACGGACAGACAGATGGACAACCTAAAAATATAATACCTTCAGCGACACTTCGTGGCAGAAGCATAAAGACTGAATACCATAAAAAAGCAAATGTGCAAAGTCAAGGCAACAATGCACCTTCCCAAGCTACATGGAAATACAGGTCTACAAAAAGTTGCAAAGTGCAAATTTCTCTTTGCATTCATGATGTCAGGTGATGCCAAACAACATTTGTCATATCAATGTCTCATCAAATGTTTGTCTGTTTGTTTGATTTTTTTTTTATGGTGGTGGTGGGACATGTCAAAAAAACTTTTAGTGCTTAGTTTGATAAAAGCTTCTGTAAAGTACATTATTTGTGATTTATAAGTGAAGAATTTGCACTTAGGGTACATCCACCCATGCAGTTATATAGAGTATATATAGGGGGAGAGAGAGCTTGATTTTCCAAATATACATACCAGTACATGGTGCTAAAAAGCTAGGTGAGTTTATCTGTTATCTTACATACAACGTACATATATGTGGCATACCCTTTCTGTCCTTTCCTTGACTTTGCTCATGCATTTTCCTTCCTACAGTGTGATGCCGAATTACGTCTCTGACCATAAACCTTATTGTTGATACATATAGCATAACTTTATAACATGCTCTATCAGAGTTTTAGACAAAGCCAATGAAGCTCTTATATATAATTAACAGATAGAATGATAAAAGACATGGCAAATACTATAAACTGAATGACTATGAAATGCCCTGAGTACACACACACAAAAAAAAAAAAACATACTGACATAAAGACATTTCTGACATTTTCAAAGGAATCTTTATCATAACATTGCCATTACATTGGGATCTACATATTGCTCTTGTAATTTTACATTCGAATATCATTACCCTTCCAAAAGAAATCTACAGAAATTATTCTTAGAGCTGATGACAGCCACTTAAAGATTAAAAAGAATTTGTTTAGACCTCAGGGCAGTCATGCCCCAAAATGTTGAGATTAATTTGCACAAACCTGTTCTAAAAGCATTGCATCATACATACTTCTGATATTGTAAACCAGCAAGCTAAAACACTTCTTTAGTGTCACCAAGGAATCTTACAAAATACCAACCTTGAAATGGGTATTTTGAAGTTATAAAAAAAATACTCTTAATTTTACATAAAAAGTATTTGTTATTCCACAGTGATAATGGTCCTGAAGCCACATTCTGTCAAAGCTTCCATTTTACATGTGTGAGAAGATGCAAAATGTTGATACTGAGAAAGAATCTGCATAACTGCCTCATTGTACAATGAACACATTGCAGGGAAGGGGGGGGGGGTTCTCAGATTGTCCTTGGTCAATGGTATCAGGATGATATCCTACTTCAACAGAAGACTGAAAACATGACACCTATTTTCACTACCCAATTGTAAATGTCAATATGGTGCACTGACCTACTTATTACATAATGCCCATAAGAGAGTCTTGTTCTTGGTTAGCAATCTTTAGTGAGAGCCTACGGAGCTATAGACTATCAGAAAAGATAAGGGTTTTAAACAGCCCACGAGTCACAAAGGAGCTTAATGAATCCAGATGACCTGCTATGATTGCTCAAACTGCTCTTTGGATGAACAGAAATTAACGCATTAGTGAAAGATGTTACAAGAGCATGAGACTATCCAGATTACAGCTAGGATAATTACTGCAGATCAACATCAGTGACTGTGACAGAAAATCAAGCATAGACTACAGATAACCATTTTTATTCAGACAATGGTAGTGAGTACATGCATTTGCCAAATCACTGGCACATACATGAGATGATGTTCTTTGTAAGATGTTTTCTAATTTAAACTAGAAATGTCGCTAGGGCGAATGTTATCTTGACAAGTGGCTAAATATCAAAATGACATATTTGTCACAAATGGGTTGAATGTTCACTTTCCTTGAACTAGGTTTTAATTGGACGAATGGCTATATTTTCTAAGAGAGTATGCATTTGGGGATTTGAGGACTTTTACTTGACTTTTGACCCTTTTATACGTTTATGCATTGACTACTTGTCAAAGTATGGAGAAAAAGTATAATTTTTATATTAAATAGTAAATTGCAAGCATTTCAACCTGACCTCTGACCCGAAAATTCCCAAGAGAATCACTGTCAGGCCAATAAATATGTACTAAGTTTCACGATGGTACCTTAAGCCACTTCCGAGATATGGAGGAAGAAGTGAAATTCAGCACTTTCACTTAATCTTTGACCTTTTTGGCAAGAAACTTCCTAGAGAATCTTTACTGGGTAATACATGTATACAACCAGTTTAAAAAAAAAATAAATAAATAAATCCTGCAGGCATTGCATAAATATGACGGGAAAAGGTGAAATTTTGAAGAGTTGACCATGACCTTTTACTGCTGACCTTTGACCCCATGACCCCAAAATTCCCTAGATAATCAATGCTAGTCATTACATGCATATGCAGTATGTTCCATGAAGATACCTTCAACGATTTCCGAGATATGGAGAAAAAAGTGAAATCTTAACCTTTTCACTTGACCTTCGACCTCATGACCCAAAACTCTAACCAGAGAATCTTTATTGGGAAGTACATGTGTACACAAAGTTTCAAGAAAATATGTTCAGTCATTGCATAAATATGGGGGAAATAGTGAAATTTTGAGCATTTGACTGTTGACCTTGAGCATCTGCACCCAAAAGGTGATAGGCACATCTGCACCCAAAAGGTGATAGGCACAACTTCACCCCCTGATACATATACATGCCAAGTTTTATTAGGATACCTCAAACGGTCTTCTAGTTACGCTGTCTACAAAATTGATTACGGACAGACGGACGGACGGAAGGACGGACAACCCAAAAACATAATGCCTCCCACACCTCTTCATGGCGGAGGCATAAAAAGAAGTTGGTTCAGCAAATATAGAGTCTTGTGTTTAAACCCACCCCTTCATTTCCGCAGGGAATTCATAAGTACCTCATTGTGTGTACACATACATTATAGGTGCCTCTTTTTCCTCAGTATCCATGTGTGCTCAATGGAAAATATCTCTTCTTTTGCAAATTTGAAAGCTTAAATGGCAATCCTTTGTATGTGTTACAATCAGAGACATTATGAGCACATAAGAATGCATTTCTTTCTGACCGTTGTTACGGATTATCTGCATAACAAATAAATACAGCTAAAATCCTTATGATTCATGGAAGCAATTTCAAGAGCTGTGCAAATGAGAAAAGTGGCAAATCACTCACTTTCAGACACCAAACTCTGTGCATCTTTTCTCCTTGGGCTCTTCGGTCTGCTTGGTGAGACACGTGGTGTTCGATGAGAGCTATACAATATATTGGTAGACAAACAGAATACAACTTTGGGAATTGATCACATGAAAAACATGTCATTTGCAATGGAATGCATGGCCATTGTATCAGAACATCCCCTCCCCCTGCTAAATACCAGTTAGTGATAGGGTAAGCGTAAAGATTAGGGTTAGAGTTAGGTTTACAGTTAGAATCTGGGTTAGGATAAGATTCAGGATAAGGATTAGGGTTAGGGTCAGGGGAAGGGTCAGGGGAAGGGTCAGGGGAAGGGTCAGGGGAAGGGCCTGGGGCAATTGTCCAAAGGTTAACTGTCCTAGAACCCATGGCCATAGGTACATCACTACTTTACAATCATCAACTTACAAAATATATATCAGTATATGATTGTGAATTGGGTACAAGCAACAGACCGTATCAGGGGCTTGGAATGGAACTAAGGCACAGATCATATAAGGGGCTTGAAATAGAACTAAGTGTTAGAAAAAAATTAGCAGTTAGACGAACGTTTGTGACGTCAGCTAGTCTACCCCAGCTAGACTAGAAAAATCATACAATTTAACTCACGGCAATCTTTCTTCTGTAAATTGTCTTACAATTGAGTTTACCCAGATAGTTTCTACTTATAGTTGATTTTGGATCAATGACAGAGTTGTCATTGATTTGCAAGGTTATAGTTGATTTGAAAGAAAGTTATAATTGATTTCAGTTATGGGTCTCTTGATAAAACGGAGATATATTTGATCATGAAGTTATCATTGATTTACGGACTTGTGATTGATTTGGGATAGTTATCACTGATTTCTGGGACTTATAATTGATTATAAATTTTGATAAAACAGGGCCCAGGTTCCTAAAATGTAGACAAGAGTGCCTACATTCATGTTCCTAAAATGTAGACAAGAGTGCCTACATTCATGTTCCTAAAATGTAGACAAGAGTGCCTACATTCACGGCCTAAATTAATGTTTATTTGTGTTATTGCTGCTGAGAAAAATGGCTTTGATAGGAAGATTAGAGTTTCTTCTAACAATATCAGCCTTCTTTCAGTATGAAAACTGCATGAATCGCAGTATTATTTGCCTTTTTGCCTAATGTAGTGTGCGCATATTTTGTTATAAAACTTGTATGAAGATGTACATAGCAATCAAGGCTGAGCTCAGTAGATTTTCGCTTTTGCTGACCCCATTCAGGTGCCTCTTTTGTGTAGAACAAAAGAGTTTGTGAACCTATCAGCGCACACTCGATTCATACCTAGCGCCCAATCATTTTGCATTATTCTATGGCATATGTAGTTGACAGTGGAAAAGGGATACACAAGGCAAGTGCCATAATGTGTCTCGCCCATTCGCGTACAAGAAATTGTACGCGAATGGGATATAACAGTTAAAAAAAAGAGATATAACAGATAAAAAGAGATATAAGAGGGTAAGAATTTATGGCAAAAAAGAAACGTGCCATAAAAACTTAATATTGGGCCCTTAAGTTTGTTGACCCCTGCCTGTGACTTTTGACCTTGTGGTGACCTATGGATCAAAAGTTATGACCCATAATAGAAACGCGCCATAAAAAGTTAACATTGAGCTCTAAAAGTTCGTTGACCCATGCTTGTGACCATTGACCTTGTGGTGACCATCCACTCCCCAAGGGACATCTACCACCCAAGTTTAGTCACAAATGGAGTTATGGATCAAAAGTTATGACCCATAATAGAAACGCGCCATAAAAACTTAACATTGGGCTCTAAAAGTTCGTTGACCCATGCTTGTGACCATTGAGTGGGGGTAGAATTATGTAAGGTACATGTAGTTACATGTCTGTAAAAGGATAAAAAGAACTTGACTCTGACAGCACTGGCAGCCTTTTTAATCACCATAGGGACATCTTCAGTTTTTCAATGCATACTTGCCAACATTTTCATTTGAGAAAGGGGTAGAGTCCATGCTGCCGACGTGAGCAGCGCTAGTTTTAACTCTTAATGTGCCATGGTCGCGGTACGGCGACCTTAGTCCTGACGTGCCATGGTTGCCGATCAGCGACTGAGAAGAGTGCGAAAACATTGATCATTTAAGTTCTTGTGGTACCATAATGTGTTACACCAAGAAACTGCCAATGATATGTACTGGTAGCTGATTAGCATAGCCATCATTTCCACTAAAAATATGAGTATGCTTACATTGGAAAATTTTGAGTAAATATGTGATTTTTCAGCTAGATGTATTTTTTTTTCGCATCGGGAAAATCCGCAGCAAGCGCACTCTCTGCGAGATGTGTACAGATCAAAAGTCTCAGTGGTGAACCACTCGTGTGTATGCTATTAAATCTGCGTGTGTTGTCTATGCGTTTCCACTAGTATTGTTCCCCTTGGATGCTGTCCTGCGGGAAGCTGCTTTCATTTTGTCCCTCAAAGAGGGTCAGCTTTTGTTCGTCGGTCAAGTCTTTCATCAATTTGTCTCGGTGAACTTCACTAATCGTCCCCACGCTAGCATACAAAAGAAGAAAATGCTTTTGTTCTTGTCTATGCACGTGTACACACGTAGGCCTAGGTCCTAGTTTGTTTTGGCGTGATCATCGTCTCCTAGTTCAAAGCGAAATGAAAATCAAGTAGGTATTTCGGAATTTCAGACAAAATATAGAGAGTTAAAGATGAACATTACTTTGCTTAGTTCAGTTTCAGAATTGTAGGCAGCGTTTGCAAGGCGCGAAGAGAGTTGTTTTGAGCGATGACATACAAAATAGTGCAAGTACTATAATCAACGCTGGTTTTGACCAAAAACCGATCTGTCTCAAACTTACGAAAGTAACTGGAAATAAACCAATCTAGTATTTTCATGTGATTTGGTGCAAGCTGGCTGTATTAGTTTTCATACATCTCAACGGAGACGAAAGTACATTATAGCGCCTGATTCTCTGTATGTGACGATGTGCACATGAAAAGCATTCAAACTAATGTTGTTTTCATATACTAGTATTTGTTTTTGCGCTTGCGTTCACTGTTGCAATTTTTTTTCTTTCTTTTAGAGTTTCTCTTCAATTGCTCTTCATAATGTACCTCTTTTGGCGTGCCTTCTCTCTTGTTATGTCGCCTTTTCTTTTCCCTATACATTTTGAAGAAAAGTAGTATTTTCAAGCATTGTGCATGCCTTCGTAGTTTGTCATTTTGCTGCCGTATTTTGCAGGAAGTTTTGGTTCTTGTAGCTTTCACGCTGTAAATAGCGTGTAAATAACCTTGGCAAGGAAACAGCAAATGTCTAGAACTACATGTACTCTTGAATTAGTGACCAGAATCGTTGCAAACGTCAAGATTATATCTTCAACAAAGAAACAAAACAAACAAAAAATAAGAACCATCGACAGTGGTGTATTGTAGTAATCGTTTACTCAACCACGCAAAATAATCATTTATTTATCATTTCATGACAAAAACGGCACGTCCGAAGAAAATTACAAAGCAGTGTCGTCTATCGCCGAAGCGATGATGCAGACACATGTTGGAGAGAATAACGAGCCTACAGCTGCACAGACTCCACAGAACAGAGTCCAAACGAAAAACAAACTGCGAATTTGATCAGTTATTCGTAGAGAGCTGAAATCAAATTCACAAACGGGTTTTCTTTTTTGATTTTGATTGCAACTGTTTACACAGCTTCGAAACCCAAAATTTGGTAGGTTTTCAAACATTCATCGCTCAGTGAGATACAGAATTAAAGTATATCTAGATGTATTTTTGTGCCTCGTAAAATCCAACAGATTGATGTAGAGGCTATGTGCCCTCAATATGTATGTTCGGTATCGAACATTTTATCTACAAGAGAGCTTTACTTACCTATCGATATAACAATTGCCATTCTAATGCCGATTAGAATTGCCCCCGGTAGCTAAAATTTCTTTGAACCCCTCATTGCCCCGGCAACGGCAGGGAAACCCCTCACACACTCCCCTATATAAGCCCGTGCGCAGGCGATCCAATCCTCTTTCGATGCCGATGAACCGGCTGAACCGCAGAGCGGGGAGGAGGGAGGGATAAGGTAAGGAATACTGGGGGAGAAGTTAGAAGGTCTAACAGTGTGGGGAACCAAGGGTGTTTCGGCCACCAAGGGGCTATCAGAAGGAGGGTTGCCTTGTCCGCTAGCACTTTCTGTAATACCCTTGGTATCAATGCAAAGGGGGGAACGCATACCCCAGAAAACCGTTCCACTGCATTGTGAATGCGTCCATCATCAGAGCTGCTGGATCGTTGTGTTTTGTGCAATAAACTGGCAGCTGCTTGTTGAATGTCGATGCGAACAGGTCGACCTGAGGAGGCCCGAACTTGTTGAAGATCTGTTTGGCAATGCTTGGATTGAGTTGCCACTCTGTGGGGAGATAACTTCCCCTCGACAAGAAATCTGCCACATAGTTGTCTTTCCCTGGTATGTGAGAAGCTATTAGATTCATCTCCACCGAATCGCACCAATCTAGAATGTCTAGAGTGAGATTGCACAAAAGTTTCGACCTTGTGCCCCCTTGTTTGTTTACGTAAGATACTACCGTGAGGTTGTCTGACTTTATCAGAACCGTTTTCCTCCGAACTCTGTCTTTGAAGGCAAACAGAGCATTCTGTATTGCCAACATTTCCAGCACATTTATGTGCTGACCCCCGTCTTTTTCTCCCCAAGTTCCTTGAACCTGGTCCGAGTTTAGTACTGCACCCCACCCCATATTCGACGCATCTGTGAGAATGGTCAGGGAGGGGGCTGGGGTTGTGAAGGGTTTTCCCATTTGTAGGGTATTTGGGGGCATCCACCAGCAAACCGCCTGGGACATTGTCCTCGTAAGACGGATAATTTTTGTCATCGGGTCTGTTTGCGGGCGATACTGACTGAGAAAGGCCATTTGGATTTGCCTCATTCTCCTTCTGTAATCTGGGACTGTGTCCAAGAGACTTGCAAGGAGGCCCAAAAATCACAGCCAGTGCTTGGCTTGCGCGTGAGACGTGCGGAGCAGGAACCCCCCTACTAGGTGAACCTTGTCTACTCTGTGAGGAAGGGGATGGGCAAGCCTTAGTTTTAGGTCTAGTTTGGTACCAAAGAACTCCAGACTCTGAGTGGGTTCGAGCTGGGACTTTTCGTAGTTTACAAGGAAACCCAGCTAGGAGACTAGGTCTAACGTAATGTCTACGTGACGGCGTAGTGTGTCTGCAGAGTCTGCTATTACCAGCCAGTCGTCTAGATAGACAAAAATTTGAATGCCCCTTTCTCGTAAGTGGGCCGCGAGTGCCTGTACAATTCGAGTAAAGAAACGTGGAGCAATCTTGAGACCAAAGGTCAGAGCGCCATATTGGTACACTTTGTTTGCCACTGCGAAACCGAAAAAGTGCTGTGCAGCGTGGGCAATGGGAACATGAAGATAGGCATCTACTAAATCTATGGAGACCGCCCAATCGTTTGCTTTGATGAGAGGCAGTATGTTGCGGAGATTTTCCATTTTTGAAAGTGGAGTTTGCGATGTATCGATTTAGCCTTTTTACATTTAACACCATGTGGAATCCACCTTTCCGCTTGGGGGTGAGAAAAACTGGGGATATCACAAGATGCCTTCTTGTGTGGACCCGAACAATCGCTCGTTTGGTTAATAGGGACTCTATCTCTTGTAACAAAGCCCTTCTTTTTTCTGGGTTTGTTGGCAGGTCGGTTTTCTTGCTTATATCCAGAAGCAATTCTGGGTGAATCAGTTTGGGAACACATCCCTTCTGGATTACTGAGAGCACCAATTTGTCTGTTATTATCTGAGACCATTGATGGGCAAAAACTTTGAGTCTGCCCCCCAATTGGGGCGTGCCCTGCGCGCTGATGCGGATAGTCATGATGAACGGTCCCGCTGGGGGGCAGTCGACTGCGTTCTGGGGGGTTAGGGTGCTGTCCCCGAGATCGTCTATACGATCTTCCACCCCGCTCTCTGCCTTCGGGCCTGCGAGAGTCGGATGATGACCTGTAAGACTGACTGTACGGTTGTCTCCGGTAGGGGGAACCTTGAGGGGATCGCCCCTCGCGGAAGAACCCTGACCGAGGGGGCATATGGTCCCTAGAGGATCGAAAAGAGCGATTGGGTTTGCTCAGTTTGTAGGCGGTCTTGTCTGCAGTGCTAGACGCCGCGATGGTGTCCTCCAGTACCTGCTGAAACTCTCCCGCAAAGAGATCTGAGCCCGTAAGGGGCAATTTTGCGAGTATGGTGTCTGCCTCTTTCTCAAGTTTGAGCTGTTCCATCACCTGAGTTCTGCGAAACTTGGAACATAGTAACGCTGTTCAGGCGGCCTGTTCGAATTGGAGGTCTGAAATTCGCAAGAGCAAATCGGAGATCTTTTTCAGGTCCTCCCCGTCTATGGCCAAACGGCTTGCTTCTTGTTGCGCCGTAATTAGATAGCATTGGTAAACCGCGAGCCTCATTGAGCTACAGGCTATCTTATCCATGTGGGCAATCTGCGAATCTATCCTTTGGAAGGATTGAGATCTCATACCGTTGAAACTGGTTTTGTGAGCGCGAGCATCACCAACACGGAACGCTGCCTCTGGGACTACGGGTGTATTGAACACTGCGTTGAAATCATTACTGCCAAACCGAACGGCTCGAGCGGGATTTCAGGGATGAATGGGCTAGTTTAGTGTAACGAGTAGTGAAGGGGGTACCGAGTTTCACCGCGCTGGGTCCCTGGCTATGAGCAGACAATTCAGATCCCAAGCAAAAAATGGGCTTGGCCTCTTCTTTTCCCTCAGTATCAGTCGATTCTGCCTTTAACTGGGGACAGTATTTTATCAGTAGTTCGGCGGCTGTCTGGCCGTCCCTTCTACCTGTCTGTTTCGTTGATTCTTTTTCAGAGGGAGGTACCTCGTCAGTAAATAGGCTCTCCCGACCATCTGAGCTGATAGAGTGTACTGAGTGAGACGATGGGAAAACTAACACCCGTATCATCGTCTGCCCAGTTTCTTGCACGAGATGCTATTTTGGGGGGGCGGTATCCAAACTCATCATCGGAATAGCCACCCAAACTGATCGTCGGATCGCGAGAGTGGAAGCGAGACCCGATATCTTCCCCCTCTCTCCGGCGGGGGGAAGCCCTATCAAGGATTCGGCATCGGGATTGTCGAAGTACAGGGGCCGAAACGGAACGGGCCGCCTTATTGCGTGTAGGCAGGCCGACAGACCCGAGGGAGGACAGAGCTCGCAATACGGTAGCTGGGGCGAGATTCCGGAGGCCTGTCGCATCACCCGCCCGTGCGGGAAGGGACCCCAGAGGATAACTGACAGATTGCGGGAGATCGAAAAGACAGAGGGACCTGTAGAATCGCCCGCCCGTGCAGGAAGGGTTCCCTGGTTTTGCGTAAGAAACACCATTTGTAAAGCCTGCATGAAGAAGTTGCAGGCCGCTGTGGGATCACTCGAGTTGGCTGGTAAGACACTTGTACTGCTGGTATCAACGCTAGCAGGCTGGTTTCTGTTTGTTGGTACACTGGAGCCTACCGACTTGGTCGGCGGGGCCAGCGTAGTATCGGTGGGTCCCACGGCAGGAGAAACCGCTAATTTAGAGCCGGGTTTCTTGGCCGGACCGGGAAGAGAATGCTTTTTCGGGCACTCTTCTTTCCCTTCTTAGATGGAGGAGAAGAGGCAGGAAGCACAGGATTACTACATGACGGTCTCTTTTTTGTGCCCTGCCCTGCTTTAGTGGTGTTGGATCCCGCCTTTGATGTATCGTTCAGTGCAGCCTCCGACGTAGTGTCCGTGCGGGGCGGCGAAGAGCGAGACAATTAGGCATCTTAAATGCTCTAACCCGACGCCAAGAACAAGAAAACAACAAAACTCAGCTAAGCAGCCGCTAGAACAAGGGAATATAACTAAGTAATTACGAAAACAGTCCAGATAAGGTAAAAAGGGAACGATCTTATCTGGATGTACGTAGAGTTACACCGTGAGGAACTCGTAGTGAGCAGCGGCGGCAGAAGAAAGAGGGGTTTCCCTGCCGTTGCCGGGACGAGGGGGTTCAAAGAAATTTTAGCTACCAGGGGCAATTCTAATCGGCATTAGAATGGCAATTGTTATATCGATAGGTAAGTAAAGCGAAATGAAGTAGATCTGTGAGGTTGTCTCACGTATATTTTTATATACATTTTATGTTATTTGTTGAGCTTTGCTCATCGTTTTATTCCTACTTCTTTTATCATAGAAACATGCCGATGACCAACCTTTTGATATTGCGGTACATCTACCTGCTTCGATGTGTTTTTTGTTTCTTTTTCATTGTTTGTTTGTTGTTATTTGCCCCGAATCGCAGGTGAAGAGGAAAATCTTCAAACTCAAGCTATTGAGTAGATTCTCGCAATCAAGAGGAGATCATGTCAGTGTATCTATTCAGAAATGACAATAATCTATTCAAATTTGTCAAGATTATCATTACGTAGAATTTCAGATGAGAGAGAGAGAGAGCATGACCAATGCAAAGTAATGTCAAACAATTTGTCAGCATGCAGATCTTGCAAACTTAAATCCCGCTGTTCAGTCCTTGGAGTAAATCAGTGTTGGAGATTACAAAAAAAAAAGGAAGAAAGAAATGTCGGATGATGCTGCTTTATGAAAACTGCGTCACATAGAAATGAAGATAAATGATACGTTTGAATTCAATTACGGAACTAACATTCATTGGCTAACCGATGAAGGAGCTGCAGCAGCAGTAGAGTGATGTTATAATTTCCATGAAAGATCAAAATTATACTGATACTTACGAATCATTCAGTATGAAACCTATATTGAAAGGAGCCAGAGATTTCTGACGCCATGTGAAAGTATGGAATGTGCTGCTGAATAATGTCAGATAATCAAATGTGATTAGCGAAGTAGATTCAAGACAATCAAAGGCAACCAACATCGAATAAGCATACCAACAATGTAAAAATTGATTTCAAATTTGTCGTTTACGCACGTGTAGGCTCAATATATCACCATCTTTACAGTTTTATCTTCTTGTTACCAATTTTAATATACAGATCAGGCCTACTGTGAGGGGGCTTTTGACTCTTTTTTTAGTGTTATTCTTTACCGTAATCATTTTCTTGAATGTAATTGCATTGTTTACCCCTTCTTCATGACATGTGCAAGCTGCCTTTCCTTCTTCACTGTTTATCTGTGTCATGATTCAGTGTTTTGTCACAATGCGTTATTTTCACTGTTGTGTTCTGGCTTTTGAAAATTTCAAATCTGACTGAATTTATTCGTTTGCAAGATTCAAGTTACTTCAAAACTCTGGAAGCATAGTTCGAAAGTACAGCACTGTTGAATTTGGCTATTTCAAAGTGAGATGATCGTTTCGAGAATGAGAGTGATAGGTCCTATGTAGTGCTATTTTACCCAATTATGAATAAATGGTGAGCTCTTTCAGTTGCATGCACGTGACTTCAAACACCAGCGCTAGGCTTGCAAGCACGTGGCATGCTGCTCCGAGCAACTGACCTCGTGGTGCTGAAATTGAAGTGCTTTTCTAGCCAAACCCACTTTTCTTTGATTTCCCTGGATCGGCAATTAACATGGAAGTGGTATACTATCATGAATTAACTTTATTATGATATTTTAGTCATGTTGTGATCGGAATGGCAGTGATGTCTAGCGATAGGTTGATCGGATCAACATCCTTGATTGGATACGGCATCAGAAAAAAAAAAATCCAGAAGACATGTGCACATTTATCAGTCAGATCACAGCAGCATCTTCGCTTTCAGGAGATATGTTCATCCTTCAAGCTGCCCCTAGCAACCGCTAGTGTGTATTGTACTCAATCAGGACTCAGATCATCTCCGCCATTACCAAGCAATTGCACGAGCACAAATCCCTCGCGGACAAAGGCCTGCCGATTTCAATAGAGTATGCCCGCCCGCAGTCCGCATAGACAAAAGAAGGATAATTAGTAGGTGCTTCCTTCTCAAGGGGACAAAAGAGACTCTTCCAGGGCCCGGGACAATTACTTTAGTTTCAAATACAGGATCTGGGACTAAAGGACTCAAATTTGTTACCATTTGAAAGAGGAGATCTAAAACTTTCTCACAGAGTCAAGGGAGTGTTCTATTGAAGAAAAACCATGACTGACTCTTTCTTTCAATAATACACAAAAATTTCTAATAATTTTTTTGATTTTTTTTTTCGATTATTTCTGCAATATTTCAGGTTCAGATAGATATTACGGCAAACTGACTACATGACATGAAAGAACAATTATTTCTTGATATTTGTTCTGTAGAACTCAATTCAAAACAGTCGACAGTTTCAAAGATATGGCAGTTTTAAATTACATTGTCAATCCAGTTTCGAAACGTTCTGGCGTTAGGAAAAAACCTCTGGCACATTAGGGTTTTGGGCCTGGCACATTAAGAGTTAAATCTCTCAAAAGCAGTGGTCTGCAAAAAGCAGTTGAGTTGGGCAAGTATGCAAATGTACATATACACAATGTATCAATCCATCCATCTGAGCTTAGTTTAGCATCAGGTGGCACCCCTAATGAATCATGTTGGGTACTTACAATGTATTGCATGTTGTTTGAATGTCATTGTTTTCAGAAAAAAAAAATGATCTAGCCCCTCTACCTTGTCAATAGACTGTTGTCATCATTGGTGTTCTGCTGTGCACTGCCACTACTAGAGGAAGGCTGCTCCACTCGACTAGAAGGGGTGTCCAGCATCTCTGTCTGCTGCATCAACAGGAGTTGAGACATCTCTAGGGCACGGAGCAGACCTGCTGTCATGGTGGTTGATCCTAATTTCAGTGTTATCAAAGATACAACTGGCTCAATTAGCTAATGGTGATCACAAAAACAACACTACTTGCATCATGGAAGAAATCATTCTTGAAACTAGAAATGTCGCTATGGCGACTGGTATGCCTCCGCCATGAAGCATGGTTCTCCAAATAGGTCTACAGCACAATGTCTTGACAATGTGTAATGACATTTTCACATAACTGGCAAAATATTAAAATGACAGGTTTGTCACAAATGCATCGAGTGTTCACTTTCCTTGAACTAGGTTTACTTGGATTAATGGATATACTGTCTAAGAGTGCAGGTATTTGGGGATTTGTACCCAACTTTTGACCCTTTTATAAGTTTAAAAAAGACGTGAAATTTAGCACTTTCACTTGACCTTTGACCTTTTGGCAAGAGACTTCGAAGAGAATCTGTATTGGATAATACATGCATACAGTAAGTTTCAAGAAAAAATCCTGCAGGCATTAATGACATTTTGATGAGTTGACCTTGACCTTTGACCCATGACCCCTATATTCCCTACATGATCACTGCCAGTCAGTACATGCATATAACTAAGTTTCATGAAGATGCCTTTAAATATTTGTGAGATATGGAGAAAAAAGTGAAATTCTAACATTTTCACTTGACCTTTGACCTCATGACCCAAAGCTCTCTCTGGGGAATCTTTATTTGGTAGTTCACGTATACACCAAGTTTCAAGAAAATACCTCCAGGCATTGCATAGATATAGGGGAAATAGTGAAATTTTGAGCATTTGACCTTGACCTTTTGACCTTTGACCTTGAGCATGTGCGCCCAAAAGTTAATGGCACAACTTGGCCCACTCATACATATACATGCCAAGTTTCATTAGGATACCTCTAACAGTTTTTTAGATACGCTGTCCACAAAATTGATTACGGACGGATGGACAACCCGAAAACAAATGCCTCCGGCGACACTTCGTGGCGGAGGCATAAAAATGTGAAAAACTCTAACGGCGGCATGAAATTTAAAAAAAATGCTGATCAATCTCAAATAGGTAGAATGCACTCTGGAAATATGTCACAAGAAAAGTCATCAGTATGTATATCTAACCATAAAAGTTGATACTGATTCCCACATAAAGATATATTTAAGGCTCAACACTTACCAAAATCAACAATTTTCAGGTTTTGGTGGCCAGACAAAGAAATTTTAGTGTCCCCCCCCCCCCCCCCAAAAAAAAAAAAAAAAAAAAAACTAAATAAATAAATAGATAAAATAAAGAAAAACATGTTTCAAAAAATCATTTAATAAAACACATATAATAGTACAAGAGAAATGGTGGTGTCACGCTCACCTGAGTACAAAAATTTCACCTTCCATGCATTCTTGCTGACTATCACTGACAAAATTTGGAGGGAGGGGGAGGCACTTTCATATTCTATCACACTGGCAAAAATACCTGCAAAGTATGTAGAAAATTTGGCCATGCATTCTTAAAAGCAAGATATATTAGCCATGTTCAGACGTATTTCTAGTCGGAGTAAAAATTAATGGCACGGCAATTAAAATTCAAATTAATGCATATCTTTCGACGACCCTTGTGTCCACACGACGGTCGTGGGAAGAAACTCTGACCAATTTATGTGCGAGGGTCGGTGTATCTTCCGGAAGTGGTAGTGCCGCGCACGTCGACCATGCGATTGTTTTTTACCAGTGGCACTTGTCTTCTCCATTCTTGTTGATGGAAATTTCTGCATTAGAGCTAGCTTCTTCGTCGCGATCGACTAGGTTAGAATTGCACTACACGCGCACATGTAGTCACAAAATGTCAACATTGCGATTTGACCCAGGAAGTTTTACCTAGGTAGTAAGGTATGTATATCTTCATAGATACTCCGAGGGTTTGTCCGCACGGGCAATTTACTCCGACCGGCTAGTCATAGTAGCGTGATACCCCTGAGAAAACTCAGGAGTATCTTGTTCGGAGGAAGAGGTCATGACAAGTTCCTCTGATCGGAGGAAGTTACCACGACCTTGTTCAGACGGGCACTACTCCGACCTATCCTCCAAAGTTACTCCGACCAAGCTTCCTCCGACCCTTCCTCCTAAGTTACTCCGACCAAAACTGCCTCTGTCTGAACACAGCTAATGTAACAAGTAAGCTTGGGGTCTTGCACTCAAATGAGTATTCCATGTTCACCTCCCATGCATTCCTGCAGACTACTACCTGAGAACATTGCAAACTTGGGGGGGGGGGCAGGTTTGAGGGCTTTCATGGGGGCATGGTGTCCATTTGCAGATTCAATCACACCTGCTGAGTACACTGTACATGTATATAGAAAATTTAACAAAGTAATGTACTGTGTTTGATGAGTAATTTGACCATGTGTTTTTAAGAAGAGAATGGGTCGTCTGCCTACCCTCCCCCCCCCCCCAAATGCCCCTCCCTGGTACTGCCATGAACAAATTAAAACTGCAGTCACCAATTTACTCACTCACAGGACTTACTTACATGTAGCTTGTCAGTTCTGGTTCTGAAAAAGAAGATTTGTGAAGATTCCTTCATTTGGGGGCTCTGTCTCTCCTTCTGCACCCCAACCTGCCCCATCCCCAATGGTCATCGTGCCCCTGGGACACTCCAAGTAAAGAATTGTGCCCATTTGTACAAATATTTTCTAAAATCTAGCAATAACACCTGTCAAGTTTGGTGAAAATCTGACCATGCTTTTTCAAAACAAAACTGAAGATGAGAAAAATAGGGTCCCAACTTTGAAGCCCACCCCTACATCTGCCATGAAAAAACTAGACACTGCAGTAACCAATTTGTACTACCTCATCCGTACTAACCCCCCAAAATGTATAATTTAGGCCCCAGTTGGCACCCCCCCCCCCCCAAGCTCTAAGGGAGGCGCTCCTGGATCTGCCATGCATTTGGAAGCTGGACTCCACGGGGAAAACCCCTTGATCCCCCATGAACAAACTTGAAACTACAGTAATCAATGTACTATCTAATATATTACTTAGTTTGATCATTTCTGGTTCTAGACAAGAAGAATTTTTTAAGATTCCTTAATTTTGAAGACTTTTTTTTGGGGGGGGGGGCCATGAAGCGCACAAGTACACACAAGAATGCGATGCGGTGGTGGAGAAGGCAGTGGCGGCGTAACGCTGCTGAATCCAAAGTATCCTCCGGCATATATGCCGGGGGATACAATTAAGCACATAGTCATCGTGTATGATCATTAGAAATATATAATTAATAATAATTAGTGCTCAAAACAAAACTTTACTTGTGCAGAAATCAATGACACAAAATCATTCTCAAAAAAGTAGTCCCAACAGCCACAAGCAATATAGCAGATGTTTGTGTAAAATTGCCAATATGAATTCCAAGAAAAGAATTAAACACACACAAAGAGGCAATACAAAGCTTTGTATTTGCAAAACATTGTGAAATTAAAGGAATCATATAAGCTGAATTACAGTTTTTGAGCCTTTCTTTTTTTTTTGGGGGGGGGGGGGGGGTCAAGGACTGACGGCCATCACATTGGTCAGACAATTATGTGCGCTGATCAGAAGAACAAATCTCACCTCCTTGATTCCTTCCACTGCCCAACCTCCCCCTGGAAATGTCTGATGATTCTTCCTCTTCCATACCTTGCCTTTGGGACTGGGCCATGGCATCTTCTATAGATGCCTCAATGGCTCTGCGCAATGCTTCATCATTCTGAAGGGGAAAATACAATATTACTCAATATGTAAATGACAGGGCTTCAACATCACTTAACCCTTTTATCCCACAACATCACTAAAAAATGACAACAATGAAACTTACAGAAAGAGCTTAAAGCCACTGTTAACCATTGGGAGTAGTGATTCAAGCAATGTTCAAATTATCACATTTGATGCATACAAATGGTTCAAATGTATCACAAAACATCCTAACATATAAAAATTTGGCAATAAAGCTGCAAATGCAAGGAGATATTACTCTTTTTCTCAAGAAACCATAACTGTACGCAGTTAATTCTAGAAATGATTTTAGTAAAACTTTTGCTCACATTCTTTATATTTAACAATACTTAACATTGACTATACTGATTAACATTTTCATGTTGTTGTTTTTATCCCTAACTCACATCTTTTAACTATATTAAAGCACTAAAGCTGGGATGTTGTTGTTGTTGTTTTTTCATCTGCAAATGATGCAACTGTAAGTAGTTGCTTTAATATACAAATTGTACTCGTATGAAAGTTTACATGTATATGAAACAGAAATCTCTTGAAACATTTGAACTGCAAATGGTACATGACAGAGCACTGGGTTCATACTTCAGATCATATTCCTTTTACTACAGAAAACTGCTATGAATTCCTCACATGAGAAAGGTGAAAATTTTATCAACAGCATGAAAATTGTATGGTCTATCACAGTGTATGTGACTTGCTACAACAAAAGGAGTTAAAAGTCTGGAGTGGCCAAATCTCTGAGAATGATATGGCATTATTTTCCTATTTCTCTGCTTTCATTTGATACTATAGTTTTCATTTGATTAAAAAAATAATAATCCTGTGCAGAGATATTCAGGCTTTAAGGATAGCATGTATTTATTATCACATGGTCCCCACACCTGTTACCATTATGGTGATAGGGTGTTTTCTGTTATTTCTCCATCTCTTTGGAACAAACTCCCTCTCTATATTCGTAATGCTGAAAGTGTTGATAAGTTTAAATCATTGCTGAAAACTTATCTATTTACTCAATCCCAAGTTTTGTTCTTGTTGATATTTCATAGGTACATAATGCTGTATTTTACTTCAATATTTTTTTCCCAAGATTAATGCATTTAGAAACATCAGTATCAAGCGCTTTATATATAAAGCGTTATTCATTATCATTATCATTAGCATCATCATTAGCATTAGCATGTGTAGTCCTCGAAAGCAGTGTCTCAAGGAAACCACCTTGAAAGTTTTCATTCTGTCATGACCACAATCAAGGACAAGTAGAAAGAATTCCAGCATGAACAATAGCAGGTAGGCCTCCAGCAACCACCTTAATGTTAATCCAAGAATAGCGCAAGGTATCTGTCAAACAACCAATCACTGGCCATGTTGTGTACTCACCAGAATCAAAGCATTTCATTTATATGTTAATTGTAGTCTTTTACACACCATATTTTCTTGGGTACTATCAAAACAATTACCTGATCGTTATACGTGAGGCAATGCACTGTGGGGAGTGTTGGCCATCTAAACTTTTCTCTGCCTTCTCTCAGTGGTAATCACTTTTCACTTATTTCTGGTAAAGCATCATTTCTCTCTGCTTGACCCAAGATAATGTATCACCCTATTCACTGACTCATTTTGTTGCAGCTGACACCCTTCGATATCATACACCACATCTTTATCTACCATAGTCCATTACATGATTGAGTTCAATGTGTCCAGTTTCCACTTCTTGTGGTATCTTAAGAATGCACTGATAACCAAAAGGAAGATATGAAAGTACAGACAAGAACAACTGAAGCATAATCAAAATAACACCTCTCTGTTCACACCAATACTGGCTGCTGAGTGGAAGCTCGGTAGTGGATACGATGCCTGTCTAGTAATCAGGAGATTGTTAGTTTGAGTCCAATCCGAGTATGTATGCTCATGACGATATTAGATGAGGACAAAGGTCTTGGTCCAACTCATTCTCAATTTTATAATTGATTTATGTAAATGTGATAACAAGAGATCTTGCATGAAACAGATTGAACTTCTTGGTAAAGATAAAGCAACTGGAGAAGATCACATCAGCTGCAAACTATTAAAGATGACAAAGAATGTTATCACAAAGTCTCTTTGGGATATTATTGACAAATCCCTGTCTATGAGAATTGTTCCACGTGAATAGAAAAAGGTTCGGGTAGTACCAATATTTAAAGCTGAAGATATTTCTCTGTTGAATAACTACCACCTCATTTCAATCTTAAAAATTGTGAGTAATATCATTTAATGGGCTGTCCATCAACAACTGAGCAAATTTTTGAATGCGAAAAACTTATAACACCCTAATCAATCTGGTTTTAGATGATTGCATTCCAAAGCAACTGCTCTTGCAAAACTTGTGAATAAATGGCTATTAAATATAGATCTAATAATTAAATTTCTGGAGTTGCCTTCATAGATCTTCAGAAGCCCTTTGATACTGTAGACCATGGGCTACTTTTACATAAAATATAATGATCGGGTGTAGTAAGACAGCTGTTGATTGGTTCAAATCATGTTTACCGGTAAGTGATGGACAGCAAGTAACCCAATTCAAAGAAGCCAAGTCCCATCCATCAACTATCAAATTGGGTGTGCTACAAGGGTCAATTCTTGGTCAACTTTTATTTTCAATTAATGTTAACAATCTACCTGAGTGTACTCAAGAATATATCACAGATATGTACACTGACGATACCACCCTCACTGTCAGTGCTAATAATCCAACATTTTCAGAAGAAAAAATTCATTGTTGCACTAAACAAAGTTATGGCGTGGAACAAGGAAAATTGTCTCTTTCTTAACATTGACAAAATTTGTGTCCTGATTATCAGTTCCCATGCTAATTTTGGGAAAATTGACACTTTCAGTATCTCATTGAATGGCAGTTAAATTAAAAGAGTTCAGTTTACCAAATATTTCAGAGTTCTGATAGATGAAGAATTGATGGTCTAAACAAATTGAAAATGTAAGTAAACTTACCAAGAAAAGTGTTTGCATGAAAAAGAGAGAATTTTTTTTTTTTTTTTTTTTTTTTTTTTTTGCTCTGGCAATCCTTAAAGTTACTCTAAAACAGTCTAGTGTCACCATGATTTGATTACTGTTCTGTTGTTTGGTTGAACAGATTTCAATCTCATACAACTAAGCTGCAAAAAAAAAAAAAAAAATTCAGTAAAGGGCCGCACAAATAATATTGAGGAAAACATGACACAGTGTTGGCTGATTTATTCAAAGTCTTAAATGGATGAGACTTGACAAACGTTTCAAGTTCAGTCGCGTTATGATGATACATAAATGATTTAATAACTTAGCACCTTTTTCCCTTCAGGTACAATTAGTTAAACCTGATGATGTACATGAATATCACATATGACAAGTAGACAGTGGAAGTCAATGTGTGCCAAGATTTTGCTCTGACATTTTGACAATCAGTTGCAATAAAAACTACTCAATGCAAGAATTCATTAATTTTAAATACAATGTGTAACAACATTTTTCTTGTTAGTGGACAGCATCGCATTCTTCACATTCTACTCTGAAACCATTCTTGCTTACTTTATTAGCATAAGACAGCTAGGGGAAAAAAAAACACTTTAAACAAGAAAGTGTAAATTTCTAAAAAGAGAGCTGTACTTTCAAATGCTTGTGGGTACAAACACTCAAGATCAAAGGTCATACATGTAGGTCAAGTAAAAAAATTAAGTATAACTTTTTTCTCTCTATCTTTGGAATGGCTGAAGGTATCTTCATAAAACTTTAATAGCACTATATATATGTATTGCCTGACAATGATTCTCTTGGGAGTTATGGGGAATCACATCAAAGGTCAAGGGTCAAAGGTTAAGAGTCAAAGGTCAGGTTGAACACTTAAAAGACACTATTCAATGCTGAAATTACACATTTTTCTCCAAGCCTTGGAAATGACCAAATGTTTCTTTCTTATCTTGTGCAGATTTAAGGAAGTTCCATCTAATCTTTCTCCAATCTAAGATACATGTATGCTGTAAGACTCACAGGTGCCAAGTTCACCATGCAATGATGATAAATTTTGCAACGAAAGACCCTGGTACTCATTAGGCTAATCTAGAGAATTTTGTTTTCCAATCATCCACATTCTGACATTTGGAACAGCAAGCTGATACATGGCCATCATGGCTACGCAAATCATGGTAAAAGATGATATTTAATATGCTACATTTGAAAGTGAAAATGATCCTTAAAGCACAGAGTGTCACAGTTAGATTTTGTTAATGTTAAAGCCCTCTTTAGGACTTTATCGAGTTTCACAGGTATCAAGCTTGCTATATCAAAACACTTCCACACGCACATGTTATTTTCTCTCATTTTGTATCTACGATACTGTTTGTGCAAATGTGTTAAAAATTCATGTGCATATAGAACTTGACCAGACGTATCTTAAGATAATTTCAAGTCCATACGCGGCCCCCTTGGGAATAAAAATGAAAGTGATACCCCTTTTTTAAATGTGATGAGCAAAAGCAATCATTAAAGGATCCTGCACATGACCTTTAGAAGTCATCTCAGTGACGACTTAAAATCTAGCTTAATTTTTTCCTTTGGCTTTTTTTTCTAAGTGAAGATGAAATTTCGTACCTAATATAAAATCACCGAACTCTTATCTCACACCTCAGGTTGGTTTCAAGATGTTTCATACTTTATAAATCATCACACTGCAAATCTTCTGTACAAATATGATTTTAATTCAATCTATGAAAAAATTAGGAAAAACATGGAACGGAACCTATCTGATTCATATTGTAGATACTGAAAGATACGGTTGTATTTTATCTAGGACATTGGTCTCCCTCTCAGACATCAATGATTTGCTAAAAAAAGAATTGAGCTGGAAATTTTGAGTGCAAAGTCTATGAGAAAACTCTGTTTTTCATATATTGAGGTTTGAGTGATCGTTGATTGTGAGATGACATCTGGTGATCATTACTTTGGCATTCAGATTGCTACAGATCACTTAATTTGTCAGCAATGACGAATTCAAATCTAGCCACTAGTGGTAGTAGTAGTAGTATCATTACTACAATGCATATATTGATGGAACATGTGATCGTTATAATTTGATGTTGTTAACTCATTACTGCATCATTAGCATATGACTGGTTTTTCCTATGTTCTGACATTAATTTCATTATGTGTAGGTAGCATTTTGTTGGTTTTTGTATTTCATTTGCTCCAATAAGTTTTCTTATAATTATATTATTAGTACTGTTATTATTTTTATTATTATTATTATCATTATCATTATACACATCACCATCATCATTACTGTCATTATCATTGAAAGAAAGAGAATATGTAGCAGAGGGGTGAAGGTTGAGGTGTGAATTTTCTCCATTTGTCTACTACAACAAATGAAACTTGTAAGATTGCAACTAATGATCTATGAAGATACGTATTGGTTGAGATGAGGATTCAGCTTAAAACTTTTTTTTTTCACATACTTCGAAACCATTTTATTAAGCGTTCAAGAGCATACAATTCTATTAAAGAGAATTCAGAGTTTATTTGACGAAAATCGGTTTGGAAATGGCTCCACCTTCTATTAGGATCACTTTGTTTTGGATATCTCATACATTTCATGACCAATTCTTCATCAAATAAACTTAAAAAGGGACTGTACGGTTCTGGTTCAGGTGAGAATTTAGCTTTTGATGTTTTGCGAGATATTCAGAAACCACTCTATGAGATGTCAAAGAGCATGCAATTCTAAGGGGAATCAAAAGTTTATTTGATGAAAATCAGTTTTGAAATGGCTGAGATATCCAAAAACAAGGTGAAACAAAGAGATCCTAATAAAAGGCGTGGCCTGTCACCTTTTATTATTATCATTTTTTTTTTTTTTTGATATCTCAGCCATTTGAAAATCAATTTTCATCAAATAAATGTTGAAACCTTCTTGAAATTACAAGCTCTTTCATATTACATAAGAGGTTTCTCATTATCTCACTTAGGGATGTTATAAACTTGAATCCTCACCTCAACCAGTACTGTACATTCCCTTTAACTGAATTCCTCTTAGAATAATATGGTCTTCCATTTCATAAGAACTATCTCATAAAAATCACCATCAAAAAATGTTGGAAACCTGAAGCCCTGGCTCAACCGAAACTGCACCATCCCTTTAACAACAAATGTAGCAATTTAATATTCTCTTGTTTTCATTAATGCCTTGTCCACCTTGGGCTACTTCAACATAACAATGTCAGAATCTAGGAGCTTGGGTATTTGTTCCAAGTTCATTGTGTCACTGCCAACAACTAGGGATAGCCTGGTGATAGTGTCACTGCCCAGAAAGCAGTAGATGACAGGTTCTAGTCCCATGGTCCTTTTTCCGAATGTTTGTTAAATTACAGATCAGCAGTTGCGATCTTACAAATTTCATTTGTAGAGGGAGACAAATTAAAGAAAATTCACATTTCATTATTATTATCAATATTATTTGGCCTATGATATCATTTGTGTGAATGTGTGTGTGTGTGTGTGTGTGTGTGTGTGTGTGTGTGTGTGTGTGTGTTGGTCTAGGCTATGTACAGTAAACAGTGTAAGCCTGTTTAATACAGATATTTTGATAGTATCATTACGCATGATCTTTAATAAGCACAGTGAAATAATCCTACAGAGCATGAAAACATACAAGGTTGTGATTCAAACTCACTTCCCCATCAGAATCATCATCCCATGTTTGGTAGGACCATGAGGAGCTGGTCCTCCTCCTCCTAGAGGGGGAGTCCGGGGAGACATCCGGTGGGAGGAAGCCCTTGCTGACAGCTGACAGGAACTCATAGCGCTTCCTCTTGGCTAGCTGGGCAGCTTGGATTATCTTGACCCTTGGTGTTCTCAAGTAATTCCTTGCAACCATCTGAGACAGAGTCTCAGATGATTCCTCAAGCTCATTCTAAGTGACAATAATGAGACAGGAGAGTACAAGACAATATGATCTGATAATATGATCCATTTAGTGTGATACTACAGGACATAATGCACTCAACTTCACTACATTCAATTTAATATCAAGATACAAGATAAAATATATGATACAATACAGCACAGTACAATATGATACAATACATCAAAATATTATGCATTATAATCAGAACAAATCATTTAAAATTGGTTAAATTGCTCTTACGAATGAGGAGAGACAGAAATAGTAAATGCATGTTACATGATTTTTAAAATGAGGATATTTATAACTTTTATTTCATTAAACAAAGACATGTGGATGTGGAGGAAGGAACTGGTGCTAGACTTCACAGAACATGAACCAGTATTGTACTTGTTCAAAAACAACAATTGCAAAGGTTTCGAAAGCTGGTCAAATGGTAGTGCAAAATTTTGGCAGGCAAGTTTTGCAACACAGAGTGTGGGACATTAGTCTTCATCTGTGTCATACTGTCTGAAGCTAAAATAGACTGATTGATTTTGCACATTCACCTTTAGCCCCTGTGCCCAACTGCAAGATTTTTTATATCAATTGCCTCCAGACTAAATTTATGATCTATGCAGCGAGAAAAATATGAATATCTCAAACAAATAATACAAATGAATAAACAAGTGCTTTCCTTGTTGCAAAATATAAAGACACATTGGTCTTCATATCAACATGGATTCAGTAAGGAAGTCTCTGATATTCTCAGTCTATTGTACGTTACAATCATAGATTAACCCCATATGTGACCATGCATCACAAAACGAACATTAAGTCGCACACACTGATTTTGTGTGAGGACTGAAAATAGGTGAAATGGATCAAATGAGCCGATCTTGACTTTTTCATGTTTTCTGAAAGAGCAAGTCTTCTACATTATGCTAAAATTTGGGATCATAAAAACGGGCATGAAAGTGTGATTTTTAGCAGTCTATCTTGAACATTTTTTGGCAGAATAGTGTGATTACGTGTGTAAGTGTGTCTTTAGAGTCCCCTTTTCATTTCTTAAAAACCTTGTACACACTCTTCACTTTCAACTCCTATAACTTTTGAAAGGATGATGCTTCTGCTTTGAAAGTTGGCATTAAGGACAGAATGTGTTAATAAAGCATGCTCAATTTCATTTCATCTCCGATAATCCCTTCATTGTTGTTACTCCAGTAGTTTACATCCTGTTTTTCGTCCCATTCATCGCACAGCCTGCACGGCGTGGTAAAAGATTAAGCGCCTGAATAGACACTGTACTTCAGAGCCTCTTTTCTCAGTTCACACTTTTCCGGAGTGTGTGCCTTCTTTCCAATATTTAGATAGGTTAGGAGAGTCCATTGGTTTGAGTTAATACATCATTTTAAAGCTTAAAGTCTGCTCTTTAGAATATGCTCTTAGCTAAGATTTCATGTCTGGCGACTTTTTGTTTGTTTTGTGATGCATGGTCACATATAGCCCGGGCCATTTTAAATTTCTCATTATTTTTGTCTTTAATTTATGTACTTCTTTGTTTTTTTGTTTTTTTTTCATTGTTTCTGTTCATCTAAAATAGTTGATGATAGCCAAAAGGAATGTCATCTGAGAAGAACCAGGGAAAAACATCCATCTGACAATTCTTGTAAAACCCCTATACGGCATACATGAAAGTCATTGGAACTGCCATTTTTGCTGACATTGGTCATGAAAATATGCTATATCTCAGCAAGGATAACCCTGCTTTTCACAAATAAGGTCTCAAAATGTGCACAAGATGTGAGAGAAGAAAGTCATGAAATTTCAGTGAAAAACTTTTGCATTCTGAAATTGCAAAAAAAAAAATGTTGAGCTGATTGTACTCTGTAACTCAAAACCCTTTACTGTATTCAGTGTAGCCCACAATTTGATTGATAAATACCCCTCAGCTACATTTGACGCAGCCTGCATTTGATATTCTTTCTCAACCCTTTAGCAACTGAAGATTCCATATGTAATGGACTTTGGTTCCCTAGAAGGTACAGCAATATTACTCTCATTCAGACAACTTTCTAAATTATGTACAATAGCTCACTGAATGTTTATTTTTGTCTATTATAAATTATGTTTATTTGAAAGCCTATTAAGATTTTACCAAGAGAATGGTGTGTCACAGAAGTAATTTTGACATACTTTTGTTGACCTTTGACCTCTTTCAAATTATGTATGGTAATTATATATTCTATATAAAAACAATAAAAATGGTAAAACATAAAACTATAAAAAAGCAGACGGGCTGTTTCGCGCATTTTAGGGAGTAATGAGATGGGCAGTTTCAGGCCGTTCAGTTACCAATGGGTTAAAGTCTTTCATACTCACTTGCATGAACTCAAAGATCTGTTTGCTGCCCCCACTGTCCTCCAGATAATAACCATAGGGATAAGAGAACTTGAGTATGTGTCTCGCTGCCAGGAGTTCTTGGATGGCTTCTAGGATGAACTGAGTCTCTTCTCTAGATGCTGCAAATACAAAGCAAACAAGAAATGAGATAGAACCATCCTAATTTCCCTTACTACTGCATATAAAATATGTCTTCAATGCAAGTGGCAAACAAATCTTCCTGATACTTCATTTGGAATGTCATTTATGTCTTTGATTTACATATGAAAGTGTTCATGTCCAGATGATTATGAATTCATACAATGTGTTGGACATCATGATGAATTGCAAATAATGTCTGCACTTAACATGAGCTTGTTCTGAACAAGATATTCCTGCTATTGCCCGTCTGCATATTGCATGTTGACAAGCATTAGTTTCTTATTGTTCCTCAAACTATCACAGTTTGGTGCCAGATATCTGTGAGTGAGAAGGATACATAATGATGATGAACTCCATGTCCCTGTCTAATAAACAGACTTACAAAAATTGCAACATCTCTACTGACAATTACAATCTTTCTAGCTACAACAGCCATGACTAACACACTCACATGTGACATGTTGCATTTCTATTATACTAGAATGGTAACTTTATTTTTGCTGTTGCTGCCCTTATTTTCATCTTGCAGTTGTTGCACAATTTTTCTGAAACAATGCCCAGGTTTTTTACCTTTGGCTTCCGAATGGCATGCCAGTTTCCGCATCTTGCCGGGTGCTTTCCTGAGCAGTGGTTCCTCCAACTTGAAGCTGTTCTCATGGTTACGGAAACGGGTGTAGTAGTGGAGGAAGCGATTCAGCTCCTGCATCTCTTTGTTCCTCTTATCAGCCTGAAACAGAGGATGCATAACAATGAGAGCTTTAATTTGATTTAAGCAACTGCAAACATTTCCACAAAATATACCCATCATACTTAAACTGCAATTCAACAGCATTTTCAAGTTGACTTTAACAAATAAATGGAATTCCACTTCACATATAGGTATGCAATGGTATCATCACTTCTCCCAATTTGAAAGACATCAGTGAAAACAGGAGAACATTTAAAGAGGAAACTGCCTTATAACTTGGTCTACTCATCAAAAATCATACCAGGTGTACATGCACCCAGTATCTAGACATGCCATTATTCAGAACACTTTGTATCTACATACAGCAATTAATTGCAAGTTTCTGAATATGTGGACATGGTTCATAAAGTTCATTTGCATAGTATTACCTTTCACTGTGTCCCTTAGCTTCCTTGTATCTGCTAATGAAGACTTTCTTTTTTTTTTCTTTCTTTACAGAGCAGGAAAGCAAGTTGTCTAGAATCTTGTACAAGAATTTATTCAAAGGAAGATAAGGAGGATTGCTGAAGTCTTGTAACACTTGTTTGATCATGTTGTTATTTCATTGTACAAAATTTATACAAGTCATCACCTTACTTCTAGTGAAAAAACATAATATGATTTGTAATACTCCAATCTTAGATGACAAGCTGGGATAGGTTGTTGTTAAATTCTAGTGCAACAAATTTCTGCAACAAGCTTGATAGCATGGTGCTGTTAGTCAATTTAACAGCTGAAAGGAAATGATGGTTTGGATCATTTAAATAGGATTGAAACATGTTGGCATCACATGATTGTACATGATAAACCTAGTGGCAAGATTTTACTTACTTCAACTAGTAATTCTGCATGATCAAAATGAAGAGGACAAATAACAGATTACAGATGACAGCTTCTAACCTTTCAATACAAAATGCATAATACACAACTTCAAATCAAGATGTAAATAATGTTACAACAAAGATTTTATTTTTCCTGCCACATATAATGGGAAAACAAATTGATGCATGCAAGTAGTAGGGAAATTAGTTTATCGGGACAAGCAGTTTCAAATACTGCTTTGTCCTTTGCATAATTCATCACAGTTTTTCAGAAATGAATGCTGATAAACTTGTTACATCCAAACAGTGGGCATGCCTAGCTCACACTTCATTAGAAA
Source organism: Diadema setosum (assembly GCF_964275005.1). NCBI lineage: Eukaryota > Metazoa > Echinodermata > Echinoidea > Diadematoida > Diadematidae > Diadema > Diadema setosum. The sequence goes on from NC_092706.1 coordinate 16,752,877, forward strand.
TACTCCTCATCAATAGTGAAATTATTTGGTTGGGGGATTATTTTTGGTAGATTCCCACATGCAGATAGACCTTTTACATGTACTGTAAACAGGGAAATGTTTGCATATTTCGCAATACTTTTGGCTAGCACGAATTTCAAAACCCGAGAAAATATCTTCACAACTCTCTCTGCATATTTCGAACAAGTTGAATGGTGGGCTTTGTCACCGATGCCTCCCTTTTACGAGTATGCATGTGTGTGTGTGTGTGTGTGTGCACATGTGGCTTAGTATTCATTTGAGCACAATTGCGCCTGCAGTAGTTTCTGTGCAGGCCGTACATTCACGTGAATCAGGCAGCATATTAATTTTCATGCAGGGAAATGTGAAATCAAATTCTGTCTTTTGTGTGAACTGAATGAAAACATATGAGTGTAAAGTTATGGTACAGCACAATTCAAGAACCTAGGAATTTGTTTTTGAGCTGCTTAGCGCAAAAAATTAATCGCTAAAAAAATAATCACTAAAGGATATATACGTTTCCAGTATCTCATTTCAATATAAGGAAATGGTGCTCTGTACAGTCACTAACAGTCTACTGTCTTTTCTTATCACGGCTGAGTTTTGACAAAGTTAGATTTAGACTTGGCTTTTGACATTGTGGCAGTATATGACAACAGCTCTCCCAGCATATACGCTGACATATTTGTGCAAATATTTCAAATGACACTGATCAGAGATGGAAACACAGCTTGGGGAAAAAATTAGTACAAATCCTACATTCTCTGCTGAATATTTTCATGATGGAGAATTAATTCCCGTCTGAGGAGAATGATGGCAAAGCAGTCACATCTTTGTGACATTTTTACTGACCTCTGACATTAATGCTTCTGTCTTCTCTTCCACCTTCTGGACAACTTCATAGCGATTGCACCTAAAGTAACCTCCAGTCTCTGAACTGTGTTTACTCCAGACCTCAAGGCACACCCAACAAAAGTCATGTTTACACTGGAAAGAAAACAATTGGCACCGTCAAAAATTCCATTTTTCCCCTATGTGTAAGTATCACCATCTGTATGTTAACACCAGTAGTGACAAAAAGGACTAGCAATTTTTTTTTCTCTCTCTCTCATATTTCCAACACCATCAAGCTTAATCACGCCTAAACTAGAGGGGAGGCATTAGTATACAAAAATTAATCCAAGGTAAAATAACACCTATCAAGGAATATCCAAATACTTTGAAATACTGCACATAATATGACATGACTGTATCCCTACCACAGGAGTAGCCTTTTATTCAAAGCCCTCACACTGTTGTTAGCACTGACAGTCATTGCTTAGGTAAGAGCACAAGACCCCAAGACAAACACTTTAGTGAGGGGATTTTGAAATCTGAGATTGTCATTATTATTTATGACCAGGAGAAAACCTTGGTAGCTGGCACACCATTTCCACTGACTAATTTAGCCACATGATGATCCAGTTAGTATCCTAAACCATATTCCATAAATGTGAAACATACATGCATACACTTTTTTGTACAGTGTTCTGCATATTGGTTGCGATCTTTGTTACCAAAATGCTGGTAGAAAATTTGGTAATTCAAAGGAGTAAGTTAAGAAATTCAGCCAGATTTCTAAAGGCCCTGTCACTCGATCTTGGCTCTCACTGGTGGCTTGAATAGTCTCACCTAAAGACCTTCTACTTGCTCCCTCTGTAATCACTACAATGGGAGAGCCTTTGACAAATAATACAGAACATACACAAGCAACATCTTGCAGACGGGCAGTAGCCATAACAAGAGACCTGAGGCTCTCGCACTCACCCGAGTATCGCAAGTTCACCTTCCATGCATTTTTGAAAACATTGGAAACTTAGGGCGGGGAAGCTTTGAGAGCTAGGGGCATGGTGTCCATTTGCATATTCCATCACACTGGTAAAAATACCTACCAAGTACCTTGTATTTTATAGAATGTTGGACTGTGAAGTTAGGGAAAAAAGACTTAACCCTAATCAGGCCGGGCTTTTTTGGCTATGCTGAGACTGGAGGGGGCGTATTCCGCCCCCCCCCCCCCCAAGATCTCGGCCATCAGAGGTGCAATCGTGACGAAATTTGGCATGCGTGACAACCACGTCATAATACACAAGAATATGCCATAATAATTTTTGAAACAATCCATTTTTAATTTTAATTCATTAATTATGCAAATTAAGCTCAAAATCATATTTTAGCCTAATCAAAGTCATTAAGAGCCTACTTTTTGGTCAGTAAATCTGTTTTGGCATATTTAACAATTGTACATCACAAAAACTTCAAAAAGTCATTTCAATTCTTATGTATTTTATTGTTTTCAGAATTTCTTATGTATTTCTGTTTTTCAACTTTAGTTTTTTTCTTTGTTTTTTTATTGGAAATTGTCACTGACCACTTTTCTACCATGATTAGCATAAAATTAATCAATGAAAGTGATCAATTGTAAAAATAATCAAGGTTTTATGACTTTCATGACAGAGCACTGTTTTCCATAGGATATGTACACAAAATCACAAAATTGTGCATGTTTGGGTCCGACGTGCCTGGCTTCGTAAACATATGCACGGACGTTGCAAATTTGGTCTCAAAAGTTGCGCGAGACTTGAACAAAGAAAGTCAAGAAGCCTCGCAACGAGGTCTTCTCCCGTTACAGAATTATAGTACGAAACGTCGAGGGGGGGCGGATTCTGCCCCCCCCCCCCCCCCGGCCCCTTTAGGGTTAAAGCTCTATCACTTCTGATTCTAGAGAAGAATACTGGGCCCCCAAGGAAAGTATGACGTCCATTCAAAGACTGTTGTGACAAGGGTTGTCGCCCCTGGCTCAGGCTCGGAAGAAATTGAAATTCTATACCCCTCGAGATGCTACCTGCTAAGTTTGGTGAAAATTCACCATGGGGTTTTCATGAAGTTCCAGATGAAAATGTACAATTTGGGCCCCATTAAGGGGGGGGGGGGCACCCCTGATTCTGCAATGAACAGATTTCAAACAACCATCATCAATATACTGACTCATTGTTTTAACTTAGCTCAATCACTTCTGGTTCTAGAGAAAACCTTGAAAGATTCCTTCCTTGGGGTGGGTTGGGCCCACCTGGGCCCCCAACGTGGGACATGGTGCTCATTTGAAGAAATTGAAATTCTATACCCCTCGAGATGCTACCTGCTAAGTTTGGTGAAAATTCACGATGGGGTTTTCATGAAGTTCCAGAGGAAAATGTACAATTAGGGCCCCATTAAGACCCCTCCCCTGATTCCAAAGGGGGGGGGGGGGCACCCCTGATTCTGCCATGAACAAACTTGAAACTACAGTCATCAATGTACTATTTAAAACTCATAGTATTAAGTTAGCTCCATCACATTTGGTTCTAGAGAAGGAAGATTTATTTTAAAAGATTCCTTAATCTTGGGGGGGGGGTTTGGGGGGAGGGGAGGTTGGGCCCCTCTTGGGGCCCCCAGGTGGGGCATGGTGCCCATTTGAACAAGGAAAAGTAGAAATTACGCGGTGCGTAATATATGTCCCCGCCGGAAGTAGCATTTAGTAGCAAAATGTACAATATAGGTAAAAAGATCAAGGTCAAAGGTCAAAGAAGTCAAAGGTCAAAATTCTATGTAGAAGTTTTGAAGCCCTCACCTAGTGCCATCACATAAAGCAAACGGAATCGAAATCGGGTTAGAAATGGCGAAGGAGTAGCATTTTGTAGCCAATGTACAATATAGGTAAAAAATCAAGGTCAAAGGTCAAAGAAGTCAAAGGTCAAAATTCTGTGTAGAAGTTTTGAAGCCCTCACCTAGTGCCATCACATAAAGCAAACGGAATCGAAATCGGGTTAGAAATGGCGAAGGAGTAGCATTTAATAGCAAAATGTACAATACAGGTCAAAAATCAAGGTCAGAGGTCAAAGAAGTCAAAGGTCAAAATTCTGTGTAGAAGTTTTGAAGCCCTCACCAAGTGCCATCACTTAAAGCAAACGGAATTGAAATCGGGTTACAAATGGCGAAGGAGTAGCATTTTGTAGCAAAATGTACAATTTAGGTCAAAAATCAAGGTCAAAGGTCAAAGAAGTCAAAGGTCAAAATTCTGTGTAGAAGTTTTGAAGCCCTCACCTAGTGCCATCATATAAAGCAAACGGAATCGAAATCGGGTTAGAAATGGCGAAGGAGTAGCATTTTGTAGCCAATGTACAATATAGACAAAAAATCAAGGTCAAAGGTCAAAGAAGTCAAAGGTCAAAATTCTGTGTAGAAGTTTTGAAGCCCTCACCTAGTGCCATCATATAAAGCAAACGGAATCAAAATCGGGTTAGAAATGGCGAAGGAGTAGCATTTTGAAGCAAAATGTACAATATAGGTCAAAGGTCAAGGTCAAAGGTCACAACTGAAATTCTTTATAGAAGTTTCAAAGCTCCCATGTAGTGCTATCATATAAAGCAAACAGAATCAAAATCGGGTTAGAAATGGCGAAGGAGTAGCATTTTGAACATTTTGATCACACACGGACGCACGGACGGACGCACGGACGCACGGAGGGACACACGGACGCACGGATGCACGGACGGACACACGGACACACGGACACACACACGTATGGAGCCCGTTTCATAGTCCCCTGCTCGAACTCGTTCGGCGGGGACAACAAACCGAGATCCTATCCCCCTAGGGATGCTACCTGCCATAGTTGGTGAAAATCAGTCATGGGGTTCTTAAGAAGAAGCTGAAAATATAAAAAGTTTACGTGTGACGCACAACGCACAACAGACGCCGGACGAAGAGCAATCGCAATAGCTCACTTGAGCCTTCGGCTCAGGTGAGCTAAAAACAGCACTGATTATTCTCATTCCTGTAAATGCTCCATTAATATCACTATCATCTTTGTCATTGTCATTACCATAACAAAATCATGGCTTTCATCTGCATCCATATGAGCATCACCACAACTTTCATAACCATCATCACTCCCATCAAATCTCTATTCAATCATATAACACATTACTGAAGCCAAGTCTTCTTACCTTAGTACATTTCATATGGTTGCATCCTTCATTTTTCTGGATGGGAGAATGGCACTTAGGGCATGGTTTGGAGTTTGTTATAAGCCACAAGCAGTTTGCAGCACTTTCTGTCTCTTCATCTGTCTTGTTCACTGCAAATATTTGTGTAAACATTACATATCACAATTACAGGTGGGATAGTGGTGACCTAACATCATATTCAGTGATTAGGCTTCAGTCTTGCTTTGAATGCTATCAACATTACTGTAATAATTCTGAATCTTTCATCACTTTGCAATTTCCTGTCATATTCATGAAAACACATACACAAAATACAGAAGTCTACCACAATTTATTATTTTGGTATATATGCCACAGATTGAATCAAGCGAAGTGCAAATCAATTTAATATAGCAACAAACAAACAACTGCGTCAAGGACACATCCCACTACTTTCAGACAGGACTCACATTTTTCTGGCTGAATCTCAGCAATCTTCTCACTCCATTTCTTCCAGTTCTCACAGCTGCATGGGTCATGGGGTTCACCAGAACAATCCCTGTAAAGAAAAGAAAGGAACTCACGTCATTATCACATTACCAAGAGCAATGGGGGACAGGGGACAAATTCATCCACCTTACAGGTAACAACAAATCAGAAACTAATTGGTGAGGAGGCTCTTTAAAAGAGAAAATTGCCTATGCAAGGGCAATGTGTTAGAAGGCAAATAATAAACATGTGACCCGCGTCAACAGTTTCAGGCAATAGTCGCACGACTAGAGCAAATTCCCTCCCATGCAGGGTACACAGATTTTGACCATTATTTTTGCCAATTTGCTGATAATCACGTAAAAAGAAAAATTACAATACTCTCAAAAGTGTGCTCGTAGTAAATATGACAGCAAATACAAGAAATTTGACTCAAAGGACAGCAAAGGAGAGGAAAGGAGCGGTCATAAATGACTAATTTTCAAATATAAGAAACACAAATTCGTGTTAAGACTGCACCAATCATGGCTGTGGGTGCCATGAGGTAAGAAGTCGTGTGTTTTATTTTTTTTTTATATGATAAACACCACCGCACAATGCAACACATACGTACATGGCTTGGAAAAAAAGCAACAACAACAGAACAACAGGAAGCATGACCCTGGCCAGCTCAAGCAATTTTTCTACCTTCAGGGTCCCCAATGATGGAAAAAAAAAAAAACAAACAAACATGATGAAAACGTGACTTGTACAGATCTGATGTTAATATGAATGCACCGCCCGCTCCTGTTACGTGCACACATGGGCATGGCGTGTGGATGCATTTGGGTAATACGTACACCATAAACAATTATCGTATGCGCCATCTTGGAAGACGAATTGGTACACAAACCCGAGTGAAAAGCATGGTGTATGTCGGCTCCATACAATGAGTTCAGAGGAAGGTGCGCTGGGATTTTGATTCTTTCAGTGAGCCAATCAGAAGGTGCTGTGGTTGCTAGAGGATAATCTTGATTGGCAACATCGCACAGATGGGTGATTCTCACCTCCCATCGCAGCTCGGACATTGTCTTTGAGCAAGAGGAAAATTGTCAAAGCCCGTTTTCTCGAAATTTTGTCAGGCTAACAAATTAAAAAGTGCATCATATTTCCCTTTATATGTAATCATACAGTGCCAGAGAATACAAGTGCTTTATATCAATGCAAAGTTTAGGAAATGGGAAATGTGATTCAATGAAAAAATGAATGTTCAAAATTCCTGACTTTTGTCTGAAACCATTGTTGCTGGTCACATACGTAACAAGAGACCTGTGGGTCACACGCTCACCTGAGTATCGCAAGTTCACCTTCCATGCATTCTTGCAGACTCTTACCTGAGAACATTGGAAACTTATGGTGGGGGTAGCTTTGAGAGTGGGGGCATGGTGTCCATTTACATATTCCATCACACTGGTAAAAAATACCTACCAAGAACACTGTACTTTACACGAGTGTTGGATTATGCAGCTTGGGTAAAAAAGACTTACAGCCCTATCACTTTTGATTAGAACTAGAGAAAAATATTATTGAATATCCATTAATTTAGGAGGTTTGGACCCCCTGGGGCCCCCCAAAGGAAAGCATGGTGCCCATTCAAACACTTTGAAATCTTATCCCCATGGAAATGCTACTTGCCAAGTTTGGTGAAAAGCCATTATGTTGTTTTCAGCAAGATGAAAATTTAGGCCCGCATTTGGACCCCCTCCCATCCCATCCCGCTTCCTTGGGTCCCAAGGGGGTGGGGGGGGGGGAGGGGTAGGGTACCCCTGATTTTCCCATGAACAAACTTGAAACAACAGTCATCAATATACTGACTCATTGTATCAACTTTTCAACCCAGTTCCAGAGAAAATCTGTAAAGATTCCTTACAGGAAGGGGGGTGGGACCCCTGGGGGCCCCCAGGTGGGGCATGGTGCCCATTTGATGGAATTGAAATTCTATCCCCCTAGGGATGTTACCTGCCAAGTTTGGTGAAAATTTGTGATAGGGTTTTCAAGAAAAAGATGAAAATCTACAATTTCAGTCCAAATTTAGGCCCCCTGGGGCCCCCAGGTGGGGCATGGTGCCCATTTGATGGAATTGAGATTCTATCTCCCTAGGGATGCTACCTGCTAAGTTTGGTGAAAATTTGTGATAGGGTTTTCAAGAAAAAGATGAAAATTTACAATTTCGGTCCAAATTTAGGCCTCCTGGGGGCCCCCCAGGTGGGGCATGGTGCCCATTTGATTGAATTGAGATTCTTTCCCCCTAGGGATGCTACCTGCCAACTTTGGTGAAAATTCATAATGGCATTTTCAAGAAAAAGATGAAAATGTACAATTTGGGCCCCATTAGAAAGGGCCCTGGCTTTAATACCGCTTCGGAATAATCAACATTAGAATATTCGGATTTACAAAAACACCTAGGACCTATTTCATGTTCGGATAATGAATACCTACTGGGACATATAAGTGTACAAAATTTGTGCGTTTTGAGAAAAACGAGAGGGAGAAAAGGGGTAAAGTGGACTGTCTTGGGTACTACATGTAATGCTCCAGCTCCAGTGTAAATGAGTGTATGTCCTTTCTATATTCTGGCATACAAGACAATGGACACATGGCGCGAACACTACCGCGCCGTACACTAGCAAATTACCGAGTAGAAACGCAGCGAATCAGAGCGGGAAAACAATTCTTTTTCAGAAAATGGCGATAAGATTTTGAGCGAAAAATTATGTCGACTTAGACGAGGGAATTAACACATATTTCAGCTCAGTTGGCACTGAAAAATCAGGTAGACTTACGCGAGTTGTCGACTTATGAATGTCGACTAAGACGAGGAAATTTTCAAGGAATAACAAAGGCAAAAATCGGGACTTTTTTATTGTGTCGACTTAAGCGAGTTGTCGACTTAAGCGAGTTGTCGACTTATGCGATGTCGACTTAGGCGAGGTCTACTGTATGTGCATTTTGCAAATGAAATTAAATGAGCCATGATTTCCCAATGTATACTACAACTGCACATGAATTTTTCTTGATTTAAGAGTTACCTTCTGCACATGTAGTTTTTAGATATCTCAAAGTGCCAGAAATGTTAGATATGATATTTCACACCATCATTTCTGTTTATTTGTATATCCAGTGTAAGTTTATCATGTCTGATATATTGTTATATATGTATAAGCGATTTGCACCCTTTGGAAAAGACACTATACAGTCATAATGTAATGTGGCAAACACACAAATTCATTATCTACTATATTACCAACAAAAGAGATGTCCACTCCCGCAGTCCACGGCTTTAGACATTGGGGGTGGGGCGGACGGACTAGATGCCTCCCTGGGGGACATAGGTTCTATGCTGACTGGTAGACGGACGGCCCGACCACACCCCACCTTGGGGCACCATTTCAGACTGGGGTTTGTGTCCACAAAGGCCTGGAGACATGGCGACATGGCAGAGCAAGATAAGGATGGAAAGATTAATTAAAAAATAATGACAATTAAGATTACCACTGATTATCATCTTCATTGTTTTAGTCAATCCATGAATATAATCAGTAGTAGTATCAATGGGCTCACAGTTACACTTGTAATTAACGGCAGTGATAATAAAATATGCATTCATTTTATGTCTTTTACTTTTGCCCAAACCATGAAGAACACACCATAACACGTCTCAAGGGATAAGGAGACCAGGCATTTTCTTCTGTCGCTCCTCCTCTATGGAACTCCCTCTTATCTTTTCTCCATGAAAAAAAATGGAGCATTTCAAAGCCTCACTCAAGACTCACATTTTTCACCTGGAATTCAATCTCTAACTCTCTTGGAGGAGTCTGCGCCTTTGAATGTTTCTACAACAGATATATGGCGCTATACAAACACTGTGGATCAATAAATTAATCAATCAAGATGAAAACATAACATCACACTACTTATCTTGCCCTTTAAAACTGCTCAATGTAGTAGCAGAGTAACATAGAAAGGAGAAGGTAAAACATGGTCAATATATGATTCCCTAAAGTCATTGCAAACAAGTAAATAGGGCTTATGCTCAGGCAGCCTTCAAGCAGATATTACCAGGTGAATGCTTGTAAACAAAATTGTGAAATCCTTTGTGACAGAAGGATGTTGTCTTGAGGTCAGTACTTTGCACTCGATAAGTGCTTAGCTATCCAGCAAAACAATGGAGTTACACAGCACATCATGTGATGTGATGCAAACTTAAGTTAGCACAAAGGAACTCATACTCGATATGTGTGCTGTAGAGCTGACAGAAGGAGAATCCAACTACTACTGAAATGCAAATACTGGTACCCTCATGGAGAATTTGTGATGAATGTTTTCATACTTCAAGGTCTCCAATTGACTACATGGCAATATCATACATTGCTGCCTCCTATTCAGAAGTACTACCTAGAGTGCAGATACTCAGTAATGGGAAGTCCATTACATGAGGCACATTGATCTTACTTATGTTAAACACACACATTACCTTGATATCAAACTGGAGAAATCGCCTTGCCATTTCCCTGGACACCAATGTCTCTATAATTTCCACAGGTACCAGCTTACAGCACTCAAAGGCAGGACACATGATGTTGTGGGCATTACCTTCAGCAATCTTGCCAGAAAGATATCTGATGACAAAATATGAAAATAAGTTTCAAAGAAATTCAGTTGCATTAGACATTAACATCTTGATACAACCTATGCAATATTTTCAAACATATCCTCATCTGGGAACTCACACAAATTAATTCTATTTTCTTTACAATATCTACACGATGACATCATGAGAGAAACAAGTAATGCAGTAGATTTTCAATGATGAGCAAGGAAACATAATCTTTGATACAGTTTGACCTCGTTTATCCGGCCATGTTGGGACCGGCGCTCATCCGGACAAGCGAATTGGCCGGATATGGGAGACACAATGTTAATGTACAGTGTATATAGCTGCCGTCCAAGCTGCCGTCCCAGTGCACTGGCAGCTAGGTAGGTAGCGTACCCTGCATCAGTGGTGTAATCTATGCTAGCCTGCCCAATATTGTAGTGTGTCCCTTCTTCACAAAAATAAAGTATATCTTTATGTGAAAATCACACATGTTTTACCTCATAAAATATTGAGAAACCTATCATGCACATCTTATGAAATTAGTGAAATAGATCCATGAAAGTCACCGTTTTTTTTCTCAATTTTTGGATGAAAAAAAAAAAATCCTTCACTGCGTGAACGCGTCCGGATAATAGAGATTTCCGGATAAAAGGAGGCCGGATAATCAAGGTCAAATTGTACATTATCTTCATCCTTGTTATAACTGATTTTATTTTAAAGCATAAATGATATCAAGCATGGTATTTATTGTCTCCCTATAACAAATGAAATTTGTAAGATCGCAACTGCTGATCTGTAATTACGCAAACATGTCAGAAAAAGAACCATGGGACTCGAACCTGTCATCTATTTCCTTCAGGGAAGCGACACTACCACCAGGCTATCCCCAGTTGTCGGTAGTGACTGGATGAACTTGGAACAAATACCCATGCTCTGAAATTCCGACACTGTTTTGTTAAGTAGTCCAAAGCGGACATGGCATTCATGAAAGCAAGAGAATATCAAGTAGAGGGGTGAAGGTTGAGGTGTGAATTTTCTTCAATTTGTCTCCCTCTATCAAATGAAATTTGTAAGATCGCAACTCCTGATCTGTAATTTAACAAACATGTCGAAAAAAAAGCATGTCAGAATGAAAGCAAGAGAATACTAAGTAGAGGGGTGTCACTACCAGCAACCAGGGATAGCCTGGTGGTAGTGTCGCTGCCCGAAGAACAGCAGATGACAGGTTCGGGTCCAGTGGTACCTTTTTTCCAAAATGTTGATTAAATTATAGATCAGCAGTTGCGATCTTACAAATTTCATTTGTTAGCGGGAGACAAATTGAAGAAAATTCAAACCTCAACCTTCACCTCTCTATTTAATATTCTGTTGCTTTCATGGTATTTATTGTACAATATAATGTATTTTTTAGTTTTCTTGTCATAAATTCATGACAGCTCAGTCACAGAGCCTGCAAAAAGAGAGTGCACAATTATTATGAGACACCACCCATACACTGTAGGGATGTTTGCCAACATATCAATAAATCTTCAGTCTCATACTAATGGCCAAGTCTACATTTTTGAAGTGTAGGTAGCAAAATGGGTATCCTTATAAATGTGGACTTCAATCCGAATACAGACACACCCATCCATAGTCTACAGTGGTGTGGTGACTTCTAAAGGTTATCTACAATGCAGATCAATAGCAGTAATAGAATATGGTCCTTATAAATAGGAACTACAACTTTTGGCTTCAGCAACAAAGAAGGTAAACTGATTTGTACATTTTGATGTCACTATCAGAGATATGCTCCACCTCACCTTTCCCAACAGTCCCTGCAGAATTGATGAGAGCATGGCATGTCTACAGGAGAATCATCGCTGGGTATATCATCTCTGCATATATCACACTGCAAAGGAAGAGACAATATCTGCTTGTTTGTTTGTTTGTTTTCCTTCTGTATACTATGATCCATTCAAATTGTTCATATACAGTCAAACCTGCCTTAGCGGCCACCTGTCTATTGCGGCCACTGGAAAAATCCCCCTCCCCCTCCAAAAGAAAAGCCCTATTAAAGACTTTGTGTATAGTGGCCACCTGTCCAACGCGGCCAGCAGCCACAAATTTTGTTTCTGGTGGTAGATCTTAACCTGTCTATAGCGGCAACAGACCCGATGGAGCCATAGCAGAGCCGATAATTCAGCGCGTTTTTCTGCTTTGTAGCCGTGCCAGTCATTCATGGGCAACAGTCAGTAATCACCACTGCTGCATTCATCACTCATTCAGTCAATAATAATACACCAGTGTTCAAAGGCCCAATTTGCCATTGCAGACGAAACAAAAACTCAGCTTTGGTGATTCAGAATAGTTCTAAAATATGAGTGAGGGATAGAAACAACCAATGTAAGTAAGTTAATCAGTATAATCAATGTTAAGTAATGTTAAATGTAAAAAATGTTAACAGTAGTTTAGAATATAATTGTGTCTAGATTAAACCATCTACAGTTATGGTTCAGTGAGAAAAATAGTGACATCTCCTTATATTTCACGCTTTATTGCAAAATTTTAATACAGTGTGATGTTTTTTTACACTACTGACCTACACATATGCATCAAATGTGATTACTTGAACATTTTTGAAATCACCGTTCCCAATGGTAAACTGTACCTTTAAAGTATGGTGAATGAGACATTAAAATCAAGAAAATCATATAAAAAAAGGTGTCAAAGCAGAGGGAAATGTCTCCTTAAACAGATTTTTAATGTGACTTCATAAAAGATATTCGCGCCACTGAGAAATCGTGAGTTAAAACTGACTGATTTACTTCACTGATTTTCGCTCCGGAACAGCCGTCTTTTTCGAGCCCTAAAATGTGACGTCATGAAATGAACAAAACCCTTTACAAGTGCAGCGGGACATCGAGGCCACCATTCATAAAACATCATATCTTGGTGAGCGGATGCAATATATCTGGCCTGTCTTTAGTCGCATCTGCTTCCTCGACTGAGACATTAAAACGTCCAATTTTTACCTTATATTTTACGGTAAGACTTTGAGTTTGACATCGAGAGTGAATTGAGTGATGACAGTGAAATGACACTGATAGTGACAGTGGCAAAGTCGGGGTGGTAGAAGAAGCGAGGGAGAGGCGGCGACGGATATGGAAGGCCGTTGAGGACATAATTTGTTTGGGGCATACGTATGCAACTGCCTTTAGCAAACGTTTGCTAATTCACCAATCAGCCAGTGTTGTTTGGCAAATGTTTGTACAGTGTTTAGCAAACATTTGCATGTTATCTATTATACGTATGCCCCATTCCATACGTATGTTAATTTACTGCGCATATGTATGCAAGTGATCAACCAATCAGGTACTTCGTTAAATATGCACTTGCGTATGTATGTATGTTGCGTGTGTGTTATAGTGTGCACAGTAGGTACTCACGCCTAATCTGAGCAAGGAGTTACTAGGTGTACGTATAAATGTGTACGTGGAAATCTCACACCGTACCTTGTTAATTCCTCAGCTGGAACATGGTTAAATCTGCCTTCTTCAATGAGCTGAAGATTTTTTTTTTTTTTAAACTTTTGCGCTTTCCGCAGTTCTTTTCCACTTGAATTTTATTGGCCATACTGAGCTGATCTGAGCAGTACTGAGTTGATCAGCTGGTTCTAACAGCTAACTTCATTGGTTGCCTTGAAAATCAATTTACTGGCATTCTGCACATACGTATTAAAATGGCATACGTTTTCTAACATAAAAACTTGCAAACGTATGCTATCGCACCGTGCAAACGTTTGCCAAACAACACTCGCTGAATGATCAATTAGCAAACATTTGCTAAAGGCAGTTGCATACGTATGCCCAAACAAATTATGTCTGCAACGGCCTTCCATAGACGGAGCCCACTGTGTGGATGGAGTGCGTAGCACAGCGCATCAGCGCAGGGCTGATTCGTTCACTTCTTGACGTCATAATTTTGGTCACCAAAATATTGCTGTCAGATCGGGTCCAGGTGGTCTAAAAAGGGTCTCAAAACACCATCTCTCCATCATTCTAGAGACGTTTTTACCTTCTGAAAGTTAATTATTCATATTCCTAGAGACTTAAGCTTTCCAGAAATGTATAAATCACAGTGTTTATGAATAATGTCCTTTTTTTTCTTGTTCACCATATTTTAAGCTTTCTTCACAACTGTACACATGCTACTGTGCAACAATTTAAACATCGGCAATGCATGAAACACACATGTGCATACACACTATATTGTTGTACATATATACACATGCATGTACATGTAAGCACTTAATCGAGTATACAACAATGATACATGTACCACTATGTATGCAATGCTCACAAAGTTGAATAACCTGTCTATAGCGGCCACCTGTCTCCCTTGGGTGGCCGCTATAGACAGGTTTGACTGTATTTTCATCAAGAAAAGTAGGTAGCAAACAGCTAGAGGCTTTTGGAAGCTTTCTTGAGTTCTATATGTTTGACATAGGAATGTTCAATACAGAAGTAACTGAAGTCACTTTTGAATGCTTCTTTATTTCACTGCTCATTATTTACTTTGAAAAGAACCACCCTTCTAAATTTATGTTCAAAATAGTAAGATTCCATTGTCTACTGACAGTTATATAAAAAAAAAAAAAGCCACTCAGATTAAAGCAAACTAAATAAATTTGTGGAAATTACAAATTATATATGGCATAGCATTGTGCCCAAAAGATACTGCTTCATACTGTATGAAAGCTTACTTCCAAGCTCAATGTCAGGAAAGACTCGAAGCAGTTAAACTCCAGTATATAAACCTATTAGATGGGTGCATTGTGAGTTGCTTCAATGGTACATCCTAGCTGCAGTATTTGTAATTTCTTCATGCACTGGAACTCTTCTAAACGAGGACAAACAGTAAGGATGCAACGAGAGAACTACTACAATACTGAATTCATATGCACTCCAACACTCCACACGTACCAGCACCATCGAGTTACACACATACTCCACAACTTTCTTGCTATATCTGTGTCAGAGTTTGGCAAAGGAATATATTCCTATGGCAGCAGGTTACATTCATATACTGTAAAAGTGGAAATTTTCGCGGTGTTGAAATTTTCGCGCATTTCGCGCAACCAAAAACTAGCGCGAAAATAAAATCCCGCGAATATTTTTGCTTGCCATATGTTCCTGTGCGTGATGTCTAGATTCCGCGGAATTAAAAACACGTGAAACTCTTCTGACCCGGCCAAGCGCGAAAAATTAGTCGCGCGAAAATATCCACTTTTACAGTACACTGTAACTCTACGAACAGTGGTGTTAAGAGTAATAAACAGGATAGGCATCTTAACACAGACAAAGCGATTAGGGGAATACACCAAAATTATCTAATGAGCAAATGTTTAATAGCCTTTGCAAGACACTCTGATTTCTGTTTATTTGTTCATTCACTCACTCATTCAACTACAGTGGTCTCCGCTCCATCAAGCAGTGTCTGAAAGAGGCAGTGTCTGAAAGAGCATTTCTTGCCCCATTAAAGCGGAATACCAGATTAACCGGAAAGCATGTTAATCCATTCACAGCCAGATACCACATACCAATCACACACCTCTCTGCATCAGACATACAGCACAGTATGTCATTTACAGCCACAGCTCATCTAAAGTCATACAACAGCCGTAGTTATTGTCTGCAATGTAATTTGGGGCTAGCATCCAGAGCTCTCAGGTTCGAATCCCGATGGAATCCCATTTTCTTTGCTCATTTTTCCACTAATAAATTGTATTCATTTCGGGCCCTGTTTTATGAGGAGTTACAATTGATTACATAGTTGATTTCTATCATAAGTCAGCCAGTGCACACATCATATGCCAACCTGTGTGGTAAAGGAATTTACAATTGACTTTATCTTTTGATAAAACGGGGCCCTGGTCAGTTTCCTTCTGTTTGCATTTGTTACATACTCAAAAAGCTGCATCACTTTGGTGATCCCTAGCATTTATCCTTTGAGTTTATGTCAGGCTTAAGTGTACAATGTGTGCGTGTGTGTCACAAACACACACTGTCATAGCTTCTGACCACACGAGCACTGAGAATTAAGGATTTAAGGGACAAACACTGTATTATGGCTTTCTATAGCTCAGCACTGGGCTGGGCTGGTCTCGGGTTTAAATTCCAATAGAATCCCATTTTCTTTGCTCATTTTTTCCACTAATAAATTATATTCATTTCTGGTAAGTTTCCTTCTGTTTACATTTGTGACCGTGCATCACAAAACAAACAAAAAGTCGCACCACTTGATTTTATGTGAGGACTCAAGAAAGGTGAAATGGGTCAACTGAGTCAGTTTTTATTTTTCCATATTTTCTGAAAGAGCTATTCTTCTTCTACATTATCCCTAAGTTTGGGATCATAAATTGACTGGGAAAGTGGGTTTTCAGCAGTTTTTCTACAAAACCTTTTCTTGGTAAAGTAGTGTGATCAGGATTTTCTTAGAGGCCCCTTTTAATTTCTTGAAAATCCCTTGCACACTCTTCACTTTGAACTCTAATAACTTTTGAAAGGATGATGCCACTGCTTTGAAAGTTGACATTATGAACAGAATGTTTTAATCAAGCATGCTTTATTTAAGCTTAATCTGATAATCCCTTCATTGTTGTTGCTACAGTGGATTACATCGTTTGTTTGTTTTTTTGTCCCATTCATGGCACAGGTAGCACAGCTTAGTAGAGATTAGGCACTTGAATAGATCCTGTACTTCACAGCCTCTTTTCTCAGTTCAAACTTTTCCAGAGTATGCCCTTTCTTTCCAATATTTACATAGGTTAGGAGAATCCATTTGAATTGAGTTATACATCATTTCAAAGCTTAGAGGCTGCTCTTTCAAAATCTGCCCATAACTAAAAATCCACGCCTGGTGACTTTTTGTGTGTTTTGTGGTGTAGGGTCACATTTGTTACATACTCAAAAAGCTGCATCACTTCGGTGATCCTTCGTATTTATCCCTAAGTTCAATTATCCTTTGGGTTTATGTCAGGTTTAAGTGTGTGTATGTCACACACACACACACACACACTGCCATAGCTTCTGACCACACAAGCATTGAGAATTAAGGGTTTCTGGGACGAACACTGTAATAGCGCTTTCTATAGCTCAGTCGGTGAGCACCGAGCTACTAGCATCCGGAGGTCTTGAGTTCAAATCCCGATGGAATCCCTTTTTCTTTGCTCATTTCTCCACTAATCAATTATATTCATTTCTGGTCAGTTTCTATAAGTTTGCACTTGTTACATACTCAAAAAGCTGCATCACTTCGGTGATCCCTCGTGTTTATCCCCAAGTTGAATTATCCTTCCGGTTTATGTCAGGCTTATGTGTCTGTGTGTGTCACACACACACACACACACACTGCCATAGTTTCTGACCATACAAGCATTGAGAATTACGGGTTTCTGGGACGAACACTGTACTAGGGCTTTCTATAGCTCAGCTGGTAGAGCACCGGGCTAGCATCCGGAGGTCTCAGGTTCGAATCCTGATGGAATCCCATTTTCTTTGCTCATTTTTCCAACGTAATTTTGCAAACAATCTGCATGCAGCCTGGAGTCCTCATCACACCACATGCACGCTTACATCCCTGTGTGTTTCATGGTGACTGTAAATTGCTCTCAATTATGAAGACAGGTTAGGGTCTTAATGGATTTAGTCTATTCTTTGTTTTTCACGAGAGCTAGCAATTGCTCATATGCACATGTATAGTGATTAGTGTGTCCCTGTGTCTGTGGTGCTCTAGTGGTTCATACACAGCATTCTGTGTCTACTTTTGCCCGTGATAACTCTTTGACTTTCAGCACCTCACAGTTTCTTCAAATTTCATATGTACACAAATTCTACAGGCTTTCTGCAGAAAACAATGGGAATAGATCAGGTTAAGCTGGAAAATTCCTACCCGTTTATCCAGAATGCCTACCTGATTATTCGGTAAATATAACATGCATCAGAATTGTTTTTCAGTTTTTCAGTCGGTTAAGCAAAGTACTCTATTAAGCGGTACTCGATTATGCGGAGTACTGTATTATTTACTCATATTATATTTCCACTACTGTTCTCATTTTTTTTTAGTAACTGATTTTTCGCGGTGAGTGGCTCATAAACATATTTGTGGGTTCTTAACTCCTATTAGAAGGGGGTGGGGGGGGTGGGCACTACATAAGACCCCCTCAACATTTTTTGTGATAATTTTAAAACACATATATTTTTTTTTTTGCTGAAATTTAAGGATTTTTTTTCTTTCACATTGTGACCCTATTCATGAAAATCGGGTGTATGCTTCCCTAGATATAGCACATTTTCATGACCAATGTCACCAAAAATGGCAGATTCCCATGACTTGTGTGTCTGTGTGTACAAGAAGTGTCAGATAAATTTTTTTTCCTGGTTTTTCTCAGATAACATTATTTTTTATTATCACCAACTATTCTAGATAAAAAGAAACAATGAAACACATAAATAAAAAACAGAGAAATACAAAGAAATCACAAAATAAAACACATAAGAAATTTATTTTGATACCACAGTTGTTGTTTTTTTCATGTTAATTTGTTTATACTGCTACTAAAAATACTAAACAAAAATTAGCCCATTTGAAGATTTGGGAATTTAGAGATTAAAATCTGATGCATAATAAATCGTATGCATAAATTGGTATGGTTAGCATAATTTGTAGAAAATGATCATGTTTTAGGAATAATTAATTATTCATTCTTGGAGATTAAGTAATGGGCAACATGCATGGTGATTTTCGCAATGATTGCTAGATTAACAGCCAGGCTCTAGGGGGCCAAATATGCCCCCCTCCCCCTCCCCCTCTGCTACACAACTTCAAAATAGCAAGGGCTATACAGGATTAAATTCATGCTGCGCATTTGCTTAATACTTGTATGTGATCTGACATTTCATGACATGGATGAAAATCAATAAGCTGCCCGATTTTCCTTGAACTTGAATAGCAATCTAACAAGTATAATATGTTTATTACTGGTCATATTTGGAGAGGAAATGATCTGTTTGAATTTCATTCTATAGAATACACGACCAAGTAGAGAGGGATTACTCCTTGTAGATGTTTTAGTAAAGGGGCACAAACACACACACTCATATAAACACATATTAAGTATTACTTTGTACAGTAGTACTAAGAATTTATCACCGAGGAAGCACACACTTTATCCCATTGAAAATTGAGAAGATATTTTTGTAGGTTACAGAATTCTCACTTGCCACAAATACAATGTAGCATGAAATCCGTGAAAATTAAGGTACTGACCAGAATGAAAGAAGTCTTCCATGAGGGTCCTGACACAAGAACATGTATGTATACATGACGATTGCTTCGACATGGGAAAAGAAGCTATTTTCTCCGGCTGTTAGTAAAATGTTTTACAGGCAATAACCTTTATCTGTCAAGCATACCTCTCTCTCCTCCGACACATCTGTCTGACTCCCCGGCTCATTCTCTACTGTTGTCAAGGCAGGATTAGGAACCGGGCTGTCTGCTTCTTCAGGTGGCTTGACACCAGACTTCTCACAGCATTCACTGGGGTTGCTGATCCACTCCTCCAAAAGAATCTCACGTGACCATTCTGTCCATACAAAGGTATGCATTGAATGAGTTATGTTGCATTCACAATTTGCACTGTATAGCAGATACACAGGGCTTCACCTTTTACACCATAACATAAACTGATTTCGAAGTCAACGTAGCGATATTTGTAGCATAGATCACAATATGATTTCAACTCTATTATGCATTTTCATGTAGTGATTAGTGTGCCACTACAAGTAAAGTAGATGCATAGATGAGTCTACCTGTAGTGATACAACCAATATACCATACAGTGGACACTGAAAATGTTAGAGCGTAAACCTAAGCACTCCTGCCTCTCAGCACCCTAATTTCTTCAGAACTTATATCTAATATACACATATGAAACTCTATCAGGTGTGTTAAGAAAATTTCTGTTTAATCAAAATGCACACCCTATTATAAGGTAAAAAATAATGTGCACTTAAACTGTCAGTTAAGCCTGCATGCCAATTCAGTGGAGTACCTGATTACACTGGCAAGGACTACTGTACATACTTAGACTGACCAGCAGCACAGGCTGAAAGGGTCAGTTTGCAATAAAATAAGGCATTCTACATTCGTGTATAAATAGTTACACAGATACCAAGGTATTCAATGTATGCACTTTGATAAAGAAATCATTAAGAAGCCAAAAAGAGGGAGAATATCAGCAAAGTAGGAAGAGGACAAGAAATGATGGAGGGAAAAAAAAAATATATATATATATATATATTATTTTAGAGAGAGAAAGAGAGATAAAGGGGGAAGCAGGAGGTAGCTCACATCAGTGGGTGCACATTCATATTTGAGATTCACATTCACAGAAGGAATTGAACAAAGAGAGTAAAATATTCAGCATTTTAGTTAAATCACTACATCACGGCTTAATACATAGCATAGATAGAAGTGCATTTCAATGATAACTCACAAATATCAAACTTGCCCTGTTTCAAAGGACATTCTCAGCTTTTCTTTCCTGCTCCAACAGAATTCTTTCTAAGCCTCAACTGGTACTTATTTTTTTTTACCTCAATGCCCAGAGATGACATTCACTTACTATTTATGAGTAACATACACTGCTTTTGAAGTCATCATAAACATAAAAAACATGTAGCACCAATAGGTTCTGAAATACCCCCTTTTTGATGCAGTAAATATTTTCTACACAGGGTTATATATCTGTATTGTCCAGAAATAAGACACATACCATAGTTCCTCAAGAGTGCCTCAGCTGTAAAGAGGGGAACATGGAGCATATCTGCAGTCTCCACCACCAAGGCATCCTTAGCCTCCTGCAAGTCCTGTGGTTTAAGTCCTACAAAGCTCTGTGTAGCAAACAACATTTTTCAATCCTTCCAGTAATGTAGAGTTTATATCAGAACATGATTGCCTTTTGTCCATCAAAACCCTATAAATTTTATATGAAGCTTATATATGATTTTAATACAGCACTAAGCATATGTCAGCATGAGTTCAACTTCCAGTGAAAATTCAGTTAATTTGTTTTCTAAAAAGTCTCTGAGGTCTCAGGCCATCCAAATAGAAAGGAATAAAGCTCATTAGAAAAAAAAAAACTTTGAAAACTAACAAAGATTATCTTGTGATACTGAACATTCTGGTTTCTTTGCAACTGATTGACAAATTGCCCTCCATCGACGTAAATAAGCACTGAATTGATCAGTGTTATAGTAGTAGCCATGATAAAAAATCATGGGCGTACATACTCGAGCAGGATTCGAACCTACGACCTCCTGATCACCGGACAGGCGTCATCTCCATCATGGCTACTACTATAACACTGATCAATTCAGTGCTTATTTACGTCGATGGAGGGCAATTTGTCAATCAGTTGCAATGAAAACACCTCGACGGAAGAATTTTCATGAATTTGAATTCTGGTTTCTGTAAGTGAATTTCTCGTAACCCCTCTCTCATGATCATACCCAACAACTAAACAAAATATTTCACTACTCATTAAACATTGTGACATAATACTGAACAGTATGGTTTCTGCACATCAATTTTTTTTACCCTTCTCTTTGGTCCCATGATCCTTTGTAGCATGTTAAACCCTTAAGCCCCATGTGTGTTGCTTGGTAAAATGGCTGTACTTATCCCACATCTGGAAGTCATATCAAAGTCAAACCTGATGTTGTAAAATAAGCATTTTTACATAATGTATTTCTACTCTCCAATCACAGCATACCTCTTCATACGTTATTGCACTTAGATCTTCCACGGGTTCTTCATCACTGATTTGCTGCAGGAAGATAGATAGCAATGAATACAAAAATTAACAAAGCATGGCCACTATAAGCTATAAAGAAAGGTGAAATGTTGAAAGTATTTTATGCCATCATTTGATTCAAAGGTTATTCGAATATCAAGTAATAGGTTACTTTCTGGTTTGTTTGCATTTTGTGTACATTATCAAATCCAGAAATCCTGCAAATACTTATCAAACTCTGTGCACATGTACGAGCTATCTTCAAGCTTTCTACACTAAGTCTGGATGATAAGAAATTGAATTCAAATGACACACTATTCAAAGACATACTTCAAACATTTTCATACGTTCATAGGGTGTGTTCACAGGATAAATGAGTTCAGGGAAGCTACACAGGAACACAAGCTTAAAACTCCTCATTAGCACTAAATCCAGGTAATTATGTCCACAGGCTACGACAACACATGCCAACTTTGCAAATACACTGTAACTCACACACAAAAACAAAGCATCATCTCGCGCATACTACCTGAGCTCACAAAAAGTTCATGTGTCTTAGAGAGATATGATGCAGTTTGACAACCGCTGCAGCCACCATATACAAGACCATTTCCAGTGCTACGCAGAATGCCAAAATATTTCACATTTTAATAGCATCCACAGCAAAACAGACCGGCAGGGCTCCGACTTGACTAACACACAGTCGATAACCACAAAAACGACAGCAAAAAACAAAAAAAAAACAAAAACAAAACAAAAAAAAAACTCCCCCGCTCAAGTCATCGGGTCAGCACTGACCAGCATGATTTGCACAGTTTTTTTAACAAGTAAGTGTTTATATCATAATATCCCTCATGTACAGTTTCTTGCAATATGATTGTACACAGCACGAAAAGGGGGTAGTTTTATTAGCTATCTACAAGCAGCTGAATGTGGTGCAAAGACCTACTATCTGGCAAGGTATAGTACATTTGGGAATCCACAATCTGCTTGCAATCGTGATTCTGTGATCGATATCTAAATTTCTCACATTAGAATGTACGCAGTGCGTGTAGTAGCAATAAAATCTGTGGTGTGATGGCATGTGTGTGTGATCAATGCAATTCAGCTCAATTTACAAAGTGACTGCTTCGAGGAATTTCGTAAATTGCAGCAGAAATACAACATATCAGGAACGGTTTAGAAATTAGCTTAGGAAACTAAAACCGATTTTGAAGATGATCTGAAGCCTGAAGTTAATTTTTAGACCTACTTCTAGTCCTAGACCTCCTTATGTCGCAGTTCTATGCTGTAGCTCAGAGGAATCAACAACACACAGTGAATACTGTATTGTACGGTGACCTATTAAATACATAGCGGTGTCGTTTGCTATGCGCTGCATGCACTGCTGCACGGCCACGACCTTGATCTAATGTTAAGCCTACGTGTTTCCAAGAGGAAACCTTGTCATCACTCCAGTAAAATGCTCGTGAGGGATATAAAACAAATGTCTACTGCTTTCTTTTGAGTCATGGTAATACTATTTGCCGTCAGTGATTTCTCAACAGTGTCATGCCCCTCGACCTCGTCTCGGGGCATAGCACTGTTGAGAAATCACCTCGGAGCAAATAGTTTTAATACCATCCCCCTCTAAAGCAGTCGACATTTGCATATTAGCATCGAGCTAATCTTTTGATTTTGATTGTTTCTAAAAGGATACAAGAAAATTAATTCTCTTGCGATTTGGCTATTTCACAGTGTAGCAGCAGTCATTTACATCACTGGAACCAAGACAGTGGGTCACACACTGTGTGTTCCCTAGTTCAGCACTAGTACTAGTTTTGTGCCACATACCTTAACCGCATAACCCACATGCAACATCACTACTCAGCGCCTGGCCATACATTGTACCTTCTTGTTTTGGTTGCTGAGCAAGCCCAAAGCAGAGGGATGCTGAAATTCTAGGCCACCCATTCACCACCTTTTATTTCCCACCGATATCAAAGTCAAAAAGCAGCACAATATGCACTACATGATTTGTCTTTCTGTGAATCCATAATGTGTACAATTTTAATCATTAAGTGATACCCAGCTAGCGTATCACCTATTGTGTTTATATGGAATCTTACCCTTTTTTTATCTTCTTTCTTTCTGATGAATTTTGTGAGCAAAATATCTCAACAATGACATGACCAATTAACATGAAATTTTCATATCTCATGACATGAAAGTTTTCATGACGAATACATATCTGTGATTTCATCTAGGCGTCATTTTGTGATTTTCAGATATTGTCAATTGATCGATCATATCTTCATAACTAAATGTCATTTCCTTATCATTTTCGGTAGACATTAAATTCAAGTCATGGCTGATTGTTCTGCACCATGCTAATCACACAGGTCATCATGACGCGCGCATACGTGCACGTCAAAATTTTAAAATGCTCAAAATGACTTCCGACTGGTTTTCTATACGTTTCAGACAATTTTAAGCATTTCAAAAAATTCCACGTCCATCGCGCGTACAGCGCATAAGCAACATGAAAATGCACTGTTTCTGACTGATCTGGATTCCTGATACATCCAGTAGTAATATTCATTGATTTCCGATTGATTTTGATCAATAACAAAGCAATGCGCTTCCGTCAAAGTTCAAATTCCATGGGCCAGCTGCTGTTCCCACACACACAGACAGTCCGCGACCCAGGCTTAACCTTGCTGTCTCAAACATTGCATACCTGGGTATTTGGTGAGTTAGGCACACATTTCCCTATAAACCCTTTTGCAATTTGTCTGTAGATCTGAAATTATCAAATAGCGCAAGGCCACAGCAAATGAATAAGGCATTGGGCTGTATGCATAAAAGGTAGCAATTACTTGCAAGCAGTTGCTTCAAGCACAAGCACAGGCTTGTCAAGCAAAAGATCAAGTTCAAGCAATTGCTTAAATCCACATTCATAACCTTTTGCTTGTGCTTAAAATTATACCTTTTACTTGCCCCGCACAAGCAATTCCTTGTGTTTTCAACAAAAGGGATGTCACGCCTGTGCGAACACAAGAACAAAGGTGGGTATGATACGATTTATTTGAAAGGGCGTGTGTGTGCAGAAACATTTCCTGACGTAGCAGAAGAACTACAAAATGACACTCATAAATGCTCACACACAGACACACACACATACATAATGTACACACACGTAGGCCTACTGGCTGATTCCCATCACTTCCACAACAGCTGCTTATAGTACCCTGGATCTGCCAGGTCACAAGTGGAGGGTGGTCTCCTTGCTCTCCACAGATGTCAGACATCCTAGACCCATTTCTCATCTCATTTTGCATGTTAACCACTGGGTATTCCCCTTCTTGAGATAAAAAAGTTTCTCATACATCTCAGGAGAAATTTCTTTTATATTTATACCACTCCTGCACAACTTGGGTCTTTCTTTTATGAATATGATAATGATGCTTGAAAGCATATGTCCCAATTAAGCAAAAGCTCAAGCTCGTTTTACAGAGCTTGGAAAATCGTAAGCAATTGCTAGCAACAACAAGCAAAAGGTCCGTTTTATGCATACGCTTTTAAGCAATATGCTTGGTTTCTAAGCAATTGCTTGTTCTTATGCATACGTTTTAAAGCAAATGCTTGAAAGTAATTGCTCGCAGGCAGCAAGAAATTCCTTGTTTTTATGCATATAGATTCCAGCAAAAAGCTAGCACAAGCAATTGATAGTGTTATGCACACAGCCCATTGTCTCTTTACCGAGAAGACCATCTTTGACTCTAGGAGCTGGGCAATGTCCAGATATCGGTTTCTCTCTGCGCAGTCACATGGGGTTTCCTTGTCTCCATTCTCAACGAAAAGGCAGGCACCATTGTCCAGTAAGGCCTGCAATATCATGATTACACACACAAAAACATCAAAGAAGAAAATCCTCCTTGATAGGGTAAAAAATACATATTTTATTTATTGGTAGGAAGCCATTTCTCCATCAGTTTCTGTAAACACATGATCATGACAACACATATATTACCAACACTGACAAAACAGTGTACTATACAAAAACTAAAGGACACTTTTGAAGCCAGGTTTCTAATAATGGTCAGTAAAATGTATTCATTACGTTGCGGAATAAAGGAGAACGTCATTTTAAAACTAGAATTATCACTGAAGGTGATTAATACCCCCCCCCCCAGTGTCGCTTTATCGTATGTGATGTCATGAGGGCAATGACGTTAATACCAAGTTTGTGCACTTGTCAAATTGGAAACAGAATAATTTTAGTTTACTGTAAAATTAATTACAGAGTTGACACTGAGTTC
This sequence comes from Diadema setosum, assembly GCF_964275005.1. Lineage (NCBI taxonomy): Eukaryota > Metazoa > Echinodermata > Echinoidea > Diadematoida > Diadematidae > Diadema > Diadema setosum. Next base: position 16,779,142 of record NC_092706.1, read on the forward strand.
CACAAGGTTTGGGTAAAAAGTGTGGTTACCATGGCAATGCATTGTCTGATACAAACACAAGGGACATTTTGCATAACTACACTTAAAGACCATCATACACACCAAATTTGACCTTCATAGCTTGAATGGTTTATTTTGATACAAAAATGAGTGGTTACCATGGCAACACATTTTCCTTAAACTAACACATTGGTGTCTTACAAAACTACACTTCTTGATCATGATACATACTAAATTTGACTTTAATTGCTTGAGTGATGGAAAAGTTATTCGATCTGCAAGGTTTTAGTAAAATTGTGGTTACCATGGCAATGGTTTGTGTGACAAACACAAAAATTATGTGTTCCACATCTATACCTCAGGGCCATAATGCCTACCAAATTTGGTTTCAATCACTTGAAAACTGTGGAAGAAGTTCACTCCACAGGATTTTTTTTTTTTAAATGCGGTAACCATGACAATGCATTGTCCGATACAAATACAAAGGACATTTTGCAAAACTACACTTAAAGAGCATCATACACACCAAATTTCACCTTCATAGATTAAATGGTTCAATTTGATAGAAAATGAGTGGTTACCATGGCAACACATTTTTCTTATATTAACACATTGGTGTCTCGCATAACTACACCTCCCGATCATCATACATACTAAATTTGACCTTAATTGCTTGAATGATGTGGAAGTTATTCAATCCACAAGGTTTTGGTAAAGTTATGGTTACCATGGCAACACTTTGTCCGACAAACACAAAAATTATGTGTTCCACATCTATGCCTCAAGGCCATAATGCCAACCAAATTTGATTTCAATTGCTTCAAAACTGTGGCAGTTGTTCACTCCACAAGATTTCGAAGAAAACATGCGGTTACCATGGCAACTCTTTGTCAAGTACAAACACGAGTGTCTTGCATAACTACACCTATAGATCATCACAGATAAAAATTTTGAAATTGATTATTGATTTTATTGATATCAAAATTGATTACTACATAACACCATAATTTGGGATATGATAGCACCCCAGGTTACAGTGTGCCGAATCACATAAACAAAACACTATCCTTGCCCAGCAGTACCCTTCCTCGAAGTAACACAGGATATTTTTGTCAGTGAATACACATATGTATGCAAGAGTGCAGCCTGAAGAAGCTCTCACGGGCTACAATACAGTGGTCACCACTTAATCAGAAGGGGTCACGAGACAAGTTTTTCTCACATTAAAGCAAAGCTCCCTCTTAATGAAGCCCAGTACATGGGCATCATCACACTAAACCACGCAGTTATTAAACTATTCTGGTCACCTGGTCGATGCAGGTCCATTCTTTGTTTGAATACGAGTGAAGTGACTAACCAACTGAGAAAGACGAAAGGTCATTTGTACCCATGAGTTATCTCCAAACTGGCTTATACTGAATTGCCCTACTGGACGTACAACATGCTAGGTAATGGCGATATGAGTACAGTGCACTCCCGTTATAGCAAAGACAGTTACAATTGTATAACGAAATTCCGGTTACAACAGAATAAAAATTCAGACTGCAACATTATTTACTCTATGTTTATTTATCGTTTATTTGTCCGGTTGTAACGAAATTTCGATATAACAAAAGAAAACTGCCAGTCCCGAGGACTTCATTATATAACAGGAGTCCACTGTAAACATGTGCAGAGTGTAGAGGGAAAAAATATGTTAGTTTCTTTGTCCTGGTTCGCCAACACTTAGCAATCTCATTTCTTTAAATATACAGTGCGTATAAAAAAAAAAAAAAAAAAAAAACGCAACAAGATTTGATTTCAAAATTGTGAAGATTGTGTTAACTTTACACCAAGGTGAGTAGGAACAGCTTAAAATAAGGTGCATTGATTCTTGCAGTGTCTAAACTTGGTCCCAAGTACAATTTGACCCATTGTCCAAAAAGAGTGATTACTCAGCCATTCATGACCTTGTAAGAATAAATAAGATATCATTGGAAAGAGGAGATATGTGGCTTTAAGATGTTGCTACTCACTTTGGTGTAAAGTTAACACAATCTTCACAAATTCGAAATTAAATCTTGTTGAGTTTTTTTGATATGCACTGTACAATCAGTTTGTCTAAATCCATGGAAAATTGTGTAATTTACTGCTTCTTTCTGTAACTTTGTGACATTGATAGACTTTATCTACAAAATAATTTATGTGCAAAAGGGGTACCATCACTCAGTGGCACAGACAAAAAAAGGCTAATTTCATTGCACCGTATCACACAGTTATCAAAAATGCATAGTTTTTAACACTTAATTTCCTTGTTGTACTCTACCGATATGAATGCAGGAAAGTACACACTGTAAATCATACCTCCACAAGAGACCTGTATCCTGCAGCTGCTGCATAGTGAAGAGCTGTGTAACCCTCCTGCAAAAGTCAAAAAGATGCATTGAAACAGTAAAATTGATGGCAAAATTGCAAATTGACAACATGTAGCAGTATTAATTCTAATGGATTTTAACATACAGTTCGACCTCGATTATCCGGCCCCCTTTTATCCGGAAATCTCTATTATCCGGACGCGTTCACGCAGTAAAGGACTTTTATTTTCATCCAAAAATTGAGAAAAAACAGTGACTTTCATGGATCTATTTCACTAATTTCATAAAATGTGCATGATAGGTTTCTCAATATCTAATGAGGTAAAACATGTATGATTTTCACATAAAGATATACTTTATTTTTGTGAAGAAGGGACTACAATTTTGCGCAGGCTAGCATAGATTACACCACCGTTGCGGGGTACGCTACCTGCCTAGCTGCCAGTGCACTGTGACGGCAGCTTGAATGGCACCTATATACAGTAACATTGTGTCTCCCATATCTGGCCATTTCGCTTATCCGGATGAGCACCAGTCCTGACATGGCCGGATAATCGAGGTCGAACTTTATATCTACACTGTAACATCTAATCTACAATGGTTTATTCAAATTATCACTGTGCTGACAATTAGATAAATCAAATGTGACCCTGCGACACAAAACCAACAAAAAGTCACCAGACATGGATTTTTAGTTAAGAGCAGATTCCGAAAGAGGAGACTTTAAGCTTTAAAATGATGTATAACTGAATTCAAATGGACTCTCCTAACCTAATACTGAATATTGGAAAGAAAAAAAAAAAACATGCACTCTGGAAAAGTGCGTACTGAGAGAAGAGGCTCTGAAGTATAGGGTTTATTCAAGCACATAATCTGACTGAGCCGTCCTCTGTTCAATGCATGGGACAAAAACAGGATGTAAAACTCCGTAGCAACAACAATGAAGGGATTGTGAGATTAAGCTGAAATTAAGCATACTCTAGTAACATATTCTATCCATGACTAATGCCAACTTACAAAACAGTAACATCATCCTTTCAAAAGTTATTAGTCTTGTAAGTGAAGAGTTTGTGAAGGGTTTTTCAGAGATGAAAAGGGGACTCATAAGACACACCTAATCAAACTATTCTAGCAATAAAAGTGTTCTAGAAAAACTGCTAAAAACACAATTTCCCATTCCAATAATGACTCCAAACTTCACAACAATGCAGAAGAAGAATTACTCTTCCAGAAAATATGAAAAATTCCAGACTGACTAGGTTGACCCGTTTCACCTATTTTGTATGCTCACACAAAATATAAAGTGCCCAAAAGTACACAAAATATAATGGTCACAAATTGTATCTATTGGAATTACCTATATATGCATACCAACCAAGGTTTGATTGGTACATGACTTACATAGGACATCACATAACATTTTACAATATCTAAGTAACATGATTGCACCAGATAAATCAAAAGATGTAAGTATGAACTGCAAAAAAAAAGGTAAATAATCATCAATGAAAGTCCATCAACTTTGTGTGAAACTGTAAACAATAAGTGAGACATTGTGTACAATGTACATACAAATATGAATATTACTGCACAATCCCAGAGTTGCATGTAGCAGATAAGATACCTACATTACAGAGTATGATAATTCTTATACAGTGCTCAGCGCTAAATCTGGAGGGGTCAAGAGATAAGTTTTGCTCCCGTTTAAGCGGTGGCTGATATTGGCCAGTGCAAACCACACAACATGAAGCCCAGTATGTGGGCATTACACAAAACCATGCACAGTTATCAAACCGCCAATAACCACAGCAACGAGTACACATGCGCTACGACACATAGACACAAAACAGTGAAAAGAAAAGACACAGCAGTCTCACAATTTTGGCAAATGCATCATCTCGACAAACCTTCATTCATTATTTATCCACAAAATAACCCTTTTTTAGAGTTCAAAGGACATAAAGTCATGATGCCTTCCCTATTAATGCAACGAAAGAAGCAGCTAACTTCCACACACACTGTTTTAACATGTTAAAAACATGCACATTAAGACAACACTGATGTGACGATCATACAAACACATTTTTCTCATACATTTATTCATACTCAATTGTTATACTGTCACATACAAACACACGCACAGCATGCATACATGTACTACACAAACAAGGAGAGTACGGTCCAGACGCGTGCGGGGAAGGGGACTCTCCTTATCGTACAGTGTCCCATGATAGAAACTGACGACACTCGATAAGATGACCACCTCTGCGCTACGTCTCATTGCCTAACAGCAAATGTTTAGATTACAGTCGGCATAATCTATCTGGAACTGGTTAGAAAATAATCCTTCTGGTAAGGAAATGAAATCCTTGCATTTATTTCTAAGGATTTACTTATTATTCTGAGACATAAATGACGAACAATGGAAGTGTTTCAGCCAGATTTGTCCCGATAAAGCGGTTCATGGTTCTGATTAAGCAGTGGAAATATTTGTAACATCAAGTTTTGTTGCACTTAAGTGGGGTTCCCGCTAAAGCGGTTCCTGATTAACGGGTGAGCACTGTATCAAATAAGCATCTACATATACAGTGAAACCCCGTTATAACGAGTTCGGTTATAACGAGGAACCGCTTATAACGAGGTGATCGCGTCGGTCCCGTTTTCCTTTGCGTGTAAACCTATGGCAGAACGAACCGGTTATAACGAGTTCGGTTATAACGAGATTCCGGTTATAACGAGGACTTTTTCGGCGCATCATGATAAAGAAAAACATAAGAAATTTGATCGGATATAACGAGGTACCATTTCTTGACTTGCCGCTTTTCAAACACGAGACAAATGAAACATTGAAAATCGAATTCACGCTATCCATGTCTTTTTCACGTTTTGCAGAGAACGGTTCCTTCCATGTTTTCTTCTAAACCACGCAAAAAAACAACACATTAATGCCATTCGATGTTCCTACTAAATTATTAAACATAATCACTCGATTTTCTTTTTCGCGAGATCACACGCGTGCGTAATGTTATAGGTCAGACCACAGCGCAACAAGAGAAAAAAGATAACGCACTCAAAAACTTTTCATGTAGCGACACTCGTGGCAAATATGGAAATTGGAATGCGTGTTCAACTCAACATTATATCCTTTCCATTTGTAGTCCCGACTTCAGTTCTTTTGCTGGTTAGCAAATACGAGTGTATAATTATAGCCGAAATAATTAATGAAATCGCGATCTCGCCTGGTGACAGTAGCATAAAAATAGTTGAATAACGCAATCCTGTCGCAATTTTTTTAAGAGCGGATGGATACAATGCGAAGGGATTTTCGGCAGATGATAAAGAACGCATCTTTAATCCTTTCGGGCGCAACGATAATACATTGTATGAGATTACAGCCGAAATGATTCATGAAGTCATCGCATTCCCGCTGGGCACCAACAGCGTAAAATAACCTCGCAAGTTACGGTAAACGACGCACGAATGTTACTCTGAAATCATCGCGATCTCGCCGGATGACAGTAGCGTAAAAATATAGTTGAATAAAGCATGTTTAGCTACTTACTCGGTGTTCAGAAGAAGAAACAAACGTATTTAACAATTTGAATAGATCTGGGTTTGTTCATTATCACAATTTTAACAACGCATTTCCCAATTAAGATTAAACAATCTTTCTTTCAAAATGGTCTGCGAGTAACAGATTTGCGTAAAAAGGATCACAACCTTCTAAATTCAATCCTGTCGCTTATTTTTCAAGAACGGATGTACAAAACGCTAAGAGATTTTCGGAAGAAAATGAACAACGCAGCTTTAATCCCTTCGGGTGCAACGAACATACATTATACAAGATTACAGCCGAAATGATTCATGAAATCATCGCATTCCCGCTGGGCACCAACAGCGTAAAAATACCCCGCAAGTTACGCTCAACGACGCACGAATGTTACTCTGAAATCATCGCGATCTCGCCAGTTGACAGTAACGTAAAAATAGTTGAATAACGCATGTTAAGCTACTTAGTCGTTGTTCAGAAAAAGAAACAAACGCATTTAACAATTTAAATAGATCTGGGTTTGTTCATTATCACAATTTTAATAACGCATTTCACAATGAAGATTTTCTTTCTTTCAGAATGGTCTATGAGGAACAGATCTGCGTAAAAAGGATCACAACCTTCTAAATTCAATCCTGTCGCTTATTTTTCAAGAACGGATGTACAAAACGCTAAGAGATTTTCGGAAGAAAATAAACAACGCATTTTAATCCTTTCGGGCGCAACGATCATACATTGTATAAGAATACAGCCGAAATGATTCATGAAATTATCGCATTCCCGCTTGACACCAACAGCGTAAAAATACCTCGCAAGTTACGGTAAACAACGCATTTTATACAATGTGATTTTAATATAATATAGGCCTACACTTCTCAAGAACATAACGTGCACTATTATGCGAAGAGATTTTCGGAAGAAAAATAAAGAATTAACCTATTTCAACCCCGACTTTTTCGCCTAATTCACAAATAATTTCCCTTTATTCTCTCGATAATAATGATACATAATTGTGTAATAACAACGCAAAGGATGTTCTTAACTTTCATTGTTGGGTATATTATGACGTCGTGCTTAGGTTTTTCTTTGTTTTTGATGCGTACGGTTATAACGAGGTACCGGTTATAACGAGGTAATATCGCCGGTCCCACGGACCTCGTTATAACGGGGTTTCACTGTAATACATTATTTTGCAGTCCATTAGAATCAGGAGTTCTAGAAGTCATGAATCCAGGTTTCCCACATGGAAAACAAAAAACTCAAAATAAAATGCTTTTGAAAATGTTACATGTTAATTCCATTTAATACTCATATTAAATGGGCAATTCCGCGGTTAGTAACGTTACATTTGAACAAATTTAGATATTTGTTTTTATCACTAAATTACCATTTATTCATTTCAAGTCAAAATTATGTCAAAAACATGTTCATCCTTCCCAGGTTTATGATACAGAAAAGAATGAACACAATCCAAGAAATATTAGAATTGCTATAGCAACTTAAAGGGCTGGTTAGTAACGTTATGAAAAAAGGACATGACAAAAAAATCAATGTCTTGTAACAAAAAGTGTGCAAAAGTTCAAGTTACTTCAAACAAAGTGTTGCATTAATTTCAATTATTGCATCATGACAAATGTTCATGCAAATTTTTTTAACAGTTTGACCGATAATTTTTTAGCTAGACCCCAAAAGCATGGTTAGTAACGTTACAGTTAGTAACGTTACATTTGTCCGGAGTAATTCCGCAGGTCATTTCACCCTTTTGTAATTGACAAAATGTCACATGACTTCTGGAGTATTTAAATGTATTCATCTTTTACCCTTTAGCAAAACTTTGAGGAAAAAATTTCAAAGGAACCCACTGTAATTTGCATTTAAGTGAATTTCAGCGTCCCCAGTCCCACATGTACATTTTAAATGATGGTTTTAGATCTCGCAAAATCAATATATACGAAAAATAAAATCTACTGAATTTGAAAGACCCTAATGATTGGTGAACATCCATGGCATTAGTTGATACCTAGATCAAAGGGTAAGATAAAGAGGCACATTTCTTTTATCCATGTCATGTCCACCTAACTGCGGAATTGCCCAAATGACTTTTTCTCTGAAACACAATATCACACACACACACACAAACACACACACACACACAAACATACCAACAGAGACAAACATAATTATGTACATATACATACACACAAGCACACACACATACAAAATACATACCTAGAAACATGTATTTGAATTTTAGGTTGGTGATACTGTAACATCAAAATATGAACACATATAGGACCTCTGTACACAGGGCAAATATGACGACAGACATTACATTCTGAATTATAACATCAGTAAATAATGAAAGATAATGAGAATTTGATGACACTACTTTAAAGCAGGTTAATACAGTTCTACTATACAGATATTAGTAAGCTTTACAATGTAGATCTGTGACGCAAACACTAAGACAACGCTAATTCAAGGTAAAACTAGAAATGTCGCTACGGCGACTGGTGTGTGCCTCCGCCATAATGCATGATTCTCCTAATAGGTCTATAGTACAATGTCTTGACAATGTGTGATGACAGTTTCACACAATTGGCAAAATGTTAAAATGACAGGTTTGCCACAAATGTGCTGAATGTTCACTTTCATAGAACTAGGTTCAATTGGATAAATGATTAAAACGTCAGAGTGCAGGTATTTGGGGGAACTGATGATTTTCACTTGACTTTTGACCCTTTTACAAGTTTATGCATTGAGTAATTTTCAAGGTATTGAGAAAAAGTATAATTTCAGTATCAAATGGTAAAATAGTATTATCGAAACCTGGCCTTTGACCTTTGACCCCACAGTTCCAAAGAGAATCACTGTTAGGTAGAACATGCATAATATGTAAGTTTCATGACAATACCTTGAGTTACTTTTGAGATATGGAGGAAAAAGTGCAATTTAGCACTTTCACTTGACCTTTGACCTTTTGACCTTTGACCTTTTGGCAAGAAACTTCCCACAGAATATATATTGGGTTATACATGCATACATCAAGTTTTAAAAAAGTCCTTCAGGCATTGCATAAATATAAGGAAAGTAGTTATATTTTGAGGAGTTGACCTTCACCTTTGACCCCCTGACCTTTGACAAATGACCCCCAACATCCCTAGATAATCACTGCCCATCGGTACAAGCATATATACTAAGTTCCATGAAGATACCTCAAACCATTTGCGAGATATGGACAAAAGCATGAAATTTCACTTTTTTTTTTCACAAAATAACCTGTGACCTTCGACCTTTGACCCTGTGACCCTAAAATCCACACAAAGTATCATCCCCCAAGGATATACCCTCATACCATGTTTGATGCAAAACCACCACACGGTTCTTGAGATATCGACAAAAACAAAACGGGACGGACGGACGTACGTACGGACGTACGTACGGATGTACGGACGGACGGACGGACGGACGACCCGAAAATATAATGCCTCCGGCCACTTCGTTGGCGGAGGCATAAAAACAGTGCACTGCACATGCACAAGACAGCTGTTTCCCTTGTCCAACCCCAGAGGCCGTGTCATCTTCACATTCATGTAGGAAATCTAAAGCTCACTAATGCCTTCCAACAAGACATCTAGGTACTCTCTTTGTATCACCTGTACACTCTTGAAAGTTCATTCGTTCATTCATTCATTTATTTTTTCCATTTCCAACAGATATTTTACAGAAATTGAATACATAAATTACATCACAATACATAATAAAAGATAAGTTTACAGAATATTTTGAATATGGAAATGATGGAAATGCTGGAAATGGGAAGGAATGCTAAAAAGCAGTGCTTGTAGGGTGCTTTCCCCCCACATGTAATACAACAAATTATAGGATCTACTGTACATGTACTATTTGTAGGACAATTACCCCCTGGGTAAATAAACAGGAATTTTTTCTTCAAATTATTCTTAAAAGAACTTAAAACGTGAGGATGCCTTTAAAGTAGATCACAGAGGTTAATCCAGTATTTAGGTCCAGCAAATGTAAATATTTGTACATTGTGTAAAAATAGTCCTATAGTTATTAAAAGGCAGATGAAATTTAGTGATGAGTCAGGTATTTATGGAAGGAGCGGTTTCTTGCAAACATACTGGTGAAAACGGATGGAAATAAATCATTACTTACTTTGTACATAATCGGCCAAGATGATAATAATAAAGACTGGTTATCTTCAAAATTTTGTTTTCTGAAAGCAAAACATCGGTGTCAGATCTCCAAGATGCGTGGCAAATTATTCGAAGGGCATTTTTTTCTGGAGATGGGACAGTCTGTCGAGATAAGTGGGATAAGTGTTCCCCCAAGCTATGATACCATAATTAAGATAAGGTAAATCTAGATTCGAGAATTTGTCAAGACTGACAAATTAGGTGATCCGATATTTAAATGATTTCTGAGATTCTCAACGAAGAAAAGGGAATCAAACCTGTTGTGACTACAGATTTAAAAGGGAAAGGGCATGTTTTGACCTTTGACCCCACATTGCACACCCAAGATTGCATCTGAGCAAAAAGTTGTTAATTTATGAAACGATTCATGCAACATGGTCTATACGTGTGCAAAATATGGCAAAGATAGCACAAGTATTTACCAAGATACAGGACGAAACATTTATGACCTTTGACCCTTATTTACCTACAAAAGATGGTGTCTGGTGAATTGTTATTTTATGAAATGATGTACGTGGCATGGACTAAGCATATTTGCAAAATGCACTGAAGGATTAATTAGCTACTGCTTGATAAGACAGTCACATGAGTCATTTTTCTTTTCCAGAAAAAAACAAGGAAAAGTAGAAATTATGCGGTGGGTAATATATGTCCCCGCCGGAAGTAGCATTTTGTAACAAAATGTGCAATATAGGTGAAAAATCAAGGTCAAAGTTCAAAGAAGTCAAAGGTCAAAATTCTGTGTAGAAGTTTTGAAGCCCTCACCTAGTGCCATCACATAAAGCAAACGGAATTGAAATCGGGTTAGAAATGGCGAAGGAGTAGCATTTTGTAGCAAAATGTACAATACAGGTCAAAAATCAAGGTCAAGGGTCAAAGAAGTCAAAGGTCAAAATTCTGTGAAGAAGTTTTGAAGCCCTCACCTAGTGCTATCACATAAATCAAACGGAATTGAAATCGGGTTAGAAATGGCGAAGGAGTAGCATTTTGTAGCAAAATGTACAATACAGGTCAAAAATCAAGGTCAAAGGTCAAAGAAGTCAAAGGTCAAAATTCTGTGTAGAAGTTTTGAAGCCCTCACCTAGTGCCATCACTTAAAGCAAAGGGAATCGAAATCGGGTTAGAAATGGCGGAGTAGCATTTTGTAGCCAATGTACAATATAGGTCAAAAATCAAGGTCAAAGGTCAAAGAAGTCAAAGGTCAAAATTCTGTGTAGCAGTTTCGAAGCCCTTACCTAGTGCCATCACATAAAGCAAACAGAATCGAAATCGGGTTAGAAATGGCGAAGGAGTAGCATTTTGAAGCAAAATGTACAATATAGGTCAAAGGTCAAGGTCAAAGGTCACAACTGAAATTCTGTGTAGAAGTTTCAAAACTCCCATGTAGTGCTATCATATAGAGCAAACAGAATCAATATCGGCTCATAAATGACAGAGAAGTAGCAAATTGAACATTTTGATCACACACGGACGCACAGACAGACGGACGGACGGACAGACGGACGGACACACAGACACACACACGTACAGAGCCCGTATCATAGTCCCCTGCTGGAACTCGTTCGGCGGGGACAAAAAAAAAAAAAAAATATAGCCGGCTAAAATCTCTAAAAAGCGGTAGTCTACCGCCAAAATCGATAGAGTTGGCAAGTATGCAATTGCAATGCGCCAAGCATCAGGCCCGGTACGGTATATATGCTCAAACAAACAACAAATGCTCAAACACTGGGGGAGTTAGCACACTCCAAACTAGAAATCACTGAAGGTGATTAATACCCCCACTCCTGCAACCCAGATTCCTATGAAAAAGAACTGAGCCAAAGTTTGATTGTGTGTGTGTGTGTGTGTGTGTGTGTAGTACTTTGTGAGTTTGACTGCTTCAATTGTGGAAGTAGTTCACTCCACAAGATTTTCAAGAAAATATACTGTTACCATGACAATGCTTTGTCGGGTACAAACACAAATTGTGTCAAGCATAACTATACCTGTAGATCATTATACATACCAAATTTGAAATAAATTGCTTAAACACTGTGGAAGTAGTTTACTTCACAAGGTTTGGGGAAAATTGTGGTTACCATGGCAACGCTTCCTCCGACAAACACAAAAATCATGACTTGCACATCTACACCTCAATGTTATCATGCAACCCAAGTTTCATCAAAATTGCTTCAAAACTGTTAGTCCCGAGTTCACGACGCAAGATTTGCAACAGACCGCCCGACTGACCACACCTGATTCCTATATACCCCCATATACACTTTGTGCATGCAGGGGTATAAATATCATTCTAACTTTTATTCAAAAATATTGTTACCATGGCAACATAGTGTGTAATGACAGTAAAAGATGAAGTTTGCATTTAAACTTCATATCATTGTGGTCACATATGCCAAATTTCAAGTCATATGTTGAAAAACTGAGACAGTTAGCTAAATCTACAATATATCTGGTATGAGTTAACATAAAATATGCTATTACCATGGCAACAAATTGTTCAACAATGATGAAAGATAAAGTCTGCACATCTATTTAATATTCTGGTTACATGTGCCAAATTTCAAGCCAAATGCTCAAAAACTGACATAGCTTAATTCACAATATTTGTGTATGCTTTACATTGAAAAATGTGGTTACGATGGCAACACACTGTTCAGCATTACTGAAAGCTTTGTTTTGCACATCTGAAATTTATAGTGGTACAATGTGCCAAACCTCCTGTAAAATGCTAAATAATTGAGGGAGTTCGCTAAATCCACTGGTAATTTGGAATATTTGTTCATAAAACGAACATCAAGGATTACACACATGTGCAATACTCACATCATCAGCAGCATTGATGTCAATCTTTTCCCGCTCCCCATTGCCAATGGATACCCCCTGCCAGGCTAGTATAAGGCGTAGACACTCTGCTCGCTTCTTCTCTGGTGGCTGTGAGTAATAGTACTGTGAGTAACTATAGGTGGACGAAGGGGGGCGTGGCACCTCTGACATGCAAAGGCAGTGAAGAGAGGTCTGGTTGTTGACATTGCGTTTTATCGGGTTGCCACTGTGCTTCAGGAGAAAGAGTCTGGTGTAGCAGAAGCAAAATAAAGGATGGAGGGATCAGATAAATCTTTGATATAAACTATACAATTCGTGTATGGAGCTGTATATAGGTTCACTCCAACAGGGCAGGTTAAAGTGATGGTATAGTTTCAATTGAGATGGGGCTTCAGGTTTCCAACTCTTTTATGAGATAATGCAAAACCTCTTGTGATATATGAATGAGCATACAATTCTTAGAGGAATTTAAAGTTTATTTTGAGAAAATTGGTTTTGAAATGGCTGAGATATATAAACGCACAGTGGTCCTAATAAAAGGTGGGACCCGACCTTTAATAGGACAAATTTGTTTTACTTTGTTTTTTGATATCCCAGCCATTTCAAAACCAGAGACTCCAACTCTCCCACTTTCAACTGGAGATCTCCGGCCTAAAGCCCATTTTTGCAAAATCTCCCATTCTCCCGCTTGAGATTTAATTTCTCCAGCCCTGGCTCTGTGTCTCCCGTTGGAAAGGATTTCTTACTTATTGCCATCCTATATTGAAAAATAAGCCTTAGTTGACACGAGAGAGCATATAGAACCCTAGAGTAACCAGGACCCTTAAGCGGGCCCTGGACCCTGGCCGCAAGGAACTTATCACTTATGATGCGCGCACATTATCTTGGAGTCTCCCGTTTGCTAGGGGTTTCAGGCGGGAGAATCTCCAGATCAGAAGGTGCTTGGGGTTGGAGTCTCTGCAAAACTGTTTTCATGAAGTAAAATTTGAAGACCTTTAAGAATTCTCGCTATCGCCAATGACGTAAAAAGTGCCCGGATGTTGATTTAAGGGTCATTTACAGTGCATATTATGGGATAGTTCGGAACCCAAGTCACTTCCGTTCGTATGCGCATGATACGCGAATGCTCTTTACATAATATACAGCTCACAGCTATACAGTCGGCCGACTGTATTCTTGCGTGTACTGTTTCCTTGACTTGAATTTTAGCTTTTATATGATTTGAAATTTCTCCATTCTAGAGAAATTGCTGTAAATACGACTATGGGTCGTCACTGCGAAGCTGCCATTCGTTGGTCGCACGACAATAAATGAACAAATCTACAGAAATATCCCTGGCATGCGAGACGTGATGTGGGTGAAGTCTACAGGTGACTCCACAGCGCGTGCGACTTGCTTGGAAGAAATTGCTTTGGAGATAGGATAAGTTCGAGATCACAGTTCGTTCCCGATTGTGCTCAAGGCACTTTAACAGAGAACAAATAAAAAAAGACAGGCATTCCATGATGATATCCAGGTGGGTGAATATTTTCCAGTATTATTTTCAGCGTATGCAGAGATGACTAATGTGCAAGTCGTTCAAAATGATCAAGCAGTACCGATATGTCTAGCTTGTATGCGTGCCCTGCATACTATATGCAAGTCCTAGGGCAATGCGGGGGCTATAGCTACAGTAGGTATGTATCACAGGCCTGGCTAGCTCAGGTACTGGCGCCTATCCGTGGCCAAGGTGGCGCTAGGTAGGTACATGTACGCGCACACTAGCGCTGTGCAAAATATGCCCCCCACCGGAAGTGCCCCAGTCCCGGAAGTGCACTAAATCGAGACAAAAAAGCCATTCCTTAATTTTGGGGGGCTTGGGCCCCCTTGGGCCTCCCAGGTGGGGCATGGTGTCCATTTGAACAAATAATTGAGATCCAATCCCCCTAGGGACGCTGCCTGCTAAGTTTGGCGAAAATTGGTCATGGGGTTCTCACGAAGAAGACGAAAATTTAAAAAGTTTATGAATGAGGCACGACACACGAAGCATGAAAAACGATGGACGACGGACAAAGAGCAATCGCAATAGCTCACTTGAGCCTTCAGCTCAGCTGAGCTAAAAATGTACAAGTTGGGTCCACATTTGGATCCCTCCCCCCCCCCCTCCACTCCAAAGGGGGGGGGGGGTAGCCATTGATCTGCAATGAACAAACTTGGAATCAAAGTAATCAATGTACAAACTCATGGTATTAGCTTTATCACTTCTGGTTCTAGAGAAGATGACTTGTAAATATTCAATAATGTTGGGAGGGGGGATTGGGCCCCCTTGCAGCCCCCAAGGAGAGCATGCTGCCCACTCGAACAAAACTGAGATGTTAACCCCCTGGCATGCTACCTGCCAAGTTTGGTGAACATTATCAAGAGGTTCTCAAGAAGAATATGAACATGTACAATGGAAGTCCTCATTTTGACCTAGTGAAAATGGCTTGTGCCGAAAGGGTGGGTTGGGTGGTGGCGCGTCGCGTTAATGGAAACACCACCCTTCGTCCAAAGCCCCCCCCCCCCCCCCCCGGTTTTGCCGAAAGGGTGCATTGGTATTTTTTCTCATGTAATATTAAAAGACGAGTTTTGAATTTATATTTAACCTTCAAAAAAAAAAAAATAGCCCAGTTGGTCATATAGACGAAACGATGATTGGACCAAATGGTACCTGATTAGACCAGGAGGCTGGCTATTAGACCAAATGACAATAAGATCAATGGTTATTAGACTAAATGGGTGTAGACTAGACTAAATGATGATAGACAGAGGCTAGACCAACTGGGCATACAATGGACCAAAATTAATGTGTACACCAAATTTATATTGGACAAATTTGGTTTTATTTTAGACCATTTGATGATTAGACGAAATGGAATTAGACCAACTCATAATAGATCAAATCGGTATTGGCTGATATAAATTGGTGTTAGACCAAAAATAGACCAAATGGCTATTATTAGACGAATTGACTGTAGACCAGACAGTAATTAAACCAAATAACAATTAGACCAAACAGTAATTAAACCAAATAACAATTAGACCAAACAGTAATTGGACGAAATGATGACTAGAGCAACTGGTTATTAGACCAACTGATATTAAACAGTCTATCAGACCAACTGGCTGTAGACCAAGTGGTAATAGAGTGTAAACCGATCCGGACGATAGCCTCTTTGAAATGGTTGTTTGAAGGTTAAATATAAATTCAAAACTCTTTTTTTAATATTACATGAGAAAAAGTACCAACGCACCCTTTCGACAAAACCAGGGGGCTTTGGACGAAGGGTGGGGTTCCAGTCAACGCGACGCGACCCAACGCTCCCAACGCACCCTTTCGGCAAAACCGGGGGGCTTTGGACGAAGGGTGGTGTTCCCATTAACGCGACGCGCCACCACCCAACCCACCCTTTCGGCACAAGCCGTGAAAATAACCTCACTCCCCTGGGTCCCAAAGGGGGGGGGGGCATCCCTGAGTCTGCCTTGAACAAACTTAAATCAACAGCCATCAATACACTAACCCTTTGTATTAACTTAGCTCAATCACTTCTGGTTCTAGAGAAAATCTTTACAGATTCCTTCCAGGGGATGGGTTGGGCCCCCCTGGGGCTCCCAGGTAGGGGCATGGTGCCCATTTGAACAAATTGAGATCTTACACTGTATACCCCTAGGGATGCTACCTACCAAGTTTGGTGAAAATCGGTCATTACTCATGGGGTTCTCAAGAAGAAGATGAAAATGTAAAAAATTCACGCACAATAGACGACACACAACAGACGCCTTATGCCGGACAAAGAGCTATTGCAATAGGGCCATTCTCCCAAAAAGTGTGCAATACTGTGATTTTCGTGTCGCCAGCATGCTCATACAGTTTAAATTGATATTTCGTTCCTCAGAAATCAATTTAGACCTGTAAAATACATATCAATATGGCTATTGGGACATCCAGGAAAATATTAGAAACACGATCCGAAGTTTGATGTAACCCTAAATATCCCATGTCGCCAGACAAGGAAGTGCTCATATAACAAGTTGTTACTCGTTAAATATCTTTCAAATCAAATCTTTTGGACCTCATTCCATTGCCCTGTGGAGCCGGGAAATGTGCAAACATCTCGCCGGGAAATGTGCAAACGTCTCGCCGAGAAATGTATAAATTTCATCAACGGGAAATGTGCAAACATGACGCCGGGAAATGTGCAAAACGTCGCCGGGAAATATGCAAATCATTTACTTTAGCGATATTGTGTATAAAGATAGTAGATAAACTCCATATCAAAACTGCCCATGAACTTCCACCATATAGATTTTCTTAATGAAATCCTTGACAGATTTTCAACAACAAAATTGGCAGGTAGCACGATTATGGCAATGGGATCTCAATTTGTTTATATAGTAGCCACCCCCCCCCCCTGAAAAAGGGGAGGGGGCCTCAAAGTCCCAGAACTACAATTTGTACGGTATTATCGAAATTCTTCTTGTATTATATAACCAAATAAGAATGAGCTAGGTTGGTTCTTTAAAGATATTGATGACAGGATAATGGCAGATCCTGGGATGTAGGGCACGGGGCCATAAGTGGGGAGGAGTCTTCAAATTGAAGCCTCAGAGTCCCTAATCTAGTGCTATGAAGACATTAATGACTGAAATTGCATGTTTGATTATGACGGATCCAGGGGTGTCCGGATCGCGGGGGGGTGGGGGTGAGGGGAGGAGAGGGATTTTCTACATTGTCAGTATCTTCTTGAAAAGTCTAGGACAGATTTTCACTAAACTTGTCAGATAGCCTCATTATACGGTGATATGATCTTTATGAATTGAAATTAGCCCCCAATCCTCCCCCCCCCCCCCCCCACATCTGGCCGAAAGGGGGGGGGGGTTGAAGCCTCAGAGTCTCTAAACTCTGGATTTTTAAAAATCTTTTTCTGTCGAACAAAAAAAAAAAAGATAGAGCTATGTTAGTGCCTTGAAGACATTAATGACTGAAATTTCATGTTTGATTATGGCGGATCCAGGGGTGCCCTGATTGGGGGTGGGGGGAGGGGAAGTGATGGAGAGGCGGGGGATTGTCCACATTTACTGCATCTTCTTGATGATTCTCAAGAACGATTTTCACCAAACTTAGCAGATACCATCTTTACGGTGATATGGTCTTATATGGTAACATGAGCCCCACCCCCTCCCACCGCCAAGGGGGGGGGGTGGAGGGAGGAGGAGTTGAAGCTTCAGGTCCCTAAACTCTGGAATTTGTAATCTTCTTCTGTTGAACCGAAGAATATGGAACTATGTTATATGACGACACTATAGTTACTAAAATTTCAGGTTTGATTATGACGGGTCCAGGAGTGCCCTGATAAGGGGTGTGATGGGGAGGAGGGGGATTTTCCACATTTTCTGCATAGTCTTGTAAATCTATGACGGATTTTCACCAAACTTGGCAGATGGTATATTTATTGTGATTCGATCTTAATTTGTTAAATTGAATCCTCCCCCCCCCCCCCCCCCCCCCCCCCGCTGACGAGGGGGGGGGGTTGAACCCTCACAGAGTCCCTATTCTCTTGATTTTTTTTTTTTTTTTTACTTCTGTCCAACCGAAAAAGTTAGTACTGTAGAGACATTAATGACCGAAATCTCATGTTTGATTATAATGGCGGGTCTAGTGGTGCTCTGATCAGGGGTAGGTGAGGGGGAGGGGGTGCTGTTCGTTATTCCGAAGGTTCGTTATTCCTAAGAGTCGTTGATCCGAAACACGCAAAGTCCCTATACCTAGAGGTTCGTTAATCCGAAAATTTGTGGTGTTATTCCGAAGGTTCGTTATTCCGAAGACTGGTTAATCCGTAAATGAAATTCGGAACAATGAACCTTCGGAATAACGAATCTTAGGAATAAAGAGCCTTCGGAATAACAAACCTTCGGAATAACGAGCTGTAACCAGGGGGAGGAGGGGGATTTTCAAAATTTTCTCCATCTTCTTGAAAAATCTATGACGAATTTTCACCAAACTTGGCAGATAGCATCTTTATGGTGATAGTACTGTAAATACAGTTAATGCATGATGTAGGTTCAAGTTTACTATGACAGATGAAGGGATGCCCAAAAAGGGGAGTGGGTAGGAAGGAGGCTTAATTTTCACATTTTTTGCCTTTTTCCTGAAAACTCAAGACGCATCCCTCGGATAATAAAATCATATATCAGCTTTTAAAAAAAGAAAAAAAAAAAAACTTCTATACAAAAATGATGGAGCTAATAGAGTGCTAGTGCCTGTTATGTTAATTCATGAATTAATGTTAAGTGCGGCGGAGGCAGATTTGTCACATATTCAGCTTCTTCTTGAAACCCTTATATAATAGATATTTGCCAAGCTTGAAACGTAGCATAGCGTATTTATCTGGTGACATGACCTCAATTTGTCTAAACAGGGAGGTGGAAAGAGAATGAGCACTGCCCCAACCCCTAAGGTGGGAGGAGATGGAGCCCCCTACCCCATCTCCGCCCCTTGAACTTGAAAGGGACCAAGACAAGGGGGTGGGGTCGTTCGGGTGGAATTCAGAATTTTATTGAAAACCCTATACATATGAAAAAAAAAAAAAACGGAATACATACTTTTTAAAGAAATTTTTTATACAACCAAGAGTAATAGAACACAATTTTATCACATTTTTAGAAGGTAGATCTATACTTTGATGAAATTTCACGTCTGCTTACTAAATGATGTGGGGGCTACCCTGGTCTTATCCCTAGCTTTGGGGAAGGGGAACAACTTGGACTTGTTGCCCCTTCGAACAAAGTGGGGTTCTATTACCCTAGAGATGCTACCTCCCACGTTCGGTGAAAATCCGTCAAAGATTTCTCAAGAGGATGCAGAATATGTGAAAATCCCCCCTCCTCCCCCTCACTCCCCCCCCCCCCCCCCCATAAGGACACCCCTCGATCCGCCACAATCAAACGTGAAATAAAATTTCAGGCATTAATGTCTTCATAGCACTAACTAAGCTCTCTTTTCCGGTTTGACAGAAGATAAAAATTGAGTTTAGGGACTCTGAGGCTTCAACCCCCCCCCCCCCTTAAGCGGTGTGTGTGTGTGTGTGTGTGTGTGTGTGTGTGTGTGTGTGTGTGTGTGTATGGGAGGGGGGCTCATTTTAACAAATTAAGTGCATATCACCGTAAAGATGCAATCTGCCAATTATTTTGGTGAAAATCCGTCGTAGATTTTTCAAGAAGATGCTGAAAACGTGGAAAATTCCTCTCCTTGCCCTCACTCCCTCGATCTGGAGACCCCTTGATCCGTGCCATAACCAAACATGAAATTTCATTCATTAACGCTGTGTCTTCATAGCACTAACTTAGCTCTATCTTTCTCGGTTTGACAGAACAAGATTAAAAAATTCCAGAGTTTAGGGACGCTGAAGCTTCAACCCCCGCAGCCCCACCTCCCCCCCCCCCCCCCTTCGGCGGTGGGGGAAGGGGGGGGGGCTCATTTGAACAAATTAAGATCATAATTATTACCATAATCTTGCTATCTGTCAAGTTTGGTGAAAATCCCTCATAGATATTTCAAGAATTAAGATCCTAAAAATGTGGAATACCCCCCTCCACCCATCACCCCCCACCCCCGATCAGGGCACCCCTGGGTCCGCCATAATCAAACATGAAATTTCATTCATTAATCACGTTAATGTCTTCATAGCACTAACTTAGCTCTATCTTTTTCGGTTTGACAGAAGAAGATTTTTTGAAGAATGCAGATTTTTTGGATGTTAAAAGTGAAGCTTTAACCCCCCCTTCGGCAATGGGGGGGGGGGGGCATTTTAACAAATCAAGATTATATTACCATAAATATGACTGTATTTCACAAGTTGGGTGAAAATCCATCCTAGATTTTTCGAGAATGTGCTGAAAATGTGGAAAATCCCCCTCCTCCCCGATCAGGGCACCCCTGGGTCCGCCATAATCAAACATGAAATTTTAGTCAGATGTCTTCATAGCACTAACTTGGCTCTTTCTTTTTCGGTTCGACAGATGAAGAAAAAAAAAATCAAGCGTTTAGGGACTCTGAGGCTTCAACTCCTCCCCCCCCCCCCCCCCCCCCTAAGGACTGGTGTGGGGGGGGGGGGGCTCATTTTGACAAATTACGATCATATCACCATTAAGATGTTATCTGCCAAATCTGGTGAAAATTCGTTGTAGGGTTTGCAAGAAAATGCTGAAAATGTAATTTAAAAAAAACAAGACAGATGGTCGCTAAGACAGGTGGTAAAGATGGTAATGGTTCGTGCGCAGCTTTGATTGAGAGTTTCTCTTCCATCTCTACATAAAATAGGTGAAATGAATGGTTTGCACATTTCCCGGCGACGTTTTGCACATTTCCCGGCAAAATTGAACATTTGCACATTTCCCGGCGTCACATTTGCACATTTCCCGTTGATGAAATTTAGAGATTTGCACATTTCCCGGCAAGATGTTTGCACATTTCCCGGCATTTGCACATTTCCCGGCGACACGTTTGCACATTTCCAGGCATTTGCACATTTCCCGGCGTTTGCACATTTTCCGGCTCCACATGCCCCTCCAGTGCCTGAATGGAAAATTATATTACATAACAATATGATGTGTTTATATTTCTCTCTGAGATCATTTATATCATGTCGCCAAATCACAGTCAGACACGATACCCTTCTACAAACTCTTGAGAGAAGATCAAAGAAATGCTGCATGGCAGTGTAATTTCAGTGTAAAGTCAACCTAGTGTATACATGGAACCATGATTTATTCATTGAATCTCGTTAAAAAAAAAATATATACTGATCCGAAGCCGAACCGCGGAAGCCTAATGTTACGATGAGCTGATATCAGATACGTTACTTAAACTTTGCTTCATTTAAAAAAAAGTATGCTGTAAATAAAAACAAAGCTCAGATACTTTTGAATCCTTAAGGTAATGATTAATCACACAACAGAAATTGTTGGAGAAAATGAATATTTTTGTAGATAATAGTGCGAGAACGGCAACAGCACATCTGATACATTACCATGAAACATGTCAGATACGTTACCAATAAAATGTATCATGTAGCGAGGTTAACCGCGACGTTCGTGTGCAGATTTAACAGGTTGACAACACGTGCTCTATATGACTTACTAAGAGGACAAATAGTTCTAAGAGGAATTAAAAGTTTATTTGATGAAAATCAGTTTTGAAATGGCCGATATATCCAAAATAAAGTAAAAGAAAGAGGTCCTAACAAAATGTGATGGCTCATCTACGTTTATTTGGACATCTTTCTTGTACTTTACATTGAACATCTCTGTCATTTAAAAACTGATTTCATGAAATAAATACTTAATTCTTCTTAGAGTTGTATGCTCTGAAAGTACTGTATATGTCATATATTTCACCAGTCTAAATTTTCGCGAATCAAGACTTCCCGACGATTTCGCAAGTGGTTAAATCCGCGCAAGTGGAGTCCTTTACTGAACGCAGAAATGTGTATGCGTACATCCCATTCGTATCGGGATCAGAGTCAATATTTTCGCGTGTCTTTGATTTCGCGAATTGCAGCTGACTCGCAAAATCGCGAAAATATAAACCTTGCGAAATATTTGGTGTATACAGTATTTCGTATAAATGGATTTCGATTATCTTGCAAAAAGTTAAAACCTAAATACTCATCTAAACCAGAATTGTATTATCCCTTAGAATTGTGGCATTTACAATAACAGCCGTCATATATACAGTAAGTATGTTACAAATTTTATTTCTGCTTTGTGTTTGTGTGTGTGTGTGCTGTTTCACAATAACATAGGACTTGAAGGGCTGAAAGGTGGTCCAATGTACCCACCTTTTTTTTCAACTTCACAGCAAACGCAACTACATGAACAGTCTACCTTTGTTCATTATAATTTTGCATCGTAATGGGCTTAGTATTATTGTTAAAGTCAAGAGCACTTCCTTCGTTGCAGGTTTATGTTCTGTAAATGACAATAGGATTTGATGTCGAACGTTTTGCATCAGGTTTTTGAATCACATGTTTGAGTGATTGGGGTTTGATGTAAATCGGTAGTTTATTGTGTCAATGAACATAAATACTTTGTTGAATACGTTACCATCAATTACTAGTATTGGTTCTTGGGAACTAATTTCTTACAGAGAGGAATAAAGGAAAATTGAATTCATGTGTATCATCTGCATAAATCTTTTCCAATTTCATGCTTACCGTCTTCCGTGTATCATAATAACAAAATTTCAGAACCATATCAGAAAAGAAGTATTGTGGATTTGTCCCTGCTTGGCTCTCGTATTTCACATATAGTTGTACACCTCAAAGTTTTATTGAAGAGTTATAATCCAATCTTCTATCTATGATGAGAACATTCTTTACATTTAGAAGTGTGGCGTTTTAATGAAAATAATCATATTGTGATGTTCTTACAAGTTAAAATGAATATCATTGGCATGATTGGTGTTGGGTTTGAAATTGTATACTAACGGAATGTTTGATGAGTCAGATACGTTACCACACACTGTTCTTCTTTCAATCCGAAATGCATTTAATCTGGCAGAGATGTTACCTGGCATTTGCTATTTATGAGAAGTATAATACTTGTTCATAAAGTTTCATATAATCAATGAGATTATTGACATAATTCAAATGCAGACAAAAAGTTAGATTAGGGTAACATAATTTAAGCCAAAAGTTCTTGATTTTTATTTAGCCTTCACTTTATAAGTGAATAAGTAAATACTGAGTAAATAAGCAGACAATCAACAGTCTTCTATGTTGCTACCTCTGGTAACGTATCTGATATTTGGTTTTAACATGCAAAAAGGACTCTTCTTTGGAAATGTTTTTCGGAGAATGACCCAATAGCTCCCTTGAGCCTTCAGTTCCAGTGAGCTAAAAAAGCTTAATGCTCAGATATCAATCAATCATTTCTGGTTCCAAAGAAGAAATTTTGTAAACATTCCTTAATTTGGGGTGTTTGAGTCCCCTACGGAACCCCCAGGGGAGCATGGTGCCAAGTCGAACAAATTGAGATCCTAACCCCCCCCCCCCCCTGGCATGCTACACGTACCTGACAAGTTTGGTGAAAATCCATCACTGGTTTTCAAGAAGAAGATGAAAATGTACAATTAAGGCCCCATTGGACCCTTCAGTCACTGATATGACATAAGCCGTCATGCTTTACATGCAGTTACAGTTACAATTTAGCAGTCATCAAGCCTTGGTATGTTGGTGATGGCAATATCAGTTAAAGGACAAGTTCACCTTCATTAACATAAGGATTGAGAGAATATAGCAATATTAGTAGAACACATCAGTGAAAGTTTGAGGAAAATTGGACAATTGATGCAAAAGTTATGAATCTTTAAAATGTTTGTGTTGGAACCGCTGGATGAGGAGACTACTATAGCTTGTGAGTCATATGCGTACAACAGTGTAAAGAAAATGTAAAGAAAATTAAACATATTTTCACTTTTTTCGCATAATAAAAGGCACTTGACTTGCCTCTGTTATGGGTAATATTATTCCCCCTACCTTTAGAAAGAGGCAAGTCAAATGCTCTTGTTTTATGCGAAAAAAAAATGAAAATATGTTGAATTTTCTTTACATTTTCTTTATACTGTTGTACTCATATGACATCACGAGCCTTGGTAGTCTCCTCATCCAGCGGTTCCAACACAAAAATTTTAAAAATTCATAACTTTTGCATCCATTGTCCAATTTTCCTCAAACTTTCACTGATGTGTTCTACTAATATTGCTGCATTCTCTCAATCCTTAAGTTTATGAAGGTGGACTTGTCCTTTAAAGGCATAATTTACCATTTGCAGTTGAAACAAAAACCCAGCATTAGTGCTTTAAAATAGTTCTAAAATGTGAGTTAGGGATAGAAACAATCACTGTAAAAATTTGAATTAGTAAAATCGTATACAAAATGTAAACAATAGTTATAATAGAATTATTTTCTGACTAAACCGTCTACACGGTTTATTGAGAAAAATACAGGCATCTCCTTATACTTTAGGTTTTATAATAAAAATTTTATATGATAGGATGTTTTGTGGTACAACAGACTAGATACATATGCATTAAATGCCATATCTTGAAATTTTTTAAAATCTCTGCTCCAAATGTATACAAGACCTTTTAAGTTGTGCTACACACAGTGTAGCTGCCAGGCACATGACCCTGTTGCTACAAAACTTGTGACCCATTCCATAATAATTCATAAGGTACATGTTGTACACTTTTCTCTGCAGAGCACTTGAACGCTCCAAATATGGCATATGGTACGGTACACATTGGATTGGTTCGCTCACATGTGACCACAGATTCTGTAACCCTGGCGATACTTGCCATAATTGGTGGGAAATTTGACTATGTGTTTTCAAGAAGATGAAAATTTTAAAATTAGCCCCCAACAGAGGCACCACTAAATCTGATGAACAAACTTGAACTTCACTGCACTCACAAATGCACTTACAGCACTTTAGCTCTATCATTTCTGGTTCTATAGCTTTTAAACATTCAATACTTTTCGGATGTTAAAGACTTCAACCCCACATGTTATACTCATGTGAAATTCTCCCGCCTGGACCCCCTGGTAAAACTGGTGACTGGCTGCATGAACACGCACACTATCATTGTGTGCTGGCAAACATCATGAGCGCAAATTATTACGTCCCTCGCAGCTGGGGTCCAGAGAGTTATTGATGCTCTTTGATCGTATCTTAGTCTCATTTTTAACAAAATTTTTTGTACTTCACTTCACCTTGAAACTCTTGTTATTTTAGGGGATAAGTTTGCTATCTTCCCTCAAAAAACCTGTGAAAGGGGGTGATTTTGATGGCTTCCCTTCGAAAAACCCATGACAGGGGATCACAATCCTGACCCATTTCCATCCCTGAAGAGAGTATCTCTAAGAATCTGGAAAAAAGCATTATGTGTATGGTTGACCACCTGACTGCGGGGTTGGGCCTGGGGTATGGCGCTACCATGGGTTCTGGCATGCTGAATCATTAAAGGACAAGTCCACCTTCATATATATATATGTGGATTGAGTGAATGCAGCAATATTTGTAGAGCACATCAGTGAAAGTTTGGGAAAAATCAGACAATCTGTTCAAAATGTATGATTTTTTTAAATATCTGCACAGTCACTGCTGGATGAGAAGACTACTAGAGTGTATGATGTCACATACGTACAACAATATAAGGAAAATATAATGAGAATTTCACAAAATTGTACTTCTTGAAAAAGGTGCACATTTCCTCGACTTGTCACCGACGTATGTTAAGGATGATATTATTCCCTCTGCCTTCTGAAAGAGGGAAGTCAAGCGTTCTTTTATTATGCGAGAAAAGTGAAAATATCTTGAATTTCCTTATACTTTCTTTATATCGTTGAACACATGACATTACAAGGTGTAGCAGTCTTCTCATCCAGCAGTGACTAAGCAGAAACTTTAAAAATTCATAACTTTTGAATGGATGGTCCGATTTCCTCAAACTATTGCGGATGTGTTCTATTAACTTTGCTGCATTCACTCAGTCCACATGTCTCTGAAGGTGAACTTGTCCTTTAAAATCCCATTCAATGTCAGCCACATGATATCAATCTGTGACAGCAAATTATAATCATATATATATAATTATATACATACTCAAATTCATGAAATTCTTCTGTCGAGATGTTTTCATTGCAACTGATTGACAAATTGCCCTACATCAATGTAAATAAGCACTGAATTGATCAGATATTAGAGTTAAAGTGTGTGTGGGTGTGTGTGTGTGTGTGTGTGATATAAAACCACAAATTTTCATGTGCATGAAACTTTCCCAAATTTCACAAGCCAATATTAATGAAAGTTGCTAAGGAATGTACTGAATGCCAGTGCCAATTCAAGAAAGTTTTATGCTGTATTATAGTTCTAGATTTACAGTATATTCTTCTTATTCACTTTATTAGGAGGGAACTATGTGTAGGCTATGCGTCAAAAAAAACAAAAACACATGAATGAGTTGTTATGAAGTGACAGAAACATAGCATAGGCATAAGGCTGCATTCACATAGAAGTATACTATTCGGGTATTCGGGCTCGTTTTTCGAGGGCACGCGAATAGCTTGAATCGAACGATAGGATTTCCTCACACCGGTTCACATAGAAAGGCACTATTCGAAAGTCCCGAAGAGCTGCGAAAAGTATAGCAAAGTGGGAATCGAACTTGTTCGATTTTCTTGCAGCGTATACCGTCTCTCGTTTATGAAAAAATGACAATTTTGGTCTGGATTTGCCCTTTAGCAAAAATAAGCATGTAGACTGACATTCTGATGCAGTTTAGAAATTGTTAATAAGATTTGCTAGGATGTAGGAGGAAGAAATCCTCACTGCATGGGATGGTGAGTTGACGGTGCGGGTGATGGTGTATTCGGGGCACGAATAGCGAATACAAATTGTACCGAATAGCGAATACCGAATACTTCTATGTGAACGCAGCCTAACCGACAGCTATATCTGGTTGCACTTTAATACACATTGTCTTAAAACTTTACATTTTACAGTACTGTTTGCACGGATATTTTTTCTTTTGTCACTGTCTTTTTAGTTTCCTTGAGGATAAAGCAATGACCTCAAGTTCACTCTTACACAGACAAAATATTTTCAAAAGAGAATGAAGCAAGTGAAAATATATGCACATAATATGTATATGTATGCATGCACATGTTGGAAGATATCTCAGCAATAGTTTCATTACTTCTTATGAAGGCTAGAATCCTCAGAAGACGCATAGATATGGGGCGCACAAAAGATTGGCGCATGGATACTCACCTGACCAATCTGTGCATGCCATGTCTGCAAGCGTAGTGCAAGGCAGTGTTGTGGTCATAGTGCTCACCGTAGGACACATTGGGGTCAAAGGCTTTCTGGAATTCAACACTGTGCTGGTATATCTCGTCTGCTGTCTTCTCATCACCAGACTGCAGTGCCTTGCGGAATTTGGACGAACTGTTGCCCATCCTGAAAACATGCAGTGTCCTGTACTGCCAGCTGAATTCAAACCTTTGGGCACCCTCTGTCTTTCAGCAATACAATGACTAATACACAAGTCTTTCCTGAGCCAGGTCACTGCCCAGTCCTAGTGATAGGCCGAGTTATCATATGGTTGATCCTGCACAACTCCATCAAAGCAGGAGCATCCTTCTTTAACTGCACATTACTATGTAAGTGTGATCAAAAAGAGCATATGAATGAAAACAATTGTGATGCCATGTGAAATCATCTTCACTGTTGGCCGCTGTTACCTGAAATGCAGTCAGGAAACGCAGAGTTGCCTTTTCTTTTGACAGGTTCTTCCATTGCTTTTCATCCATGTGTTAATAACACAATCATTTCTGTTAGGTATGCTTTCACTCTGCATCAAAGATAAACCAAATTCAAAAAAAAAAACTCTAGCAGGTTTTTTTCTTTCTTTTTGGTTTCTTTTTGCTCTGTTATGCTTGCTTGCTTGCTTGCTGAGCGTATCTTTGAGGATCACTTTTCAGATAGTTGGCAACGGCTAACACAAACAGATGATAGAGAAGAGCTCAACACTATGGATAAGTCTTGTACACTAAGTTAATCTACTTGAGACAGAGTGTAGGTTGCTCACACAGAAATGTCAGAACAAATGTAATCAGCTGTTGCCTTGCTACAATACTTTGAGTCTGTTTTCTTGTAACCTTCAAAACTTTTCTGGTGTTACCGCTGAATGACTGTACAAACCAAATAGTGTTTACTGCTGGGCTTTTACTGAAATTGCTAAGTTGCACAGCTTGGGTCCACTGTTCAGTGGCTGATATCAACTCACATGCCAGTCTTTAGTTGATCTTTCCTGATGTGAGTCACTTGGACCATAATGATCAGCAACATCCATACATACATACATACATACCCCAGACTTTTTATCACAGATTTCTCAGACTCTATGATAACCATCCATTTACATTTTTGCATGCATTTTCAACACGCTGAAGAGATTGTTTCTTGTTGTCTAAGAGGGGTGTATATATCCAAAGTTTGTGCATGGTGTGATGCAATAAAGTACTCTCACTATAAAAGCACAATGCAAAACTGTTATCAACAATCCTGATTTGTGATTCACTGCAGACATATAAAACAGCATCCAGTGGCACTGCAGTGTCACAATTCCATCAGCTGATCCCACCATTCCTCTGTTTTTCTCCTTTTCTTCCACAGCATGCTCTTGCAGACCTAAGCCACTGATTCCACAGATCTTGGGTGATACTGCTCATACATCTGTGTTGCCTGGCAACGAATTACATCATCTCAATGGGGCTGTTCAGTGTGGCAATATCTGCTTTTAATCGCATCCTCAAAAGAACTCTGCTAAGTACAGCCCCCTAGTTGTTACAGATGATATCCCAGGCACGAGTTTGTACCAGATGTTGCCTCCCAACATCTTCATGTGCGATCCATGTATGTCATTCCCCTGCCTGCTTCTCCTGGAGGGATCTGTGCCAATAGAGAGCAAATTGTCAGCCAGGTAATCACAAGAGAATAAGTGCAATGAAAACAATGTGAAAAACAATGTACAATACACACATCTGTACTGTGTAATAATTCCCTCACAGAAATTGGCTTCATTCTGAGGAAGGGCAATTCCACAAAAAAAAAAAAAAAAATACCCGAGGGTGACAAAATGAAAAATCAAGAAACAACTTATTTTACCCTCAAAAGTTTTCAGGAAGGGTCATATCAAACTGATGTGATAAAAAGCTTTGGTCTAATTCTGAAACAAGGCAAGTGCCAAATTGTGTCTCACCCATTCGCGTACAAGAAATTAATATTTTTTTCAACACCCAGAAGTTCATTGACCCACCTATGACCTTTGACCTTGTGGTGACCTTCAACTCCCCAAGGGACATTTACCATCCAAGTTTGGTCACAAAAAGACAAAGGGATCAAAAGTTATGAGCCATAATCGAAACGCGCCAGAAAAACTTAATGGGCCCTAAAAATTTGTTGACCCCTTTCTGTGACCTTTGACCTTGTGATGACCTTTAATTCCCCAAGGGACATCTATCATCCAAGTTTGGTCACAAACCGACATAGGGAGCAAGAGCTCTGAACCACAATCGAAACGCGCCTTTAAAAACTTAACATTGGGCCCTAAAAATTTGTTGACCCCTGTCTGTGACCTTTGACCTTGTGATGACCTTCACCTCCCCAAGGGACATCTACCATCCAAGTTTGGTCACAAACAGACAAAGGGATCAAAAGTTATGAGCCATAATCAAAACACGGCATAAAAACTTAAAGGACAAGTTCACCTTCATAAACATAAGGATTGAGAAAATGTAGCAATATTAGTCATCACATCATTTGAAAGTTTGAGGAAAATCGGACAATCCCTTCAAAAGTTATGAATTTTTGAAGTTTTTGTGCAGTCACCGCTGGATGAGAAGACTACTGCAGTGTATGATGTCACATGCGTACAACAATATAAGGAAAATATAAAGAGAATTTCACAAAATTTAATCTTTTGAAAAAAGTACACATTCCCTTGACTCGTTACTGACATATGTTATGAGTAATATTATTCCCCCTGCCCTTAGAAAGAGGCAAGTCAAGTGCCTTTTATTATGCGAAAAAAGTGAAAATATGTTTAATTTTCTTTACATTTTCTTTACACTGTTGTACGCATATGACTCACAAGCTATAGTAGTCTCCTCATCCAGCGGTTCCAACACAAAAATTTTAAAGATTCATAACTTTTGCATCAATTGTCCAATTTTCCTCAAACTTTCACTGATGTGTTCTATTAATATTGCTGTATTCTCTCAATCCTTATGTTTATGAAGGTGAACTTGTCCTTTAACATTGGGCCCTAAAAGTTTGTTGACCCCTGTATGTGACCTTTGACCTTGTGACGACCTTCACCTCCCCAAGGGACATCTACCATCCAAGTTAGGTCACAAACAGACAAAAGGATCAAAAGTTATGAGCCATAATCAAAATGCGCCATAAAAACTTAACATTGGGCCCTAAAAGTTTGTTGACCCCTGTCTGTGAGTCTTGCAAGTAAACTTTAATCTATGACCTCAAATGACCTTTGACCTTATCATGTGACCTCTTATGGCACCACAACATGAAGGTACCCCCAGTGCATCCATCACCCAAGTTTGATTGCCATTGTCGCAACATGTGTCAAGTTACGTGTGAATATCAATGTCAACTTTCAAGTTGTCTAATTGAAACTGAAGTTATCTAATGTTGATACACTTACAGTCACATAAAATTAGATGACTTCCTTCACTTCAGATTGCATAGCATGGACAGTACAGTAGATGCCACAAAGCTCGCAAAAATGGAGTAGTTTTGAGCGACAACATGCAAAATCTCACACGTGCATACAATAAAATAGCTAACTTCAGTTTCAGATTGTGTAGGCAGTGCATGATCAGCACCACACCTGCATACAAGCACAATTGCACAGGACAAGCACAGCACACAACGGGAAGCTCGCAACAGCAAGTCAACATCCATATTAGTAGCGCTTCCCAATAACCAATTTGGTGTAAAATTGTATGAGTGATCAAATACAGGCTACAAAGTATTTCCTGTGATTTTGATGCATTTCAGTACGGTGAATTTCAGACATCTACTAATAAGATACACATGTATAAAAGTAGGCCTACACCATACACAATTACTGTTTGCATGAAAGGTGCTACAGTATCTAAAAAATAACCCTTTGATAGTTCTGATATATCATGTGAAATGTCAGAAGATACAAATCTTATTTAAAATAATACAGGGTATCTATGAAACTCATTCTCGGAACAGTTGTAGATGCAAATACCACAAATTCAACTTCAAGTCTGTTTCAGACACCATACATCACATGATAGTAATTGATACACACTTGAGACCCACTCATGGTTCAGTCTTCTTGTAGATTGCTTAGATGTCCTAGCTCCCTATTCATAAGTATAATACATTGTACCTTGAACCCAAATCACATGCTTTTTGGGGAGGTTGTTCCAGTGAATTTCCAACTTGTGTGGGATATTTTTCGCTCAGAACGTCAAGGTTGCCATGCTGTGAGTCACCTTCAATATTAAACACATTGGGCCGAACCCAAGAAGGCTCAGCTAATTTCGGATACATTGAAACAGTAGCAACAGCGATTTGCCAGAGGGTAAGCTACTACAGTTCTGTGAAACAGCATTAAAAGAGGTACCATAATGTACATTGTAGAATTCTATGTTGATGACAACTTTACTGTACTTATTGAACATTACCTTAAAACATCTACCAAAATTCATCAAGACGATGTTCATGATTGAAATACTTCAAAACCGGCATAATTTCAGCATGCAAGCAAATATGTGAACTGTGGCCAAATCGTAAACACTGTATGCATAATTCATACAAATCTTTCGTTTTTACTGTTGGAACACTGAGCCTTATTTCCATGCAGGTTGTAATCTTCCTCATTAAATAGAAACTGGTTTAATTTACTGTTTACGCCGTAAACTAAACCGTTTACACCGAATATGTTGCAAGTTTTTATTTTTGCGAATTTCGCAAGGCAGGTGCTATTCACGAAATCAAAAACGTGCAAAAATATTGAATCATAATCTGATCAAGCTATGAATGTGACATACGCATGATATACATTTCTCCATTTGGTACAGGACTCCACAATCGCGAATTTAAAGGGACTGTACAGTTCTGGCTGAGGTGAGGATTTAGCTTTTAAAGTATGGTGAACGAGACATTAAAATCAAGAAAATCATTTAAAAGAAGGTGTCAAAGCAGAGGGAAGTGTCTCTTAAAGATTTTTAATGTGACTTATCAAAAGACATTCGCGCCACTGAGAAATCATGATTTAAAAATGACTGATTTACTTCACCGATTTTTGCTCCGGAACAGCCGTCAAATTCGAGCCCTAAAATATGACGTCATGAAATGAACAAAACCCTTTACAAGTGCAGCAAGACATCAAGGCCACCATTCATAAAGCACATATTTCTTGGTCAGCAGATTAATATCTGGCCTGTCTTTAATCGCATCTACTTTCTCGGCTGAGACATTAAAACATCAAATTTTTACCTTATATTGTACGGAAAGACTGAGTTTGACATCAAGAGTGAATTGAGTGATGACAGTGACAATGACACTGATAGTGACAGTGGCAAAGTCAGGGTGGTAGAAGAAGCAAGGGAGAGGCAACGGAGTCCACTGTGTGGATGGAGTGCGTAGCACAATGCATCAGCGAAGGGCTGATTCATTCATTTCGTGATGTCATAATTTGGTCACCAAAATTTCGCCGTCAGATCGGGTTCAGGTGGTCTAAAAAAAGGGTCTCAAAACACCATCTCTCCATCGTTCTAGAGACGTTTTCACCTTCTGAAAGTGAATTATTCATATATTCCTAAAGACTTAAGCTTTCCAGAAATGTATAAATCAACTTGTTTATGAATATCGTCCTTTTTTCCTCATTCACCATACTTTTAAGCTTTCTTCACAACTGTACACATGCTACTGTGCAACAATTTAAACACCGGCAATGCATGAAACACACATGTGCATACACACTATATTGTTGTACATGTACATGTAAGTATACAACGATGATACATGTACACGTAGGCAATGCTCATAAAGTTGGATAACCTGTCTATAGCGGCCACCTGTCTCCCTTGGGTGGCTGCTATAGACAGGTTTGACTGTATTTCCATCAAGAAGAGTGGGCAGCAAACAGCTAGAGGCTTTTGGAAGCTTTCTTTGAGATACATTTTTTTCTCGTTCACCATACTCTAATGTTTTGCGAGATATTCAGAAACCACTCTATGAGATGTCAAAGAGCATGCAAGTCTAAAAGGGTATCAAAAGTTTATTTGTTGAAAATCGGTTTTGAAATGGCTGAGATATCTAAAAACAAGGTGAAACAAAGAGGTCCTAATAAAAGGAGTGGCCTGTTGCATTTTATTATTATCACGTTTTTTTGATATCTCAGCCATTTGAAAACCAATTTTCATCAAATAAACATTGAATCCTTCTTAAAATTATATGCTCTTTCATATTTCATAAGAGGTTTCTCATTATCTCATTTAGGAATGCTATAAACCTGAATCCCTACTTCAACCAGTCCTTTTAACCACTCGTGAAATCGTCAGGAAGTTTCGATTCGCTAAAATTTAGACTTGCTAAATATAAGGCGTATACAGTATACAAAAAGAATACGGCTTCTTCAATTACCAAAATGCAAAACAATTTTTGGACAATTTGCATTTTCGTTTATACTGTGCAAAGTTGTGGAATTCATTGCCCAAACGTTTAAAGGTCAATAAACATAGAAAGTCATTTTGAAAACAGCTTATGGATTATTTATTTGAAATATAAATTGCACTGTGTAAGAAGTGTAAAACTTCTCAGCTTTAGTTCTCCATGTACACATTGATTTAAGTTGGCTGTCAGTATTGATACATGTACAGTGTGTGCTACAGACTATGAGTTCAAGGGATCAGTCCTTACTAGCAGTTCTTACTAGCACTTGTGCTTTTTTGATCCTTTTGACAACTACATCCTGTAATATATATTGTTCTATTCTTATTCTCTTTTCTTTTTCTTTTTTTTCTATACTTCATAATTGTTCTATACATTATGTTCTTGTCAATGAAAACCAGTTCAGTTCTCATGTTTATGCATATTTGTCTAGCCTGACTTATGTGCAAGTGTATTTTGAACTTTTGTATCCATTCATGTATTTGTGTATTCATGTACTCATTAGGTGATCCGAGTATCCTCTCGGGTCACCTTTTGTATCTGTACGGATTCTTTGTTCTTCTTCTTCTTTCTTTATTTCTGGACAAAAGTTGTGTATCTACGTACTCAGAAAGTACTCAGAGTATCAACTTCAAACTCATACCATATATGTATCATGTCCCAAAGACGACAAATCTAATGTATCAATGTGATCAGTCGATCGTGACGTCACTATGACGTCATCATATGAAAACACATTTTCATTCATATCTCATTAATGGAATGGAATTTTTCAATGAAATTTACGTCACATACATTTCAAGTTATGGGCATTTTAATCATATTCTCAAAATTCATATTTTCTCTTAAAAAATATTTGTATGCTCAAATCGAGCTCAAATTTTTTTTTGCACACGTTTCAGACCATTTGGAGCATTTTTAGAAAAATTGAAAAAATTGGACGGACGCGTACGCGCGCGCACATATACGCACGCACAGCTCATATGCAATAGAAATTTCCCGTTTTTTCACACTTATCGAATGCTTAAAATGTCAAGGAATATTTCTACCAAGTTTCAAGTCAATCCGACTCAATATGACGTCACACGGGCCCGTCAAAGTTGAAATTCCGCGCGCGCGTCAATGGCGATATACAGTGCAACAATGCGAAAAAAACGCCAATTTTGAATCCGATTTTACTCGTCAGGATGGACAGTGACAGCCCATTTTCTTTACATATTCTGAAAGCTGATGAGTTGTACATGTCATTTCATGGGTTGGTGATGCTGGAAAAATGATTAAAAGATATCAAATTTCCTAATAAAGTAAACACAGTAAATTTTCAAAATGACGTCATCAAATTTCAAGTTCACTCAAGCGTATCTTGATTATTATTTTGTCGATTTTCGTCCAATTTTCAATATGTTGTAGCTTATTTAATGGTCTTTCAGTCATATAACAACAACATTTTGATTGGATGACGGCATCACCTCGTAAACAGGGATTAAAAGTAACATTGTCAAATTTGACCAGTTTACGTGTTATCTCTATGGGAGTGCAGTTTTTCTGGAAATGAAAACTGACATGACCATCTTTATCGAGCACTAGCTCACTTATGCTTCGGTGAATTTCTCCCATATTTTAGTATGTTGTAGCCGAGACTTTGGGCTATCGTTAGTGTGCCCTTTGTTTTTTCATACGGAGTCGGCATCATGTCCAAAAACTTGGTTGAAATTAAACCTTATATACGATGTATTGTAATATTTCTTCCTTTCTGCAATTTTCTTTGCAATAACTCAAGAAAAACATACCCTATCACCACCATATTTTGCACATGTTTAGTTAATGTCACATACATTATTTCACAAAATAACAACTACTTGATCGGACACAATCTTGGGTATGTAAATTAGGGTCAAAGGTCATAAATGTTTCATCCTGTATCTTGGTAAATACATGTCCTATCTTTCCCATATTTTGCACACGTAAAGACCATGTTACAAGGATCATTTCATGAAATAACCATTTTTGGCTCAGAGGCCATCTTGTCTGTGCAAAGTGGGGTCAAAGGTCATATGTACTTCTTCCTGTATCTTCGTTATGACGTGTTATCTCTATGGGAGGGAATTTTTCTAGATGTGAAAATTGACATGATTGTCTTTATCGACGACTAGCTCACTTACCCTTTGGTGAATTTCTTCCAGATTTTCGTATGTTGTAGCCAATTTAATACTCTTTAAGTTTTGTTCGATCAAAGTTTTAATCGGATGATGTCTTCACCTCGTGAAAATGGATATAATGTAACCTTGTCAAATTTAACCAGTTTACGTGTTATCTCTATATATGGGAGGGAATTTTTCTGGAAATGAAAATTGACATGACGGTCTTCAGATTTTACTATGTTGTAGCTGAGACTTTGCGCTATCGTATTGTTTTTCATATGGTGTCGTGATCACGTCCAAAAACATGGTTGAAATTAAAGGTTATCTTCGATGTATTTTCATCTTTCTTTCTTTTTCCAATTTTCTTTGCAATAACTCAAGAAAAATAGCCCCTATCAACCCCATATTTTACACATGTTTAGTTAATGTTACGTACATTATTTCATAAAATAACAACTACTTGATCAGACACCATCTGGGGTATGTAAATTAGGGTCAAAGGTCATAAATGTTTCATCCTGTATCTTGGTGAATACATGTCTTATCTTTCCCATATTTTGCACACGCAAAGACCATATTACAAGAATCATTTCACAAAATAACCACTTTTTGCTCAGATGCCATCTTGGGGGTGCAAAGTGGGGTCAAAGGTCAAATATACTTCATTCTGCATCTTTGGTAGTGTATACGGAATTCGGTACCCAAGATGGCAGGTCTGACTCCCTTTTCAAAATGAGAATCCAAACATCACACGACCAATGTCCCTAATCTCAGGTGAAAACTCGAATCATTGATTAAAAAAAAATCGGATCACCTAATTTGTCAGTCTTGACAAATTCCGAGTCTAGTTTACATGTACATGTTGTTGTTGTTAATAAACTTCAAACTTCAAACTTCTATATTCAGCGGGTCTAATTTTTTTGGAATTTGGACTTCCCAATAATTTATTTGAGTGGTTAAATTCACATCTGTGAAGCACAGTAATGGAGAAATGTATGCACACACGTCACATTCATGTAGGGACCAGAGTCAATATTTTTGTGTGTTTTCATATTCGCGAACAGCACTGAATCGCAAAATTCACAAAATATTCGGCATATACAGTGAATGCCTTAGCAATGTCACCATTTAAAGAACATTTTGAGGTCACTTCCTTGCATTTGGTCATGCATCAAATAAAGAGAGACATATAATGATTTGAACATAATCTATTCAAAAAGCAATTTTTAATCAAGTAATTTGACGATTTGCATCTCTTCCTAGTGGCACACACTGAATTGTAAGAATGAGTAACTGTAGTAGAAAATGGCCAATACATGGATCACCATTACAAAAGAGCAGAGTCCACCATATGACAGGATGCACGAGATACATGCATTTTAAAGAGAGCGAATCCCTTTTTGCATGCAAAGTTTTGAAATATTGATGTGAACACTTAGGTATTGAAGAAAACACCATTTGGAAACCTCCTGTAAATTTTGAACTTAACAGGGTCTTTATTTGTTTAGTTAAACTGACCATTAAGACTTTTTCGTACTACGAAAAAATTACAAATCTAAACTACTGGTCCAGGTTTACAGACCTGTGTGATGCATTTAGTTGAACATGTACATGTAGTTCATGTAAGTGGTGTGTTATTTGCCATCGATAACAAAGTAAGAGAAACTAGTGAATTCTTCTATTCTGACGGCTTTAACATTTATATCTTTTGTTCGAAGTATAAGTATCATATTACAACCACAGGAGGATTAATGGATGCAGCTGAGCCTAGTACACAGAATATGTCACGGCAGGGAGGTGCACCTCCCTGGTCACGGTGAGCGTTTGGTGCATTATTTGAACTTTAACAGCTAACAACATTCAAATACCACAGAAATGTTATAGCTTTTCAATAGTCTTGTCATTCTGGTGGAATATATCATGTTCTGTGCTATTTGGGAAGGAATGCAAAAGGGATGGCCCATCTTTAAGGCATTGCATCCTTGCTGGGAAACCCCATTCTTTGGAGAGCACCGCGTTACTTGACAAGTGACAGTGACTTTTGTGTAAAATAGATAACACTGGGCCGAATGCATTTAAAAACAAGCAATTGCTTGTGTACATAAGCAACTGCTTCAAGCAAAAGCACAAGCTCGTCTAGCAAAAGGTCTAGCTCAAGCAATTGCTTAAATCCATAATGCATAACCTTTTGCTTGTGGTTATATCTTTTGCTTGTCCGGCACAAGCAATTGCTTGCATTTTCAACAAAAGGGACGTCACGCCTGTGCGAACACAAGAACAAAGGCATGTATTTGTAAGGGCATGTGTGTGTGGAAACATTTCCTGACATAGCAGAAGAGCTATGAAATCACACTCATAAATGCACACACAGACGCACACACACATCTATCATACACACACACACGTACTGGCTGATTCCCATCACTGCTTATAGGAGCCCGGATCTGCCAGATCGCACGTGGAGAGAGGTCTCCTTGCTCTCCACCGAGTCAGACATCCTACCTGTTTTTCATCATTTTGCGTGCTAACCACTGGACATTCCCGTTGTTGAAACAAAAAAGTTTCTTACACTACTTAGGAGTAATTTCTTGTAGATTTATACCACTCCTGCACAAGTGTGGTCTTCCTTAAATATGAATATGAAAATGATACTTAAAAGGGAATGTCCCAGTTAAGCAAAAGCCCAAGCTCATTTTACAGAGCTTGGAAAATCGTAAACAATTGCTAGCAAGAACAAGCAAAAGGTATGTTTTATGCATACGTTTTTAAAGGCGCATAGTCCCGGTAGTGTAGAGGGCGCTGTTGATGATACTGCCGATCACCGTTAGCACTGATACGAACATTACCGAAGTTGAGCTGTCATCAAGAGTAAAGTGCGTAGGTGTTGCTGAGTACCCAATGCTAACGTTGCCTTCGTTGTCTTCTCTGCGCATCGCGCAGTCTGTAGTAATGCCAAGGTGCGTGCATATGTGCCTCTTATTATGACATCACAAAAGAAGTTTGCTAAAGCTGTCATCCCCCTCTGCCGAATCATGAGCTGAACTGTGATCGGACCACTGACTACAGTGGATCGGACTTCTTCGGACTCGGGGAAGTGGGTCACAGCATAAGCGCTGAAGAGGAGTCGATAGCGTAGGTCTCTATAGGAAACTTGCGCCGTGCCCCCGCATACGCATTCCACTAAACCACCGGGACCATGTGCCTTTAAGTAAATCCTTGGTCTCTAAACAATTGCTTGCGGGCAGCAAGCAATATCTTGTGCTTGCTAGCAAAAGCTTCTGCTCGCAAGCAATTGCTTGTTTTTATGCATACTGATTCAAGTAAAAGGCTAGCACAAGCAATTGCTAGCATTTATGCATCCAGCCCACTGTGCTGGACTCAACACCACTGGTAGCATGCAGGTTTATGTTCACTACCAAAACAAATCCCCTCAAACTCATGTAGACTTGATAAGGTCCACCCACAATATTTCTCCTACCTCTTTGTTGCATACATCTCTCCCCCCACCCCCCAAAAAAAAAAAAATAATAATAATAATAATAATAATGATAATGATAATAAATAAAGCATTGAACATCAACATACAGCTCAGTCAATAAAGTTGGATAAGTATGGAATTTAGCCCCAACATTAAACAGGGTTAACTGTACTGCTTTGTGTGATGTCTCAAATTGCTCGTATGGTCAGACAGTCTGCCCATTTTTACTAACTATGGAAAATGATATCTTGTCCTATTTGTCTCTGTTTTTACACCAAACGACCGACCGACCACCCGGCCACCTGCCATACAAGTGATTCCTATATACCCTCATACACACTACAATATGGGTGGGGGTATAAATCACCCATAAGTAAAATATCCTTTCATGTTCCACCATATCTTGTTTGTTTGATTGATACTGACGGACAATGAGATCGATACTGCAACTCATCGATATTGCCATTGCATTGTACTGTTAACTATAACTGCACCAGCGTCCCCCAAACGTATGATACAATGCCTTGGGGTTACTGTATAATACTGCTGTGCAACAGTGGTGTTGATCTCTTTTCACAATTGGAGGGGGGAGCAAAACTTTGAGTTTGACAATCTGTGCAAGGGAGCGGAGTGACCAAGTGGGGGGGAGAGTGTGGGAGGGGGTGTCCCCCCCCCCCCCCCCCACAGACACACACACACACACACCAGGGAGATTTTGCATGATTCAGACCTGAAATTAAGATATCTGGTGACACTTTTGAGGAATTTTTTGTTCCTATCAAAAAAGTAAGAAAAAAAGTAATATTCACAGAAACTCAACGACTAAATCGTACATTGTATGGAAGGGGACCTAACAAGAGAGGGTGTGGGAGGGGGTATCTCCCTCCCATGTGAGGGAGATTTTGCATTTTCAGAATTGAAATTCAACAATCTGTTGCACAATGAATGAAATATTTAGACCATTTTCTATCAAAAGAGCAAGAGATTTTCCTGATTTCTGGAATTATTAGGGGGGACAAAATGGCATTTGCCCCCCATGTCCTCCTGGATTGATGCCCTTACATACAAGGGAGCTTTTGCACTTATAGACTTCAAATGAAATTATGTCGTAAACACATTTTTGGTGGAATTTGGGAAGCTTTCAATCTCCCAAGACTTTTAATGTAGGTCCTACCAAATATATGAAGGAAAACCAAGTGGGGAAAGGGTTGATTGGAAGGAGATATCCCCTCCCATCCAAAGGAATTTTTACATTTTCTATTTAAGTGAAATGAGAGATCTGGTGCACACTTCTGATGAAACATTCGGAAATCTGTCAGTCTATAAGTATATTGTATGGGAAAAGGACCAAACAGGGAAGGGTGTGGGAGGGGGTATATTCTCCTCCCACGTGACAGAGATTTTGCATTTTTAGAATTAAAATGCAGCAATCAGGTGCACACTTGGAGTAAAATATTTGGACAGTTTTCTATCAAAAAGTAAGAAAATTTTCTAATCTCGGGACTAATTGGGGAGGGGGCAAAATGACGTTTGCCCCCCCCCCCCCCCCCCCCGACCAATGAAACTGCTACAGCAGTGCACTCAATGTGCAAGTGACAAGCGTGGCACCAGTCACTGACATGTATACATGTACTGTCTCACAAACTGACTTCAAAGTTACAGTTAACTGCGATGATATGTCCTGTGGTGTATTCGCACGATAATGGTTGAATGTGTGTTTGTTTTGAGTGAGATTTGGCACAGAAAATACATGAAAATATTTTCTAAATGTCAGCCAGTCAACGGTCCCAATAACAGAGAATCCAGATAATCAAGGTCCTACTGTACTTGCAAGTGTTATGGGAAGTGAGGGTACAATGTACTCTCAACTGATCGGGCCTTGTTATCAACAAATGAAACTGCCCCTTCTGCAAATAGGCACCCTGTCGCAAACAGGGATGATTGCTCTCATTCCAAGTTCCAATACTGAGAAAGCCAATATTTCATGATGTGCAGTCCTTAAGGCCGTGTCACACCTTTCCAGGCAAACCTTGCGTGCAACTTGCAAAGAACAATTTTTACTACCTGGAGGTCCCTGCAGATGACCCGCACATGACAGTACCTAGCACGTATCTCACCCATAGTCGCCCGGAGGTGCGCACGCAAATCTTTTTACCCGCAACCATGTTTAGGCCCTGTCACACCTTTCGCGGCAAGGGGATTTTCCAGCATACCAGACAATTTCTGAGCGCGGACAAGGATTTGGGCGAGTCAGTGCATGTGTCTTACTTGCTTGACGCGTTCTACTTAAGTTCTACTTGCGAGTATACTGTGTGACCTGTGTGCCAGGCGCGTGGGGGCTGACAACTCAGTGAAGAAATTCCTCTGAAGGTATGGCAGAAGTCCCAGAGAATGTCATTATCTTGTTCGCTCGCAGAAGTACACGCAGAACACCAGTAGGAGACCCTTACCGGCAGCACCTCGCAGACAACTCTAACACAAGTACTTCGCAGTACCCATAAGTCGCTCGTAACAGAAAAAGGATCGGTTTCAAAGCACTCACGCAGGTCACAAGGAATACATGCAAGTTGAAGGTAAGTAGCACACGTCTAGCAGGTAAGACACAAGTGCGAAACTTGCAAACATTCTTGTCCGCCCGCAGAAAATTCTCCTTTCTGCTGGAAAATCCCTACTCGCAACAAGTCGGCACAGCTCGCCTGGAAAAGTGTGACACAGCCTTTAACTAGATCTAGGCATTTGTGCACTTTACGGCCCTATATTATCGGTACCTCATTCCCCATAATATGCCAAGGTGATACTGATA
The DNA here is from genome assembly GCF_964275005.1 of Diadema setosum. Lineage (NCBI taxonomy): Eukaryota > Metazoa > Echinodermata > Echinoidea > Diadematoida > Diadematidae > Diadema > Diadema setosum. The sequence continues at coordinate 16,821,826 of NC_092706.1, forward strand.
TCCCATGAATCACCACGCACTGAGCAGCTGGCGAGCTTCTCTTGCTACATGTACATTGTATATGGAACGCCGTTTAACAAGCGATAAGGTCACTAAAAGCCCGCCTCACTCACTGCACTTCTACTCCAGCTGCGTAGCTGACACATCAAACATCAATCAATGTACGATTGCGATATTGCGTGCCTTTGCCCTCTGCTGCAGGATTATCAAGCTTTACATTACATGTATATTGTTGCATCGCAGAAAATTGCCATGATCATGGCGAAAAGTATGAAAAAATTGACAGTAAGTCTGTGATACAATAGCTTCTGAACATCCTAGCTAGCCACAACAGTTACGTGAATATTTTTATGCCTCCTTTACGTGTATCTATCGAGACCCCATCACAAATCGCGCAAACCACCCACGCGAGCAAGGCTTTTGTGTGAGTGTGTGTGTTTGTTTGTCCATGTAGCTTGGATGCCCGTAAAACGGTAACTATACACAGCCCTGTCAATGTACACAAGTGCGAGCTTTGCACGGCATCTGATCGGGGTGATCGGGCGAGTAAATCGGTATTACTGTGTAAACGATATAAACACTATTTGAAGGCCCGAATTCACGAAGGTGGTACAAATGAAACCATGGTTTAAACCACGGACAAAAACCATGGAGCGCCAAGTGTCACACGGAATGTTTCGTTACGAAATCGGTCATTTTGTTGACAAAATGACCGAATTATTTGTTAACAAATTATCATTTCACGGGCGAAATGTTCATTTAGTTATAAAATGTTGTCATTTCATTATAAAATAATCATTTCATTGACAAAATGACTGATTTCATAACGTGGCACTCCATGGTTTTTGTCCATGGTTTAAACCACGGTTTCATTTGTAATACCTTCGTGAATTCGGGCCTAAGAAACTGACGAATTGGGATAAGATTTTTTTTTTCCATTACTTCTCAGAATATCACCGAGGCAGCTGTGGACATAAATGTCCTCTGCTATTGGTGAATAACTGTCCCAGTCTTTTGCATTGTCGAGGACCATCTTTACATCCCCATGGAAGATACAGACAGAAATTGTTGGCCTCCGTAAGAACTAGATCTACACCATTGCAGTAGCCTGACCAGGGCAGATGCCGTGCTTAGCACAGCGTCCCCGTCGTGACACTTGTGACTTATGCACACTTGTGACTTATGCACAGCGACAGGGCTGTATATACAGTTAATGTAGACCCCACCTGTGCAGTAGACTCCACAAGGCAATACATTTGAAATTGCAATTCAAGTGTACATTATGACGTAGATCTCGACAGGTTTCTACAAAGACAACAATGAAAATGCTATCTCACTGTACCCCAGCAACAGACCAGACAAATGGTGTTAGGTATCAGTAGCCTGACTAGTAACCGCTCACTTTGATACTTTATTTTGAATAGCTTTACCAAATTATCTCCTTCCCAATTCAATCATGTGAAACGTGGTTCACGATATTGCTCTTTCTTATGTATGTTACCAACATCTGTTCACGAAGTCCAATAACGGAATAAACGCGCGACACTTCGTTGTTACATTCTGCAGGCTGTACTAGTAGCCGCTCACCCCTGACTAGAAGCAGCTCACTACAATGGCACGCGCACATTAATATGATGTAAGGCTCTGAAGGATGCTAAGATAGTCCCTTTCTGAATGATGCCAACTAGCAAAGGGCATGCCTGCATGCCAACACGCACGTGTGCCGAGACTGAGATAAACATAAATTTTAGGCAGCATACGGTGTGGTGGATATTCTAATTGTATTCAATTTTCATGTCTGAATGAATAATCTAATATCACGTTAATGTCTGGTTTGTTGTTTTTCATTTTTTTTCTTTATTGTGTAAGTATGCTGCATTTCGTGTCGTATGTTTTATTATGTGGAAGATGGGTCTGCTTATAGCGAAAATAGAAGTTTACAGATACATGGGAATCCCGTTATAACGAGATTGACAGTTCCGGGTGATTTTGCTCGTTATATCCGGATTCTCGTTGTATCCAAACGCTTGTGGAATGTACACTTTATATATAAAAGCTCAATTAAAATTAGGTTACCTGCATTTTATTATGCCGACGTCATATTGATGAACAGAAAAACAAGAAATGCAACAGGAAAATGAGAGAGCATTCACACGATAATAACGATTATTTTTTTTTCTCGACACATGTTATGAAATATTTCAGATTTGACAAATCATATCGTAGATGGGGCCTGCCTTTTGTTAGCCTCATTCTGATCAATCTGCACATCTGAGAAGAGAGATAGATGAAGCAAAATTTATGCACCTTAAGGTAAAGTAATCACGCTATCAACGTTGCGTTTAGCGTAACTCGCGTGGATGAAAGCTGTGAGTAAAATCCGAATTCATCTTTCATTCTATGACTAATTATTGATATAAACCACATGTACTATGGTGAAAGTTTACACCACAATTCATACTCTCGTTTTTTATTTCTTCCAGGGAAACAGCTTCCCCATTGCGATGCATCAGGTTGAATGCGTGCTTTGCGTGAATGTTTTACCCGACAAGATTGATGGGTGAATGCCTGGCGTTTTATATGAAAAATATTTATATGCAAAAATCGAGTGAAATAGTACTTGTATTTCAATAAGCTAGAGTTTACTTAATTAAAATTTTAGCATCGTAGTTTAGTTATGACATTTAATTCAATTTATCTTATCAAAGTTACGTAAATGGGTATCTAACTGGTATCTAACTAATAGTAATTTTTCGAAAGCAGCAAATAGTGGCAGAGTCTAACTTTCGTTAGGGCTCGGTAACAGTTGCGATCAAACTCAAGAACAGTTTTGATTTTTACAAGCAGTTTTTTCTTATCGCAAAGGATTTTTGAACATGTTCAAAATTTCTCCCAAAACGTACAATTCTCTGTGTTCGCCGCTCACAGATACTCCCGTTACGTATCTTTGGAAACGTTTCGCATACGTAAATACATGCACATCATTTTTTTCTTGTTTAAGCCATTAGATAACGTTAATTCGAATTGTAGCGTTTGTGATAACATTTCGGCATAATTTGATAGCGAAGGCTATAGCTTCTAAATATTCCGATGCTGTTCCATCACGGCCCTCGGAAAGAGACTTTATGAACTTGCAGCGCATCACCTTGATTGCTTCTGTTTGGCACTGGCATAATTATGTTAGTCTGCTTGCACGAAACGATAGTTCAGATATAATTCACGGAGAATTAACCTTTTCTGGTTTTGAAATAAAGCGTGATTTTGCCCATTGTTAAGTTCGGTTTAAAAACAAAATCAGTTGTCGTTATATCCGCACAATCTTTGTTTTTGTTTTTAAGCCCGAAAATTATCTCGCAGTAGCCGGAACTCCAAATCTCCATTTAGGCTAACACGCAAATTTATTTGGGACCGGATGATTTATCTCATTATAAGCAGATTCTCGTTGTATCCGATCTCGTTAGAACAGGATTCCCCTGAATACAAGTTATGAAATAGCCATTATTCATAATGTACTGAACTGAATGATTCATGAGGTCTTTGATGTAGTGATCACTAAAAATATTCAAAATGCAGAATAGATCTAATGCAAATAAATCCAAGTGCATATGCACTCCGCTGGTTTATTCTAATATTCCTTTTTTCTTTTTTTTTCCTTTCTGTTTCTTCCATTTTTTTCTTAGATCATTCCAAGTTGTACATACGTGGCAAACAAGGAACTTTACAAAGAAATCCATTACCTTACAATGTAATGTCAATGTCTCAGAACTTTTCCCACCGAAAGCTTTCATTATAAACATCATTACATCAACCATCCATTAAAAGCGTAAACGGCATGCTCTGTAGGCCTAGAGTAGATTTTAGAACTGGCATAAGGCCAAGTAAAAAAAGAAACCAGTTTCTCATCCTCGCGCACATCGATTTTGGCCGCCGCATCGATTTTTTTACTATTTACTATTTTCAAAATGGCGCTGAAAATACCAAGAAATTCATAATTCTCGTCCCAGCCCGCACCCCGCCCGCATCGATTTTCAGTTGCCGCATCAACTTTTTTGATATTTACTATTTTTTTCGGCCACCGGAAAAAAAAAATCGACAATTCACCTACCAATCGTGATGTCTCATTTCTAATTACGCCTTGCGTCCTCTACTTAGCTGTAGTACAGCTGTAGCTTCTGTAGTGCGTATGTAATAACGCATGCATTTCACACTGCGAGCTCGGCAAGAAGGAATGACCCACAAAGCAGTCGAACTGTAGTTGGATGGGCGCGGGCGGGCGGGCCTGGGCTAGCTAGCTGTGATGTACAGCGCACTCGGTATGTCGTGAACGCGATAGCGGCAACATTTTTGCGATCAATCGCTGATATTCCACGCATATTTCGCGCACTGTTCGTATTTTTCCCCGTTTCTCATATTTCAAGCGGATGAATTATACTGTAAAAATGCTTGTGAGGATTGTATCGAGTTTGTATACATTTTCATGTCATTGTGACTATGTGCATGTGTGTGCAGTGTCATAAGGTACGGTGCAGGTTCAGTGGCCGTCATGCCGCACCGTGGCCGTATTGGCAACGTGTGCGTGTCTGTAGCTGTCCAGGGTCCCCATCCCCTGGTCTGTCAGCTGTCTGCACGCACGCATGAACACATTCGAATGTGTAGAAGCCCGTACACTCTGCTCAGTAACGTTGCATCTGACGGCGATGTATTGTTCTATTTAGAAGAGACAATGAATGCGCTTTTCCAGCAAATGTAGAATTATCAAATGGATGTATCTACAAAATAAATAACTTTTCCACGGATTCTGGTTTGTCTCGTATTTCTGCGGGATTCTTTTCTTTACGATGTAAATTCACAGACAAGGCCGTGAGTCGTATCATCTGTAGCCCGACCAGACGCTGTTAAATTACGCTGTGCGACGTACAAAGGTACCTACGTACAGCGACTGGGCTGTGTACAGTTATATCATCTGTAGTGTGGTATACAATCATTCATCATCCAAATGATGAGTGATTATCAAATGTCTTTTTAGAACATGAAGAAACATCTTTAAATGTTTAATGCTATAATGCCATATCAGTATCATTTTGACATCCATCTGCAATTGTACAAGCCAGTTTCCAGTTGAATGTGCTGCAATTGTACTGTGAAGAAATGCTGATACATACCAGCTGTGTGGACACAAAAAGTCACAAACACCAATGATGAATAAATCAGTGTTTTGAATATCATGGAATTTATTTCAATCGTACATTCTTTGTTGAAAGACATGTTTTATACCGGTACACAATACATCAGAATTGCAAGTACGCTGGTATCAGAAATGCCATTACAACACTAAATACCAGTATTAAGATGGTCATTTTCCCTTGACATATTGTAGTGGAAAGAAAAAGCAAATGTATTTCTGCATGCATGAAGTTTCATTTCAAGTATGGTACATGTACATAATCTATTTGTTTGAAAATGCACAGAGTGCAGGCAAGACATACACTTGGGACTTGGTCTCTCATAACACAGCTACCAGAGTGATATTTCATTTCATGAATTGGATATATAGAAATAGTAAAGCCCTCTCTCGTTACCTTTCTCAGAATTACCGGACGATAAACACATATTACTTTCATTTTGACAATCCTCGAAAAAATAGTAAGATATCAAATAGTAAGGACCTCCCTCATCGCCTTGCTCAAAAAACCCGGACGAGAAACTACTATCTTTTTTTACTTGGCCTACAATGTTTTTAGGCTCAAAACTTTCCATAAAACAAAAGGCTTGTCGGTACATCATTGTACAAAATACAAAAACATACTGGATTGAAAAACAATAAATTTAACCTTTTACCAAAGTGTGGACTTTGATACCACCCGTTTTAAGGTCACACAACTTATACACTGGCAAAATTAGGGTGTTAAAATTCTTACACCAACATGTAAACATATTTTAACACTGTTGATAACGCCAGGATTCAGTCAAATCGCCTACCAAAGCTGAAATGTGGTGTTTAAATTTAACCTCTTACCAAAGTGTGATTGCCTGAATGTCATGGAGGCAAACCACGTCCGTAACCATGTGGGGTTTTTTTTCCCTATGGAGGCGGAGGGGGGGGGGTGTAATTAAGAAAAGAAAACTGACTTTTCATGTAGGGGGGGTTGCCTCATACCTTTATGCTCACACATTGATATAATCTCTTGTTGATTACTTATCCCAATTTCCATGGAATTGATTATAAGTATATGAAAAAGAAGTATACGCTGTACATATTTGTAAGCCTTTAATTCTATATATTGAATGGAAAGTCCCCAAGACATTCTGGTAAATTTAGGGAATGCTGAAAAAGAATAAAAACATACCAGTTATGAGCACCTCGAAGAATGTTATAAAAAAAGTATGTCTGCAAACATTTTAAAAACAGGCAATACTACAGCAAGGCTGGCGACCTTTTCAAACATATATACCGCTAATTCAAACATGTAATATAATAAATCTTACGAATGCAAGAGTATACTTGTGCTTAAAATTTTGGTCATATTAGTAATTCTCATCAAATATGTCTGAAATAAAGGTGCATAAAAACAAACTTCAGTGGTATTACTATATATCACACTGTAAATCACAAGAAACCCATTGATCTTCTACGGCTTCTTCTTTCCTGCATGCTGGACATACATATCCAACATCATCTGATTCAATTCCTTCCTTTTTGTTCCTCTTCTTTTTTCCTTTTCTTCTACGCTATTCTCCTTCTCACTTCTCTCCTTTTTTTTGCATTCAGTTTTTTCCAACTTCATTTCTTCCTTCTGTTTTATTTCTTCTTTATGGTTCCATTTCTTCTATCCTCATCACAATCCCATCTCTGTGATCTTTCTTTCCATTTCCTGTACCCAACTTCATCTCTTCTACTCCTTCTTCTTTAGATCTTCCCTCTTTTTTCTTCTTTCTCAATGTCTTTGTGCCTTCTTCTGTCTTTCCTTTGTTTCTCTCTCTTTCTCTTCCTTTCTTTTCTTCAACTCTCTTTTCTGTTTGGATTTCATGGTGAATTATGAAATCATCTCCTGATATTGCTTCAATAGCCGCAAATTTCCTTTTTTGACTTCCTGGGACGCGTCCTTCAGGAAACTCGATATAATGTTCGAGAGACGGGAAGATTTTTATTTGAAACCTCATTTCACTTTTGGATTAACAAACCTTATGAATAACGAGTTGTAACAGTATTTATTTATTTATTTATTTATTTATCTATAGCAATGTCACAATAGAGGAATGCATTAAATGCCAATTGCCTTGATTATAATTCAAAATCTGAATTTTCGGGGGCCTCCCCCTTCGTCGCGGATCCAAGAGGATAGTTAGCTGGGGGGGGGGGGGGGTAATCAATCAATGTGGTCTGAAAGCACACACGCCACACGTAATTAGTGGGGGGGGGTTGAGCGCGAGCGGTAACTAGTCAAGTGCCATCTCTGTACGAGTTTCGAACTTTTTCTTTTCACGTACGCAATTTCACGTACGCACACTTCTATCGTTCAGTTTTTTTGCCGACAGTTGTCAGGTTGACAACTAGCGCCTATTCGTACGACTTACCTCAACTTTGCGGGACTTTAACTAAAAAATCAAGGCCTACTCACTAACTTCAGTAGACGAGACCTTTCTAGCCATCAGGAATCTCCAGATGTGGCTAATTGCATTTAAACATCATAAAATAGTCGTGAATACTTTTAATATTACATTTCGTTTGAGCATCGGATTCTTAACATTGCGCATACGCGTACTGCAGTGCGTGCAGCGCGTATTATAGAATGTAGGGCAGATATTCTCGGTCATCATCAACTACACTCGTGCGCTAACGGGTGAGCGGTTACTAGTCAGGCTACTGTACTTTAATATACCTTAGACTCCTAGAATTGAGAATCTAGTCTGAAACATGCACAGACAGACGGACAGACAGACAGACATACACACACACACACACAATCGACATTACATACCTTACAGTAGCTAGTGTATGTAGTAGCCTACACACACACTGCCGCTTGATAATGATGGTTCTTTGTACCAAGCGAGAGCCGCGACGGGCATTGGGCATGATCGACACGGTTTACCTTTTAATAATTACCCAGCTCGCTGTTGTCAACATTTCTTCCTGGCCCGGCCTCGGTGTCCGTGTTCATTGTCATATTATTCTCGTTATGGAGCGGATTGGCTACATGCAAAATGTGTTTTTACTGCAAGGGCATCCGCAATATCAATAATGTCATGATATCACATACTGTAAAAGTGGAAATTTTCGCGGTGTTGAAATTTTCGCGCATTTCGTGCAACCAGAAACTAGCGCGAAAATAAAAACACGCGAATATTTTGGCTTGCCATACGTTCCTGTGCGTGATGTCTTGATTCCGCGGAATTAAAAACACGCGAAACTCTTCTGACCCAGCCTAGCGCGAAAAATTAGTCGCGCAAAAATATCCACTTTTACAGTACGGAGTCGGATGTCCAAGTATGGTAGCTCTACTACACATCGACCATCCTTTTTGAAACCCTTTTTGAAACCCTTTTTGAAACCCTTTTTGAAACCCACTGCGTAGTTTTGGCGCACAGAACACTTTATAGTAAATTTACGCACTGCACGGCGCGCAGAGCACATAAAATTTAAAAGGGTCAATTTAAAAATGTATGGTTGAGGGGTCTAGATATCGCGCACGAAAATTTGTGATGCTCTTATAATAGAAATTATTCCACAATCGTACCTGAATTTCTCAATAAATATCACGAAAATGCAGAAAAATCACCTCCCAGAATCTCCTGATGATACGATGAAGGAGTAGTGCGCTGTCGTCGTTTGTATGTCGGACTTAATTTCATGCGTTCAATTTCTCGGGGTATGTAAAAGTCGCGCAGCTGCCCTACAAAATGTATGTAGTTTCATGCGTTAAAGTGTCTGCCCCTCTGCAGCTGTAAACGTGCTTCGGCTTTCGCAGATTATAAACGATCGATCGAACAAATTACGATTCTATCGGCTACAAACGAGACAAGCGAGACGACACGTCTAGGCTACAACATCCTTAAAACAGATTTTATGCTAAGGTAGGCCCTAGGTAAATTACAAGGTAAAAAATTGGAAATTTCGTGAAAAATTTGTTCAAAATCAAAATTTCTTACCTGCTTCCTTCTCATGTTTAGAAGTTGTCAGGTATGTTTATTCCATGGGCGTATCAGCAAATTTTGCGCTTAGTCCTACGCGCACGCGTAATATTGCTTGCTATCGATAGGTCTACGCAGTTTCACTATGCGCGACCATTAAGTCCCTGGCATCTAGAACTTAGAAGTCTACCCTTAAACATTATTTTTACTAGACTTTCTATAGTCCTACTGGCTATGGCTTTGACCGTTGATGATGATGTGTGAGAAAACGCGAAAATTCAAGGACAAAATTTCCAATGAATATTTTAACCGAATCGTAATGTAATCTCAATGCATTTTCTAAAATGCTTCGTACAACACGGTGTTCAATACAACTCGGTTTGTGTGCAATGTCAATGCAAAAACAGCGGTCGATCTAAAAAAGGAGCGGCCCCGCGGGGAGCTGCAGAGAGGCTACTCAAAGACAAAGACCAAGTTCGACGGCGATATTTTTGCACTGAAACTTCGAACTGAAAAGGGAACAACAGCATTTGATAGTGCTGGATTTTCTCAATCACTAGGTCAATTTTTTACGTGAATTTCAGTGTTAAATATCCTTATCAAGCAAATAAAAATTAGGCGGTCGATGAGTAAAATAGGTCCAACCATACATTTGTACACCATACCATAATTGTACGTACGCAGTAGATTCGTAAATAGACATGCTACTACGTGACCACGCCATGGCGGCTTTGGCTGTACATAATGACTACTCAAATACTCAATAGATCTTACGTTAAAATGTAATATGAACACATATGACTTACCAACATGCAAGCAGGCAATCGCATTACTGAAACAGATTTCCTGTGTACTTTTAAGGGCTTTACATTATTTCTTCACTTCTTACTTCATCCAGGCGTAAATACGGACTAAACTATGCATACGACGCTAAAACGATATCAACACAGAGATCAAAGTTCGCCACACACACAGTGTCCGTGTTATGAAGCTGCAATCTACAATCTATGGAAAGCCAGAATGGTTTTAGCCAGTGCAGTGGTTTTTACACAGAACACCCAAAGATATTTTTCTCCTCCCCACTTCCGTCATTGCAGTGTACTGGGGAAAAGCTCTCTGTTTTTACCCGTACCTAAAAGCAAATTTGATTACACACACTTGTCCACTTTATGTACCCTGGTCTAAAATGAGTACTCACAGCATCTCAAAGTGGACCTACAACCACATGGACTACTAACGAAGGTCTTTCTTTGATACCATTATCACCACCGTCATCACTGGTCATCAGATTATGTGCATCTTTTTGAGTAAATTTAGATGTCTGGACAGTGGATGATTGTGCAAGATAATGAGCGTATACATCATGTATTATTGTGCATCTTCACTGAAGCCCCTTTGCCCGTTAAGGCCAACCGTCCAAGAAACATGAGAAACGGGCGATATTTTGCTCATCCGTTGTTCAAATCGTCAATCCGGTGGACAGAGAGTGCGAAGTTTCCGTCAGGAGTGAGCGTACATGCCAGAGCTCTATGGTACATGCACGGTTTAGGGGCCGAACAATAAACAATGCACCTGGAGCGATTGTGTACAGTGGAACGTGCGAAAATGTATGAGTAACATGTGAACTCTCGATTTCGCACGCAATAAACGGGTGTTTTACGCCGGCGCGCGCCATGGAGCCCCATGTGGAGCCCAACGGCGGCCATTTTAGTAATAATACCGCGAGCTTCTTAACACGTGAGCCTATGGAGAAAACCCTACCTTCCTTTCATTGTCTTCATTTTAAGGAGAAACACAGCGGTAAAATTTTGTTTCAGGCCTCAAAATGGAGCCACATGGAGCCCCATGTGGAGCCCAACGGCGGCCATTTTAGTAATAATACCACGAGCTTCTTAACACGTGAGCCTATGGAGAAAACCCTACCTTCCTTTCATTGTCTTCTTAAGGAGAAACACAGCGGTAAAATTTTGTTTCAGGCCTCAAAATATCAGCAGAATACGGAGCCCCTAAGGGGACATGAAATTATTATTTTTTTTCCAATTTATCACGGGGCCCCGACTTATTATCTCGGGGCCCCGACTTATCATCACGGGGGCCCAACTTATTATCACGGGGCCCCGTGTTATTATCTCGGGGCCCCGACTTATTATCTCGGGGCCCCGACTTATTATCACGGGGCCCCGACTTATTATCACGGGGCCCCGACTTATTATCTCGGGGCCCCGACTTATTATCTCGGGGCCCCGACTTATTATCACGGGGCCCCGACTTATTATCTCGGGGCCCCGACTTACTATCACGGGGCCCCGACTTATTATCACGGGCCCCGTGTTATTATCTCGCGGCCCCGACTTATTATCTCGGGGCCCCGACTTATTATCACGGGGCCCCGACTTATTATCACGGGGCCCCGTGTTATTATCACGGGGCCCCGACTTATTATCTCGGGGCCCCGACTTATTATCTCGGGGACCCGACTTATTATCACGGGACCCCGACTTATTATCACAGGGCCCCGACTTATTATCTCGGGGCCCCGACTTATTATCACGGGGCCCCGACTTATTATCACGGGGCCCCGTGTTATTATCTCGGGGCCCCGACTTATTATCTCGGGGCCCCGACTTATTATCTCGGGGCCCCGACTTATCATCACGGGGCCCCGACTTATTATCTCGGGGCCCCGACTTATCATCACGGGGCCCCGACTTATTATCTCGGGGCCCCGACTTATTATCTCGGGGCCCCGACTTATTATCTCGGGGCCCCGACTTATTATCTCGGGGCCCCGACTTATTATCTCGGGGCCCCGACTTATTATCACGGGGCCCCGACTTATTATCATGGGGCCCCGACTTAATTCTCTATACGATACCGTATATGCCACGCGTACAGTAAGGTGTGTGTTTATGCTTTTATCTATTTTTCTCCAATAAACAAGTCAAATTAAATTTTCCATTCAGTCTCGTTTAAAAAAAAAAAAAAAAAAAAAAAAAAAAAAAAAGATTTGTGGATATATTACGTGCAATACATGTTCCCAATCTGACATAAGCCTATTGCAGATTGGGATGACAATAATAAAGGACATTTATATTGCGCAGCTACTATAATGATATACTCTACTGCACATTACAAAATGACACGCATACAGGAAATTCAAACAGAAAATACATTACTTCAAGAGACGACTTTTTAACCTGGCCTTAAACTCATTGATTGTAACTGCTTGTCTTACAAACAAAGGGAGATTATTCCATAATTTTGGTGCAGCGTACAGAAATGCCCTGTCATCAACAGTAACTTTTGATTTCCCCGATGAAAATTTCAATAATGTTTGATCCCGTGAACTTCGAAGATGAAAAAATATTTGAAATGATGTTTTCAACTCTACATGTTCCTTTATACGACAACACTTATTCTTGTTACATGTATTGTCATTTTTATCATTATCAGTAGTATACCGCGTAGTCAACACGAATGGACAATACACAGGAAGCAATATAGGCATGTATATCTGTATATATATGAAATAAACCAGAAACCAAGTTCTTGCTGACCACCATCAATTTATTTCAGCACGCAAATTTTAGAGTAGTTCGCAAGAACACTTGAGAAAGAGCAAAATTTGTGTGTCAAAACAAATTGTTGGGGATCAGCATGGACTTTATTTTTTTGATACATGTATCATGATACAGACTTGTATTGATATCCTCTTGTACCTATATGTGGACTACTTATACTGTGTATATATATATAATGTACATATATATATATATATATATATATATATATATATATATTATATATAAATAATATCGTGGGAAGGTGGGGGGGTTGAGTAGGGCGGTCCGCTATGAAGTAGAGAAAATGTTCTCATAGGTTTCCATATAGAAGTTGTAGTCTGATATCTCCTCTACACGTTCCATTAGGTTTCATAAAAAAATAAGTGGTTTCAGGCCTTTAAAAATCATATTTTCTAAAGCAATGTCATAAGCCGCCATCTTCGTGTACAAAGGCTATGGGGTTATATCGTGGGAGGGGGGGGGGGTGAGTAGAGCGGTCCGCTATGAAGTAGAGAAAATGTTCTCATAGGTTTCCATATAGAAGTTGTAGACTGATATCTCCTCTACAAGTTCCATTCAGCTTCATAAAAAAATAAGTGGTTTCAGGCCTTCAAAAATCATATTTTCTAAAGCAATGTCATAAGCCGCCATCTTCGTGTACAAAGCCTATGGAGTTATATCGTGGGAAGGGGGGGGGGGTGAGTAGGGCGGTCCGCTATGAAGCAGAGAAAATGTTCTCATAGGTTTCCATATAGAAGTTGTAGTCTGATATCTCCTCTAAAAGTTCCATTCAGTTTCATGAAAATAGAAGTGGTTTCAGGTCTTCAAATTTCTTTTTTTTTTCTAAAGCAATATCACAAGCAGCCATTTTCGTGTATTGTATAAAGCCTATATTATGGGGTTACAGTATAACGTGGAAAGTGGGGGGGGGGTAAAGAGAGCGGTCCGAAATGAAGCAGAAAAATTATTATGCAAGCTTTGGATATATGAGTTGTAGCTGGGCATCCGCTGCGCAAGGTCTAAAAATGGTTTCAGGTCCTCAAATAGCATTAATTCCAACGCAATGTCATAAGTAGCCCTTTACGTGTATACAAACCTTCCTTAATTTTCCGTAACATTCTTACTTATGAATTTTCTGTAGCATTTTTCAATCTTCTTCCCTGTATAGTAATCGTTTTCTTTCTTTTTTGTAACAGCCTCCTTTCTTCTTACTAGTAACACTCCTCTCTTCCTAATTCTCTTCATCATTTTTCTAATTCTTATCTGTCACATTTCTCCTCTGTACATACTTGTTCGTAACATTCCTTTCTCCTGAATTCTCTATAACATCCTTTTATTCTTCTCTCTCATAGCATTCTCCTCTTTACAATTTTTTATTGACCGTCTCTTTACGTCCCCCTATAACATTTTCTCTTTTGAAATATCTGTGTCATTCTCCTTTCTCCATGTTTGCAACATTCTTCTCCCTTTAGTCCTGAACATTTCTCTTCCTGGCTATAATACTTTGCTCCTCTGAATTCTCGGTAATATTCTCTTCTTTTTCTTTCGTTATACCTTTCTCATCTCTTCTCTCTCCGTTACATTCTCTTGTCTTCGACTTGTCTTTAACACTGTTCACCTGTCTTTTCCATATCCTTTCTACTCTCTTCTTTAAACATTCTTTCTTCTGCATATAATTTATACAATATGTAGTTCAGCCAGTTATACATCCAAATCCTTTAAAACTTTCAAACTTTACCTATTTCCATAACGATAGATCTCTCTTTTACATTATTGTGCTAATTATAAACCAGTAATAATCTCCTGATTTCATAGAATTAAAGTTAAAAATAAAGAAAAATTGGTGACGTATGATTAAACACGTATCCACATTCCTCTCTATTTTTCTCATCTAATCGCCGAAATCAGAATAGGCAGTTGCAGACATTTTTTTTTTTTCTTGTCAGTTGAAGAAACCCGGAAGTGGAAGGATAAAGATAAACTGAAGGAAGATCATTTTTTTTCTTTCTTTTGATTTGATTTGATTTATTTCTGCTTAATTCCGTTACATCAGATAGGATCATGTACATGTCATTTATGACAAACAGTATATCGACACATAGTTTTTAGTACAATTATACAAGACAATACAAACATACAAGCTTATGGAACTTAAACAGAAGGGTCTCCAAAATAAGCCGAGGCTTGACGGTATGGAGACTACAATATGCTTACCTACTCTGAATAGAATAGGGAATAGAGAAAGAGAGAAATAGGGAAGGGTAGGGGGAATAGGGAAAGTTACAGAGTGTATGGGTACCACTCCAACTACTTTACAATAATAGTGATGATGATAAATACAATATGATAATGATATTAAAGTTAACACGTTCAGTTGCCTTTGCCGGAGTAATGACCGAATATGCACTATGAAAATAATAATATGTGATTACAAAATATCTTATACGTATTGTTATCTGACATTGAATAACATATATCGTGCTTGTTTTATGTACGCAGTAATGGTAAGGCACATCGTACACATGCATGCTCATAATATATACATGATGTATCCTCAACATACATATACATACTCATATTCATAATATGGATAGATAAATAAATCGATATATGTATGCACACATCCATGCATTATGTATCACGTACATATTCATATACATTTGATTATAATACAATAAAGAAATCAGAATGTTATCCTGGGGAATACTGCTTAAGGAGGTGAAGTTTTACAGCCTTCTTAAATGAATACATAGTGGTCATGTTTTTAATTTCAGTGGGAAGGGAATTCCAAGTGTCAGGGCCGGAGTGTCTGATAGAATGATGCGCGAGTGCGGTTTTGGGGTTAAATAAATGTAAATTTGTGGATTGTCTGGTTGGATAAGAGTGAATCTCTGAATTTGACCGAAATATTATGTTAAATATTGGAGGCAAGAAGTTTGACTTGAGACAAAACATAAATACAGCTTTTTGGAGAAAATTTATATCATTTATCTTAAGGGATTTAAGCTGGAAAAACAATTGGTCGGTGTGATCTCGAGAGCGTGCTCGACTGCACACTCGTATTGCTTTTTTCTGTAGGAGAAGTATACGGTCTGTGTTACATTTGTGGGTTGCCCAGATAATGTTGCAATACGATATATATGGTAAGATAAAGGCATTATACAGGGTAAACAATACACGAGTTGGTAAAAAATACTGAAGCTTAGTTAACAGGCCAACGTTTCGGGATATAGGCAAAATGATGTGTTTTACATGATCATCCCATTTTAGGTTTTCATTTATATACACACCAAGAAACTTATTAAATATTTTCCTTTCAAGAGATATACCATCAATATACAATTCATATTCTGGTAGATCAGCTTTTTTACATTTAAAGTGAATGAAATTAGTTTTGCTTAAATTAAGTGCCAGTATATTACTTTTAAACCATGTAGATAATTTCGGTAATTCATTGTTCAAAGTAGCAACTAAGTGGTTTAGGTCAGCATGTGAGTAAAACACATTTGTATCATCGGCAAATAATATATATTGTAACATAGATGATGCGTTTGAAATATCATTAATGTAAATTAAAAACAATAACGGCCCTAAGATCGAACCCTGGGGAACTCCACATGTTACAGGTAGTGTATTGGAGGATACTGAGTCAAAGGAAACAAATTGTTTTCTACATAACAAATAGTTTTCAAACCATGTAAGTGCAGTACCCCGAACCCCGTAATGTCGTAGCTTATATAATAATATTTTGTGGTCAAGAGTATCGAATGCCTTGCTCAGATCCATAAATATACCAATTACATGTTTGCGATCTGCCAAGGCACTCGATACTCTATCAAATAACTGCATTAACGCGTGATCAGTAGAATGATTGGTTCGGAAACCGAATTGATCAGGATTGAAGAAATCATTCTGACACAAATATCCATACAACCTATTATACACAATTCTCTCGAGTATTTTGGAGAAACTAGAGAGAATAGAAATGGGACGGTAATTAGTTACACACGTGGGATCATCTTTTTTATAAATCGGTATTACTACAGCAATTTTGAAGGAACTTGGAAAAATACCAGAAGAAAGAGATAGATTAAAGATATGGACTAAGGGAGACAAAATACTACCTATAATCTGCTTAAGTAAATTGGTGCTGATTTCATCATGACTGACAGAATAACTATTTTTAAAAGCACAAAGCACATTCATCAAACATATTACTTATATCTACCGGATTACTTACAGTATTGCCATCTTTATAAGATACTTGAGAATCAGATGATGATTTACTCTTATTGAGAATTTCATTGATTATTTTCCATATAGTTGAACTTTTACCTTGAGCATTATCTATCTTTTTAGAAAAATACATTTGTTTGGACTGTTTAATAATGCTTGTTAATCTATGTCGATATGTCTTGTAATTATTTATTAATTACAATTAATTGTAATTATTTATTAATTATTAATTATTAATCATTAATTTTCCGCTCATAAAACCCGGAAGTGGGCCACCCCACTTTTGAAAACCCTCCGCCGGCCCTGATTACAACCCGCAAATAAAGCGATTATGTTGAACGACAGCAAAAAACTTATACAAGTCATGTTTTAAACATACAAGGTATATTATTATCAGGGGCGTCACCAGCTTTTTTTCAAGGGGGTGCGTTTTGACACTAAATGTAATGAGATTTTTTGAACGGACATTCTTTTGGAACTCAGGAAGCTCTCAATCCCCAGACTTTTAGGGTTTTTTTTTTTTTAGGGAAACCGAGCGGGGAAAGGGCACCGGCGTAGCTAGGATTTCATCTTTTTTTTGGGGGGGGGGGAGGGAGGAGGCTGTTAGTATGCGAGGGAGCGAAGCGACCGAGCCCGAGCGAACGGAGCGAGCAAGGGGGTAGGGGGGTGGGAGGGGTTGTCCCCCCTCTCACGGTGAGAACTTTTTGCATTTTGATGTTGTAAATGGTGCAATTTGATGCATGTTTTTGCTTGTTTTATCGAATTGAAACAGTAGCAGTATATTTTGATGTAGATTATTACTGAACAATTTCAAAGCAAAAAAGTAAAATGGATTATAAAAAGACGCCTAGGTTACCGTGGATTTCAAAATCAATTCTTCGTTCAATTAATAGAAAAAATCGATTGTATTATAAATATAAAATGGAAAAAACTGAACGATCAAAGAACAAATATACATTATATAAAAACACATTAACTAGGATTTTACGTTTGGAAAAGAAAAGGTATTATTCTCAGCAGTTGTTGAAATTTAAGTTTGATATTAAAAATACCTGGAAAGTTTTAAAGCAGGCAATGAATATTCCGAACAAAAAAGCAGAAATATATGAAATAAAGTGGGATGATGAAATAATTTATGACCCTGCTGATATTGCAAATGTTTTTAATTCTTATTTTTCAAAAATAGGTGAAACGCTTGCTCATGGTATTCCGGCTACAGAACAGAATTTTACTGAATTCTTAGGTCAGTGTAGCCCCAACTCTATTTTTTTTTAACTCCAACAAATAGATATGAAATTATCGATATTGTATCCTCTTTAAAAAACAAACGTAGCTCCGGTTATGATGATATAGATAATTGTATTCTTAAGGGTGTTATTTCATCAGTCGCAGATCCCTTGGCTCACATTTTTAATCTGTCAATTTCTAATGGTATGTTTCCTGATAAACTGAAATTGGCTAAAGTAATTCCAATATTTAAAAAAGGTAATAATCTGGATGTCAGTAATTATCGTCCAATCTCTTTATTATCTTCATTATCGAAAGTTTTAGAAAAAATAATATACACCAGAATTACCAAATTTTTAAATGTGCACAAAATATTCACAAATTCCCAGTTTGGTTTCCGAGAAAAACATAATACCATCCATGCAGTTCTTCATTTTATTGATAAAGTCGTTAATGCAACTGATAATCATTCTCATTTAATTAGTATATTCTTGGACTTCTCCAAGGCCTTCGATACAATTAATCACAACATTTTACTCCACAAGTTATCGCACTACGGAATACGTGGGAAGGCCTTGGAGTGGTTCAAGACTTATTTAGCTGACAGAAAACAGTTTGTTTCAATTAAAGATAATAATTCAGTTATAAGAGATGTAAAGTGTGGTGTTCCACAGGGAAGTCTTTTAGGGCCGCTGCTATTCATAATATATATCAATGATTTTTCCGCTGTTTCAGAGGTACTTTCCTTTATACACTATGCTGATGACACCAGTGTTTTTCTTGCCCATAACGATATCGATGTTCTTGTTCAACAAGCTAATACAGAATTGAAAAAAGTGACCAACTGGGTCAGGGCTAACAAGTTGTCATTGAATGTTCAAAAAACAAAATATATGCTTTTCAGCAATACTGTTGATTCTTTGAATTCAGAAATAGTTCTGGATGATTGTAATTTAGAAAGTGTGTCATATTTCAAATTTCTTGGTATTTTTGTAGATAATAAACTTTTCCAAATTCATGAAATTCTTCCGTCGAGATGTTTTCATTGCAACTGATTGACAAATTGCCCTACATCGACGTAAATAAGCACTGAATTGATCAGTGTCTTAGTAGTAGCCATGATAAAAAATCATGGGCGTACATACTCGAGCAGGATTCGAACCTACGACCTCCTGATCACCGGACAGGCGTCATCTCCACTAGACCACCGAGCTTTCGCCCGACAGCAAGTGTTGGTTCTAATCCTTATAGCATGCAGCGGGTACTGCTTTGTTATTCAAATTCATGAAATTCTTCCGTCGAGATGTTTTCATTGCAACTGATTGACAAATTGCCCTACATCGACGTAAATAAGCACTGAATTGATCAGTGTCTTAGTAGTAGCCATGATAAAAAAATCATGGGCGTACATACTCGAGCAGGATTCGAACCTACGACCTCCTGATCACCGGACAGGCGTCATCTCCACTAGACCACCGAGCTTTCGCCCGACAGCAAGTGTTGGTTCTAATCCTTATAGCATGCAGCGGGTACTGCTTTGTTATTCAAATTCATGAAATTCTTCCGTCGAGATGTTTTCATTGCAACTGATTGACAAATTGCCCTACATCGACGTAAATAAGCACTGAATTGATCAGTGTCTTAGTAGTAGCCATGATAAAAAATCATGGGCGTACATACTCGAGCAGGATTCGAACCTACGACCTCCTGATCACCGGACAGGCGTCATCTCCACTAGACCACCGAGCTTTCGCCCGACAGCAAGTGTTGGTTCTAATCCTTATAGCATGCAGCGGGTACTGCTTTGTTATTCAAATTCATGAAATTCTTCCGTCGAGATGTTTTCATTGCAACTGATTGACAAATTGCCCTACATCGACGTAAATAAGCACTGAATTGATCAGTGTCTTAGTAGTAGCCATGATAAAAAATCATGGGCGTACATACTCGAGCAGGATTCGAACCTACGACCTCCTGATCACCGGACAGGCGTCATCTCCACTAGACCACCGAGCTTTCGCCCGACAGCAAGTGTTGGTTCTAATCCTTATAGCATGCAGCGGGTACTGCTTTGTTATTCAAATTCAAAATTTTTTTTTTTTTTTTTTTTATCATGGCTACTACTAAGACACTGATCAATTCAGTGCTTATTTACGTCGATGTAGGACAATTTGTCAATCAGTTGCAATGAAAACATCTCGACGGAAGAATTTCATGAATTTGAATAACAAAGCAGTACCCGCTGCATGCTATAAGGATTAGAACAGGGAGGTGCTAGAGAAGGAGAGGCAACTAAAGCTCTCCTTTGAAGTCATGCGCGGCACCGCCGAGAAGTTATGCGTTCAACTACAGGTGTTACCCATGTGCTTTGACAAAAGAGAGCATCAATAATCCGGACTAGCTCTCTCACATCTAGAAATAGTTGCTCCTACTGCAATTCGCTCTCTCTTTCAATGTGATGGCAACAATGAATTTGTGTACCTTGAATTGGAGCAGCGAATCAAAATGCAGTGTAAAACTCACAATTTTAACAGCAAATAGTTTAAAAACACGCTGGAACACGCTTTAACGGAGTACTTTATTTGAAAGATCAAAATGGCTACTACTAAGACACTGATCAATTCAGTGCTTATTTACGTCGATGTAGGGCAATTTGTCAATCAGTTGCAATGAAAACATCTCGACGGAAGAATTTCATGAATTTGAATAACAAAGCAGTACCCGCTGCATGCTATAAGGATTAGAACCAACACTTGCTGTCGGGCGAAAGCTCGGTGGTCTAGTGGAGATGACGCCTGTCCGGTGATCAGGAGGTCGTAGGTTCGAATCCTGCTCGAGTATGTACGCCCATGATTTTTTATCATGGCTACTACTAAGACACTGATCAATTCAGTGCTTATTTACGTCGATGTAGGGCAATTTGTCAATCAGTTGCAATGAAAACATCTCGACGGAAGAATTTCATGAATTTGAATAACAAAGCAGTACCCGCTGCATGCTATAAGGATTAGAACCAACACTTGCTGTCGGGCGAAAGCTCGGTGGTCTAGTGGAGATGACGCCTGTCCGGTGATCAGGAGGTCGTAGGTTCGAATCCTGCTCGAGTATGTACGCCCATGATTTTTTTATCATGGCTACTACTAAGACACTGATCAATTCAGTGCTTATTTACGTCGATGTAGGGCAATTTGTCAATCAGTTGCAATGAAAACATCTCGACGGAAGAATTTCATGAATTTGAATAACAAAGCAGTACCCGCTGCATGCTATAAGGATTAGAACCAACACTTGCTGTCGGGCGAAAGCTCGGTGGTCTAGTGGAGATGACGCCTGTCCGGTGATCAGGAGGTCGTAGGTTCGAATCCTGCTCGAGTATGTACGCCCATGATTTTTTATCATGGCTACTACTAAGACACTGATCAATTCAGTGCTTATTTACGTCGATGTAGGGCAATTTGTCAATCAGTTGCAATGAAAACATCTCGACGGAAGAATTTCATGAATTTGAATAACAAAGCAGTACCCGCTGCATGCTATAAGGATTAGAACCAACACTTGCTGTCGGGCGAAAGCTCGGTGGTCTAGTGGAGATGACGCCTGTCCGGTGATCAGGAGGTCGTAGGTTCGAATCCTGCTCGAGTATGTACGCCCATGATTTTTTATCATGGCTACTACTAAGACACTGATCAATTCAGTGCTTATTTACGTCGATGTAGGGCAATTTGTCAATCAGTTGCAATGAAAACATCTCGACGGAAGAATTTCATGAATTTGAATAACAAAGCAGTACCCGCTGCATGCTATAAGGATTAGAACCAACACTTGCTGTCGGGCGAAAGCTCGGTGGTCTAGTGGAGATGACGCCTGTCCGGTGATCAGGAGGTCGTAGGTTCGAATCCTGCTCGAGTATGTACGCCCATGATTTTTTATCATGGCTACTACTAAGACACTGATCAATTCAGTGCTTATTTACGTCGATGTAGGGCAATTTGTCAATCAGTTGCAATGAATACATCTCGACGGAAGAATTTCATGAATTTGAATAACAAAGCAGTACCCGCTGCATGCTATAAGGATTAGAACCAACACTTGCTGTCGGGCGAAAGCTCGGTGGTCTAGTGGAGATGACGCCTGTCCGGTGATCAGGAGGTCGTAGATTCGAATCCTGCTCGAGTATGTACGCCCATGATTTTTTTATCATGGCTACTACTAAGACACTGATCAATTCAGTGCTTATTTACGTCGATGTAGGGCAATTTGTCAATCAGTTGCGATAATAAACTTTCTTGGAAAATACATATTGATCATATTTGCAAAATCATCTCTCGAAATATAGGTGTAATGGACAGACTAAAATTTCATATTCCTGAAAAGACATTACTTGTGTTATACTCCTCTTTGATACTCCCTTACCTTCATTATGGAATTTTAGCTTGGGGCAATACACATCAGACGCTGCTTAAAGAAAGCCCTCCGTATCAATTCTAATTCTCCCACTCGTTTACATACAAATGTATTGATTAACTGTAATAAGCTATTAAAAATTAACGAATTATTTTTATACAACTTAGGCCAATTTATGTATATGTATGATAACAGTTTACTGCCACCTATCTTTGGTTCTATGTTCCAAAAAAATCAATCATTCCATAATTACCCCACCCGACGCTCTAACGAGTTTCATTTACCACTTCTTCGAACGATTCTAGAAAAGAATACACTTATTTACACTGGACCTAATTATTGGAATTCCCTGAACCACGATATAAAATCTGCTCCCTCTATATACTCCTTTAAAAGGAGATTGAAGTTTTTTCTTTTGCAATCCTATAATGACGACCCCCTGAATCAGATTAGTTCATAGGCTTATTTTGTTTCCCGTCCGCAAAATCTTTATTGCCGTTTTTTTTTTTCTTCATTATTGTTACTTTTGCCTTAGCTTTGATTATGATAAGATCTTCTTTAACTTATACCTCGCAGTTGAAGGGTTTGTTGTATATTCTTCTTTTCTTCTTCTTCTCTTTCTTCCTCTAACCTCCGAGGATCGTTGTCTCTGTTGCTTACTGTTGCTTACTCCTGTCTATTTTGTTACCTCTTCGTCGCGCTGTAGTCTTGTTTCCTGTCGTGTCGTCAAGTCAGTTTTCTTCCCTATAAGTAGTCTTCTTGCTGTCCCAGTCTTGTCTCATGCTCATTATTTCGTTTGTCTTGTGTGTAACTGTTTGTGTGTAACTGTTTGTCCGTCTGTCTCTTAGTGGGCTGCTAAACTTTTTATGCCAAACTTTTCGTGCTGCTTTGTTGCTATATTTATTAAAATTTTGCATCGAATTTTTAATACAAGAGGGGCCCACACTCTACAAGCATTGTCTTTTTAGTGGGTCCCTCCGTTTTTTTAACACAGTGCATATTGACAATTCTTTCATTTTCGTTACATCTGCAACAATTGCAATGTATTGACACTATTAGTTTTTCTCATTATTGTTGGTTTCTTTGTACGAATTTACATACATTGTTTCTGTCACTAAAGAAAGTGAGATTTATATCTGTATTTTATTGTGGAAAAACGAATAAATTCGAACTTGAACTTGAACAATTTGCCTAGAGAATAGTGTCATCCAAATAAACTTCCTCACACTGAATATCATGAACGCGACCAAACAAGAGCGAGCTGAGGGAGCGATGGGAGTGAGCAAGGGGGAGGGTGTGGGAGGGGGTGTCCCCCTCCCACGGTGAGAAGTTTTTGCATATTGATGTTGTAAGTGGTGCAATTTGATGCATGTTTTTGCTTGTTTTATCGACTTGAAACAGTCCCACTTGTTTAAAGTAGCAATATATTTTGATGTAGATTACGGTTGAACAATTTGCCTATAGAATATAATCATCAAAATAATTGTCCTGTTTTGATATTTACACTGAATATCATAAAAGCGACGAAACAAGAGTGAGCGAAGTGAGCGAGGGGGAGGATGGGGGGGGGGAGGGTGTGTGAGGGGGTTTCCCCTCCCACGGTGAGAACTTTTTGCATTTTGATGTTGTAAATGGTGCAATTTGATGCAGGTTTTTGCGTGTTTTATCGACTTGAAACAGTCCCACTTTTTTAATTTGATGTAAATTGTTAATGAACAATTTCCCTATAAAATTATATAATTTAAATAAACTTCTTGTATTAATTCTTACACTGATGTCATGAACGCGACCGAGCCTGAGCAAGCCGGGAGCTAGCGAGAGGGGGGGGGGGTATGGGTGCGGGTTGTCCCCCTCCCATGGTGTGGTGAGAACTTTTTGAATTTTGATGTTGTAAATGGTGCGATTTGATGCAGGTTTTTGCGTGTTTAATCGACTTGAAACAGTCCCACTAAGGTAGCAGTACATTTTGATGTAAATCATTATTAAACAATTTGCCTATAAAATGGTGTAATTTAGATAAACTTAATTCTTACACTGAATATTATGAACTCTGTTTGTTAAGCAATCAAACAGAAAAAAAAAGCATGCACACGAGGGTGTACATGAGGGTCATTTCACATTTCTCATCCCAAACGAAGATGAAATTCAGCGATCTGGTGCAAACTTTTGGTCAAATACAACTGTACTTGAATTTGTTGCAGCCCCCTCCCAAAAAATAATAATCTAACAAATATGTTTTTTTTTCCGTTGAAATGTTAATGGCTCTTATTCCGAGTGTGCATCATCTCTGTATAAGTACAAAGTATAGTAAGGTGCTAGGGGGAGGATTTGGGAGGGGGATACCCCCTCCCGCTCGACGGAGCTTTTGAGTTTTAAGAGTTGAAACAAAGCGATCTGAAGCACACTTTTTGTGGAAAATCCGGAAATTGTCATTCCCCATAGTGTACTAAGTCTATAGAAGGGACAAGGCAATGGGAGGGTGGTAAGATACCTCTCCCATATTCGAAATCTTGGGGGGGGGGCGACTGCTCCATCGCCCCCCCCCCCCTTGGCTACGCCATTGGGAAAGGGTTAATAATTCAATTGAAAGAAGATGATATTCCCTTCCCCACGACGGAACTTTTGCATTTTTTTATCAAGTAAAGTGACAGATTTGGTGCATACTTTCGATTAAACATTTGTAAATCTGTCAATCTATAGGTGTATCAAGTCCATGGAAAAGACCGAACGGGGGAAAGTGTGGGAAGAAGTATCCCCCTCCCACACGAGAGAGACTTTGCTTTTTTAGAAATGAAATTCAGCAACCTGCCATCTGGTGCACACTTTTGGCTTGGACAGATTTCTAACAAAAAAGCAAGAAAATCTTTTCATCTCGGGAATTACAATTATGTGGGGTGGGGAAGATATGGTGGCTTGCCCCTCGAACATTTTATGGAGGCAACTTTTTTTTTTCTGTCAAAAAGCAAAAAAATCTTCTCAACTCACTAATTATTAATTATGGCGGGGGGGGGGGGAGCAAAATGATAATATGCTTGCCCTTCCAATGTTTTTATGGGGGTAAACTTTTTTTTTCTTGCAAAAAAGCAAAAAAATCTTCTCGTCTCGGGAATTATGGGGGGCGGGCAAAATGATATACATGCCCCTACATTTTTTTTTTTTTTTTTAATGAGGCTAAGGCTCGCACTTGGGCTCGCATTATCAATATGGATTGGTCAGAAGTAACGTGCTGTACATAGACCCTACATACTTGTAAGTATAGCACACGTACATGCAAACGTGTACGTGCTCCGTACCGTACGGATGTATAGTACGGTCGATAAATAGTAAACACTGTAGAATACTCGTAGATACGTATAAAATCAGTGTTGACAGAGCCCAGGATGAGAATTGTTTTTGCCTACGATTTTGTTGTCCCTGTTGGAAAATTAAAAAAAAAAAAGTAAAAAAAAAAATATTATCATTTAGCGTCCGGCGTTTAGGTTGCTCGCAGACTGAAGAGGTGATTTTTTTTTTTTTTTTTTTTTTTTTTTGGTCTGAAGGGGGGTGAAAAAAAGCTCAAAAAAAACAAAAACAAAAACAAAAACAAAAAAAAGCCCCCCCCCCCCTGGTGACGCCCATGTATTATTGATAATCATCATGTCTATACATGATATAACCGTATCAAATTGCATTTGTATTTTCATATAGCTGTTGGGTAATTGTTTCGCTTGATTTTTTTTTTTGTGTCGTTATGTAATGAAAATGGGAAATATGAAAATTATCGCCAACGTGAAACCTTAATGCTACCGCAAAGAAATGAAACTGATGAACAAAATAATTGGTAGACCTTATTTAACGAAGAGTGAAAGACTGGAGATAGTTGTTGTATGTGTTTATAATGTCCTATAAAAAAACAAAACAAAACAGAAAAAACAAAACAAAACAGAAAAAACAAAAAAAAAAAAACATAAAGGCCCTGATGACTACGCCTTTCAGGGGAAGTTACGCGGGCTTGTTGCGTGTATGGATTTTTCAGCACGCAGGGTCATTTTCTGCGGGCGGACAAGAATTTGGGAGAGTTTCTACTAACCTTCTAGCTACGGGCTAGTTGCATGGGAGTTGCCTGGGAAGTGCTACCGCTACGGCCCTTCTACTGGTGTTCTGCGTGGACACATGCGAACAATCCTCACGACTCACCCGGAACAAGTTTGAGCATGCTCAAGGGCTTGTCACACCTTTCCAGGCAAACCTTCCTTGTGACTTACGGGGAACAATTTTTGTTACGTGAAGGTCCCCGCAGATGGCCTGCACTGTGACAGTAAATAGCATGTAGCCGCCCGTAGTTGCGCACGCAAGTCCGATTTACCCGCAGCCAAGTTTTGAGCATGCTAAAAACTTTTTTTCCGGGTGGTTCGCGGGGATTGCCAGCAGAGGTCCACGCAGAACACCAGTAGGAGGCTCGTAGCTGCCGCAAGTCACAGGCAGTTAACCAGCGTGTAAGTTGAGGGTCAGTTAACTGCCTTTTTGCTGTTTAGTTGAGAGACAGCTGCAGGCCAGGATTATGACATTCTCTGGGACCTCTGGCAAATAGTTATTCCTTCAGAGGAATAATTTCTTCACTGAGTTGTCATCCCCACGCGCCTGACACGCATGTCCCACAGGCCACAGAATACCCTCAAGTAGAACTTTAGTAGCACGCGTCTAGAAGACACATGCAAAACTCGCCCAAATCCTTGTCCGACCTCAGAAATTGTCCGGTATGCAGGAAAATCCCTATAGTACACGCAACAACCCCGCGTAGCTTGCTCGGAAAGATGTGACAGGGCCTTAACATGGCTGCGGGTAAAAAGGATTTGCGTGCGCGCCTCTGGGCGAATACAGGCGAGATACCTGCCAGGTACTGTCATGTGCGGGTCATCTGCGGAGTCTCCGGGTAGCAAAAATTGCTCTCCTCATCAACATCACGAGCAATAGAAAAAGATGGCGGCGCACACTACTGCGTGAACACGTGGGGATTTTCGTGCCCTGAATTTATTTCAATTTTAGTCTTAATACTGCTATTTTTTACATCGTATGGACAGTTGTGAACGCAAGAATGGACCCAACCTCCAGCCCGGCGAAGAAAAAGGTAAAAACAGGCACACTTTCTGATGTTTCGGTGATTCCAAACGAAAACTTGAGTGTACCTACAGCGATGCCGGACGATGAAGAACAAGCCCCGGCATGGGCCCGGGCGTTTGAAGCCCGTATGCACGCTAGATTTGAGCAGCTGGCTGCGGATTGCCGAAACAGCCACGGCCTTCTCGAGCATGAGATTGGCGAGGTATCTGACAAAGTAAGCAAACTGGAAATTGCATTAGCTAAGGCAGAAGAAAAAAATCGACGACCTAGAAAACCGCTCGCGGAGATCTAACATTGTTATTTTCAACCTGCCAGAAACGGAAGGAGATGATGCCCATGAGGCTAGCGCGAGTTTGAAATCAGTGAAGCTCCTACTTGCTGAGGCCAAGATCAACATAAACATTGAAGATGAGACCTCCAGAATCCATTGCACACCTACATACCGTAGCAACCAGAAGAACTCTCGCCCTCGCCCTATTCATATCGGGTTCAACAGTTATCGTGTAAAAGAACGAGTCAAGAAGGAGCTGATAAAGTTTGTTTCAGGCCCAGACCAGAGATGCAGAAAGATTTTTGTCAACGATGATATGTCTAAGCGGGTGTTGGACCAAAGAAAGGCTCAGCTGACCAAATTCAAGGCTCTCAAGGAAAAAGGTTTCAAGCCTTTTTTTATCTACCCAGCCATTCTGAAGGCGAGAGATTCTTCGGGCAGGATCGTAACACCAACGGCAAATACCGACGTTCCCAGAGGAAGTTAAACAAGGTGTCTTGTTTCATGCTTCAGGAGCACCAGATCGGATTTTTTTTTTTCATATTCGCTGTTGTATGCTTTTTAAACTGTTTTTCGTGATTATAAAGGCATCTCAGGATGGAAGTCCAGTTAGAGACATGTGGAAGATCTGGTACACAAGAAGAATATCAACATTAACTACTGATAACTGATATACTGTTGCAGAATATACTGAACCAATGTTACTTCTTGAGAGAGAAAAAGGAGGAAGCCGATTTGAAAACTCCAAGACTTTATTCCATTATCTGGTAATGTTGTCTGCACTTGGCTGTATTATTGTTTGCAAGCTTTTTATTTCATTCTGATCGAGTTCTAATTGATATCGTTTGTTTCACTGTATACAAAGTAGAATTAGTGGTACAGTAGTCAGTAACTTGTATAATGGGTGTGTTTTGTTGTTATTTTAGTTTAGTACTGGTTAAAGAGAAGAAGTCAATACAATTGATTATACATTACACTCATAATAGATTCCTATTATTTTTTCAAATGTTATTATCATTTTATTTTTTTTTTCAAATTTTTGATCTTTAAGAATAAGATCTTCATAATGCAAGTTTGTTGTAAAAGATTTTATTGGTGTATTTTAAAGTAAAATACCCCTTTTTTTTTCTTCCGTTGATATCTTTACTGTGGAAAACTAAATAAGGTAAACTTATTTTTATTTTATTTGGAATAGTAATTACATTTAATTAATATAACTTATGTGGATTCCATTATATTGTTAGCAGAAAAAAAAAGGAAAGATTTTTTTTTTTTTTGAGGGGGGACCTGAATGGTTGTAGTATTGACTGTTCATATGATATATTTTGTATTTCATTTTTATTTTGTACCAATTATATGTAATATGAAGGGCATGATTATGATATGTGTTTACGCCCCCATGCGCCGGTGGCCATTGAGGCCACTCCAAAAGTTGCACTTTTGGCCTGGGCCGTTTCACAATTTGAGGCCCGGTGCCACCCTATCTTGTGCACCCATCCTTTTGTTTGTTTTTTTCCCAATTGTTTTTCTTTTTTTAATCATACCACTTTCTTCTAATCTCACAGCAGCCGCAAGTATTATTATTATTAAGTATGTTTTTGTATTTCATAATTTTATTTTGTTGGCAGTTATTTTGTCTCAGGTGCTCTTGCTCTCAAACTTATTGAAAGTCCTGTATAAAGGTAATAAGAAATGGACTGTTTTCCCCACATTACAAATATGGATTTAAAACTTGCAACATTTAGTTGCAGGGGAATTCAAGATCATGTAAAAAGACGCAAAATTTTTCATTATTTAAGATCCATTGAGAGTGATATAATTTTTCTTCAGGAAACCCACTCTTCAAAATCGGATGAACAATTTTGGATGCAACAATGGGGTGAAAAATCATGGTTTTCCAGCCATTCTTCAAACAGTAGAGGTGTAGCCATTCTAATTCGAAATAGGGTTTCATTGGTCCTTGACTCTTCTTACATTGACCCTAATGGAAGATACCTGATTATATCTGCTAGTATTAATGAAGTTCCTTTAGTTTTAGTAAATTTGTACGGTCCAAATAATGATGACCCCAATTTTTTTCTTGAAGTTTTTAACAAAGTAGACCAATTTAAACACGCTTCTATTATATGTGCTGGGGATTTTAATGCTGTTTTGGGCCATCTGGGCCCTGTTGCTAGAAACTTTGCGTTTAAACGCAACTTGCAACTGATTGTCACTGACCAATCAAAATCATTGTTGCATGCATGTCTTCTTAATAGGGCAGACCCTGAGCCAATTAGAATGGTTGTTTCAAAATTAGCAATTATTGGCAATTGATTGCAACTTTCTTGCAACGGGGCCCTGGACTATCAAGGGGGTAGGGACACCCACTCTAATGTCAAATCAAGTGAAATGTTAACAACACTTATGGAAGAATTTAATCTTTGTGATATTTGGCGTACTTTTAATCCAAACCTTAAACAATACACCAGACATCAAAAAAATCCTAAAGTGTTATCCAGGATTGATTATATTCTTGTTTCTGATAACTTTGTTACTAATTGTTCGCAATCAAAAATAAGTCCAGGTATTCAATCTGACCATTCCCTCGTTACATTAAATTTTAAAGGTGCCCAACCACTAAGGGGTCCAGGATTTTGGAAATTGAACTGTCAGTATTTACACAAAGATTCAGATTTTTGTACAATCATTAGGGACAACATTGAAGAATTTAAACTTATTAATTTTAAAAGTAATTGCAATCCAAATATTTCATGGGATGCGCTTAAATGTACCATTACCGGTATTTGTATAGAATACTGTGCACGTAAAAAGAAAGAAAAGAATTTCGTAAAAAGAGAACTTCTGCGGGAAATAGAGGAGATAGAACAAAAATTGAGTGTTGACTTAAATGATGATGAGCTTCTTAATGAAAAGGATTTTTTAACCCAGGCCTTAAATGATATTTTGGATGAAGAAACCAAAGGTTTAATTATTCGCTCGCGCATTCGTTGGATTGAAGAAGGGGAAAAAAGTTCAAAATATTTTTGTAATTTAGAAAAGAGGTCTGGAGAGAAGAAAAGTATTTTTAAATTAAAGAATGATGATGATGAGATTATTGTTAAGCAGGACACTATATTGGAAGAGATTTATTCATTTTATCAGCTCTTATACTCAAAACAATGTGATAACAATGGGTGATGAAAAAGATGTTTTTTTAAATTCTATTGAAATTCCCCAATTAAATGAAGTTGATAAGGATTTTCTTGATAAACCACTTTCAAAGAAGGAATTGTATGATACAATTACCTCAATGAAACATAACAGGTCACCAGGTTTGGATGGGCTACCCATAGAATTTTATATCGTGTTTTGGAAAGACATTTCTGATTTACTTTTAGATTCGTTTAATTTTTCGCTGCAGAATGGACTAATGTCTAGTTCACAAAGAAATGGAGTCATTACTTTGATTCCCAAAAAAGATAAAGATCATTCCTTTTTGAAAAACTTCAGACCAATTTCTCTTTTAACAGTAGACTATAAAATTTTAGCCAAAACTTTAGCAAATCGTTTAAAAAATGTCTCTCGGATTTGATCCATCCAGATCAATCTGGTTTTTTAAAAGGAAGGAATATTGGAAATAACATTCGCTTAATTATTGATATAATAGAATATACAGATTTAAAGCAAATTCCTGGAGCAATTCTTCTCCTTGATATTCAGAAAGCTTTTGACAGTGTTTCGCATGATTACTTGTATCGGGTAATGAGAAAGTTTAATTTTAGTGATAAATTTATTGATTGGATAAAGGTATTTTACTCAGGTAGGAAAAGCTATGTTTCAAATTATGGACATTTGACTACACCAATAAATATGGAACGAGGTATTTTCCAAGGGTGTCCTATATCCCCATACCTGTTTTTGTTGGTTATCGAGTCTATGGCTCTTGCTATTAGACAAAACCTAAATATTAAAGGTATCCCAGTGGGTGAAAATGATTTGAAAATTTCTTTGCTAGCAGATGACTCTACTTGTTTCATTGACGGTTCACAAAACTCGTTTAGATCACTTTTTGATACTATTGGTTCATTTTCTGAGAGTTCTGGCTGTAAGCTTAACATCTCTAAATCAGAAGCAATTTGGATTGGTTCTTTAAAGGGTTCTCAAAAATTTCCATTTTCGGAGAAAGGTCTTAAATGGAATAAGTCTACTTTTAAAACTCTAGGTATTCATTTTTCTTTGAACATAAGTAATCTGTATGATCTTAACCACAAGACAAAGCTTAAATCCATTAAAAATATTTTGAATTGTTGGCGTGTAAGAAATTTATCTCTGGTCGGGAAGATCTGTGTTATAAAGACCCTATTGCTGCCTCAACTTCTGTATTATTTTTCGGTATTATGTATAAAAATACCAAAGAAATTTTTTAGACAAATAAACACAATACTATATAAATTTATATGGAGTGGTGGAAGTGATAGGGTCAAAAGACACCTCTTGTGTAATGATTACTCTTTGGGTGGTTTAAAAATGATTGATCCATACATGTTTTCTATTGCACAAAAAATGACATGGGTCAAAATGCTTCTTGATGATAACTATCAAAGTATATGGAAATTTATTGAATTATGTATTTTAGATGATTTTAGTGGTAGAAAAGATATATTGTGGAAAGCACATCCCCCTGCATGTATTTTGAACAAATTAGGCTCAAGTCAATTAGCCGAATCTCTTCAAACATGGTACATTTTTAGAGAAAAAATTGTTAAAGATGAATTTAATACAGCTTTTTCTGCAATTGGTTCTTGTCAATGCATTTGGTTTAACAGAAGTATTCGTTCAAAATCCAAACAATACTTCTTGTATGAAGATTGGTTAGACAAAGGTATTGTCTTTATAAGTGATCTACTCAACCCTCCCCATCCAGGTTATAAATCATTTGAAGAACTGATTTTGGATTACGATATTAGCAAAAAGGACAGGCGGAGAAAAAATTTTTTATTGAAAAATATTCCAAAAGATTGGTTTGTTTCCTCTGATTTAACTCCAGACAAAATATTTGAGGAAATTAAAGCAAAACTTTTAAAGACTCAAAAAAATCCAAAGTTCGCTTACAGTATAATACAAGAAACATGTTATCCAGAAAGACAGACTGTATTTTGGAGTGACCTCCAAGAGTCCGAAGAAATCAATTGGGAAAAGGTTCATGTGAACAACTTTTTATGTACCATAAATACACGTATTCGATCTTTTTATTTTAAGCTATTTCACAGAGCTATAGCTTTGAATAACTTTCTATATAAAATTAAAAGAAAAGATTCTCCCAATTGCTCATTTTGTAAGAATGCCCCTGAAACCTATATTCATATTTTTGTTCAATGTCCTTCAGTTCAACCCATTTGGGAGGATACTCTTAAAGCTATCTCTCAGAAAATCAATAAGCCACTAAATGTTTCATTATTTGAACAAATGTTTGGTTTTGATTCTGATAAATTTTTGACATATCTTTTTCTTTTACTTAAATATTATATTTATATTTGTAAATTTCAAAATAAACCACCGAGCTTTAAAGGTTATAAATCGTATATCACAGCCAACAAGGAGCTTGAGTATAATATTGCTAAAAGAAATAACAAACTTTCGATTCATTTCAGGAAATGGAGATTTGATCTGTAAATAGTATTTTTAGTTTTGCAGACGACATCTCACATGGGTCTGTATGAGTAGTTTTAACCTTGGCATGTTTTGATGGTATACAATGTGTATGTATTTTACATGTTTCTGCAGAATCAGCCATAATTTTGTATTATGTATAATTCAAGAAGTTGGTTATTTTATCTGTTCTGTGGAATTGGGTGATTCAAAAGCTTTTTTGTTTTTTAAGGCTACATTGCCCATACAGGTCTGTGGATGATGTTTTATGGGACATTGTATTAATTAGTTAAAGAGGAAAGCTTAATTGTTATTGTCAAATACATGTAGCCATGTATTCGTATCTTTATCTATAAATTGAAACCCCTCATCTTCAATAAGTTATATATTTTTTTTTAATGTAACACAATTTTTCATATTCTTAGTACAAATTGTACATGTTCTGTATGTGTCATGTTAGTGACACTTAATGTGGATGGGGTACAAATTTTCATGAGACGAAGGACTGCCTTAATTTCCCTTACTAGTAAGTTAGATTACTACTAGTATACTGTACTAGGATTGTAGGTACATGGATGTTGAGATATTTTATCATTTGTTAAACCTGAAAGAATGTTATGTACAATAGTACATACATGTACCTATTTTGGTTTTGTATTAGTATTATGCAAAATTTGTTTACATGGTTTATGCTGTTTTAGGTTGTCTTCCATTCCAGCGAGTCACATACAGTTTATACTGCCAGCAGGTTTCGGGAATGACTCCGGCTTTCCGTTGGTGGCCTTGTGTGCCTGCTGGGTGGGTTTGCTGCTCTCTCTATTCCGGCCTAACCCGATCGGCTCTGTGGGCAGATTCCATTTTGTATATTGATTATTGTGTGTGGGTATGCATGTTTGCGTAAGTGTATGAAGAAAGAAGGGTCGAGTAAAGAGTATCGTAACTCTGGGTGGATGATTTGTCATGTTTAACTAAAAATGTAACACTCGAATAAAGAATGGAGTCTGCCAGGGGCCCGAATTGGTGCTGGTGGATTGAGCGGCGGTCCGCCTGGCATGTTCGCGGGCTTGTCGGCGGTTTGCTTGGGACATCTCTCGTAATCCTACATTATTTTGCTTTAAGATGATTTGTGAAAATGGGTGACAACTGCTATTTGTGAAATACTTGGTATGGCTGCTTTTTTTGTTTTGTTTTGTTTTGTTTTGTTTTATTTCTATTTTTATTTTTATTTTTTGCTTTGATTGTTTTAATGTTATGTATGATTTGTTTTTGAAAATCAATAAAAAAAAAAAAAAAAAACATCACGAGCAATGTGACACTAAACAGGGCCTTCATATCCACTTTATATAATCTATTGATGCCAATAGTAATACTGACATTTTATAAAGTACGATTTACTTGACTGTATAGGCTATGAAGCTTACCTTCATCATCTGTCATTTTACAGCGCAATCACAGCATTGAAGAGAAGAAAACTCATTTACTGCTTTGAAACAATGAAGAAAATGCAATAATTTTATTCATTCAACCGAGAGAGGGCGTTCCAGAATCTGTTTTTTTTTTTTTTTTTTTACGTTTAAAAATATAAGACCAAGGCCGAATGTGCCTAAGATTTGTGTAAAAATAATCTATATCTTTCCACACCTACACTTCAATTTTCATACCCAAAGCGGCTTCCAGTGCTATTCATTTTCACCAACAGCCAGCATACTAAATTGTAAAGTACGACTCGATTACGTTTGTCCACGGACAACCCTTACGGTAAGAGCCGTGCGTCGTTATTGTCCACTGTTGCCACTTTTCTCTGAAGAGCATATGGAAAAGATTAAAAGCTGTTCATCAGCACAGAGATACAGTGTTTGGGGGTTTCATACAGAGTAATAAAACACCCTTTTTTCCCTCACATTCCACAGTTGAAATATCCTGATCTCGTATATGCGTTATTATATTCTTCTTTTTCTAATATTCTATACGGTTGTGTGAAAATTACATCCTTTATATTATAGCTGGCAAATCAAAATCACTTGAATGCCGTTGGTCTTTTATCATAACATACAAGACGACATGGAATCCAGCAGTGAAAAGTGAAAATTTGTTGATTATTTTATACAACAAGGAAATTAGGTTTAACATAAATCTTCTGATAAAGGTGAATGTTCATCAAACATTTCTTGCTTCATTCACTGCACTGATGCTATTCATTATCGGTTGTCAAACAGTGAAGTATTGTCAGTTATTCTTGTCAATCGTTTATGGAAAATAAGATGTAACGCAAGATTTTACAGATGCATGTATGAAAACAAAATAAAATTGTCCAAAAAAATTAGATTACTGTTATTTTGTGCAATGTAAATGATACTCCAGACAATATTGATGTAGCCCTACTGTTAAAGAAAATGTCATCCAGAGATTAAATCAAATAAATGAAATAAACATAATCATTGAAAACGTCAAAATAGGTATACATATTTGAATCAACTGAAGATTTTCCAAAAGAAATTACACTTCCAGATAATATTGCCATCCTTGTTCAATAGGGAAGAATGACAATGACATCCTGCGTCAGCTGTCATCCCGCACAATAGATTGCATTTTATTTAACAAACGTTAATGGAACTAGGGTAGAAGATATCTGACTACAACTTCTATAATAAATAGTTTGTTTGCAAAAACCGATAAGTCCATTTTTGACGATTTTGAAGTAGGTCTCTGTGATAAAGTATAAAATGATACCTTTTAAATGATATATTGGTCACTAATACAAAAGTACATTTTTGAAGTTATGGTCAAAAAAAGCAAATTTTTTATTATTCTCTTTATTTTTCTTGACCTTTAATTGCAAATATCTCCATTTGGCAAATATGAACTTATCGGTTTTTGCAAACAAACCCTCCACAATTATGGAAACCTATGAGAACATTTTCTCTACTTCATATCGCTACTCACCCCCCCCCCCCCCTTCCCACGATATAACTCCATAGGCTTTGTACACGAAGATGGCGGCTTATGACATTGCTTTAGAAAATATGATTTTTGAAGGCCTGAAACCACTTATTTTTTATGAAACTGAATGGAACTTGTAGAGGAGATATCAGTCTACAACTTCTATATGGAAACCTATGAGAAAATTTTCTCTACTTCATAGCGGACCGCTCTACTCACCCCCCCCCCCCTCCAACGATATAACCCCATAGCCTTTGTACACGAAGATGGCGGCTTATGACATTGCTTTAGAAAATATGATTTTTAAAGGCCTCAAACCACTTATTTTTTCATGAAACCTAATGGAACGTGTAGAGGAGATATCAGACTACAACTTCTCTATGGAAACCTATGAGAACATTTTCTCTACTTCATAGCGGACCGCTCTACTCACCCCCTCCCCCCCCCCCCTCCCACGATATAACCCCATAGCCTTTGTACACGAAGATGGCGGCTTATGACATTGCTTTAGAAAATATGATTTGTAAAGGCCTGAAACCACTTATTTTTTTATGAAACCTAATGGAACGTGTAGAGGAGATATCAGACTACAACTTCTATATGGAAACCTATGAGAAAAATTTTCTCTACTTCATAGCGGACCGCCCTACTCACCCCCCCCCCCCCTTCCCACGATATAACTCCATAGGCTTTGTACACGAAGATGGCGGCTTATGACATTGCTTTAGAAAATATGATTTTTAAAGGCCTGAAACCACTTATTTTTTCATGAAACCTAATAGAGCGTGTAGAGGAGATATCAGACTACAACTTCTATATGGAAACCTATGAGAACATTTTCTCTACTTCATAGCGGACCGCCCTACTCACCCCCCCCCCCCCACCTTCCCACGATATTATTTATATATAAATATATAAATATATACACAGTATAAGTAGTCCACATGTAAGTACCAACAATTTGTTTTGACACACAAATTTTGCTCTTTCTCAAGTGTTCTTGCGAACTACTCTAAAATTTGCGTGCTGAAATAAATTGATTGTGGTCAGCAAGAACTTGGTTTCTGGTTTATTTCATATATATACAGATATACATGCCTATATTGCTTCCTGTGTATTGTCCATTCGTGTTGACTACGCGGTATACTACTGATAATGATAAAAATGACAATACATGTAACAAGAATAAGTGTTGTCGTATAAAGGAACATGTAGAGTTGAAAACATCATTTCAAATATTTTTTCATCTTCGAAGTTCACGGGATCAAACATTATTGAAATATTCATCGGGGAAATCAAAAGTTACTGTTGGTGACAGAGCATTTCTGTACGCTGCACCAAAATTATGGAATAATCTCCCTTTGTTTGTAAGACAAGCAGTTACAATCAATGAGTTTAAGGCCAGGTTAAAAAGTCGTCTCTTGAAGTAATGTATTTTCTGTTTGAATTTCCTGTATGCGTGTCATTTTGTAATGTGCAGTAGAGTATATTATTATAGTAGCTGCGCAATATAAATGTCCTTTATTATTGTCATCCCAATCTGCCATAGGCTTATGTCAGATTGGGAAGATGTATTGCACGTAATATATCCACAAATCTTTTTTTTTTTTTCGTTGTTTTTTTTTTTTTTTTTAACGAGACTGAATGGAAAATTTAATTTGACTTGTTTATTGGAGAAAAATAGATAAAAGCATAAACACACACCTTACTGTACGCGTGGCATATACGGTATCGTATAGAGAATTAAGTCGGGGCCCCGTGATAATAAGTCGGGGCCCCGAGATAATAAGTCGGGGCCCCGTGATAATAACACGGGGCCCCGAGATAATAAGTCGGGGCCCCGAGATAATAAGTCGGGGCCCCGTGATAATAAGTCGGGGCCCCGAGATAATAACACGGGGCCCCGAGATAATAAGTCGGGGCCCCGAGATAATAACACGGGGCCCCGTGATAATAAGTCGGGGCCCCGAGATAATAAGTCGGGGCCCCGTGATAATAAGTCGGGGCCCCGAGATAATAAGTCGGGGCCCCGAGATAATAACACGGGGCCCCGTGATAATAACTCGGGGCCCTGTGATAATAAGTTGGGGCCCCGAGATAATAAGTCGGGGCCCCGAGATAATAAGTCGGGGCCCCGTGATAATAACACGGGGCCCCGTGATAATAAGTCGGGGCCCCGAGATAATAACAAGGGGCCCCGTGATAATAAGTCGGGGCCCCGTGATAATAAGTCGGGGCCCCGAGATAATAAGTCGGGGCCCCGTGATAATAACACGGGGCCCCGTGATAATAAGTCGGGGCCCCGTGATAATAAGTCGGAGCCCCGAGATAATAAGTCGGGGCCCCGAGATAATAACATGGGGCCCCGTGATAAAAAGTCGGGGCCCCGTGATAATAAGTCGGGGCCCCGTGATAATAAGTCGGGGCCCCGTGATAATAAGTCGGGGCCCCGAGATAATAACACGGGGCCCCGTGACAATAAGTCGGGGCCCCGTGATAATAAGTCGGGGCCCCAAGATAATAAGTCGGGGCCCCGTGATAATAACACGGGGCCCCGTGATAATAAGTCGGGGCCCCGTGATAATAAGTCGGGGCCCCGAGATAATAAGTCGGGGCCCCGTGATAACAACACGGGGCCCCGTGATAAAAAGTCGGGGCCCCGTGATAAATTGAAAAAAAATAATAATTTCATGTCCCCTTAGGGGCTCCGTATTTCTTTCAATCAATTGGCGTAAAATAATGTTATCTTTTTTCTATTTTCTTTATATCTTTCCATAATTATATTCCACTGCCCTATAAAAAGGGGGAAGATTCTCTATCATCATTCTTTCTTTTCTGACGGTGACTCAGAGGTGCTTGATTATAAAAAAGGGAAAATCATGCTACTGTTCGTCACTCTGCAAGTTCGTTGTTCTGAAAGATAGTTAATCCAAAAATGACAGAAAATTATTCGAATCTCGAAGGTTATATTATTCCAAAATGAAAGACAGAGAGAGAGAGAGAGACAAACACTTTCGTTATTTTCATGGTTCCTTGATTCGAACACGGGTGATCGTTCATCCTGAAACGAAATAAATTTCGTACCACGTATAGGACCTAATTTGTTTTCAGAATAAAAATGTTCGGATTATAACGAACGCCTTCATATTCGGAGTAACAAATGGATCTGGAACAGGAATTTGGGGACCCGGATTGACGAACCTTATACATGTGTACTTATCCCCCAAAGTAATGGATACCGTGCGTCAAAAAGGGAGATAAAAGTTTCCCGCCAATTCCCCCTTCCGTCAATACTAAGGCTCCTACTTCGGAAGTATAGGCCTGTCCCTCGTTGCTCGATAAAGAAAACGAAACAGAAATGAACAACGTCAAATAAACAAGAACAGAATAAACGCATGTTCGCCTATCGTGGGGCATCTATGCAATACTGTTACCTTGGATAATGATATCCTCACCCTCACCATCGTGTAATTCCTATATAAGAACGCAATTAATAATTGTTTTGCACTGGATGTTATGAAAATGTATGTGATCTGGTATCCCGACTTAATGTTAAGGAATATATGAAGAGGGCTGTGGGTGGGTGGTATTCGAATATTGTTTTGTATAATTATGATTTCGTTATGTGTATACACATAGCTTTAATATATGTGTGTATAATAAGAGTTTCATTTTAAATGGAGTTTCAATCAATTTAATCATTCATGTCAAATTGGATTCCTCGGAAGACCATCACGACCATGAATGCCGAGTTGCGAGCAGGGCAATCCATCCGTTTACCTTCGGTTATAATACCATGTTATTATAGTTGAAATGTATCATTGTTACCTTGGGACTTTACGGTGAATCATTTATTAACAGACAATCAAACATCTCCCACTGCCGAAGGGGAAATATATCAAACTAAGAATGACATTCATTTTTGCTTTTAAGATTTCCCCTCCCGTCTGACAATTATTTTCTGAAACATCCACCAGTGCCGGATGTAGAATGTTTATTCCGAACGTGATATCCGACAATGAAGTACAAAGGCTTGATACTCCGATGAATTAGAATCACAAGCTTACGCAATGCTATTTGACGAAGAACACTCTTCGGATATGTTGACGATCAGTGCCCTGTGGGTGTCATACAGCCATTGGCCTAAACATTACCTATAAACCAAAACAATCGTAGCATATGCATACTAGGCCTTCTAAGTAACCAATAAAACATTTGAACGAATTAATAATTGCCTATAAATAATCGGCAGCACCCCTCAAGTATTTCAAGAAACAAGTATATGTCTTGTGCAAAACAATTCCGGCATATCTTTTTAATGTGGCAAGATATAATGCGAACATGAGATTGTGAGTTATATGTTGATAGAACAATTTCAATATTGAGCTGAGTTCAGCAGATGTCATAAAATATCTTCGGATCTCGTTCATGAGGACATGCCAGCAGAATTTGTGTAAATGAAATGCAGCCATTTCAACTGGAACTAATGGTAGATCATTGTTATTGCCGTATCCTTGGAGTAAAATGTCGCCGGGGCGCGGGGCAATCTAGTGTGGTATCTTCGAAGGAAACATAGCCGGAGCAAGTGTCGGTGGTTCAGTCGTCGGCGGAGCAATCATTGTCGATGAAGCAGATGTCGTTAGAGTGATGTTGCGGAGCACATTCTCGCGGAGCGAATTAATGTCAGTGGAGCATAAAGACTGACTGTAGAGCCCACTAATGTCAAAATCGACCACTAATGTCAAAACAACCACTAATGTCATAACACGTCGACGACAAATGTCATAACAACCACTAATGTCATAACACGTCGACGACAAATGTCATAACAACCACTAATGTCATAACACGTCGACGACAAATGTCATAATGACCACTAATGTCATAACACGTCGACGACAAATGTCAAAATCGGATTAACCACTAATATCATAACACGTCGACGACAAATGTCAAAATTTCCATTTTTACTGCAAATGTCATAACACGTCGACGACAAATGTCAAAATCGGATTAACCACTAATGTCATAACACGTCGACGACGAATGTCAAAATTTCCAAATTTTACTGCAAATGTCATAACGCGTCACAGGGGCATATCCAGGAATTCCGTCAAGGGGAGGCGCCTTAACAAAATCAAAGGCTGGCGAGACCCTCCCCCCCCCCCTTTTCTTATTCATATTTCTGTTGCGTTAACAAAATATAGAGAGAGGGCATCGATCCGCGATTGCGTCAACCGCAAATGTCAAAATTGGGTTAATCACAAAATAATGTAATAACACGTCGACCACAAATGTCATAACGCGACACAGGGGCGGATCCAGGAATTCCGTAAAGTGGAGGTGCCTTTACAAACTCAAAGGCCAGCAAAACCTCTCCCCTTTCTTTTCTTTTTTCTTTTTTTTTTTTTTGTTTGTTTTAACAAAAACAGAGACGAGGAGGGGCCGCAGCGCCCCCTCTAGATCCGCCACTGCGTCAACCACAAGTCAATGTCAAAACCCATCATTTGCATTACAGAAGCGGATCCAGGAATTCCGTAAAAGGGGGAGCCTTTACAAAGTCAAAGGCTTCCACATTCCCTCCCCATTGTTTTTTTTTTCTTTTTATTTATGTTGTTTAAAAGAAAATAGAAGGGGGCACCATAAGGGGATGCGTCCCCTCTCCATCTATGATTGCGTTAACCACAAATGTCAAAACTCATTGCTTGCATTACTGGGGCGGATCCAGGAATTCCGTAAAGGGGAGGCGGCTTTACAAAATTAAAGCTGCCGTACCCCCTTCCCATTTTTCCCTTTTTAGTTTTATTGTTTTAACTGAAAGAGAGAGAGAGTGAGAGAGAGAGAAGGGGGGCACCAGAGAGGATGCGCCCCCTTCTCGATCCGCGATTACGTCAACCACAATGTCAAAACTCATTGCTTGCATTACAGGGGCGGATTCAGGATTTCCGTAAAGGGGAGGCGCCTTTACAAAATTAAAGCTGCCGCACCCCACCCCCGTATTTCCCCTTTTTAGTTTTATTGTTTTAACTAAAGAGAGAGAGAGAGAGAGAGGGGGGCACCAGAGGGGGATGCGCGCCCCCTTCTCGATCCGCGACTGTGTAAACCACAAATGTCAAAACGCATTGCTTGTAATACAGGGGCGGATCCAGAAAATGCGTAAAGGGGGGAGGGGCACCTTAACTAAAGCCTGGCACATCCCCATCTTTTTGTTATTATTTATGTTGTTTTGAAGAATTTTTTTTTCTTTTTATTTATGTTGTTTTTTAAGGGGGCACCAGAGGGGGGATGCGCCGTCTCGATCCGCGATTGCGTCAACCACAAAATG
This sequence comes from Diadema setosum, assembly GCF_964275005.1. Classification (NCBI taxonomy): domain Eukaryota; kingdom Metazoa; phylum Echinodermata; class Echinoidea; order Diadematoida; family Diadematidae; genus Diadema; species Diadema setosum. Next base: position 16,864,655 of record NC_092706.1, read on the forward strand.
TCAGAACTCATTGCTTGCATTACAGGGGCGGATCCAGGAATTCCGTAAAGGGGAGGCGCCTTTACAAAATTAAAACCTGCCGCACCCCTTATTCTTTTTTTTTTTTCATTTCATTTGTGTTGTTTTTACAACAACAACAATAACAACAACAACAACAAAATAGCTACCGCACCCCTATTTTTTTTTTCTTTTTATTTCTGTTGTTTTAACAACAAAAAAAAAAAAGATAGAAAGGGGGCACCAGAGAGGTATGAGTCCCTCTCGATCCGCGATTGCGTCAACCACAAATGTCAAAACTCATTGCTTGCATTACAGGGGCGGGTCCAGGAATTCCGCAAAGACGTCTTTTCAAAATGAAAGGCTGGCGTAACCCCCCTCAACTTATTTATTTATTTTTATTTCTACGGAATTCCTGGACCCGCCGCCGCGGCCCCTGTAATGCAAGCAATGAGTTTTGACATTTGTCGTTGACGCAATCGTATATCGAGAGGGGGAGCATCCCCCTCTGGTGCCCCCTATCTTTTTTTTTTTTTTTTTTTGTTAAAACAACAGAAATGAAATGGAAAAAAAATAGGGGGAGCGGCATGTTTTAATTTTGTAAAGGCGCCTCCCCTTTACGGAATTCCTGGATCCGCCCCTGTAATGCAAGTAATGAGTTTTGACATTGTGGTTGAGGAAATGGGGGATCGAGACGGGCGCATCCCCCTCTGGTGCCCCCCCCCCTCTTTTTTTTTTCTTCAAAACAGCATAAATAATACCAAAAAGATGGGGGTGCGCCAGGCTTGTATTATGTAAAGGTGCCCCCACCCCCCCCCCCCTTTACGTAATTCCTGGATCCGCCCCTGTATTACAAGCAATGAGTTTTGACATCTGTGGTTGACGCAATCGCGGATCAAAAAGGGGGCGCATCCCCCTCTGGTAGACCCCCCCCCTCTCTCTCTCTCTCTCTCTCTCTTTAGTTTGAACAATAAAACTAAAAAGGGAAAATGGGGGGAGGGGTGCGGCAGCTTTAATTTTGTAAAAGTGCCTCTCCTTTACGGAATTCCTGGATCCGGCCCTGTAATGCAAGCAATGAGTTTTGACATTGTGGTTAACGCAATCACGGATGGAGAGGGCACGCATTCCTCTATGGTGCCCCCGTCTATTTTTTTAACAACATAAATAAAAAGAAAAAAATTGGGAGGGAATGTGGAAGCCTTTGACTTTGCAAGGGCTCCTCCCTTTTACGGAATTCCTGGATCCGCTTCTGTAATGCAAATGAAGGGTTTTGACATTAACTTGTGGTTGATGCAGTGGCGGATCTACAGGGGGCGCGGCGGCCCGTCCCCGTCTCTTGTTTTATTAAACAAAAGAGAAAAGGAAAAAGAAAGGGGAGGGATTTCTCAGGCCTTTGAGTTTGTAAAGGCACATCCCCTTTACGGAATTCCTGGATCCGCCCCTGTGACGCGTTTTGACATTTGTGGTCGACGTGTTATGACATTTGTGATTAACCCAATTTTGACATTTGCGATTGACGCAATCCCGGATCGAGAGGGGGCGCATCCCCCTCTGGTGCCCCCTGTCTATATTTTGTAACGAAACAGAAATATAAATAAGAAAATGGGGGGAGGGTCTCGCCAGCCTTTGATTTTGTAAAGGCCTCCCCTTGACGGAATTCCTGGATATGCCCCTGTGACGCGTTATGACATTTGCAGTAAAATTTGGACATTTTGACATTTGTCGTCGACGTGTTATGACATTAGTGGTTAATCCGATTTTGACATTTGTCGTCGACGTGTTATGACATTTGCAGTAAAAATGGACATTTTGACATTTGTCGTCGACGTGTTATGACATTAGTGGTTAATACGATTTTGACATTTGTCGTCGACGTGTTATGATATTAGTGGTCATTATGACATTTGTCGTCGACGTGTTATGACATTAGTGGTTGTTATGACATTTGTCGTCGACGTGTTATGACATTAGTGGTTGTTATGACATTTGTCGTCGACGTGTTATGACATTAGTGGTTGTTTTGACATTAGTGGTCGATTTTGACATTAGTGGGCTCTACACTGACCTCTCTCTGATACATACGTATACTCATGGACACAAAAGAAACATTAGACAATGGTACAATGCGTATAGTGGTCGGACATTTCCATCGCCTTGATATTACCATTTTGCAAAGAATCTAAAAATTTTAGTAACACATATTAACCAAAATCAATGTCATACCGTATATTTCTGGATGCTGAAAATAATTAGAAGCTGACCTATTTCACTCAGCCTGACAAAGGTGAAAAGCTTACGTTTTCTCTGTTGTTCCGGATTAAAGAAAAACAAAATAACGTCACCATGATTAATTTCCTGATACGATAATGTGTAGGAAGGGATAATGTGTCATTCATATTTTTTGCGGTACATCAACGATCATTGATGCGACTTGACTTGACATCATCTTGAAGTTCATCAGGACGTGTTTCCAATGACGTTCATTTACAGGTGCTATTATAGGGACAGCATGTCATGTTTTTACGGAGCGTTGTTCAATCTGTTAAAAACAATATAAAAAAAAACATACATAACGTACGATATGTGCACAGGAAATTACAATCCTCTGATAATTTATGACAATAATAATGAGATGTGATGTTTATAGCTTATTTGCAATACATTGCACTCCCGTTACAACGAACACGGTAATAATGAAGCAAAACTTCTGTTCCCAAAATTTTCGCCAATAAAGTCTGTGTTAAAAAATTCGCTTATAACAAACACGATTATAGCGAAATTTTCGTTATAACGAAGTCTTTTCCGAGCGCCACTGACAAAGAAAAACAAAAGAAATGTGCTCTGTTATAACGAAATGCGCTTCCGAAAATACGTAGCGGAACAAGCATTTATATGGTCTCTGCGTGGACGAATGCTTCACAATACTGCGTTTTCGATCCATGTGTCACGCACAAGTTCCGAGGAGAACTTACATTATTGTTATACAATCTGACAATAATCTGAAATTGAGTAAGGTTCCTTATTACAAAACACAAAGATTCTGATACACCTAAATGTCCGTTAGTTCGGAAATGAAAGAGTGTTTGTTCACGAACATTTTGGTGTTATTCCAAAGATTCGTTACTCCGAAAAAAAAAAAAAAAAAGAAGAATATGGTTCTTATTACGACGGTGCGTTTGTCCGAAAATGAATGATAGGAATTCCAAACATTCATTAATCGGAACATTGAAAAAAAACAGCAACCTAAAACAACAACAAAAACAACAACAAAAAACAACCACAACAACAAAAAAAAACAAAAAACACAAACAAACAAACAAAAAACGTTTCGTTAATCCAGAAAAGAAAAAGGTGAGTCCACTAACAAATCTTAGGAATTACAAACCTTATAATCGTCTTAAGAAAACTGAACCTTCGAAATACGTAACCTGCGTCACTTTTTTTTTTATTAACAAACCTTCTTCGTAATGACAAACTTTATTACATTTTCGGATTGAAAAACCTTCGCAACAACGAACCTTCGGAATAGTGATCCTTTCTCAGTTAGTAAATTACAAACCTTTGGAATAACGAACCTGATCATTTTGATTTCCGATCGACGAACCTTTGGAAAACGAATGATATATTCTTATCTAAATTATGAACTTTTGGAAAAACGAATCTTCAGAATTTAAAAGGTCTCATTCCATTTTACATAGCTTTCCAGTGTATGATGAGTATTCATCCAGCAGAACATCATAATTTGCGTGGTTTCCTTGTTTTCGTTTAATATTGTATTTGTTCGGTTATAACGAAACTTCGTTGTAACGAAAGAAAACTGCTCCCATGCCTCCGATAGGGTAAAGTTAGTTCTCTTTTCTTTTAAAATTTATATCATCAAGGTTCTGCAGTGACCACTGTACTAGTATATTATCTTTTAATATTTGTTTTTAGGAAGAAAACAACCCCGTAACGAGGGGGTATTGGTGGCACGAGAAACTGAAGGGGAAAAATGCATGGGGGAGCTTTTTTTCCTGTTCAGCTGATTAATCCCGAGCGGGGCACCAGAAAGAAATAAAAAAGAAAGGATATGATATATATAGATATATACATTTATATATATATATATATATATATATATATATATATATATATATGTTGCGAATTCACGTATTGGCTCCAATATAGCGAAGAATCAAGAAATAAACTAGTAATGCATTATTTCGCCAATAAGAATGAGTTTATTGAACAACTCAAATTTTCGGTGGCCTCCACCTTCTTCAGGAGTCTCGACGCGGAATGTCAATACCAAAACATAAATTGAACATGAAGAGCGCGCACCCATATACACAGAATTGGTTGCTATGAGAGTGCGTACCCTTTACAATGATGTTGCCATGTAGACGCAATGTAGTCAAGGTACCCCACGCATAAGGAGGAGGACATTGACATGTTTATTACGTAACAAAGGTGTTCAATTACTTTGTATTATCACATGTTAAGATATCGACATATGTACTCATCAACGTACCATAAGTTACAAAATTAGGTTAAAGAGCGCTCCAACAATCAAATTGTTTCATGACTTAAAATACAAAAACTCATTCTTATTGGCGAAATAATGCATTACTAGTTTATTTCTTGATTCTTCGCTATACATATATATATATATATATATATATATATATATATATAATTCATCGGAAAGAAGATAGAGATGCTTTACCACTGTCTGATAGATTTGAGCTCTCTAATCAAAAGTGCATGTCACCTAAAGGACAATGACATGCATTCAATTGTAACGAAATTGGTGTATCAATGTGATTGATTAGGAAACAATATCGTGGAATTAAGCGATTTCCTCACATTTTCCGCCTCTTTTCGTCACAACTGACGTTTAAGTGCTTTATGTATGTAAGCCCTCGATTGGATATTACATCTCTTCGGGAGAGAACGCCTATGTTATCCATAAGCATTTAACAAGCACTTAACTCCAGACCAAAGTTGGATAACTGTTTTTGGGGATTTGGGGGATGCTTCCAATTGTAACGAAATTGGTGTATCAATGTAATTTATGAAGAAAGGATAACATGGAATTAAGCGATTTCGTCACCCTTGTCACCTCTTTTCGTCACCACTGACGTTTAACCCCTATATTTATGTAAGCATCTCTCCGGGAGAGAACGCCTGTGTTATATAGCATTGATTAGAATTCACTCCCTGAGTCTTTGGATAACTGTTTTGGGGATATGAGCATATTACTGACTACATCAATTACGTTCACCCTTCCCGACTTTCTTCATAATCCTTTATGGTTTAGGTATTTCAGCCCTTACATGTCTCAAGGTAAGAGAGTTTTGAAAGGCATGGACCTTTAAAGCACAGTGAAGTGGTATTAGCAGAGTTTGATATCTTACCTACTATTACTATTGCACAAAAGTGATACTTAAGCTAAGCAAAAACGTATCATAATTTTACTTCGTCACCCTTTATTTTCAACTGCCGTATGTGATGTCTCTACCCTTGCTGGGTTTTTGCTCTAATCAAAAGTGCAAATCACTTGAAGCTCATTCATCGTAAAGCTCATTGAGATGTTTTAAATTGTAACGAAATTGGTGTATGAATGTAATTTGTTAGGAAAGCATATCGTGGAATTACGCGATTTCGTCACCACTGACGTTTAGCTTCTTTATGTATGTAAGCCCTCGATTGGATATTGCATCTCTCTGGGAGAGAACGCCTGTGTTAGTCAGCATTGACAGGCATTGAACTCCAGACCAAAGTTGGATAACTGTTTTGGGGATATTAGTATATCGCTGACTGCATCCATTTCGTTACCCTTCCCAAATGTCTTTCATCGCCCTTTATTCTTGAGGTATTTGAGCCCTCAGATGCAAAGAACATGTCTAAAGTTGAGAAAGACTTTGGTATGGACACATTGAAAGGTATGGAGCTTGAAAGCATAGCAAAGTGGTATTTAAAGAGTTTTTTGTTATTTTACCAAAGTGATGCCTAAGCAAGCAAAACGTATCACATTTGAAGTCATCCCCTTTGGCCCGAATTCACGAAGGTGGTACAAATGAAACCATGGTTTAAACCATGGACAAAATCTATGGAGCGCCAAGTGTCGCATGGAATATTTCGTTACGAAATCAGTCATTTCGTCAATGAAATTATTGTTTTGTAACGAAATGACAACGTTTGGTAACTAAATGAACACTTCGTCCACGAAATGATAATTTCGTTAACGAAACGATCATTTTGTCGACGAAATGACCAATTTCGTAACGAAATATACCGTGCGACACTTGGCAGTCCACAGTCCTTTATGTTCAACACATGTATGTGATTTCTTAACCCTTGCCGCGCTTTTGCGTCAAACTTTATTTAACTCTGTCTAATAGATTTGAGCTCTCTTATCAAAAGTTCAAGTCACTTGAGGAAAGAAAATTCTGTATCAATGTAATTTATTAGATATGCATTTTGTGGAATAAAGCGATTTCGTCACCCTTGCCGCCTCTTTTCGTCACCATTCACGTTTAACTAATTTATATATCTAAGCCTTCCATTAGAGATATTGCATCTCTCCGGGAGAGAACACCTGTGTGATTGAGATATTTGGGCATCAAAGGAACTGTTCTTGATTGGTTTATATCCTACTTATGTGATCGATCTCATTATGTCAGAATTGGTGATTCTACCTCTTGTAAAACTATGACAAAGTTTGGTGTACCTCAAGGTTCTGTTGGAGGCCCGCTGCTTTTTTCTCTGTATATGCAACCAATTAGTGAAGTATTTCGCAAGCATTGTATTAGTTATCATTGTTATGCGGATGACATACAACTTTATTTGTCTTTTAAACCCACTGTGTCTTCATTGTCATCCGCCATTGTAAAACTCGAAGCATGTTTGCAAGACCTGAAAATTTGGCTTACATCCAATGGCCTTAAACTAAATGATTATAAATCTGAGTTTCTGTTATTGGGATCAAAGCATATGTTAAGCAAAGTTGATTATCAGTCATGTCATGTCAACATCGGTAGCACTTGCATTACTCCGTCGAAAACAGCCCGTAATTTAGGTGTCATATTTGATCAGGAAATGTCATTTCGAAGTCATGTAACTCATATTCAGCGGAATGTTCGATATCAGTTGCGTAATTTAAGTTTCATAAGGAAATATTTGTCTAAATCTGCAGCTGAGATACTTATTCATGCTTTGATTTCTTCTCGGTTGGATTTTTCGAATTCATTGTTGTGTAATCTTTCAAAAAAAGATGTCACAAAACTTCAACGGTTGCAAAATTCTGCTGCCCGATTGTTAACTTTTACTAATAAGTTTGATTCCATGTCACCAGTTCTCCGTTCCTTACATTGGTTACCTGTAGAAAAAAGGATTAGTTTCAAGATTCTGTTATTAGTACATCATTCAGTTCATTCTTTTCCCCCAATATACATAAGTAATTCTGTTCAAAAATACAATCCGACACGAAGGCTACGTTCATCATCAGATGCATTCTTACTCCAAACACCCAGAGTAAAACATGGGTATGGTGATCGTGCTTTTTCCGTTATGGGACCAAAATTGTGGAATCAGTTACCTCTGCAGTCAAGGGAACTGTCATCTACAGAGTCATTCAAATTCAAACTTAAAACTTATCTGTTCCTTTCATACTGAGGATTGTAATTGCTGTATGTCATTAATATGGGATTAATATTGTATTTTTAATTGATATATGTTGTATTCTTTATTTGGTATATATATTTGCTTTTGTTTACCATTTTTTTTTCTTTGTTGAAATGTTTGAATATGTATATGCATGTAAATATATGATATTTTTTCATTTTTGAAGCGCCATGAGCACTGAAAAGTGGACCTGTGCGCTATACAAGTAGCCACTATTATTATTATTATTATTAAAGAAATTGGTGTATCAGTTTCACTTATAAGGAAAGAATATCGTGGAATAAAGCGATTGTTATGGAGCATTGGTAAGCATTCAACTCCAGACCAGATAAGATTTTTGGGTATATAAGCATATTGTTGACAATCAATTTCGTCCTCCTACCGAATTTTTTTTTTCGTCAACCCTAATGTTTTAATTATTTGAGCCCTCAAATACAAAGTACATGTCTCAAGAAGAGAAAGTCTTTGGTATGGATGCACTGAAAGGCATTGAATTTGGATTGACGATAATTCATTATAAACCAGAGTGAGATGCATTAAATTGTAAAGAAATTGGTGTATCAGTATTGTAGAATTAAGTGATTTAGTCACCCTTTCCGACTTTTTTTTTTCATTACCCTTTATGCTTTAAGTATTTGAGTCCTCAAACACAAAGCACACTTCTCAAGGAATGAAAGTTTTGATATCGATGCATTTGAAAGGCATGGAACTTCAAAGCACAACAAAGTGGTATTAATTGAGTTTGATTTCTTTTTATATTACCATTTCACAAAAGTGATGCCTAAAGCTAAGCAAAACGTATCATAACTTGACTTCATCACCCTTTATGCCGTATGTGATTTCGTCACCCTTACCGCGTTTTTTGCTCTAAGTCACATGAAGATAATTCATTGTAAAAGCACATTGTAAATGCATTAAATTTTAACAAATCGGTGTCTCCATGTAATTTATAAGGAAATCATATCGTTCTCTGAATGCTACAATGCGAAGCCCCATTTAGCTATGCGTATGGGGCTGCTGGTCGCAGTTATCATGCAATAATGGTTTCGTACAATACGTGTACTACCCTCGCCGCCGTACGGCGGCGCATACTAGTAAACGGCTCTGGTACGAAACCATTATTGCATGATTACTAAGACATGAGAGCACTTTGGGGCGAGTAAGTCTCACAGTGTTAGTTATATGAAAGGTACTTTAACCAGAAACACAAACTAAGACAATGAAATTCAGGGTACCAAAACTTTATATTATCGTTAACTCCATATGAAAGTTGGATAACTGTTTTGGGGGATATTATCATATCGTTGACTGCCTCAATTTCGTTACCCTTTCAAATATTTTTATCACCCTTTCTGCCTTTGGTATTTGAGCCCTCACATGTCTCAAGTTCAGAAAATCTTTGGTTTGGACACATTGAAAGGCATGGAACTTGAAAGCACAGCAAAGTGGTATCACCATAGAATTGTATACTTATTTTTACTTTTTTTACCAAAGTGATGCCTAAGCAAAGCAAAACATATAATTTGACTTATGTTCAGGTGCCGTTTGTGATTTCGTCACCCTTGCCGCGCTTTTGCGTTAAAATTCATTTACAACTGTTTAATATATTTGAGGTCTCTAATCAAAAGTGCAAGTCACTTAAGATAATTCATCGGAAAGAAGATTGAGATAAAATTGGTGTATCAATGTATTAGGAAAGCATATTGTGGAATTAATCGATTTTGTCATCCTTGATGCCTCTTTTCTCCAAAATTGACGTTTAACTCCTTTATGTATGAAGCCCTCGATTGGATACTGCATATCTCTAAATGAGAGAACGCATTTAACTCCGCACCAAAGTTAGATAACTGTTTTGGGGATTTGGGGGATGCATTCAATTGTCACGAAATTAGTGTACCAATGTAATTTATTAAGAAAGGATATCGCGGAATTGAGCGACTTCGTCACCCTTGCCGCCTCTTTTCGTCACCACTGACGTTTAGCTCCTTTATTTATGTATGTAAGCCCTCGATTGGATATTCCATCTCTCCGGGAGAGAATGCTTGTGTTAGTTATGTGTTTATGTTCAACACATATATGTGATTTCTTAACCCTTGACGCGCTTTTGCGTCAACCTTTATTTAACTCTGTCTAAAAGATTTGAGCTCTCTTATCAAAAGTGCAAGTCACTTGAGGAAAGAAATTTCTGTATCAATGTAATTTATTAGATATGCATTTTGTGGAATAAAGCGATTTCGTCACCCTTGCCGCCTCTTTTCGTCACCATTCACGTTTAACTAATTTATATATCTAAGCCTTCGATTGCATATTGCATCTCTCCGGGAGAGAACACCTGTGTTATGGAGCAGTGATAAAGAAATTAGTGTATCAGTTTCATTTATAAGGAAAGAATATCGTGGAATAAAGCGATTGTTATGGAGCATTGGTAAGCATTCAACTCCAGACCAGATAAGATTTTTGGATATATAAGCATATTGTTGACAATCAATTTCGTCTTCCTTGCCGATTTTTTTGTTTTCGTCAACCCTAATGTTTTAATTATTTGAGCCCTCAAATGCAAAGTACATGTCTCAAGAAGAGAAAGTCTTTGGTATGGATGCACTGAAAGGCATTGAATTTGGATTGACGATAATTCATTATAAACCACATTGAGATGCATTAAATTGTAAAGAAATTGGTGTATCAGTATCGTAGAATTAAGTGATTTCGTCACCCTTACCGGAGCAGTAATAAACCTTCAACTCAAGACGAAAGTTTCATGACTGGGGATATTAAGCATATTGTCGGCTCCATCAATTTCGTCACCCTTTCCGACTTTTTTTTTTTCATTACCCTTTATGCTTTAAGTATTTGAGTCCTCAAACACAAAGCACACTTCTCAAGGAATGAAAGTTTTTGATATCGATGCATTTGAAAGGCATGGAACTTCAAAGCACAACAAAGTGGTATTAATTGAGTTTGATTTCTTATCATATTACTATTTCACAAAAGTGATGCCTAAAGCTAAGCAAAACGTATCATAACTTGACTTCATCACCCTTTATGCCGTATGTGATTTCGTCACCCTTACCGCGTTGTTTTTTTGTTTGGATACTGCATCTCTCTAAATGAGAGAACGCATTTAACTCCAGACCAAAGTTAGATAACTGTTTTGGGGATTTGGGGGATGCATTCAATTGTCACGAAATTAGTGTATCAATGTAATTTATTAAAAAAGGATATCGCGGAATTGAGCGACTTCGTCACCCTTGCCGCCTCTTTTCGTCACCACTGACGTTTAGCTCCTTTATTTATGTATGTAAGCCCTCGATTGGATATTGCATCTCTCCGGGAGAGAACGCCTGTGTTAGTGAGCATTGACAAACATTGAACTCCAGACCAAAGTTGGATAACTGTTTTGGGAATACTAGCATATCGCTGACTGCATCAATTTCGTTACCGTTCCCAACTGTCTTTCATCACCCTTTATTCTTGAGGTATTTGAGCCCTCAAATGCAAAGAACATGACTCAAGTTTAGGAAAGACTTTGGTATGGACACATTGAAAGGCATGGAACTTGAAAGCATAGCAAACTGGTATTTACAGAGTTTTTATTATTTTTCCAAAGTGATGCCTAAGCAAGCAAAACGCATTACATTTGAATTCATCACCCTTTATCAACAGAGAATTATAAACTTACTATTACTTTTTTTTTTACCAAAGTGATTCCTAAGCAAAGCAAAACATATAATTTGACGTTATGTTAAGCTGCCGTTTGTGATTTCGTCACCCTTGCCGCGCTTTTAACCTTCATTCATTTACAACTGTTTAATATATTTGAGATCACCAATCAAAAGTGCAAGTCACTGGAAGATAATTCATCGGAAAGAAGATCGAGATGAAATTGGTGTATCAATGTATTAGGAAAGCATATTGTGGAATTAATCGATTTTGTCATCCTTGCCGCCTCTTTTCGTCAAAATTGACGTTTAACTCCTTTATGTATGTAAACCCTCGATTCGATATTGCATCTCTCTAAATGAGAGAACGCATTTAACTCCAGACCAAAGTTATGGGGTTATAAGCATATTGGTGACTACATCAATTACGACTTCCCGACTTTTTTTCATCAGCCTTTCTGCTTTTGGTATTTGAGCCCTCAATTGCAAAGCACATGACTCGTGGTAACAGAGTTTTTACACATTGAAAGGCATGGAAAATTTAAGGACAGCAAAGTTGTACTAACAGAGTTTGTAAAAAAAAAAAAAAAAAAGTCGGCAAGGGTGACGAAATGGATTGAGTCAACAATATCCTTGATTGACATATCAAATATTAAATACCACTTTCCTGTTCTTTCAAGTTTAAAAACTTTCAATGAATCCATACCAAAGCCTTTCATTCCTTTGCATTTGAAAAAAGTCGGCATGGGTGACGAAATTGATGGAGTCGACAATATGCTTATTTATCCAAAACAGTTATGAAACTTTGGTCTGGAGTCGATTGCTTATCACTGCTTCACAACACAGGCGTTCTCTCCCTGAGAGATGGAAGATGCAATCGAGGGCTTACATACATAAAGGAGTTTCACGGCAGTGATGACAAAAAGAGGCGGAAAGGGTGACGAAATCGCTTAATTCCATCAAATGCTTTCCTTATAAATTACTTTGATACACCAAGTTCCGCAAAATTGAATGCATCTCAGTGTGCTTTACGATGATTTTATCTTCAAGTGAATTGAACTTTCACACCTTCATTTACAACTGTTTAAATTCATAGTTTACCATTTGAAGATGAAACAAAAACCCAGCATTAGTGCTTTAAACTAGTTCTGAGATGCGAGTTAGGGCTAGAAACAACCACTGTAAAAAACTGAATGTTCCAGATTAAACCGTCTATAGTTACGGTTTATTGAGAAAAATACTGATATCTCCTTATATTCTAGGCTTTATTGTACAAATTGTATATGGTAGGTCGTTTTGTGATACAACAGACCTACACATATGCATCAAATGTCATACCTTGAACGTTTTTAAAATCACTGCTCCCCAAAGGTGAACGGGACCTTTAATATGTTTGAGGTCTCTCATCAAAAGTGCAAGTCATTTGAAGATAATTCATCGGAAAGAAGATTGAGATGCTTTACCACTGTCTGATAGATTTGAGCTTTCTAATCAAAAGTGCATGTCACCTAAAGGACAATGACATGCATTCAATTGTAACGAAATTGGTGTATCAATGTGATTGATTAGGAAACATTATAGTGGAATTAAGCGATTTCCTCACATTTTCCGCCTCTTTTCGTCACAACTGACGTTTAAGTCCTTTATGTATGTAAGCCCTCGATTGGATATTGCATCTCTCCGGGAGAGAACGCCTATGTTATCCATAAGCACTTAACAAGCACTTAACTCCAGACCAAAGTTGGATAACTGTTTTGGGGATTTGGGGGGTGCTTTCAATTGTAACGAAATTGGTGTATCAAGGTAATTTATTAAGAGAGTATAACATGGAATTAAGCGATTTCGTCACCCTTGTCACCTCTTTTCGTCACCACTGATGTTTAACCCCTGTATTTATGTAAGCATCTCTCCGGGAGAGAACGCCTGTGTTATATAGCATTGATTAGAATTCACTTCCTGAGTATTTGGATAACTGTTTTGGGAATATGAGCATATTATTGACTACATCAATTACGTTCACCCTTCCCGACTTTCTTCATCACCCTTTATGGTTTAGGTATTTGAGCCATCACATGTCTCAAGGTAAGAGAGTTTTGAAAGGCATGGAACTTTAAAGCACAGCGAAGTGGTATTAGCAGAGTTTAATATCTTACCTAGTATTACTATTGCACAACAGTGATACCTAAGCTAAGCAAAAACGTATCATAATTTTACTTCGTCACCCTTTATTTTCAACTGCCGTATGTGATTTCTCTACCCTTGCTGGGTTTTTGCTCTAATCAAAAGTGGAAATCACTTGAAGCTCATTCATCGTAAAGCTCATTGAGATGCATTTAGTGGTGAATGAATGTACATTGTAATTTATTAGGAAAGCATATCGTGGAATTAAGCGATTTCGTCACCACTGACGTTTAGCTCCTTTATGTATGTAAGCCCTCGATTGGATATTGCATCTCTCCGGGAGAGAACGCCTGTGTTAGTGAGCATTGACAGGCATTGAACTGCTGACCAAAGTTAGATAACTGTTTTGGGGATATTAGTATATCGCTGACTGCATCCATTTCGTTACCCTTCCCAAATGTCTTTCATTGCCCTTTATTCTTGAGGTATTTGAGCCCTCAAATGCAAAGAACATGTCTAAAGTTTAGGAAAGACTTTAGTATGGACACATTGAAAGGCATGGAACTTGAAAGCATAGCAAAGTGGTATTTACAGAGTTTTTATTATTTTTATAAAGTGATGCCTAAGCAAGCAAAACGCATTACATTTGAATTCATCACCCTTTATGTTCAACACATGTATGCGATACCTTACCCCCTGCCGCACTTTTGCGTCAACCTTTATTTACAACTGTCTAATAGATTTGAGCTCTCTTATCGTAAAGTGCAAGTCACTTGAGGATAATTCATCGTAAACAACATTGAGCTGCTTTCAATTGTAAAGAAATTTTTGTATCAATGTAATTTGTTAGATATGCATTTTGTGTAATAAAGCGATTTCTTCACCCTTGCCGCCTCTTTTCGTCACCATTGACATTTAACTAATTTAGGTATCTAAGCCTTCGATTGCATATTGCATCTCTCCGGGAGAGAACACCTGTATCAATATAATTTATTAGGAAATCAAATCGTTAAACTAAGCGATTTCGTCTCAATTGTCTCTCTTTTCGTCACCACTGCCGTTTATATAAGCCCTCGATTGCATATTCCATATATTACTTACTTTTACTACAATATCAAAGTGATGCATAAGCTAACCAAAACGTAACCTAATTTCACTTCGTCACCATTTATGTTCAACTGCAGTATGTGATTTCGTCACCCTTGCTGCGCTTTACGTCAACGTTAATTTACAAATATCTAAAAGATTTGAGTTGTCCAATCAAAAGTAGGAGTCACTTCAAGATAATTCATGGTAAAGAACATTGAGATGCTTTCAGTTGTAAAGAAATTGGTGTATCAATACAATTTATAAGGAAAGCATATCGCGGAATTAAGCGAGTTCGTCACCCTTACCGCCTCTTTTTGTCACCATTGACGTCTAACTCCTTTATGTATGTAAGCTCTCGATTGCATATTGATTCTCTCCGGGAACGAAAGCCTGTGTTATGGAGCATTGATAAGCATTTAACTCCAGATGAAAGTTGGAAACCGTTTTGGGGATATTATCATATCGTTGACTGCCTCAATTTCGTTACCCTTTCAAACATTTTTCATCACCCTTTCTGCCTTTGGTATTTGAGCCCTCATGTCTCAAGTTGAGAAAGTCTTTGGTTTGGACACATTGAAAGGCATGGAACTTGATAGCAGAGCAAAGTGGTATCAACAGAGAATTGTATACTTATTATTACTTTTTTTACCAAAGTGATGCCTAAGCAAAGCAAAACATATAATTTGACTTATGTTAAGCTGCCGTTTGTGATTTCCTCACCCTTGCCGCGCTTTTGCGTTAACCTTCATTTACAACTGTTTAATATGTTTGAGGTCTCTAATCAAAAGTGCAAGTTACTTGAAGATAATTCATCGGAAAGAAGATTGAGATGAAATTGGTTTATCAATATATTAGGAAATCATATTGTGGAATTTATTGATTTTGTTATCCTTGCCGCCTCTTTTCTTCAAAATTGACGTTTAACTCCTTTATATATGTAAGCCCTCGATTGGATACTGCATCTCTCTAAATGAGAGAACGCATTTAACTCCAGACCAAAGTTAGATAACTATTTTGGGGATTTGGGGGATGCATTCAATTCTCACGAAATTGGTGTATCAATGTAATTTATTAAGAAACTATATCGCGGAATTGAGCGATTTCGTCAGTCTTGAGCCTCTTTTCGTCACCACTGACGTTTAGCTCCTTTATTATTGTAAGCCCTCGATTGGATATTGCATCTCTCCGGGAGAGAACGCCTGTGTTAGTGAGCATTGACAAGCATTGAACTCCAGACCAAAGTTGGATAATTGTTTTGGGGATATTAGCATATCGGTGACTGCATCAATTTCGTTACCCTTCCCAACTTGTCTTTCATCACCCTTTATTCTTGAGGTATTTGAGCCCTCAAATGCAAAGAACATGTCTAAAGTTGAGAAAGACTTTGGTATGGACACATTGAAAGGTATGGAGCTTGAAAGCATAGCAAAGTGGTATTTACAGAGTTTTTTATTATTTTACCAAAGTGATGCCTAAGCAAGAAAAACGTACCACATTTGATGTCATCACCCTTTATGTTCAACGCATGTATGTGATTTCTTAACCCATGCCGCGCTTTTGCGTCAAACTTTATTTACAACTGTCTAATAGATTTGAGCTCTCTTATCAAAAGTGCAAGTCACTTGAGGAAAGAAATTTTTGTATCAATGTAATTTATTAGATATGCATTTTGTGGAATAAAGCGATTTCGTCACCCTTGCCGCCTCTTTTCATCACCATTGACGTTTAACTAATTTATATATCTAAGCCTTCGATTGCATATTGCATCACTCCGGGAGAAAACAGCTGTGTTATGGAGCAGTGATAAAGAAATTGGTGTATCAGTTTCATTTATAAGGAAAGAATATCGTGGAATAAAGCGATTGTTATGGAGCATCGGTAAGCATTCAACTCCAGACCAGATAAGATTTTGGGGTATATAAACATATTGTTGACAATCAATTTCGTAATCCTTGCCGAATTTTTTTTTTTCGTCAACCCTAATGTTAATTATTTGAGCCCTCAAATGCAAAGTACATGTCTCAAGAAGAGAAAGTCTTTGGTATGGATGCACTGAAAGGCATTGAATTTGGATTGACGATAATTCATTATAAACCACGTTGAGATGCATTAAATTGTAAAGAAATTGGTGAATTAAGTGATTTAGTCACCCTTACCGGAGCAGTGATAAACCTTCAACTCAAAGACGAAAGTTTCACTAATCAAAAGTGCAAGCCACTTGAAGATAATTCATCGGAAAGAAAATTGAGATGAAATTGATGTATCAATGTACTAGGAAAGCATATTGTGGAATTAATCGATTTTGTCATCCTTGCCGCCTCTTTTCGTCAAAATTGACGTTTAACTCCTTTAAGCATGTAAGCCCTCGATTGGATACTGCATCTCTCTAAATAAGAGAACGCTTTTGAGACCAAAGTTAGATAACTGTTTTGGGGATTTGGGGGATGCATTCAATTGTCACGAAATTAGTGTATCAATGTAATTTATCAAGAGAGGATTGAGCGACTTCGTCACCCTTGCAGCCTCTTTTCGTCACCACTGACGTTTAACTCCTTTATTTATATATGTAAGCCCTCGATTGGATATTGCATCTCTCCGGGAGAGAACGCCTGTGTTAGTGAGCATTGACAAGCATTGAACTCCAGACCAAAGTTGGATAACTGTTTTGGGAATATTAGCATATCGCTGACTGCATCAATTTCGTTACCCTTAACAACTGTCTTTCATCACCCTTTATTCTTGAGGTATTTGAGCCCTCAAATGCAAAGAACATGTCTCAAGTTTAGATACATTGAAAGGCATGGAACTTGAAAGCATATTTTTCAAAGTGATGCCTAAGCAAGCAAAATGCATCACATTTGAATTCATCACCGTTTATGTTCAACAAATGTATGCGATATCTTAACCCTTGAGCTCTCTTATCGAAAGTGCAAGTCACTTGAGGATAATTCATCGTAAACAACATTGAGCTGCTTTCAATTGCAAAGAAATTTTTGTATCAATGTAATTTGTTAGATATGCATTTTGTGGAATAAAGCGATTTTTTCACCCTTGCCGCCTCTTTTCGTCACCATTGACATTTATGTATCTAAGCCTTCGATTGCATATTGCATCTCTCCTGGAGAGAACACCTGTGTTAATGGAGCAGTGATAAAGAAATTGGTGTATCAGTTTCATTTATAAGGAAAGAATATCGTGGTATAAAGCGATTGTTATGGAGCATTGGTAAGCATTCAATTCCAGACCAGATAAGATTTTTGGATATATAAGCATATTGTTGACCGTATCAATTTCGTCCTCCTTGCCGATTTTTTTTTCATCAACCCTAATGTTTTAAGTATTTGTGCCCTCAAATGCAAAGTACATGTCTCAAGAAGAGAAAGTCTTTGGTATGGATGCACTGAGAGGCGTGGAATTTGGATTGACGATAATTCATTATAAACCACATTGAGATGCATTAAATTGTAAAGAAATTGGAGTATCAATATCGTTGAATTAAGTCATTTAGTCACCCTTACCGGAGCAGTGATAAACCTTCAACTCGAAAGTTGAAGTTGAAGTTGAAAGACGAAAGTTGGATAACTGGGGATAAAAGCATATCCATCAATTTCGTCACCCCTTTCCGACTTTTTTTTTTCATTACCCTTTATGCATTAAGTATTTAAGTTCTCAAACACAAAGCACACTTCTCAAGGAATGAAAGTTTTTGATATCGATGCATTGAAAGGCATGGAACTTCAAAGCACAACAAAGTGGTATTACAAATGTAATTGAGTTTGATTTCTTTTTTATATTACTATTTCACAAAAGTGATGCCTCAAAGCTAAGCAAAACGTATCATAACTTGACTTCATCACCCTTTATGCCATATGGTGATTTTGTCACCCTTACCACGTTTTTGCTCTAATGAAAAGTGCACGCCACATGAAGATAATTCATCGGAAAGAAGATCGAGATGAAATTGGTGTATCAATTTATTAGGAAAGCATATTGTGGAATTAATCGATTTTGTCATCCTTGCCGCCTCTTTTCGTCAAAATTGACATTTAACTCCTTTATGTATGTAAGCCCTCGATTCGATATTGCATCTCTCTAAATGAGAGAACGCATTTAACTCCAGACCAAAGTTATGGGGTTATAAGCATATTGGTGACTACATCAATTACGTAACCCTTCCCGACTTTTTTTCATCAGCCTTTCTGCTTTTGGTCAATATCCTTGATTAACATATCAAACGTTAAATACCACTTTGCTGTTCTTTCAAGGTTAAAGCCTTTCATGCCTTTGAATTTGAGGACTCAAAGGGTGATAAAAAAAAGTCGGCATGGGTGACGAAATTGATAGAGTCGACAATATGCTGATATATCCAAAACAGTTATGAAACTTTGGTCTGGAGTCGATTGCTTATCACTGCTTAACAACACAGGCGTTCTCTCCCGGAGAGATGGAAGATGCAATCGAGGGCTTACATACATAAAAGTGTGGCTGACACACAGAACTACTGAGTAGTTGAGTTTTGTGCATTATTCGAATTGTAGATAACTGTTGACTTCCAGATTTCTCAGCAGTGGCCTAAACAAGTCCCCTGAGGTTCATATTTAATGTTTTGCTTCATTTTGGGAGGTCTGTAAAAGGTATCCCCTACCTTTAAATTAAGCGATTTCGTCTCCCTTACCGTCTCTCTTTTCGTCACCACTGCCGTTTAACTGTATATAAGAACTCGATTGCATATTGCATATATTACTATTACTACAATACCAAAGTGATGCCTAAGCTAAGGAAAACGTAACATAATTTCACTTCGTCACCATTTATGTTCAACTGCAGTATGTGATTTCGTCACCCTTGCTGCATATTTACAAATGTCTGAAAGATTTGAGCGGTCTAATCAAAAGTAGAAGTCACTTCAAGATAATTCATGGTAAAGAACATTGAGATGCTTTCAATTGTAAAGAAATTGGTGTATCAATGTCATTTATAAGGAAAGCATATCGTGGAATTAAGCGAGTTCGTCACCCTTACCGCCTCTTTTTGTCACCATTGACGTCTAACTCGTTTATGTATCTAAGCTCTCGATTGCGTATTGATTGCCTCTGGGAGCGAACGCCTGTGTTATGGAGCATTCATAAGCATTTAACTCCAGATGAAAGTTGGATAGCCGTTTTGGAGGATATTATCATAGCGTTGACTGCCTCAATTTCGTTACCCTTTCAAACATTTTTATCACCCTTTCTCCCTTTGGTATTTGAGCACTCAGAAGTCTCAAGTTGAGAAAGTCTTTGGTTTGGACACATTGAAAGGCATGGAACTTGAAAGCACAGCAAAGTGGTATCAACAGAGAATTGTATACTTACTATCACTTTTTTTTTTTACCAAAGTGATGCCTAAGCAAAGCAAAACATATAATTTGACTTGTCATGTTCAGCTGCCGTTTGTGATTTCGTCACCCTTTCCGCGCTTTTGTGGTAAGCTTCATTTACAACTGTTTAATATATTTGAGGTCTCTAATCAAAAGTGCAAGTCACTGGAAGATAATTCATCGGAAAGAAGATCGAGATGAAATTGGCGTATCAATGTATATTGTGGAATTAATCGATTTTGTCACCCTTTCCGCCTCTTTTCGTCAAAATTGACGTTTAACTCCTTTAAGTATGTAAGGGCTCGATTGGATACTGCATCTCTCTAAATGAGAGAACGCATTTAACTCCAGACCAAAGTTATGGGGTTATAAGCATATTGGTGAGTACATCAATTACGTAACCCTTCCCGACTTTTTATTATCACCCTTTCTGCTTTTGGTATTTGAGCCCTCAATTGCAAAGCACATGCCTCGTGGTAACAGAGTTTTTACACATTGAGAAGCATGGAAATTTTTAAGTACAGCAAAGTTGTACTAACAGAGTTTGTAAAAAAAAAAGTCGGCAAGGGTGACTAAATGGTTTGAGTCAATATCCTTGATTAACATATCAAACATTAAATACCACTTTGATGTTCTTTCAAGGTTAAAGCCTTTCAATTAATCCATACCAAAGCCTTTCATTCCTTTGCATTTGAGGACTAAAATACTTAAAGCATAAAGGGTGATAAAAAAAAGTCGGCATATTGATGGAGTCGACAATATGCTTATATATCCAGAACAGTTATGAAACTTTGGTCGGGAGTCGATTGCTTATCACTGCTTCACAACACAGGCGTTCTCTCCCGGAGAGATGGAAGATTCAATCGAGCGCTTACATACATCAAGCAGTTTCACGGCAGTGATGACAAAAAGAGGCGGCGAGGGTGACGAAATCACTTAATTCCATCAAATGCTTTTCTTATAAATTACACTGATACACCAAGTTCGGCAAGATTGAAAGCATCTCAATGTGCTTTACGATGATTTATATTTAAGTGAATTGAACTTTTCAACCTTCATTTACAACTGTTTAAATTCATAGTTTACCATTTGCAGATGAAACAAAAACCCAGCATTAGTGCTTTAAACTAGTTCTGAAATGCGAGTTATTGATAGAAAGAACCACTGTAAAAAAAAACTGAATCCGTATAAATACACAAAATTTTAACAATAGTTGTTATAAGAATTATAAGAATACTTCCAGATTAAACCGTCTATAGGTACGGTTTATTGAGAAAAATACTGATATCTCCTTATATTTTAAGCTTTATTGTAAAATTTGTATATGGTAGGTCGTTTTGTGATATATCAGACCTACACATATGCATCAAATGTCATACCTTGAACATTTTTAAAATCACTGCTTCCCTTTAATATGTTTGCAAGTCACTTGAAGATAATTCAACGGAAAGAAGATCGAGATGCTTTACCACCGTCTGATAGATTTGAGCTCTCTAAACAAAAGTGCATGTCACCTAAAGGACAATGACATGGATTCAATTGTAACGAAATTGGTGTATCAATGTGATTGATTAGGAAAATACATCGTGGAATTAAGCGATTTCCTCACATTTTCCGCCTCTTTTCGTCACAACTGATGTTTAAGTCCTTTACGTATGTAAGCCCTCGATTAGATATTGCATCTCTCCGGGAGAGAACGCCTATGTTATCCATAAACATTTAACAAGTACTTAACTCCAGACCAAAGTTGGATACGCGTTTTGGGGATTTGGGGGATGCTTTCAATTGTAACGAAATTGGTGTATCAATGTAATTTATTAAAAAAGGATAACATGGAATTAAGCGATTTCGTCACTCTTGTCACCTCTATTCGTCACCACTGATGTTTAGCCCCTGTATTTATGTAGCCATCTCTCCGGGAGAGAACGCATGTGTTATATAGCATTGATTAGGATTCACTTCCTGAGTCTTTGGATAACTGTTTTGGGGATATGAGCATATTATTGACTACATCAATTACGTTCACCCTTCCCGACTTTCTTCATCACCCTTTATGGTTTAGGTATTTAAGCCCTTACATGTCTCAAGGTAAGAGACTTTTGAAAGGCATGGACCTTTAAAGCACAGCGAAGTGGTATTAGCAGAGTTTCATATCTTACCTACTATTACTATTGCACAAAAGTGATACCTAAGCTAGGCAAAAACGTATCATAATTTTACTTCGCCACCCTTTATTTTCAACTGCCGTATGTGATTTCTCTACCCTTGCTGGGTTTTTGCTCTAATCAAAAGTGTAAATCACTTAAAGCTCATTCATCGTAAAGCTCATTGAGATGCATTAAATTGTAACGAAATTGGTGTATGAATGTAAATTATTAGGAAAGCATATCGTGCAATTAAGCGATTTCGTCACCACTGACGTTTAGCTCCTTTATGAAAGCTCCTTTTTGAAAGGCATAGACCTTTAAAGCACAGTGAAGTGGTATTAGCAGAGTTTCATATCTTACCTACTATTACTATTGCACAAAAGTGATACCTAAGCTAAGCAAAAACGTATCATAATTTTACTTCGCCACCCTTTATTTTCAACTGCCGTATGTGATTCCTCTACCCTTGCTGGGTTTTTGTTCTAATCAAACGTGGAAATCACTTGAAGCTCATTCATCGTAAAGGTCATTGAGATGCATTAAATTGTAACGAAATTGGTGTATGAATGTAAATTATTAGGAAAGCATATCGTGGAATTAAGCGATTTCGTTACCACTGACGTTTAGCTCTT
Source organism: Diadema setosum (assembly GCF_964275005.1). Lineage (NCBI taxonomy): Eukaryota > Metazoa > Echinodermata > Echinoidea > Diadematoida > Diadematidae > Diadema > Diadema setosum. Next base: position 16,887,324 of record NC_092706.1, read on the forward strand.
TTATGTATGTAAGCCCTCTAGTATATCGCTGACTGCATCAATTTCGTTAACCTTCCCAAATATCTTTCATCGCCCTTTATTCTTGAGGTATTTGAGCCCTCAAATGCAAAGAACATGTCTAAAGTCGAGAAAGACTTTGATATGGACACATTGAAAGGTATGGAGCTTGAAAGCATAACAAAGTGGTATTTACAGAGTTTTTTTTTATTATTTTACCAAAGTGATGCCTAAGCAAGCAAAACGTATCACATTTGAAGCCATCACCCTTTATGTTCAACACATGTATGTAATTTCTTAACCCTTGCCGCGCTTTTGCGTCAACCTTTATTTACAACTGTCTAATAGAATTGAACTCTCTTATCAAAAGTGCAAGTCACTTGAGTAAAAAAAATTTCTGTATCAGTGTAATTTATTAGATGTGCATTTTGTGGCATAAAGCGATTTCGTCACCCTTGCCGCCTCTTTTCGTCACCATTGACGTTTAACATTTTTCAAAGCACAAAAAAGTGGTTATCAATTGAGTTTGATTTCTTTTTATATCACTATTTCACAAAAGTGATGCCTAAAGCTAATCAAAACGTATCATAACTTCACCTTTTAATTCTAACGGAAGTATGTGATTTTGTCAAACTTAAAGCGTTTTTACTTTAATCTAAAGTGCAAGTCACATGAAGATAATTCATCGTAAAGCACATTGTAAATGCATTAGATTTTAACGGAATCGGTGTATCAATATAATTTATTAGGAAATCATATCGTTAAATTAAGCGATTTCGTCTCCCTTGCCGTCTCTCTTTTCGTCACCACTGCCGTTTATATAATCCCTCGATTGCATATTGCATATATTACTTACTTTTACTACAATACCAAAGTGATGCATAAGCTAAGCAAAACGTAACATAATTTCACTTCGTCACCATTTATGTTCAACTGCAGTATATGATTTCGCCACCCTTGCTGCGCTTTGCGTCAACGTTAATTTACAAATGTCTAAAAGATTTGAGCTGTCTAATCAAAAGTAGAAGTCACTTCAAGATAATTCATGGTAAAAAACATTGAGATGCTTTCAATTGTAAAGAAATTGGTGTATCAATACAATTTATAAGGAAAGCATATCGTGGAATTAAGCGAGTTCGTCACCCTTATCGCCTCTTTTTGTCACCATTGACGTCTAACTCCTTTATGTGTGTAAGCTCTCGACTGCATATTGATTCTCTCCGGGAACCAACGCCTGTGTTATGGAGCATTGACAAGCATTTAACTCCAGATGAAAGTTGGATAACTGTTTTGGGGATATTATCATATCGTTGACTGCCTCAATTTCGTTACCCTTTCAAACATTTTTCATCCTTTTTGCCTTTGGTATTTGAGCCCTCACATGTCTCAAGTTGAGAAAGTCTTTGGTTTGGACACATTGAAAGGCATGGAACTTGAAAGCACAGCAAAGTGGTATCAACAGAGAATTGTATACTTATTATTACTTTTTTTTACCAAAGTGATGCATAAGCAAAGCAAAACATATAATTTGACTTATGTTAAGCTGTCGTTTGTGATTTCGTCACCCTTGCCGCGGTTTTGCGTTAACCTTCATTTACAACTGTTTAATATATTTGAGGTCTCTAATCAAAAGTCTTCACTTGGAGATAATTCATCGGAAAGAAGATTGAGATGAAATTGGTGTATCGATGTATTAGGAAAGCACATTGTGGAATTAATTGATTTTTTTTCATCCTTGCCGCCTCTTTTCTTCAAAATTGACGTTTAACTCCTTTATATATTTAAGCCCTCCATTGGATACTGCATCTCTCTAAATGAGAGAACGCATTTAACGCCAGACCAAATTTAGATAACTACTTTGGGGATTTGGGGGATGTATTCAATTGTCACGAAATTGGTGTATCAATGTAATTTATCAAGAAAGGATATCGCGGAATTGAGCGATTTCGTCACCCTTGCAGCCTCTTTTCGTCATCACTGACATTTAGCGTCTTTATGTATTTAAGCTCTCGATTGGATATTGCATCTCTCCGGGAGAGAACGCCTGTGTTAGTGAGCATTGACAAGCATTGAACTCCAGACCAAAGTTGGATAACTGTTTTGGGAATATTAGCATATCGCTGACTGCATCAATTTCGTTACCCTTAACAACTGTCTTTCATCACCCTTTATTCTTGAGGTATTTGAGCCCTCAAATGCAAAGAACATGTCTCAAGTTTAGATACATTGAAAGGCATGGAACTTGAAAGCATATTTTTCCAAAGTGATGCCTAAGAAAGCAAAATGCATCACATTTGAATTCATCACCGTTTATGTTCAACAAATGTATGCGATATCTTAACCCTTGAGCTCTCTTATCGAAAGTGCAAGTCACTTGAGGATAATTCATCGTAAACAACATTGAGCTGCTTTCAATTGCAAACAAATTTTTGTATCAATGTAATTTGTTAGATATGCATTTTGTGGAATAAAGCGATTTTTTCACCCTTGCCGCCTCTTTTCGTTTGTGATTTCGTCACCCTTGCCGCGGTTTTGCGTTAACCTTCATTTACAACTGTTTAATATATTTGAGGTCTCTAATCAAAAGTCTTCACTTGGAGATAATTCATCGGAAAGAAGATTAAGATGAAATTGGTGTATCGATGTATTAGGAAAGCACATTGTGGAATTAATTGATTTTTTTTCATCCTTGCCGCCTCTTTTCTTCAAAATTGACGTTTAACTCCTTTATATATGTAAGCCCTCCATTGGATACTGCATCTCTCTAAATGAGAGAACGCATTTAACGCCAGACCAAATTTAGATAACTACTTTGGGGATTTGGGGGATGTATTCAATTGTCACGAAATTGGTGTATCAATGTAATTTATTAAGAGAGGATATCGCAAAATTGAGCGATTTCGTCACCCTTGCCGCCTCTTTTCGTCATCACTGACATTTAGCTTCTTTATGTATTTAAGCCCTCGATTGGATATTGCATCTCTTCGGGAGAGAACGCCTGTGTTAGTGAGCATTGACAAGCATTGAACTCCAGACCAAAGATGTATAACTGTTTTGGGGATATTAGCATATCGCTGAGTGCATCAATTCGTTACTCTTCCCAACTGTCTTTCATCACCCTTTATTTTTGAGGTATTTGAGCCCTCCAATGGAAAGAACATGTCTCAAGTTGAGAAAGACTTTGGTATGGACATATTGAAAGGTATGGAACTTGAAAGCATAGCAAAGTGGTATTTACAGAGTTTTTTATCATTTTTCCAAAATGATGTCTAAGCAAGCAAAACGCATCTTATTTGAATTCATCACCTTTTATGCTCAACACATGTATGCGATTTCTTAACCCTTGCCGCGCTTTTGTGTCAACCTTTATTTACAACTGTCTAATAGATTTGAGCTCTGTTATCGAAAGTGCAAGTCACTTGAGGATAATTCATCGTAAACAACATTGAGCTGCTATCAATTTTAAGGAAATTTTTGTATCAATGTAATTTGTTAGATATGCATTTTGTGGAATAAAGCGATTTCTTCACCCTTGCCGCCTCTTTTCGTCACCATTGACGTTTAACTAATTTATATATCTAAGCCTTCGATTGCATATTGCATCTCTCCGGGAGAGAACACCTGTGTTATGGAGCAGTAATAAAGAAATTGGTGTATCAGTTACATTTATAAGGAAAGAATATCGTGGTATAAAGGGATTGTTATGGAGCATTGGTAAGCATTCAACTCCAGACCAGATAAGATTTTTGGGTATATAAGCATATTGTTGACCGTATCTATTTCGTCCTCCTTGCCCATTTTTTTTTTTCATCAACCCTAATGTTTTAAGTATTTGTGCCCTCAAATGCAAAGTACATGTCTCAAGAAGAGAAAGTCTTTGGTATGGATGCACTGAGAGCCATGGAATTTGGATTGACGATAATTCATTATAAACCACATTGAGATGCATTAAATTGTAAAGAAATTTGTGTATCAATATTGTTGAATTAAGTCATTTAGTCACCCTTACCGGAGCAGTGATAAACCTTCAATTCAAGACGAAAGTTGGATAACTGGGGATAAAAGCATATCCATCAATTTCATCACCCTTTCCGACTTTTTTTTTTCATTACCCTTTATGCTTTAAGTATTTATGTTCTCAGACACAAAGCACACTTCTCAAGGAATGAAAGTTTTTGATATCGATGCATTGAAAGGCATGGAACTTCAAAGCACAACAAAGTGGTATTAATTGAGCTTGATTTCTTTTTATATTACTATTTCACAAAAGTGATGCCTCAAGCTAACCAGAACGTATCATAACTTGACTTCATCACCCTTTATGCCGCGTCACCCTTACCGCGTTTTTGCTCTAATCAAAAGTGCACGCCACATGAAGATAATTCATCGGAAAGAGGATCGAGATGAAATTGGTGTATCAATGGATTAATAAAGCATATCGCAGAATTAATCGATTTTGTCATCCTTGCCGCCTCTTTTCGTCAAAATTGACTTTTAACTCCTTTAAGTATGTAAGGGCTCGATTGGATACTGCATCTCTCTAAATGAGAGAACGCATTTAACTCCAGACCAAAGTTATGGGGTTATAAGCATATTAGTGACTACATCAATTACGTAACCCTTCCCGACTTTTTTTCATCAACCTTTCTGCTTTTGGTATTTGAGCCCTCAATTGCAAAGCACATGCCTCGTGGTAACAGAGTTTTTACACATTGAAAGGCATGGAATTTTTAAGGACAGCAAAGTTGTACTAACAGAGTTTGTAAAAAAAAGTAGGCAAGGGTGACTAAATGGATTGAGTCAATATCCTTGATTAACATATCAAACATTAAATACCACTTTGGTGTTCTTTCAAGGTTAAAGCCTTTCAATGAATCCATACCAAAGCCTTTCATTCTTTTGCATTTGAGGACTCAAAAAAGCATAAAGGGTGATAAAAAAAGTCGGCATGGGTGACGAAATTGATGGAGTCGACAATATGCTTATATATCCAAAACAGTTATGAAACTTTGGTCTGGAGTTGATTGCTTACCACTGCTTAACAACACAGGCGTTCTCTCCCGGAGAGATGGAAGATGCAATCGAGGGCTTACATACATAAAGGAGTTTCACGGCAGTGATGACAAAAAGAGGCGGCAAGGGTGACGAAATCACTTAATTCATTCAAATGCAAATGCTTTCCTTATAAATTACATTGATACCCCAAGTTCATCAAAATTAAATGCATCTCAATGTGCTTTACGATGATTTATCTTCAAATGAATTGAACTTTTCAACCTTCATTCACAACTGTTTAAATTCATAGTTTACCATTTGCAGATGAAACAAAATCATAGCATTAGTGCTTTAAACTAGTTCTGAAATGCGAGTTATTGATAGAAACAACCACTGTAAAAAAAAACTGAATCCGTATAACTACACAAAACTTAAACAATAGTTATTATAAGAATACTTCCAGATTAAACCGTCTATAGTTACGGTTTATGAGAAAAATACTGATATCTCCTTTTATTTTAGGCTTTATTGTAAAAATTGTATGTGGTAGGTCGTTTTGTGATACAACAGACCTACAAATGTGCATCAAATGTCATACCTTGAACATTTTTTTAAATCACTGCTCCCCAAAGGTATATCAAAATATGTTTAAGGTTTCTCATCAAAAGTGCAAGTCACTTGAAGATAATTCAACGGAAAGAAGATTGAGATGCTTTACCACTGTCTGATAGATTTGAGCTCTCTAAACAAAAGTGCATGTCACCTAAAGGACAATGAAATGGATTCAATTGTAACGAAATTGGTATATCAATGTGATTGATTAGGAAACAATATCGTGGAATTAAGCGATTTCCTCACATTTTCCGCCTCTTTTCGTCACAACTGATGTTTAAGTCCTTTATGAATGTAAGCCCTCGATTGGATATTACATCTCTCCGGGAGAGAACGCCTATGTTATCCATAAGCATTTAACAAGCACTTAACTCCAGACCAAAGTTGGATAAGTGTTTTTGGGATTTGGGGGATGCTTTCAATTGTAACAAAATTGGTGTATCAATGTAATTTATTAAGAAAGGATAACATGGAATTAAGCGATTTCGTCACCCTTGTCACCTCTTTTCGTCACCATTGATGTTTATCCCCTGTATTTATGTAAGCATCTCTCCGGGAGAGAACGCCTGTGTTACATAGCATTGATTAGGATTCAACTCCTGACTCTTTGGATAACTGTTTTGGGGATATGAGCATATTATTGACTACATCAATTACGTTCACCCTTCCCGACTTTCTTCATCACCCTTTATGGTTTAGGTATTTGAGCCCTCACATGTCTCAAGGTAAGAGAGTTTTGAAAGGCATGGACCTTTAAAGCACAGCAAAGTGGTATCAACAGAGAATTATAAACTTACTATTACTTTTTTTTTACCAAAGTGATTCCTAAGCAAAGCAAAACATATAATTTGACTTATGTTAAGCTGCCGTTTGTGATTTCCTCACCCTTGCCGCGCTTTTTCGTTAACCTTAATTTACAACTGTTTAATATATTTGAGGTCTCTAATCAAAAGTGCAAGTCACTTAAGATAATTCATCGGAAAGAAGATTGAGATAAAATTGGTGTATCAATGTTTTATTAAAGCATATTGTGGAATTAATCGATTTTGTCATCCTTGCCGCCTCTTTTCTTCAAAATTGACGTTTATTTCCTTTATGTATGTAAGCTCTCGATTGGATATTGTATCTCTTTAAAGGAGAGAACGCATTTAACTCCAGACCAAAGTTTGATAAATGTTTTGGGGATTTGGGGGATGCATTCAATTGTCACGAAATTGGTGTATCAATGTAATCTTTTAAGAAAGGATATCGCGGAATTAAGCAATTTTGTCACCCTTGCCGAATCTTTTCGTCACCAACTTACGTTTAGCTCCTTTATGTATGTAAGCAGTCGATTTTATATTGCATCTCTCCGGGAGAGAACGCGTGTATTAGTGAGCATTGACAAGCGTTGAACTCCAGACCAAAGTTGGATAACTGTTTTTGGGATATTAGCATATCGCTGAGTGCATCAATTCGTTACCCTTCCCAACTGTCTTTCATCACCCTTTATTTTTGAGATATTTGAGCCCTCCAATGGAAAGAACATGTCTCAAGTGGAGAAAGACTTTGATATGGACACATTGAAAGGTATGGAGCTTGAAAGCATAGCAAAAAAGTGGTATTTACAGAGTTTTTTTATTATTTTACCAAAGTGATGCCTAAGCAAACAAAACGTATCACATTTGAATTCATCATCCTTTATGTTCAACACATGTATGTGATTTCTTAACCCTTGTCGCGCTTTTGCGTCAACTTTTATTTGCAACTGTCTAATAGATTTAAGCTCTCTTATCAAAAGTGCAAGTCACTTGAGGATAATTCATCGTAAACAACATTGAGCTGCTTTCAATTGTAAAGAAATTTCTGTATCAATGTAATTTATTAGATATGCATTTTGTGGAATGAAGCGATTTCGTCACCCTCGGCTTGCCGCCTCTTTTCGTCACCATTGACGTTTAACTAATATATGTATCTAAGCCTTCGATTGCATATTGCATCTCTTCGGGGGAGAACACCTGTGTTATGGAGCAGTGATAAAGAAATTGGTGTATCAGTTTCATTTATAAGGAAAGAATATCGTGGAATTAAGCGATTGTTATGGAGCACTGGAAAGCATTCAACTCCAGACCAGATACAATTTTTGGGTATATAAGCATATTGTTGACTGCATCAATTTCGTCCTTCTTGCCGAATTTTTTTTTTCATCAACCCTAATGTTTGAAGTATTTGTGAATTCAAATGCAAAGTACATGTCTCAAGAAGAGAAAGGAATGGAAGTTGGATTGACGATAATTCATGGACCTTTAAAGCACAACGAAGTGGTATTAACAGAGTTTAATATTTTACCTACTATTACTATTTCACAAAAGTGATACCTAAGCTAAGCAAAAACGTACCATAATTTTACTTCGTCACCCTTTATTTTCAACTACCGTATGTGATTTCTCTACCCTTGCTGGGTTTTTGCTCTAATCAAAAGTGCAAATCACTTGAAGCTCATTCATCGTAAAGCTCATTGAGATGCATTAAATTGTAACGAAATTGGTGTATGAATGTAATTTATTAGGAAAGCATATCGTGGAATTAAGCGATTTCGTCACCACTGACGGTTTATCTCCTTTATATATGTAAGCCCTCGATTGGATATTGCATCTCTCCGGGAGAGAACGCCTGTGTTAGTGAGCATTGACAGGCATTGAACTCCAGACCAAAGTCGGATAACTGTTTTGGGGATATTAGTATATCGCTGACTGCATCCATTTCGTTACCCTTCCCAAATGTCTTTCATCGCCCTTTATTCTTGAGGTATTTGAGCCCTAAAATGCAAAGAACATGTCTAAAGTCGAGAAAGACTTTGGTATGCACACATTGAAAGGTATGGAGCTTGAAAGCATAGCAAAGAGGTATTTACAGAGTTTTTTTAAATTATTTTACCAAAGTGATGCCTAAGCAAGCAAAACGTATCACATTTGAAGTCATCACCCTTTATGTTCAACACATGTATGTGATATCTTAACCCTTGCCGCGCTTTTGCGTCAACCTTTATTTACAACTGTCTATTAGATTTGAGCTCTCTTGTCAAAAGTGCAAGTCACATGAGGAAAGAAATTTCTGTATCAATGTAATTTATTAGATATGCATTTTGTGGAATAAAGCGATTTCGTCACTTTTGCCGCCTCTTTTCGTCACCATTGACGTTTAACTAATTTATGTATCTAACCCTTCGATTGCATATTGCATCTCTCTGGGAGAGAACACCTGTGTTATGGATCAGTAGTAAGGAAAGAATATCGTGGAATTAAGTGATTCTTATGGAGCATTGGTAAGCATTCAACTCCAGACAAGATAAGATTTTTGGCTATATCAGCATATTGTGGACTGCATCAATTTCGTCCTCCTTGCCGATTTTTTTTTCATTAACTCTAATGTTTTAAGTATTTCCATCTTCAAAAGCAAAGTACATGTGTCAAGAAGAGAAAGTCTTTGGTATGGATGAGACATTGAAAGACATTGAATTTGGATTGACGATAATTCATTATCAAGCACATTATTCTCATTTAATTGTAAAGACATTGGTGTATTAGTTTAATAAAGTATTTCAGCCCTCAAACACAAAGCACACTTCTCAAGGAATGAAAGTTTTTGATATCGATGCATTGAAAGGCATGGAACTTCAAAGCACAACAAAGTGGTATTAATTGAGTTTCATTTCTTTTTATATTACTATTTCACAAAAGTGATGCCTAAAGCTAAGCAAAACGCATCATAACTTGACTTCATCACCCTTCATTTTTAACTTCCGTATGTGATTTCGTCACCCTTTCCGCGTTTTTGCAATAATCAGAAGTGGAAGTCACGAAGAAAATTCATCGTAAAGCACATTGTAAATGCATTCAATTTTAATGAAATCGGTGTATCAATGTAATTTATTAGGAAATCATATCGTTAAATTAAGCGATTTCGTCTCCCTTCCCGTCTCTCTTTTCGTCACAACTGCCGTTTAACTGTATATAAGCCCTGGATTGCATATTGCATATATTACTTACTTTTACTACAATACCAAAGTGATGCCTAAGCTAAGCAAAAACGTAACATAATTTCACTTCGTCACCATTTCTGTTCAACTGCAGTATGTGATTTCGTCACCCTTGCTGCCCTTTCCGTCAACGTTTATTTACAAATGTCTAAAAGATTTGAGCTGTCTAATGAAAAGTAGAAGTAACTTCAAGATGATTCATGGTAAAGAACATTGAGATGCTTGCACTTGTAAAAAATTGGTGTATCAATGCAATTCATCAGGAAAGCATATCGTGGAGCGAGTTCGTCACCCTTACCGCCTCTTTGTCACCATTGACGTCTAACTCCTTGATGTATGTAAGCTCTCTATTGCATATTGATTCTCTCCGTGAGCATTTAACTCCAGATGAAAGTTGGATAGCTTTTTGGGGATATTATCATATCGTTGACTGCCTCAATTTCGTTACCTTTTCAAACATTTTTCATCACCCTTTCTGCCTTTGGTATTTGAGCCCTCACATGTCTCAAGTTGAGAAAGTCTTTGGTTTGGACACATTGAAAGGCATGGAGCTTGATAGCACAGCAAAGTGGTAGCAACATAGAATTATAAACTTACTATTACTTTTTTTTTACCAAAGTGATTCCTAAGCAAAGCAAAACATATAATTTGACGTTATGTTAAGCTGCCGTTTGTGATTTCGTCACCCTTTCCGCGCTTTTGCGTTAACCTTCATTCATTTACAACTGTTTGATATATTTGAGGTCACTAATCAAAAGTGCAAGCCACTGTACAGTTCTGGTTTAGAGCTATTTTCAGGTTTCTAATATTTTTTGGTGAGATAATGAGAAACCTCTTATGAAATATGAAAGAGCATGTAATTCTATGAGGAATTCAATGTTTATTTGATGAAAATTGGTTTTGAAATGGCCGAGATATCCAAAAAAGAGTGATTCTAACAAAGTGTGGGACCCACACTTTATTATGATTGCTTTGTTTTACTTTGTTTTTGGATGTTTCAGTCATTCCAAACCCGATTTTCATCAAATAAACTTTGAATTCCTCTTAAAATGGTATGCTCTGTACTATATCATGTGTTTTCTTGGTATCTCACAAAAAGTTAAAAGCCCAATTCTCATCTCCACCAATACTGTACCATCCCTTGAAGATAATTCATCGGAAAGAAGATTGAGATGAAATTGGTGTATCATTCAATGTATTATTAAAGCATATTGTGGAATTAATCGATTTTGTCGTCCTTACCGCCTCTTTTCGTCAAAATTGACATTTAACTCCTTTAAGTATGTAAGTCCTCGATTGGATACTGCATCTCTCTAAATAAGAGAACGCTTTTGAGACCAAAGTTGGGTAACTGTTTTGGGGATTTGGAAATTGTCACGAAATTTGTGTATCAATGTAATTTTTTAAGAAAGGATATCGCGGAATTAGAGCGATTTCGTCACCCTTGCCGCCTCTTTTCGTCACCACTGACGTTTAGCTCCTTTATGTATGGAAGCCCTCGATTGGATATTGCATCTCTCCGGGAGAGAACGCCTGTGTTAGTGAGCAGTGACAAGCATTGAACTCCAGACCAAAGTTGGATAATTGTTTTGGGGATATTAGCATATCGGTGACTGCATCAATTTCGTTACCCTTCCCAACTGTCTTTCATCACCCTTTATTCTTGAGGTATTTGAGAACTCAAATGCAAAGAACATGTCTGAAGTGGAGAAAGACTTTGGCATGGACACATTGAAAGGTATGGAGCTTGAAAGCATAGCAAAGTGGTATTTACAGAGGTTTTTTTTTTCATTATTTTACCAAAATGATGCCTAAGCAAGGAAAACGAATCACATTTGAAGTCATCACCCTTTATGTTCAACACATGTATGTGATTTCTTAACCCTTGCCGCGCTTTTGCGTCAACCTTTATTTACAACTGTCTAATAGATTTGAGCTCTCTTATCAAAAGTGGAAGTCACTTGAGGAAAGAAATTACTGTGTCAATGTAATTTATTAGATATGCATTTTGTGCAATAAAGCGATTTCGTTACCCTTGCAGCCTCTTTTCGTCACCATTGACGTTTAACTAATTTATGTATCTAAGCCTTCGCTTGCATATTGCATCTCTCCGGAAGAGAACGCCTGTGTTATGGAGCAGTAATAAAGAAATTGGTGTATCAGATTCGTTTATAAGGAAAGAATATCGTGGAATTACGTGATTGTTATGGAGCATTGGTAAGCATTCAACTCGAAACCAGATAAGATTGTTGTGTATATAAGCATATTGTTGACAGCATCAATTTCTTAGTTGCCATTTTTTTTATCTCCCCTAATATCTTAAGTATTTGTGCCCTCAAATGCAAAGTACATGTCTTAAGAGAAAGTCATGGAATTTGGATTGACGATAATTGATTATAAACCACATTGAGATGCATTAAATTGTAAAGAAATTGGTGTATCAGTTTAATTGATAATTAAAGCATATCGTAGAATTAAGTGATTTCGTCACCCTTACCGGAGCAGTGATAAACCAACTCAAGACGAAAGTTGGATAACTGGGGATAAAAGCATATCCATCAATTTATTCACCCTTTCCGACTTGTTTTTCATCACCCTTTATGCTTTAAGTATTTGAGCCCTCAAACACAAAGCACACTTCTCAAGGAATGAATGTTTTTGATATCGATGCATTGAAAGGCATGGAACTTCAAAGCACATCAATGTGGTTATTAATTGAGTTTGATTTCTTTTTATATTACTATTTCACAAAAGTGATGCCTAAAGCTAGGCAAAACGTATCATAACTTGACTTCGTCACCCTTTATTTCTAACTGCCGTATGTGATATTGTCACCCTTACCGCGTTTTTGCTTTAATCAAAAGGGCAAGTCACATGAAGATAATTCATCGTAAAGCACATTGTAAATGCATTAAATCTTAACGAAATCGGTGTATCAATATAATTTATTAGGAAATCATATCGTTAAACTAATCGATTTCGTCTACCTTGCCGTCTCTCTTTTCGTCACCACTGCCGTTTATATAAGCCCTCGATTGCATAATGCATATATTATTTACTTTTACTACAATACCAAAGTGATGCCTAAGCTAAGGAAAACGTAACATAATTTCACTTCGTCACCATTTATGTTCAACTGCAGTATGTGATTTCGTCACCCTTGCGCTTTGCGTCAACGTTTATTTACAAATGTCTAAAAGATATGAGCTGTCTAATCAAAAGTAGAAGTCACTTCAAGATAATTCATGGTAAAGAACATTGAGATGCTTTCAATTGTAAAGAAATTGGTGTATCAATGTCATTTATAAGGAAAGCATATAGTGGAATTAAGCGAGTTCGTCACCCTTACCGCCTCTTTTTGTCACCATTGACGTCTAACTCCTTTATGTATGTAAGCTCTCGATTGCATATTGATTCTCTCCGGGAGCGAACGCCTGTGTTATGGAGCATTCATAAGCATATAACTTCAGATGAAATTTGGATAGCTGTTTGTGGGATATTAATCATATCGTTGACTGCCTCAATTTCGTTACCTTTTCAAACATTTTTCATCACCCTTTCTGCCTTTGGTATTTGAGCCCTCACATGTCTCAAGTTGAGAAAGTCTTTGGTTTGGACACATTGAAAGGCATGGAACTTGAAAGCACAGCAAAGTGGTATCAACAGAGAATTGTATACTTACTATTACTTTTTTTTTTTACCAAAGTGATGCCTAAGCAAAGCAAAACAAATAATTTGACTTGTTATGTTCAGCTGCCGTTTGTGATTTCGTCACCTTTGCCGCGCTTTTGCGTTAACCTTCATTTACAACTGTTTAATATATTTGAGGTCTCTAAGCAAAAGTGCAAGTCACTGGAAGATAATTCATCGGAAAGAAGATCGATATTGGTATATCAATGCATTGGGAAAGCATATTGTGGAATTAATCGATTTTGTCATCCTTGCCGCCTCTTTTCTTCAAAATTGACGTTTAACTCCTTTATATATGTAAGCCCTCGATATACTGAATCTCTCTAAATGAGAGAACGCATTTCACTCCAGACCAAAGTTAGATAACTATTTTAGGGATTTGGGGGATGCATTCAATTGTCACGAAATTTGTGTATCATTGTAATTTTTAAAGAAAGGATATCGCGGAATTAGAGCGATTTCGTCACCCTTGCCGCCTCTTTTCGTCACCACTGACGTTTAGCTCCTTTATGTATGTAAGAACTCGATTGGATATTGCATCTCTCCGGGAGAGAATGCCTGTGTTAGTGAGCATTGACAAGCATTGAACTCCAGACCAAAGTTGGATAACTGTTTTGGGGATATTATCATATCGCTGACTGCATCAATTTCGTTACCATTCCCAACTGTCTTTCATCACCCTTTATTTTTGAGGTATTTGAGCCCTCAAATGCAAATAACATGTTTCAAGTGGAGAAAGACTTTGGTATGGACACATTGAAAGGTATGGAGCTTGAAAGCATAGCAAAGTGGTATTTACAGTTTTTTATTATTTTAGCAAAGTGATGCCTAAGCAAGCAAAACGTATCACATTTGAATTCATCACCCTTTATGTTGATCACATGTATGTGATTTCTTAACCCCTACCGCGCTTTTGGGTCAACTTTTATTTACAACTGTCTAATAAATTTAAGCTCTCTTATCAAAAGTGCAAGTCATTTGAGGAAAGAACTTTCTGTATCAATGTAATTTATTAGATATGCATTTTGTTGAATAAAGCGATTTCGTCACCCTTGCCGCCTCTTTTCGTCACCATTGACGTTTAACTAATTTATGTATCTAACCCTTCGATTGCATATTGCATTTCTCTCGGAGAGAACACCTGTGTTATGGATCAGTAGTAAGGAAAGAATATCGTGGCATTAAGTGATTCTTATGGAGCATTGGTAAGCATTCAACTCCAGACAAGATAAGATTTTTGGCTATATCAGCATATTGTGGACTGCATCAATTTCGTCCTCCTTGCCGATTTTTTCTTTCATTAACTCTGTTTTAAGTATTTCCACCTTCAAAAGCAAAGTACATGTGTCAAGAAGAGAAAGTCTTTGGTATGGATGCACTGAAAGACATTGAATTTGGATTGACGATAATTCATTATAAACCACATTATTCTCATTTAATTGTAAAGACATTGGTGTATTAGTTTAATAAAGTATTTCAGCCCTCAAACACAAAGCACACTTCTCAAGCAATGAAAGTTTTTGATATCGATGCATTGAAAGGCATGAAACTTCAAAGCACAACAAAGTGGTATTAATTGAGAAAGTTGGATAGCTGTTTTCGGGATATTAATCATATCGTTGACTGCCTCAATTTCGTTACCTTTTCAAACATTTTTCATCACCCTTTCTGCCTTTGGTATTTGAGCCCTCACATGTGTCAAGTTGAGAAAGTCTTTGGTTTGGACACATTGAAAGGCATGGAACTTGATAGCACAGCAAAGTGGTATCAACAGAGAATTATAAACTTACTATTACTTTTTTTTTACCAAAGTGATGCCTAAGCAAAGCAAAACAAATAATTTGACTTGTTATGTTCAGCTGCCGTTTGTGATTTCGTCACCTTTGCCGCGCTTTTGCGTTAACCTTCATTTACAACTGTTTAATATATTTGAGGTCTCTAAGCAAAAGTGCAAGTCACTGGAAGATAATTCATCGGAAAGAAGATCGGTATTGGTATATCAATGCATTGGGAAAGCATATTGTGGAATTAATCGATTTTGTCATCCTTGCCGCCTCTTTTCTTCAAAATTGACGTTTAACTCCTTTATATATGTAAGCCCTCGATATACTGAATCTCTCTAAATGAGAGAACGCATTTCACTCCAGACCAAAGTTAGATAACTATTTTAGGGATTTGGGGGATGCATTCAATTGTCACGAAATTTGTGTATCATTGTAATTTTTAAAGAAAGGATATCGCGGAATTAGAGCGATTTCGTCACCCTTGCCGCCTCTTTTCGTCACCACTGACGTTTAGCTCCTTTATGTATGTAAGAACTCGATTGGATATTGCATCTCTCCGGGAGAGAATGCCTGTGTTAGTGAGCATTGACAAGCATTGAACTCCAGACCAAAGTTGGATAACTGTTTTGGGGATATTATCATATCGCTGACTGCATCAATTTCGTTACCATTCCCAACTGTCTTTCATCACCCTTTATTTTTGAGGTATTTGAGCCCTCAAATGCAAATAACATGTTTCAAGTGGAGAAAGACTTTGGTATGGACACATTGAAAGGTATGGAGCTTGAAAGCATAGCAAAGTGGTATTTACAGTTTTTTATTATTTTAGCAAAGTGATGCCTAAGCAAGCAAAACGTATCACATTTGAATTCATCACCCTTTATGTTGATCACATGTATGTGATTTCTTAACCCCTACCGCGCTTTTGCGTCAACTTTTATTTACAACTGTCTAATAAATTTAAGCTCTCTTATCAAAAGTGCAAGTCATTTGAGGAAAGAACTTTCTGTATCAATGTAATTTATTAGATATGCATTTTGTTGAATAAAGCGATTTCGTCACCCTTGCCGCCTCTTTTCGTCACCATTGACGTTTAACTAATTTATGTATCTAACCCTTCGATTGCATATTGCATTTCTCTCGGAGAGAACACCTGTGTTATGGATCAGTAGTAAGGAAAGAATATCGTGGAATTAAGTGATTCTTATGGAGCATTGGTAAGCATTCAACTCCAGACAAGATAAGATTTTTGGCTATATCAGCATATTGTGGACTGCATCAATTTCGTCCTCCTTGCCGATTTTTTCTTTCATTAACTCTGTTTTAAGTATTTCCACCTTCAAAAGCAAAGTACATGTGTCAAGAAGAGAAAGTCTTTGGTATGGATGCACTGAAAGACATTGAATTTGGATTGACGATAATTCATTATAAACCACATTATTCTCATTTAATTGTAAAGACATTGGTGTATTAGTTTAATAAAGTATTTCAGCCCTCAAACACAAAGCACACTTCTCAAGCAATGAAAGTTTTTGATATCGATGCATTGAAAGGCATGAAACTTCAAAGCACAACAAAGTGGTATTAATTGAGAAAGTTGGATAGCTGTTTTCGGGATATTAATCATATCGTTGACTGCCTCAATTTCGTTACCTTTTCAAACATTTTTCATCACCCTTTCTGCCTTTGGTATTTGAGCCCTCACATGTGTCAAGTTGAGAAAGTCTTTGGTTTGGACACATTGAAAGGCATGGAACTTGATAGCACAGCAAAGTGGTATCAACAGAGAATTATAAACTTACTATTACTTTTTTTTTACCAAAGTGATGCCTAAGCAAAGCAAAACAAATAATTTGACTTGTTATGTTCAGCTGCCGTTTGTGATTTCGTCACCTTTGCCGCGCTTTTGCGTTAACCTTCATTTACAACTGTTTAATATATTTGAGGTCTCTAAGCAAAAGTGCAAGTCACTGGAAGATAATTCATCGGAAAGAAGATCGATATTGGTATATCAATGCATTGGGAAAGCATATTGTGGAATTAATCGATTTTGTCATCCTTGCCGCCTCTTTTCTTCAAAATTGACGTTTAACTCCTTTATATATGTAAGCCCTCGATATACTGAATCTCTCTAAATGAGAGAACGCATTTCACTCCAGACCAAAGTTAGATAACTATTTTAGGGATTTGGGGGATGCATTCAATTG
This sequence comes from Diadema setosum, assembly GCF_964275005.1. Classification (NCBI taxonomy): domain Eukaryota; kingdom Metazoa; phylum Echinodermata; class Echinoidea; order Diadematoida; family Diadematidae; genus Diadema; species Diadema setosum. The sequence continues at coordinate 16,904,627 of NC_092706.1, forward strand.
TCACGAAATTTGTGTATCATTGTAATTTTTAAAGAAAGGATATCGCGGAATTAGAGCGATTTCGTCACCCTTGCCGCCTCTTTTCGTCACCACTGACGTTTAGCTCCTTTATGTATGTAAGAACTCGATTGGATATTGCATCTCTCCGGGAGAGAATGCCTGTGTTAGTGAGCATTGACAAGCATTGAACTCCAGACCAAAGTTGGATAACTGTTTTGGGGATATTATCATATCGCTGACTGCATCAATTTCGTTACCATTCCCAACTGTCTTTCATCACCCTTTATTTTTGAGGTATTTGAGCCCTCAAATGCAAATAACATGTTTCAAGTGGAGAAAGACTTTGGTATGGACACATTGAAAGGTATGGAGCTTGAAAGCATAGCAAAGTGGTATTTACAGTTTTTTATTATTTTAGCAAAGTGATGCCTAAGCAAGCAAAACGTATCACATTTGAATTCATCACCCTTTATGTTGATCACATGTATGTGATTTCTTAACCCCTACCGCGCTTTTGCGTCAACTTTTATTTACAACTGTCTAATAAATTTAAGCTCTCTTATCAAAAGTGCAAGTCATTTGAGGAAAGAACTTTCTGTATCAATGTAATTTATTAGATATGCATTTTGTTGAATAAAGCGATTTCGTCACCCTTGCCGCCTCTTTTCGTCACCATTGACGTTTAACTAATTTATGTATCTAACCCTTCGATTGCATATTGCATTTCTCTCGGAGAGAACACCTGTGTTATGGATCAGTAGTAAGGAAAGAATATCGTGGAATTAAGTGATTCTTATGGAGCATTGGTAAGCATTCAACTCCAGACAAGATAAGATTTTTGGCTATATCAGCATATTGTGGACTGCATCAATTTCGTCCTCCTTGCCGATTTTTTCTTTCATTAACTCTGTTTTAAGTATTTCCACCTTCAAAAGCAAAGTACATGTGTCAAGAAGAGAAAGTCTTTGGTATGGATGCACTGAAAGACATTGAATTTGGATTGACGATAATTCATTATAAACCACATTATTCTCATTTAATTGTAAAGACATTGGTGTATTAGTTTAATAAAGTATTTCAGCCCTCAAACACAAAGCACACTTCTCAAGCAATGAAAGTTTTTGATATCGATGCATTGAAAGGCATGGAACTTCAAAGCACAACAAAGTGGTATTAATTGAGAAAGTTGGATAGCTGTTTTCGGGATATTAATCATATCGTTGACTGCCTCAATTTCGTTACCTTTTCAAACATTTTTCATCACCCTTTCTGCCTTTGGTATTTGAGCCCTCACATGTGTCAAGTTGAGAAAGTCTTTGGTTTGGACACATTGAAAGGCATGGAACTTGATAGCACAGCAAAGTGGTATCAACAGAGAATTATAAACTTACTATTACTTTTTTTTTACCAAAGTGATTCCTAAGCAAAGCAAAACATATAATTTGACGTTATGTTAAGCTGCCGTTTGTGATTTCCTCACCCTTGCCGCGCTTTTGCGTTAACCTTCATTTACAACTGTTTAATATATTTGAGAATCAAAAGTGCAAGTCACTTAAGATAATTCATCGGAAAGAAGATTGAGATAAAATTGGTGTATCAATGTTTTAGGAAAGCATATTGTGGAATTAATCGATTTTGTCATTCTTGCCGCCTCTTTTCTTCAAAATTGACGTTTATCTCCTTTATGTATGTAAGCTCTCGATTGGACATTGTATCTCTTTAAAGGAGAGAACGCATTTAACTCCAGACCAAAGTTTGATACCTGTTTTTGTTGATTTGGGGGATGCATTCAATTGTCACGAAATTGGTGTATCAATGTAATCTTTTAAGAAAGGATATCGCGGAATTAAGCGATTTTGTCACCCTTGCCGAATCTTTTCGTCACCAACTTACGTTTAGCTCCTTTATGTATGTAAGCAGTCGATTGGATATTGCATCTCTCCGGGAGATAACGCGTATATTAGTGAGCATTGACAAGCGTTGAACTCCAGACCAAAGTTGGATAACTGTTTTGGGGATATTAGCATATCGCTGAGTGCATCAATTCGTTACCCTTCCCAACTGTCTTTCATCACCCTTTATTTTTGAGGTATTTGAGCCCTCCAATGGAAAGAACATGTCTCAAGTGGAGAAAGACTTTGATATGGACACATTGAAAGGTATGGAGCTTGAAAGCATAGCAAAAAAGTGGTATTTACAGAGTTTTTTATTATTTTACCAAAGTGATGCGTAAGCAAGCAAAACGTATCACATTTGAATTCATCATCCTTTATGTTCAACACAGGTATGTGATTTCTTAAACCTTGTCGCGCTTTTGCGTCAACTTTTATTTGCAACTGTCTAATAGATTTGAGCTCTCTTATCAAAAGTGCAAGTCACTTGAGGATAATTCATCGTAAACAACATTGAGCTGCTTTCAATTGTAAAGAAATTTCTGTATCAATGTAATTTATTACATATGCATTTTGTGGAATGAAGCGATTTCGTCACCCTTGCCGCCTCTTTTCGTCACCATTGACGTTTAACTAATATATGTATCTAAGACTTCGATTGCATATTGCATCTCTTCGGGAGAGAACACCTGTGTTATGGAGCAGTGATAAAGAAATTGGTGTATCAGTTTCATTTATAAGGAAAGAATGTCGTGGAATTAAGCGATTGTTATGGAGCACTGGTAAGCATTCAACTCCAAACCAGATAAGATTTTGGGGTATATAAGGATAATGTTGACTGCATCAATTTCGTCCTTGCCAATTTTTTTTTCATCTCCCCTAATGTTTTAAGTATTGGTGCCCTCAAATGCAAAGTACATGTCTCAAGAGAAAGTCATGGAATTTGGATTGACGATAATTCATTATAAACCACATTGAGATGCATTAAATTGTAAAGAAATTGGTGTATCAGTTTAATTGATAATTAAAACATATCGTAGAATTAAGTGATTTCGCCGCCCTTACGGAGCAGTGATAAAAATTCAACTCAAGACGAAAGTTGGATAACTGGGGATATAAGCATATTGTCGACTCCATCAATTTCGTCACCCTTTCCGACTTTTTTTTCATCACACTTTATGCTTTAAGTATTTGAGCCCTCAAACACAAAGCACACTTCTCAAGGAATGAAGGTTTTTGATATCCATGCATTGAAAGGCATGGAACTTCAAAGCACAACATTGTGGTTATTAATTGAGTTTGATTTCTTTTTATATCACTAGTTTACAAAAGTGATGCCTAAAGCTAAGCAAAACGAATCATAACTTGACTTCTTCACCCTTTATTTCTAACAGCCGTATGTGATTTTGTCACCCTTACCGCGTTTCTGCTAGTCACTTGAAAATTCATCGTAAAGCACATTGTAAATGCATTAAATTTTAACGAAATCGGTGTATCAATATAATTTATTAGTAAATAATATCGTTAAACTAAGCGATTTCGTCTCCTTGCCGTCTCTCTTTTCGTCACCACTGCCGTTTATATAAGCCCTCGATTGCATATTGCATATATTACTTACTTTTACTACAATACCAAAGTGATGCCTAAGCTATGCAAAACGTAACAAAATTTCACTTCGTCATCATTTATGTTCAACTGCAGTATGTGATTTCGTCACCCTTGCTGCGCTTTGCGTCAACGTTTATTTACAAATGTCTAAAAGATTTGAGCTGTCTAATCAAAAGTAGAAGTCACTTCAAGATAATTCATGGTAAAGAACATTGAGATGCTTTCAATTGTAAAGAAATTGGTATATCAATGTCATTTATAAGGAAAGCATATAGTGGAATTAAGCGAGTTCGTCACCCTTACCGCCTCTTTTTGTCACCATTGACGTCTAACTCCTTTATGTATGTAAGCTCTCGATTGCATATTGATTCTCTCCGGGGGCGAACGCCTGTGTTATGGAGCATTCATAAGCTTTTAACTTCAGATGAAAGTTGGATAGCTGTTTTGGGGATATTAATCATATCGTTGACTGCCTCAATTTCGTTACCTTTTCAAAATTTTTCATCCCCCTTTCTGCCTTTGGTATTTGAGCCCTCACATGTCTCAAGTTGAGAAAGTCTTTGGTTTGGACACATTGAAAGGCATGGAACTTGATAGCACAGCAAAGTGGTATCAACAGAGAATTACAAACTTACTATTACTTTTTTTTTTTACCAAAGTGATGCCTAAGCAAAGCAAAACATATAATTTGACTTGTTATGTTCAGCTGCCGTTTGTGATTTCCTCACCCTTGACGCGCTTTTCCGTTAACCTTCATTTACAACTGTTTAATATATTTGAGGTCTCTAATCAAAAGTGCAAGTCAGTGGAAGATAATTCATCGGAAAGAAGATCGAGATTGGTATATCAATGCATTAGGAAAGCATTTTGTGGAATTAATCGATTTTGTCATCCTTGCCGCCTCTTTTCTTCAAAATTGACGTTTAACTCCTTTATATATGTAAGCCCTCGATTGGATATTGCATCTCTCTAAATGAGAGAACGCATTTCACTCCAAACCAAAGTTAGATAACTATTTTAAGGATTTGGGGGATGCATTCAATTGTCACGAAATTTGTGTATCATTGTAATTTTTAAAGAAAGGATATCGCGGAATTAGAGCGATTTCGTCACCCTTGCCGCCTCTTTTCGTCACCACTGACGTTTAGCTGCTTTATGTATGTAAGAACTCGATTGGATATTGCATCTCTCCGGGAGAGAACGCCTGTGTTAGTGAGCATTGACAAGCATTGAACTCCAGACCAAAGTTGGATGACTGTTTTGGGGATATTATCATATCGCTGACTGCATCAAATTCGTTACCATTCCCAACTGTCTTTCATCACCCTTTATTTTTGAGGTATTTGAGCCCTCAAATGCAAATAACATGTCTCAAGTGGAGAAAGACTTTGGTATGGACACATTGAAAGGTATGGAGCTTGAAAGCATAGCAAAGTGGTATTTACAGAGTTTTTTTTTATTATTTTACCAAAGTGATGCCTAAGCAAGCAAAACGTATCACATTTGAATTCATCACCCTTTATGTTGATCACATGTATGTGATTTCTTAACCCCTACCGCGCTTTTGCGTCAACTTTTATTTACAACTGTCTAATAAATTTAAGCTCTCTTATCAAAAGTGCAAGTCATTTGAGGAAAGAACTTTCTGTATCAATGTAATTTATTAGATATGCATTTTGTTGAATAAAGCGATTTTGTCACCCTTGCCGCCTCTTTTCGTCACCATTGACGTTTAACTAATTTATGTATCTAACCCTTCGATTGCATATTGCATCTGTGTTATGGATCAGTAGTAAGGAAAGAATATCGTGGAATTAAGTGATTCTTATGGAGCATTGGTAAGCATTCAACTCCAGACAAGATAAGATTTTTGGCTATATCAGCATATTGTGGACTGCATCAATTTCGTCCTCCTTGCCGATTTTTTTTTTCATTAACTCTAATGTTTTAAGTATTTCCACCTTCGAAAGCAAAGTACATGTGTCAAGAAGAGAAAGTCTTTGGTATGGATGCACTGAAAGACATTGAATTTGGATTGACGATAATTCATTATAAACCACATTATTCTAATTTAATTGAAAAGACATTGGTGTATTAGTTTAATAAAGTATTTCAGCCCTCAAACACAAAGAATGAAAGTTTTTGATATCGATGCATTGAAATTCATGGAACTTCAAAGCACAACAGTGGTATTAATTGAGTTTCATTTCTTTTTATATTACTATTTCACAAAAGTGATGCCTAAAGCTAAGCAAAACGTATCATAACTTGACTTCATCACCCTTCATTTTTAACTTCCGTATGTGATTTCGTCACCCTTTCCGCGTTTTTGCAATAATCAAAAGTGGAAGTCACCTGAAGAAAATTCATCGTAAAGCACATTGTAAATGCATTAAATTTTAATGAAATCGGTGTATCAATGTAATTCATTAGGAAATCATATCGTTAGATTAAGCGATTTCGTCTCCCTTGCCGTCTCTCTTTTCGTCACAACTGCCGTTTAACTGTATATAAGCCCTGGATTGCATATTGCATATATTACTTACTTTTACTACAATACCAAAGTGATGCCTAAGTTAAGCAAAAACGTAACATAATTTCACTTCGTCACCATTTCTGTTCAACTGCAGTATGTGATTTCGTCACCCTTGCTGCGCTTTACGTCAACGTTTATTTACAAATGTCTAAAAGATTTGAGCTGTCTAATCAAAAGTAGAAGTCACTTCAAGATAATTCATGGTAAAGAACATTGAGATGCTTTCAATTGTAAAGAAATTGGTGTATCAATGCAATTTATAAGGAAAGCATATCGTGGACCGAGTTCGTCACCCTTACCGCCTCTTTGTCACCATTGACGTCTAACTTCTTTATGTATGTAAGGTCTCTATTGCATATTGATTCTCTCCGTGAGCATTTAACTCCAGATGAAAGTTGGATAGCTGTTTTGGGGATATTATCATATCGTTGACTGCCTCAATTTCGTTACCTTTTCAAACATTTTTCATCACCCTTTCTGCCTTTGGTATTTGAGCCCTCACATGTCTCAAGTTGAGAAAGTCTTTGGTTTGGACACATTGAAAGGCATGGAACTTGATAGTACAGCAAAATGGTATCAACAGAGAATTATAAACTTACTATTACTTTTTTTTTTACCAAAGTGATTTCTAAGCAAAGCAAAACATATAATTTGACGTTATGTTAAGCTGCCGTTTGTGATTTCGTCACCCTTTCCGCGCTTTTGCGTTAACCTTCATTCATTTACAACTGTTTAATATATTTGAGGTCACTAATCAAAAGTGCAAGCCACTTGAAGATAATTCATCGGAAAGAAGATTGAGATGAAATTGGTGTATCAATGTATTAGGAAAGCATATTGTGGAATTAATCGATTTTGTCATTCTTGCCGCCTCTTTTCGTCAAAATTGACGTTTAACTCGTCAAAATTGACGTTTAAGTATGTAAGTCCTCGATTGGATACTGCATCTTTCTAAATAAGAGAACGCTTTTGAGAACAAAGTTAGATAACTGTTTTGGGGATTTGGAAATTGTCACGAAATTTGTAGCATCAATGTAATTTTTTAAGAAAGGATATCGCGGAATTAGAGCGATTTCGTCACCCTTGCCGCCTCTTTTCGTCACCACTGACGTTTAGCTGCTTTATGTATGGAAGCCCTCGATTGGATATTGTTGCATCTCTCCGGGAGAGAACGCCTGTGTTAGTGAGCAGTGACAAGCATTGAACTCCAGACCAAAGTTGGATAACTGTTTTGGGGATATTAGCATATCGCTGACTGCATCCATTTCGTTACCATTCCCAACTGTCTTTCATCACCCTTTATTTTTGAGGTATTTGAGCCCTCCAATGGAAAGAACATGTCTCAAGTGGAGAAAGACTTTGATATGGACACATTGAAAGGTATGGAGCTTGAAAGCATAGCAAAAAAGTGGTAGTTACAGAGTTTTTTATTATTTTACCAAAGTGATGCCTAAGCAAGGAAAACGAATCACATTTGAAGTCATCACCCTTTAAAATATGTTCAACACATGTATGTGATTTCTTAACCCTTGCCGCGCTTTTGCGTCAACCTTTATTTACAACTGTCTAATAGATTTGAGCTCTCTTATCAAAAGTGGAAGTCACTTGAGGAAAGAAATTACTGTATCAATGTAATTTATTAGATATGCATTTCGTGCAATAAAGCGATTTCGTTACCCTTGCAGCCTCTTTTCGTCACCATTGACGTTTAACTAATTTATGTATCTAAGCCTTCGATTGCATATTGCATCTCTCCGGAAGAGAACACCTGTGTTATGGAGCAGTAATAAACAAATTGGTGTGTGTTATGGAGCAGTAATAAAAAAATTGGTGTATCAGATTCATTTATAAGGAAAGAATATCGTGAAATTAAGTGATTGTTATGGAGCATTGGTAAGCATTCAACTCGAAACCAGATAAGATTGTTGGGTATATAAGCATATTGTTGACAGCATCAATTTCTTAGTTGCCATTTTTTTTTATCTCTTCTAATATCTTAAGTTAGATAGTTAGATATCTAATATCTTAAGTACATGCAAAGTACATGTCTTAAGAGAAAGTCATGGAATTTGGATTGACGATAATTGATTATAAACCACATTGAGATGCATTGTTGTAAAGAAATTGGTGTATCAGTTTAATTTATAATTAAAGCATATCGTAGAATTAAGTGATTTCGTCACCCTTACCGGAGCAGTGATAAACCATCAACTCAAGACGAAAGTTGGATAACTGGGGATATAAGCATATTGTCCACTCCATCAATTTCGTCACCCTTTCCGACTTCTTTTTCATCACCCTTTATGCTTTAAGTATTTGAGCCCTCAAACACAAAGCATACTTCTCAAGGAATGAATGTTTTTGATATCGATGCATTGAAAGGCATGGAACTTCAAAGCACATCAATGTGGTTATTAATTGAGTTTGATTTCTTTTTATATTACTATTTCACAAAAGTGATGCCTAAAGCTAGGCAAAACGTATCATAACTTGACTTCGTCACCCTTTATTTCTAACTGCCGTATGTGATTTTGTCACCCTTACCGCGTTTTTGCTTTAATCAAAAGGGCAAGTCACATGAAGATAATTCATCGTAAAGCACATTGTAAATGCATTAAATCTTAACGAAATCGGTGCATCAATATAATCTATTAGGAAATCATATCGTTAAACTAATCGATTTCGTCTACCTTGCCGTCTCTCTTTTCGTCACCACTGCCGTTTATATAAGCCCTCGATTGCATAATGCATATATTATTTACTTTTACTACAATACCAAAGTGATGCCTAAGCTAAGGAAAACGTAACATAATTTCACTTCGTCACCATTTATGTTCAACTGCAGTATGTGATTTCGTCACCCTTGCTGCGCTTTGCGTCAACGTTCATTTACAAATGTCTAAAAGATTTGAGCTGTCTAATCAAAAGTAGAAGTCACTTCAAGATAATTCATGGCAAAGAACATTGAAATGCTTTCAATTGTAAAGAAATTGGTGTATCAATGCAATTTATAAGGAAAGCATATCGTGGAGCGAGTTCGTCACCCTTACCGCCTCTTTGTCACCATTGACGTCTAACTCCTCTATGTATGTAAGCTCTCTATCGCATATTGATTCTTTCCGGGAGCGAACGCCTGTCTGTTATGGAGCATTCATAAGCATTTAATTCCAGATGAAAGTTGGATAACTGTTTTGGGCAATATTATCATATCGTTGACTGCCTCAATTTCGTTACTCCTTCAAACATTTTTTATCACCCTTTCTGCCTTTGGTATTTGGGCCCTCACATGTCTTAATCAAGTTGAGAAAATCTTTGGTTTGGACACATTGAAAGGCATGGAACTTGAAAGCACAGCAAAGTGATATCAACATAGAATTGTATACTTATTTTTACTTTTTTTTTTACCAAAGTGATGCCTTAACAAAGCAAAACATATCATTTGACTTATGTTCAGGTGCCGTTTGTGATTTCGTCACCCTTGCCGCGCTTTTGCGTTAACCTTCATTTACAACTGTTTAATATATATTTGAGGTCTCTAATCAAAAGTGCAAGTCACTTGAAGATAAATTAACCGAAAAGAAGATTGAGATGAAATTGGTGTATCAATTATTAGGAAAGCATATTGTGGAATTAATCGATGTTGTCATCCTTGCCGCCTCTTTTCTTCAAAATTGACATTTAACTCCTTTATGCATGATGTCCTCGATTGGATACTGCATCTCTCTAAATGAGAGAACGCATTTAACTAAAGAACGCATTAAACTAAAGAGTTACATAACTCTTTTGGGGATTCGGGGGATGCATTCAAATGTCACGAAATTAGTGTATCAATGTAATTTATTAAGAAAGGATATCGCGGAATTGAGCGACTTCGTCACCCTTGCCGCCTCTTTTCGTCACCACTGACGTTTAGCTCCTTTATTTATGTATGGAAACCCTCGATTCCATATTCCATCCCTCCGGGAGAGCACGCCTGTGTTAGTGAGCATTGACAAAGCATTGAACTCCAGACCAAAGTTGGATAACTGTTTTGGGGATATTAGCATATCGCTGACTGAATCAATTTCGTTACCCCTTCCCAACTGTCTTTCATTTATTTATTTATTTATTTATTTCTAATCTTTTGTCAGGGTAATCCATTCACCAATAAATAGTGGTCTTCCATGGAGCCCTGAATAATATTGATGAACATATGTACATTAAATAGCAAAACGTATATACAGAAGATGACATAATACAGTGTAGATACATACCAGCATACTGTACATTGCAAAGTAACATAAAACATACATGCCACAGCAAGACTTCACCAGAATGCCGAAATAACAATGAAAAACGCTATTATACAGGAATGATAAAGCCCAGAATGAATTTCGTGTGTTACTTACAAATAGCAACTTTGCTTAAACAATCTCTTAAATGAATATATGGAAGAAGCTGATCTAATTGAACGATCTAGCCTGTTCCATTCAAGTACAGAGGATACGATTGGGCTGCACTTGTGACAATCAGAGCGAAATCTTGGCACACATAGATTTCCACTGTCTATTAGCCTTGTATGATGTTCATGTACATCACTAGGCTTAACTAAGTGCACCTGAAGGTACGAAGGTGCTAAGTTATGGATGCATTTATATATCATCATAACGCGGCTGAAATCAAAACGTTTGTCTAGTGTCATCCATTTAAGACTTTTGAATAAATCAGCCGACGGTGTGTCATATGTTTTGTCCAAAATTATTCTTGCTGCCCTATTTTGAATTTTTTTCTAACTTAGTTGTATGGTATTGAAATCTGTTTGACCAAACAACAGAACAGTAATCAAATTGTGGTAACACTAGACTATTATAAAGTAATCTTAGGGATTGTTGGGGCAAAAAGGCCTTCGCTCTCTTTATCATGCAGACACTTTTTTGGGTACGTTTACAGACATTTTCGATTTGTTTAGACCATTTCAGTTCTTCATCTATTAAAACACCTAAACATTTAGTGAACTGAACTCTTTTAATCCGACTACCATCTAATGAAATACTGAAATTTTCAATTTTCCCGAGATTAGCACGGGAGCCGATAATCACGACAGAAGTTTTGTCAGTGTTAAGGACGAGCCGATTTTTCTTAATCCACCCCATTACTTTATTTAGTGCAACAGTTATCTTTTCTTCTAAAAACTGTTGCGTCATTAGCACTGACAGTGAGGGTCGTATCGTCAGCGTACATATCTATAACACCTTCTGAAGTACACTCGGGTAGACTGTTGACATATATTGAAAATAAAAGGGGACCAAGAATTGACCCTTGAGGTACACCCAATTTAATAGTTGAAGGGTGGGACCTGGCTCCTTTGAATTGCGTCACTTGCTGTCTGTCACTTAAATAGGATCTAAACCAATCTACAGTCGTCTTACTACACCCTATACACTTTAATTTATGTAAAAGTAGGTCATGATCTACAGTGTCAAATGCCTTCCGAAGATCTATGAAGGCAACTCCAGAAATTTGATTATTATCTATATTTAAAGACCACTGATTCATAAGTTTTGCAAGAGCAGTTGATGTGGAATGAAATGGTCTAAAACCAGATTGATTAGGGTGTAGTAAATCATTCGCATTCATGAATTCGCTCAGTTGTTGATGTACGGCCCTTTCGATAATTTTACTCACTGTTGGTAAGATTGAGATGGGGCGGTAGTTATTCAACGAAGAAATATCTCCTGCTTTAAATATCGGTACTACCCGAGCCTTTTTCCATTCACGTGGAACAACTCCCGTAGACAGGGATTTGTTGATAATATCGGAAAGAGATTCTGCAATAACATTCTTTGTCATCTTTAAAAGTTTGCAGCCGATGTGATCTTCTCCGGTTGCTTTATCTATGCCAAGAAGCTCGATCTGTCTCAATACAAAATCTCTCGTTATCATACTCAAATTAGATTGAGAATGAGATGGAACAAAGCCTTTGTCCTCATCAAATATCATTTGCGAAGTATTCCTCTGCAGGTCTTTTGTAATTTTAGTAGCATTAGATGTGAAAAAATTGTTGAATGCTTCAGCAATACTTGCGTTGTCCGATACTTCTGCATCATCAACCTTTATGGTATTGGGAGAAATGGGTGATGATTTAGGCGTAAGTTCCCTCAAGCTCTTCCACATTTTCTTACTGTTGTTACGATTTTGTAAAATTTAGTCAGTGTTATACTGTTTTTTTCTTATTCTCATGAGATGAGTAACTTTGTTTTTTAGATATTTATAGGTATTCCAAAGATCATCACTATTGTTAGATTTAGCAGCTTTGAGAACTTTATCACGTTCCGTCATGAGCTTAACAATCTCATCAGATATCCATGGACATGCATGTTTTCTTATCCGCTTTTTGCGCAAAGGTATGTGCTTGTTGATAACATCATTGAAAAGAGTCAACCACATATCCCACGCATCATCAACGTTGTCTATATCTTTTATGACCTGCCACGGAGCACTTCTCAAATCACTATAAAATTCCTCCTCATTAAGATTTTTGAATGAGCGAAATTCCGCACATTCAGATTTTTGATGGATCTTTGCACTGAAGTCCCGTATAGCATATACCAAATAATGATCGCTAATGCTAGTGTCAAATATTCCCCATTCACTGTAAAGTTCTTTGTCTGATACAAATATCAAATCAATTAAAGTAGAAGCAGTATTTGTAACTCTTGTGGCAGTATCAATTAACTGACTTAGTCCGTACATATTTGCATAAAACATAACTTTTTCGGCATTCACATCATATTGGTGTGGCATATAATTACAATTGAAATCACCTAATATAATACAACTCATATGTTCCGAGAGAGCAGAGTCCAAAGTCCTGTCTAATTCGTCAAAGAAATCTACGTGAGAATTCGGAGGTCTGTAAAATTCCCCTACAAGGATGGAAGGCTTATTTGGATAATGCAATTCAAACCAAAGGCATTCTAAAGTAGATGAATTCAAATCGTCTCTTATTTTATAGTTGAATCTTTTGGAAATATATACAGCCACACCGCCACCATGTCTTGTACGGTTTCTACGTAATAGGACATAATCATCGATATGCAATTCAGAATCATCAATCATGGAATCACAAAATGTCTCATTCAAACCAATGACATCAAGTGATGTATGTCTCAGAAGTAATCTAAGTTCATCAATTTTAGAAATTAAACTACGAATATTCAAATGGGCAAATTTTAGACCCCTCTTTCTGAGCGGAGGAATTGAACCATTCATCAAATTATTAATTTTACTTTTGATTAGTTCATGTGGTCGCTCCTGAAGAGCATTTTGTGCTTCGCCAGTGTTAACATTATCATTGCAATTCAAATTTTCGGTACAAACTTTCAAAGCACTGTTAGAAATTGGTTGTGATTTTGACTTCAATAAACGAGAACCCGCACAGTGTTCATCAAAGTTAGAGCGGGAGGTTAACAGCATGTTGCCGTCACGAGACGTAGATGCTCGTGCCACCCCTGTTGAGCTTTTGTCAGTGGAAGCCACGGGTGGGTGGGGGTCGATTTCAGCCGCCCTCGAGGTGGAATCATCCTGAAATTCGGTGTTGAGGATCCCACCACTTCAGCATACGATCTCTGTTGAGAAGATGCAGTGGGTTGCTCTCTTGGGTCGCCTGATGAAATTTCGCATATTCGAAGCAAGAACAGCTTGCCCAGCCTTGTTGATGTGAACCCCATCTCGCCCAAGATGCCTATCACCGATGCTGCTGTTGTCAATGAAACCCCAGCTCCGTTCACGGGCAGCGGTATGCAGACGCTCATTCACCCCATCGACGAGGCGCCTCTGATGAGCTGATTCCCATCTACGATGCACAATACTAGATAAGGCAACTTCACATCCTTCATTTGAAATCCCGTCTGCTAAGGCTATGATGTCATCTGCGGTGGATGTACTTCCATTGCCATGCGAGGGGTGCGAAACATTGTTTGACCCGATATGTAGAATGACGTCTCCTTTCGCCTTTACACCCTCGGTAACCTTCTTAGCGGAGATATCTGCCACCTTCGCACCCGGGTGTGGATGGCAGAACACTTTGCGTCTTCGGCTCAGAAGACGGCCGTCGATGTGCTTTATCAAAGAGTCCCCTACGATGACAACATCTGGTAACTCAGTGACATGGCGTTGTCTATTGTCTTCCGGGCACTCACTTACCTGGCCGCTATTTGGTATTGACGCCGAGGTAGCAGCCTCAGGAAGCACAGAGACATCCAAGCGTCTTTGGCGATGACTTTCTCGGTACTGCTTTAGTTGTTCGCTTGTCGACAATTCGTTAGAAGACTTACTAGCATTCGTGATTCCAAGGATGACTTCAGGTCGCTTAGATAGATAGCGGAGATGGTGCCTTTCACGATACTCTTTGATTTGGTCGCTTGTTGACATCACAGGAGAAGGCTCAGGTAGATCGCCGTGCTCATCCGCGAGGACATCGAATGGATTCTTTGTCGGGATGGTGTAGGTATTTTGGTCCGTTTTGTGTCCCTCATCATGGCCAGGGAGACGCACTTTGGAAACGGTTCCCACTATTCCGTGGAGATTTAATTTTTCCTCTACCAGCTCCTCATTATTAACTCTTGCGATAGCTTCGAGTTTGTTGAGTCTTATGGAGAGTTCGCTAACGGCTGATAGTACTTGGCTAAAAAGCTCGTAAAGATCACCGTTGTCCGTATTTGTCTCCTTGTCAATTTGACTGCCATTGCTGACATTTGTTTGACGAATATCTACGTTTACTTCATTGTCTATTGAACTTTGCAGCCTTTTCACTAAAGTGTCTTTCACACCGTTTTTGTTAAGACCGCGTTTCTGGAGTTCCGCTTTAAGTTCCTTTACGCGGAGGGATTTTATATCAACAATGACCATTGTGACGTCATAATAGTCTAGTTCAGAAGGCTTAGCAATACCCACCGAACTAAAACATAGTGGAATGCGTGTCCCTATTCCCAACATACACGAGACCGTGCAGCCAAATTTACCGTGTTGCGTCGCCATCTTGTTAGGTCAATTTTTCCCTTTATGGAGTGCACGCTTAGGCGCGGTCAGACTGGGCCACTGGTACGCGCGCAAGCAAGAGTACGCCGTCCAGTGGCTAGTGATTATGACGTAACAATGCACGTTTGTACATGACAATGGCCTTGCGCTTCGGATCGGAGACATAGCCCGCAAACAGATCGAGAAGTTTGGCGGAAAGTTTAAAGCCCAAAGAAAGTTCTGGTACGCCTGCAAAAGTTGTCAAATTTTGCTCCAAAATGTGAACGTGTGCCTAGGAAATGTGCGGAATAACGCTGTAATAACAAGATATTCGATGGGTAACGACGAAAATGGGAAATATTAACCAAAAACGTTCAGTCTCAGAACTTACCCGAACGGGGTCAGGCTAGACTCGGACTCGGGGATAACTCGGTCTCGCTGTGCTTGACGGCGGGATGAGTTGTATTGGTTGTCCCTCTGGATTGTACAGCGTTGTACTATGCATATGGGAGCGGCCTGTATAAACTACATTGTAGCGTTCTGGCTACTCGCAGTAATGGTCCGAGTTGTTACAACGCGCGCATCAAAAACCTCTTTGGCGCACATGCAAAATTAGTGTGCGCCTCTCAAGCACCTCTAAAAGCAATCAAAGACGCTTGATAAACAACAACAAAAACTTCAAAGACCGCGCGTCTCAGCAACTGAGGTAATGTGCGTATTTAGGCTTGAGGACCGCGCGCTGTCCATTTGTTTTGTACAGGATTAGCACGCACTTTCCTGTCTGCTCATCAAGGCCTCGTTTGGTACCTGTAGTATAGAGTACTGATGAACATGGCGATCACGAACTGTGTGTAAATTGTCTGAAATAGGGTCGAGTTTTCCCTAAGACCGAGTTAGTCTGGAGCCTTCTGGAATAAAAGTCGGTCTACCGACTTTTATTATTTTTCTCAAAATACTCCAAAACGACTCATCATTCCGGCAAACCGCGTCAGCCAGGTAAGTTTCTTTGTAGACTCTTTCGATATATTGCAAGCAAATATGAAATGGTGTCAGACGGGTTCTCAGGCCCTTACCAGAACTTAGTTTTCACTTTAATATACGTGGAAAGTTTGCGGTCACACTGGCGAAACTTCGAGTTAAACTTCTCGATCTTTTGCCAGTCTGACAAAGTCGATAAAAAGGGTCTAGAGCTGGACGAAATCATGTGTGCACGGGCGCTGTGTGTAGGCTGCATGGCGGCTATGCGGAGGACGCACATTAGTTCTTTTAACATGTTTGCGGCGTTTTTTGTTTTTTGTTTTTTGTTTTTTTTTGCTGTTGAATTTCTAGATTGCTTTGTTAACTCTAGAATTACATATGCATCGTAAATAAATAAAGTTCCTTCATTAATAAGCACTTTAATTTAGGCATAATGCTCGCCACTAAAAGAAGTTAGGCCCAGAGTTTAGTTGCTCATCAAAAGCAGGCAAGATCCTGCGTCTGTCTTATTGCTTCATATCATCAGTGCTTCCACTTTTCAAGGTCAGTCCTCCTGAAATCAACACTAAAAACTCCTGGAATTTACAAGAATATCCTGGAATCAACATCATCATCACCATCGATAATCATCATAAATTTACACACTGTCAGTGTCACTGTCGTAGGCCCTAGCTCTATCTAGCTATGGAACCTGATTGGTAAAAATGACAGAGGTAAAAATGTCATAGTAAAATGACAGAGGTAAAAATGTCATAGTAAAATGACAGAGGTAAAAATGTCATAGTAAAATGGCAGAGGTAGAAATGGCAGAGGTAAAAATGGCAGAGGTAGAAATGGTAGAGGTAAAAATAGCAGAGGCAAAAATGGCAGAGGTAAAATGTCAGAAGTAATGAGAGCGATTTCGTCAGAGGTAAACGTATGAAGAGGTTTTGAATAATGGCCTATATAGCCAGAGCAAACTGTATTTATCAAATTATTAAATCAAAATTGCAGATTTGAAGAATATTTGTTGAATTATGTTTTAAAAAGATGACAGCTCTCTCATTATTCTGATTTTGATTCAAGTGCAGTGGCGTAATCTGTCTGTTCAGAGGAATAATAAACCAGCTAAAAAAAAGCCTAGTATAGGCCTATGGGAAATTATCATTATCATTATTATCATTAAAGGGGGTTTCAACAATGCTGCATAGCCCTTAAACAGTATAATCCTATACTTTGTTTCGCCCAATGAAGTTATCACACACACAAACACACAAACACATACACACACGCACAAACCCACTTTTGGTATAAACATATACTTCTATAGGCAGATATACAACATTTACTCTCACATACACACTCTTACACAAACGAATTCCGCTCACTTCCAGGCTAGTATATTGTCATTATTTTTCATTTTTTGAACTGTTTAGTGTAAAGAAGTGAAGGAGACATTGTCGAAGCGAACCGCTAATTTTTCACCTGTTCTATGTTATTTTCTCACATTCAGGTTTCGTAGGAGCCTATATCTTTCTCACAAGACCTGATCACGACATAATGTAGATGTAACTAGATATATCGCTACGACGACTGATATGCCTCCGCCATAATGCATGGTTCTCCTAATAGGTCTATAGTACAATGTCTTGACAATGTGTGATGACAGTTTCAAACAATTGGCAAAATACTAAAATGACAGGTTTGACACAAATGTGCTGATGTTCACTTTAATAGAACTAGGTTCAATTGGATGAATGATTAAAATGTCAGAGTGCAGGTATTTGGGAAAGTGATGATTTTTACTTTACTTTTGACCCTTTTATAAGTTTATGCATTGAGTAATTTTTCAAGGTATTGAGAAAAAGTATAATTTTAGTATCAAATGGGAAAATAGCATTATCTAAACCTGGCCTTTGACTTTTGACCTCACAGTTCCAAAGAGAATCACCGTAACAGGTTGAACATGCATAAATATGTAAGTTTCATGATGATACCTTGAGTTACTTTTGAGATATGGAGGAAAAAGTGCAATTCAGCACTTTCACTTGAACTTTGACCTTTTGACCTCTGACCTTTTGGCAAGAAACTTCCCACAGAATATATATTGGGTAATACATGTATACATCATACTGATATAATTGGATTGTTGACTTGCCGACCATTTTTCAACTCATATACATGAGTTTATATTTCTCCCCGTGTCCCATTTCTCCCCGGTCTCCCCCGTGCTTTAATTATTTCAGGAGAAGGCACGAAAAGCGCGTATTGCTATCTAGAAAGGTGTCAGAAACATGAAGGAAAATAAAATCTCTGTCACTTTTACCTCGTCATCTTGCATTTCTACGACTAAATTTTTATCAATGACATTTTTATCTCTGGCATTTTGACCACTGACATTTCGACCACTGACAACTTTACCTCTGACATTTGTACCACTGTCTTATTATTTACCTCTGCCATTATTACATCTGACATTTTCACCTCTGCCATTTTTACCTCTGCCATTTTTACCACTGCCATTTTTATCTATGCCATTATTACACCGAATTGAACATACCTCCTTGATCATACCATATACCTCCCGTGTTACCAGTGTGTGCGCGATTGATGAGGAAGTGGGGGTGGGGTGCGCGACATGACGCGTGCATGAACAATCGAAAATGAGAGAGTGGTTGGATCCATATAGCCTGCACTCCATATAAGGAAAAATTGCCCTATCAAAATGGCGGTGGTAGCAAGTTTTGGTGGCTGCGTATTTCCTGGGTGAACACGCATTCCACTATGTTTTAGTTCGGTGGCAATACCGCGTAGAGCTGACACCAATCACTTGCGCACACAAAATTTGCGCATACTCGTGCTCACAGTCATGCGTAGTATCCAAGGTGAAAATTATGCGCAAAGTGTTTATATACCGCGCTCACGCTCAGAAAATAAACAAAGTCAAGTGAAGAAATTGACCAAAATATTTCAATAAAATGGCCAAAATCTAAAAAATGTCCTATAGTTAAGAAAAATCAATAACGTAGTTCTCACCATCGTCCTTTTGCCGCCAGAATGGTGTAATAACGTCCTGTGAATCTGCTATTTGACTGGAAAAAAGTGCACTTTTCCGGGAGCTCATGAAAACACGTCCTTCCGATACGAAGACCAGATGACCAAATATCACCCTTTATTCTTGAGGTATTTGAGCCCTCAAATGCAAAGAACATGTCTCAAGTTTTAAAAGACTTTGGTATGGACGCATTGAAAGGTATGGAACTTGAAAGCATAGCAAAGTGGTATTTACAGAGTTTTTTTATTATTCTTCCAAAGTGACGCCTAAGCAAGCAAAACGCATCACATTTGAATTCATCACCCTTTATGTGCAACACATGTATGCGATTGCTTAACCCTTGCCGCGCTTTTGCGTCAACCTTTATTTACAACTGTGTAATAGATTTGAGCTCTCTTATCGAAAGTGCAAGTCACTTGAGGACAACTCATCGTTAACAACATTGAACTGCTTTCAATTGTAAAAAAAAAATCTGTATCAATGTAATTTATTAGATATGCATTTTGTGGAATAAAGCGATTTCGTTCCCCTTGCCGCCTCTTTTCGTCACCATTGACGTTTAACTAATTTATGTATCTAAGCCTTCGATTACATATTGCATCTCTCCGGAAGAGAACACCTGTGTTATGGAGCAGTAATAAAGAAATTGGTGTACAGATTCATTTATAAGGAAAGAATATCGTGGAATTAAGTGATTGTTATGGAGCATTGGTAAGCATTCAACTCCAAACCAGATAAGATTGTTAGGTATATAAGCATATTGTTGACTGCATCAATTTCTTAGTTGCCATTTCTTTTTCATCTCCACTGATATTTTAAGTATTTGTGCCCACAAATGCAAAGTACATGTGTTAAGAACAGAAAGGCATGGAATTTGGATTGACGATAATTCATTATAAACCACATTGAGATGCATTAAATTGTAAAGAAATTGGTGTATCAGTTTAATTGATAATTAAAGCATATCATAGAATTAAGTGATTTCGCCGCCCTTACGGAGCAGTGATAAAAATTCAACTCAGGACGAAAGTTGGATAACTGGAGATATAAGCATATTGTCGACTCCATCAATTTCGTCACCCTTTCCGACTTTTTTTTCATCACACTTTATGCTTTAAGTATTTGAGCCCTCAAACACAAAGCACACTTCTCATGCATGGATGCATGGATATCAAAAACCTTCATTCCTTGAGAAGTGTGCTTTGTGTTTGAGGGCTCAAATACTTAAAGCATAAAGTGTGATGAAAAAAAAGTCGGAAAGGGTGACGAAATTGATGGAGTCGACAATATGCTTGAATGAAGGTTTTTGATATGCCTGCATTGAAAGGCATGGAACTTCAAAGCACAACAATGTGGTTATTAATTGAGTTTGATTTCTTTTTATATTACTATTTCACAAAAGTGATGCCTAAAGCTAAGCAAAACGAATCATAACTTGACTTCGTCGTGACTTCGTCACCCTTTATTTCTAACTGCCGTATGTGATTTTGTCACCCTTACCGCGTTTTTGCTAGTCACATGAATATTCATCGTAAAGCACATCGTAAATGCATTAAATTTTAACGAAATCGGTGTATCAATATAATTTATTAGGAAATCATATCGTTAAACTAAGCGATTTCGTTAACCTTCATTTACAACTGTTTAATATATTTGAGGTCTCTAATCAAAAGTGCAAGTCACTTAAGATAATTCATCGGAAAGAAGATTGAGATAAAATTGCTGTATCAATGTTTTAGGAAAGCATATTGTGGAATTAATCGATTTTGTCATCCTTGCCGCCTCTTTTCTTCAAAATTGACGTTTAACTCCTTTATATATGTAAGCCCTCCATTGGATACTGTTGTTGTTGTTGTTATTTTAAAGATCGAAAGAAGAGAGAGAGAGAGAGAAATGGGGCCCTATACAAATAATTTGCCCCAGACAGCACTTATAACATAAAACAAACATTATAGATCTTAAAGAGATATAAACAAGAATATTAAATGCATACCAAGTCTCCTCGAGGGAGCTCATATCGTCTCCACGAGGGAGCTCATATTGTCTCCACAAAGGAGCTCATAAAGTCTCCACGAGGGAGCTCATATTGTCTCCATAAAGGAGCTCATTACGTCTCCACGAGGGAGCTCATATGATATTGATGAATACCTCATATTATTCTTCAGACAAACTCAAATAATTACACAATACACGCGCGCGTGTACCGCACACTAACTCATCCACGTGCACACACTCAACCACATACACACACCTTCAACCACGCACAGACACATCCATATCATGGTTCAACCCAAAATAATGTACAGTATTTAAATAGAGCACACACACAATGATATGTTTTTTACAAAATAGATAAAATTACTATAACTGTATCATTGTTTCGAAAGAAAGAAGAAGAAGAAAAAATATATATATACAGTGTTTATATCAAGGAGCTCTAAGGCGTTGATACAGAAAAATATTTGCAGCAAACAACGGAGAAATATGATACAGATATAATCCTGGAATCAAAGACGTATGAGTATACCTGCGGGCTTCAAGCCCCAAAAAATAAAAAGTACAATTTAGTGCCAGAAAGTGGGAGTCATAATAATCTTCAAAATAAATTCAAACCACAGATTTAAAGTATTAATTAGGTGCAGGCGACTCATACGAAAGGGGATTAACAAATATTTTTAAGTTGTTCTCACCACAAAAATGATGAAAGGTGTATCATTTATAAAATTACACTATAGGTATATGAACGAAAGGATCCCCTGTTCTTGCTAGGGAAACGCACGCAAGGAACGTAAGACAATATACATGAATATATTTTATATAATAGAGACCCATTGAGGGACATGCCGGGATCTGCAGCAGCGAGTGACTCCCCAAACCCGCTTGTTGCAGATTCCGGCACCTATAGGCGAGGTGGACGGATGGAGGCCTCGACGTGACGGCTGACCAATTCAAAGGTGGGCTTGGATACTGCATCTCTCTAAATGAGAGAACGCATTTCACTCCAGACCAAAGTTAGATAACTATTTTAGGGATTTGGGGGATGCATTCAATTGTCACGAAATTTGTGTATCATTGTAATTTTTAAAGAAAGGATATCGCGGAATTAGAGCGATTTCGTCACCCTTGCCGCCTCTGACGTTTAGCTCCTTTATGTATGTAAGAACTCGATTGGATATTGCATCTCTCCGGGAGAGAACGCCTGTGTTAGTGAGCACTGACAAGCATTGAACTCCAGACCAAAGTTGGATAACTGTTTTGGGGATATTATCATATCGCTGACTGCATCAATTTCGTTACCATTCCCAACTGTCTTTCATCACCCTTTATTTTTGAGGTATTTGAGCCCTCAAATGCAAAGAACATGTCTCAAGTGGAGAAAGACTTTGGTATGGACACATTGAAAGGTATGGAGCTTGAAAGCATAGCAAAGTGGTATTTACAGAGTTTTTTATTATTTTACCAAAGTGATGCCTAAGCAAGCAAAACGTATCACATTTGAATTCATCACCCTTTATGTTGATCACATGTATGTGATTTCTTAAACCTTACCACGCTTTTGCGTCAACTTTTATTTACAACTGTCTAATAAATCTAAGCTCTATCAAAAGTGCAAGTCATTTGAGGAAAGAACTTTCTGTATCAATGTAATTTATTAGATATGCATTTTGTTGAATAAAGCGATTTCGTCACCCTTGCCGCCTCTTTTCGTCACCATTGACGTTTAACTAATTTATGTATCTAACCCTTCGATTGCATATTGCATCTCTCTGGGAGAGAACACCTGTGTTATGGATCAGTAGTAAGGAAAGAATATCGTGGAATTAAGTGATTCTTATGGAGCATTGGTAAGCATTCAACTCCAGACAAGATAAGATTTTTGGCTATATCAGCATATTGTGGACTGCATCAATTTCGTCCTCCTTGCCGATTTTTTTTTTCATTAACTCTAATGTTTTAAGTATTTCCACCTTCAAAAGCAAAGTACATGTGTCAAGAAGAGAAAGTCTTTGGTATGGATGCACTAAAGGACATTGAATTTGGATTGACGATAATTCATTATAAACCACATTGAGATGGATTCGATTGTAAAGACATTGGTGTATTAGTTTAATAAAGTATTTCAGCCCTCAAACACAAAGCACACTTCTCAAGGAATGAAAGTTTTTGATATCGATGCATTGAAAGGCATGGAACTTCAAAGCACAACAAAGTGGTATTAATTGAGTTTCATTTCTTTTTATATTACTATTTCACAAAAGTGATGCCTAAAGCTAAGCAAAACGTATCATAACTTGACTTCATCACCCTTCATTTTTAACTTCCGTATGTGATTTCGTCACCCTTTCCGCGTTTTTGCAATAATCAAAAGTGGAAGTCACCTGAAGAAAATTCATCGTAAAGCACATTGTAAATGCATTAAGTTTTAATGAAATCGGTGTATCAATGTAATTTATTAGGAAATCATATCGTTAAATTAAGCGATTTCGTCTCCCTTGCCGTCTCTCTTTTCGTCACAACTACCGTTTAACTGTATATAAGCCCTGGATTGCATATTGCATATATTACTTACTTTTACTACAATACCAAAGTGATGCCTAAGCTAAGCAAATACGTAACATAATTTCACTTCGTCACCATTTCTGTTCAACTGCAGTATGTGATTTCGTCACCCTTGCTGCGCTTTACGTCAACGTTTATTTACAAATGTCTAAAAGATTTG
The DNA here is from genome assembly GCF_964275005.1 of Diadema setosum. Classification (NCBI taxonomy): domain Eukaryota; kingdom Metazoa; phylum Echinodermata; class Echinoidea; order Diadematoida; family Diadematidae; genus Diadema; species Diadema setosum. The sequence goes on from NC_092706.1 coordinate 16,928,392, forward strand.
AGCTGTCTAATCAAAAGTAGAAGCCACTTCAAGATAATTCATGGTAAAGAACATTGAGATGCTTTCAATTGTAAAGAAATTGGTGTATCAATGCAATTTATAAGGAAATCATATCGTGGAGCGAGTTCGTCACCCTTACCGCCTCTTTGTCACCATTGACGTCTAACTCCTTTATGTATGTAAGCTCTCTATTGCATATTGATTCTCTCCGTGAGCATTTAACTCCAGATGAAAGTTGGATAGCTTTTGTGGGGATATTATCATATCGTTGACTGCCTCAATTTCGTTACCTTTTCAAACATTTTTCATCACCCTTTCTGCCTTTGGTATTTGAGCCCTCACATGTCTCAAGTTGAGAAAGTCTTTGGTTTGGACACATTGAAAGGCATGGAACTTGATAGCACAGCAAAGTGGTATCAACAGAGAATTATAAATTTACTATTACTTTTTTTTTTACCAAAGTGATTCCTAAGCCAAGCAAAACATATAATTTGACGTTATGTTAAGCTGCCGTTTGTGATTTCGTCACCCTTGCCGCGCTTTTCCGTTAACCTTCATTTACAACTGTTTAATATATTTGAGGTCTCTAATCAAAAGTGCAAGTCACTTAAGATAATTCATCGGAAAGAAGATTGAGATAAAATTGGTGTATCAATGTTTTAGGAAAGCATATTGTGGAATTAATCGATTTTGTCATCCTTGCCGCCTCTTTTCTTCAAAATTGACGTTTATCTCCTTTATGTATGTAAGCTCTCGATTGGATATTGTATCTCTTTAAATGAGAGAACGCATTTAACTCCAGACCAAAGTTTGATAACTGTTTTGGGGATTTGGGGGATGCATTCAATTGTCACGAAATTGGTGTATCAATGTAATCTTTTAAGAAAGGATATCGCGGAATTAAGCGATTTAGCAGGCTTAGATCAGGAGTGTTTAAAAGATTACCGTCCAATTTCAAATTTACCTTATTTAAGTAAATTGCTTGAAAAGGTTGTTTTCTCACAACTGACAATGTATCTGCAAGATAATGAATTGCTTGATTCATTTCAATCTGCGTACAAGTTTGGTGTACCTCAAGGTTCTGTTGGAGGCCCGCTGCTTTTTTCTCTGTATATGCAACCAATTAGTGAAGTATTTCGCAAGCATTGTATTAGTTATCATTGTTATGCGGATGATATACAACTTTATTTGTCTTTTAAACCCACTGTGTCTTCATTGTCATCCGCCATTGTAAAACTCGAAGCATGTTTGCAAGACCTGGAAATTTGGCTTACATCCAATGGCCTTAAACTAAATGATGATAAATCTGAGTTTCTGTTATTGGGATCAAAGCATATGTTAAGCAAAGTTGATTATCAGTCATGTCATGTTAACATCGGTAGCACTTGCATTACTCCGTCGAAAACAGCCCGTAATTTAGGTGTCATATTTGATCAGGAAATGTCATTTCGAAGTCATGTAACTCATATTCAGCGGAATGTTCGATATCAGTTGCGTAATTTAAGTTTCATAAGGAAATATTTGTCTAAATCTGCAGCTGAGATACTTATTCATGCTTTGATTTCTTCTCGGTTGGATTTTTCGAATTCATTGTTGTGTAATCTTTCAAAAAAAGATGTCACAAAACTTCAACAGTTGCAAAATTCTGCTGCCCGATTATTAACTTTTACTAATAAGTTTGATTCCATGTCACCAGTTCTCCGTTCCTTACTTGGTTACCTGTAGAAAAAAGGATTATTTTCAAGATTCTGTCATTAGTACATCATTCAGTGCATTCTTTTTCCCCAATATACATAAGTAATTCTGTTCAAAAATACAATCCGACACGAAGGCTATGTTCATCATCAGATGCATTCTTACTCCAAACACCCAGAGTAAAACATGGGTATGGTGATCGTGCTTTTTCCGTTATGGGACCAAAATTGTGGAATCAGTTACCTCTTCAGTTAAGGGAACTGTCATCTACAGAGTCATTCAAATCCAAACTTAAAACTTATCTGTTCCTTTCATACTGAGGACTGTAATTGCTGTATGTCATTAATATTGGATTAATATTGTATTTTTAATTGATGTTGTATTCTTTATTTGGTATATATATTTGCTTTTGTTTACCATTTTTTTCTTTGTTGAAATGTTTGAATATGTATATGCATGTAAATATATGATATTTTTTCATTTTTGAAGCGCCATGAGCACTGAAAAGTGGACCTGTGCGCTATACAAGTAGCCACTATTATTATTATTATTATTATTTTGTCACCCTTGCCGAATCTTTTCGTCACCAACTTACGTTTAGCTCCTTTATGTATGTAAGCAGTCGATTGGATATTGCATCTCTCCGGGAGAGAACGCGTGTATTAGTGAGCATTGACAAGCATTGAACTCCAGACCAAAGTTGGATAACTGTTTTGGGGATATTAGCATATCGCTGAGTGCATCAATTCGTTACCCTTCCCAACTGTCTTTCATCACCCTTTATTTTTGAGGTATTTGAGCCCTCCAATGGAAAGAACATGTCTCAAGTGGAGAAAGACTTTGATATGGACACATTGAAAGGTATGGAGCTTGAAAGCATAGCAAAAAAAGTGGTATTTACAGAGTTTTTTATTATTTTACCAAAGTGATGCCTAAGCAAGCAAAACGTATCACTTTTGGATTCATCATCCTTTATGTTCAACACATGTATGTGATTTCTTAACCCTTGTCGCGCTTTTGCGTCAACTTTTATTTGCAACTGTCTAATAGATTTGAGCTCTCTTATCAAAAGTGCAAGTCACTTGAGGATAATTCATCGTAAACAACATTGAGCTGCTTTCAATTGCACAGAAATTTCTGTATCAATGTAATTTATTAGATATGCATTTTGTGGAATGAAGCGATTTCATCACCCTTGCCGCCTCTTTTCGTCACCATTGACGTTTAACTAATATATGTATCTAAGCCTTCGATTGCATATTGCATCTCTTCGGGAGAGAACACCTGTGTTATGGAGCAGTGATAAAGAAATTGGTGTATCAGTTTCATTTATAAGGAAAGAATATCGTGGAATTAAGCGATTGTTATGGAGCACTGGTAAGCATTCAACTCCAGACCAGATACAATTTTTGGGTATATAAGCATATTGTTGACTGCATCAATTTCGTCCTTCTTGCCGATTTTTTTTTTCATCAACCCTAATGTTTGAAGTATTTGTGAATTCAAATGCAAAGTACATGTCTCAAGGAGAGAAAGGAATGGAAGTTGGATTGACGATAATTCATTATAAACCACATTGAGATGCATTAAATTGTAAAGGAATTGGTGTATCAGTTTAATTTATAATTAAATCATATCGTAGAATTAAGTGATTTCGTCGCCCTTACCGGAGCAGTGATTTATCACTGCTTTCAACCCAAGACGAAAGTTGGATAACTGGTGATATAAGCATATTGTAGACTCCATCAATTTAGTCACCCTTTCCGACTTTTTTTTTTTCATTACCCTTTATGCTTTGAGTATTTGAGAACTCAAACACAAAGCACACTTTTCAAGGAATTAAAGTTTTTGATATCGATGCATTGAAAGGCATGGAAGTTCAAAGCACAACAAAGTGGTATTAATGGAGTTTGATTTCTTTTTATATTACTATTTCACAAAAGTGATGCCTTAAGCTAAGCAAAACGTATCATAACTTGACTTCATCGCCCTTTATTTTTAACTGCCGTATGTGACTTCGTCACTCTTACCGCGTTTTTGCTCTAATCAAAAGTGCAAGTCACATGAAATAATTCATCGTAAAGCACATTGTAAATGCATTAAAATTTGACGAAATCGGTGTCTCAATGTAATTCATAAGGAAATAATATCGTTGAATTAAGCGATTTCGTCTCCCTTGCAGTCTCTTTTTTTGTCACCACTGCAGTTTAACTGTATATAAGACCTCGATTGCAAATTGCATATACTACTTACTTTCACTACAATACCAAAGTGATGCTTAAGCTAAGCAAAACGTAACATAATTTCACTTCGTCACCATTTATGTTCAACTGCAGTATGTGATTTCGTCACCCTTGATGCGCTTTGCGTAAACGTTTATTTACAAATGTCTACAAGATTTGAGCTATCTAATCAAAAGTAAAGAACATTGAGATGCTTTCAATTGTAAAGAAATTGGTGTATCAATGTCATTTATAAGGAAAGCATATCGTGGAATTAAGCGAATTCTTCACCCTTACCGCCTCTTTTTGTCACCATTGACGTCTAACTCCTTTATGTATGTAAGCCCTCGATTGCATATTGATTCTCTCCGGGAGTGAACGCCTGTGTTATGGAGCATTGATAAGTATTCAACTCCAGATAACTCCAGATAACTGTTTTGGGGATATAATCATATCGTTGACTGCATCGATTTTGTTACCCTTCCCGACTTTTTTCATCACACTTTATGCTTTAGGTAATTGCGCCCTCAAATGATAAGCACATGTCTCAAGTTGAGAAAGACTTTGGTATGGACACATCGAAAGGCATGGAACTTGAAAGCACAGCATAGTGGTATCAACAGAGAGTTATATAATACTTACTATTACTATTTTCCCAAAGTGATACCTAAGCAAAGCAAATCGTATCATAATTTCACTTCGGCACCCTTCATGTTCAACTGCCGCATGTGATTTCGTCACCCTTTATGTTCGCCTATGTTATGGAGCATTGATAAGCATTTAACTCCAGATGAAAGTTGGATAACTGTTTTGGATTGAGGACTCAAATACTTAAAGCATAAAGGGTAATAAAAAAAAGTGGGCATGGGTGACGAAATTGATGGGAGTCGACAATATGCTTATATATCCAAAACAGTTATGAAACTTTGGTCTGGAGTCGATTGCTTATCACTGCTTCACAACACAGGCGTTCTCTCTCGGAGAGATGCAAGATGCAATCGAGGGCTTACATACATAAAGGAGTTTCAACTCAGTGATGACAAAAAGAGGCGGCAAGGGTGACGAAATAACTGTTTTGGGGATATTAGTATATCGCTGACTGCGTCCATTTCGTTACTCTTCCCAAATGTCTTTCATCGCTCTTTATTCTTGAAGTATTTGAGCCCTCAAATGCAAAGAAAATGTCTAAAGTCGAGAAAGACTTTGGTATGGACACATTGAAAGGTATGGAGCTTGAAAGCATAGCAAAGTGGTATTTACAGAGTTTTTATTATTTTAAAAAGTGATGACATAGAAAGCAAAACGTATCACATTTCAAGTCATCACCCTTTATGTTCAACACATGTTGAGGAAAGAAATTTCTGTAGCAATGTAATTTATTAGATATGCATTTTCTGGAATAAAGCGATTTTGTCACCCTTGTCGCCTCTTTTCGTCACCATTGATGTTTATCTAATTTATGTATCTAAGCCTTCGAGTGCATATTGTGCATCTCTCCGAGAAAGAACACCTGTGTTATGGAGCAGTAATAAAGAAATTGGTGTATCAGTTTCACTTATAAGGAAAGAATATTGTGGAATTAAGTGATTGTTATGGAGCATTGGTAAGCATTCAACTCCAAACCAGATAAGATTTTGGGGTATATAAGGATATTGTTCACTGCATCAACTTCGTCCTTGCCAATTTTTTTTTTTCATCAACCCTAATGTTTTAAGTATTGGTGCCCTCAAATGCAAAGTACATGTCTCAAGAGAAAGTCATGGAATTTGGATTGCCGATAATTCATTATAAACCACATTGAGATGCATTAAATTGTAAAGAAATTGGTGTATCAGTTTAATTGATAATCAAAGCATATCGTAGAATTAAGTGATTTCGCCGCCCTTACGGAGCAGTGATAAAAATTCAACTCAAGACGAAAGTTGGATAACTGGGGATATAAGCATATTGTCGACTCCATCAATTTCGTCACCCTTTCCGACTTTTTTTTCATCACACTTTATGCTTTTATGTATTTGAGCCCTCAAACACAAAGCACACTTCTCAAGGAATGAAGGTTTTTGATATCCATGCATTGAAAGGCATGGAACTTCAAAGCACAACATTGTGGTTATTAATTGAGTTTGATTTCTTTTTATATTACTACTTTACAAAAGTGATGCCTAAAGCTAAGCAAAACGAATCATAACTTGACTTCGTCACCCTTTATTTCTAACTGCCGTATGTGATTTTGTCACCCTTACCGCGTTTTTGCTAGTCACATGAAAATTCATCGTAAAGCACATTGTAAGTGCATTAAATTTTAACGAAATCGGTGTATCAATATAATTTATAAGGAAATAATATCGTTAAACTAAGCGATTTCGTCTCCTTGCCGTCTTTCTTTTCGTCACCACTGCCGTTTATATAAGCCCTCGATTGCATATTGCATATATTACTTACTTTTACTATAATACCAAAGTGATGCCTAAGCTATGCAAAAGTAACAAAATTTCACTTCGTCATCATTTATGTTCAACTGCAGTATGTGATTTCGTCACCCTTGCTGCGCTTTGCGTCAACGTTTATTTACAAATGTCTAAAAGATTTGAGCTGTCTAATCAAAAGTAGAAGTCACTTCAAGATAATTCATCGTAAAGAACATTGAGATGCTTTCAATTGTAAAGAAATTGGTGTATCAATGCAATTTATAAGGAAAGCATATCGTGGAGCGAGTTCGTCACCCTTACCGCCCTTACCGTCACCCTTACCGCCTCTGACGTCTAACTCCTTTATGTATGTAAGCTCTCTATTGCATATTGATTCTCTCCGTGAGCATTTAACTCCAGATGAAAGTTGGATAGCTTTTTTGGGGATATTATCATATCGTTGACTGCCTCAATTTCGTTACCTTTTCAAACATTTTTCATTATTTTTTTTTCATCATTTTTTCGTTATGTTAAGCTGCCGTTTGTGATTTCGTCACCCTTGCCGCGCTTTTCCGTTAACCTTCATTTACAACTGTTTAATATATTTGAGGTCTCTAATCAAAAGTGCAAGTCACTTAAGATAATTCATCGGAAAGAAGATTGAGATAAAATTGGTGTATCAATGTTTTAGGAAAGCATATTGTGGAATTAATCGATTTTGTCATCCTTGCCGCCTCTTTTCTTCAAAATTGACGTTTATCTCCTTTATGTATGTAAGCTCTCGATTGGATATTGTATCTTTTTAAATGAGAGAACGCATTTAACTCCAGACCAAAGTTTGATAACTGTTTTGGGGATTTGGGGGATGCATTCAATTGTCACGAAATTGGTGTATCAATGTAATCTTTTAAGAAAGGATATCGCGGAATTAAGCGATTTTGTCACCCTTGCCGAATCTTTTCGTCACCAACTTACGTTTAGCTCCTTTATGTATGTAAGCAGTCGATTGGATATTGCATCTCTCCGGGAGAGAACGCGTGTATTAGTGAGCATTGACAAGCATTGAACTCCAGACCAAAGTTGGATAACTGTTTTGGGGATATTAGCATATCGCTGAGTGCATCAATTCGTTACCCTTCCCAACTGTCTTTCATCACCCTTTATTTTTGAGGTATTTGAGCCCTCCAATGGAAAGAACATGTCTCAAGTGGAGAAAGACTTTGATATGGACACATTGAAAGGTATGGAGCTTGAAAGCATAGCAAAAAGAGTGGTATTTACAGAGTTTTTTATTATTTTACCAAAGTGATGCCTAAGCAAGCAAAACGTATCACTTTTGGATTCATCATCCTTTATTTTCAACACATGTATGTGATTTCTTAACCCTTGTCACGCTTTTGCGTCAACTTTTATTTGCAACTGTCTAATAGATTTGAGCTCTCTTATCAAAAGTGCAAGTCACTTGAGGATAATTCATCGTAAACAACATTGAGCTGCTTTCAATTGCACAGAAATTTCTGTATCAATGTAATTTATTAGATATGCATTTTGTGGAATGAAGCGATTTCGTCACCCTTGCCGCCTCTTTTCGTCACCATTGACGTTTAACTAATATATGTATCTAAGCCTTCGATTGCATATTGCATCTCTTCGGGAGAGAACACCTGTGTTATGGAGCAGTGATAAAGAAATTGGTGTATCAGTTTCATTTATAAGGAAAGAATATCGTGGAATTAAGCGATTGTTATGGAGTAAGCATTCAACTCCAGACCAGATACAATTTTTGGGTATATAAGCATATTGTTGACTGCATCAATTTCGTCCTTCTTGCCGAATTTTTTTTTCATCAACCCTAATGTTTGAAGTATTTGTGAATTCAAATGCAAAGTACATGTCTCAAGAAGAGAAAGGAATGGAAGTTGGATTGACGATAATTCATTATAAACCACATTGAGATGCATTAAATTGTAAAGGAATTGGTGTATCAGTTTAATTTATAATTAAATCATATCGTATTTCGTCGCCCTTACCGGAGCAGTGATTTATCACTGCTTTCAACCCAAGACGAAAGTTGGATAACTGGTGATATAAACATGTTGTAGACTCCATCAATTTAGTCACCCTTTCCGACTTTTTTTTTTCATTACCCTTTATGCTTTGAGTATTTGAGAACTCAAACACAAAGCACACTTTTCAAGGAATTAAAGTTTTTGATATCGATGCATTGAAAGGCATGGAAGTTCAAAGCACAACAAAGTGGTATTAATGGAGTTTGATTTCTTTTTATATTACTATTTCACAAAAGTGATGCCTTAAGCTAAGCAAAACGTATCATAACTTGACTTCATCGCCCTTTATTTTTAACTGCCGTATGTGACTTCGTCACTCTTACCGCGTTTTTGCTCTAATCAAAAGTGCAAGTCACATGAAATAATTCATCGTAAAGCACATTGTAAATGCATTAAAATTTGACGAAATCGGTGTCTCAATGTAATTCATAAGGAAATAATATCGTTGAATTAAGCGATTTCGTCTCCCTTGCAGTCTCTTTTTTTGTCACCACTGCAGTTTAACTGTATATAAGACCTCGATTGCAAATTGATTATACTACTTACTTTTACTACAATACCAAAGTGATGCCTAAGCTAAGCAAAACGTAACATAATTTCACTTCGTCACCATTTATGTTCAACTGCAGTATGTGATTTCGTTACCCTTGATGCGCTTTGCGTAAACGTTTATTTACAAATGTCTACAAGATTTGAGCTATCTAATCAAAAGTAAAGAACATTGAGATGCTTTCAATTGTAAAGAAATTGGTGTATCAATGTCATTTATAAGGAAAGCATATCGTGGAATTAAGCGAGTTCTTCACCCTTACCGCCTCTTTTTGTCACCATTGACGTCTAACTCCTTTATGTATGTAAGCCCTCGATTGCATATTGATTCTCTCCGGGAGTGAACGCCTGTGTTATGGAGCATTGATAAGTATTCAACTCCAGATAACTCCAGATAACTGTTTTGGGGATATAATCATATCGTTGACTGCATCGATTTTGTTACCCTTCCCGACTTTTTTCATCACACTTTATGCTTTAGGTAATTGCGCCCTCAAATGACAAGCACATGTCTCAAGTTGAGAAAGACTTTGGTATGGACACATCGAAAGGCATGGAACTTGAAAGCACAGCATAGTGGTATCAACAGAGAGTTATATAATACTTACTATTACTATTTTCCCAAAGTGATACCTAAGCAAAGCAAATCGTATCATAATTTCACTTCGGCACCCTTCATGTTCAACTGCCGCATGTGATTTCGTCACCCTTTATGTTCGCCTATGTTATGGAGCATTGATAAGCATTTAACTCCAGATGAAAGTTGGATAACTGTTTTGGATTGAGGACTCAAATACTTAAAGCATAAAGGGTAATAAAAAAAAGTGGGCATGGGTGACGAAATTGATGGGAGTCGACAATATGCTTATATATCCAAAACAGTTATGAAACTTTGGTCTGGAGTCGATTGCTTATCACTGCTTCACAACACAGGCGTTCTCTCTCGGAGAGATGGAAGATGCAATCGAGGGCTTACATACATAAAGGAGTTAGACGTCAATGGTGACAAAAAGAGGCAATAAGGGTGACGAACTCGCTTAATTCCACGATACGCTTTCCTTATAAATTGCATTGATACACCAATTTCTTTACAATTGAAAGCTTCTCAATGTTCTTTACCATGAATTATCTTGAAGTGACTTCTACTTTTGATTAGACACCTCAGTGACGACAAAAAGAGAGGCGGCAAGGGTGACGAAATAACTGTTTTGGGGATATTAGTATATCGCTGACTGCGTCCATTTCGTTACTCTTCCCAAATGTCTTTCCGCTCTTTATTCTTGAAGTATTTGAGCCCTCAAATGCAAAGAAAATGTCTAAAGTCGAGAAAGACTTTGGTATGGACACATTGAAAGGTATGGAGCTTGAAAGCATAGCAAAGTGGTATTTACAGAGTTTTTTATTATTTTACCAAAGTGATGACAAAGAAAGCAAAACGTATCACATTTGAAGTCATCACCCTTTATGTTCAACACATGTTGAGGAAAGAAATTTCTGTAGCAATGTAATTTATTAGATATGCATTTTCTGGAATAAAGCGATTTCGTCACCCTTGTCGCCTCTTTTCGTCACCATTGATGTTTATCTAATTTATGTATCTAAGCCTTCGAGTGCATATTGTGCATCTCTCCGAGAAAGAACACCTGTGTTATGGAGCAGTAATAAAGAAATTGGTGTATCAGTTTCACTTATAAGGAAAGAATATTGTGGAATTAAGTGATTGTTATGGAGCATTGGTAAGCATTCAACTCCAAACCAGATAAGATTTTGTGGTATATAAGGATATTGTTGACTGCATCAATTTCGTCGTTACCAATTTTTTTTTTTTCATCTCCCCTAATGTTTTAAGTATTGGTGCCCTCAAATGCAAAGTACATGTCTCAAGAGAAAGTCATGGAATTTGGATTGCCGATAATTCATTATAAACCACATTGAGATGCATTAAATTGTAAAGAAATTGGTGAGAAGTTGGATAGCTGTTTTGGGGATATTAATCATATCGTTGACTGCCTAAATTTCGTTACCTTTTCAAACATTTTTCATCACCCTTTCTGCCTTTGGTATTTGAGCCCTCACATGTCTCAAGTTGAGAAAGTCTTTGGTTTGGACACATTGAAAGGCATGGAACTTGATAGCACAGCAAAGTGGTATCAACAGAGAATTATAAACTTACTATTACTTTCTTTTTTACCAAAGTGATGCCTAAGCAAAGCAAAACATATAATTTGACTTGTTATGTTCAGCTGCCGTTTGTGATTTCGTCACCCTTGCCGCGCCTTTGCGTTAACCTTCATTTACAACTGTTTAATATATTTGAGGTCTCTAATCAAAGGTGCAAGTCAATGGAAGATAATTCATCGGAAAGAAGATCGAGATTGGTATATCAATGCATTAGGAAAGCATATTGTGGAATTAATCGATTTTGTCATCCTTGCCGCCTCTTTTCTTCAAAATTGACGTTTAACTCCTTTATATATGTAAGCCCTCGATTGGATATTGCATCTCTCTAAATGAGAGAACGCATTTCACTCCAGACCAAAGTTAGATAACTATTTTAGGAATTTGGGGGATGCATTCAATTGTCACGAAATTTGTGTATCATTGTAATTTTTAAAGAAAGGATATCGCGAAATTAGAGCGATTTCGTCACCCTTGCCGCCTCTTTTCGTCACCACTGACGTTTAGCTCCTTTATGTATGTAAGAACTCGATTGGATATTGCATCTCTCCGGGAGAGAACGCCTGTGTTAGTGAGCATTGACAAGCATTGAACTCCAGACCAAAGTTGGATAACTGTTTTGGGGATATTATCATATCGCTGACTGCATCAATTTCGTTACCATTCCCAACTGTCTTTCATCACCCTTTATTTTTGAGGTATTTGAGCCCTCAAATGCAAAGAACATGTCTCAAGTGGAGAAAGACTTTGGTATGGACACATAGAAAGGTATGGAGCTTGAAAGCATAGCAAAGTGGTATTTACAGAGTTTTTTTTTTATTATTTTACCAAAGTGATGCCTAAGCAAGCAAAACGTATCACATTTGAATTCATCACCCTTTATGTTGATCACATGTATGTGATTTCTTAACCCTTACCGCGCTTTTGGGTCAACTTTTATTTACAACTGTCTAATAAATTTAAGCTCTCTTATCAAAAGTGCAAGTCATTTGAGGAAAGAACTTTCTGTATCAATGTAATTGATTTGATATGCATTTTGTTGAATAAAGCGATTTCGTCACCTTTGCCGCCTCTTTTCGTCACCATTGACGTTTAACTAATTTATGTATCTAACCCTTCGATTGCATATTGCATCTCTCTGGGAGAGAACACCTGTGTTATGGATCAGTAGTAAGGAAAGAATATCGTGGAATTAAGTGATTCTTATGGAGCATTGGTAAGCATTCAACTCCAGACAAGATAAGATTTTTGGCTATATCAGCATATTGTGGACTGCATCAATTTCGTCCTCCTTGCCGATTTTTTTTTCATTAACTCTAATGTTTTAAGTATTTCCACCTTCAAAAGCAAAGTACATGTGTCAAGAAGAGAAAGTCTTTGGTATGGATGCACTGAAAGACATTTAATTTGGATTGACGATAATTCATTATAAACCACATTATTCTCATTTAATTGTAAAGACATTGGTGTATTAGTTTATTAAAGTATTTCAGCCCTCAAACACAAAGCACACTTCTCAAGGAATGAAAGTTTTTGATATCGATGCATTGAAATTCATGGAACTTCAAAGCACAACAAAGTGGTATTAATTGAGTTTCATTTCTTTTTATATTACTATTTCACAAAAGTGATGCCTAAAGCTAAGCAAAACGTATCATAACTTGACTTCATCACCCTTCATTTTTAACTTCCGTATGTGATTTCGTCACCCTTTCCGCGTTTTTGCAATAATCAAAAGTGGAAGTCACCTGAAGAAAATTCATCGTAAAGCACATTGTAAATGCATTAAATTTTAATGAAATCGGTGTATCAATGTAATTTATTAGGAAATCATATCGTTAAATTAAGCGATCTCGTCTCCCTTGCCGTCTCTCTTTTCGTCACAACTGCCGTTTAACTGTATATAAGCCATGGATTGCATATTGCATATATTACTTACTTTTACTACAATACCAAAGTGATGCCTAAGTTAAGCAAAAACGTAACATAATTTCACTTCGTCACCATTTCTGTTCAACTGCAGTATGTGATTTCGTCACCCTTGCTGCGCTTTACGTCAACGTTTATTTACAAATTTCTAAAAGATTTGAGCTGTCTAATCAAAAGTAGAAGTCACTTCAAGATAATTCATGGTAAAGAACATTGAGATGCTTTCAATTGTAAAGAAATTGGTGTATCAATGCAATTTATAAGGAAAGCATATCGTGGAGCGAGTTCGTCACCCTTACCGCCTCTTTGTCACCATTGACGTCTAACTCCTTTATGTATGTAAGCTCTCTATCGCATATTGATTCTTTCCGGGAGCGAACGCCTGTCTGTTATGGAGCATTCATAAGCATTTAAATCCAGATGAAAGTTGGATAACTGTTTTGGGCAATATTATCATATCGTTGACTGCCTCAATTTCGTTACTCCTTCAAACATTTTTTTTATCACCCTTTCTGCCTTTGGTATTTGGGCCCTCACATGTCTCAATCAAGTTGAGAAAATCTTTGGTTTGGACACATTGAAAGGCATGGAACTCTAAAGCACAGCAAAGTGGTATCAACATAGAATTGTATACTTATTTTTACTTTTTTTTTTTACCAAAGTGATGCTTAAACAAAGCAAAACATATCATTTGACTTATGTTCAGGTGCCGTTTGTGATTTCGTCACCCTTGCCGCGCTTTTGCGTTAACCTTCATTTACAACTGTTTAATATATTTGAGGTCTCTAATCAAAAGTGCAAGTCACTTGAAGATAAATTAATCGGAAAGAAGATTGAGATGAAATTGGTGTATCAATTATTAGGAAAGCATATTGTGGAATTAATCGATGTTGTCATCCTTGCCGCCTCTTTTCTTCAAAATTGACATTTAACTCCTTTATATATGATGTCCTCGATTGGATACTGCATCTCTCTAAATGAGAGAACGCATTTAACTCCAGACCAAAGTCAGATAACTCTTTTGGGGATTTGGGGGATGCATTCAATTGTCACGAAATTAGTGTATCAGAGTAATTTATTAAGAAAGGATATCGCGGAATTGAGCGACTTCGTCACCCTTGCCGCCTCTTTTCGTCACCACTGACGTTTAGCTCCTTTATTTATGTATGGAAACCCTCGATTCCATATTCCATCCCTCCGGGAGAGCATGCCTGTGTTAGTGAGCATTGACAAAGCATTGAACTCCAGACCAAAGTTGGATAACTGTTTTGGGGATATTAGCATATCGCTGACTGAATCAATTTCGTTACCCTTCCCAACTGTCTTTCATCACCCTTTATTCTTGAGGTATTTGAGCCCTCAAATGCAAAGAACATGTCTCAAGTTTTGAAAGACTTTGGTATGGACGCATTGAAAGGTATGGAACTTGAAAGCATAGCAAAGTGGTATTTACAGAGTTTTTTATTATTCTTCCAAAGTGACGCCTAAGCAAGCAAAACGCATCACATTTGAATTCATCACTCTTTATGTGCAACACATGTATGCGATTGCTTAACCCTTGCCGCGCTTTTCCGTCAACCTTTATTTATAACTGTGTAATAGATTTGAGCTCTCTTATCGAAAGTGCAAGTCACTTGAGGACAACTCATCGTTAACAACATTGAACTGCTTTCAATTGTAAAAAAAAAATTGTGTATCAATGTAATTTATTAGATATGCATTTTGTGGAATAAAGCGATTTCGTTACCCTTGCCGCCTCTTTTCGTCACCATTGACGTTTAACTAATTTATGTATCTAAGCCTTCGATTGCATATTGCATCTCTCCGGAAGAGAACACCTGTGTTATGGAGCAGTAATAAAGAAATTGGTGTATCAGATTAAGGAAAGAACATCGTGGAATTAAGTGATTGTTATGGAGTTGAATGCTTACCAATGTAAGCATTCAACTCCAAACCAGATAAGATTGTTGGGTATATAAGCATATTGTTGACTGCATCAATTTCTTAGTTGCCTTTTTTTTTTCATCTCCCCTAATATTTTTTGTTGTTGTTGTAATAGTATTTGTGCCCACAAATGCAAAGTACATGTGTTAAGAAGAGAAAGGCATGGAATTTGGATTGACGATAATTCATTATAAACCACATTGAGATGCATTAAATTGTAAAGAAATTGGTGTATCAGTTTAATTTATAATTAAAGCATATCGTAGAATTAAGTGATTTCGCCGCCTTTACCGGAACAGTGATAAACCTTCAACTCAAGACGAAAGTTGGATAACTGTGGATATAAGCATATTGTCGACTCCATCAATTTCGTCACCCTTTCCGACTTTTTTTTCATCACCCTTTATGCTTTAAGTATTTGAGCCCTCAAACACAAAGCACACTTCTCAAGGAATGAAAGTTTTTGACACCGATGCATTGAAAGGCATGGAACTTCAAAGCACATCAATGTGGTTATTAATTGAGTTTGATTTCTTTTTATATTACTATTTCACAAAAGTGATGCCTAAAGCTAAGCAAAACGTATCATAACTTGACTTCGTCACCCTTTATTTCTAACTGCCGTGTATTGATTCTCTCCGGGAGCGAACGCCTGTGTTATGGAGCATTCATAAGCATATAACTCCAGATGAAAGTTGGATAACTGTTTTGGATTGAGGACTCAAATACTTAAAGCATAAAGGGTAATAAAAAAAAAAGTCGGCATGGGTGACGAAATTGATGGGAGTCGACAATATGCTTATATATCATAAACAGTTATGAAACTTTGGTCTGGAGTCGATTGCTTATCACTGCTTCACAACACAGGCGTTCTCTCTCGGAGAGATGGAAGATGCAATCGAGGGCTTACATACATAAAGGAGTTAGACGTCAATGGTGACAAAAAGAGGCAATAAGGGTGACGAACTCGCTTAATTCCACGATATGCTTTCCTTATAAATTGCATTGATACACCAATTTCTTTACAATTGAAAGCTTCTCAATGTTCTTTACCATGAATTATCTTGAAGTGACTTCTACTTTTGATTAGACAGCTCAAAACTTTTAGACATTTGTAAATAAACGTTGACGCAAAGCGCAGCAAGGGTGACGAAATAACTATTTTGGGGATGTTAGTATATCGCTGACTGCATCCATTTCGTTACTCTTCCCAAATGTCTTTCATCGCCCTTTATTCTTGAAGCATTTGAACCCTCAAATGCAAAGAAAATGTCTAAAGTCGAGAAAGACTTTGGTATGGACACATTGATAGGTATGGAGCTTGAAAGCATAGCAAAGTGGTATTTACAGAGTTTTTTTATTATTTTACCAAAGTGATGACTAAAAAAGCAAAACGTATCACATTTGAAGTCATCACCCTTTATGTTCAACACATGTATGTGATTTATTAACCCTTCTCGCGGTTTTGCGTCAACCTTTATTTACAACTGTCTAATAGATTTGAGCTCTCTTATCAAAGTGCAAGTCACTTGAGGAAAGAAATTTCTGTATCAATGTAATTTATTAGATATGCATTTTCTGGAATAAAGCGATTTCGTCACCCTTGCCGCCTCTTTTCGTCACCATTGATGTTTATCTAATTTATGTATCTAAGCCTTCGAGTGCATATTGCATCTCTCCGAGAAAGAACACCTGTGTTATGGAGCAGTAATAAAGAAATTGGTGTATCAGTTTCACTTATAACGAAAGAATATCGTGGAATTAAGTGATTGTTATGGAGCATTGGTAAGCATTCAACTCCAAACCAGATAAGATTTTGGGGTATATAAGGATATTGTTGACTGCATCAATTTCGTCGTTGCCAATTTTTTTTTTCATCTCCCCTAATGTTTTAAGTATTGGTGCCCTCAAATGCAAAGTACATGTCTCAAGAGAAAGTCATGGAATTTGGATTGACGATAATTCATTATAAACCACATTGAGATGCATTAAATTGTAAAGAAATTGGTGTATCAGTTTAATTGATACTTAAAGCATATCGTAGAATTAAGTGATTTCGCCGCCCTTACGCAGCAGTGATAAAAATTCAACTTTGGATAACTTGAGATATAAGCATATTGTCGACTCCATCAATTTCGTCACCCTTTCCGACTTTTTTTTCATCACCCTTTATGCTTTAAGTATTTGAGCCCTCAAACACAAAGCACACTTCTCAAGGAATGAAAGTTTTTGACACCGATGCATTGAAAGGCATGGAACTTCAAAGCACATCAATGTGGTTATTAATTGAGTTTGATTTCTTTTTATATTACTATTTCACAAAAGTGATGCCTAAAGCTAAGCAAAACGTATCATAACTTGACTTCGTCACCCTTTATTTCTAACTGCCGTGTATTGATTCTCTCCGGGAGCGAACGCCTGTGTTATGGAGCATTCATAAGCATATAACTCCAGATGAAAGTTGGATAACTGTTTTGGATTGAGGACTCAAATACTTAAAGAATAAAGGGTAATAAAAAAAAAAGTCGGCATGGGTGACGAAATTGATGGGAGTCGACAATATGCTTATATATCATAAACAGTTATGAAACTTTGGTCTGGAGTCGATTGCTTATCACTGCTTCACAACACAGGCGTTCTCTCTCGGAGAGATGGAAGATGCAATCGAGGGCTTACATACATAAAGGAGTTAGACGTCAATGGTGACAAAAAGAGGCAATAAGGGTGACGAACTCGCTTAATTCCACGATATGCTTTCCTTATAAATTGCATTGATACACCAATTTCTTTACAATTGAAAGCTTCTCAATGTTCTTTACCATGAATTATCTTGAAGTGACTTCTACTTTTGATTAGACAGCTCAAAACTTTTAGACATTTGTAAATAAACGTTGACGCAAAGCGCAGCAAGGGTGACGAAATAACTATTTTGGGGATATTAGTATATCGCTGACTGCATCCATTTCGTTACTCTTCCCAAATGTCTTTCATCGCCCTTTATTCTTGAAGCATTTGAACCCTCAAATGCAAAGAAAATGTCTAAAGTCGAGAAAGACTTTGGTATGGACACATTGATAGGTATGGAGCTTGAAAGCATAGCAAAGTGGTATTTACAGAGTTTTTTTATTATTTTACCAAAGTGATGACTAAAAAAGCAAAACGTATCACATTTGAAGTCATCACCCTTTATGTTCAACACATGTATGTGATTTATTAACCCTTCTCGCGGTTTTGCGTCAACCTTTATTTACAACTGTCTAATAGATTTGAGCTCTCTTATCAAAGTGCAAGTCACTTGAGGAAAGAAATTTCTGTATCAATGTAATTTATTAGATATGCATTTTCTGGAATAAAGCGATTTCGTCACCCTTGCCGCCTCTTTTCGTCACCATTGATGTTTATCTAATTTATGTATCTAAGCCTTCGAGTGCATATTGCATCTCTCCGAGAAAGAACACCTGTGTTATGGAGCAGTAATAAAGAAATTGGTGTATCAGTTTCACTTATAACGAAAGAATATCGTGGAATTAAGTGATTGTTATGGAGCATTGGTAAGCATTCAACTCCAAACCAGATAAGATTTTGGGGTATATAAGGATATTGTTGACTGCATCAATTTCGTCGTTGCCAATTTTTTTTTTCATCTCCCCTAATGTTTTAAGTATTGGTGCCCTCAAATGCAAAGTACATGTCTCAAGAGAAAGTCATGGAATTTGGATTGACGATAATTCATTATAAACCACATTGAGATGCATTAAATTGTAAAGAAATTGGTGTATCAGTTTAATTGATAATTAAAGCATATCGTAGAATTAAGTGATTTCGCCGCCCTTACGCAGCAGTGATAAAAATTCAACTTTGGATAACTTGAGATATAAGCATATTGTCGACTCCATCAATTTCGTTACCCTTTCCGACTTTTTTTTCATCACACTTTATGCTTTAAGTATTTGAGCCCTCAAACACAAAGCACACTTCTCAAGGAATGAAGGTTTTTGATATCCATGCATTGAAAGGCATAGAACTTCAAAGCACAACAATGTGGTTATTAATTGAGTTTGATTTCTTTTTATATTACTATTTCACAAAAGTGATGCCTAAAGCTAAGCAAAACGAATCATAACTTGACTTCGTCACCCTTTATTTCTAACTGCCGTATATGATTTTGTCACCCTTACCGCGTTTTTGCTAGTCACATGAAAATTCATCGTAAAGCACATTGTAAATGCATTAAATTTTAACGAAATCGGTGTATCAATATAATTTATTAGGAAATCATATCGTTAAACTAAGCGATTTCGTCTCCTTGCCGTCTCTCTTTTCGTCACCACTGCCGTTTATATAAGCCCTCGATTGCATATTGCATATATTACTTACTTTTACTACAATACCAAAGTGATGCCTAAGCTATGCAAAACGTAACAAAATTTCACTTCGTCATCATTTATGTTCAACTGCAGTATGTGATTTCGTCACCCTTGCTGCGCTTTGCGTCAACGTTTATTTACAAATGTCTAAAAGATTTGAGCTGTCTAATCATAAGTAGAAGTCACTTCAAGATAATTCATCGTAAAGAACATTGTGATGCTTTCAATTGTAAAGAAATTGGTGTATCAATGTCATTTATAAGGAAAGCATATAGTGGAATTAAGCGAGTTCGTCACCCTTACCGCCTCTTTTTGTCACCATTGACGTCTAACTCCTTTACGTATGTAAGCTCTCGATTGCATATTGATTCTCTCCGGGAGCAAACGCCTGTGTTATGGAGCATTCATAAGCATTTAACTTCAAATAAAAGTTGGATCGCTGTTTTTGGGGATATTATCATGTCGTTGACTCCCTCAATTTCGTTACCTTTTCAAACATTTTTTATCACCCTTTCTGCCTTTGGTATTTGAGCCTTCACATGTCTCAAGTTGAGAAAGTCTTTGGTTTGGACACATTGAAAGGCATAGAACTTCAAAGCACAGCAAAGTGGTATCAACAGAGAATCATATACTTACTATTACTTTTTTTTTCTACCAAAGTGATGCCTAAGCAAAGCAAAACATATAATTTGACTTATGTTAAGCTGCCGTTTGTGATTTCGTCACCCTTGCCGCGCTTTTGCGTTAACCTTCATTTACAACTGTTTAATATATTTGAGGTCTCTAATCAAAAGTGCAAGTCACTGGAAGATAATTCATCGGAAAGAAGATCGAGATTGGTATATCAATGCATTAGGAAAGCATATTGTGGAATTAATCGATTTTGTCATCCTTGCCGCCTCTTTTCTTCAAAATTGACGTTTAACTCCTTTATATATGTAAGCCCTCTCTAAATGAGAGAACGCATTTCACTCCAGACCAAAGTTAGATAACTATTTTAGGGATTTGGGGGATGCATTCAATTGTCACGAAATTTGTGTATCATTGTAATTTTTAAAGAAAGGATATAGCGGAATTAGAGCGATTTCGTCGCCCTTGCCGCCTCTTTTCGTCACCACTGACGTTTAGCTCCTTTATGTATGTAAGCCCTCGATTGGATATTGCATCTCTCCGGGAGAGAACGCCTGTGTTAGTGAGCATTGACAAGCACTGAACTCCAGACCAAAGTTGGTTAACTGTTTTGGGGATATTATCATATTGCTGACTGCATCCATTTCGTTACCATTCCCAACTGTCTTTCATCACCCTTTATTCTTGAGGTATTTGAGCCCTCAAATGCAAAGAACATGTCTCAAGTGGAGAAAGACTTTGGCATGGACACATTGAAAGGTATGGAGCTTGAAAGCATAGCAAAGTGGTATTTACAGAGTTTTTTATTATTTTACCAAAGTGATGCCTAAGCAAGCAAAACGTATCACATTTGAATTCATCACCCTTTATGTTCAACACATGTATGTGATTTCTTAACCCTTACCGCGCTTTTGCGTCAACTTTCATTTACAACTGTCTAATAGATTTGAGCTCTCTTATCAAAAGTGCAAGTCATTTGAGGAAAGAACTTTCTGTATCAATGTAATTTATTAGATATGCATTTTGTTGAATAAAGCGATTTCGTCACCCTTGCCGCCTCTTTTTGTCACCATTGACGTTTAACTAATTTATGTATCTAAGCCTTCGATTGCATATTGCATCTCTCTGGGAGAGAACACCTGTGTTATGGATCAGTAATAAAGAAATTGGTGTATCAGTTTCATTTGTAAGGAAAGAATATCGTGGAATTAAGTGATTCTTATGGAGCATTGGTAAGCATTCAACTCCAGACAAGATAAGATTTTTGGCTATATCAGCATATTGTGGACTGCATCAATTTCGTCCTCCTTGCCGATTTTTTTTTTCATTAACCCTAATGTTTTAAGTATTTCCACCCTCAAAAGCAAAGTACATGTGTCAAGAAGAGAAAGTCTTTGGTATGGATGCACTAAAAGACATTGAATTTGGATTGACGATAATTCATTATAAACCACATTGAGATGGATTCGATTATAAAGACATTGGTGTATTAGTTTAATAAAGTATTTCAGCCCTCAAACACAAAGCACACTTCTCAAGGAATGAAAGTTTTTGATATCGATGCATTGAAAGGCATGGAACTTCAAAGCACAACAAAGTGGTATTAATTGAGTTTCATTTCTTTTTATATTACTATTTCACAAAAGTGATGCCTAAAGCTAAGCCAAAACGTATCATAACTTGACTTCATCACCCTTCATTTTTAACTTCCGTATGTGATTTCGTCACCCTTTCCGCGTTTTTGCAATAATCAAAAGTGGAAGTCACCTGAAGAAAATTCATCGTAAAGCACATTGTAAATGCATTAAATTTTAATGAAATCGGTGTATCAATGTAATTTATTAGGAAATCATATCGTTAAATTAAGCGATTTCGTCTCCCTTGATGTCTATCTTTTCGTCACAACTGCCGTTTAACTGTATACAAGCCCTCGATTGCATATTGCATATATTACTTACTTTTACTACAATACCAAAGTGATCCCTAAGCTAAGCAAAAACGTAACATAATTTCACTTCGTCACCATTTCTGTTCAACTGCAGTATGTGATTTCGTCACCCTTGCTGCGCTTTACGTCAACGTTTATTTACAAATGTCTAAAAGATTTGAGCTGTCTAATCAAAAGTAGAAGTCACTTCAAGATAATTTATGGTAAAGAACATTGAGATGCTTTCAATTGTAAAGAAATTGGTGTATTAATGCAATTTATAAGGAAAGCATATCGTGCACCGAGTTCGTCACCCTTACCGCCTCTTTGTCACCATTGACGTCTAACTCCTTTATGTATGTAAGCTCTCTATTGCATATTGATTCTCTCCGTGAGCATTTAACTCCAGATGAAAGTTGGATAGCTGTTTTGGGGATATTATCATATCGTTGACTGCCTCAATTTCGTTACCTTTTCAAACATTTTTCATCACCCTTTCTGCCTTTGGTATTTGAGCCCTCACATGTCTCAAGTTGAGAAAGTCTTTGGTTTGGACACATTGAAAGGCATGGAACTTGATAGCACAGCAAAGTGGTATCAGCAGATAATTATAAACTTACTATTACTTTTTTTTTTTTTACCAAAGTGATTCCTAAGCAAAGCAAAACATATGATTTGACGTTATGTTAAGCTGCCGTTTGTGATTTCGTCACCCTTGCCGCGCTTTTGCGTTAACCTTCATTTACAACTGTTTAATATATTTGAGGTCACTAATCAAAAGTGCAAGCCACTTGAAGATAATTCATCGGAAAGAAGATTATTATCATATCGTTGACTGCCTCAATTTCGTTACCTTTTCAAACATTTTTCATCACCCTTTCTGCCTTTGGTATTTGAGCCCTCACATGTCTCAAGTTGAGAAAGTCTTTGGTTTGGACACATTGAAAGGCATGGAACTTGATAGCACAGCAAAGCACGAAATTTGTGTATCAATATAATTTTTTAAGAAAGGATATCGCGGAATTGAGCGATTTCGTCACTATTGGCGCCTCTTTTCGTCACCACTGACGTTTAGCTCCTTTATGTATGGAAGCCCTCGATTGGATATTGCATCTCTTCGGGAGAGAACGCCTGTGTTAATGAGCAGTGACAAGCATTGAACTCCAGACCAAAGTTGGATAACTGTTTGGGGGATATTAGCATATCGCTGACTGCATCCATTTCGTTACCATTCCCAACTTTCTTTCATCACCCTTATTCTTGAGGTATTTGAGCCCTCAAATGCAAAGAACATGTCTGAAGTGGAGAAAGACTTTGGCATGGACACATTGAAAGGTATGGAGCTTGAAAGCATAGCAAAGTCGTATTTACAGAGTTTTTTTTTTTTATTATTTTACCAAAGTGATGCCTAAGCAAGCAAAACGAATCACATTTGAAGTCATCACCCTTTATGTTCAACACATGTATGTGATTTCTTAACCCTTGCCGCGCTTTTGCGTCAACCTTTATTTACAACTGTCTAATAGATTTGAGCTCTCTTATCAAAAGTGCAAGTCACTTGAGGATAATTCATCGTAAACAACATTGAGCTGCTTTCAATTGTAAAGAAATTTCTGTATCAATGTAATTTATTAGATATGTATTTTGTGGAATGAAGCGATTTTGTCACCCTTGCCGCCTCTTTTCGTCACCATTGACGTTTAACTAATATATGTATCTAAGCCTTCGATTGCATATTGCATCTCTCCGGGAGAGAACACCTGTGTTATGGAGCAGTAATAAAGAAATTGGTGTATCAGTTTCACTTATAAGGAAAGAATATCGTGGAATTAAGTGATTGTTATGGAGCATTGGTAAGCATTCAGCTCCAAACCAGATAAGATTTTGGGGTATATAAGGATATTGTTGACTGCATCAATTTCGTCGTTGCCAATTTTTTTTTTTCATCTCCCCTAATGTTTTAAGTATTGGTGCCCTCAAATGCAAAGTACATGTCTCAAGAGAAAGTCATGGAATTTGGATTGACGATAATTCATTATAAACCACATTGAGATGCATTAAATTGTAAAGGAATTGGTGTATCAGTTTAATTTATAATTAAATCATATCGTAGAATTAAGTGATTTCGTCGCATTTACCGGAACAGTGATTTATCACTGCTTTCAACCCAAGACAAAAGTTGGATAACTGGTGGTATAAGCATATTGTAGACTCCATCAATCTAGTCACCCTTTCCGACTTTTTTTTTTCATTACCTTTTATGCTTTAAGTATTTGAGAACTCAAACACAAAGCACACTTTTCAAGGAATTAAAGTTTTTGATATCGATGCATTGAAAGGCATGGAAGTTCAAAGCACAACAAAGTGGTATTAATGGAGTTTGATTTCTTTTTATATTACTATTTCACAAAAGTGATGCCTTAAGCTAAGCAAAACGTATCATAACTTGACTTCATCACCCTTTATTTTTAACTGCCGTATGTGACTTCGTCACTCTTACCGTGTTTTTGCTCTAATCAAAAGTGCAAGTCACATGAAATAATTCATCGTAAAGCACATTGTAAATGCATTAAAATTTGACGAAATCGGTGTCTCAATGTAATTCATAAGGAAATAATATCGTTGAATTAAGCGATTTCGTCTCCCTTGCAGTCTCTTTTTTGTCACCACTGCAGTTTAACTGTATATAAGACCTCGATTGCAAATTGCATATATTACTTGCTATTATTACAATACCAAAGTGATGCCTAAGCTAAGCAAAACGTAACAAAATTTCACTTCGTCACCTTTTATGTTCAACTGCAGTATGTGATTTCGTCACCCTTGATGCGCTTTGCGTAAACGTTTATTTACAAATGTCTACAAGATTTGAGCTATCTCATCAAAAGTAAAGAACATTGAGATGCTTTCAATTGTAAAGAAATTGGTGTATCAATGTCATTTATAAGGAAAGCATATCGTGGAATTAAGCGAGTTCGTCACCCTTACCGCCTCTTTTTGTCACCATTGACGTCTAACTCCTTTATGTATGTAAGCCCTCGATTGCATATTGATTCTCTCCGGGAGTGAACGCCTGTGTTATGGAGCATTGATAAGTATTCAACTCCAGATAACTCCAGATAACTGTTTTGGGGATGTAATAATATCGTTGACTGCATCGATTTTGTTACCCTTCCCGACTTTTTTCATCACACTTTATGCTTTAGGTATTTGCGCCCTCAAATGACAAGCACATGTCTCAAGTTGAGAAAGACTTTGGTATGGACACATCGAAAGGCATGGAACTTGAAAGCACAGCATAGTGGTATCAACAGAGAGTTATATAATACTATTACTATTTTCCCAAAGTGATACCTAAGCAAAGCAAATCGTATCATAATTTCACTTCGGCACCCTTCATGTTCAACTGCCGCATGTGATTTCGTCACCCTTTATGTTCGCCTGTGTTATGGAGCATTGATAAGATTCACCTCCTGACCAAAGTTGGATAACTCTTTTGGGGATATGAGCATAGTGTTGATTACCTCAATTACGTCACCTTTCCCGACTTTTTTCATCACCCTTTATGCTTTAGGTATTTGAGCCCTCAAGGGAAGAGAGATTGGACACATTGAAAGGGATGGAACTTTAGAGATAGCCAATCCCTTTTGCATGCAAACTTTTGAAAAATTGGTGAGAACACTTATTTATTGAAGAAAACACTATTTGGAAACCTCCTGTAAATTTTGAACTCAAGTGGGTCTTTATTTGTTTAGTTAAATTGACCGTTAAGATTTGAATAATTTTTGCAAGCTTCGCAAAAATTACAAATCTAAATGCTAGTCTAGTTTTACAGACCTGTGTGATGCACTTAGTTGTACATGTAGTTCATGTAAGTGGTGTGTTGTTATTTGCCATTGATAACATAGTAAGAGAAGCTAGTGAATTCGGCGCTAGTGTACTTTCGCACCTATTTGTCAAGTGACCTCCAAACATGCAGAAACTCACCTTAGTTATTCAGTAACCTAAATACTTGCACCTGAGCGAGATTCAAGTCCAGTAGAAATGGAATTTAATAATAATAATATTGAGACTCTTTTTTTTTTTTCCACCGAAGGGGAATTCCGGACCATTCAAAAGTTTAATAGGCTGAAAAGAGAGAGTAACATTTTACAAGAATAACAAGGAAAATTTTGATCAGAGATAAAAATTAGGGAAGTAAGAAATTGTGAAGTCTATACCTAAAACAGCTCGAAGTGTCAGCATGAATTATAGGCCTAGGTAAAAAGTGAGATGATGATGTTATCACCTCACAACTGAGTTTGTATGTAAGATCTTTTCCATATTTAAGAAATCTCCCAATGCTTTGTTTGTTTGTTTTGTTTAAACACAATTTATTTATTTATCCATTTATGCATTCATATAGGACCTATTTATTTATCTATCTATCAATATATATATATATTATATATATATAGTGCATGAGGCTGAATGCACTATAACAATATAAGCACCGACAAATTCTGAATTTGCCCCGAAGGTCAGTTATATTCAATGAGGCCGCAGGCCGAATTGAATATAACTGCCTGAGGGCAAATTCAGAATTTGGAGGTGCTTGGTACTTGTTATAGTGCAAAAAGATGTCATGCACTATGTGTTATATAAAATAGCATACATACCCAGGCGAACCATAAGAAAGCCTAGATCACTTAGGATTCTACACGTCCATGACGTGTCTAGACAATACCAGTTTCTGTGAACCTGTGAGTAATGTTGTGACCTGTGTAGACAAAATCCTGAAAATCCAAATTCAACTATCGAGTCTAGGGTCTATATCTAGATCTAGATCTAACAGTGGAAGTAACGGTACGATAGGTTAGGACCAACGTTAGATCTACGAGTGACAGAGCTAGTTAACACCAAGTGACTAACGTTAGACCGAATAGGTCTATGGATGTATAACACGTTAGAGTGACGCCCTACTTACTGCACTGGGTCCAGGACCAGGACTAGATGATGTATTGTAGGATTAGGGATCTAATGGATTTAAAAACAAGTCTCGTGCCAGGCATTGTAAGCGTTGACTTTCACTTTGTGTAGCAAGTCACCATCATTGTAGTCACCATTGCTGAAAATGTGAATGCCGAGAGTGTGTTGTAGAAGTTCATAGCTAGCGTGATCAAAGAGCGCTTAGCGTATACCGTACATACGCTGCCCATCTACGGGGAACTTCCGCGTAACTGTTAGAATGTACGGAGAAAGCAGCACAAATCTTGGGTTGACTTGCTTAATATCCGTCGGATTGATTCCTTTTTCAGAACAGTAGGAGTCTAAAATTCGTAGGGCGTATTTGATGACATCCTTTGTTTTCTTTATGTCCTTATCTATAGATCAGTCTCTGTAAAGGTAGCGAACCTGCTGTTGTTTTCAGCTTCCATGTTTAAATCTTACCGCTGAAAGTCTAGTCCCTCAAGTTGCCAGCGAGAATCGAGAATAACGATAATATCGAGCAAAGCATATCACGGTTGTGGTGCAATCGCGTAGGTAAGATGCGGGATTCAAGTACTCGATGATTAAAGTGAGGGAGCAAAAACCGATAGTAACATCGATAGTGGGTTATCGTTTGCAATCGTTATATTTTGCGTGCACTATAACTTTTGTCATGCACTGCCGGCCTGTATCATAAGTATGTATGCTATTTGATATATATATATATATATATATATATATATATATGTATATATAGAAGAATTGGAACAAGTTCACTCGGTTGACAGCAGGTTCATCCGTATTTTATTGCTACTCGGAGTTTCATGCCACCTTTCATTTAGGGGCAATCATCAGGCAATGATTAAATACATCCCAGAAATACATTTGGATTGAATTAACGCATTTTTAGCGCGTGATACCAAAACAAAAACAAAACAAACCAAACTATACGCGCCTGGACCATAGTGACCAGTGCGCACTTAATCATATCCATTATTACGTATATCAGGCAATGATTAAACTGTTGGACAATGCATCGACACCATAAGCTTGTGCGCTATGACCGTAGTTACCAGCGCGTACTGGATCACATTCATTATTACGCAATAATAATAATTACAATTGTTCAATGCATCGGATAGACTTGACGCGCTTTATAGCGCGTGACACTATAACAAAGTAACAATAGAGGCCAGTGCGTACTGAATCACACTCATTATTACGAGTTATAGCATCTGGAAATTTGCATTGATGTAAAGAAAGCCCAGGTGTATACATGCATCAAATTAACCAAATATGCGATGAATTATTAAACAAAATTGTTAAGACTTATTAAACAAATAAACTGCAATGAAGGTAGTTCACAATTAGATGCAGAATAGTACTAAAGGATGGATTATTGCAGAAATCCTTCAGTAAACAGGAGGACACAACGATTTCAATCTAAGCCTTGAAATTACAGATGTAGAATTTATTTTCACAGCGGCACTTCGACACAAGTTCTGGTCTCTTGTTAAGTAGCGTTTGCTTACTTGCGTTCATGATAAGAAGCTTCTCGGTGAGACATAGGTCGCACCTCTTTGACTCGCTGGTGTACGGGAAGGCATGGCTGGCGATGGACCATTCGATGGTATACGGTGTACTGTTCTGGTTCAGGTTCCAGATGAATTTGGAAAGCTCCGTGCTGTTCTTGTACCTTTCGTGCCGGAAGGATTGGAGTAGGTTGTTGTACCTGAGCTTGAAGGGGGGCTCAGTGACGCCGATGTAGGTCATTCTTTCGTCTGGGGTTATGACCTCCGCGTTGTAGATGAGATTGGTTGCAAGGTAATTCCCTTGGAGTGGACAGAGGTCCTTGTTCCGGCAGTTGCACGTTTTCCTGTTAGATTTCTTGACATCTTTCATGGTTTGCGAGTTGTGATTTTTGATGATGCTGCCGACATTCGGCATACAACTGTAACTTACTTTTAGTATGTTTCTGCTGAATATCCGGTGAAGCTTAGATGTTTTGGGGAAGTGCTTATCCACCAGCATCAGGAATGTGTGGCCGATGTTTGTTCATAAATTTCCAGATGCTATAACTCGTAATAATGAGTGTGATTCAGTACGCGCTGGCCTCTATTGTTAGTTTGTTACTTTGTTATAGTGTCACGCGCTATAAAGCGCGTCAAGTCTATCCGATGCATTGAACAATTGTAAT
Source organism: Diadema setosum (assembly GCF_964275005.1). Classification (NCBI taxonomy): domain Eukaryota; kingdom Metazoa; phylum Echinodermata; class Echinoidea; order Diadematoida; family Diadematidae; genus Diadema; species Diadema setosum. The sequence continues at coordinate 16,957,475 of NC_092706.1, forward strand.
TATTATTATTGCGTAATAATGAATGTGATCCAGTACGCGCTGGTAACTACGGTCATAGCGCACAAGCTTATGGTGTCGATGCATTGTCCAACGGTTTAATCATTGCCTGATATACGTAATAATGGATATGATTAAGTGCGCACTGGTCACTATGGTCCAGGCGCGTATAGTTTGGTTTGTTTTGTTTTTGTTTTGGTATCATGCGCTAAAAATGCGTTAATTCAATCTAAATGTATTTTTGGGATGTATTTAATCATTGCCTGATGATTGCCCCTAAATGAAGGTGGCATGAAACTCCGAGTAGCAATAAAATACGGATGAACCTGCTGTCAACCGAGTGAACTTGTTCCAATTCTTCTGTCTAAAGCTCTTCCTTTGAGGATATCGAGCACTCTTCATAGAAGGATAGAATCACCAAGTGTATATATATATATATATATATATATATATATATATATATATATATATATTTACTTGCTTGCTTGAGACTCTTATAAAGCGCACATTTCTACCTAAACAAGATAATACAGGCGCTATAGCACAGAGTACATATTGTGTCACGTTACAACAGTATCACAGAAACTAATAAGATAACCAACAAACAATAGGCCCATATACGTACACATACTATACATACAGGTATACCAATATTGTTAATTTAAATTGAAAATATATGTCTTGAGATTCTTTTTGAAACCATCAGTGGAAGATGCTTGTCTAAGAGATTTTGGTAGGCCATTCCATAGTTTTGGGCCCATATATGAAAAAGCCCGATCCCCCCCCCCCCCCCCCAATTATGCTTGATTCGAGGTACCTGTAATTTTAGCGAGTTTGATGAACGGAGATTACGTGGTGGTTGGTGAAGATGAAGAGTATTTTGAAAGTAGACAGGGGCAAATTTCTGCAATGTACGGTAAACAAGAAGAATATTGAAGTTAATACGTTTTTCTACAGGAAGCCAGTGTAGGGTCCGAAGTATTGGGGTAGTATGCACAGTTTTCTTCTTGAAAGTAAGTAATCTAACGGCACACTTCTGAAGACGTTGCAGTTTACTGAGTTCTTTTTGTGGAAGGCTGCAACACAGAGAATTGCAAAAGTCTAGACGAGACGAAATAAGAGCATGCATCAGTTTTTCTGCTGCTGATCTAGTTAAATATCTCCGAATTGAGCCCAAGTTACGCAAATGAAATCTTACAGATTGGGATACATATGAAATGTGGTCTTTGAATGTCAGATTTGCATCATAAACAACACCAAGATTACGACATTTGTTCGAAGGCATGATATTACTCTTGCCAATTCTAACATAACATGTATCAGAATTCACTTTAGACAACATCTGTTTGGATCCTATCAGAATAAATTCTGACTTACTGTCATTAAATTTGAGACCATACATAATTCCAATCGTTTTACAGCTTCAGAGAGTTCAGTCCTAGTTGGTGAAAAAGATACAAATATTTGTATATCATCTGCATAACAGTGATACTGAATATCGTGTCTTTCAAAAATGTGTCTAATCCTTGAAAGATATTGTGAGAATAGAAGTGGTCCACCTACAGACCCTTGCGGGACACCGCAAGTAAGTGCAGCCGGATCAGAGTTACTGTCATTGATTTTAACATATTGTGAACGGCTGGTAAGGTAAGATTGAAACCACTCTAATGCAAGTCCTGTGACACAAACATATCCGAGAGTCTGGATGAGAATGGAATGGGCAACAGTATCAAAAGCTGCCGACATATCAAGTAAAACAACTGCAGTGATATTCCCAGCATCCATCTCTCTCAAACATTACTCAGTTAGGTCAGTAAGTAATGTCTCTACACTATGATCAGGCCGATACGCTGATTGGTGGCTATCAAGAAAATCATTCCCCTGCAAGTAGTCTCGTAGGCGTGAAAAGGAAACACGTTCCATAACTTTGCTAACAAATGGCAGGTTTGAAATTGGTCGATAATTGTTTAACATGTTCTTATCTAAATGAGGTCTTTTGAGGGTTGGAAATATCACCGCTGTTTTCAATTCATTTGGCACAACACCTGCTGCAAAACTGCCATTTATTATGCTCGTAATGGCAGGGGCAGTCACTGATAAACATTTTTTTTTTTAATCAGATCCGTACAGAACGGGTCTAATTCACATGACTTATTTGGAGACTTCATAATCATATTCTTAACCGCAGGTACAGAGGTTGAATTTAGTGAGTCTAATTTTGAAGTAGTTGCAACTTCACCTTCACTTTTAACCATACGGACACATGGTAAGGATAAGCGTATATTCGCTATCTTGTCGACGAAAAACCGATTGAACTGGTTAGCCAGAATCATGTCAGAATCATGCTCAGGTAGAGGGGATTTCTGTTTTCTGCCAAGAAGATTGTTTCAAACCTGAAAGAGTTTCTTTGTTTCTTTTCCACAGTCATTAACTTGTTTAGAGTGATATTCAGTTTTCGCTTTCCTGAGTAGTGAACGGACATACTGTCGTTGTTTACAATACAACTGCCTATCAATCTCTACAACGATTTCCTCCATTTTCTTTCTAATTGCCTTCGACGCAGTTTCGCACTTGCAATTCCTTCATTGTACCATTGAGTGTTTGGGCGAAGGGTAATACAGCGCTTCTGGATAGGAGCGTACTTGTCCAGAACCGTCGACAAAGCAGAGTTATAATTGCGATCAACAGTATCAAAAGCTGTTGATCAAAAGCTGTTGATCAACAGTATCAACCGTCGACAAAATAGAGTTACAATTTTCACCATTTTGTCATTTATCTAACTTCTCCGAATAATCTCGATCGCAGCCATTCGCTCAGCGATAACTGCGTTGCACAGGAGCAGACAGCGCAGCACGATGTACAAAACACACGGCAGCACAGCAGCGAGCACCGCGATTAATCTGAATGTAGCTATCTCACAGTGACCACGGCAAGTTCTTCTATGGTGTCTTTAAAAAGAAAATACAATTTCCACCTTGGCCGATTACAAGGAAAAAACAAATTTTGGCTTTTCAACGACACCATAGAAAAAGCCGCTGTATCGCTACATTCAGACCAATTCGTAATTGTGCTTGTGCACCGAGCAGCAATTCCTCTATAGCGATCAAGATTTTCCAACGATTTTCCGACACTTGTAAACGCTAAAAGTGGACTTTGGAGACTCAGGTGGAAGTATTTTAAGTTACTGAAAAACCAGGGTGAGTTTGTGGTTGTTTGGAGGTCGTTTGACAAACAGGTGCGAAAGTACACTAGCGCCGTGTTTCTCGACCCTTGCCACGTTTTTGCTCTAATCAAAACTGCAAATCACTTGAAGATATTTCATCGTAAAGCAGTGAGATGCATTCAATTCTAAAGAAATCGGTTCAACTAATGTATGTGATTTCGTCGCTCTTGCCTCGTTTTTGCGTCAAACTTTACAATATTCTATAGATTTGAGGTCTCTAATCAAAAGTGCAAGTCACTTGGTGAGATAATGAGAAACCTCTTCTGAAATATGAAAGAGCATGTAATTCCACATTTATTTGATGAAAATTTATTTTGAAATGGCTGAGATATCCAAAACAGAGCGATTCAATAAGGTGTGGGACCACATTTTATTACGATCGCTTTGTTTTACTTTGTTTTTTGATGTTTCAGTCATTCCAAACAAAATAAACTTTGAATTCCTCTTCAAATGGTTTGCTCTGTACTATTTCATGTGTTTTCTTGTTTTTCGTCACCCTTTATTTTCAACTGCTGTATGTGATTTCTCGACCCTTGCCACGTTTTTGCTCTAATGAAAACTGGGAATCACATCGGAAAGAAGATCGAGATGAAATTGGTGTATCAATGTATCAGGAAAGCATATTGTGGATCTAATTGATTTTGTCATCCTTGCCGCCTCTTTTCATCGAAATTGACGTTTAACTCCTTTAAGTATGTAAGCCCTCGATTGGATATTGCATCTCTGTAAATGAGAGAACGCATTTAACTCCAGACCAAAGTTAAATAAATGTTTTGGGGATTTGGGGGATTAATTGACACGAAATTGGTGTATCAATGTATTTTTTTAAGAAAGGATATCGCGGAATTAAGGGATTTCGTCACCCTTGCCGCCTGTTCTCGTCACCACTGACGTTTAACCCCTGTATGTATGTAAGCCCTCGATTGCATATTGCATCTCTCCAGGAGAGGACGCCTGTGTTATGGAGCAATTGATCATTATTCACTTCCTGGCCAAAGTTGGATAACTGTTTTTGTGGTATAAGCATATTGGTGACTACATAAATCACGTAACCCTTCCCGACTTTTTTTTCATCAGCCTTTCTGCTTTTGGTATTTGAGCCCTCAATTGCAAAGCACATGCCTCGTGGTAAGAGAGTTTTTTTTACACATTGAAAGGAATGGAATTTTTAAGGACAGCAAAGTTGTACTAACAGAGTTTGTAAAAAAAAAAGTCGGCGAGGGTGACTAAATGGATTGAGTCAACAATATCCTTGATTAACATATCAAACATTAAATACCACTTTGCTGTTCTTTCAATGAGTCCATACCAAAGACTTTCATTCCTTTGCATTTGAGGACTCAAATACTTAAAGCATAAAGGGTGATTTTAAAAAAATCGATATGGGTGACGAAATTGATGGAGTCGACAATATGCTTATATATCCAAAACAGTTATGAAACTCTGGAGTCGATTGCTTATCACTGCTTCACAACACAGGCGTTCTCTCCCGGAGAAATGGAAGATGCAATCGAGGGCTTACATACATAAAGGAGTTCACGGCAGTGATGACAAACAGAGGCGGCAAGGGTGACGAAATCGCTTGATTCCATCATATACTTTCCTTATAAATTACATTGATACACCAAGTTCGGCAAAATTGAATGCATCTCAATGTGCTTTACGATGATTTATCTTCAAGTGAATTGAACTTTTCAACCTTCATTTACAACTGTTTAAATTCATAGTTTACCATTTGCAGATGAAACAAAAATCCAGCATTAGTGCTTTAAACTAGTTCTGAAATGCGAGTTAGGGATAGAAACAACCACTGTAAAAAAAAAAAAACTGAATCCGTATAATCGATGCTGAGTATTGTTAACTACACAAAATTTCAACAATACTTCCAAATTAAATCGTCTATAGTTATGGTTTATTGAGAAAAATACTGATATCTCCTTATATCTCCTTATTGTAAAAATTGTATATGGTAGGTCGTTTTGTGATACAACAGACCTACACATATGCATCCAATGTCATACCTTGAACATTTTTTAAATCACTGCTCCCCAAAGGTAAACGGGACCTTTAATATGTTTGAGGTCTCTCATCAAAAGTGCAAGTCACTTGAAGATAATTCATCGGAAAGAAGATTGAGATGCTTTACCACTGTCTGATAGATTTGAGCTCTCTAATCAAAAGTGCATGTCACCTAGAGGACAATGACATGCATTCAATTGTAACGAAATTGGTGTATCAATGTGATTTATTAGGAAACAATATCGTGGAATTAAGCGATTTCCTCACCTTTTCCGCCTCTTTTCGTCACAACTGACGTTTAACTCCTTTATGTATGTAAGCCCTTGATTAGATATTGCATCTCTCCGGGAGAGAACGCCTATGTTATCCATAAGCACTTAACAAGCACTTAACTCCAGACCAAAGTTGGATAAGTGTTTTGGGGATTTGGGGGATGCTTTCAATTGTAACGAAATTGGTGTATCAATGTAATTTTATTAAGAAAAAATAACGTGGAATTAAGCGATTTCGTCACCCTTGTCACCTCTTTTCGTCACCACTGATGTTTAACCCCTGTATTTATGTAAGCATCTCTCCGGGAGAGAACGCCTGTGTTATATAGCATTGATTAGGATTCACTTCCTGAATCTTTGGATAACTGTTTTGGGGATATGAGCATATTATTGACTACATCAATTACGTTCACCCTTCCCGACTTTCTTCATCACCCTTTATGGTTTAGGTATTTGAGCCCTCAAATGTCTCAAGGTAAAATAGTTTTGAAAGGCATGGACTTTTAAAGCACAGCGAAGTTTGATATCTTACCTACTATTACTATTGCACAAAAGTGATACCTAAGCTAAGCAAAAAACGTATCATAATTTGACTTCGTCACCCTTTATTTTCAACTGCCGTATGAGATTTCTCGACCCTTGCTGGGTTTTTGCTCTAATCAAAAGTGCAAATCACTTGAAGCTTATTCATCGTAAAGCACATTGAGAAGCATTAAATTGTAACGAAATTGGTGTATCAATGTAATTTATTAGGAAAGCATATCGTGGAATTAAGCGATTTCGTCACCCTTGCCGCCTCTTTTCGTCACCACTGACGTTTAGCTCCTTTATGTATGTAACCCCTCGATTGGATATTGCATCTCTCCGGGAGAGAACGCGTGTGTTAGTGAGCATTGACAAGCATTGAACTCCGGACCAAAGTTGGATAACTGTTCTGGGGATATTAGCATATCGCTGAGTGCATCACTTTCGTTACCCTTCCCAAATGCCTTTCATCGCCCTTTAATTCTTGAGATATTTGAGCCCTCAAATTCAAAGAACATGTCTCAAGTTGAGAAAGACTTTGGTATGGACATATTGAAAGGTATGGAGATTGAAAGCATAGCGAAGTGGTATTTACAGAGGTTTTTTTTTTTTATTATTTTACCAAAGTGATGCCTAAGCAAGCAAAACGTATCACATTTGAATTCATCACCCTTTATGTTCAACATATGTATGTGATTTCTTAACCCTTGCCGCGCTTTTGCGTCAACCTTTATTTACAACTGTCTAATAGATTTGAGCTCTCTTATCAAAAGTGCAAGTCACTTGAGGAAAGAAATTTCTGTATCAATGTAATTTATTAGATATGCATTTTGTGGAATGAAGCGAATTCGTCACCCTTGCCGCCTCTTTTCGTCACCATTGACGTTTGACTAATTTATCTACCTAAGTCTTCGATAGCATATTGCATCTCTCCTGGAGAGAACACCTGTGTTATGGAGCAGTGATAAAGAAATTGGTGTATCAGTTTCATTTATAAGGAAAGAAGATCGTGGAATTAAGCGATTGTTATGGAGCATTGGTAAGAATTCAACTCCAGACCAGATAAGATTTTTGGGTATATAAGCATATTGTTGACTGCATCAATTTCGTCCTCCTTGGGAGTAGGGAGCACGACTACAATTGAAGAGTATCCTTCAGAGAAGAAACGGTGTGGTACGGTACCTGAAAAAGTACATTGAGGGTACAAAAGTGCTGAGGGATACAGAAAGGCACCTGTTCATATGTTATAGGAAACCTCACAAACGAACCATTAAGCAAACCACTCTCCAGGTGGATAAAGGAGACAATGAGTGCGGCGGGTATCGACACTAGAATTTTTCAAGCCGCACTCTACAAGGTCTGTACGGTGCACGGTCTGTACGGTGCAAAAGTTATATGGGTCCCATATGGGCAAAGTGGGGCCCATATGGCCCCATCTGGTAACCATATTGGAAACCCATCTGGATTTTGACCGCTTATGACATTGCTTTAGAAGAAATTATTTTTGAAGACCTGAAACCACATATTATTTTCATGAAACTGTGTGGAACTTGTAGAGGAGATATTAGCCTACAACTTCCATACGGAAACCAATGAGACTACATTTTCTCTACTTCCAAGCGGACCGCTTTATTCCCATCCCAGCCTTATCACGATACAACACCCTAGACTTTTTTAACACATGTTTGGACGTGCTTTATAAAGCAATGTCATAACATTGCTTTAGAAGAGATGATTTTTTAAGACCTGAAACCACTTATATTTTTATGAAACTGTGTGGAACTTGTAGAGGAGATATCAGACTACATCTTCAATATGGAAACCTATGAGAACATTTTCTGTACTTCAAAGTGGACCGCTCTGTCACCCCCTCTTCTTGTGACGATATAACAACACAGGCTTTGTAGACACATATTTGGACGGCTTATGACAATGCTTTAGAAGAGATGATATCGGAACACCTAAAACCACTTATATTTTCATGAAACTGTGTGGAACTTGTAGAGGAGATATCAGACTACAACTTCTATATGGAAAGCTATGAGAACATTTTCTCTACTTCAAAGGGGACCGTCCTATTCACACCCCCTTCGCACGAAATACCCCATAGGCTTTGTAGACACATATTTGGACGGCTTATGACAATGCTTTAGAAGAGATGATATCTGAACACCTGAAACCACTTATATTTTCATGAAACTGTGTGGAACTTGTAGAGGAGATATCAGACTACAACTTCCATATGGAAACCTATGAGAACATTTTCTCTACTTCAAAGTTTACCGCTCTATTCACACCCCGCTTCTCACGATATAACCTTATATAGGCCTTGTACAAACTTATTTGGACGGGTTATGATATTGCTTTAGAAGAGATGAGTTTTGAAGACCTGAAGCCACTCATATTTTCAGGAAACTGTGTGGAACTTGTAGAGGAGATATCAAAATACAACTTCCATATGGAAAAAAATGAGAACATTTTATCTACCTCAAAGTGGACCGCTCTTTCGCCCCCTCTTCTTGTCACGATATAACAACACGGGCTTTGTAGACACATATTTGGACGGCTTATGACATTGCTTTAGAAGAGATGATATTTGAACACCTGAAACCACTTATATTTTCATGAAACTGTGTGGAACTTGTAGACGAGATATCAGACTACAACTTCCAGATGCAAACCTATTGGAACATTTTCTCTACTTCAAAGCGGACCGCTCTATTCACACCCCATAGTCTTTGTACACACACAATTCTACGGACATGACATTGATTTAGAAGAGATGATTTTCGAAGACCTGAAGCCACTTATATGTTCATGAAACTGTGTGGAACTTGTAGAGGAGATATCAGCCTAGAACTCCCATAAGGAAAAAAAATGAGAACATTAATTTTCTCTACTTCAAAGTGGACCGCTCTATTCACACTCCCTTCTCACGATATAACCCCATATAGTGGGGCAGATATGTGAAAAAGATGCTCACATCCGGCGGAAAGTATGAAATTTTGCATATAGGGGTATTTTGGGGCGCTGATTTCAAAAATTGCCGGATCCAAGAGAACTGGCCACGGGGTCGGCCGCCATTTTGAATTCCAATATGGCTGCCGTCAAAGATCCCTATCTTCAGTTCTGAATGACATAAGCCATTGGAATTTGATACATAAAAGCATGGTGATATGATGACTTCAATAACAGACTTATTTGATATGTCTGACAAGCTGCACGGCAGCCAATTTGAATTTTTATACATAGTAGCCATGTTGGAGTGTTGAAAATCTCTATCTCGGGTTTGTAAATTAGGCTACCTCGTTGAGCGCGCGTTTGTAACTGATTGAGTGCGCGCTGCTGTATTTACATTGTGACGTCAGTGAAAGGTGCATTATGCTTCCTTTTTGCTGCACTTTTTGACATGCTCGTGAATGTTAGTTGTGGTGTTTGTCTTCGCAGCCACATTGGAATTCAAAATAGCAGGCATTGCGTTTGTCAGACACATCACATTAGTTAATATTTTAACTCAGTATGTTAAAATACTTGTTTACACCTAATTTCAGCGTCACTCACCACTTAGAAGTCGAGATAGGGATTTTGCATATTTCGTCGAGGCGGCCATATTGGAATTCAAAATGACGGCCATTCGATGTTTGTCAGACACTTCAAATTAATCTGTCATCTAATTCAATATGTCAAAACGCTCATGCGTACCAAATTTTGGTGCCACAGGTCATTCAGAACTGAAGATAGGGATCTTTAAATTTGTTTTGTGATGGCGGCCATATTGGAATTCAAAATGGCGGCCGACCCTGTGGTCAGATCTCTTGGATCCGGCAATATTTGAAATCAGCGCCCCAAAATACCCCTATATGCAAAATTTTATACTTTCCGCCGGATGTGAGCATCTCGACCAAATTTTGTTACATATCTGCCCTATTAATAGGCTTTGTAGACATATTTGGACTGCTTTTGACATTGCTTTAGAAGAAATGAGTTTTAAAGACCTGAATCAACTTATATTTTCATGAAACTGTGTGGAACATGTAGAGGATATATCAGCCTATAAATTCCATATGGAAACCTACGAGAACATTTTCTTTACTTCAAAGCGGACCGCTCTATTCAAACCCCCTTCTCACGATATAACCATAGTCTTTGTACACCCATATTTGGACGGCTTATGACATTGCTTTAGAAGAGATTTTTTTTTTGAGGACCTGAAACCACTTATAATTTCATGAAACTGCAAGGAACTTGTAGAGGAGATATCAGACTACAACTTCCAGTCGGTACTTAATGGCAAACAGTGGCAGTAGTATCTTACAATATATACAATGTAAAAGGAAAGTAATGACGAGACATCAAAATCTGGCCATTATGATCTGACAGAAACGTGACAATTTCTTTAAAACTCTTATGTTATTCAAATTCATGAAATCCTTCCGTCGAGATGTTTTCATTGCAACTGATTGACAAATTGCCCTACATCGACGTAAATAAGCACTGAGTTGATCAGTGTTTTAGTAGTAGCCATGATAAGATCATGTATGTACGCCCATGATTTTCTATCATGGCTACTACTAAAACACTGATCAACTCAGTGCTTATTTACGTCGATGTAGGGCAATTTGTCAATCAGTTGCAACTCTTATGTTCTTAGAATTAAAAAGCTGCTTCATTTTCAAGACATTCGCTCGGTGAGCATAATAGGTCTTAATTAAAACTTTCCGACCTGTTTCAAAGAATGGACATTTAAACAAAAAATGAAACTCGTCACCTGGATCATTCATTTTACACAAGGTGCAGGATTTAACTTCTTGATTAGGGAGATAACGTCCCTCACTAACAGGTAATCTGTGATTTCCACATCTAAATCCACATAATGCTAACCGTTCCAAATAATCAAGTTTAATCAAATATTCCTAAAAAAATATAGCTTTCTTTAAATATCCTATAGTTAGTGCAAAGGCGGTTTCTATTTACTTCCGCACACCAATTCTGCTGACCAATATCATTTAAACGAAGACTGACGGCTGATTCAACCCATTTTAGATTGAGGATAATGGCTCGATCGGACCAAATATTAGACATACCGCATTTGTCGAGAATATTTTTCACCTTTACTATCCACTTTGACCTAAAGATTTCTTTATCGTGCAATTGACGTAGAAGGTTTTAAATAATACAAGACAGTTTCGATCTCCCATTTACATTTCCATTTAATCTAAGCCAAAAGTTCACTATGCGCTTCTCAATGTTGTAAGTCAGGCTTACCCTCCCGAGCTCACCAAACGCCATACAGTTAGCTATTCCGCGCTTCAAACCTAAAAGACTCTTAAGAAATTTCTTATAAAACATTTCAATACATTCTAAATTTTCATGACCCCAAACCTCACTTCCATACAGTAAAATTGGAGCAACAAGGACATCAAACAGCTCACATTGCACATCGACTGGCAAAGATAGTTTCCTGGCTTTGCTTTTCAAATGGAACATAGCTCTACGTGCTTGATTAATCTGTTTTTTTTTTCATTGCTTTATTGAAAGAGCCATTATAATAAAAAAATAACCCCAAGGCAAGGCAAGTGTAATCATATACAACGTCAAGAGAACTTTCCCCAAACATAAACTGAGGAAACCTACGAACACGACCTCTGGAAAAAAATAACCACTTTGGTTTTACTTGTGTTTACAGTGCGTTTCCATAAATCACAGTATTGGTGAACAGCTGATAAAGCACACTGGAGATCCTCAGCAGACTCAGCAAATATTACAGTGTCATCAGCGTATAATAATAATACACTCAGATGCAAAAAGACCTCAACATCCTCATCACTTTAAATGCTCCCTTATTGCAGAGGAGCACATATCTAGCCCTTTATAATGTCTACTAACAAAATATTCATAATCATTAAGATAAAGTGCAAACAAAAGGGGAGATAAATTTTCTCCTTGGCGTACACCGATGTTACAAACAAAAAACTCAGACAAGTTATTACCGAGTTTTACACAGGATTTTGCATTCTTATACATATTATAAACATCATTAATGATTTTCCCATTAATCCCTGATGATATCAATTTTGACCATAAACTAGGTCAAAGGCCTTCTTAATAGTCAACAAAAGCACAGTAAATTCTTTTTCTACGGTTTATAAATACAATTCAATTAGACCATGCAAAGTAAAGATATGATCAAGGGTACTATTGTCCATCTCTAAAACCAGCCTGTTCGCTTCCTAAAATACCTGCACACTCTAGGTAAAGTGAAAGCCGAGCATTAATGCATGCTGTAAACAATTTACCAACACAGCTCAAAAGGGTGATTCCTCTATAATTGTCCGGATCATCAGCAGAACCTTTCTTTTTGTATAGAGGCTTAATCATACCTAGACACCAAACAGAAGGTACAACTCCTGAATAAAGTACAATATTAAAAACTCTAACCAACAAATTCACGAAAGAACCAGGGCAATTTTTCAGTTGTTCATTAATAACATTGTCATTCCCACTAGCCTTATTATTCCTTAATTTTCTAATAACAAGAATGACCTCTTCATAGGTAAAGTCTTTATTAATAGCCTCATTTATGGAATGATCTACAACAGAAGGATCAACATCAATTTCATTTGAATTCAAGTCTTCTAGTTTCATACTCAAATTCTTAAAATGCGTCATAAATGCATTTAAAGGAATGTTACTACCTTTCTCTGGCGATTTACTAGCATCATCTAACAGTTTCCAATATTTCTTGGGATTGGAATTTTTCAAGTTTCGCAGTGATTTATGAAACTCTTTATTATACGCCCTTGATTTTGTCCTAATAAAACGTTTGTAAGTTTTTGCTAACTTCCTAAGTTCTAACTTTGCATCCACAGAGTTCAACTTCTGCAGCCTGTGCTTTTCTTTAGAATATTCTTTTCTACGAGTTTCACAAGCTTTATAAAACCAAGGCTTATCAGTTTTACTTAAATGAGTATTGCGTCTACAAACATTAATAACCGAACGTGCTTTCTTACAAATCCCAATTGACTTAGCAGGATCAATTAACAGTCTATTCAAGTCATTAACCATATCATCCATATCACACTGAGAAATTGCTTCGGCATCAAAAGTAGCAATCTTATTATTCACATCATTAACTGCATCAGTATCGAAAGCATTAAGATAAGCAGTTTCAACTTCTTTTTTCCATGACATTTTCAAAGGTTCATATACTAGTATACCATCATCATCAATAGAACAAAAATTTTCCATAGGAGGAAGCCTGTCATGGCGTGCATCACCTGGATGAACAGCATCAAAAGTGAGTTGAACAGAAATAGCTCCATGAGCATCAGACAAGCATTTATCTAAGGGGTATACACGGAAATCGGTAATCTTCGGCATTAATAGGGAGGAAACAAGTACATAATCAACCACACTAGAGCCTTTCGCATTTTGGCATGTAAATTCTCCTATCCCCTGTGGAGCCGGGAAATGTGCAAACGCCGGGAATTGTGCAAACGTCTCGCCGGGAAATGTGCAAACGCCGGGAAATGTGCAAACGTCTTGTCCGGAAATGTGCAAACGCCGGGAAATGTGCAAATTTCATCAACGGGAAATGTGCAAACGTGACGCCGGGAAATGTGCAAAAGTTCAATTTTGCCGGGAAATGTGCGAAACGTCGCCCGGAAATGTGCAAATCATTTACTATAGCGATATTGTGTATAAAGATAGTAGATAAACTCCACATCAGAACTGCCCATGAACTTCCGCCATTTAGATTTTCTTAATGAAATCCTTGACAGATTTTAAACAAAATTGGCAGGTAGCACGATTATGGCAATGGGATCTTAATTTGTTTATATAGTAGCCACCACCCCCCCCCCCCCGAAAAAGGGGAGGGGGGCTCAAAGTCCCAGAACTACGGTATTATCAAAATTCTTCTTGTATTATATAACCAAATAAGAATGAGCTAGGTTGGTTCTTTAAATATATTGATGACAGGAGTTCACGTTTAATGGCAGATCCAGGGATGCAGGGCACGGGGCCATAAGTGGGGAGGAGTCTTCAAATTGAAGCATCGGAGTCCCTAAACTAGTGCTATGAAGACATTAATGACTGAAATTGCATGTTTGATTATGACGGATCCAGGGACGTCCGGATCGCGGGGAGGAGAGGGATGTTCTACATTGTCAGTATCTTCTTGAAAAGTCTAGGACAGATTTTCACTAAACTTGTCAGATAGCCTCATTACGGTGATATGATCTTTATGAATTGAAATTAGCCCCCAATCCCCCCCCCCCCCCACCCCCGGCCGAAAAGGGGGGAGGAGAGTTGAAGCCTCAGAGTCCCTAAACTCTGGATTTTTAAAAATCTTTTTCTGTCGAACAAAAAAAAAGGAAGAAAAAAAAAGATAGAGCTAAGTAAGTGCCTTGAGGACATTAATGACTGAAATTTCATGTTTGATTATGGCGGATCCAGGGGTGCCCTGATTGGGGGTGGGGGAGGGGAAGTGATGGAGAGGAGGGGGATTGTCCACATTTACTGCATCTTCTTGATAAATCTCAAGAAGGATTTTCACCAAACTTGGCAGATACCATCTTTACGGTGATATGATCTTACGCATGTGGTAAAATGAGCCCCACCCCTCCCACCGCCAAAAAGGAGGGAGGGGGGGGGGGGGAGGAGGAGTTGAAGTTTCAGGTCCCTAAACTCTGGAATTTTTAATCTTCTTCTGTTGAACCGAAGAATATGGAACTACGTTATATGAAGACAATATCGTTACTAAAATTTCAGGTTTGATTATGACGGGTCCAGGAGTGCCCTGATAAGGGGCGTGAGGGGGAGGAAGGGGATTTTCCACATTTTCTGCATAGTCTTGTAAAATCTATGACGGAGTTTCACCAAACTTGGCAGATAGTATATTTATGGTGATTCGATCTTAATTTGTTAACTCGAATCCCCCCCCCCCCCCCCGACGAGGAGGGGGGGGGGGGTTGAACCCTCAGAGTCTCTATTCTCTTGTTTGTCGTTTTTTGTTTGTGTGTTTTTTTGTTTGTTTGTTTGTTTGTGTTTTTTTTTTTACTTCTGTCGAACCGAAAACGTTAGTGCTGTAAAGACATTAATGACTAAAATCTCATGTTTGATTATGGCGGGTCTCGGGGTGCTCTGATCGGGGGTAGGTGAGGGTGAGGGGGAGGGGTGCTGTTCGTTATTCCGAAGGTTCGTTATTCCGAAGGGTCGTTAATCCCAAACACGCAAAGTCCCTATACCTAGCGGTTCGTTATTCCGAAGGGTCGTTAATCCCAAACACGCAAAGTCCCTATACCTAGCGGTTCGTTAACCCTAACTTACCTGGGGGGGGGGGGGGGCATAATGCCCCCCCCCCCCCGACGAATTCCGCGACCATTCCGGCGCGTAAATTTTTTTTTGACCGCGCCGTTAGCTGACTTTTTAATTTCAAGTCTCGCACAACTTTTGAGACGAAATTTGTCGCCTCCGGGCATACCTTTCCGAAGCCACGCTCCTTCAAAAAATGTTCGTCAACCCCAAAATTGCTCAAAAACGTGATTTTGTGTACAAAGTCAATACAAATTGTGTTTTTTTCAATTAATTCATACAAAATTCATATTTTTATTTTTAATGGCTGAAATCAATTTATTTTAATATAACTATGCTTCAAAAAATTTGTATAACAAATTCTGCTGAAAAAAACTGCAAAAACAAAAGTTCGAAAAAACAAAGAAATATATAAAAAATTGATAAAACAATAAAAAACATAAGAAATTAATTTTGATACTGATTTTTTTAACGCACAAATGTTTGGAATGTCACTAGGAATATTTACACCAAAAATCAGCATTCCATAAGCTTTTGTAAGCCAATTACAGACGAAAATGTGGTTTTTTGTATATATTTGCATAATCAATTTATCTAAAATAGAAAATGCATTTTTTTTTTATTTAAGTAAACAATCTTGTAGATTACATCCGGCTTTATGTTCATGCAAAATTTTGCGGCGATCGCGCGATCAACGGCCGAGATCTGAAGGGGGCATAATGCCCCCCCCCCCCAAGAATTCAAGCTCTCTAAATAGCCCAGGTAACTTAGGGTTAATCCGAAAATGAAAAAGGGTTCGTTAATCTGAAAATTTGTGGCGTTATTCCGAAGGTTCGTTATTCCGAAGGCTCATTACGGATTAACCAGTCTTCGGAATAACGAGCTGTAACCAGGGGGAGGAGGGGGATTTTCAAAATTTTCTCCATCTTCTTGAAAAATCTATGACGAATTTTCACCAAACTTGGCAGATAGCATCTTTATGGGGATAGTACTGTAAATACAGTTAATGCATGATGTAGGTTCAAGTTTACTATGACAGATGAAGGGATGCCCAAAAAGGGGAGTGGGTAGGAAGGAGGCTTAATTTTCACATTTTTTGTCTTTTTCCTGAAAACTCAAGACGCATCCCTCGGATAGTAAAATCATATATCAGCTTAAAAAAAAAAAAACCTATACAAAAATGATGGAGCTAATAGAGTGCTGGTGCCTGTTATGGTAAGTTAATTCATGAATTAATGTTAAGTGGGCGGAGGCGGATTTGTCACATATTCAGCTTCTTCTTGAAATCCTTATATAATAGATATTTGCCAAGCTTGAAACGTAGCGTAGCGTATTTATCTGGTAAAATGACCTCAATTTGTCTAGATGAGCACTGCCCCAACCCCTAAGGTGGTTGGAGATGGACCCCCCACCCCATCTCCGCCCCTTGAACTTGAAAGGGACCAAGACGAGGGGGTGGGGTCGTTCGGGTGGAATACAGAATTTTATTGAAAACCCTGTCATATGAAAAAAAAAACGGAATACATACTTTTTAAAGAAATTTTCCATACAACCAAGAGTAATAGAACACATTCTTATCACATTTTTAGAAGGTAGATCTATACTTTGATGAAATTTCACGTCTGCTTAGTAAATGACGTGGGGGCTACCCTGGTCGTATCCCTAGCTTTAGGGATGGGGAACAAGTTGGACTTGTTGCCCCTTCGAACAAAGTGGGATTCTATCACACTAGAGATGCTACCTCCCACGTTCGGTGAAAATTCGTCAAAGATTTCTCAAGAGGATGCAGAATATGTGAAAATCCCCCCTCCTCCCCCTCACCCCCCCCCCCATACGGACACCCCTCGATCCGCTACAATCAAACGTGAAATAACATTCCAGGCATTAATGTCTTCATAGCACTAACTAAGCTCTCTTTTCCGGTTTGAGAGAAAACTGAGATAAAGATTGAGTTTAGGGACTCCGAGGCTTCAACCACCCCCCCCCCCTTAAGCGGTGTGTGTGTGTGTGTATGGGAGGGGGGCTCATTTTAACAAATTAAGTGCATATCACCGTAAAGAGGCAATCTGCCAATTTTGGTGAAAATCCGTCGTAGATTTTTCAAGAAGATGCTGAAAATGTGGAAAATTCCTCTCCTTGCCCCCACCCCCCTCGATCTGGAGACCCCTTGATCCGCGCCATAACCAAACATGAAATTTCATTCATTAACGCTGTATCTTCATAGCACTAACTAAACTCTATCTTTATCGGTTTGACAGAAGAAGATTAAAAAAATTCCAGAGTTTTGGGGACGCTGAAACTTCAACCCGGGCCCCGCAGCCCCACCCCCCCCCCCCCTCTTCGGCGGTGGGGGAAGGGGGGGGGGGCTCATTTGAACAAATTATCTTGCTATCTGTCAAGTTTGGTGAAAATCCCTCATAGATATTTCAAGAAGATGCTAAAAATGTGGAATAGCCCCCTCCACCCATCACTCCCCCCCCCCCCCCGATCTGGGCACTCCTTGATCGGCCATAATCAAACATGAAATTTCATTCATTAATCACATTAATGTCTTCATAGCACTAACTTAGCTCTGTCTTTTTCGGTTTGACAGAAAAAAATTTTTTTAAAAATCCAGATTTTTGGGATGTTCAAAGTGAAGCTTTAACCCCCCTCTCCCTCACTCCCGATCAGGGCACCCCTGAGTCCGCCATAATCAAACATGACATTTTAGTCATTAATGTCTTCATAGCACTAACTTAATTAGCTCTTTCTTTTTCGGTTCGACAGATGAAGAAAAAAAATCAAGCGTTTAGGTACTCTGAGGCTTCAACTCTCCCCCCCCCTCCTTAGGACTGGTGTGGGGGGGGGGGGGGCTTATTTTGACAAATTACGATCATATCACCATTAAGATGTTATCTGCCAAATCTGGTGAAAATTCGTTGTAGGGTTTGCAAGAAAATGCTGAAAATGTAATTAAAAAAAAACAAGACAGATGGTCGCTAAGATAGGTGGTAAAGATGGTAATGGTTCGTGCGCAGCTTTGATTGAGAGTTTCTCTTCCATCTCTACTATAGGTGAAATGAATGGTTTGCACATTTCCCGGCGACGTTTTGCACATTTCCCGGCAAAATTGAACATTTGCACATTTCCCGGCGTCACGTTTGCACATTTCCCGTTGATGAAATTTAGAGATTTGCACATTTCCCGGCACGACGTTTGCACATTTCCCGGCGTTTGCACATTTCCCGGCTCCACATCCCCAAGTCACTACCAAACCTATCATTAACTATTTTAATGTCAAAGTTCTTACATAACTCAATTAGATTAAGACCATTATAATTAACGCTAAGGTCTTTACTATAACGCTCTGACCCTATCCCAGCCTTGTTAAAATTAGCTTTACTGTCAACAAAAGATTCAGATGACAATTCAAATCCGCCTTCAATAGTAACAAGATCATTGGGCTCAATAAAATCGCTCAATAATCCCGTTCTAGAATTAAAATCTCCAAACAACAATATTTGAATATTATTATGATCACTTCTAAAGTTAGCCAAATCCTCAGAAATATGACAGAAAACATCACTATGATGATAAGGAGAACCTTCACACGGTAGATATACCATACCTATAATAAACGGTCTAGAAATCGAACTTGCCTTGAGCCAAAACACAAACTCAGAATTTGTATTTTCAATCACATCAAAACTAGCATTAGACTACAACTTCCATATGGAAACCTATGAGAACATTTTCCCTACTTTAAAGCAGACCGCTCAATTCTCGCACCCCCACCCTTCTCACGATATAACAGAAATTAGGCTTTGTACACACTTATTTGGACCGCTTATGACATTGCTTTAGAAGAGATGATTTTTGAACACCTGAAACCACTTATATTTTCATGAAACAGTGTGGAACATGTAGAGGAGATATCAGACTACAACTTCCATATGGAAACCTATGAGAACATTTTCTCTACTTCAAAGTGGACCGCTCTATTCACACCCCCTCCTGTTGTCATGATATATAATATATTTTGATGCCTTATGACATTGCTTTAGAAGAGATGATTTTTGAAGTCCTGAAACCGTCTAAATATGTTGTGTACAAAGTCTATGGGGTTATATCGTGAGAAGGGGGTGTAAATAGAGCGGTCCGCTTTGAGGTAGAGAAAATGTTCTCATTATGATCTCATAGGTTTCCATATGGAAGTTGTAGTCTGATATATCCTCTACAAATTCAACGGAGTTTCCTTAAATATGAGAGGTTTCAGGTCTTGAAAAATCGTCTCTTCTAAAGCAATGTCATAAGCCGTCCAAATGTGTGTGTACAAAGCCTATGGGGTTATATCGTGACAAGAGAGGGTGTGAATAGAGAGGTCCGCTTTGAAGTAGAGAAAATGTTCTCATAGGTTTGCATATCGAAGTTGTAGGCTGATATCTCCTTCACACGTTCCACACAGATTCATGAAAATATAAGTGGCTTCAGGTGATCAAAAATCATCTCTTCTAAAACAATGTCATAAGCCGTCCAAATATGTGTGTACAAAGGCTAAGGGGTTATATCGTGAGAAGGGGATTGTGAATAGAGCGGTCTGCTTTGAAGTAGAGAAGACGTTCTCATTGGTTTCCATATGGAAGTTGTAGGCTGATATCTCCTCTACAGTTTCATGAAAATATAAGTGGTTTCAGGTCTTGAAAAATCGTCTCTTCTAAAGCAATGTCATAAGCCGTCCAAATGTGTGTGTACAAAGCCTATGGGGTTATATCGTGACAAGAGAGGGTGTGAATAGAGAGGTCCGCTTTGAAGTAGAGAAAATGTTCTCATAGGTTTGCATATCGAAGTTGTAGGCTGATATCTCCTTCACACGTTCCACACAGATTCATGAAAATATAAGTGGCTTCAGGTGATCAAAAATCATCTCTTCTAAAGCAATGTCATAAGCCGTCCAAATATGTGTGTACAAAGGCTAAGGGGTTATATCGTGAGAAGGGGATTGTGAATAGAGCGGTCTGCTTTGAAGTAGAGAAGACGTTCTCATTGGTTTCCATATGGAAGTTGTAGGCTGATATCTCCTCTACAGTTTCATGAAAATATAAGTGGTTTCAGGTCTTCAAAAATCATCTCTTCTAAAGCAATGTCATAAGCCTCCAAATATGTGTCGACAAAGCCTATAATGGTTATTAATCGCGAGAAGGGGAGGGGGGTTTGAACACAGCAGTCTAGTTTAAAGTAAGAAAATTGTTCTTATAGATTTCGACATGGACGTTGTAGTCTGATATTTCCTCAACAAGTTCCACACAGTTTCATGAAAATGTAGGTGGTTTCAGGTCTTCAAAAATCATCTCTCCTAAAGCAATGTCAAAAGCCGTCCACATATGTGTGTACAAAGCTTATGGGGTTATATCGTGGGGGGGGGGGGGTGTGAATAGAGCGGTCCGCTTTGAAGTAGAGAAAATGTTCTCGTAGGTTTCCATATCGAAGCTGTAGTCTGATATCTCGTCTACAAGTTCCACACAGTTTCATGGAAATATAAGTGGTTTCAGGTCTTCAAAAATCATCTCTTCTAAAGCAATGTCATAAGCCGTCCATATATGTGTCGACAAAGCCTATGGTTATTAATCGCGAGAAGGGGAGGGGGTGTGAATACAGCAGTCTGGTTTAAAGTAGGGAAAGTGTTCTTATAGGTTTCCACATGGACGTTGTAGTCTGATATTTCCTCAACAAGGTCCACACAGTTTCATGAAAATATAGTGGTTTCAGGTCTTCAAAAATCATCTCTTCTAAAGCAATGTCAAAAGCCGTCCACATATGTGTGTACAAAGCTTATGGGGTTATATCGTGGGGGGGGGGTGTGAATAGAGCGGTCCGCTTTGAAGTAGAGAAAATGTTCTCGTAGGTTTCCATATCGAAGCTGTAGTCTGATATCTCGTCTACAAGTTCCACACAGTTTCATGGAAATATAAGTGGTTTCAGGTCTTCAAAAATCATCTCTTCTAAAGCAATGTCATAAGCCGTCCATATATGTGTCGACAAAGCCTATGGTTATTAATCGCGAGAAGGGGAGGGGGTGTGAATACAGCAGTCTGGTTTAAAGTAGGGAAAGTGTTCTTATAGGTTTCCACATGGACGTTGTAGTCTGATATTTCCTCAACAAGGTCCACACAGTTTCATGAAAATATAGTGGTTTCAGGTCTTCAAAAATCATCTCTTCTAAAGCAATGTCAAAAGCCGTCCAAACAAAGCCAATGGGGTTGTATCGTGACAAGAGGAGGGGGGGGGGGTGAATATAGCGGTCCACTTTGAAGTAGAAAAAAAATGTTCTTACAGGTTTCCATATGGAAGTTGTGGTCTGATATCTCCTCTACAAGTTCCACACAGTTTCCTGAAAATATAAGCGGTGTCAGGTCTTCCAAAATCATCTCTTCTAAAGCAATATCATAAGCCGTCCATATGTGTTTACAAAGCCTATGGGGTTATATCGTGAGAAGGGGGTGTGAATAGAGCG
The DNA here is from genome assembly GCF_964275005.1 of Diadema setosum. Lineage (NCBI taxonomy): Eukaryota > Metazoa > Echinodermata > Echinoidea > Diadematoida > Diadematidae > Diadema > Diadema setosum. The sequence continues at coordinate 16,979,319 of NC_092706.1, forward strand.
GTCCGCTCTGAAGTAGAAAAAATGTTCCCATTGGTTTCCATATGGAAGTTGTAGGCTGCTATCTCCTCTACAAGTTCCACACAGTTTAACGAAAATATAAGTGGTTTCAGGTCTTCAAAAATCATCTCTTCTGAAGGAATGTCATAAGACGTCCAAATATATGTGTACAAAGCCTAAGATGTTATATCGTGAGAAGGGGGGGGGGGGCGAATAGAGCGGTCCGCTTTGAAGTAGAGAAAATGTTCTAATAGGTTTCCATATGGCAGTTGTAGACTGATATCTCCTCTACAAGTTCCTCACAGTTTCATGAAAATATAAGTGGTTTCAGGTCTTCCAAAATCATCTCTTCTAAAGCAATATCATAAGCCGTCCAATTATGTGTTTACAAAGCCTATGGGGTTATATCGTGAGAACGGGGTGTGAATAGAGCGGTCCGCTTTGAAGTAGAGAAAATGTACCCATATGGAAATATCGAAGTTGTAGTCTGATATCTCCTCTACAAGTTTATCACAGTTTCATGAAAATATCGGCGGTTTCAGGTCTTCAAAAATCATCTCTTCTAAAGCAATGTCATAAACCGTCCAAATATGTGTGTACAAAGCCTAAGGGGTTATATCGTGAGAAGGGGGTGTGAATAGAGCGGTCCGCTTTGAAGTAGAGAAAATGTTCTCATAGGTTTCCATATGGAAGTTGTAGTCTGATATATCCTCTACAAGTTCGACACACTTTCCTGAAAATATGAGTGGTTTCAGGTCTTCAAAAAGCAATTACGATAAGGAAAAAACATTCATACCGAATACATAGACATCGCTCGTCGAGAGACAAACGTAAAATGACAATGAAAATATGAGTGGTTTAAGATCTCTTCTAAAGCAATGTCATACGCCGTAAAAATATGTGTCTACAAAGCTAATGGGGATTAATCGCAAGAAGGGGAGGGGTGTGTGAATAGAGCAATCTGCTTTAAAGCATGGAAAATAGGTTTCCATATGAACGTTGTAGGCTGATATCTCCTCAACTAGTTCCACACAGTTTCATGAAAATATAAGTGGTTTCAGATGTTAAAACAAAAATCTTCTCTTCTAAAGCAATGTCAAAAGCCGTCCAAATATGTGTGTGCAAAGCCTGTGGGGTTATATCGTGATAAGAGGGGGTGAATAGAGCGGTCTACTTTGAAGTAGAGAAAATGTTCTCATAGGATTCTATATGGAAGTTGTAGTCTGATATCTCCTCTACAAGTTCTACACAGTTTCATGAAAATATAAGTGGATTCAGGTCTTCAAAAAGCAATTACGATAAGGAAAAAAAAAAACACATTAATACCAAATAAATAGACATCGCTCGTCGAGAGACAAACGTAAAATGACACCTACAATACATATACAGAGATTAAATAATGAGGGAAATAATTCCTTATGGACTGATCTCCTCTACGAAGAAACTCATCAGTCGATGATTTCTTTATAAGATAAAGTCTGATTACCATCATCTTCAACAGTCAGAGTAATGTCCAAATAAAACAACATTACGATAATGAAAATGAATGTCAGACAAAGCAAAACATTTGCAATTGTACTACTGCGTGAAAATTTTTGAGCAACTATCCGTTGCATGTATTGGAGATCGACCGTAAGAGACATTTTTTCACGTATGGCTGACTTCAAAGACGGTCAAAGTAAAAAATGAAAACAGTTTACACAATACGAGGTATTTAAGGAATCATTTAATGTCCTTGTGGCCGTATGCTAGAGTACATCCATCAGCAACTCTAACCCGCTTGGTAAAAACAACTCTATAATCTTTTTTTCGTGGATGTGGTGTAGATGGCTTTTGCTTTCGCATCTCGTACGATTTTTTTTCTCCCCTTTATGGTACGAACCGTACCATGATCACTCCTAACCATTTCATTTAATGTGTCATGGTTAAGTGTGAGAGCATTCGTAACGTTCGACGTAAAGCCCCGGATTTTACATGTGGTGTTACCATGGTTGGTCTCATAACTATATTTTTTAGGTCCACCACATACCCATGTCTGTTGTGGCTAGAATCGATCTCGTCCGTTAAATCGCCTAAATAGGCACCGGTCTGTGGATCGGAAGGGGCAAAGGAGGGATCGGTCTTAAAGACTACACTGTCCGTGTCGTGATATAAGACCACAGAAGTGTAAGAGTTCTGTGTATAAGACCCTATCACCCAATTTTTCTAGAACGGAATACAATTTCAAGCGCGCCATGACAGTTGTAAAACTGGCAATGAGAATGAGATAGAGGAATCTCGAAAAAATCTAGTAATTCTGCGGGAGTATTCATGAGAAAGATTTTTTTTTTTTTTTTTTTGAGATTTTCTCGTTCGGCAAATTTACCCCATATACAATTCACGATCTATTTGGCGATTTGTCAGAGACCACGGTTTTTCGCAATCTTTGACTTGTCTAACATAATTTTTTCACGTTGGAAATATTCTACGATGTACTTGTCTCGATCGCCTTCCGTCTGAATATTCGCGGGGTACCCTGAGGCTTCCTGTTTGAGTTTCATGCATGCATTGACATAATCCGTGAACAAACCCCCTTACCCAGTGTTGGGATCGTATTGAGCCGACAGTTCGAAATGCCACACTTCCTGAATGTTAAGGTCTGTGTACCCCATTTGGATAGCCTTTTTCAATTCTTCCGACACTCATACACCCTCGAGGGTGCGTTCGTCCTCATTGTGTAGGCAGGGGCCTTAGTTTAAACTTTCCGCACATGCCCGACACAATTGGAAAGTTAGTTTACCAGCACTGCGGTAAGGCAACATCGGATGGAACAAGTTATTCGGAGGGCAAACCGTGCACTTAACCAAACCAAAAATCTCGTCCAAAAGCCTTCAATGCCTTGGGGATTTGTCGTGGTGGCTGTGATTGTTTTGAATACGGTACGAAAAAATCTTACAGCTTTCATGTAGGATAAGAACGTCGCTTCGACAATAATCCTTCAGCTCTTTGTCCAAATTGAACACGTAATTTTGGGCCACTTGTTCGTCATACCATCGGTTAAATTCTTCCAATGTGTCGGGCATCATAGCAGATGTACCGCAACGCGACTTGTCAGGTAGGGGACCTTCATAACCTTGTTTTCTTTCCGTGTTGAAATAGTGGGGGAAGAACCCCTTCTTGAGCTCCTTCAGTCCAAACGTTTCGGGGAGCATGGACAGACCCATTTGAAAAAAAAAAATTCAAGGAGTCATTGATTTCAATTTTGGGGTCGAGGGTCTTCAAGGTAATGATCTTACCACCATTCATGATTACGTGTTGGACAATGCCTTTAGAAACCAAGTGATTAAGCAAAAAGTATGAATCATACGATTTTGTATTATGTATGGGCTATTGCGATAGAGTTGTGATTTTTTCGTCAAATAGCCAGTCGCAAAACCGCTCGACTGTGTCATCCCCCTCAAAATTGATTTCCCTATCATCTTTGGGTTCCCAGGTCGAAAAACCAGTTGGCAACTGGTACTGGTACCAGTTGATTCCAGTTAAGGCAACTGGTTTCAATATGGAAATTGGAATGAGTGACTAGAAATCAACTGGTATCAACTGGTATTTGTCCAACTGGAATCAACTGGTATCAACTGGAATCAACTGGGATCCAGTTTACAAAATGAATGTTGTGTTGAATTATTTGATGTATGGGTGTTTCGTGTATGTCAAGTCATTGTTAATATCTAACCTAACATAATCCTACAGCTAGTCTTAAAGCCTATACCTACAACTACATTTAGGCTTAGCCTACATCCTAGACCTAAAAAGTTAGTACCAAGGATATTTCATTCATATATATAGGGCTATATGGCTGTAATGATGTAAGACATGGTTACCAAGTAGATTAAACTTTTATTACAAAAATATGAAAATACCTCATCAGAGGTACAAGTTGAAATTGTGAATATCACGGCAATAATATTAGGTACATTTCTAATGCATTTCAGACATTTCTGAGTTTATTCAAATCATAAAAACAAATAAATTTAACAATATATTGTCATTTTCACGAAGAGAATTTGAATAGCTTATGAATATTCACGAGCAAATGAACCAGTAGAAACCAATAGAAACCAACTGGTATCAACTGGTATTAGAATTGCAATGATTTAATGGGTTTTAATCTGGAATGAAGTTGTAAGCAAGTCCAGTCAGTTACATAGGTATCAAATTGTATCAACTAATTTGCACACAAACTGACAAACTAGTCAAAATACAGTCTGTCAGTTAAAGTGTCAATGTTTTGTTTAATTGTGTTTTGTTTACTTTTTAATTTAATGTTTTAACTGAGTTTTTGTTAACCTTTTAATTCAGTTTTAATTGATGAACTAATCAAATTCAAAAAGTAGACTTCAGCTTCTGTCAACTGGTACACAATGAGACATGAACTGGTATCAACTGGTACCAGTAGACTTGTACTGGTTTCAACTGGCAAGCAGTACAACTTCAACTGGTACAAAACTGGTAGAAACCTACCATTAAGACTTCAACTGGTACCAGTAGACTTGTGCTGGTTTCAACTGGTAAGCAGTGCAACTTCAACTGGTGTAAACTGGTGTAAACTGGTACCAGTAAGACTTCAACTGGTACCAGTAGATTTCAACTGGTAAGCAGTACAACTTCAACTGGTATAAACTGGTACCAGTAAGACTTCAACTGATACCAGTAGACTTGTACTGGTTTCAACTGGTAAGCAGTACAACTTCAACTGGTATAAACTGGTACCAGCAAGACTTCAACTGATACCAGTAGACTTGTACTGGTTTCAACTGGTAGGCAGTGCAACTTCAACTGGTATAAACTGGTACCAGAAAGACTTCAACTGGTACCAGTAGACTTGTACTGGTTTCAACTGGTAAGCAGTACAATTTCAAATGGTATAAACTGGTACCAGTATGATTAAACTGGTATCAACTGGTACCAGTACATCTTCAATTGGTATCAACTGGTTTCAGTTAGAATTGCTTATTTTGTTACTGGAAATTTGGAGTTGCCTTCTGATTTCAACTGGTACCCGTTGAAACCAGTTAAGACCAGTTAAAACCAGTAAAGAACAGTTAAAAATGCTTACTGGTTTCTACTGGTTTCTACTGGTTTTTCGACCTGGGTAATTCACATGTGGGACATTCGGAATCTGGGTCGTGACCATCCATACAGTCTGTGCACTCCCATGATACATGAACATAGTTCGGAACGTGTAACTGCGTTTCCTGCATACATTCAAAATCGAAGAAAATGTATTTCTTCGGTTTTGCTTTCTTCGATTTTGGAGAGTTGGCAGAGCTAGCTGTTTTGGAATTTGATTTGGACTTTTGTGAACGGGTAGGTTTGTAGAATGGGCTATCTTTGGTAACTTTCAGAAAACACTTGTGTTTGGTGCCATCGACGTACTGTTTACAAGTTTTGCAGTAACTATCTGAACATTTGTGGAACTTTTCATTGCCGCCGATCAAATCTTTGTCAAAGCATCTTTCACATTTTGAACACTTATACATGGTTTGACAGGCCGTCTTGCCACAAAAAGGGGTTACGAGATGGAGATCGTGACATTTTTGAGTTTGGAAAGTCATATTGCATTTCGGGCACACGATGAGTGCGTGATCAGCGTCCCTACTGTCACACTCTACTGAAAAACAACTGCCACACATCGAAGTGCATTCGTGGTAACGAGGGTCTCGGTATGTTTCGTGACATTGGTTGCATAGGTAATGCGCGCAAAGGAACGCGGATGGATTCGAGATCACGTTATAATGTGCTCCTGACAAGTACAAATACAGACACTTGGGTGCGGGTGGACCCGCAAATATCACCCCTTTTTACGCCCACGATAGATTAACCGGTAGGCGGGTAGAAGTTGCTGTTGGAAGGCGCCATATTGGCTTGAATCGACTGGACCTACAGGTACGCCTGCCTTTTCGTGAAGTTCCCGGGCCTCTCTTAAAAACCTCGATGTTGGTTTACGGTCATTGCGAGTCCATAATTTGGCTCGATTGTTCTTGTTCACGTGGTACTTTGCGATGGCAATCGCTTTAGCAAAACACATTTTATCACCGCCAGAGGGAATGCTGATAACAGACTTCTTCTTCATCGCTGCCACCCCTTCGGGAACACCGTTAAACTTGCGGTACCCACCCCCACAGGATTTTCCAGATGGTAAAAACGAATAGTGAAGTCAGGGTTCATGAAGAAATTCTGATTGCTGTTTAGCACTTCCTCGATTCTTTGTAGGATGGCAGCGATATCAAAGTCCCTCACCAAGGCCCGCGGTAAGGCCACTGGTACGTTTAATTGAAGGGACATGAGAACCAGTCGAACGTAATCTCTTTCCGAAGTATTCTTCAATAACAAGTCCTTCAATTCCTCTAGGCAAGATGAGATTTGATCCACACCCTCTTTCAGCGGTCTGAAATCTGTTTTATCATTTTTTGAAATCATAACAGATTTCACGCACACCAAACCGTCTTGAAATTATTTGATTTACAAATTCCCACTTTGATGAAGACGGGAGAATATCTGGTACATCGTTCAGAGTTTGGTCATTGGTGGAATGCCCAACACCGTTCATTTTGTTATTGACTTCCCCCTTCTTCGTTTTGTTGCCTGACATTCTTCTCTTTTTGGACGTGTTCACTGGCTTTGCCCCGTTCCGTTTGTCGGTAGCTGAAACGTGTTTTGTTTTGCACTTTTTCTTGCCCCTTTCTTAGCATTTGATTTCGAATTTCGACATCCCCTTTCACTTTTTTGGTGGGTGATTCGGTCATTTCGCGGAGAACCCTTTTCCCCCGCCCAATTGCATGCTGGGTACCCCTGTGGGCGTGTCTTCATCAGCCGATTCTTCCTCGTAATAATTAACATGAGGTGGCGGGAGATGAGATGACACGTACCTGTCTCTACCGTTGTGATGAGAAGGCCCGGGAATGTCATGATTTGTTACATCATTAAGTACTCTTACAGTAGTTGCTACATTGGTAGTACCCACATCTACAGGTCTAACGTGTAGGTTAGATACATCACGTTCACTTACTCTGATTGTTGAATCTACGCTGTGATGTTCCCAGGTCAAAAAACCAGTAGAAACCAGTAGAAAAAAAAACAGTAGAAACCAGCAAGCATTTTTAACTGGTCGGTACTGGTTTTAACAGGATTTAACTGGTCTTAGCTGGTTTCAACTGGTACCAGTTGAAACCAGCAAGGTAACTCCAACTTTCCAGTAACAAAATGAGCAATTCTAATTGAAATCAGTTGAAGACGTACTGGTACCAGTTGATACCAGTTTAAACATACTGGTACGAGTTTATACCAGCTGAAGTTGCACTGCTTACCAGTTGAAACCAGTAAAAGTCTACTGATGGCCAGTTGTAATACCAGTTCAAGTATCACTGTACCAGTTGGTAACAGTTTCTGTCGGTTGAAGTCTTTCTGGTACCAGTTGATACCAGCTCAAGTGTCATTTTTTACCAGTTGATACTAATTGAAGGCTACTGGTCTATTATACGTTAATACCAGTTGAAGTTCCCAGTTGATACCAGTTCAAGTCTCAATGTGTACAACGGTACCACTTGAAACCAATTGCAATCTACTGGTACAAGTTGATACCAGTTGAAGTCTTACTGGTACCAGTTTATCCCAGGTGAAGCTGCACTGCTTACCAGTCCAGTTGGAGCCAGTAAGTCTACTGGTTGCCAGTTGATACCAGTTCAAATATCATTTTGTACCAGTTGGAAACAGTTCCTGCCAGTTGAAATTTGACTGATACCAGTTGATACCAGTTCAAGTCTCACTGTGTACCAGATGATATCAATTGAAAGTCTACTGGTCTGTGAGTTGATACCAGTTCAACTCTCAATGTGTACTACGGTGCCACTTGATACCAATAATTGCAATCTACGGTACAAGTTGATACCAGTTGAAGTCTCATTGTGTAACAGTTGATATCTTATGGTAATGGTACCTGCGGCTGATGCCAGTTTGAGTCTTACCTGGAGTCTACTTTTTGAATTCGATCAGTTCATCAAACTGAATTAAAAAGTAAATTAAACTTGTTTTAAAACATCAAATCAAAAAGTAAACAAAACAAAATAAAGCAAAACATTTGACATGATTAAACTTCGACTCTTAATTCAACTGGAACCAATTTAGACCAGTTGACACTTAAACTGACAGACTGTATTTCGACCAGTTTGTGTGTGTTTGTGTGTGTGTGTGCGTGCGTGTTTGTGTCGGTTTGTGTGCAAATAGTTAGTTGACACAATTTGAAACCCATGTAACTGACTGCATGGACTTACTTACCACTTCATTCTAGATTAAAACCCAGTACCTAAAACATTGAAGTGATGACACCACTTGATACCAGTTGGTTTCTATTGGTTTCTACTGGTTCTATTGCTCATGAATATTCATAAGCTATTCAAATTCTCTGCGTGAAAAAGATAAAATATTATCAAATTTATAGTTTTTATGATTTCAACAAACTCTTAAATGTAATTAGAAATTTACCTAATATTATTGCCGTGATATTCACAATTTCAACTTGTACCCTTGATGAGATATTTTCATATTTTTATAATAAAAATGTAATCTACTAGGTAACCATATTACAACTAGATGGCCCTATACATATATGAATGAAATATCCCTTGCACTAACTAGGTCTAGGACGTAGGCTAAGCCTATTTGTACTTGTAGGTATAGGCTTTAAGTCTAGCTGTAGGATTATGATAGGTTAGATATTAACAATGTCGTGACATACACATGTTCTGGTATAAACCAGAATCGAACGATAGGATTTCCTAATACCGGTTCACATAAGGCTGCGTTCACATAGAAGTATTCGGTATTCGGTATTCGGTATTCGGGCACGGCGGTTCATATAAGACGGCACGCGTGCCCTACACTTTCTTTTGGCGTCGTCAAAAATGGATAGCTCGGACGGAGAAGATCTGGCTCTCCTCCTGCTGTCATACGACAGCTACCTGATTTTGCCCCACATCCGTCCCATTGGATCAAATTGGAGGAAGCCGATATCAGGAGAAGAGAAGCTTGTTTTGACAATCAGGTCAGCAAAACAAAATTAATTTCAATTGAGCACGTGAATATATACAAAGTCGACCAAATTCCAATTTTTAGCCAATTGAGTTAACTTAAAGGGATTGTATAGTTTTGGTCGAGACCAAATTTCAGGTTTCTAACATTTTTTTGGGTGAGATAATGAGAAACCTCTTCTTAATTTTTTATTATTATTTATTAGTAGTAGTATTTTTATTATCTTGAATTTTGTGTGATGTTTTTGTAATCCTGTTAATTTGATCAATAAAAACTCAATGAAAAATGTATATATGAAAGAACATGTAATTTCATGAGGAATTTAAGGTTTATTTGATGAAAATTTGTTTTGAAATGGCTGAGCTATCCAAAACAAAGCGATTCTAATAAAGTGTGGGACGCACCTTTTTTACGATCGCTATACTATCGCTTTGTTTTACTGTGTTTTTGGATGTTTCAGCCATTTCAAACCCGATTTTCATCAAATAAACTGTACTAGTTCATTAGTGTTTTCTTGGTATCTCGCAAAAAGTTAAAAGCCCAATTCTCATCTCCACCAATAACGTATCATCCCTTTAATATGGGAAATTGTTGCTCATGGGCTCTTCACTTATGCATAAATCATCACTATCCACATATCACACACACACACACACACACACACACTAACACTAACACAGTCGAATCACCACACGTACTCACAAAATATATACACTTGTAAACGTAACATAATAAAATTATGCTCGATAGGTTGTGATGCTACATAGCATAAGTAATTTATTTTCTTTTTTTACAGACGATCTATGTTCAGACATTTTTCAATACAGGGATATACATGTATACTTTAACACGTATCTGCCCAAAAAATATATAAATATATGTATATGTATGTATACATATATATATATATATATATATAACACTATATATATGTATATACATTTATAAATGTATATCTATTTTTGTATGTATATGCCATTATTGATTATACTTGTGAAATTATTTGTTGTTGTTTTTTTATTCACTCATTTGGAGTAAAATGTATAACAATACTTTTTTCGTACTTCAAGTTGATTTGTGTTAGAAAAAAAAGGAAAGAAAACTTTTTCCACAGAACTACACATTTTTTAAATACCCTACCCTCCTTACGTTCTTCGGTCATTTCGAAAAAAAAAAAATGCAGACCCCACATAAATCACATACACAGAATGTAATGTTGTTCTTTCAGAAAAATCGGGTAAGTGTGGCATTTTACATAGCAACCCTGAAGTGTTGGATAACTTAGATATAATGGCATGTGCTATGAAATCCCAATATTTAATGAGTAACAATAAATCCTATTAATTTGCAACTTACCTCCAGGCTCCAGAGCACACATTCACCAGCGGCCACACCCGAACAGGTTGGTATACGCGGCTCGAAAATCGAACAAGCTCGATTCCCACTATTCTATACTATTAGCAGCTTTTCGCAGCTATTCGGTATTTATATAATATTGACTGGCCTCGAGGGAGATACCAGAAAATATTCTTTAAGTGCGGGCAATATTTATCTGGTATCTTCCTCAAGGCCAGTTTCTTTATTTCTACTTCTGTTTAAATTTGGAGAGTTGTAAAACTGATGGTCACTCAGCAATTATTGAGCACAAATGGACTAGTCATTGCTTGACGCGTAGTGCTGCTGTAAGTGGTCGACCTTGTATGAGTTGATTTATCAGCGTTCTTCTGCGGTGCGTGTAACCGACACCCAGCGACGTCCTGGAATGTTTTCTTTTCGTGGTCGATCGGAATGTTCACATTTAAAGCAGGGAGGTAGGGAGAGAGATCCCACTCTTTCTCTTCCCACCTCCCTGTGTAAAGTGAATGGCGAAAACCGGAAGATTGCACTGTTTGCACACATTGTTTTGTGTACGGTAAGGTGTGTGTAACCGACACGCAGCGACGTGGCGAAAACCGGCAGAGGCGAACGAATATTGCCTGCTGACCTTTAACCCTGCAAAATAACAACTGCTGACCTTTAACCCTGCAAAATATCAACTGCAATTGCCTCGCAAAACTACCTCGTATAGGTAATAATTTCGAATAGTGCCCTCTGATGTGAACCGGTGTGAGGAAATCGTATCGTTCGATTGAAGCTATTCGCGTTCCCTCAAAAAACGAGCCCAAATACCCGAATAGTATACTTCTATGTGAACGCAGCCTAAGAGGGCACTATTCGAAAATGCCGAATAGCGTAGAATAGTATAGCATAGTGGGAATCGCGCTTGTTCGATTTTCGAGCAGCGTATACCATCTCTCGTTTATGAAATGATGACAATTTTGGTCTGGATTTGCTCTTTAGCAAAAATTAGCATGTAGACTGACATTCTGATGCAGTTTAGAAATTGTTAATAAGATTGCTGGTATGGTTGTGTAGGAGGAAGAAATCCTCACTGCATAGGATAGGGAGTTGATGGTGCGGGTGATGGTGTACTGGGTCGACTTGACGGCGCATAGCGAATAGTAGTCTGGGCTCCGTCCCCTTTTCCTTGGTGCGACCGAGAGAGGGCGCAAATTTTCTTATTGCGATAATCGAGAGACTGCGCGCCCAGTTATCGCAATCCTCGGGTGTCACGCCCTCATACGGCTTGTCGCGTACAATCACGGCTACGAGTAAAAAGAGTCCAGAAGCTAGACTAAGCGAATAGCGAATAACGAATAGCGAATACCGTATTCCGTATACCGTATACTTCTATGTGAACGCAGCCTAATGACTTCATTCCCTAATATTGACGTACGTGTGCCTGTTCTATTGACCTGTCTGAGCTTGTCCGACTTTTTTTTATTTTCTTTATTTTCAAAATTCTTTTGTCTTCGATTGCGAAAGCGTCGGTCAGAGGGCTGGTCCGAACGATGATGTCATAATCTCGCTGACATCATAATTTCGATGACGTTACAATGGAAAATAATAGACTCTCTTCAAAACAATAGAGCGTGGCTTGATAAAATCTTCCTTCACAAATTCACATTTTTCCTATTGTTTTAGACATTTGAATTATCTAAAAAAATCAGTAGTCCATATTTCATATTCTTATCATCCATCAATCATTCATTTTTTTTTCATGTTTCATACATCCATATTTTCAGACCTCATGAAACATATTTTCATAATTCTTTTTTCTCATCATCCATAATTCATATTTCCATTATACATAATTCCACAATTCATATTTCTTTTGTTTTCAACATCCATATTTCATAATTTCATAATTCATATTTCATCTTTCCATAATTCATATTTCCATATCATCATATCATCATATTCTTTTATTCTAAACAAAAGAATATTCGCATGACGCTAAAAGCACCCCTTTACTACTCACAGTCTACTTCTATGCATGGGGGCGGGAGGGGGGAGGGGACGGGCGAGCAGGGAGAAGGCGTGGACGAGTGCTATCACCTCCCTTCCCATACGAGGGAATTTTTGCTTTTTTAAAGTTGAAATTGAGATATCTCGTATATTTGATCGAATATTTGGGAATTAAAAACAAACAAAACTTATCTCTAATGGGGGAAGTGAGCGAGGAAAGGATCGATTAAAAGGGGATATTCCCCTTGTACATAAAGGAACTTTCAAGTTTTCGGAATATAAGTGATAAATCTTGGGCACTCAGAATTATTCAGAATTTGTTGTAAATCTGAAACTTGTACTAAGGCTCGGGAAAGGGGCACAGAGGGGGAGGATTTGAGAGGGGGTATCCCCCTCCCAAGCACGAGAGATTTTGCATTTTTTTTTCAGCAATCTGGTGCACACTTTGGATAACATATTAAGACAAAACGCAAGAAAATTTTCCTCATTTCGGGGATTATTGGGGGACAAAATGACATGTTTGCCCCCCCCCCCTCCTCCAGGATCGACGTCCCTGCATACGAGTGGGCTTTTGCATTCATAGAATACAAATACAAATGATAAGTTTTGATGGAAAATTCGGAAAGCTGTCAATCCCCAAAGTGTACTAAAGTTTTTAATGGGAAACAAAGTGGGGAAAGGGGTGATTGAAAGAAAATATCCCCTCCCAATCCGCGTTGGATCTTTTGTGTTCTTTTTGTAACAGAAGTGACAGACCTGGTGCACACTTAAGATAAAACATTTGGGAATCTGCATGTCAATCTAAAAAGGAAAAAGGAAAAAAAAAATCTCGCCTGGGACCGAAAGGGGAGGGAGTATCCCTTTCGGTCCCTCGCGAGATTCATTTACTTTTTATTTATTTGTTATTATTATTTTTTGTTTTCATTTTCAGAATTGAAATTCTGCAATGTGGTGCACACTTTGGATAAGATATTTGGACAGTTTTCTATCAAAAAACGCAAGAAAATTCTCCTCATTTCGGGAATCACTGGGGATCAAAATTATATGTTTGCCCAACCCCCCCCCCCCCCGTCCTCCAGGATCGACGCCCCTGCACAGAGGGTGTCTTTGCAGTTTAGAATTCAGATGAAAATATCTCGTAAATACATTTATGAAGTAATCTGGGAAAATTTAAATCCCAGAAGTGTATACTATTTTTTTATTGGGGGGGGGGGGACCTCCGTTAATTGAAAGTATCTAGATATCTCCTCTCACCCACGGAACGTTTGCATTTTTTAAAACTGAAGTAACAGACCTGGTGCACACTTTAGATGAAACATTTTAAAATCTGTCAATCTAAAGTGTACTAAGTAGAAAGGACTGAACGGGGAGGGTATGGGAGGGGTAGGCCTATCCACCTCTTACGCGAGGGAGATTGTGTATTTTCAGAATTGAAATTCAGCCATCTTTGGGTGAAATATATACAGTTTTCTATCAAAAAAGTAAGACCATTTCCACTTCACGGGAGTTACGAGGAGGAGCAAAATGATATGTTTGTCCTAAATACTTTATGGGGGAACCATCCCCCCCCCCATCGACGCCTCTGCTTATGAGGGAGCTTTTAATTTGTAAGTGAAAGATCTGCTGCACACTCTTTGATAAAATATTAGGAAATACGTCAATCTCAAAAGAGTACAAAGTCTATCGAAGGGATCAAGTAGCGGAGCTTTTGCATGTTTATGATTGCAATTCAACAATCTGGTGCATAGTTCTGGCGGTATTTGGACAAATTTCCATAGAGAAAGTTCGAGGTTTGTCTTCATCTCGGGAATTGCTTGGGGGACAAAATATAATTTGTCTGCCCCGACACTTCCGTAGAGGCGGAGCAAATGCCCCTCCCCCCCCCCCCCCCCCGAGATAGATTCGACGCCCCTGAATCATCCCTGGGTATGCCCATAGATGTATCCTGACTGAGTCATCATCGTGTCAGGAAAGATTCAGGAAATGGAGGGGGTTCCATTACGGCGGTATCATTTTTGTTATTGTTTGTTTGTTTGTTTTCGTACATAATTTGCAGATGGTCCCGAGTCGCTCGCGTCATAACATGTTTACATGTAAGCCTATACTATTTGACGTTGTCAACGTCTGGACCATACCTTATGTCGATATTACTTTCTTCGCGAGCGAGCGAGCGCTTGAGAAATTATGTATGTATACATTATCCTACAAGATAGAATACTGTTCAGCTATGTTACCTGTCTGAAGGCGGGCGTACGAACGTCATGCAATATGCCAAAATTGATTCAATCACATTTCTGCTTCCTCCATTTTTTTCCCTCAAATTTCAGGGGGGATGATTGTACAGGCCATCCCCCCTCCTTCATTTCAGGAGGGGGATTCATTCCCCCCCCCCCCATCCCCCGGGATTTACGCCCATGCTGGCAGAGGTAAAAGTGTTAAACCAAGGAAATTTAAGAGATGGAGTTCCAACTGGTTGTGATTATTAAAACAGTTGTCACTTTTCTTTTGATGCACAAAAGAATTCTACAGGTGCACAATGCATCTGTGCCTTTGGTGATGGGGTTTGATGCCGCCGTCTTGCTGAGCAATCTGAAGATTCATTTTGAACGTTAACTTAAAGGGACATTCCAGTACTGGTGGAGGTGGGGATTCATGTTTTGAACATTCCGAAGTGAGATAAATGAGAAACCTCTTATGAAATATGAAACAGCATGTAACTTTAAGAAGGATTCAACGTTTATTTGATGAAAATTGGTTTTCAAATGGCTGAGATATAAAAAAAAGTGATCCTAATAAAAGGCGACAGGCCACGCCTTTTATTAGGATCTCTTTGTTTCACCTTGTTTTTGGATATTTCAGCCATTTCAAAACCGATTTTCATCAAATAAACTTTTGATACCCCTTAGAATTGCATGCTCTTTGACATCTCATAGAGTGGTTTCTGAATATCTCGCAGAACGTTAAAAGCTAAATCCTCACCTCAACCAGAACTGTACACACTATTTTTTGCTTGGTTTATGTAATAAATGAAACGAAATCTCTCTTAACCCTATTCCCACCGGGGGGGGGGGGGGGGGGGGCCAAAATGCCCCCCCCCCCGACGTTTCGCGTGATTATTCCGCAATTCGTGATGCTCTCGCCGCGACATTTTATGACTTTTTTCTTTCAAGTATCGCGCAACTTTTGAGACCAAATTTGTTGCTCCCGGGCATACCGTTTTGAAGCCACGCTCCTTTTAAAAACATTCGTCGACCCAAAAAAATTGCTAAAAAACGTGATTTTGTGTACAAATCCAATAGTCCAGTCAAAATATGAAATGACTCCCAACTAAGTGCATCAGAAACGATTCCACTTGCATTTGACCTAGAATAGCTATTAAAATAACATATTAAAAGTTCCCTCAAATTCGAGTGGCGGATCAGTGCCTAATTTTCATAAATTCAAAATGGCCGCCATACAACCTATTTATGCCTATATATTTGGACATAAAACCCGCAGAAAATAGATTCTGGTGTCTGAACCTATGTTTTTTAGATCAAGGACTACAATTATGATATCAGCAGTAACTTTCAATCTTCCCTTTATGAATTTCCTGCATATATTTGCATATAATTAAATGCAAAATGGCCGCCATATTGTCTGTGCAGACTTATTTCTCCATCTATTATTTTAAATCTGCAAATGGTATCCAGTGATGATGTCTGTGGTCTTGATTTTACTGCTGAGAATCACTGATGTAGAATATCTTCCACTCAGAAATAATTACCTGTAACTCACTAAAATTTTGCATATATTTATACGTAAATCTATTCAAATTTACTACTGTGAACATACTTTCAGATGCATACGAATACAAGCTGCAGAACGTTAATTGTACTGTAATGTCTACATCCAAGATTTTGAAGAACAAAAAAATTGTTATAATACTATTCACAGCATTAATGATTATCCTTACAATTAGTTTCATACTTTTGCTTTGATTAAAAGTATTGTATTACTCACATTTTCCTCAGATAAAGTCTCAGAACAATAAGCAACTGTAAGTTACATCGGATATAACAGATTTTTAGTTGATTTTAATCTCAACTTAGATTCCAAAATGTGCTCAATAGGTACACAAATAGAGAAGTCTCAAATTATGTCGTAAGAATCACCAAAAATATTTCATGATTGCATGATATTACATGTATATTATATTTGTGATTTGCCCTCATATTTAATGATACATGTGTCTATGTTGAAATACTTCCATTTCCTCCCCCCTTTTTTTTGCCCAACGGAGGGGGGGGGGGGGGGGGGATCATCAAGATCACAATTATCCATAAGCTACTCTACAAAAGTTTAATGAGTTTAGAAATTTGTACAGAGGATATTTTTGCCATATTAGGGTACCATTCACTCACTAACTTTTCGAATAAAAGATCCAGGGGTCTAGCGCTCACCCGAGTATCTCAAGTTCACCTTCCATGCATTCTTGCAGACTATTACTTGGGAGAAAGGAAATTTGAAGACTTTGGGAACCTCTAGGGCCATATCTGGAAGCCTTTTGGGACCTCAAGGGCCCAGGGAGGCATGATGTCCATATATTCATGGCACTGGCGATAACACCAACAGTATTAAGTTTGTTGAAAATTTGACTATGTGTCTTCAAAAAGAAGATCAGAAATCAAAAGTGGCTTCCAATAATTTGGTCCCAGCCCCAAGGCGGCTGCGCCTAGATCAGATTTTAAGTGCCTTTTGGTATCCTGTGGTCTGCGGGGGGGGGGGGGGGGGAGGGTTGGCTGGTATCCATTTTACCAATATCATATACCAGCCAAGTTTGGTAACAAATTGAACACACTTTTCATGAAGATGATGAAAGTGTGAAAATTGGTCCCTATTTGGCACTAGCCCCAAAGGGATCACCCCTGGATCTGCCATAAACAATCTTGAAATTGTGCTAATACACTCACTGATGTATTTACTCAGTGCTCTTCTGGTTGTATAAAAGCAGCGACTCTAAATTCAGAGGGGGACATGGTGCCCACACGTTCAAAAATATATAATGCAGTATTTCAAAAAGAAGATGAACATGATGAACTTAAAACTATGCAGTCTCAAAGATATTCAACTTTTTTATACCTAGCTCTATCATATCTGGTTCCACATTTTTTTTAGTGATTTTTTTTAGTGATTTTTTTTTTAATGATAGATTCCGTAATTTCGGGGTTCTGGGACCTTTTGGACAGTGCCTATTTAAACAATTGGATAGTCTGTCATCTTTGGGATGCTTCTCGCCTAGTTTTACATGGGGTCTTTAAAGAAAATCTGAATTGATTGATTGATATATTGATTGATATCAAAACAACAACGGTTGGATGGCCCATTATTCAGCGATGCCAACTTATGGGGTCGCTGGTATTCCATGGTGTCCAGAACATGGAAGTTATTATGAAATAATGAAATAAAAAGTTGTAAACATGAAGATGTGAAGTATACATAGATTGTGAGAGAGAGAGAGAAAAAAATGCTAATACATGTAATTCAAATGATAGCTCTTTCTCATCATGACCTTAAAACATACTTATTTTAGATTTAAATGAATAAACACTGGGGGATATCTTTATATCCATGGGAAAGTCATTAAATTTCTTAGCATATGTATATATATTCAAATGATTTCTTAAAATATTCTGTTCTAGGTTTGGGAAGTCTTAATTTTTGTCCAAAACGGGAGGGATAGGAATGGGTTGCAAATTCATATTTATTTTTTTTTTAATAAGAAGGGGTTAAATCAGTCATCATATTAAACATAAAAGTAAGAGAGTGATGATACAGTGTATCTTATTTGGTCAAGAAGTTGCCAATTTAAGGCGTTGTGCATTTCGAAAACAGAGACATGAGAATCAGGTTGTAATCTTAGTATAATTCGAGCGGCCCTATTTCTGTAATTTTTGGAGTTTATCCATAGGCGTTTCTTAAACGATGATCCATAAATAATGTCTCCATAATAGGCGTTTTCACATCAGCCCGATGTTTCGAAATAGCGCGCTATTTTCTGACTTGGGAAATTTTCCCGATAGCGAAATAGCGCGCTATTTGATAATGTGAACACAAATTAACGCGTTAGTTGTATCGCTCTGATCGAGAAAATTTCTCGAGTCCAACTCGGGAAATTCCTGAAATAGCGGGATAGTAGCGCGCTATATGATAATGTGAAAACGACTCGAGAAATTAGCGCGATGAATCCCATCATGCCTAGCGTGTGTGACCCGATCGACCGAGGCAAACTGCACACAAATCATGAGGAATTTTTGAGAGGGCACACACATTACTGATGCTGTTTGCACATACTCAGCTGTCGAATTAGCTATCTTAAAATTTTTAACTATTCGGGCTACCCCCTCTTCGGGCTGATGTGAATAAGAAATGAAATAGCGCTCTAATTCGCAATCGCGGAAAATATTTCGAGCTTGGATTTTTATCGGGCTAATGTGAAAACGCCTACTGAGAAAGAATCGATGATTTGTAAATTAATTTCATGCATGACTGACGACAGACGCCAGACAATAAATGATGACTATTTGCAATATTAGCTCTCTGTCTTGAGCCTTTGGCTAAGATGAGTTTAAAATATAATGATTCAAAGTTACTTGCTTTCAAGAAAACTTTCTTCTATTTCCAGTACATCATTTTCATTTTCTGGCTTGCGATGATACAGATCCATAAGGCATGTAATGTGATCTCTGAACATATAAATCAATGATTAAAGTGTAAAACAGGTAAACTCGCTTACACACAGAGTATTCCATGCTTTTATCATAAATTCTGGACTACGGTAATGTGATATTTCAGTTGATTGATTAAAAGCAAACCGGATCTCGGCTTAATTTCATACAGTCTGAAGCGTGGTAAGTCCCACGTTTGTTGTAAACTGTGTTGATTTCTTTCAAGAAATGCTCCTTATTCCTAGTCACCAATTAGAACAGCATCATCTGACTCCTCACATATTTTAGACATACAAGATTACAAGTGTCTGATCTATAATAACCTGCATCTGTCGTTGGTATGTGTGCAGTCCAGTCTGTTTGCCCTGCACCTACACTAGCAGTTGCTAACAGCCTGTTTTGCAGTTGGATCAAACTTCCTTCAGGAGTTCCTAAATAGCTGCAGCTTTGTCTGTAGTAATCAGAACATTTTTTTGTAATTAAAATCCTCCTTAAATCGTCCAAATTCCAATGATTGTATGTCATTTCCCCTCACTATTTAACTTGAAGAAAAGCTGCTGCTGAAGTGGAGGGAAGGGGCCTTTTGGAAGCGTTGGGGACGGAGAATGATGTTATGCAATATTTTGTTTCTTATCTCGCTTCAGACTGTTTTTCGCCCGCAAAATTGAATTCAGCCTTTATGCTGCTTTCATTTCCGAAAAAAAAGTGTGTTGCTAAAAGTTTTTAACAGTGCGAAGCCTCAGGGCAATAGGAAACATTTTTTTCTTTTAATAAAGATGCAGATACATTGCCATGAAAGATGGTAAAAGTAAGACTTATCAGAATTTATGTATACGTGTCGTATGAGCTTGAAGCCGACGAGAAGGATGCTGTTTGCATTGATCGACTGATGAATCCCATGTACTAGTAATAGAAATGTTTTGTTTTTTTTTTGTATCTGGCTACGAATCACAATGTTTTACATTTTTGAGAAAGTCACGGGGTGAAACCGCGCAAAAATATGACAAAATCCACTTCAATGAAAATTATATCACGGTCATTGATTTAGACTTACGTTCCGTTGCTCATTGATAACATGCCGTAATTAAAGTTTTGCAACAAAATACAAAAGTATCGACTAATCATGGAGGCAAATCATCACAGGTAAGAAAAAGATGTTTGAAATAATTCTGCTGAATGATTTAAGACCAATTTTTGTGTGCCATAAGCACACTTTGGAAGCTATATGGGATTTCAGATAAATTAAAATAAATGATTGATGAAAAATATTACAATACATACACAGGTAAGCATTTGATTTGAAGGAAAATTAAATTACATGCAGTTACGAGATATTTCAAACAATTCCTGCCACATGAACATATTCAGAGGCTTAATCTGAAGAAAATGTAATGTGAGTAGTACAATACTTTTCATTAATACAGATTTATGCAACTGTTGTAGGTGAAAGGATAATCATTAAGGTTGTGCATGGTATTATGCCAACATTTTTGCCCTTGAACTCATGGTTGCAGGCATGACATGTAACGAACGTTCTGCAGGTTGTATCCAGATCTTTAGTGATTTATCCCGGAGTGTACTACACTAATGATTCTTTGCAGTAGAATTAAGGCCACAGACAACAAGCGGCAATTTACAGATGAAACCTACGGAGATACGAGCTTGCACAGGCCATTTTGCATGTAATTATATGCAAATATATGCAAAACCTACATGTAGGGATGCTTGAAAGTTACTACAGATATCATAGTTATGTTCCTTTTACTTTCTGAGGGTTATATGTCCTGAGATATAGGCATAAATAGGTTGTATGGCGGCCATTTTGAATGCAAATTATGCAAATTAGACATTGATCCACCACTCGAATTTTACGAAACTTCTAATATGTTATTTTAATAGCTATTCCAGGTCAAATGCAAGTGGAATCGTTTCTGTTGCAATTAGTTGGAGGTTAACCCACTGTTTGTCGTATTTTGACTGGGCTACAATGTAAATTGGGTTTTGCAATTAATTCATATAAAAATAAATGTTTTTACTTTCAGTGGCTGATAATGATTTATTTTAGCCTGATTATGCTTTAAAAAGATTCTGCGACAAATTTTGACGAAAAAGAACAACAAAAGCAGAAAGTAAAAAACAAAGAAATACGTAAGAAATTCGATAAACAATAAAATACATAAGAAATAATTATGAACCCGAATTTTAGCTTCAGTATTATTGTTGAGAATATTGAAAAGACTATGTTCACCAAAAATTAGAAGTCTTGGAGCTTTATTTTTTTATTTACACCAAAGAAAAAAATTGCATAAATTAGCATAGATTAATTAATATAAAATACTGTGACAGAGCAAGTGGATCAATCCTGTGTCATACATGCACCACAAATTGATGATATTGAATATCAGCCATTTGAAAGGATGATTCATTTTACAGCATATAGTTAGTGCATCAATACTGCAGCCGCCATATTGGCTCTATGGTATGAAAGGTGATCATTCAGCAGAAAACTGTCTTCTCCTTTGCAAACCATAATATTAAGGGATACAAAGAAATTGTTGAGTTCGCAAACCATAATATAAAGAAATAAAAGAAGATGTTGAGTCTTTGGAAATTTGTGGAAAGTTTCGGCTGTTTCCCCAGTACAAACTGTTACAATTAAATATATAAGAAATGTCGAGTCTGGTGAAACTTATGGAAAGTTTTGGGAAGGGTGCTAGTCCCGGAGAGGAGGGAGAAGCACCACACATATATACATGGGATTTTCCATCATGACCAGCCAGGTGGTAGTGGACAGTCGCTAAGACAAAGTAGAGTGTAGTCTAGTGGTCAGCCTGATGGTCACTTTTGAACAGGCATGATCATGGCCTAAAGCCATGTAACCGACAACTGATTGGATGATGGTTTGCATAAATTATTAAGGGGTGGAGCATGTAAATGCTATTACATTCATTATGTTGTTGCTAGGTGTTGCTAGGTGGTGCTAGACAAAATTTACATAGCACCATGTGCCGCACCTTCAGAATCATTGTAAATAGAACGATTTTGTTCTTTGAAGTTAGTTGATTCGAGCATTCATGTATTCATCGGTCACTCATTGAGTGGGAGATACCCACTCTCTTATACCGCACCGGAAGACATGTGAATTTCATCTACAAGACAATAAACGACCATCTTTGTACATATTGTACATCACTGTCTGCTTTGGAGTTCTTCAAAGTGTCATCGTGTGGTTGTTGAGCGTGAAAGGTACGCCAGTGTGCTGAGAATGCGGCATTGCTGAAAACCATCCAGTTACAAATACATAAATTAAAATTTTCAAAATCTAACCATACAGTCTTGTAGATTACATTGGTCTGTACCTTAGTGCAAATTTTTGCGAGGATCGCGCTATCCACGACCGAGATCTGAAGGGGGGGGGGGGAAAGGTCCCCCCCCCCCCTGGTGTCAAGTCCATAAAAAAACCCGGTGGGATTAAACAAAGGTCAATCCCTTCCAGAAATATGTGCAAAAGTGTAAATCAGAGCTGTATCATGTGAAAGTGTTTAACACTGTACCCTCCTGGAGAGCCGGTTTTATCACTTTCCACTTAATTCCGCCAAAATAAAACTGATACGGGATAATCTTCAAACATAATTCTTCATTAATAGATATATCAGATTAGTGGCCGGGCACGGTCAGTCGAGTAATTGTAATTTTCATTTCATAATTTTTTTGTTTGCGCAATTTCTATTCGCGCATCCCCGTGTCTTTACCATTATACATATATCACCTATCTTTTATAAGTAGGAATGGCGAAAAGTAATTACCATCACAAAGACATATCTTTCTTAGAAAGTGGTTGATGATTATGCAATGAGGCATGAGTCAATCGTCTTCCTATCTGCGCGGCAGATCCAGTTTGCCACATGCTTCAATCTTGCCCAAAATATTCCACATACTCTCTAAAAAAATCGAGTGAAAATATTCACTCTTAAAGGAGCGTAAATGAGAAGCAGACACAAATCGAGTTTCCAAGCAAACCGTCATTAAAGGCATTTAACAGAACACAGCTTCAGACCAGATAACCAGCAGTGATGCAGAGAATAACCGTACAGTCACCACGAGGTGGCGCTATGTAATAAGCTTGAATTGTAACATTAACAAACATTAATAACACTGGCGGAGTGAATACAAAATAAGAGTGAATTTAGAGTGCAATTGGAGTAGATTTTGAGTGAAAATGTTAATTTTCACTCGTTTTAGAGTGACCTCAGGGATCACTCCAAAATCTTCGAATGATCCCTGAGGTCACTCCAAAATGAGTGAAAATGAACATTTTCACTCAAAATTCACTTCAATTTCGCTCTAAATTCACTCTTTTTTGTATTCACTCCTTTAAGAGTGAATATTTTCACTCGATTTTTTTTAGAGAGTACTAATTTGAATTTTCAATATTATTTAGAAGTCCCCAATCCCAGCTTATTATTTTTGGTGCCTTTGCTTAGAAATGAATTATTAGATATAGTTCAGAATTTAAAAAAAAAAAAAAAATTCTGGATATGACGGCATTGATAATGCCATTTTAAAAAGTATTATGTTGTTATTCTAAAGATCGAAAGAAGAGAGAGAGAGAGAAATGGGGCCCTATACAAATAATTTGCCCCAGACAGCACTTATAACATAAAACAAACATTATAGATCTTAAAGAGATATAAACAAGAATATTAAATGCGCAAGTCTCCTCGAGGGAGCTCATATCGTCTCCACGAGGGAGCTCATATTGTCTCCACAAAGGAGCTTATAAATTCTCCACGAGGGAGCTCATATTGTCTCCATAAAGGAGCTCATTACGTCTCCACGAGGGAGCTCATATGATATTGATGAATACCTCATATTCTTCAGACAAACTCAAATAACTACACAATACACGCGCGCGTGTACCGCACACTAACTCATCCACGTGCACACACTCAACCACATACAGACACCTCCAACCACGCACAGACACACCCATATCATGGTTCAACCCAAAATAATGTACAGTATTTAAATAGAGCACACACACAATGATATGTTTTTTTACAAAATAGATAAAGTTACAATAACTGTATCATTGTTTCGAAAGAAAGAAGAAGAAGAAAAAAGAAATATATATACAGTGTTTATATCAAGGAGCTCTAAGGCGTTGATACAGAAAAATATTTGCATATACAGAAAAATATTTGCAGTGTTTATATCAAGGAGCTCTAAGGCGTTGATACAGAAAAATATTTGCAGCAAACAACGGAGAAATATGATACAGATATAATCCTGGAATCAAAGACGTATGAGTATACCTGCGGGCTTCAAGCCCCCAAAAATAAAAAAGTACAATTTAGTGCCAGAAAGTGGGAGTCATAATAATCTTCAAAATAAATTCAAACCACAGATTTAAAGTATTAATTAGGTGCAGGCGACTCATACGAAAGGGGATTAACAAACATTTTAAGTTGTTCTCACCACAAAAAATGATGAAAAGTGTATCATTTATAAAATTACACTATAAGTATATGAACGAAAAGATCCCCTGTTCTTGCTAGGGAAACGCACGCAAGGAACGTAAGACAATAATATACATGTATATATTTTATATAATAGAGACCCATCGAGGGAGATCCCGGGATCTGCAGCAGCGAGTGACTCCCCAAACCCGCTTGCTGCAGATTCCGGCACCTATGGGCGAGGTGGACGGATGGAGGCCTCGACGTGACGGCTGACCAAGGTCGGCTTGTTGTCGGAGGGGACCGGAGAGCGATGTCCGCTGCGAATGTCATGAAGATCTATTACGCTGAGGATAGGAGAGATTGAAAGTCCTTCCCTTGTGTACTGGGAAGGGGAAAACGAGACTAAATAAAACATAAGTGAGATTTATCACAATCAAGTATGGAAAAAACAAAACAAAACAAACAAACACAAAAACCCACATATCATTGATAAGCAGATATATGCCAACATGACGTGTGTATAGGCAACTCGCAATTATTTATGAAGATGTATGATACATGTACATACATCTTCAAATGCATTCCACAGCAACGAGGGAGACATTATTAATAAACAAGTAATTGATAATAACAAAAATGCATAATAACATATAATACGACGACTCACAAAATATCTTGAAATCTACGTTTGCAAAATGATAAAGTACATGTACATTCTGTAAGACTTTGCAAAGTCCATGCTACAGCAAAGTTATGCAATCTTAAATACTGTGATATTTGTTGGTTTCTTTGACATAGACAATAACTGCGTCCAGAGCGTTGTGATTTGCGAGTAAATCAGAGATGTTCAGTGATTGCTTATGGATAGCACGCATGAGATTTGTACGTTGTTTTGTATGTTGTTTGCAGTGTAATAGATAATGTTCCACGGTTTCCAGTGCATTGCATATTGAGCAAAGACCAGTGGGATGCTTACGGATAATATGATAAAAAGTTGCTAATCTGGCTCTGCCCATGCGGAGTCGGTGAGTTATTATTTCATCACGTCTATTCAGACTTTCAAAGGTGAAGGTGTTTGAGGCACAGGGTTGGATGTTGAAAAGATGGCGTCCTTTCTTAGACGAGCGCCATAACGCGTTCCAAGCGTCAAGACATCTATGTTTAATTACATGTCGTATATCATCAACACTTAGAGGAACACTGATTGTAATGTTCTTACGTAAACTTTGTTTGGCAAGATAATCGGCTTTTTCGTTACCCGCTAGACCACAGTGAGTTGGTACCCATGCTAAAGTGATGTCACACCCATTCATTACAAGATTTGAGCATTTAAGAAGGACTTCATTGGGAAGGTCAAGGATATTTGAGGTGTGGTTATTCAAAAGTGTCAAGGCACTGAGAGAATCTGAGAAAATAACAGCTCTGAGAGGGGAAGAGGATTCCAGCCATGATAGGGCAAGAAGAATTGCTACCAGTTCTGTACGACAAATTGAGATGGGTGAAACCCTTTCACTTATTTCATGACGATAGTGAGGTACGTAAATTCCAGTGCCAGAACAGTTAGTGGAGGGATCATGGGAACCGTCAGTGTAAATTGTCAGGTGGTTTGAATATGTGGTCTTTATGGTTTGAAGAGCAGTTTGATGTTGCGCTGAAGGGAGGGCGGTCTTGGGACATGAACTGTGAAGAGAGAAGTCAATATTGGGATGTTCAATGGACCAAGGGGGACTGGGATAAACATGCATTGGTTGCAGCTTTAGGAAAGTGTCCGTAAGCGGCTTGACTCGGAGAGCGAAAGGAAGTTTGTTTTGTGGCCATTTATTCGAAGAGTATTGCCAGCAGTTGACAATGGCTTTTCGGACGGGGTGAAGTGGGGACAGTGTGTATATGTAGGCGCAGTAATTAAAGGCGGCCCTTTCACGGCGTATATGGAGTGGTGGTTCGTTACATTCTACTTGAAGTGCATGCAGGGCAGTGGATGGTAGCGCGCCGGTGCATATTCGAAGGGCATGGCCCTGTACTGTATATAGTTTGCTTGAAACAGGGAGGTGGAAGAAAGGTTCTTCCACCTCCCTGCTTGAAAGGAGCGGGGATAAAGAACCATAGATTTCACAGGCGTAGTCGAGATGAGGGCGGACTAGAGACCGGTAGAGTAAGAGAAGGATTTGTGTATCGGCGCCCCAGTTTGAACCGGTTAGCGAACGGAGGAGGTTTAACCGTTTGTTGCATTTCATTAAGATGTCTTGAACATGAGGGGACCATGACAAGGAGTAATCAAGGGTAACCCCTAGGTATTTATGAGAAGGGACGACTTCAAGCGGAGCGTTCTGGAGACGAATGCAGAAACCTATGGGAGAAACTGGGCGAGAGTGAAATATAATCACTTTAGACTTATTAGTAGACAGAGAGAGTCCATACTGTGTCATCCAATCAGAGATGCTATTCACATCGGACTGGGTGTGACGAAGACTGGTAGAAGAATGCCATAAAGCGATGTCGTCAGCATACATAGACACGTTTGATGCACAATAATGCATAATTTCATCAATAAACAAATTGAATAATAGAGGACTAATGACGCTACCTTGCGGGAGGCCAGCTTGGCATGTACGAATGTCTGAAAGTGTGGAGTTTATTTGCACCTGAAAAGTTCGTGAGTCCAGAAAACTTTGTACCCAGCTTAGAAATCGGCCTTGAAGTCCCACTGAGTAAAGTCTGGAAAGCAGTGCCTGATGATTAATAGAGTCGAAGGCTTGACAAATGTCAAGAAAGATAGCGACCGTATATCCTTTACTGAATAGGGATTTCCTTACTTCGGATTCTAAGCAAAGGAGATTATTGAGAATTCTACGATGTCGGAGGAAAGCAGACTGATGGGAAGAAATTAAATCGTATTTATCAATAATGTACGAGAGTCTACGGACAATCATACGTTCCATGAGTTTACCTACAATAGGTGTGAGAGAAATTGGGCGGTAGGAGCTGATGGAGTGTTTGTCCCTGCCAGGCTTTAGTATGGGCTTGATAATGGAGTGTTTCCATTGGGGCGGGATCACAGACGTTTCCCAACTCATGTTAATTATCTCTAACAGAGAGCAAAACATATTGTCATTTTTGTTTGTTGATTCCATCGCCCCCAGGGGCTGAGTTCTTGGAAGCTTTGATCGCCATTTCGAGCTCTTTGGGAGTGAAAGGAGCGTTGAGAGGAGAATCATTGTCATGTATATAGGATGGGGGTTGGGAAGTAGGGAGAGGGAGAGTGGGAGTTAAAGAAGGCTTTTGAGAGAAAGCAACTGCCATAGCATTGGCGATACAGTGGGCGTCATGAGTATAAGTATTGTTTATAAGTATGGGTGGGAAGGTACTCCTGGTGTTATTGTTAGACAATAGTTTTACTTTGCACCATACATCTGAGAGTGGGGAAAAACGGTTCAAAGAGTTGCAAAAAGTAGTGAAATGAGAACGTTTGGCTGATATAATGGTGCGCCTGGCTGCAGCATTGAATGGTAGATAAGTGATTAAGTCATCGTAAAGATATGACTTATCAAGCTTGCGTTTGGCACGATGACGGTCGCGGACAGCTCTCGAACAGGCCGCCGACCACCAGGGAAGAGGTGGGCGACAGGTCGGGGTCTGGAGGGGAATAGAAGCATTAGCAGCTTGGGTAATACATTGTAGAAAAAGATCATACAAATCGTAAATATTTGCTGGACGGGAGCTGTGTGAATGATGTAACAATTCTAGTTCACGCTGAAATAATTCCCAATTGGCTCTTCGAAAAGCCCAACGGGGCGGAAGATAGTCATGATTTTGAGAGGAAGCGCTAGGTATGGAAAGTCGCTTTAATGGCAAAGTAAAATGAACACTGCAATATATAAGGTAATGATCACTCCCGAGGGAAAACGGGGATACCGACCAGTTACAGTGGGGGGCTAATGACGGAGGAACAAGAGTGAGGTCAATTGATGTGGAAGATCCTGTAGCAATGTCAAAGCGTGTTGCTGAGGAATCGTTAAGTATAACAATATCGTGATCATTGCAAAATTCAAATATGACTTTTCCGTTGAGGTCCATAGTGGTTCCTCCCAATGCAGGATGGTGGGCGTTAAAATCTCCTCCAATGACATAGTATGGCAGGCAGTCGACTGTAAGTGAAAGTAAATCTTGTGTGGACAATCTTTTTATGGGATTGTAAAAATTTATCACAGTGACAGAAACATTTCTATACAGAATATTGACTTTTAAGCCCTCTAGGTGAGGGAAATAATGAACATTGCTGAAATTACGTCTTGATGAATAAAAATTGCACAGCCACCTCCACGTGATGAGACGCGATTGCGCCACAGAGCAGTATACTTAGGAATGGAGTAATTTGTGTCATCGTGACACCAGGTCTCTTGCACGAGGATAACATGTGGGGGAGAAGGGGAAGAGTAGATGTGTTGAGTCAGCTCCGCGCCATTAGAGGGGATCCCTCTGGCGTTCCACTGCCAAATAATGAGGTTCAGATCCATTATTGGTTCTGGTGCACATTCGGAATAAGAGCTAAATTCCGTGATTTTAACACTTCGATGAAATAGTATTGCACCAAAAATTTGCACCAGATCGCTGAATTTCAGGTCTGAAAACGCAAAATCACCTTCGTGTGGGAGGGGATATGCCCCTATCTACACCCTCGTGTGCATGCTTTTTCTGTTTAATTACTGAAGTGCAGACAGCGTTCATGATATTCAGTGAAAAGAATTAATACAAGAAGATTATTTAAATGATATACCATTTTATAGGAAAATTGTTCAATAATAATCTACATCAAAATATACTGCTACCTTAAACAAGTGGGACTCAGTGTTTCTCGTCGATAAAACGCGCAAAAACATGCATCAAATTGCACCATTTGCAACATCAAAATGCAAAAAGTTCTTACCGTGGGAGGGGGGACACCCCCCTCCCACACCCTCCCCTCCCCCCTCGCTCGCTCCGCTCGCTCGGGTTCAGTCGCGTTACATGATATTCAGTGAAAAGAATTAACACAAGCAGTTATAGTGTATTTAAATTGTACCATTGTATAGGCAAATTGTTCAATAATAATCTCCATCAAAATATACTGCTACCTTAAACAAGTGGGACTGTTTCTCGTCGATAAAACGCGCAAAACATGCATCAAATTGCACCATTTACAACATCAAAATGCAAAAAGTTCTTACCGTGGGAGGGGGGACACCCCCCTCCCACACCCTCCCCTCCCCCTTCGCTCGCTCCGCTCGCTCGGGTTCAGTCGCGTTCATGATATTCAGTGAAAAGAATTAACACAAGAAGTGTATTTACATTATACCATTTTATAGGCAAATTGTTCAATAATAATCTACATGAAAATATACTGCTACCTTAAACAAGTGGGACTGTTTCTCGTCGATAAAACGCGCAAAAACATGCATCAAATTTCACCATTTGCAACATCAAAATGCAAAAAGTTCTTACCGTGGGAGGGGGGACACCCCCCTCCCACACCCTCCCCTCCACCCTCGCTCGCTCCGCTCGCTCGGGTTCAGTCGCGTTCATGATATTCAGTGAAAAGAATTAACACAAGTAGTGTATAGAATTTATACCATTTTATAGGCAAATTGTTCAATAATAATCTACACTAAAATATACTGCTACCTTAAACAAGTGGGACTGTTTCACGTCGATAAAATGCGCAAAAACATGCATCAAATTGCACCATTTACAATATCAAAATGCAAAAAGTTCTTACCGTGGGAGGGGGGACACCCCCCTCCCACACCCTCCCCTCCCCCTTCGCTCGCTCCGCTCGCTCGGGTTCAGTCGCGTTCATGATATTCAGTGAAAAGAATTAACACAAGAAGTGTATTTACATTATACCATTTTATAGGCAAATTGTTCAATAATAATCTACATCAAAATATACTGCCACCTTAAACAAGTGGGACTGTTTCTCGTCGATAAAACGCGCAAAAACATGCATCAAATTGCACCATTTGCAACATCAAAATGCAAAAAGTTCTTACCGTGGGAGGGGGGACACCCCCCTCCCACACCCTCCCCTCCACCCTCGCTCGCTCCGCTCGCTCGGGTTCAGTCGCGTTGATGATATTCAGTGAAAAGAATTAACACAAGTAGTGTATAGAAATTATACCATTTTATAGGCAAATTGTTCAATAATAATCTACACTACCTTAAACAAGTGGGACTGTTTCACGTCGATAAAACGCGCAAAAACATGCATCAAATTGCACCATTTACAACATCAAAATGCAAAAAATTCTTACCGTGGGAGGGGGGAAACCCCCCTCCCACACCCTCCCCCCCTCGCTCGCTCCGCTCGCTCGGGCTCGGTCGCTTCGCTCCCTCGCAGACTAACCGCCCCCCCTAAGATCAAATCCTGGCTACGCCGTTGAGAATCGGGCACATGAGGACCTGGGAGATGTTGCGGGTCAGATTGATCTGGGTTAGAATTCATAGCCTGGGTGTTGGATTGGGTAACCTGTAGTTTTTTGGCAGCTTCAGCGTAGGAAACATGATTCAAAGTGGAGTAATTTTGCACTTTACGTGCAAGTTTGAACTTTGGGCAACTTGCATATGCCGCGCTATGGGGGCCCCCGCATCGCAGACATTTTGGATTGGATTTGGACGGGCAAGAAGAGAGATCGTGGTTTTCTCCACACCTTACACAACGCTGTTTAGATCTACATGTATCTTTTGTGTGACCAAACCTCTGGCAGTGAAAACAGCGAGAAACAGGGGGAACATATACACTTACTGGGAAAGTTTCGTAGCCAATGCACACTGATTCTGGAAGTGAGGGGCAGTCGAAAGAGAGAACAAGTACATTGGTTGGGGTGGGACCATCGTTTGATCGCTTTGAGATGCGCTTAGCTTCGGTCACATCCTGGCCCGCCAGCGCCTCCTTGATGTCTTGTTCCGTTAACTCGGGCGAGACGCGTTTGATGACACCTTTTAGAACAGGAGAGACTGACTTGTCGTTAGTGACACGAATTGGGGTTTTGCAGAATTCACTCAGTTCCATAAGAGTACGAACCTGTTTAGGATTGAAACATTTGATAGTGAAGGATTTTTGTTTGCGTTGGACTTGAGACACTTTTCCTACTAGCTTGTTTATTTCACGTGCGATCTGGATGGGGTTGATGAGAGTAATGTTTTTGACTGTGCCAATGATAGTTACATGCGGGTTGAAGGGAGGACGGGTGGGTGTGTGAAACAGATCAGATTCGTCATCGGAGTAGGGTTGGGAATTCGGTCGTTGTCTTTTTCTTGAAACTTCAGTAAAACCAGTGTCGCGGCTAGGGATCGGAGTGGGGTCAGGTTCTATCTCTGAGAGGTTGTTGGGGTTTTCTTCGGAGTCATTAGCGGGAACAATGAGGGAAGGGACGTCCTGAATTCCAGACATGGCCGCCATTGTGACGGTCATGTAGGGAGAGGATCGAGTGGGGATAAACAATAAAGTGGGGCAGGGAGAGGCGAAATGAATAAAAGGGAAAAGGAGGACTAAAGGCGCACCGGACCGAATACGAAGAAAAGGAAAAACCAGGCAAATGACAAGAGAGACCAAGCGATAAGGAACTCTAAAGAAAATCTGAGGCCTCTCAGTTATAAAGTAAATAGGTCGGATAGTATAGAACAAAGGGAATTACAAAAGAGAACGCGTGTATAGAGGAGGTGAAAAACAAAATGGCAGCTACATGTAGCTGCACACTATAGCTTTGGCAGCGTGCAGCGACCGAACACTGCAGTTTCAATTTACACAAGTATACACAGAATCAGATGTAATTTTGACACCTGGGTGTAAATACACAGTGGATATATAATAACACAGTAACAGACAGATAATACTTTCCTTTCACAAATAAACTACAGGTGAAGTCAATCAAAGACCATAGATATATGGATAATACTAATAGTGGATACTATAACTCAAAACAGAGGAAAATAGGCCTACACATCTAAGACAAAAGAAAAATAATAATTAGACAATATACTGTTCGCTACAATGAATGATAAATGATCTTACGAAGTATATAACATCAACACAACAAAGTAGTAAAGTAAGTGATAACATGTATAAATCACGGTAACTCAAACTGTATAGGGCGGAAGCTAAAGAGCAGCGAACGTGCACGCACTGCGACAGACCAAGGAGCTATGTAATAGCTCCTTGGACAGACTGTGCAAAGCAGTGCTTGACTGCCGTGAGTCGAACAACTTACGATGATATGCGTTGTCCTTTGGGTTCAGATCCGCAGTCAAATTTCAAAACAAGTTCAGCAGAAATGTGTCACATAAGGATCAAATAGATGAAAAACAGGCTCACTCATATGATCAAGAAGAACAAACAATATAATCAAAGCTGAAAGGCAGAATATAGATGCAAAATTCGGTTAATAGTACAAGTAGAACAGCGAGAGCACCATGGCACGTCCGCACCCTTCGACCTGCAAGAATAGAATTCTTGGTATTATAGATTATTATTGTTGATCCACTTGTAAATGTATCTAATTTATCTATAAGTAGGACCCTAATAGTGTGTTGTTCCTGAGATTATAAAAGTTTCCAAAGTAATTCCTGTCCATAAAAATGGGGAAAAGGAAGTTGTCTCCAATTACAGACCAATATCTTTGCTATCCTTTGTTTCTAAAACATTAGAAAGGATTGTTTACACCAGGCTTTGAAGTTCTTAGACACCCACAAAATTATTTCTGATTATCAATTTGGTTTTCACCAAAAGCATTGCACATCTCATGCCATCCTTACCTTCCTTGATAAGGTTTCAAAGGCTATAGATAAATTTCATCATACTATTGGAGTCTTCCTGACCTCTCCAAGGCCTTTGATACCATAGACCACAACATACAACTTCACAAATTATCACATTATATGGTATCTGAGGAAAGGCCTTGGAGTGGTTGAGGAGTTACCTTACTAATCGAAGACAATTTGTATTTATCAACGGTCACACATCGAAGATGCAAAATGTTAACTGTGGTGTTCCTCAAGGAAGCTAATTAGGTCCTCTTTTAGTTATTCTTTATGTTAATGATATGTCAAATTCTTCGAGCATACTTTATTTCTTATTATTTGCGGATGACACTAATATGATTTTATCTGATTCTGATCGATTAATTGATACTTTAAACAGTGAATTAATGATATTACTTCAGTGGATAAGAGCGAACAGACTGTCGATTAATTTTCCAAAAACTAAATGTATATGATGTTCAGTAATTCGCTGGAAATTTTACCAAGAAATATTTTCCTGGAAGACACGATCATAGAAGAAGTTTCTTCCATCAAATTTCTAGGCTTGATTATGGACAATAAACTTACCTGGGATTTACATATTGATTCTGTATGTCGTGTTATCTCAAGGAATATAGGAGTAATAAACAAAGTAAAATTTTCTTTGCCAAAAATGTACTTTTTCATGTTACACTCTTCTTTTACACTACCTTACTTGAATCATGGGATACTCGCATGGGGAAACACTTTTTCTACTTATACATGTATAAAAAGAATATTATTATTACAGAAAAAAATCTCTTCGTATCATTTGTCACGAATCGTGGAGAAGTCATACTAATGATTTATTTCACGAAAATAATATTTTGAAAATTCACGATTTATATCGTTTGCAATTAGGACAATGGTTATTTATGTATAAACTCACCAAACCATTCTCTCCCCATTCGATTCGATTCCATGTTTTTAAAAAACGAAACTGTTCATGCATATCCAACCCGTCAATCCCATAAATATCATTTGCCTTTGACGAGGACAGTCTTTGCAAAATCTTTATTCTCCTTTCTGGACCAAAAATCTGGAATTCTCTTGATAACAATATAAAAGAAGCATTAGGTTTTTATACATTTTCCTTAAAGTTAAAGAATTATTTAAAAATCTCTTATGCAAGATAGTAAGTTATTCTTTTTTTTTTTTTTTACTTTTGATTATCAGAATTGTTGCTCTGGTTTAATTTTACTACTTTTTGTACCTTGGCGAGCCCGAGCTTCTGTGCCTCCAGTGCCCTGGTTATGACCCACCATTTCCTTCTCCTCCCCCTTTTATTCTCCACCTCGGACTTACTACCTTCCTCACTAATCCTTCTATCCTCTCATCATTTCTTCCTTTACGAGAGAGCCGTCTTGTGTTTGTTAATGTGCGTCTTCGTGTTGTACATGTATGTGTGTATTCTTCTTTTTTTTTTGTATCACTTAGGCAAATTGCCTTTTTTTTTTTTTCATTTCTTTTTCTCATGAGGGGACTGCATACTACAAGCCCTGCTTTTTAGCAGTGCCGTCTGTCACAGAATTTGCCCGATTTCCATCCTTTATAATGGAAATAAACCGGAACAAAGCAAATGTTATAATCTCTGAGAACTGTTGGCAGGCGGCAACTCATATAAGACGAACGGAGGAAACACTGTTCATTCAGTTAACTGAAATATTTTAATTGTCTATAACTGTGACTTTTGGTTTTACAGCAAATTATAAAAAGGAAAAAACGAACATAACTCCTCCCTGCTCAGTGTTTTTCTGGCTCTTAGGGATTTATGATGTTTAACTTAAAATGGGGTTATTTCACCTCGATCATGCGAATGGTAGTCGACGGTTGTACGTTGGGTGATGATGACGTATGACGATGACGTATGACCAAGTCAAGCGCGCCGGAACGCTTCTGTTTTTTTTTTTTTTTTTTTTTTTTTTTTTTGGGGGGCAAAATCTCAACGGGGGCACATTTATATAACGACGTGAGATCCTCGGCGCGGGAGCGAAGCGAGCGAGCACAGGGGGGGGGGGGCGTGTGGAAAGGGGGGATTCCCCCCCCCCCCCCCCCACTGTAGGGAGCTTTTGTAAAACAGGGTACAAAAGTCGCGTTTATAGACCATTTCAAAGCAAATTTCTAAGGAATTAATAGTGAAAAGTAACCAGTGCGAGGGACTATGATTATTACATACGGGAGTACATAATAATGTGATGGTGTGAGATCCTCGGCGAGGGTGTGGGAGGGGGCACACCCCCTCCCACGGTAGGGACTTTTTGTAAAAACAGAGTATAAAAGTCGCGTTTATAGAGAATTTAATGTAAATTTCTTGGAAATTAACATATTGAAAAAATCAGTTGGAAGGACTATGATCATAACATACGGGAGTACATTAATAATGTGATGGTGCGAGATCCTCGGCGAGGGAGCGAAGTGACCGAGCGGGGGGAGGGTTTGGGAGGGGGAATACCCCCTCCCACGGTATCCCCCCTCCCACGGTAGGGACTTTTTGTGAAAACAGAATATAAAAGTCGCGTTTATAGAGCATTTAAAAGCAAATTTCTAGGGAATTAACATATTGAAAAAAAAAATCACTTGGAAGGTGATGGTGTGAGATCCTCGTCGAGGGAGCGAAGCGACCGAGCGGGGGAGGGTGTAGGAGGGGGATACCCCCTCCCACGGTAGGGACTTTTTGTAAAAACAGAGTATAAAAGTCGCTTTTATCAAGGAGGTTTAAGAGATGGAGTTCCAACTTGCTGTAATTATTCAAACACTTGTCACTTTTCTATTGATGTACAAAAGAATTCCACAGGTGCATCTGTGCCTTTGGTGACGGGGTTTGATGCCGCCGTCTTGCTGAGCAATCTGAAGATTCATTTTGAATGTTAACTTAATGTTGGCTATATTTTGCTTGTTTATCTATTAAATGAAACGAAATCTTACTTAATGATAAAGCTCATTAAACAAAGGTCAATTCCTTCAAGAAATATGTGCAAAAGTGTAAATCAGAGCTGTATCATGTGAAAGTGTTAAAAACTGTACCCTCCTGGAAAGCCGGTTTTATCGCTTTTCCACTTGATTCCTCCAAATAAAACTGATATGGAATAATCTTCGAGTATAATCGTATATTAATAGATATATCAGATTAGTGGCCGGGCACGGCCAGTCGAGTAATTTTCATTTTCATTTCATCATTTTTTGCGCAATTTCTATTCGCGCATACCCGTGTCTTTACCAGTACATACCATCTATCTTCTATAAATAGGGGTGGCGAAAAGTAATTACCATCACAAAGACATATTTTCGTTAGAAAGTGGCTGATGATTATGCAATGAGACATGAGTCAATTGTCTTCCTATCTGCGCGGCAGATCCAGTTTGCAACATGCTTCAAATACTTTCGAGTGGCGGCATCAAACGTGACTTCAAAGGAAATACTACAGTTGTGACTCCATTCTCTTGAACCTCCTTGCTTTTATAGAGCATTTTAAATTAGTTTTCTGAGGAATTAAACATAGTAAAAGAAATCACTGCGAAGGACTAAATGGTAATAGCGTGTTTTCGCTCAGCGACGTACGGGGGTTTCAACGACGTGGGAACGATCTCCTGCTATGTCCGCCGTGCTCAAAGAACACTCCCTACGAAGTGGTTTCGCTGAACGCGGACGTACGTAGACTGCCTGACGTCAGCTGCAGCTTGCAGATCTATGCAAACGATTCACAATGCACATCTCACGACTCACGAGCGGCGAGCCTTGTTCTTCGATGTTCATAGTTACTTCAAAGTTTAGCAATTACTCATTCAAATTTATATTACGATATAACATTTTCATTTTAATTATACCCATACGTTGAAAAAACTCTCTAAAGAGCTCTGAAAATTGGTCGAATCCATTGTGATTATAAGGCCAAACCACCCGGTTAGAGACGACGGAACCTGGATCTGAATATAGAGGCTTGCAATGCACGTGTGATTCAACCAGGGAGGTGGAATCTTTCTTCCACCTCCCTGATTCAACCATGCGTGGTGTCTACACTGCTACAAGCGCGCTGATTGGTTGTTGATTCTGTGTCCGGCCTCGTTGCGACCGACAAATCTGGGCAAGACCCGCGGGTTCCAGATTTCTACGCAACGGCAGGCTGCCCGCTGTTACTATAGTAACGTGTCAATTTTTGCGCACGGACCGCAAATTCTACGTCCGTGCCGAGGATGCGAAAACCGCCTACCAACTTATAAAAACTTTTCATTTTACTATAAGTACGGGCAGAACGAGCGAGCCACTTTCACTTTGCAATTTATCTGAAACGTTCTCATTAAAAGCTTAAACGTGATCGCATCGTTCGAACAATACAAAATATTCTTATACTGCTAGAAAACAAAGAAGAAAATGAAAAATGTAAGGTTTACTAAAGGTATGTTTCAGCGGGCACACTCGAGGACACGAGGCTACCATCTATACACTAAGTTTACTCATAAGTTACTATTAGTGTATAGATAAAATGATGTATGTTCTTAGTGTATTATAATTTTCGCTCCGTTAGGGGCGAAAATTTGTGCACTTTCAGTTATAAAATTACAACATTTAGACAAGAAATATGCCTTTATTGTTCATTTTGGTCTTTACATCAGTGATTAATTATTTGTTACAGGGGGCACTTGGGGGGGGGGGGCAAAAACTCGTTTTGCCCCCAAACATTTTGTTTGGGGGGGGGGGGGGGGGGAAGGGGACAAGTGCCACCCCTGTCCCCCCGCTTCCGGCGCCCTTGCGTATGACGATGTTGGTCGATGACGTGGCCCCGTTACGCTGGTGCTGGTACAGACCAGTATAGACGGTCGCGTGGTCTGTCGTAGCAACTCGACGCGATTGCAGTTCGGTGGTCGCTCTCCCGACGGACGCTTTCGCGATGTCTCCTCAGCATCCAGTAATTATGTTCAGCGGCGTAGGTCGACAGTCTAGGCTCCCTAACTACCTCGGAGCTGGTCGACAGTCAATGACGCCTTCCCGTTCCTGCCTCAGTGGGTCCTTAACCCTTCGGGAACAACGGCGTAGCCAGGATTTGATCTTAGGGGGGGCGGTTAGTCTGCGAGGGAGCGAAGCGACCGAGCCCGAGCGAGCGGAGCGAGCGAGGGGGGGAGGGTGTGGGAGGGGGGTTTCCCCCCTCCCACGGTAAGAATTTTTTGCATTTTGATGTTGTAAATGGTGCAATTTGATGCATGTTTTTGCGCGTTTTATCGACGTGAAACAGTCCCACTTGTTTAAGGTAGTGTAGATTATTATTGAACAATTTGCCTATAAAATGGTATAATTTCTATACACTACTTGTGTTAATTCTTTTCACTGAATATCATCAACGCGACTGAACCCGAGCGAGCGGAGCGAGCGAGGGTGGAGGGGAGGGTGTGGGAGGGGGGTGTCCCCCCTCCCACGGTAAGAACTTTTTGCATTTTGATGTTGCAAATGGTGCAATTTGATGCATGTTTTTGCGCGTTTTATCGACGAGAAACAGTCCCACTTGTTTAAGGTGGCAGTATATTTTGATGTAGATTATTATTGAACAATTTGCCTATAAAATGGTATAATGTAAATACACTTCTTGTGTTAATTCTTTTCACTGAATATCATGAACGCGACTGAACCCGAGCGAGCGGAGCGAGCGAAGGGGGAGGGGAGGGTGTGGGAGGGGGGTGTCCCCCCTCCCACGGTAAGAACTTTTTGCATTTTGATATTGTAAATGGTGCAATTTGATGCATGTTTTTGCGCATTTTATCGACGTGAAACAGTCCCACTTGTTTAAGGTAGCAGTATATTTTAGTGTAGATTATTATTGAACAATTTGCCTATAAAATGGTATAAATTCTATACACTACTTGTGTTAATTCTTTTCACTGAATATCATGAACGCGACTGAACCCGAGCGAGCGGAGCGAGCGAGGGTGGAGGGGAGGGTGTGGGAGGGGGGTGTCCCCCCTCCCACGGTAAGAACTTTTTGCATTTTGATGTTGCAAATGGTGAAATTTGATGCATGTTTTTGCGCGTTTTATCGACGAGAAACAGTCCCACTTGTTTAAGGTAGCAGTATATTTTCATGTAGATTATTATTGAACAATTTGCCTATAAAATGGTATAATGTAAATACACTTCTTGTGTTAATTCTTTTCACTGAATATCATGAACGCGACTGAACCCGAGCGAGCGGAGCGAGCGAAGGGGGAGGGGAGGGTGTGGGAGGGGGGTGTCCCCCCTCCCACGGTAAGAACTTTTTGCATTTTGATGTTGTAAATGGTGCAATTTGATGCATGTTTTGCGCGTTTTATCGACGAGAAACAGTCCCACTTGTTTAAGGTAGCAGTATATTTTGATGGAGATTATTATTGAACAATTTGCCTATACAATGGTACAATTTAAATACACTATAACTGCTTGTGTTAATTCTTTTCACTGAATATCATGTAACGCGACTGAACCCGAGCGAGCGGAGCGAGCGAGGGGGGAGGGGAGGGTGTGGGAGGGGGGTGTCCCCCCTCCCACGGTAAGAACTTTTTGCATTTTGATGTTGCAAATGGTGCAATTTGATGCATGTTTTTGCGCGTTTTATCGACGAGAAACACTGAGTCCCACTTGTTTAAGGTAGCAGTATATTTTGATGTAGATTATTATTGAACAATTTTCCTATAAAATGGTATATCATTTAAATAATCTTCTTGTATTAATTCTTTTCACTGAATATCATGAACGCTGTCTGCACTTCAGTAATTAAACAGAAAAAGCATGCACACGAGGGTGTAGATAGGGGCATATCCCCTCCCACACGAAGGTGATTTTGCGTTTTCAGACCTGAAATTCAGCGATCTGGTGCAAATTTTTGGTGCAATACTATTTCATCGAAGTGTTAAAATCACGGAATTTAGCTCTTATTCCGAATGTGCACCATCTGTGTGTATGCATAAAGTCTAGTGAGGTAGAGCTGAGGGGAAGGGGGATTCCCCCTGCCGCTCGCGGAGCTTTTGCGTTTTTAGAATTGAAATAAAGCGATCTGGGTATAGCCACAGTCTATACTTCTATGCATGGCGGAAGGGGGGGGGGAGGGGCGGGCGAGCAGGGAGAAGGCGTGGGCGAGTGTTATCTCCACCCTTCCCTTCCGATGGAGCTTTTGCCTTTTTAAGGTTGAAATTGAGACATCTCGTATACGCATTTTAGATGGAATCAACATTTGGGAAATCACACACACACACACACACACGCACACACACAAACTGATGGGGGGGGGGGCTGAGGGAGGAAAGGGTCGATTAATAGGGGAAATTCCCCTGATAAGTCTTGTGCACTCAGAAGTATTCATCTTTTTTTTTTTTTTTGTAAATCTAAAAAGTGTACTAAGCTAGGGAAAGAGGCACAGAGGGGGAGGGTTTGGGAGGGGGTTACCCCCTCCCAAGCACGAGAGATTTTGCATATTTTGAATTGAAATTCAACGATCTGGTGCACACTTTGAGTGAAATATTCAAAAAAATATCTTATTTGATGAAAGGTTGCAAGGAGACCCGCTTCATGTGCATGCATACAGTATACACGCATTTTTTTTTTTCCGCCTCCCAAATCCCCGGTCCAAATCTTAGGGGGGGCGACCGCCCCCATCGCCCCCCCCTGGCTACGCCAGTGTTCGGGAAACCCGGAAAACCTTCAAATATCAAAATGATCAAATTACTTCAAGCCAGAGCACTTGAGCACATTCTCTTAATTGACATTCAAAATACAATTAAATGTGTTTCGGCCCATTGAATTACAAATAATAACCATTATGATATTATCTATATCACTTACCGGAGCATTCATTATGATTCACTCTCACTTCGGATATCATTTACACAAACGAAATATTACAACTGCAAATGTGAACATTACAAAACCAATGCAGTGTGTCACGGAGACAGCACAACAGCGTGATGTCCCCTTCCAGGCTTGATATCGTACTGCCGCTCCTTGCCACACATAGCACTACCTTGACTTTACCGCGAGCGGTCTGGAATGTCTTCTATTGAAATGTTAAGCAGTTTGCATCAATTTACATACTTAAGTGTCATTTACAAATTCCATACAAATTTACCTTATTGCAGGAGAGCGTCTGTCACTCCACTCGTGACATCCTCCATTTCCAGCAATTTTGTTTCTGCCTTTACCATAATGATATAGCATTCATTTGTATCTTTGTTGATAATTTACCTGTGTCTTTATTACATGTTATTATGCTCATCGCATTGTTGTACTGATTTTCTGACATCTGTATCTATTATGAAAATTTTATTGTATTCCTAATTATTTGTTTCTTGGAAATGAAATAAATCAACGTGAACAACTTGAACCTGAAATACTTTCGAGTGGCGGCATCGAACGTGACTTCAAAGGAAAAGTACGACAGTTGTGACTCCATTGTCTTGAACCTCCTTTGTTAAAGGCCGTGTCACACCTTTCCGGGCAAGCCTTGCGTGCGACTTGCAAAGAACAATTTTTACTACCCGGAGGTACCCGTAGATGAGCCGCACATGACAGTACCTAG
This sequence comes from Diadema setosum, assembly GCF_964275005.1. NCBI lineage: Eukaryota > Metazoa > Echinodermata > Echinoidea > Diadematoida > Diadematidae > Diadema > Diadema setosum. The sequence goes on from NC_092706.1 coordinate 17,021,243, forward strand.
CACGTATCTCACCCGCAGTCGCCGGGAGGTGCGCACGCAAATCTTTTTACCCGCAACTATGTTTAGGCCCTGTCGCACCTTTCCGGGCAAGCTACGCGGGCTTGTTGCGTGTTTAGGGATTAGGGCGGACAAGGATTTGGGCGAGTCAGTGCATGCGTCTTACTTGCTGGACGCGTTCTACTTAAATTCTACTTGCGGGTATACTGTGTGACCTGTGTACAGTGGCGTATCTAGGGAAAACGGCGCCCGGGGCAAGCGCGAAAATTGCGCCCCTAACTTCTGAAAAAGACAGTGTTCATCCGCAACCCCATCCCGGTAGGGACTTTTTAAAAAAAGGTCAACATGATATGCTTTTTCAAGCACTTGAAAAGGGTCTTTTGAGGGTGATTTAAATGCAATAAATTTTGATCAATTCTGGCGAGCGAGCGCAGCGAGCGAGCCGAAAATTTTTGTATTTCAGCTTGCAAAACATGGAATTCTTGTCATTTTTTTTTTGCTTATTAAATCTTACAATTCTAATCAAGATAATAATTTATAGTGACGGCCTTATAGATAACGATTTATACCAACAAACTGAGGACTTGAAAATATACTCTAAAAAAATTAGTAAGCGCGAGTGAGCCGAAATTCGGATATTTCCGCGTCATCATCACGTTTTGTTCTTATCTTCTTCTTCTTCTTTTTTGATAAATTTTTGCGAGCGAGCGCAGCGAGCGAGCCGAAAATTTTTGTATTTCAGCTTATAAAACATGGAATTCTTGTCATATTTTGCTTACTAAATCTTACAATTCTAATCAAGATATAGTGACGGCCTCAAAGATAACGAATTAGAATCTGATACCAACAAACTGAGGACTTGAAGAAATACTGTAAATTAGTGCGCGCGAGTGAGCCGAAATTTGAATATTTCCGCATCATCATCGCGTTTTATTCAAATTCATGAAATTCTTCCGTCGAGATGTTTTCATTGCAACTGATTGACAAATTGCCCTACTTCGACGTAAATAAGCACTGAATTGATCAGTGTTTTAGTAGTAGCCATGATAAAAAATCATGGGCGTACATACTCGAGCAGGATTCGAACCTACGACCTCCTGATCACCGGACAGGCGTCATCTCCACTAGACCACCGAGCTTTCGCCCGACAGCAAGTGTTGGTTCTAATCCTTATAGCATGCAGCGGGTACTGCTTTTATTATTCAAATTCATGAAATTCTTCCGTCGAGATGTTTTCATTGCAACTGATTGACAAATTGCCCTACTTCGACGTAAATAAGCACTGAATTGATCAGTGTTTTAGTAGTAGCCATGATAAAGTAGTAAAGTAGGGCAATTTGTCAATCAGTTGCAATGAAAACATCTCGACGGAAGAATTTCATGAATTTGAATAATAAAAGCAGTACCCGCTCCATGCTATAAGGATTAGAACCAACACTTGCTGTCGGGCGAAAGCTCGGTGGTCTAGTGGAGATGACGCCTGTCCGGTGATCAGGAGGTCGTAGGTTCGAATCCTGCTCGAGTATGTACGCCCAAGATTTTTTATCATGGCTACTACTAAAACACTGATCAATTCAGTGCTTATTTACGTCGAAGTAGGGCAATTTGTCAATCAGTTGCAATGAAAACATCTCGACGGAAGAATTTCATGAATTTGAATAATAAAAGCAGTACCCGCTGCATGCTATAAGGATTAGAACCAACACTTGCTGTCGGGCGAAAGCTCGGTGGTCTAGTGGAGATGACGCCTGTCCGGTGATCAGGAGGTCGTAGGTTCGAATCCTGCTCGAGTATGTACGCCCATGATTTTTATCATGGCTACTACTAAAATACTGATCAATTCAGTGCTTTATTTACGTCGAAGTAGGGCAATTTGTCAATCAGTTGCAAATCATCACGTTTTGTTCTCATCTACTTCTTCTCTTATTTTTCGGAAAAATTCTGGCGAGCGAGCGCAGCGAGCGAGCCGAAAATTTTTGTATTTCAGCTTACAAAATATGGAATTCTTGTCATTTTTTGCTTACTAAATCATACAATTCTAATGAAGATATAGTGACGGCCTTGTAGATAACGATTTATACCAACAAAATGAGGACTTGAAAAAATACTCTAAATTAGTACGCGCGAGTGAGCCGAAATTTGTATATTTCCGCGTCATCATTACTTTTTGTTCTTATCTTGTTTGGTTTGTTTGTTTGTTTGTTGTTGTTTTTTTTTTTGCGCCCCCTCCCCTCGTATATTTGAAACCGTTGGTGTCCTCTTTTGATTAAATCGGCGATCGCTTCAGAACGAAAGAAATTGCAGCCGCTGCTCCGTGTAACATTTTGCCTGCTAATTATAAAATGACATGTGTGAACACAATATACATTGTCCTTTTTACCGCGTCATCACCACGTTGGTTTTTTTTTTTTCTTATCTTCTATTTTTACATAAAGTTTGGCGAGCGAGCGTAGCGAGCGAGCCGAAAATTTGTGTATTTCAGCTTACAAAACATGGAGATCTTTTGTGAATACAACAAACATTGTCATTTTGTCCGCGTCATTCATCATGTTTCGTTTTGTTTGACCCCTCCCCTTCTCTCTCCCGGGGGGGGGGGGGGTTCCGGGCGAGGTTGTTTTTTTTTTTTTTTTCTTCTTCTTCTTCTTTTTCCTTTTTTTTTTCTTCTTCTTCGTTTTTTTTTTTTCGTTTTTTCGTTTTTTTTTTGCGCCCCCAAGGAGTGGCGACCGGGGCACGTGCCCCCCCTTGCCCCCCCCCCCCCCTAGATACGCCACTGCCTGTGTACCAGTCGCGTGGGGGCTGACAACTCGGTGAAGGAATTCCTCTGAAGGAATGGCAAAAGTCCCACGGAATGTCATTATCTTGGCTGCATACGGGGACTGCGAAGTACCTGTGTGGGAGTTGCCTGCGAAGTGCTGCCGCTAAGGGCCTCCTACTGGCGTTCTGCGTGAACCTCTCCGGCCATCCCCGCGACGTATACTCACCCGGAAAAAGTTATGGTCATGCTCAAAACTTGGCTGCGGTTAAATCGGACTTGCGTGCGCACCTCCGGGCAACTACAGGCGAGATACGCGCTAGGTACTGTCAGGTGCGGACCAACTGCGGAGAGCTCCGGGTAGCAAATTTGTTTCCCCGCAAGTCAATCCGCAAAACTTCCCCAGATACGGTATGACAAAGCCTTGAGCATGCTCAAAACTTGTTCCGAATGAGTCGTAGGGGTTCGCTCGCAGAGGTACACGCAGAACACCAGTAGGAGATCCTTACTGGCAGCACCTCGCAGGCAACTCCAATGCAGGTACTTCTCAGAACCAATAAGTCGAAGTCGCTCGTAACAGAAAACGGATCGGTTTCAAAGCTCTCACGCAGGTCACACGGAATGTATGCAAGTAGAAGCTAAGTAGCACGCGTCTAGTAGGTGAGAAACAAGTGCGAAACTTGCAAACATTCTTGTTCGCCGGTGGAAAATCTCCTGCGTGCTGGAAAATACCTCCTCGCCACAAGCCCGCGTAGCTTGCCCGGAAAGGTGTGACACGGCCATTAACGTTCATGTGCAGTTTTGATACTGCCATCTGCATGTGATAGGCCCTATTGTTCAAGTAAATGATTGCAAAATTTTTGGTGCCGTTTACACATTTCTGGGCAAAGTTGAACGTTTGCACATTTCCCTGCGTCATGTTTGCACATTTTTTGTTGATGCAATTTAGAGATTTACACATTTACACGAGACTCGTTTATTACGGTCTGAAAGTGTAACTTGGTCTAAAAGTGTAACTCGATGCCTAGGCTTCTGAAAATGTGCCAGTCGCATATCGAGCGCCACCTGTGGTTGTGGATACATTATGGGCCCGTTGTTTCTGTCGTCTGCTCGCTCACCACCCGTGGTTATGAGTACGTTATCAGCCAGTTCTTTTGTCGTTTACTCGCTCGCTATACTAATTGCACTTTGAAAGATTCGAGAATGAATTGCGGAGTATTGTTATTGTGGTGTTTGTTCCTATTTTCATCGCTGTTTGAGTATCGATATCAACCACGTCCTGGCATGCAGAGAGAGAGATGATGATTTTCAAAAATCGGCTGAAAATGCAAAAATTCCTCCCCCTCCCCCTATCAGGGAACGCCTAGATACTGCCATAATCAAACATGAAACTTCAGTCATTAATGTCTTCATAGCACTTAGCTCTATCATATTCAGTTCTAATGAAGAAGATAAAGAGAAAATCCAGAGTTTAGGGATTCTGAGGCTTCACCCCCCCCCCAAGAAGGTTGGGGGAGGGGTAGCTCATTTAAATTAATATGTAGGATCTCGTAATGATGAAAATCTGTTTGGGGGTTTTAAAGAAATGAAAACGGTAAATATTCATGCCTAGTTTTCATAGACATCCGGTTCATTGTAATTGTACCATCGGTAATACCGATGATTTGAACAAAACAACATTCCCTGGCAGCGTTTGTACATTTCCCGTCAAAAATTGACTGTTTATAAACTTCTCGGCGTTTAAATCCCGGCTCCACACGGAGTCCTTCTCACAATTAAGACCCAGCAAAATTATATCAATCGCATGATAAAAAAGTGCCCATAGAAATTTGTATTTCTACTTTATTAATTTTTCTCTTACGTCCCTGTTTCTACGCAGAACTATACATGTTCTTGCTTAACACTCAAAGTTTCGACTTAGAAAAAAAATTCTCATAACTTTTTCAGCACGCCTACCTGTTATCAACAATTTTTGATTATTTTAAGAATGAACAATACCATACCCAATGTTGGAAACTTAAACATTTGACTTTCTTCTGTACTTGATTTCTTATTTATTTCAGGCCCCTTCACAAAGTGCCATCATGTTCTGAACTAGTTTTCATTTCACCACATCTCGGTCTTTTATCGCACAAAAACTCCTCAAACGCAGTATATCTAGGTTTTTCCCAGTCAATTTCGTGCCTCTTTCAGTTCAATTCCTTATTGCTGCATTCAATTTAGCAAAATTAAGCGTAGATGACATGTTCGGTATTTCAATTTTGTGATCTCTTTATTCAAATTCAGTTTGGAGCACTCGAATTACCGCCCTCATTCTAATCAACACTTTTTTTTTTCCAACTCAAGCACCTTTTCGCTATTCTTTCACTCAATTTAGAATGATACAGTCATGTAATCACGTTATGCTTCTCCCGTTCATTCCAATTCATTTTGGGCATCCATTTTAACATGTTCTGGAGTCAATTTAGCAGACATGTTTATGCTTTGGTTCTTTCTTTATTTTTTTTTCATCATAGTTATTGCTTTGTAGCATCATAACATTTAATATTTTCGTATTCATGTTAGAGATTAGAAGTTAGACAACATTTTTTTTTCTTCAGTGTGCTACTTGAGTCTCCACGTCCGAAGAACTTGTCTGACCGTTGTTTTATTCTGAGTGTGTCGGCCAGTTCTATCGGTAGTCAAGGTTATGATCCTCAAATGATTTTATAATTTTTTTCTCTGTCTCCTTGAGATATACGACTGTATCTAACTTGTGCTGTCATGACTGTATTCAAGAAGACGAAGTGAGTCTGTAGGTACTGGTACATGTAGGCCTATAATGATAATACGACAGAAAAGGGGTGTTACAGAACTACAAACTCGAGTTGTATAGGGTAAAAATTATGATACTTTTACTGCTTAACAATGTGTGAACGAAACAAAAAGTCACATTGCAATACTCATGTTTAAATGTTTTAACCTTTTCAAAACAGAAATAGCATGACGTAAATTTGAATGAATTATATATTTGAAATTTGGCTGCACATTCAGTCCAAAAAATTGCCGTTTGTAGCTATATTTTTTCGCTTTAGAAATTAAAGGGGGGCGCGAATACCTTATAACAATACCCTCTAAAGTCATTCCATATATTCAGAATCATCATTTACTTCTCTTATTTGTGTGTGCGAGCGAGCGAAAACGAGCCATCTCCTGAAGTTCTAAACATGTTATTTTCATGTGTCTTGAATACATATGATATCATTTTTACCCAATAAATACCTTCCCGAAAAATATAAGTTCCAGGTTCAAAATCTCCTATCTTTCTTGTCGGCGCAATGTTTGTTACATGTTAACAGTTTTTCTTTACATTGATTATGGAATGACGGTGTGAAACGACAAATTACTGGCAGCAACATCAGGAGAATTTCATATCAATTAAATGCGAGCGAGCGAGCTTGAAAATATTGACATTTTACAGTCCAGAAACTGCCGTTTGTAGCTATATTTTTTGTGTTTTTTGTTTTGTTTTGTTTTACTAGCTGATTGGGGGGGGGGGGGGTGGCACGTCCCCCCCCCCCCCCAGTTACAGCACTGCACTTTGTGGTAGTGAATATGGAGAAGCGCACGAGACGTTAGTCGAGTTTGTGTCATGCTGGCTCTCAAGTTCAGTGAACTGGCATTTCTTTCGCATTCACACGATGTTACCGGAATGGTGCACGCAAGCTGGAGGAGAACCCTGATATTGGGAAAGTGTTTGGGATTGCAGACCTTGATAGCAGGGGTGCACGTCACGAGACCGACACCCACGAGTCATACAGCCCACAAGTTATACAGCTCACAAGTCATACAGCCCACGAGTCATACAGCTCACAAGTCATACAGCCCACCAGTTATACAGCCCACGAGTTCGACACTGAGTAAATAAAGCCCACGAGTTCCACATCAAGTAGAGACCGACACTACACACAAACGGCTCATGAGACCGACAGTAAGCAAACAAAGCCCACGAGACCGACACTACACTTTAAAGGTCCACGAGACCGACGCTACGCATGTAAGGCTCACGAGACCGACATTACGCAAAAGAGGTTCACGAGACCGACACTAAGCATAGAAGACCCACGAGACCGACAGGATGAACAGCGCCACCTATAGACCAATAAATTGTTTAGGGTGTCCTGATAATAGCATAGGAAGATATGAGAGATGGAAAAGAAGAGTTGCCATCTCCGGCAGGGTGTTACCCCATCAGTTGCCTCCCCCCCCCCCCGAAATGATCAGGAGCTTTAATTGTGTTTGCATGGGTGTGTGTTTGTGACCAAAAAAAAAATGAACTAAATACAGTAAAAGTGTGTTACAGATCTTTCCACAATAAACCTCCGAGGGTGTTGATTTAGTATTAATTAAAAATGAAAAATAACAGAATCGTCTCTTAAGGTAGCGTTAGGGATTCGGAAAAAAACCCAGATGCATCCATGAAAACAGCTATTACGTATTTCACGATAAAATGTACTGTTCGGAGGAGAATAACACAAGCCACAAAATTGAGGTGAATCCCTGCGATATGGAACGTTTTAATCAGTAGAATTACATTTAGTTACAGAGAAAATCACAAAAAGATCTTACTGCAAAACGTTAAAGCAGGAGGGTATAATATCTAAAATAGAATAAGTAACTAGTGAATCGGGAAAGAGAAGAGGTAAAATTTATATCTTGTCCATCTTCTAGCTAAAAACTGAGAAAGCCTATTAAAAATAGCATGATGGCATTATCAAAGCTCTGAAATTAATCCATACATCGTTATTGTCCTCTTTTAAATTCATTTGTGTTTTTGTCTCTGTTTGGGGGCATGAAGAATATAATTCAATTGTTCTACTTGATAACAATGTCGCTCCCTGACACACTTGCCCCCCCCCCCCCAGAAGTATGTAGAAATACATATTTGATGTCGTTCATGATTATGTAGATAGTCACCATCTTTTAATTGATAGCGTTACGAAATTACACACGCCAGTATGTTATTTTTCCGTTCATGGAACACCCTGTACAGGTGATTGACATGTATAGATGGCGCTGTTTATCCTGTCGGTCTCGTGGGCCTTCTTTGCCTACTGTCGGTCTCGTGGGCTTTCTTTGCTTAGTGTCGGTCTCATGAGCCTTTTTAGCTTAGTGTCGGTCTCGTGGGCCTTTTTTGCCTACTGTCGGTCTCGTGGGCTTTCTTTGCTTAGTGTCGGTCTCATGAGCCTTTATTGCTTAGTGTCGGTCTCGTGGGCTATGTTTGCTTAGTGTCGGTCTCATGAACCTTTTGTGCGTAGTGTCGAACTCATGGGCTGTATGACTCCTGAGCCGTATAACTTGTGGGCTGTATGACTCATGGACCTATTATTGATGTCGGTCTCGTGGACCGTATGACTCGTGGGTGTCGGTCTCGTGGGATGCCCCCGATAGCAGCTGCTGGGCTTGCTGGCAAAGTAGAAACAGGATTAGTAGAGAACCTAAATGTACACAATAGAAAATCTTCAGTAGATATATCGCTCAGTCACCATAAACACCGACCACGCGGGAATGTGGGGGGGGGGGGGGATTTGTACGGATTTTTTGTTTTTGTTTTTGTTTTATTTTGGTTGCTGTTGTTTTATCTTTAAAAATCATTCTTCTGTCGTATGTGGAGCTTTGGGAAGAAGTTTCACCTTTTTTTTTGTTGTTTTTTGTTCAAGCGGACCCTGCTCGCTAGCGGGAGGGGAGGGTTCGTTCGAACCCCATGAAACCCCCCCCCCCCCCGCCCCCTCTAGTTACGGGCCTGACAGAATTTTCGGCAGGACACGGCAGCGTCTTTTTAACAACCCGAGAAAATATACAAAAAAAATCGTAAAATCTTCTTACGAAGGACTTGAGAGTGCCGTGAGTTGCACGTACGACCATCTTACGACAAAAAGAAATCGTAAGATGGCCGTAAGTCTAACGAAAAAATAACTCGAGGCATTCTTACGAAAAACGTATACGAATTCTAGGGCCATTGTATAACTGAAAATCATTTCGTTTCTCTAAAAGGTCTTAAGTTGTTCTTGCGAATTAAACAGTGTTCTTACGAAATTCGTATAAGAAGGCCGTAAGAATCTGTGCTCCATCTACGAATCTCTACGAAATCCAGAATTCGTACAATAACATTCGTACAAACGCATCGTTCGGACAAACCTTTGATACCGTAGCTTTAGTCGTTGTTAGCAAGAAACGCAAGATATGAAACATAAAGGCATAAAGTAATTCAATTTACTATACCCGGTAATATTGTACAGATATTGCCTGTTAAGAGGTAATTGACATCCCCGCGAAAGTTATATTTTTCCCGAAGAGATCATAATTCAATCGCATCTGAAAAAAAAAAAAAAGTCTTGCCGCTGGTAAGCGTTACATTGTATTACAAGAAGAGGCAGCAATATACACGTATTATAATTCATGATTTTACATAAATACTCATTAGGCCTATTTTATTCTGGCCCCGTCGGCAGCCGGTAAATTCTGGAATTACATGACCTGACGTGACGTCACAGCAGGCAATATAAAAATTCTGATTCTCGCTGCATTAGTCACGCGACTACGTTATGACCAATCACCGAACAGTATCTATGTAGACTTAAAAGCTATTAAACGATAACTAAAACATTGGAAGTGGGGGGGGGGGGGGTAGGATTAAGGGCTTCTTATCCTGAGTATAGGTAATTCCTTAGTTCTTTTTGCAAAACAGCAATTTTGAATTTGCTTTCTTTCTCTTCCTCGCTCCAGTTTTTTAAAATCTATTTTCTTTAGAGTAGTTATGCTTTGAGGGGTACACATCAAACTATTGCTATAGTAAACCCCTGTGCGTTCTTCGGTTAAAGGGAAGGTAAACCCCAAAAGCAATGTGGATTGAGTGAAAGCAGCAACATTAGTAGAACACATCAGTGAAAGTTTGAGGAAAATCGGACAATCGATGCAAAAGTTATGAATTTTTAAAGTTTTGGTGTTGAAACCGCTGGATGAGGAGACTACTACAGGATATGACGTATGAGTGGACAGCAATACAAAGAAAATATAAAGGAAATTCAACAAAAATTCACTTTTCTAGAATTATGAAAGAGCAATGGACCAACCTCTTTCAGAAAGCAGGGGGAATAATTGCTACCCCTAACATATGTCACTATCAAGTTGATGGAATTTGTAATTTTCATGAAAAATGGATTTTTGTAGAATTTTCTTTATATTTTCTTGGTATTGTTGTCCACTCATACGTCATAACCTCTAGTAGTCTCCTCGTCCAGCGGTTCCAACACTAAAACTTTAAAAATTCATAACTTTTGCATCGATTGTCCGATTTTCTTCAAACTTTCACTGATGTGTTCTACTAATGTTGCTGCTTTCACTCAATCCACATTGCTCTTGGGGTTTATCTTCCCTTTAATGCATGTTATTAATCTGCAATATGACAATGTAAGTTTTGTTATTGCATTGCGTGACAAAATAAGTGATACCTTTATAAAGCTTGTATTCGTTTATGATGACTTATGTACTCATTCATGATAATGAATTCATTTTAGTTGAAAAACGAATAAACTAAATTGAATTGAAATGATTAAATGCGCCTGATGATGAAAACTACCCTTTTTAAACGTTTTCAGGTAGGCCCACGCCCTGTATAATTTTTCTCTCTTTTTCTTTCCTTATTGTTTTCCTTTCTTTCTAATTGTATCTTTCTGTGTGTGTGTGTGTGTGTGTTTTGTAATCATTATTGACATATCGATTTTCCCCTTTACTTCTTTTTTATTTTTAATTTTTTTTTCCCGTGAGATTATTTACCGCCGTGATACGTATACCAACACATTGGATTATGAAACGTGTGCGCGACCGCATCCGCATCGCTCTGACACATTTTCAGTAGCCTAGGCATCGAGTTACACTTTGAGACCGAGTTACACTTAAGACCGCAACACTCGTTTGACCAAGGAGGTTTGAGAATTAATCGAGTTCCAACTGGCTGTAAACATTCAAACAGCTGTCAGTTTTCTTTTGACATACAAAAGAATTCAACAGGTGCATTTGTGACTTTGATGATCGCGGTTTGATGCCGCCGTCTTTCCGAGCAAAGAGATGGATCCATTTGGAACGCTATAAATGTAGGCTATATTTTGTTTGTTTTTGTATTAAAGGAAATTTCAGCTTATGATAAGACATATGAAAAATACAGTAACTCCTGTCCAGGATTATGTCAAAAAGTGTAAATCTGATCCGTACGTTGTAAAAATATTTGAACTGCACCCTCCCACTGGGCAATTTGTTATCGTACCGATATTACCGGATATTATTACCGGTAATAACGCCCCGAAATTTGACTAAGACCAAATATTACCGTTATTACCATGTTATTACCCAAATGATATTACCTGTTACTGTTATCAACCTGATGAAGCCGTATTTTAAAGATTTTAGAGTTACATGGTTATGAGGGGTAATATGGGTAATGTTGAAAGGCTTCGTCTGCATGGTGATAACCTTGGAAACTTGAGTAATCTTACAGCAATCCAAGTGAAATTTTCAAGTCCAAAAAAAAAAAAAATTACTGTTATCACCCCGATGAAACCGACATTTTACTGAGTTACAACAGGGTGATGAGGGGTAATATGGGTAATGTTGCTGCATGAATGGTTTCGATTGGTTATAACATCGCAAACTTGAGAAATAACTGTAATCTTACAGCAATCCCAGCGAATTTTTCAAGTCCAAAAAATTACTATTACAACTTGAATGGTTTCAATTGGTTATAACATTGCAAACTTGAGCAATAACATTAATCTCGTAGCAATTCCAGCAAAATTTTCAAGTTCCACAAATTACTGTTATCACCGTGTTGGTCAACATTATACCAAGTTGCAACAGGGTGATAAAGGGGTAATAGCTTGAGTAATGTTGAATGGCTTTAATTGCTTACAACGTTGCAACATTGAGTAAGAACAGTAACATTCATGAGCATATTCATGAATATTCAAATAAGAAATAATAATTGTGTGACCTAATTTTAGTAACCATGTCTTCACGCATTACAACATTTTGGGGGTAGTTACAGAATGTGAGAGTATACATCAGTTAGGAATAGGGTGTATAGGTATAGATGGTAGGACATTAGGAACAGGTTAGGTTAGGATAGGATTAGGATTAGGAGTAGGGCATATTGATCCCAAAATTGTGCTTAACATATCCCTTAATCTTTATTTTTAATAATATCGTATGGTAATAACATGGGAATGTGGGTAATATCGGTTACATCATACTGGGTATTGGGGAAATGCAGTAATGACGGGTGGTAATACCGCGGAAATGCTGGAAAATATCGGTTACATCATACCAGGTAATATTGGGTAAATGCAGTAATATCAGAGTAATATTGGGTGAATGCAGTAATTTCAGGTGGTAATAACGTGGAAATGCTAGAAACATCGGTTACACCATACCGGGTAACATTAGGTAAATGGAGTAATATCGGGTTCGGGTAATAACGGGGAAAGATTGGTCTACTATATTTTCCCCGTTATTACCCACTCGTGTTCAACGGCGTAGCCAGGATTTGATCTTAGGGGGGGCGGTTAGTCTGCGAGGGAGCGAAGCGACCGAGCCCGAGCGAGCGGAGCGAGCGAGGGGGGGAGGGTGTGGGAGGGGGGTTTCCCCCCTCCCACGGTAAGAATTTTTTGCATTTTGATGTTGTAAATGGTGCAATTTGATGCATGTTTTTGCGCGTTTTATCGACGTGAAACAGTCCCACTTGTTTAAGGTAGTGTAGATTATTATTGAACAATTTGCCTATAAAATGGTATAATTTCTATACACTACTTGTGTTAATTCTTTTCACTGAATATCATCAACGCGACTGAACCCGAGCGAGCGGAGCGAGCGAGGGTGGAGGGGAGGGTGTGGGAGGGGGGTGTCCCCCCTCCCACGGTAAGAACTTTTTGCATTTTGATGTTGCAAATGGTGCAATTTGATGCATGTTTTTGCGCGTTTTATCGACGAGAAACAGTCCCACTTGTTTAAGGTGGCAGTATATTTTGATGTAGATTATTATTGAACAATTTGCCTATAAAATGGTATAATGTAAATACACTTCTTGTGTTAATTCTTTTCACTGAATATCATGAACGCGACTGAACCCGAGCGAGCGGAGCGAGCGAAGGGGGAGGGGAGGGTGTGGGAGGGGGGTGTCCCCCCTCCCACGGTAAGAACTTTTTGCATTTTGATATTGTAAATGGTGCAATTTGATGCATGTTTTTGCGCATTTTATCGACGTGAAACAGTCCCACTTGTTTAAGGTAGCAGTATATTTTAGTGTAGATTATTATTGAACAATTTGCCTATAAAATGGTATAAATTCTATACACTACTTGTGTTAATTCTTTTCACTGAATATCATGAACGCGACTGAACCCGAGCGAGCGGAGCGAGCGAGGGTGGAGGGGAGGGTGTGGGAGGGGGGTGTCCCCCCTCCCACGGTAAGAACTTTTTGCATTTTGATGTTGCAAATGGTGAAATTTGATGCATGTTTTTGCGCGTTTTATCGACGAGAAACAGTCCCACTTGTTTAAGGTAGCAGTATATTTTCATGTAGATTATTATTGAACAATTTGCCTATAAAATGGTATAATGTAAATACACTTCTTGTGTTAATTCTTTTCACTGAATATCATGAACGCGACTGAACCCGAGCGAGCGGAGCGAGCGAAGGGGGAGGGGAGGGTGTGGGAGGGGGGTGTCCCCCCTCCCACGGTAAGAACTTTTTGCATTTTGATGTTGTAAATGGTGCAATTTGATGCATGTTTTGCGCGTTTTATCGACGAGAAACAGTCCCACTTGTTTAAGGTAGCAGTATATTTTGATGGAGATTATTATTGAACAATTTGCCTATACAATGGTACAATTTAAATACACTATAACTGCTTGTGTTAATTCTTTTCACTGAATATCATGTAACGCGACTGAACCCGAGCGAGCGGAGCGAGCGAGGGGGGAGGGGAGGGTGTGGGAGGGGGGTGTCCCCCCTCCCACGGTAAGAACTTTTTGCATTTTGATGTTGCAAATGGTGCAATTTGATGCATGTTTTTGCGCGTTTTATCGACGAGAAACACTGAGTCCCACTTGTTTAAGGTAGCAGTATATTTTGATGTAGATTATTATTGAACAATTTTCCTATAAAATGGTATATCATTTAAATAATCTTCTTGTATTAATTCTTTTCACTGAATATCATGAACGCTGTCTGCACTTCAGTAATTAAACAGAAAAAGCATGCACACGAGGGTGTAGATAGGGGCATATCCCCTCCCACACGAAGGTGATTTTGCGTTTTCAGACCTGAAATTCAGCGATCTGGTGCAAATTTTTGGTGCAATACTATTTCATCGAAGTGTTAAAATCACGGAATTTAGCTCTTATTCCGAATGTGCACCATCTGTGTGTATGCATAAAGTCTAGTGAGGTAGAGCTGAGGGGAAGGGGGATTCCCCCTGCCGCTCGCGGAGCTTTTGCGTTTTTAGAATTGAAATAAAGCGATCTGGGTATAGCCACAGTCTATACTTCTATGCATGGCGGAAGGGGGGGGGAGGGGCGGGCGAGCAGGGAGAAGGCGTGGGCGAGTGTTATCTCCACCCTTCCCTTCCGATGGAGCTTTTGCCTTTTTAAGGTTGAAATTGAGACATCTCGTATACGCATTTTAGATGGAATCAACATTTGGGAAATCACACACACACACACACACACGCACACACACAAACTGATGGGGGGGGGGCTGAGGGAGGAAAGGGTCGATTAATAGGGGAAATTCCCCTGATAAGTCTTGTGCACTCAGAATTATTCATCTTTTTTTTTTTTTTGTAAATCTAAAAAGTGTACTAAGCTAGGGAAAGAGGCACAGAGGGGGAGGGTTTGGGAGGGGGTTACCCCCTCCCAAGCACGAGAGATTTTGCATATTTTGAATTGAAATTCAACGATCTGGTGCACACTTTGAGTGAAATATTCAAAAAAATATCTTATTTGATGAAAGGTTGCAAGGAGACCCGCTTCATGTGCATGCATACAGTATACACGCATTTTTTTTTTCCGCCTCCCAAATCCCCGGTCCAAATCTTAGGGGGGGCGACCGCCCCCATCGCCCCCCCCTGGCTACGCCAGTGCTCGTGTTACCGTGGTAATAACAACGTTATTACCTGTTATTACCCGGGTAATAACGGGTAAAATGCCCAGTGGGCTTAGGCCTACTGGAAAGTCGATTTTATCATATTTCCGATCACTTTCCCGACAAATGAAACTGATATGGTATAATATAATCTTCAAGTGTAGTTCTTTATTCATTTATATTATCAATATGTTAGAGTAGTGTAAAAATGTAAAGTCGGGTATTTTTATATTTCATCATTTTTTTTTTTGAAAAACTGATTTGCACATCCCTGTGTTTGTACCTTTATGTACCGCTCATGTTTCATTAGAAGGGACAGCGAAAAGTATAAAAATTACCATCATAAAGACATATCTTCCATTGAGAGTGGCGAGAATCAGTCATGATGCAATCCCGCATGAATTAATTGTCTTCCTATCTGTGAGGCAGCTCCAGTTTAGCACATACATCAAGTATTTCTTATTGTGGCGGCATCAAACATGGGATCAAAGGGAATCTAACACTGTTGTTATTCCATCTCTTCCCACATACCTGGTCTGACTAGGCCATCTAAAACATATACGGTTTCAAGTGGGCCTGATTGGGCGGTTTTACTATAAAAACCCACAATGACAACATTAGATTGGATACCTTTCTCTTCAAATTCTTCCTTCTTATAATAATAGATATCACAGGTGCCTCATCATCCACTAATGAGATTCAGCCTCTGTCACTACGTGTGGATTGAGTGAATGCAGCAATATTAGTAGGCCCTATAACACATCGGTGAAAGTTTGGGGAAAATTGGACAATTCGTTCAAAAGTTGTGATAAAGATGAAAATTTCAGTATGGGGGGGGGGGGGAGGAAAACTCATTTTAACAAATTAAGATCACAATACCATGACGATGTTAGGCCTATCTGCCAAGTTTGGTAATCCGTATAGATTTTTGCAAGAAGATGCTGAAAATATGGAAAATCCCCCTCCTCCCTGAGTCACCCCCTCCCGATCAGGGCATCCAGCTGGATCCGCCATGATATTTCAGTCATTTACGCCTCATAACTTAGGCTCCATCTTTTTCGATTCGACAGTTAGAAGATGAAAATTCCAGAGTTTAGGGACTAGGTAGATCTGAGGCTTAAACTAGATCCCCTTCCCCCTTCGGCGGTGGACGTGTGTGTATGTGTGCGTGTGTGTGTGTGTGTGCGTGTGTGTGTGTGTGTGTGTGGTGGGGGGGGGGGGGACTCATTTAAGCAAATCTTTTGGTTAAATCATCACCATAAAGATGGTATCTGCCAAGTTGGTGAAAATCTGTTTTTGGATATACAAGAAAATGGAAACGGAAAAAATATGCAGTTTTGTTAGACATCGATTTCATTTATAGGCTAACTATCAGAGTAATACAGTTGAAATACGTTATTTTGCATTCCCCGGTAGCGGTTTTACATTTCCAGGCAAAATTGCAATTTTTTACATTATTTTCCCGGCGAGACGTTATTATCGCCGTTTTTAAAAATCCCGGCTCTACAACATGTCTCTCTAGACTCTTTGGTACCGGTACTTACTGTCATGGTTGACGTGACTGAGTGTCGCGCGCTGTCTAGTCTAACGTGTAGGTGTGTGTATGTGTGCCAGCTAAGAGCTAGCTACCAGGGGCTAATTGTATTGTAGTAGTAGGCCTATAGTGAAACAGAACTGGACGGCAGAACCAACGAGTAAAGAGACTAAAGAGAAAGTGGACTCCCTGACCCTTGCTTGCCAGTAAGCTGCTTGGTAAGAACTGAAATGCATCCAGAAACATAAGTTCGTGTTCTTTTATTGTCCAAGGATGATTTATAATCGCACATTACATATGATTATGTGTTCAACTAAGAATGCCGTATGATTTTCCAAAAGGCTTCGCATCGCATGGGCGTGTACGCGTGTGTTGTTGTGGAGCTGCGGTTTGTAGCGGCATGGTAGCAGCCAAAAGCCAGCGATCACCATACGAACTACCGGTAAACGTGAAGCCTGAATGTATTCCAAGCATTTTTTCCACACACGCGACCCGTACCCAGCTCTACGCCGCGCCGCTACTACGGCAAACGCGTCATGTTGCCACCGCTGTCGCTTACTCTTCCTCGTTCATACTAACTAGTAGTAGGCCTACAGTGTACTTTCTCAGGAATGAAGGTCTAAGCAAGGAGGTTTATTGGAGTTCCAACTGGTTGTGATTAGTCAAACAGTTGTCAGATTTCCATTGATGTACAAAGGAGTTCCACAGGTGCACTTGTGCCTTTGATGATCGATGTTCCTTGCCGCCGTCTTGCTCAGCATTCTGAAGATTAATTTTGAACGTTATCATAATTTTGGCCATATTCTGCTTATTTATTTATCAAATGAAATGAAATTTCAATTAAATGATAAAGCATGTAAAACAAAAGACAGTTCCGTCCAGAAATTTGCGCAAAAGTGTAAATCTGAGCTGTATCATGTGAAAATGTTTAACGAGTTAAAACTGTACCGTACCATCCTGGAAAGCTGGTTTACCTTAATATCACTTTTCCGCTTAGTTTCCACAAATGAAAATAACATGGAATAATCTTCAAGTATAATTCTTTATTGATAGATATATCAGATTAGTGCCCGCATATGCCCAGTCAAGTAATTTTCATCTTTTCATTTCAGCATTTTTTGCTCAATTTCTATTTGCGCATCCTCATGTCTGTACCACCTACCTTTTATAAGAAGGGATAGCGAAACGTAATTACCATCACAAAGAAACATCTTCCTTTGAAAGTGGCTAGATCTAGTGATTATGCAATGAGACATGAGTCAATTGTCTTCCTATCTGTGCGGCAGATCCTGTTTTGCACATGCTTCAAATATTTTTGAGCAGCGGCTTCGAACATCTAGCAAAGGAAATAAGACGGTTGTGACTCCATTCTGTAGAACCTCCTTGGTCTAAGTGACCCCCAGCCCAGCTCAGCCCATGACAGCTTTTTTCTCTCGGATCGACCTAAGCTTAGATAGTCAATATTTGCAACCTTTACGAAGAATAGACCAATGAATAGCGAGTGTAGGCCTAGTGTAGCGGTAGGCCCTAGTCAACTTAACTGTTAGAACTATAATTTGTACGAAGAGAGAGCGAGTACTGGTACTACTAGGGTGGTAGATCCAATTACTGGACGCTTTAATGGATTTGAATTCCGTACTCAGAGGATGAAATTTAAGCTAACAATAACATCACTTATTCACACACTCCTGGAAATTACGAATTCAGCCAACTTCTGTCAATTGTTCGCTCCAGTTTTTAGAAAATATGCTTCAAACATGCCCCTCTAAAAAAGTTGTCTTTTTGCGCGATGCAAAATCGCATTGTATTACCGGACACGATTTTTGCAATGAAATAATTGACATCTTTCGCACCTAATCTTTGCACCAGAACCACAATTTATCCCACAAATCACTGTACACATTCTCACGGAGCGGATGACAAAGAAAAATTCGGCAAATGAGGCTCAAATTTCGTATTTTACGGTAAAATGTCTGTCTTGAACATTTCGAACAGTTCACGCAATAAAACCTTGTGAGAAATCGACAACTGGTGAGACTGTACTTCTAGTTTTGTATGTGCTTTGTCTGTGGGAGCTGCCCGCACGGGTGACAAGTTGCGGGCCCCTTTGAATAGCGCACAACTATTCCGCATCGTTCGCGTTTGAGGACGATGGCTACAAATTTCCGATGTCGATCAGTGAACTTTTAGTTCTATTGGAATCTACAGCATTTTTCCTGTATGTGAGTGGGATTTCATGGAATTTTAGTCACGAAATGTGATTCAAACATGCATAAATATTAACTATGACAAGGTGCGAGTCACTCAACTATAAATTTGAAAAATATTACATATGAAAATTGTAAAATAACGACGCTTTGGTCTGGCGCCATTTTGGCTGTGCAAATGATGTATTATCTCTATGGGAGTACATTTTTTCTGGAAATGAAAAATGACATTACTGTCTTTATCGAGCACTAGCTAATTTATCCTTCAGTGAATTTCTCACAGATTTTAATATGTTGTAGATGAAACTTTGGGCTATCGTTCATATGATCTGTATTCTTATTGGAAGTCAAGATTACGTCCAAAGACCTGGTTGAAATTGATGCTTAGCTTCAATGTCGGGAGATACAATGTATGTCTTTCTTTCGGTTACTTTCTTTGCAATAGCTCAAGAAAAACATGCCCTTTCACCCCCACATTTTGCACATATGCTTAGTCCATGTCATGCACATCATTTCATAAAATAACAATTAATTCATCAGACACCATCTTTTGTAGGTACGTTAGGGTCAAAGGTCATACTTCTTCGTCCTGTACATTTGTATCTTGGTAACTACTTGTCCTATCTTTGCCATGTTTTGCACGTGTATAGACGGTGTCGCAAGAATCATTTCACAAAATAACCACTTTCAGCTCAGATGCCATCTTGGGTGTGCAAAGTGGGGTCAAAGGTCAAATATACTTCATTCTGTATCTTTGTTATAGTGTATACGGAATTTGGTACCAAAAATGGCAGATCTGACTCCCTTTTCTAAATGAAAATCCAAACATCACACGGCCAATGTCCCTAAACACAGATGAAACCTGTATGGTCATGCCTATTGGGATCAGGACTCAAATCATTGATTTCTGAATAGATCGGATCACCTAATTTGTCAGTGTTGACAAATTCCAAGTCTAGTTTCTCTTTGTGTTTGTACATCACTAGTATAAATTGTACAGAGAATTCTCAATCATATCTACAGTATGCATTTTATGTATCTGTAGCTGAGCCAAACTTTTCTTTTCCTCATTTATTTTTAATTTCCCCCTAACTCCTAGTCCTAGGCAAACACACTACATCATAAACTGAGATGCAACTGTACAAGGATGCCTGTGCCACATTACCAGGGCTTGACTCAATCGTTGGCCCAGGGCCACTAAAAATTTATGTTTGCCTCCCCCCAAAAAAGAAGAAAAACAACGAAAAAGCCTATCTTTTCGTGGCCCTATCGGGCACGTAATACTCAAAACAAGTCCAAACAAAGTCCAAGTGCATTCTACATGTATCAATACATTGGTAGATATGAAATAATTTCATCATTCACCATATTCTATGCAAGAAAAGAACGGAATTGGGGGGGGGGGGGGGCGTTAAAATCACTTTTGTATATATAATGAAAAACACTTAATATTTGATGGCCTTAGGTTAATACAAGGAAATATTGGACGAGTCGAAGATGAATCCAATATTTTGCTTTATAGCGAGTCCAATATTTCCTTGTATTGATCGAAAATAGGACATCCAATATTATCATTATTATCCTACAGAGGATTTAGCAAAGAATATTTTCACTTACCCTTTCTGTCTCTGAGTGCTGTATGGACTCCTACTGTACTTGATCCTGACATGGGGTATGGTACACTCTTCAGTACAAGTTTCGTAATCCACTTCATTCCCAGATCTATGTGATCTATGATGTACATTCCAAAGGCAACTTGGATCAACGTCGAATTAACTAATTAATATATGAAATTTGTTTCTATAAACACAGAATTTTAGAAAAAACAATATTTTAGTTAATTCGTGATTGACCAATCACAGACGTTTTTACTTCATATTTCGGGTCATCTCGTATATCTCAACCAATCACGGTGCAGTTTATAAAAACTTTGGGGAATCCCCCTCTTGCTGTCCAATATTTTAAATATTGGTCGCCTCGGCAAAAAAAAATTGGTCGAGTTCAACAAACTTTCTAAGTGGGTCGGAGGTTATGAGGTGCGTCAACAAAATAACTCTTGTAATTAGACTCTAAAAATCCTCTGTATGAATAATAATTAGTACTGGTAATATGTAATAATTATGTGGAATTATTGCATTAATTGGATAAATGTAATGATTTACTGGAATGACATTTGGCACTAATATCCAAAAAAGTGTATAAATTAGTAAAATTAGATTGACACGTGAACACTTGGAAATGCATGTATCCTGGACAAATATAACGTTGACTTATTCAAATTTCATTTGATCAGGGGGTCATTTCATGAAGCATTTTGTCTGACAAAGTTGTCGGACAAATTTGCTCTCAGCCAATCAGATGCAAGGATTTCAGTAACTTGTAACAGTTTGTCAGAAAAATATCTGACCAAAACGTTTCATGAAGTGCCCCCTAGTTAGAAAATGTGATGGAGCATCCTGGACAAAATAATGAAATGAGTCATTGGTTATTGACACTTGGACAATCAAAATTATGTAATACGTATCCAGGAAAATATAAAATTAGTACAGTTGATTAACACTTTAGCAATCAGAAATGTAATAGAGTGTATGGTGTACTGTGTGGGGAAATGTACAGTGATTAATTGATTTTGTGTGATTTTGTGTGGAAATGTACTGGTAGCCATATATTGTTATTTGTTCACTGTAAGTATAGTTTGTAAAGCCTCTCTTACATCCCGTCGTGCATGTTTGTAGATATCGTGCGGACTCGGAGTTCCTGTCAGGTGTGGAGTTGTCGCAGGGTGAAAATTAAATCGGAGGGGAGGGTTGACCCATAACCACTGTTGATATTTAAGGGAAATCCAGGTGATTTTTAGTAAATACTGTCATGTTCCGAGTGCTACTCAAGTGTTCTTGCGTTTTCCTAATCATGTATGGATTGATTTCAGTTCATTATTACAAATGTTGGCTGTCTGATGACACTCTCTCTTGTACAGAAAGGTACATATTGTTTTACACCAGCAGATACGTAGTAGGCGTGGCAATGAAACCGAACAAAATTCAATTTGTATGTCAAGTTAACACGGGAAAGGATACTCTCTGTAACTTATATATTTTGTTGTTGCTATGAATATGGAAAAAACAAATGTAAATCTATCGTTTTTATTGCTTAATGTATGCGGCCTCAGAGAATACTTTAAACGCAAGAAAATGTTTAGATATCTACAGGATAGAAATCTTGATGTCATGTTTTTGCAAGAGATGCATAGTACCAAAGACGTGGAGTTATTTTGGAAATGCTAAATGAAAGGTACATTTTACTTTTGTCATGGAAGTAACCTAGCCAGAGGGGTATTAACCTTCATTAGAGATGGGCTAGATTTCGAGTTGATACAATCGATTCACAAGGGAGATATATTGTTCTGTGTATCAAAATACAAATGTATATGATCAAACTTTCACCTTTGTCAATATATTTGTACCCAATATTGTTAAAGAACAAAAACAATTTGGGCTGAGATTAGTAATACTTTGAGTAATATGGTGCATACAAATGACTCAATTTTGATCACTGGCGGTGATTTTAATGTATCGTTAAATATAAGTCTCGATCGAACGGGTAAAGAAGTTCATTACCAATCAGTTGGAGGGAATAATAGACAAGAATTGATTTCTTTGTTAAATCAGTTTGAGTTATGTGATATATGGCGATTCTACAACCCAAAGGCTAAACAGTACACTTGGAGAAAACGAGATTTCACTAGTCAGAGCAGACTTGATTATTGGTTCATCCCATTTGAGCATTAGGATTTAGTGTCAAAAGTAGATATAGTACCATCCGTCTCCACGGACCACTCTGCAATTTTTTTACAAGTAGAAATCAAAAAACAAAGTTCCAGTAAAGGTTACTGGAAGTTTAATTTGTCTCTTTGTACAGACAGTATATTCTGTCACGAGTTGAAAGTTAATTTTCAAGAGTGGAGGACAGAAGCCGATATGTTTAATCCCAATTCATTGTGGGAATATATCTGAAATTTAAGATAAGATGATTTGCACAAAAGTACAGCAAGGAGAAAGCTCAATTAGATAGAGAGAAACGTATTAGATTAGAAAAGAAAATACAAAGCATAGAACAGATGGGTGAGCAAATAGATAGAAAAAAGATGGAAGAATATGAAAAAACAAAACAATTATTAGAATAATATTATACAAAAATTACTGAAGGTTTGATTATACGGTCCAAGGCAAATTGGATAGAATATGGAGAAAAAAGTAATAAATATTTTTTATCATTGGAGAAGCAACGTAAGAATAGGTCTATTATCAAAAGATTAAAGGTTGATAGTAAGTGTATAGAGAGTGAGGCAGGAATACTTTCACAAATTAAATCTTTTTATGAATGTTTATATGCAAGACAGACAGTAGAAACGAATGATGAAAATGCTCATGAATTTTTGAACACTCGTGGTATTTGTTTATCTAAGCAATCTATGTTGTCCTGTGAAGGTAAACTTACTCGAGAAGAGTGTTACAAAGCTATGTGTTTTAATGCCCTCTGGAAAGTCGCCAGGCAATGATGGTCTCACGAAAGAATTTTATGTTCAGTTTTGGGACATCATTTCAGAACCTTTTTTAGCTTCTTTGAATTATTTTTATGAGAATATGGAACTGTCGATTAGTCAGAAGCAAAGCGTTATTATGCTGATACTCGCACCGAATAAAGATAAAAGAGATTTACAAAATTATCATCCAATTTCACTTCTAAATGTAGATGCAAAAATATGTTCTAAGGCACTGGCTGCGAGGGTTAAATGAGTGTTAGATGAAATAATTCACCAAGATCAGCACGCATTCATCAAAGGAAGGGAAATCTGTGAGGCCATACGTAATGTGCATGATATGTTTCATTTTCTGCGTACTGAACACAAAGATGGTTTCATTGTATCAATTGACTTTCACAAGGCATTCGATTCTATCGATCATGAGTTTATGTACCATGCATTAGACGCTTTTGGATTTGGTCCGTCTTTCATTAGATGCTTTTGGATTTGGTCTGTCTGTCATTAGATGGACAAAAACTTTATATTCAAATATTGAAGGATGTGTACTAAATAATGGGACATCAAATGGCTATTTCCAGATAACATGTGGTGTCAGACAAGGTGATCCCTTGTCCCCTTATTTGTTTATCATGTTGTATTAGAGACATTAGCAATCCGTTTGCGCTCCTCACAAGACCTAGCCGGCATCACCATTAATGACAAAGAGTTCAGATTGTCACTTTATGCCGATGATTTCTGTTCATTTTGTTGCGATACCTCATCTATCAACAGTTTATTCAAAATTTTTGATCAATTTCGTAAATGCTCCAGTTTAAAATGTAACCAAGAAAAGACAGAGATTTTGATCGTTAAGCAAACAAGATCGATTGAAAAAGATAGATCAAAAGTGTGTTAAAATACGAAATTCGTATCGTGGACATGATAAATATCTTGGGAACTTATGTTGGTTATAATGCAGAGCGATTTCAAAATGATAAAATGGCCAAACTGATGTCTGGATTGAGAAAATTGTTGAATTTATGGAAAATTAGAAAACTTTCACTGTTTGGAAAAATACTTTTTCTTAAAACCTTTGGAATTTCAAAATTTATTCACTTTTTATGCCTCCGCCACGAAGTGGTGCCGGAGGTATTATGTTTTCGGGTTGTCCGTCCGTCCGTCCGTCCTTTCGTCCGTCCGTCTGTCCGTCCTTCTGTCCGTCCGTCCGTCCTTCCGTCCGTCCGTAATGAATTTTGTGGACAAGGTAACTATCAAAACCCGTTGAGGTATCCTAATGAAACTTGGCATGTATGTGTATTAGGGGGTGAAGTTGTGCCTATCAACTTTTGGGTGCACATGCTCAAGGTCAAAGGTCAAAAGATCAAGGTCAAATACATAAAATTTCACTATTTCCACCATATCTATTGAATGCCTGACGATATTTTCTTGAAACTTAGTGTATATGTATTACCCAATTAAGATTCTCTGGTGA
This sequence comes from Diadema setosum, assembly GCF_964275005.1. Lineage (NCBI taxonomy): Eukaryota > Metazoa > Echinodermata > Echinoidea > Diadematoida > Diadematidae > Diadema > Diadema setosum. The sequence continues at coordinate 17,045,922 of NC_092706.1, forward strand.
AAGTTTGGGTCATGAAGTCAAAGGTCAAAGGTCAAAAGGTCAGGGTCAAATACATAAAATTTCACTATTTCCACCTTATCTATTGAATGCCTGAAGATATTTTCTTGAAACTTAGTGTATACATGTATTACCCAATTAAGATTCTCTGGTGAAAGTTTGGGTCATGAGGTCAAAGGTCAAAGGTCAAAAGGTCAAGTAAAAATATTAAAACTTTTTTTTTTCTCCATACCTTGGAAAATTGTTCAAGGTATCTTCATGGAACATAGTATATACATATACTGACTGGAAGTGATTATCTAGAGAATGTAGGGTTCATGGGGTCAAAGGTCAAGTGCAACACTTCAAAATTTTACTATTTCCCTCCTATCATGCAATGCCGGCAGGGTTATTTTTTTTTTTTACACTTGGTGTATGCATACATGTGTAACCTAATAGAAATTCTCTGGAAAGTTTTTTTTTTTTCTTCTTTTTTTGCCTCAAAGGTCAAAAGGTCAAAGATCAAGTGAAAGTGCTGAACTAACTTTTTCCTCCATATCTCGGAAGTGGCTCAAGTTATCTTGAAACTTAGTACATATTATGCATGTTCTACCTGAAAGTGATTATCTTATGAATTTTAGGGTCAAGGGCCAGATGAGAATGGTAACAATTTACTATTCAATTCAGAAATTGCACTTTTTCTCCACACCTGTACCTTGAAAATTACTCAATGCCTAAATGTATGAATGGGTCAAAGTCGAGTTAAAGTCCTTAAATCCCTAGATACATGCTCTCCTATTCATCCAATTAAACCTAGGTCAAGGAAGGTGAACATTCAACACATTTGTGACAAACTTGTCATTTCAATATTTTGCCAATTTTGTGAAAATGTAATCACACATTGTCCACATGTACTATCTAGACCTATTGGGAAAATCATGCATTATGGCGGAGGCATACCAGTCGCCAAAGCGACATTTCTAGTTTGCATCTATTATCATTCCCCAGAAAATAGTAAAAGAGATTAAAAGAGTGTTTTATGACTTTTTGTGGAATGGCCCAGATCGAATTAAACGTAGTGTGATGATACAAGAATTGATCAAGTGCGGTCTGAAGATGTTGTAGATGTACAATCTTTTATGGATGCACAACAGTTGACTTGGATAAATAGGATGAAACCTGAAAATTCACAAGTATGGTTTCAAGTCCTGAAATATTACTTAGATGAATATGGCAAAATTTTTATTTTTAATTGCAATTATGAAGTGAATAATTTCTCTCCAAATATACCCAGATTTTACTCCTCTCTTTTGAAGAAATGGCTGTCAATATCCATACCAATGGAAAATCAAGCTTTCAGATCACAGATAATTTGGAATAATACCGATATTAAGATTGATAAAAAGATGATTTTTTTACAGAAGAATGTGGTACAAGGGTATCTGTCTGCTACATCAAATTATAACCCCTGAAGGTTATCTTAAAGATTTTCATGTTTTACAAGTGGAGTTTGGTATTGATAGCAATGATTATCTGAGGTTACAAGGTATTTGGTCGGCTGTTAAAAAGAACACAGAAATACAGGTTTTATCAGTCGGTGCAGAATTTCACCAGGACGTGAAAGACACTGTCGTTCTTCCGGAACGCTTATGTCTGAGTGCCCGATTAAAGAGCAGACATTTTTATGATTTATTAGTAGAATTTAAATATGAAACACCTGTTAGTACTTTTAGAATGCAGTCTAATTTTGATATGACAAAGCAGGATATAGGTAAAGCACGTAAACTTATAGTGCAAGCGTCAATTGATGCAAGAAGCAGAGAATTTCAGTTCAAGATACTTAGTAACATATTACCACTAAACTATAAGTTGTTTAAAATGAAGTTAGTATTTTCCCCTTTGTGTTCATATGGATGTATTGAGAATGAAACGATTGAACACATTATGTGGAACTGTAAGGTGTCACAAACATTTTGGAGGGAAATAACATCTTTTCTTACGATTATAGATTTGTCATCCCTTAATGTGAAGATGGTATTAATTGGAGTTACAGAGATTGATATAAACAAAACACTGGTAACCATATTTTACTTATAGGAAAAAGATGTAAGCAAGCAGAAGTAACAACACTATTCCCTGTTTGTCCTCTTTTAAGGCTATGTTATCAAAATCATATCGTGAAGAGTGTTATTTTGCAAAGAGACAAGGAAAGATCAATGTGCATAACCGGAAATGGGAACCACTCAGCGGTATAATCGAGCTGTAGATATTTTTCACTGAATGTTTACGCCATGGCACTTTTATGTTGTATTTTTTTTTTCTCTCTCTCTGTCGATATGGCATAGATTTCAAATAATTAGATTGTGTATATGCGCTTACCACTCTGCATGTCATTGGCAACCTTCTGACTATGTCAGCTTTTAACATTCCTTTCCGTTATAAACCCACACAGACAACATCCGTCAAGAGAAAAATGTGCATGTATAATTAGAAACTGAACAAAATGTATTCTTTGTCATGTATCTCTCAGCTGTGATTGCCTCAAGAACGTCATATAATGAGTACCAAATAAAACATCACTTGGATATATAAAAAAAAGATCGGAGGGGAAGTATGTAGTAAGTACTTAATGAGTGGGTGTGTCTTGCTCAAAAAGTGAGGCCCGCAAGTGGTCTGTACGCCTTTTTGGAAGTAGGAAGAAGTAAGGAACACGTAAGATCTTTACTTCTGTCGCACACAATGAGTGGGATAATTGTACGTGAAGCGTACGTTTTCAGAAATCGTAGTTACAAAGTAAGAGAAACGTAAGAGAAATGTAAGGAGCACGGAAGTGTTAAGCAAGACAATCGTGTGTCAAATTGGAAGAACGCACGGATAATTTTTTTTTAGAAAATACTCTGAAAATAGCATATTTTGGGGGTATTTTTCGAGTCTTGAGATGAGACGAATATTTTTTCTATATTTTTTCATCTTATAAACGTTCTTGTCAGTTTGTAAAAATACCCTAAAGATAGGATATTTTTGGGGATTTTTGTCGAATTTGAAATACTATTTATATTTTTTTGTATTTTTTCAACTTAATTATTGAAAAACAAATTAATAAATAAAGCATTAGAATATGCTTTAAAATTAAAAATGTGGTAAAATTGTGGTAAAAGTGAATTCAGTTGACATTTCAACTACGAAACTATTATGTAGACCAGGTATGTATAATGCTCTTGTGTGTATATTATATATAAATGTGTGTGTGTGTGTGTGTGTGTGTGCGTGTGCGTGTGTGTGTTAATTTGTGTGTAAACAGTTTGTTGACACTTGAAAGCTATGTACCTGACTGGGCTTGCTTACCAGTTCATTCCAGATTAAAACCCATTAACAATAATACCAGTTGGTTTTTACTGGTTTCTTCTGGTCATGCATATTTATACGCTATTCAAATTCTCTTGGAATGGAAAAAGGAAAAAATATACTTCTAATTGTTTTTATGATTACAATAAGCTTTGAACTGTGTTAAAAACTTTACTCAATATTATTGTTGTGTTTAAAAATTCATAAATTCAACTTGTGTTATGAGGAGGCATTTTCATTTTCAATATCAAAAGTGTAATTTACTTGGTAACCACGCCTTAAAACATTAAATGGCCCTATATAAGTGAGTGTGATGTGTCTGGTACCAGCTATGTATAGGGTGTAGATACATAGATTTACATAGGCCTAGGCTCTAAGACTAGCTGTAGGGTTATTATTGTGAAAAGTTAATTTGGATATGGGCTCTCCACACTAACTTTTATTTTTGGTGGCCCAAAGGCAGACATCCGACCTTTTTTCTGAAATTTTGGTGGCCCGACGTGCGTTTTTGGTGGCCCTGGGTCACCGGGCCACTGTTAGTGTCGAGCCCTGGGTAATGTCCTCTCATATACTATATATACAAAATATACATTCTATATTAGTGTTCTGGGATATGCTCAAATATCAACAAATCTCAAGAAAATATTTATTTTGTCCAAACTCGAACATGTAAAGCAAAAATATTTGAAAAATATATTTTTGTAGTATTTTTGTAGCCCCAATTCATAAAGGCATCAAAAATAGCTAGAAAACATATCTTTACAGTATTTTTTTTTTTGCTGTAGCAGCACGACGTGACAAAAAATATTAAAAAAATATTTTTTTTATCATACAGTATTCAGTGTTCCAAAACTGGATGAAAAAATATATTTTCAAAAATATATTTTTGAGGTATTTTTCTTGTATTTTCAGTATATTTTTAAATACAAAAATATCGTAAAAATATATATTTTGGGGTGATTTTTTAAATGTTTTTATAATATTTTTGTGATATTTTTTTTCGAGCAGGCAACATGTACTTCTGACGCACTTTTTATCGTGCTGATCACGTCTGAGTGTGACGTACTTCACAAGTATGGTAGTAGTAAACCACGCATTTTGGAAGTAGGTAATACGCACGGAGGAAGTGCGCTCACCCCCCTTTTGTTAACACGTACATTGAAAGCAAGTGGAAAGTAAGAGACTCTTGCGTGGTAAGTACGCCTTCGTGGGAAAATACCCCGGAATTGTTGCATGTTTTGCCTGCGTTACACGCACGCCTATCAAACTTCCTCAGTACTTTTGTCTTGCGTACTCTGAACGTGCCCCACGCATGCTAATTGTCGCAGCCAGGTCGTAGCGAAAAACTGGCCGGCCAGTTTTCAGGCTGCGTGCTATACGTCGTGTTTGTGACCACCAAAAAAAGTACTTTCCACTTGCGTGCATCTCACTACTTGGCCCATTTTTTGGCACGCAAACCACTCATAGTACCACGCACGACCGGATGTAAGAGAGCCTTTAGTGTGTCATTACCTGCCATGTGTCCAAAATAGGACCATGGACCTGGTATGTCAACATGTCCTTTGTTTTTACTTATCAATAAAGACATGATTACAACAACAATTATGTTTCTGCTTATTTTGGGCCATTACATTTCTTATTTGCGCTCCCAAAATTTTAGGATTTTAAGACATAGAAAAAAGTAGTGTTGAGTCCTAATTATTATGATGTATTTTTCATTTTTTGCATTGTTTAACAATCATTTTGAACCTCTGAAGATTTTTTTTTTTCCATTTATTCAGTGAAGGTTTTTAAGTTTCTTAAAAGATTTGCTTTATCTACTGTCCAGAGACGGCATATCATGATTACAATTTTCAACACAAGTATGTATAGTATACTACTATGACCCCGTTTACAGTGCGGGGCCGGGCTCGGCCACGGCTTGGCCGTGGCCGAGCCCAGCCTCAATTGCGCGGCCGAGCCTCGCAACTTTGTCCGTTTACACTGCTGGGCTCGGCCGCGCTTTTAACTCAAACCTTTCAATATTTTGTCGTAGTGGCGCTCTGCTTGTAAACAAACGCAATTTGGTATAGCCTGGTTTTCAGACCCTTTGCCAACTGGATTCCGTGGCGACGAAGTCGCCGTTCGGGCAAATGCCTTTGACGACGGAAAAATCCTTTGCAGGACAAAACCACCTTAAACTATACTAGTTTTCCACGTTGAGGGGGTTAATATTGTGAATAGCAAAATAGTACGGGCAGAGGGTCTGGAAGCCAGACTAAAATTGGCCGCGCATTTGGCCCAGTTTGCGTTTACACCAAGAACACCTCCAGAGCGAGGCCAAATGCGAGGCCAATTTTGGCCTCGCATTTGGCCTTTTGCGCGTTTACACTGAAGCGGGGCTGGGCTTGGCCGCGGCTCGGCCGTGGCCGAGCCTCGCACTGTAAACGGGGTCTTAGTCTGAAAACTCTTTGCTGAAGTCAGCATGTTTAAAACCCTTAGTCTAACAGTTCTATGAATTATCTTCAGTTCTATGGAATGTCCTGATATTAAGTTTAAAAATAGTATAAAACATGTCTATATTTTGTCAGTTTGTCAGATACAGTCCTGTATTTCTAAATTGCAGCCACCACCCAATATTCTGCTTCCCACCCATTAGTGTCATTTTCCTACACTAAACAGTTATCGATAATATCTCCCCTGTCTCTCTATAGATCTGTGAAATATTGCATTTTAAGAAATTCTAACCCTCATGTTCAGCTGGGTGTCCAAAGGACTTGGCCCTATACATTAATGATACAAGAAAACACTCCTACAAAAAAAAAAAAAAAAAAAAAAACCCACCCTAAAATCTTCCATATCTGTCATAGTATACATTGCAACAGATATTGTATGTTTTAAACATATTGTATCAGTTCCAATTATTTTAGTAACTCATGTGTATTCAGGTGCAGCGATACGGTGCAACTAACTCGCCAAAAGCATATGACGTCAAAGCCTCATAATTGCATAAAGTAAACAGCTTGTTTATGCAAAACCGCTGGGGAAGTGTTGCAGGACAATCGCAGTATCTTGCCTCAGAAGCCAGCAAATGATAAAATCTATACAGCACATTGAAGGAGAAACTATTTTCTAACTGGCAATGTTAGTTATTTTGGGTTTTATTGAGGATAAACCTGTGAAAATAAAGTCTGAACTTTAATAGACGAGGTTCCGTGACGTCAAATGACGCTTTGGCTGAGGGGCAAAAATAAATTTCATGCGTATTACGCGTATGGCTCAAGCGCGCTGTACGTGTAGCGTATACCTGCCTGCCTATCATGAGATGTGGTATGTAACTCTTACGCGCTTGCCCACTTGTATGGGGGTCCCCTTACGCAATTTTTGCCCCTCAGCATGACTTCGTGACGTCATTGGAACCTCGTCTATAGTCTCCAAACAAGAAAATTTAGTCTCGAGAAAAGTGTTAATTTTTCACATTTTCCTTTATTGCTCAAAAATGAAACTTCGGTATATGACTTGTGGTAGTATCTCTATATGTTCCAAATATCTTTTCTGTAATATTTATCGCACAGTTTTGTCACGAAAAAGCCAAGACCACTGTCATTTGTGACCCATGAAAAATCCATAGCGTAAGCATTATGCAGTCCGACGTATCGGTTTTCGTGCTGCATGAAACAGTTGAAGCACAGTGCAGGGTTCGTCTCTCACCCACTCACCGAGCTGTGGACCAAAACCGAACTTTGTCACAGTGCGCAGAACCCCGACACCATTGATTGGCTAAGTGTGCACTGACCAGTAGAGAATGTTGTTGTGCAGGAGGATGATCTAGTTGTGCATGTCCAGTATTCTCTCTAAAATTTGGTTGTCTTTTTGCTCTGATTTTAACCGAACTAATTGTGCAAACATGAAACTTCGCAGATAGTGAATCTGGGGTATACAGACTAGCAATATGTTAATCAAATGCATTCATGCTGTAGCAGAGTTGTGTTGAGAAATAATCGTAACCCTTTCCACAAGCGACTCAAACAGAAAAATACAAATATCTCAAAAGATACATCACAGTTTTCGCCCAAAATTCATATGAAGGATGATATATCCGTATTAGATATACATGTGAAGTTTCAAGTGATTTAGTTGTAAAATAAGAGAGATATGAGGAGGTGAACCTTCAAGATTTTTTGTTCTTTGCTTTGCACAGTGCTTCGATGTCTGTTATGAATTTTGATTTGTCAAATGGATTTAAAACTACACTCTTGATTACTCCAAGAGATCAACATCAACCTTGTTTCTTGATGTGCATAGAGACTAAAGTGAAATGAATATGGGGGTGATATTATTATATAGTGGCGTCAGCCTCGCCCTGGCCTTCATTCATCTGGCCTTACTCTCCAGATGCCCATTACACATTGTAAGGGATATGGTGAATGGGCATTTTCCTCCATCACTCCTCGCCTATGGAACTCCCATCTTTTCTCTATGAAAGTGACAAACTGTCCGACACTTCAAAGCCTTACTCAAGACTCACATTTTGCACCAGACATTCAATTGCTAACTGTCTTTGAGGAGTCTGCATCTTTGAATGTTTCTACAACATATGGCGCTATACAAATGCTGTGGATCATCATCATCATTGTTTCATTCCTGAGTATTGCTACCAAGTTACTGAGGAAACCAAAGACAGTATACAGATTAGGAAATCAGAGTTTCGAGAAAAACGCCTTCAAAGTTTTCCTTCTGACGCTATCATGTTCAAGGGGAGGCTAGACAGTTTTCACCACTTGACAATAGAAGGCATGCTCCTAGCGACCTCCGCGATGTTCATTCAAGCTTAGCGCCGGCGGTCTACGCACGACAAATCATTAATCAGGATGCCACGCACTGACCAATACGATCACTCCCTCGTTGCTAGGGGCGGAGTCTAGCTGCAGCGCTAAATCCAAATTTTCGGACACGTTTCTGTTACGTTGAGAGTCGGAAAATCATGGCCCAGAAAAACGCTGATTTCTTGCCTTTCCTTTCATCATTTAGCTTCGAAATTTCGGCAGACGATGGACAAAATACTAGACTACAAAATCATGCCAAAAACAGAAATCCGATTGTCTTGACCAATTTTGATGATGTGACTTCAAACTCGATTTTCTTGGCTCAGCCGTCAGCGACTTTAGGATCCTTTTATTGTAGCGGGTCACATATGCAGTATTTCACACAGTAATTTCACATATACTTGAGAATAGTGTAAACTAACTACTGTTTTTTTTTTTTATTTTTTATACAACCAGCAATTCAAATATGAATGCACCTCAATATTACAAGGAACTGGTAACATCTGAGATGAGAGACAGTGTAGGATTCCTCCAGCCAGCACTTATCCCCTTCATATAGACATCATTTGGTTGGCAAGCATGCTGTGAGGACTATGGGGTAACATAGCTTCATGGCAGTGCAATGATTGAAGTGACAATTCGAGCAGACCTGTGAGAGAGACCCCAAGATATGCATGCTGTAGACAGGGTTTCCTGTGAGTTCTGATGTGCTTGTAGTCTCTTCCAACAGACCAAGCTTTTAATCACACGCCCACTGCATTTCCTTCATTACAGGGGAATGTGCATTTAATGAATTCAGCTAGCATGATTTGTCCACGTAAAACAAAACTTATTACTAACTCTAGCAATAAGTTGTATTGATTATAATGCTTTCCACACTGAAAAATAAATATACCATAATTTCAGATGATAGACGAGCACACAGAAGCCCCCAAAGAAAAATAAATAGAAGTTTTCAACCTGAATTAAGTAACCTTTTTTTTTTTTTTAGAGGATTAAGATTAAAAGAAAATATCCTGTGGTTTGGATACTTCGTAAAGTATTTGTAATTTAAAGAAATACATTCATATCAGGGAGAGCCACAGCTCAAGAGGCCCGAAAGTGATTAAATTCTAACAAATGATTTTCTCTAGATCCAGAAAGTAGTACAACTAAGTCATTTTGCATTTTCATAGATACGCTCTGGGCTTTTAAGGAAATAAAGCAGTTAACAGCAGTATTGGTGGCCTTACTTTAGTTGCGTAAATGGGGATTTGGTTCTGAATGTATGGTAGTAATAGTTTGACCCTACAAACTTTGTACGAGTTAAAGGCAAAACATAGTTCTGGTACGCCTGCAAAATTGTCAAATTTCGCTCTAAAATGTACATGTATGCCTAAGAAATGTGTGGAATAATGCTGTAATAACAAGATATTCGTTGGGTAACAATGAAAATTCGAAATATTAACCAAAAAATGTTCACATCTCAGAACATACCCGATCGGGTCAGGCTAACTCGGACTTGGGACAAGTTGGCCTCACTTTGATGGCGAGGCTGAGTTGTCCCTCTGGATTGTACAGTGTTGTACTATGGGAGTGCTTCGTGTTCTGGCTGGTCGCAGTTATGGGCTGAGTTGATACAACTTGGGCATCAAAGAACCTCTTTGGCATGGCTACAAAATGAACATGCGCCTATGTATAGAATGCTCCTAGTATGGCGATCACGAACTGCGTTTAAATTTTCTGAAATAGGGCCGAGTTGTCCATGAGACTGAATTAACCTGGATCCTTCTGGAATAAAGGTCGGTGTACCGACTTTTATTTTTGATCTCAAAATACTCCGAAACAACTCATCATCCCGGCAAATCATGTCAGCCAGGTAAATTTCTTGGTAGACTCTTTCGATATATCGCAAGTAAATATGAAATGGTACAAGACAGGTTTTCAAACCCTTACCAGTACTATGTTTTCATTTTCTTCAAACTTTCCATACCGTAACTTTGACCCATCCGAAGCCCAAATATGTAAATAAAACCATAGGTTCATGTGCTTGTTTTTCTTCTACGGGACTTTGAAGAATATGACTAATCTGCAGTCCTGTACCAAAATGATAGCGTTACAGGATCAAGACCATGATTGGCAACAAAATCTGCAATGACAAACTTAAACCCCCATAATTCTGTCAAAATCCATGTTATTTTCTCCAAATTTGCAAGAATTGCAGAAAAGGGTACCCAAAATGAGGAAAAGGTTTTATAGTTAGGGTTCACACTCTCATTCTTGAGCGAGCGGTGCCCTCACGCGGCAGAAAACACCGAAATCTCTCAAATCCTTCTCATCAACTTTTTCTGTTAGGGGTGAGCAAAAGGACAAGGTTCATAAAAGTTATGCTTAACATTCAAAACCCATGCCATTTTCACGAAACCTGAGCAAATTGTAGAAGAAGCCTTAATAATTCCAGAAAAACAATAAAAAGTGAGGGTTCATGTGCTAGTTTTTGTGCTAGCAGCGCCCCCATGCGACATATATCATCGTAAGTCCCCAAAATCAGGTCAGGGACCTATGCAAGGATGCCCTGACAGGGTGGGTTCATAAAACTTATGCTGTACATTCAAAACCCATGTCAATTTCACGAAACTTGACCAAATTGTAGTAAGAGGCTTACTAATTCCAGAAAAACAATAAAAAGTGAGGGTTCATGTGCTAGTTTTTGTGCTAGCAGCGCCCTCATCATCGTAAGTCCCCAAAATCCGCTCAGGAACCTATGCAAGGATGCCCTGGCAGGGTGCGTTCATAAATCTCGCACTGTACATTCAAAACCCATGTCATTTTCACGAAACTTGACCAAATTGTAGAAGAAGGCTTACTTATTCCAGAAAAACAATAAAAAGTGGGGGTTCATGTGCTAGTTGTGCTGGTAGCACCCCCATATGATAGAAATCATCCTAGGACCCCCAAATCTGGTTATAATATAAACTCTAACGTGGGTGCCCTGATTAGGTGGTGTTCATGAATGTCATGCTGTTCATTCAAAACCCATGTCATTTTTACGAAACTTTATCAAATTGTAGAAGAAGGGTTACTTAATGCAGAACAATTGTAAAAATGGGGGGTTCATGTGCTCGCTTTTGTGCTAGCAGAGCCTCCTTGCAACAGAAATCATCGTAAGACCCCCCAATCTGGTCAGGAACCAATACAGGGATATACCCTGCTAGGATGCATGAATCTCGTGCGGTTCACTCAAAACCCCATTTTGTTTTTATTTTCTTTTTTTTTTTTTAAAAACAAACAAAAAAGTGTCACAATTGCAGTGATATGGTAAAAAAATATTCAGAAAGGAAGGTCCATGTGCATTTTTGTTATTACATGTATTTCCCTTACGCAGCCATAATGATATCATGTGGATGCAAGCGTTGAAAAATCCACATTTACATGCTTGTTTGTTTGTTAATTTGCTTTACCCACTTGCTGTAACCATGTGCAGAAAGTTATAATGGAGGAAGAAGAGTAGATATAAGGAAATGGGAGTTTTGGCATTAGTCTGACGGTCCTCCAAAGGAAAAACAAATCTTAATATAATAACGTTGATTGTAGATTGCATGTGTTGGTTGTTGTAGTGGTTAGTAAAGTGCGTGTTGTGAACTATGGATATGTACCTTGAGTACCCCCCCCCCCCGAAAAAAAAAAATTGATTCTCCTTTTGTTACACCAGATTTGGTAATAAAAAATTAATATCTGAATGATGAAAGTGATAAATACGTATTTGCTAATACTTTTGTGACCTTGAATTTTGTAACCGAAAACCCCCCCCAAATAATATTTTGTATTAGTAATGACATCGGCTGAGAAGCTATAAAAAACAAAACAAAAACAAAAACCACGCAAACTAACAAAATAAAGGCCTTCAGCAGCAATTTTCAGGTACATTTGCCAGGGTTAATTGGCGTAAAACCAAAACCAAAACCAAAAAGAAAAAAGCTTAACCACATGTCTTTTGATGCCTCTTCTGGGGTAAAAACTGGTGAACTGTTTTGGACTTCGAGCAATTTCTATGCCTCCGCCATGAAGTGGTGCCGGAGGCATTATGTTTTCGGGTTGTCCGTCCATCCGTACGTACGTTCGTCCGCATTTGTTTATGCGATAACTTGAGTAGTATTGACTGGAATTTTACCAAACTTGGTCCAAGTATAAAGTATGATGGGGCAATTACTTGATTAGATTTTGGGTGAAATCGGCTAAAGGCCAAGGTCAAAGGTCAAGGTCAAATCATGAAATTGTATCTGTTTACGCGATAACTCAAGACTGGATCAAGTAAATTTCACCAAACTTTGTTCGAGGATGATGTATGATAGGACAATTACTTGATTAGTTTTTGAGTGAAATCGGACAGAGCTCAAAGGTCAAACCGTCAAAGTCAAATGCTAAAAATGTTGCTATTTCCCCCATATCTATGCAATGCCCAAAGGTATTTTCTTGAAACTTGTGTAGACATGTACTACTGCGTAATGATTCTCCAGAGAGAGTTTCATGTCATAAGGTAAAAGGTCAGGTGAAAATGTTACAATTTCACTTTTCTCGCAAATGGTTCGATGTATCAACATGGAACTTGGTACATATGCATGCATTGACTGGCAGGGATTAGCTAGGGAGTTTCGAGGTCATGGGTCAACAGTCAAGGTCAAAGGTCGAGGTCAACTCCAAAAAAATTACACTTTTTCTTCATACCTTGACAATTATTCAATACATAAACTTATATAAGGGTTGGTTAAAAGTCAAGTAAAAATCCTCAATTCCCCAAATACTTGTACATGTACCTGCACTCTTAGACAATTAAAGCTAACCTAGTTCAAGGAAAGTGAACATTCAAGACATTTCTGACAAACCTGTCATTTCAATGTTTTGCCAGTTATGTGAAACTGTCATCACACATTGTGAAGACATTTTACTGTACACCTATTGGGCGAATCATGCATTATGGCGGAGGCATACCAGTCGCCAAAGCGACATTTCTAGTTCCTCATACATGGGTCTGTATATATATATACAGATCCATGTATGAGGAACTAGAAATGTCGCTTTGGCGACTGGTATGCCTCCGAAGCCGCAGCCCTTTCCCCGAACACATTTACACTGGCAAAAGTGCATCTTATGCACCAGCAAATATGGTACCCTCTCTGTGTTTCTATTACTGACTTTCTTTAAGTGGAGATCATGGCACATCCTCATGTTGACCAAAGTGATATAAGCTAATGGCTATTATCTGACATACATGCAAATAATGACAATGACTTGAGGAAACATGTCTGCCAGGGTAGAATCACTAATCAGGATATGCTGTATTATATACAGTACCACAGCATTATGTCAAACTTTACAGCACTGCTTGACAAGATACTGAAAAGAAATGACAGATTGACTAAATATTGTATTGTATCTCCATATTTTCTCACTCAAAATATGTTTCAAACAATGGACCTGAATATAGTATGGTCAAAAGAATAACAGTGCATGTCATGGCTTTTGGCTTCTTGAAATATGCCTCTGAACTAGCCTAGCCAACCACGATGGCCTAGAATAGCTTCTTGTCTTCAACGGCGAGAAGCATGTACCTTGTGGAATGCAAAGGGTTGCTATCTCTGAGGTCAGTTGCAGTAGTAGTCTTTTATCCAGCCAACATCTCCAGTCAATGTGAAAATTCTGAATACATGGAACATCGTTTATAATGTAGGGGTATGAGTTTTCTTTAGTTTGTCTCCCGCTGTACATAAGAGTGCAACTGCTAATCTATATTTCAACAAACTTGTTTGAAAAGAGGAACCAGCGAGAATGGAACCTGTCATTTACTGCTTACATTTAATATGCCTTGTCTTCCTTGAACTACTTTAAGGGCAAGTTCACCTTCATATACATGTGAAATGAGAGAATGCAACAAATCTAATAGAACACAAATACAGTGAAAGTTTGAGGAAAATTTAACAATCTGTTCAAAAGTTATTTATTTTTGAAATTTTGGTGCTGCCGTTGCTGGATGAGAAGACTACTATGGCTTGTGACATGTGTAGATGTGATAAAAAAAAAAAAACGAAAAAATTAACATTTTCGGATTGCGTCATCGGGCTTTTGTTGTGAGCGTAAACTTTTTACATTTTCATCTTCTTTTTGAAAACCCCATAACGGATTTTCACTAAACTTGGCAGGGAGCATCCTGAGGGGGATAAAATCTCTACAATGTATTTGTTCAAATTGGCACCATGCCCATTCTGGGGTCCCCAAGGAGCCCAAACCCCAGAAAATTAAAGGAATGTATAAAAATCTTTTTCTCTAGAACCAAAAGTGATAAAGCTAAGTAAATACTAAAAGTTAGTACAGTGATGACTGTAGTTTCAAGTTTGTTCATGGCAAATCCATGAGTGCCTGCCTTGGCAGCCAGGGGAGGGGATAAGGTGTCTCGAAATTGGGACCTAAATCGTACATTTTCATCCTCTTGAAGACCCCTTCGTGGATTTTCTTCAAACTTAGCAGGTAGCATCTGCAGGGGAATAGGATCTCAAGTTGTTCAAATGGGCACTATATATCTATGCCCCACCTAGGGGCCCCAAGGACATCACAAGCTGTAGTAGTCTTTTCATCCAGCAGTGACTGAGCAGAAACTTTAAAATTCATAGCTTCAAAGATTCATAAGATTGTCCAATTTTCCTGATGTGTTCTACTAATATTGCTATGTTCACTCAATCCACATGTCTATGAAGGTGGACTTGTCCTTTAACTCTTTATGTGCCACGTTCGCACGTTCGACTTGGTCGACAGCGTGCCAACTTCGCATATTCTGCTCAAACTCACAAACCCGCCCAAACCGATCGATAAATCGCCAAATGCCGCAGTAAATGAAAGCTTTTTTCAAGATACCATTCCTGTCGCATGTACTTTGCATTTTATGTGGTGAATGACTATAAAAATGTGTGCCCTACTGGATTTATGAGTAAATTCTATGTTTCTGTCACTGTTTTGTGTGCAAAAGTCACGTCTCTATACAATGATGTAGCTACTGATAATTTGAAAGAAAAACTATCGTAGATGTCTTATACAATTTACATTAAAGCAATGCTTGGAATTTTCTCTACAACTTTGCCCACCACATGCCCAGGGTAACAAAAATCTTACATAGATTTGAAAAAAAAAATATTTCACCAAAGCATTACTTATACATTGAATACCGTGATTATTGTGGCACACAGGGGGTTTACATCATGGCACACCAGAGTTAATTAATACTAACTGGTATCTCCTTATATTCTAGGCTTTATTGCAAAATTTTTACATGGTAAGATGTTTTGTGATACAACTAACCATACGTATATGCATCAAATGTGATATCTCAAATATTGTATAAATCACTGCTCCTAATGGTAAACAGTACCTTTAAAGCTGGTGAGTAACTTTGAGCGTGTTTCTACTGAGCGACGAAAATTCGAGGTGATGCCAGCTGATGTGTGGTGATACCGGCCGATGCCGGCCGATACCGGCCGATGCGTGGTGACACCTCGAATTTTTCCTCAGTAGAAACAGATCGGGTAGTGGCCGATGCCGGCTGATGCGAGGTGCTCCGTCGTCCATCTATTGAGGTGGTCGATGCGTGGTGACGTGAAGGACGATTCTCAGTAGAAACACACCGGGTAGCGAAATTCGTGGTGTATCGGACGTCTAGAATTTCTCCCCCGCGCTTTTCAATCGGTTCATCGCACACACTCCTTCGACACATGTGTACAAAATACGTGTGTACACACAGCGACCGTGTTGGCATCATGCTTTGTTTGTACCAACTCAAGTGTATGTGTTATAGGCCCTATATGATACGTTACGTTACATGTGAATTGTGGCATCCATCGTCTATTGTTCGCGTGATTAACAGCCTAACTTATTACATTTACTAAGCCCTCATCACTTACTTGATTTTACACCGCGTTATTTCATTTTATATTGTCTCGAATCGCGAGAGTACCACATTAGTATGTCGCAGCCTTGAGAAAATCTCAACTGGACCCTCGATCTCCAAAGATTTCTCATCAGTCAGTGGCAGGATACCAGTTTGTTAGTTCGGGGTATATTGGATGGGAAGACGAAGAGAAATGGCTAATCAAAAAATAGCCGACGCAGTTGTAGCAAAGCAGGCAGGGTTCGGATCGTATTAACAGGCAGTGCACGCGTGACCCAAATCTGTGACTTAAAGATACCTGACTTCCGGAATCGCCGCATTTGCACGTCACCTTTGCACCACCTCGTATTTTATCGCTCAGTAAGTAGAAACAGCTCGAGTGGTCGTAGAATACGAGGTGCTGCGTTGGACAAAATTCGTGGCGATGCCAGGGATGTGAGGTGCTCTCAGTAGAAACACGCTCTTTGTGTTGTAGTAAACATTTCACAAGAATAGACCATGCATTCTTGATATAGCTGACCTTTGAACTTTGGTTACCTTTTTAACTCTTTATGTGCCATGGTGGAAACCCCCTGTGTGCCACGTTATTCTGAGACAGGAAGGTAGTCATGCTCTGACAAAGAATTCTGTTTTTCCAATTTGTATAACTCCCACAAATTTCTGTTAAGACGGGCATACTAGTAGGCAAAGATGAATACCAAGCTTTCTTTCGATATAAATTGTATGACGAATCTATTTTCAATTTTTCTTTTAAATGACCAGTTGCTACATTACTGTAAAGGCATGACTTTTGCTTGTAAAACCGTGACAAAAACTTAGAATGTACGAGCAAATCTAGTTGGGAACGCCTCTTGATACTCAATCACCACATAGAATGCAATCCGTATATGAGAGGAACAAAAGCACGAGAGACGCTTTCATTGTGCCGCGGGATTAGCGGTGATTAGTGATTTATCGATCGGTTTTGGCGGCTTTGTTTGTTGAGCAGAATATGCGAAGTTGGCACGCCGTCGACTGAGTCGGACGTGCGAACGTTGCACATAAAGAGTTAAGGAACACACTGTACATCAAATTAAAGCTTAGAGACTGGACTAACTATAAATAGCTTGTTGAAAATTTGAAGAACCCGACTTCTGGCTGCTTTTGACGTAAAGTGTCACATTTTGAAACTTAGTCATGAGTGGAAGTTACAAATTTCATGAAGAAAAAAAATGAATTATGCAAATGTATGCAAATTTCAAAGGCTTCATTTGCATAAATGTGAAATATAACATTGCTTATGGGAAATGTATGTACAATTATATTCATTTAAAGGAAAACAAAGTAATATTTGATTAATGTGTGGATGTGATGTGGTTGTGTCCTATCATGAGATGTCCCATACATATTAAACAAATTGAAGACATTTCTATAGATTTTTTGTTATAAGATTACTGAGGTTATTAGAATGCTATTTTGGGAAGTTCTTATTTACTGTTTAAAGAAGTTAAATACTACAGGAAGAGAAAAAACATATAGAAATATTTTTAATTAGGTAATTAAAATGTAATGTTACTAATGGGACATAAATGTGTTATGTTCACATGCATGTGACATCCTCATATTGCTTATTAAATTATGAATTTCAGAAGTTTCAATGCCAACATGGCTGGATAAGAAAACTGCTGCAGTTCATGATATCACTCATGTACAATAATATAAGAATGATATGAGAAAAATCTCACATTGGCCATGTGAAATGATAATAGAAGATAGAAAATTCTGTGAAATTTGATTTTTTGATGAAAAGTACACATTCCCTCAACTTGTTTCTGTCTTAATGTATGTTAAGGGTAATATCATTCCCCCTGCTCTCTGAAAGAGAATACAAGTGCTCTTTCGCTATGCTAGAAAAGGGAAAATATGTGGAATTTCTTTCATGTAGCATACATACATGATATCATGAACTTTTGATAGTCTTCTCATTCAGTGATGGCTGCATCAAAAATTTAGAAATTGATAATATTTCTTCAAACTTTCACTTATAAGTTCCACTAATATTGCTGCATTCCCTAAATTTACATAATACTTTTAGGTTTTGTTCTCAGAAAAAGAACACATGCACACTTTCAAGTAATTCAGGTACTGTTATGACACATTGCAGAGTGCTAGCTAAAAAAAAAAAAATAAAAAAGCTGCTTCACATATATGTGATGACAATGGAGATGTTTCTTCAAATTACTATTCATATCTTGCATCATATTTTTTTATTGCAAGTGATTACAAAATTGCTCTTTATTCATGTATGTGAAATAAACATGGATTATTCGGTGTTTTAGTAGAAGCCATGATAAAATCATGGGCATACATACGTACATGTACTCAGGTGTGATTCAAATCAATGTCCTACTGATTGCTAGACATACATCATATATCCACTAGATTATTGAGTTTCTGTGCAGCGGGTACTACATATTTTACAAAATTTATGTTTCTTATATCAAGCTGTTTTTGTTGCAAATAGAATGGGAAGCTGCCCTCCATTGATGGAAGTAAAAACTTCATTATTCAATGTTTTTTTAGTAGTTACTATCGTGTTAAAATCAAGGGCATGCATGTTCGGGTTGGATATGAAAATATAAAATGTTATTGAATATGATTATGATGGTAAATATTTTGGGAATATTTATTTCTTTACAATCTGGAACAATATTGAAATAACTGCAAATGATTTTACTTCATTAGCTAGACAACATACCCATAAACATGGTTCTCTTTACACTACTGTAAAGAGAGGAATGGTTTGATTTCCCAAATTTCACCAGAGCCAAGAATCAAGAAATGAAAATGCAAGCGAAGGTTCTTGTCTACACTGTATGCATTGAATGTAAGAGGCAGCTCATGACAATTTCATGCTGCCAGAAAGGCTGTTTTCTCTAATTTGTGAAAATTTCATGCTGCGGAAGTGTTTTGCAATATAAAAACTAATATACTGTGACAAAATGTCCTATATGTGTAACTGTCCCATACATAACACATTTCTGTCTTTAATTAGAACCTGGTGTAATAAGAGCTTTTTACCTCATGACATGAAACTTACCTCCAATAATTTTGAGTGTTTGTGACATTTATCACACTGAGTTACAGCTGTTGCAAAATAAAATACTGTCAGAGAGTTTTCAGGAAGAAAAAAAAATGTTAACAGAAAATCATGTTTTGTCATTTGTCCCATGTGTACGTTATGGCACATATTTTCTCTTCTAAAATATGATTGTGAAGGTCATTTGTCAACATGCTTAATGATTATATATCTCCTATGTGTACATGTCACCATGATGAAGTCCAATACAATCAAAGGCCATTTACACTATTTTTCAGGCCGTAAAGTCCTCTGAAATGTCCCATACAATTGTATGTAATGCATATATTATCTTGGACTGGCCCAACAACAACCAAAAAGAAGATGAATGACAAATGTATTGCAACTTTTCACTCACTGAGAACAATATTAAAACACTTTCTCTGGAAGATGTTCGCTCTTACAATCACTCAGATGCAAAACTCAAATTTCAAGGTAAACATGGTGTCAAGCAAACTATTTTTAAGTTTGAAGCATACTCAAAAAACAAAGGCCACTGTAACTGTAGTCCAAAATTACATATTCTAGCAACAAACATTTATCAATCCAAATCCCAAAGGAACTTATTTATTTTTGATGAAGTTGAAAATTTCAGACTAGTGTGTTTTGTATTTTTCAAATTGTTCTTAGTGTATATAATTATGTGACCCGTCATCTCAAAAGCAGCCACATGTTGCTGGCACCACAATCAAGAAAAATTTGATTTTAGTTGAGGTACTGATTAAAAAAAAAAAAAAAAAAATCAAATTTTGATTTTTGGCTGATTGGAAACTACAGGGTTTTATCTACCATTAGCTCAAATTTCATGGTGTCACGTTTGCCAGAAAAGTGTGAAATATTCAATTATTTGTAGGCATTTTTTTTTGACTTGTCAATCTTGATGCATAGCTTGCTGGCTGACTATTGGGCAAGCCCTGTCTGTTAAACCTGTGCAAGGGTGTTTAGCTGTCATCACTACACTGTTCAGGTGAGGTGAATAGATGAACTGGCAAACTGAGCGTGGTCATGAGCGATGCTGGTTTGTCACAGCTCGAGTCTCCAGATGACATTGACGACTACCACTGGCATGAGTCAAAATATGGGAAAGATAGGACATGTATTCACCAAGATACAGCATGAAACATTTATGACATTTGACCCTAATTTACATACCCAAGATGGTGTCTGATCGAGTAGTTGTTATTTTATGAAATAATGTATGTGACATGAACTAAACATGTGCAAAATATGGGGTTGATAGGGGCTGTTTTTCTTGAGTTATTGCAAAGAAAGTTGCAGAAAGAAAGAAATATCTCAATACATTGAAGATAAGCTTTAATTTCAACCAAGTATTTTGACGTGATCCCGACGTCGTGTGAAAAAACGGAGGGCAGACTAATGATAGCTTAAAGTCTCAGCTACAACATATTAGAATCTGGGAGAAATTCACCGAAGGATAAGTGAGCTAGTGCTCGATAAAAATAGTCATGTCAATTTTCATTTCCAGAAAAACTGCACTCGCATAGAGAAAACACGTAAACTCGTCAAATTTGACAAGGTTACTTTCAATTCATTTTTACGAGGTGATGCTGTCATCCAATCAAAATTTTGTATACACGTATGAAGGAGCATTTAATAAGCTATAACATACTGAAATCTGGGTGAAAATCAGCAAAGGATAAGTGAGATACGCTCGAGTGAACTTGAATTGTGATGAGTCATTTTGAAAATTTACTTTTTTTATTTTATTAAGAAATCTTATATCTTTTAATCATTTTTCCACCATCGACAACCCATGAAATGAAATGTACAACTCATCAGCTTTCAGAATATATGTAAAGAAAATGGGGGGTCACCGGCCATCCTGATGAGAAAAATTGGATTTAGAATTGGCAGTTTTTTGGCATAGTTGCACTGTATATCGCCATTGACACGCGTGCGGAATTTCAAATTTGACGGGCCCGTATGACGTCATATTGAGTCGGATTGACTTGAAACCTGGTAGAAATATTCCTTGACATTTCAGGCATCCGATAAATGTGAAAAAACGGGAAATTTCTATTGCATATGAGCTTTGCGTGCATATATGTGCGCACGCGTACGCGGCCGTCCAATTTTTTCAATTTTTCAAAAAACACTCCAAATGGTTCTGAAACGTGTGCAAAAAAAAAAATTGAGCTCGATTGGAGCATGTAAATATTTCAACGCCGCATACGTGCGTGTTTTAGGAGTAGATATGAATTTTGAGAATATGAGTAGAATGCGCTTGACTTGAAATATACGTGACGTAAATTTCATTGAAAAATTCCATTCCATTAATGAGATATGAATGAGAATGTGTTTTCATATAATGACGTCATAGTGACGTCACGGTCGACTGATCACTATGATTTTATTAGATCTGTCGTCTTTGGGACATGATACATAATATGGTATTATTTTGAAATTGACAGGCAGAGGACTTTCTGAGCTAACCTCTGCACAACTTTTGAGGAGAAATAAAGAAATAAAGAAAGAAGAATAAAGACTCAGTACAGAAACAGAAGGTGATCCGAGAGGATACTCAGATCACCTAATTAAAATGGCTTACCATTTAAACAGTACCATTAACTGGTTGACACACACAAATAGAAAGTAAATACATTACTGACTGAAAAAAAAAAAACCCAGCAACTACCCTTTATTTCCATACTGTTCTGATATTTAACCAAAAATCTTGCCACATATCTTCATCCCTTAGTTGTAAAACAAAAAAGGAGTCTATAAAATTTCATTCCTCTCTCTCTCTCTCAAAGAATTTTACTTACTCTACATTTAACGCCTTTCCCAATGCCAACAGAATACTTAAATGCACATTTTTGCTCACTTAACCAATCTCAATTCAATCTATTGCCCACAAATGAAATTCCAGTTTATGACTTGTGGTAGTATGTCCATACTCTGTTCCAAATATCTTTTCTGGTCTATATGTTGCAAGGTTATGTTGGGGAAAAAATTGAGATCGCCGGCATTTGTGACCCATCGTAAATACATAGCATAAGCATTATGCAATCTGATGTATTGGTTTCCGTGCTGCATCCAACAGTTGAAGCACTTTACAGGTTTCGTGCCCTCCACCCTGTAGACCAAATAGTAGACCGAACTGTGTTGCTGAACCTGACACCACTGATTGGCTAAGTGTGTGCTGACCATTTGAGAACGCATGCACAGGATGATCTTGTTGTGCATGTCCAGTATTTTCTCATAAACTTTGTTGTCTACTTACTTACTCTGATTTTGAACTAAGTACTAATTGTGCAAACACAAAATTTTGCAGGTAGTGAGTCTGGGGTGTACAAACTAGCAATATAAATGTTAATAAAATGCTTCATGCTGTAGCAGACTTGTGTCGGGGGAAAAAAATCGTAACCCTTTCCAACAATCAACTTAAACAGAAAAATACAAATATCTCAAAAGATACATCAGCATTTTCGCCCAAAATTCATATGGCGGATGACATATCCATATCAGATACATAAAAGAAGTTTCAATCTATTTGGTGGTAAAATAAGGAAGATGTGCGGAGCTGAACTTTTGAAATTTTTTTTTTGTCATTTCCTTCACACAGTGCTTCGATGATCGTTACGAATTCAAAAGATTTTGTGTCTTATCGCGGAGATAATTGCACCATATCACTGGGCCTGTGTAAATGCACTCGCAAGTATGATATCAGCACTATCTGGACAGAGATACAAATGTAATATTGCATGCCCCATTTATTTTTATAGTAAGTAATGCATACAGTGTACGAGTACCTTATCAAAGAATCCGTCTCTGTCAAAAGTATTCTCTTCAAATTTTGCTACGCTTAGAGATTTACAGATTTAGCACACAAGAGATACAGCATTCCTGGGTGGGGGGGGGGGGATTGTTGAATGCCTAGTAGAAACACTTGGTCTGGTGAGACGGAAATAAGTGATGTAATACCAGGAAGCTTTGACCATCTGCAATTTGACAGTTTCTTGTCATGAAGAAAGCTTTTGTTCCTCTTGAGTTAGGCCTGATAAACTACACAATTATAGTGGGAAAATCTGTATTATGAATGCAAAAGGTGAGTGCGTAAGCGTAAAGGCACAATTAAAGGGCATGGTGATGAAAGAGAGTTGTATGCAGTCTCGTGGAAGGAAATGGCAATTGAGAGGAAAATGCTCTCAAGGTAAATATGGCAAGGAAACCACCACAACAGGGCCCTGTTGCAAGAAAAAAAAAAAAAAGAAAGAAAAAAAAAAAGAAAGAAAGAAAATTGAGTTGCACTTGATTTCAGCATTGCCCCTAGGAGCCATGAAAGACGTACGGGTCATCAAGAACTACAATGTAGGTCATAATTCTGCTTTCCAGTAGTAAATGTTAGATAGAATGGTAGTAAAATTCAGTAACTATGGTTAAAATTCTATGTGGAAACTATTCAGGACAAAAACAAACCTCACCATGTTTGATGACACTCTCTCGAAAGTGTATAGTTTGACCACGATATTGAAATAACCATTACCTTCCCCTCAGATTGCCTGACTTGATGTGCTATCTATCACCAAATCTCTTCATTTTGTTTCATACAGTATGTTGGAACATACCCCGAGCAGCATACTGTATTTGCTATAAGCTGTTATTTTCACATGTAGATATTTTCATTAATGAGGCGGTCACAGACATTTTTTGTCCACAGTTCAACGTATCCAAATTTGGGAGAATATTGAGCTAAAATGACCGAGATATATGAACAAATGAATGTCAGAAATAGTAGGTCATAAAATTAAATTCCGCTTTTCAAATGACTATGTGATGAATTCAGTTGCAGTAGAGGCCTACACATGCTTTATCAATACCAAGGAGTATGAATTCATTTCCATTGTACGGTACAAATAAATTCGACTGGTCATCAGCATATACTATAGGCTATGTACCATGCCAGTCTCTACCTTCCACTACAAGTTAATTGTGTCATTTGCCAAGTTCAAAGAGTTTGAGTTTTTACTTAGCAGTGAACGAAATAGGCATAGAATACTGTTAGCTAGTGAATACACTACAATGTATTTATTGCATGTTTCCATAATACACAGCATGCCAGTGGCAACAGTAGACTTCTGATGAAGTTCAAAATGTGAGAAAAGTCTAGATTTTTTTTTTCTTTTTTAGCTGCCCATGTAAAAGTCCTGTACTGTATCTGCAACGAGGCTGAATTACCTGTGGTGAAGCAGCCTTCACTCTGATTGCCACATGCCTGTTAGTTTCACTTTATGGGTAATTACCAGGTGAGGTCACCCCACATATTTCCTGTCTGCTCAGAGTGCATCCAAACACAAACATGTCACTTTCGAAGGCTCTTCATTTTGATAGTCTACATCAGATGTCTTTTGAGTTGATGCAAATTGTGATTTATGAACATGAAATACTGCTTGGAACATGCATTTTATTTCTGGTTTGTGAGCTTTTCAGAAGATGATTTTTTTTTCTTTTGTCATTATGAGCATTGTCTTTCAAGTTCAAGTCTGTTTTGTCCTACTGTGTATATCTACAGGCATTTGTGTACAACTTTTAAAAGTGAACTACTGTTTTTTTTTAATATTTGTCTTTGTAGGGCCCACTCATTACTTTCATATATGACTTCATATAGTCTGTGGTTGTAAAAAAAGGACATCAAAACATGTAAATTACATTGTAGGCATACCATATAATGTGACACAAGGTCTGTGCCTTAAATACCTATTGTACATTTTGTTTTCAAGTCAAAAGAGTCTTGTGTTTAAAAAAGACAAGACAAAGCATAATAAGCAGTATGTATGCATACTGTAGTGACATTTAGGGAACGTTGTGCCGAATGTTTCCTTTTTCCTCATCAATGGAATATCATCTTTCATGCAATCCACATTCAATATATTGTATATCAACTGGTACATTATAATTAAAACTGCAAAGTAAAATGAAATTTGTGCATGTGGTATTATATGAAATTAAATTGGAACATACTCACTTGCATGTTTTGTGTGCATGAAATGATAGTGGGGGACTACACTGTATTCCTGGTGTCCCAGACAGCAGAATTGAGCTGTGTCATCATGATCATGCATTCAAGGCATGCTCCTGTGGGATAATCCAAATGCCAAGGAAGGGCATCCTCGGTGCATAGATTGGGGTGGGGGCAAAGGGGAGAGAAGAATGACTGGGCTAACAGAGATGTAAATGTACAGAGGTATTGTTAATGATGAAGAGAAGCAGAGATGGGAAGAATATGCAAGCCATTAGCATGCAGTAGCTTTATAATTTCTGGGTGCAGAGGGCTGCATGTATAATACGTACTTGCCAACCTTTTTTTGAGAGACTTCAATCACCTACCAATTTGCAAAAAGAAATCTACAATTTTGTATTTTTATTTTTTTTAACAAATCTGTCACCCAAACAAATGACTGACTGCTCTGACCTGAAAATTCTTGAAAGAACTGCTAACAACAGCCAAGTGTTCAATCCTAATCTAACAACCAGAGCATCATTATCCAATTAAACAAAATTATGCTCAGTGTATAATTTTGAGCAGATGCTCATAACTGGATATCTGGATGCTATGACCAGATGCCAAAAGAAATGCTGAAGACTGTAATTAAATAATTATAGCACAAACTGAATGCCAAAGCTTAGTCAATGGACAGCAGTGATGCTACAACCAGGGAGGTGGAAATCTCTTCCCACCTCCCTGCTACAACATATTACATGGCCCTGGTTCATGTAAGTATGTAGCCAGTACTTGACCAGCAGTAACAATGACATCAGCAATGGCATCTTGGTGTTTACTTTCTGCTTTGAGGTCAAAATCCCCAAATCTCTGTGATCATCATTACCACTTACAGTTGATGAATCAGTATTGTTACGACCAAAATCACTCTGAGAATGATCGCACAAAAGAAACAATCAACTAATGTTCAGGCGGTTTATTAACAGTCATATTGTGGGTAAAGACTCGTAATCGGTTCTCACATCAGTACAATAATGATCAATAGAAACTGTAAATCGGTAGTGGAATCACTTACACGTATTAAGTAATCCTTTGAAAATGTCCAGATATGATGTTCGATGCACAGATGAATGATCCGCGATGCACCGATGAATGATACCTCAGACGTAAATCCAAAGGCGCAGGTTGTGATAATCCTCGGTATTAATCCGGGGTAAAAATCCAGGATATACGTCCAAAGCGAAACGTGCAGAATCCACAGGAAATGGGCAGAATCCAAATGTTATGACGACCACGTCCAGTTGATGCGTTGAATGATGATTCACTTTATAATGTCCAGCAAGGAATCCAGCCCGTCACAGCTTTGCCGTAATAATGTCCGTTGACACTAAAATATGGAGTCTCTCTCCAATGTAGGCAAATTAATTCTCTGCAGGCAAAATGTCTCTCAGGCCTTATCTCCACAAACACAGTTTGTATAGCAGGTCAGCAGGTAACACAGGACTGACTATAACAAGTCGCTTCAGAGCCAGAAGTGACGTAACTCTCAGAGCAGAGGTGTTGGGTACTCTGCCTACTGCAGAATTTCTCCAGCTTATATACTATCCATTAACCCCTTTCTAGTACATTCTGTAATTTTCTCCAACCAGGGGCCACATACCTGAACATACTAGCAAGTCCAAATTCCAGGAATCCTGGATGACTCACTGCCTAACTATGTGCATAACATCATAGCCAAAATTAACTACCAATCACATTGGGTTACAGGGACAGTGCCTCACTCAGCCAGCACTTCCTAGAATATTCTGGAATGGGCAAAATCATTCTAGATTGAGTGAGCTATAATGTATTTCCTGTCACATGCATACATGTACTGTAGCTACATTGTATACCACGTAGAAAATTCTCCACTGATCTGGTCAGCCTGTATGTACTATTATATAGAATGTTCTCCATTAATCTGGTCACCCTGTGTACATACACACTAAAACAACCATGCATACAGCCTTGATACATGCACATAACTATTTGTGTGTACATTTGTGACAGTATCACCTCTTTGTTGATTACAAAACTTTCAAACCTGTCATTTCATTTTTGGCCAATCATGTACACGCTGTAAAGCTGCCATCTCACAATGTCAAGATGTAAGTACTGTAGACTCCCCTATTGGCAGAGCAGTGCAATATGGTGGAGGCATACCAGTCACCATACCAACATTTCTAGTTTTCTCATGTCCTTTTATCAAAGCGTTACTAACAGACCTTTGAATGGTACCATGGCAACTCTATTTTTTTTTAATTCATATTCATTCTTTCTTGTATCATAAACCTATGATTGTGACTTGAAATGCTGATGTGCAGCTCTTGTGCTTTTGTTAGTGAATGATCTACATGCATCTTAAGGCATGTTTGGCGGCATAAAAGGGACAAGACATTGGCTATACTGGATGTGTCTTCCATCACATCAAATGCAAACCCCAAAAGTTGTCTAAAACAATATGTAACTAGCTTCCTGTTACCCATGTATGCCGCGGCCTCAGATCAGAACAAATAGTAAGGTATCAAATAGTAACAACCTTCCGCGTCTTCTCTCTTGAAAAATCAGGATGAGAAACTACTTTCATTTTAGCACAGCCTAATTGTTTTACATAAAAATATAACAAATGATAGTCAGTTCTTAATTAGAATGCATAATACCAATAGGATAGTCCCCATGCGCGTACACATGGAAACAAAATCATCCAAACAGTTATATTTTTACATCTTATTAATAATTATCAAAGAGATGAGTTTTCAACACAGATTTGAATTTATCGAAATCTGTAATACATCTAACGCTGAGGGGGAGATTGTTCCATAATGATGGTGCCATTTTTCTAAAAGCCCTGTCACCAAATGTCTTGAATTTGACACTTATTTCAGAGAGATTCTTTGATTTGAACATAAATTACAACCAGGATGATATGGCTTGATGAGTTCACTGAGGTATGCAGGGACATTTCCGTGAAAACATTTGAATACAAGTGTGAGAACCTTATTAACTTGATACGAGCCCTTATCATCAACCTATGAAGACTATGGAGGATAGGAGTTATATGATCAAATTTCCTTTTAATATGCGTGTTACAAGCCTTATGGCTGAATTTTGTATTTGTTGGAGTCTTTTCAGCTTAGATTCAGGAACTCCAATGAGCAAACCATTTTCATTATCCAAATGACTGAAAATGAATGCATGCACAAGTTTCCCTGTAGTTGCTTTATCCAGAAAGTTTCTCAAACATAACATCGTGGCATAGATATTTCTCCAATTTCAGTGGTCAGTGATATGGTACCCATGCATTGTTTTCTTGTGTAATAGCCTTAATTGTATCTGCAGTATTAATCCCCGTTAAGACCGCATTTGGTTTTTAGTAAAAGTTGCAGATGTTCATGCATAGTATCAATACTGAATGTATTACTCCTTGAAAACTGAGGCTAAAACTATGTACAGTATGCTCATAAAAATGTCATTCTAACCAGAGAGCTGTGACTAGAAACTCTTATAAAATCCATAATACAGGGCATTTAGAGTGCTCTATGAGTGCTCCTTTTTAAACTGTATGAACAAAGTGGCTCCGAAGCACTGTAAAGTATTGCCCCTGGAGGGTAGATTTTGTAGAATTAGGAGGGTTCCTGTTTAGCACTCCAATGTTGGAGTGTGCTCTGAGACTGGTGCAGGGTGCACATGTTATATATCTCATGTTCAAAGTTTCC
Organism: Diadema setosum; assembly: GCF_964275005.1. Taxonomy (NCBI): domain Eukaryota; kingdom Metazoa; phylum Echinodermata; class Echinoidea; order Diadematoida; family Diadematidae; genus Diadema; species Diadema setosum. The sequence goes on from NC_092706.1 coordinate 17,074,795, forward strand.
ACTTCAATGAAGTCCATGAGAGGTCTCTTCCCACCTCCCTGGTGTGTCTCTCTCAGCCACTTCGTGTGTGGTTTGGTGGGGGTGGTGTGTCATCAAACTCAAAGGGGCATAGATTGATATGTTTCAGGAGCATTCCTGTACCTGGCTTTGTGAATGAATGTCTTAACCTAGTGCCAATTTGCACGGTTACAATTATTTCCCAGTCTCCACAAAAGCAGAGATAAATATGAGCCTAATTCTTTTGTATCACCAGAAATGAAAGCAAACAAAGCAAACAGACCATGGTATACATCGGAATGTATTGAGTTAACTGTGTGCTGCCTGCCTTGAAAGATTGGTATTGAAAAAGAAGTTAGTGGGAAGCACACCCACTTGTGTGGATTTTTGAGGCATAATATTAGGAATCCAGTCTTGTTTGCATGAGCTTCTTTTGTTGACTTCAAACATCTAATAATTAACATAGTACCATCAAATGCATTTTTTCCCTTTGCAGTTGTATTTGTAAATGTTAGGAGGTCTCACCTATGTGTACCACATTTCAGTTCAGTTCTGTTCAGTTTCTTTATTTCCCATCAGCCATCCAACAAATAGTTCAAGAAAATACAAAGTATGCATTACACCATCGCATTGTTTGGTCAGTTTGTAAAAAGGAAAATAATACTATGAATCGTAAATATATCATAAGATATAATATGTGCAACAAGTAGAATAACTAAGAACATTATTGCATACTTTGAAAGGTTGTCAGAAAAGGATGGAAAAAGATTATAATCTAGCAAGTGCGTACTGCACAGCATGTTTGTCTATTTGTGCCATCACTTTAATAGTACCTGTATGATAGCTGTACAAATTCATACGAAACACAGTGGGATTTGTGTGTGGTTTCGTATACTGCCTGTCTTTATAATCATGTGAATGTGTGATGTGTAGAACTGCATTGTTGTGATCAGTGCGGATAACCTTTTTTGCACATAACTGCTGCCCCAATCCTTCCAAATTCTAGCTTCTTTTCCTGGCTGGATAATCAGACAGCAAAAAATGGGATGGGCGGTCTGAACTGCAAGCTGAAGTGTGGTACCACCCTTGTCAGCAGGTTTTACGTTGATGAATCTTGTTTGTTCAAAGCTCACCCATGTCAGGGCCAACAAGAGCCGCATTTACACCTACTAACAGTGCGATTTTTAAAATCGCGATATTTTGGTTCCACCGTTTACACTTGTGCAAAAGCATGCGAAGTTTGAGCTTCACGAAACATTGCGATTTTTTGGTCGGTAGTGCATGTGTATTTTACCTCTCTTCAATGCACGGTAGACGAGTGGAAGTGCAGGCTATTCGTATTCACTGCAGTGCAGTCTATTTTGCTCACAGCTAGCTAGAGGGTTGGAACATTGAGCCAGGGCTTTTTATCAGTCCAATACACACATAAATTTGTGTTTCTCGAGAGTGTAAACTTACGGTAAAACTGTAGAGCTTGCTATATTAGATCACAAACGTAGCAGGTGTGTAAAACTTCAGCTTAGTATCGGAAAGTTGATGAAAGTAGCATTCAGGAGGATCATGAAATTTTGCCGGTACGACAAAAGTGACAAGTAGGCTCATTTTTTAGGACTGGTATTTCATCAGGAGACAGCAAGAACTCACCATTGTTTTACTGACACTTACGTACTCCTGTATTCCACAAAGTCAATGTATACCGAGAGCAGTATGGGCACTCCCAAAATCAACGCATATCTGGGAGAACATTATTTTGTTAAGTCGGTATGGGGTGATGATACGTGGTTGGAGAACTTCAGGTTTGTTACTAGTTTTCATAATACAATATACACTGTAGTTTCATCAGGGAGGTGAGAGACCACAAGCCAAGGATCGGCCGTTTATCCCACCTCCCTGCCTGTACAGCATGTACCTGTACTCTGGTCAGCGGCCGACATACTCCCTACATGTCCCAAAGAGGGATCGGGAGCACGCGTAAACTCCCGGTGTAATCCGATACCGAAAGTCACATGATGAAAAATCGCGATATTTCTCCAGCTTGGGTTTACACTTGCTAAACTTCGCCTCAAACATCGCAATGTTTCAACAAAATCGCACTCCGGCTGGCGATTTTTCTGGCAATGTTTCAAGGGCATTTGGGTGTAGTTGCTCAGCAACTTGCACCCAATGTAGCGATTTTAGAAAAATCAAGGTTTTTCCATGCAAGTGTAAATGGGCCTAAGGGTGATAGGACACTGGCAAGATCCCTGCATCAATAGCAGTCACTCAAGACAAAAAGAGTGGCCTAGTAACAGATGGCCACTATAACCAGGTTTCCAACATTTTATGTGCATCATGTACATGTAGGCATATGCGCATTTATTATTGTTGTATAATTCCTGTGTAAAAGTACCATGGTACTTATTTATTTATTTGGTTTTATTTAAAAAGTGAACAGGGTAGTCACTTTCAGGGCCCATGGACCTGCTTTTCAAGTGAGTTCTATTATAAATATCAAATATTGGCAGTAAAAATCACATAGTACAACAGCAACATAAAGAAAATTAAATCAACATGTAGAAACATACAAGATGCCATATTTACATAGATAAAAAGTGATACGAAGATAAAAGGTAAAAGGTAAGAGTGGTAAGAAATCAAACGCAAGGTTGAATAAATCACATAACCAAAATGTACAAAAACAATGAGCAACTAGACTCGGAATTTGTCAACACTGACAAATTAGGTGATCCGATCTATTGGGAAATCAATGATTTGAGTCCTGATCCCAATAGGCGTGACCATACAGGTTTCATCTGTGTTGAGGGGACATTGGCCATGTGATGTTTGGAGTCTCATTTAGAAAAGGGAGTCAGACCCTCCATCTTTGGTAGAGAATTCCGTATGCACTAACGAAGATACAGAATGAAGTATATTTGACCTTTGACCCCATTTTGCACACCAAAGATGGCATCTGAGCAAAAAGTGGTTATTTTGTGAAATGATTCTTGTAACATGGTCTTTGAATGTGCAAAATATGGGAAAGATAGGACAAGTATTCACCAAGATACAGGATGAAACATTTATGACCTTTGACCCTAATTTACATACCCAAGATGGTATCCGATCAAGTAGTTGTTATGTTATGAAATAATGTACGTGACATGAACTAAACATGTGCAAAATATGGGGGTGATAGAGGCTGTTTTTCTTGAGTTATTGCAAAGAAAGTTGCAAAAAGAAAAATATCTCAATACATCAAAGATAAGCTTTAATTTCAACCAAGTTTTTTAGCATTATCCCGACATCGTATGAAAAAACAAAAGGCACACTGACGATAGCGCAAAGTCTCAGCTACAACATATTAAAATTTATGAGAAATTCACCGAAGCATAAGTGAGATAGTGCTCGAGAAAGATAGTCATGTCAATTTTCATTTCCAGAAAAACTGCACTCCCATAGAGATAACACGTAAACTGGTCAAATTTGACAAGATGACTTTGAATCCATTTTTACGAGGTGATGCCGTCATCCAATCAAAATGCTGTTATTATATTAATGAAAGAGCATTTAATAAGCTACAACATATTGAAATTAACGTGAAAATTGGCAAAGGATAAGTGAGATATGCTCGAGTAAACTTGAAATTTGATGACGTCATTTTGAAAATTTACTTTTTTTACTTTATTAAGAAATTTGATATCTTTTAATCATTTTGCCAGCATTTCCAACCCATGAAATGACATGTACAACTCATCAGCTTTCAAAATATGTAAAGAAAATGGGGGGTCACCATCCATCCTGACGAGTAAAATTGGATTTAAAATTGGCAGTTTTTTGGCATAGTTGCACTGTATATCGCCATTGACGCGCGCGCGTAATTTCAACTTTGAGGGGCCCGTATGACGTCATATTGAGTCGGATTGACTTGAAACCTGGTAGAAATATTCCTTGACATTTCAGGCATCCGATAAATGTGAAAAAACGGGAATTTTCTATTGCACATGAGCTGTGCGTGCGTATATGTGCGGGCGCGTACGCGTCCGTCCAATTTTTTCAATTTTTCAAAAAATGCTCAAAATGATCTGAAACGTGTGCAAAAAAAATTTGAGCTCGATTGGAGCATGTAAATATTTCAACGCGCGCGTATGCGTACGTTTCAATGGTGAATATGAATTTTGAATATATGAATAGAATGCGCGTGACTTGAAATATATGTGACGTAAATTTCATTGAAAAATTCCTTTCCATTAATGAGATATGCATGAAAATGTGTTTTCATATAATGATGTCATAGTGACGTCACGGTCGACTGATCACTATGATTTTACTTGCGCTGTCGTCTTTGGGACATGATACCTACATGGTATAATTTTGAAATTGATAGGAACAGGACTTTCTGAGCTAACCTCTGCACAACTTTTGAGGAGAAAAAAGAAAAAGAAGAAGAAAAACAAAGAATCAGTACTGATACAGAAGGTGATCCGAGAGGATACTCGGATCACCTAAAGAAGAAGAAGAAGAAAGAATCCGTACAAAAACAGAAGGTGATCCGAGAGGATACTCGGATCACCTAACAATAGCCAAAGTGAAACAATGTAATGTGTACTTTTAAACTCTCAGTTGCTTGTGGTCATGACATACACTGTATATGCCATTCTGCACCACAATACTTTCCATGTCTGACGACATGGATTTTTAGTTGAAGCCTTACAGTCGTGGCGAGTGGTTTGTGCGGCACAGAGACGAACGCAACACGCTGCCTCCCCCCATTCTGTATCAAATGTCGTGACACCGAATGAGAATAGCACTGGCTCAATGGGTCAGCGAACACACTGGAGTCTTAATCACCTGACTCAAAATGGCTGTCCGAGCCACGAGAGTTTCCGATCAGTGCCGAATTGGACGCACACTCACAGTGCGCATGCGCATGAAGAGAGGCCAAAAGAGCCATGCGTCATCTGGCCTCTCTCCTCCAATCACCGCAGCTCGCGGCCACAATGTTTGTGTATGATGCGTACACACACACACAGTGGCAGTGGCAGCACTGTCCCATGCGTTAAATGGATAGCACTGCAGTCTGGCATTGCGCAATTGCATGCACAAATTTCGTTTGTTCAGAAGAGTTACGCAATAACGTACCATTAGGGGTGACGATAGTCCAACTTTAAGGAGTGATTTTGAAAGAGCAGATTCTGAGCTTGAAAATGATGTTTAACTCAATTCAAATGGATTCTCCTAACCCGGCTAAATATTGAGAAAAAAACACATACTGTGGAAAAGTGTTAACTGAGAAAAGAGACTTGAAGTATTCAGGTGCAGCGATACAGTGCAATTAACTCGCCAAAAGCACATGACCTCAAAGCCTCATTTGCATAAAGTAAACTGCTTGTGTACGCAAAACTGCTGGGGAAGCATTGCAGGACAAATTGCAATATCTCGCCTCAGAAGCCATCAAATGATGAAATCTAACAGCAAATTGAAGGAGAAACTATTCTCTAACTGGCAATGTTAGTTATTTCTGGTTATATTGAGGATAAACCTGTGAAAATAAAGTCGAAAACTTAGCCTCCAAACAAGAAAATGTTAATTTTTCACATTTTCCATTATTGCCCAAAAATGAAACTTTGGTATACAACTTCTGGTAGTACATGTATGTCCATACTGTGTTCCAAATATCTTTTCTGTAATATTTGTTGCACAGTTATGTTGGGGGAAAAAACCAAGACCACTGTCATTTGTGACCCACGTAAAATCCATAGCGTAAGTGTTGTGCAGTCCGATGTATTGGTTTTCGTGCTGCATGAAACAGCTGAAGCACATTGCAGGGTTCGTCTGTCACCCACTCACCACCCTGTGGACCGAAACTGAACTCTGTCGCTGTGCGCTGAACCCTGACACCACTGGTTGACTAAGTGTGCACTGACCAGTAGAGAACGCATGCACAGGAGGATGATCTAGTTGTGCATGTCCAGTATTTTCCGTGAAATTTGGTCGTCTTTTTGCTCTGATTTTAATCTAACTACTAATTGTGCAAACACGAAACTTCGCAGACTAGTGAGTCTGGGGTATACAGACTAGCAATATGCATATTCATGCTGATGTAGCAGAGTTGTATCGGGAAATAATCATAACCCTTTCCCACGATCAATTCGAAGAGAAGAATACCAATATTTCGAAAAAAACATCAGCATTTTTCATCTAAAATATATATGGAGGGTGACATATCCATATTAGATATATATGTGAAGTTTCAAGAGATTTGGTAGTAAAATAAGGGACATACTAGGAGGTGAACTTTCAATTTTTTTTTTTCCTTCTCTCCGCACAGTGCTTCGATGACCGTTACGAATTCAAAAGCTTTGGCCTCTTATCAGTGAGTTAATTGCACTGTATTGGGCCTGTATTGGATCTATTCAAGTGCTTAATGCTAGCTTAATGTCATGCTAGCTGTACAATGAATGAGACCAAAAACCAGGATGTGAAGCTCCGTAGCATAAACAATGAAGGGATTATCAGATCAAAGGCACAATTTACCATTTGCAGATGAAACAAAAACCCAGCATTAGTGCTTCAAAATAGTTCTAAAATGAGTTAGGGATAGAAACAACCAGTGTGAAAATTTGAACCAGTATAATCGATGTTAAGTATTGTTAAATGTACAAAATGTGAACAATAGTTATAATAAAAATGTTTCCAAACTAAACCGTATACAGTTATGGTTTAATGAGAAAAATAATGCTATCTCATTATATTTTAGCCTTTATTGCAAAAATTTTATATGGTAAGATGTTTTGTGATACAACTGACCTACACGTATGCATCAAAAGTGATATCTTGAACATTTTTCAAATCTCTCCTTCCAAAGGTAGACAAGACCTTTAATCTGAAATTGACCATGTTCTCTTTACACATTCTATCCATGACAGTACCAACTTTCAAAGCAGTAGCATCATCTTTTCAAAAGTTATTAGAGTTGAAAGTGAATAGAGGGTAAAGGGTATGTAAGAAATGAAAAGAGGACTCTAGGACATGTACAAATCAAACTGTTCTACAAAAAAAGTGTTTGAGAAAAACTGCTAAAAATACAGTTTCCATTTGTTTTATGATCCCAAGCTTTACCATGATGTAGATGAAGTCTTGCTCTCTCAGAAAATATGAAAATCTCAAGATTGTCTTAGTTGACCCATCTCACCTGATCTGAGTCTTGACACAAAATCAGTGTGTGCGACTTTTTGTTGGTTTTGTGATGCATTGTCACATATGAAATACTCCGTTTGGACTAGGTGATCAAATTTGTCAGTTAGACATTAGGATGAAACTTGGTTGTTTAAAAAGGAGCAAGCAAAATTTGATAATGTAAATTTTTGTATTCTGTTTTAATTACAGGGATGAACAGTGAACAGGATAGGGCATATCTCGTTCTGTATATGACTCCATGCCTATGTATAGGCATACAAGTAGGGCATGACTAAGATGGAACTAGTCAATACAAGATTTACGTGTTCATATGTATCTTATGTGTTTATGTGTGCAAATATGACTGAGTAAATAACAATGTTTTGTACCTTGAACAATACTGTGATTGATCGTGTTATTGCTTGCTTGTGTGCATACAGCAAACAAGCTTTTTATGAGTGCGTCACTATGGGCAAATGGTGGGTGAATGTAGGGATGGCAATCACTGAACTGTGGTCACCAAAAATAATGCACAGATGATAGTGCCTTTATAGTAGAGATGCAGCGCACTTGAGAGTATTTACAATGGTACAACATGCATGACATTGTGAATTATACCAGAGAGTGTGCTTCATTAATACTGACAATTTGAACTTAAAATGTGCATTATTTGTTTTATAAAATGGATCCATGATCCAAGTGGTGTCCCCATGCTACAGAGTCTTCAATATTCAGTACAGTATTCATCGCATAATCGGGCATCTGATAATCGGGAACCTTGCTAATAAATGACATACGCTTCCCAGAAACATTTCCAATGCATGTTATTTTCACTGGATAATCGGGCGGGGACCTCTGATAAACGGGACAATTTTTCTTCAAGCGATCTTTGATTTTGTTGATATTTTACACAAAAAATCTACCAAAATACCACAACAATATTTCAAAGATTCCCTGTCAGTTGTCGTTTACATCGAACTTACAAAGCAAGCTTCGGACTGGTGTGTTTTGACCTCCGTCCATCCAGTACACGTATATTTCAGCTCGCTGCCCGCCTTCACTTTTCTGTACATGTGTATATATGGCGAGCTAGATCGCTACATATTGACAACACATGTACAGTGCAGTGATCGCGGCAAGTAAACAATCAAGCCGTGATGATTGAATGATTGAAGGACTTCTCATTGATGTTCCCACATCAGTTCTGGGTAATCATTTCCCATGGTTGTGGATATGTATACATTATACGGAACGCCCTACGTGTCCAAGAATTCTATGAATGTTTAAGAAAGTGCTAGCTTCTAATCCACATATTTTGTGTTCGAAGAGAGGTGACAGAAGAAGAACCCAGTTGCGATTACTCTACATCATTGCGAGAATGCAGGGAGAGCTAGAGGGTCGCGCTGAGGGGTAGCGTGGTTGTGTATTCATGTACATGTACAGTACGTCAGTATGCATGTGTATGTGTGTGTGTGTGTGTGTGCACTACATGTACATGTCGTATGCCGTTAGGCCAAAAAAAAAAAATTGTTGTATTGGCGTAACCCGCCCGACCCTAAAAATTCCGCCGACCCTATGTTTTTTTATCATTTTTTTTTGCTATCGATATCAAGTATCTTCTTGATTGCGATTGCCATCGCAAAAAACCCAGAAGTGGAAACGGCTCTGGGGATATCGGATGTACGAGGGATTGGGAGAGATTTCACTAGCGCCTCGCATAGCCTCGCTTGATAAGTATGTACGTCATCTGTTTCCAAAACGGACGCGTACTCTATCAAGATTTATACAGTGTATACTTAGCATTCAGACTGCAATGTATTGTGCACAGTTTTGCCATAGGTTTCTTGTGTGGAGAACTTACACGAATCTGTATATGTGGGACTGTAATAGAGATCGCCGTGTGCGATGAAAAGATCGTACATATGGGTCAATTTGCATTTATCTTATCTAAGTCAAAATAGTAAAATATGAAGTGAAAACATTCAGGATAGGGATTTCAACATCTTTAAATTCTGTGAAGGGGTATAATTCGAGTAATATCGGCCTCATAAATGATTTGTAGAATAGATGAACACAGCGCATACGGTGCAGCAGTTGTAACTGTTTACTGAGCACGAGTTATACACGTAAAATGCAGGTAGCAAAAAAAAAAAAAAAAAAAAAAAAAAAAAATCCGCCCGACCGACCCTATTTGAAAATCTCATGTTACGCCAATACAACCTTTTTTTTTTTTGGCCTTAGTGTATGGTGAGTGCTCATCGCGAAATGGGGCACCCCGCTTAAAGGGCCGTGTTTGCTACTCCCAACATGTCCCGATTATGCGTTGAATACTGTACTTCAGAACATTTACTTTTGAAAATAGATACAGCTACATTGAGGATTAACTTCTACATGCTATTGCACTCAAAGGAACTTTCTCAACTGTATTTTGTTTTCAATTTGTTTTCAATTTGGAACAATTGTAGCAGGAGCAAATGTGTCATTGCATGTACCAAATAACATGACCATGATCTAGATAAAGGACAACCACAATCCAAAAATGCCTGTATCATAGCCAAATAGCCAAAGGTTAGCTATGTTTTTAAAGGATTTAATGTTGTTCTTGGTTTATACTACCAAACCTCTACATCATATTACAGTTCTTATCATCCGTATAGGAAAGGATCTAGGGGAGAGTTGGTCATTGTGAATCATCCACCAGAATGCAGGAAAACAGGACAAATAGTCTAGAAATGTAGACCTTACTGTAATCTCACTTTAAGTCAGAAAGGGGCCTGTTTGTTATTTCAAAATGTGCAACTAGATTGTGAAAAAGTATTATGTCCTTATTTGTGTAACATTATGAAGATTTGCAAGGAGTCCCAGTTATTGACCTACTGAATATCTGACAGGATCTGGCATGAGAGAAGGTCTGAACAATAAGTCTACAGCATATAATACCTGTGGTTTCAGGATGGGGCATGCTGAATGATGTAGGCAAAGGGAAAAAAAAATCAGTATCAATATTGGCTGTAGCTGGAGAGAGAAGAGCAAGCACACAGATCTGTTTCAAAACAGCTTTTGGTTCCTTCACTTCAGGCAGTTCTTTAACTTGCCTTGGGAGTTGATCTCAAGTGCATGATAGGTAAGTTAAAACTTGACTTTAAAGGGTCCAGTAGGGATGTTCTTAATTGTACTGCCGTATCTAATGTTATTTGAGAGTTGTGGTATGTATGTAGAACTGGTCGTGCTGTCACTTGAGTACGAGGGTCATGTAGGAATGTAGTGTTGAACAGTGTACACTACACTGTTATGAGTCAACCTTGACTTTGACCTCTGTAAGCAGACATTGACATATATGAAGTAGTAGGAACACTCAATAAGCCATGTCTATGTTTATACAGACTTCACAAGAATACATGTGTCCTAATGGACAGAATATATTGTCATGGTATAAAATGCTGAATACCTAAAATATAAGGAGATACAGGCTGTATCACTATTGGTATACAACATATCAGTCGTCATCATTATATACTATTACTATGATCAGTTTGACAAACTCAGCCTGCAAAATTTTGCAGCAGTCAAAGCAATGTGGTCTCCAACACAAAACAAAGGGATATTGTGTGTGTGTGTGTGTGTGTGTGTGCGTATAGGTGCGATTACATGTGAACATGATTTCTACGTGGACGAAGGTGTAATACTCCATTGAAGAAAAAAAAAGTAAAAGATAGAAGTATTTTGTTTTGTGCTCTTGTGGGGTTCGAACCCGCACATGTGCAACCTCACGTCTCTGAGACGTCGCCTTTATCCTTTCAGCCATACGTCTCGACGAGAAAATATGAGCAATGTAAGCTTATATATGTGAAAGATGAGTCGGAATCGTTTCGTCCACATTCCATTCTCATTTTCAGTTTTAAGCTGCAAAATTGTCGACCTGATGAGGAGATTTGAAAAAATATAATGCATGATTACTGCAGCTTATTGTCTCAGCTACAACATACTTAAGTTTAAGAGGAAATGGAGCAAAATCAGCTGAGGTAAAGGTGCTTTAACGTTGTCAAGTGAATGCATGGTTAAAAAAAAAAAATCACCTCCCATAGACATAACACGTAAACTTGTATGATTTTGAGTCTTTACCTTTAATCACAATTTAAAGTATGATGACGTCATCAAATTTCAAAACCATGACATGGACTTGAAAGGCAAATGTTCAAAGTACAACATATCCGAATTTGGGATAATATTGAGCTAAAACAACAGAGATACCAGCAAATGAATGTTAGAAACAGTATCTCAAAAATATTAATTCCACTTTTTTGATTTCAGATGACGATATGATGATGTTTTGAGCACTTTAAAATTTTGACGTGCACGTACGTGTGCGTCATGATGACCTGGGTAATTAGCATAGCATAGGACGATCAGTCATGACCTGAACTTTATATCCACCAAAAGTGATACAGAAATGACATGTAGTTATGAAGTTATGTTTGATCATGTGACATTGTCTGAAAATCACAAAATGGCGCCTAGATGACGTCAGAGATATGTTATCGTCATGAAAAGTTTCATGTACAGAGATATTGATATGAGATACAAATGTTGACTGAAAATTTCATGTTAATTGGTCATGTCATTGTTGAGATATTATAAAAAAGGAAGATTCCGTACAAACTCAGCGTATCAAGTGGAATGCAGTCTGAGTAGAGAGACCTTAACATTCATGGGATGATATCCACTACTGTAGTTTTGACATAATTCGATAATTCAGTGAATAATGATTGCCCTCCTCACACTCTTTTTCCTGTATGACACATGTTACATTGTGACTGTTTTGTGGTATCTCGCATACAAATTTTGACAAAGTTGATATGGTGTGGGGTGCAAGACTTGCGGGTTATGGTAATTACATGTAAATTTACTTTTTCTTGCCCCTGGCAGCCCTGTTTCTAATATCATAAATTTTCCATTTCTGATTTGTTTGTTTTATGATTTATTTTGTTCTTCATCATACTGAATCAAATTTATTTTGTTACTGTCTATGTGGTGACGGCTAAAATGCCGAATGAATAATGATGATAATTATAGTAATAGTGTAAAATTAAACAAAAGAAGGAAAGATTAAAATAATCCCAGCTGCAGGTTCTGATGTTACAAGTTAATTTCAAGTATCTACAGCATAGACAATAGTCAGCAATCAAGACAAGAGACCTGGGAGTCTCACACTCACCCGAGTATCGCAAGTTCACCTTCTATGCATTCTTGCAGACTCTTACCTGAGAACATTGAAAACTTGGGTGGGGGCAGCTTTGAGAGCTGAGAGTATTCCATCACACCGGTATGTACACTGTACTTTAAAAGAAAGTTGGACTATGCAGTTTGAAAATCACTTTTGATTCTAGAGAAGAAGATTATCAGATATTCCTCAATTTAGGAGGTTTGGGCCCATTTAAACACATTTAGATCCTATCCCCCTAGGAATGCTACTTGCCAAGTTTGGTAAAAATTTTTTTTTTTGGAAGAAGAGGAAAATGTATTTGGATCCCTCTCCTCCTCTCCCATAACGGGGGGGGGGGGGGGGGGGGGGCACGCCTGGATCTGCAGTGAACAAACTTGGAACTTCAGTCATCAATGTACTAACTCATGGTATTAATTTTGCTTTATTATACCCCCGCCACACATAGTGTGAAGGGGGTATATAGGAGTCACCGTGATGTTTTTCGGGCAGACGGGCGGTCGGTCGGTCTGTTGCAAAATCTTGCGTCGCGAACTCCTACAGTTTTGAAGCAATTTAAATGAAACTTAGGGTAAATGATGATATTGAGGTATAGATGTGCAAGACTTGTTTTTTTGTGTTTGTTGGATAGTGCGTTGCCATGATAACCATAATTTTACCAAAACCTTGTGGATTGAATAACTTCCACAGTATTTAAGCAATCAATTTCAAAATTGGTATCTATGATGATCTATTGGTGTAGTTATGCAAGACACTCTTTGTGTTTGCACTTAACAAAGCGTTGCCATGGTAACCACATGTTTTCTTCAAAATCTTGTGGAGTGAACAACTTCCACAGTTTTGAAGCAATTGAAATCAAATTTGTTAGGCATTATGGCCTTGAGGCATAGATGTGGAACACATAATTTTTGTGTTTGTCGGACAAAGCGTTGCCATGGTAACCATAATTTTACCAAAACCTTGGATTTAGTAACTTCCACATCATTCAAGCAATTAAAGGGATGGTACAGTATTTGTGGAGCTGAGGATTTGGCTTTTAACTTTTTGCCAGATACCAAGAAACCACTTATGAAATGGTACAGAGCATGCCATTCTAAGAGGAATTCAAAGTTTATTTGATGAAAATTGGTTTTAGAATGGCTGAGACATCCAAAAACAGAGTAAAACAAAGTGATCATAATAAAATGTGGGTCCCACATTTTATTAATATTGCTCTGTTTTGGGTATCTCAGCCACTTCATAACCAATTTTCATCAAATAAACATTGAATTCCATTTGGAATTACATGCTCTTTAATATTTCATATAAGGTTTCTCATTATCTCACCTAAAAATGTTAAAAACCTGAAGTTAGGTCTCAACCAAAACTATACGAGCTCTTTAAGGTCAAATTTAGTATGTATGATAATCGGGAGGTGTAGTTATGCAAGACACCAATGTGTTGCCATGGTAACCACTCATTTTTGTATCAAATTGAACCATTTAATCTATGAAGGTGAAATTTGGTGTGTATGATGCTCTTTAAGTGTAGTTTTGCAAAATGTCCTTTGTATTTGTATCGGACCATGGTAACCGCATGGTTTTTTCTTAATCCTGTGGAGTGAACTTCTTCCACAGTTTTCAAGCAATTGAAACCAAATTTGGTAGGCATTATGGCCCCGAGGTATAGATGTGGAACACATAATTTTTGTGCTTGTCACACAAACCATTGCCATGGTAACCACAATTTTACCAAAACCTTGCAGATCGAATAACTTTTCCATCATTCAAGCAATTAAAGTCAAATTTAGTATGTATCATGATCTAGAAGTGTAGTTTTGCAAGACACCAATGTGTTAGTTGAAGGAAAATGTGTTGCCATGGTAACCACTCATTTTTGTATCAAAATAAACCATTCAAGATATGAAGGTCAAGTTTAGTGTGTATGATGGTCTTTAAGTGTAGTGATGCTGGGGGAAAGCATGTTTCCATTTGCTGTAAATTTTGTACTCAGTGTCAACTGTGTAATTGTACAGTAAACTAAAATTATTCTGTTTCCAATTCGACAAGTGCACAAACTTGGTATTAACATCATTGCCCTCATGATATCACATACTATAAAGCAACACTAGGGGCAGGGGTATTCACCTTCAGTGATAATTCTAGTTGCTTTATGGTTCTAGAGAAGAATGTTCATGAATATTCCTCTTTTTTTTTTGGGGGGGGGGGGCTTTGCCCCCTAGGGACCCGCAAGGGGAGCATGACGCCCAGTTGAACAATTGGGATAATAACCCTCTAGGCATGCTACCTGACAAGTGTGGTGAAAATTCATCAAGGATGAATATGAACATAGTACATTAAGTCCCCATTTGGACCCATCCCATCCTACTCCCCTGGGTCCCAAGGGTGGCACCCCTGATTCCACCATGAACAAACTTGAAACAACAGTCATCAATATACTAAATCATTTCATTAACTTAGCTCTATCACCAGGTAGGGCAGGGTGCCCATTTGAAGGAATTGAGATCATTTCTCCCCAGGGATGCTACCTGCCAAGTTTGGTGAAAAGTCATCATGGGGTTTTCAAGAAGAAGATGAAAATGTACAACGAGGCCCCCATTAGCACCTTTGCCACCCTCCTCCCCTGGGTCCCAAGGGGGGGGGGGGAGGGGTTGGGGGCTAATTCCGCCATGAACAAACTTGAACCTACAGTCATCAATGTACTAACTTATATTAACTTTAATAGCTCTTACTTCTGGTTCTAGAGAAGATTTTGTTTGAGATTCTTTATTTTATTTATTTATTTATTTATTATTATTTTTTTTTTTTGAGGGGGGGGGGGAGGGGGTTGGACCCCCTGGGGCCCCTAGGTGGGTCATAGTGCTCATTCGTACAAATTGAGATCCAGGGATCCTATCCCTCTAGGGATGCTACCTGCCAAGTTTGGTGAAAATCAGTCTTAGGATTCTCAAGAAGAACATGAAAATGTAAAAAGTCCATGCACGGAGAATGATGGACGATGCACGCTGGACGAAGAGCAAACAGCTCACTTTAGACCTTTCCTCAGGTGAGATAACAATCCATTTGATGTTTAGAGAGAATTTCTTCAGGACTGTGACTTATTTAACAGTAGTTCACTGCTCGAAGGCAGTTATATTATTTTACATGGAAATCCAGAGTTAGTCCTTTGGGAAGATGAGAAAAATAGCCCCTTTTCTGACTCTTCACATCCTCCAACAGGCCCAGTGAATATGGTGCCATTAAATCCAGTACAAGAGGCAAAAGCTTTTGAATTCATAACAGCACTGTGTGAAGCTAAGGACAAAAAATCTTGAAATTTCACCTCCTGGTATCTCCCTTATTTTACCACCTAATTCCTTGAAACTTCACATATATATCTAATTTGGATGTGTCATCGTTCAGCTTAATTTTGGGAGAAAATGCTGATGTATCTTTCGAGATATTTTTATTTTCAGCTCACCAGAGCTGAAGGCTCAAGTGAGCTTTTGCGATTGCTCCTTGCTCCTTGCTCCGTCCGTCGTCTGTCGCGCGTCATGCATAGAGTTTTTACATTTTTATCTTCTTCTTGAGAACCTCATGATCGATATTCGCCAAATTTGGCAGGTAGCATCCGTAGGGAGATAGGATCTCAATTTGTTCAAATGGGCGCCATGCCCCACCTGGGGTCCCCAAGGGGGCCCAAACCCCCTAGAATTAAGGATCTTCTTCTCTAGAATCTTCTTCTCTAGAACCAGAAGTGATAGAGCTAAGTTGATACCGGTACTATGAGTTAGTACATTGATGACTACAGTTTCAAGTTCTTTTCATGGCGGAATCAGGGGTGCCCCCCTTGGAACCCAGGGGAGGGGGATGAGGAGGGGTCCTAATGAAGCCTTAATTGCACATTTTCATCTTCTTCTTGAGAATTTTCTTTTTTGAAGGCTAAGTTTTGACTTTTTTTCCACAGATTTATCCTCAATAAAACCCAAAAGGACTAAATAATTTGCGTATAGATTTTATCATTTGATGGCTTCTGAGGTGAGAAATTGCGATTGTCCTGCAATACTTCTCCAGTGGTTTTACGTTTACTCGGTACACAAGCTGTTTACTTCATACAAATGATGCTTCGAGGTCATGTGGCGAGTTAATTGCACTGTATCGCCACGCCTGCAAAGGACTGTGCCCTGTTCCTGAGATGTCTAGCTGGTGCATTAGGAAGTTGCTTTGTAAGGTCCCAGTAGTGCACCCATTCAATGTATCCCCGGGCATGTAATGGCGGAGGATACTTTGGATTCAGCAGCATTATGCTGCCACTGCCGCAGCTGCGTCACATTCCTGTGTGCGCTCTAGGGGCCACAAACTTTGATGGATTTCTTTGAAATTATGTATGGAGGTTCATTGGTAGTATCTCCACACCTATAACTTTGGATGATGCTGCTCCCAGTGTTCCATCTCGTACAGGGTAAAATGCCATATTTTTGTGCATAGTTTGTGTGCGTTCTACAGGTCACAACGAAGTTTGTTCAAATTTGGTATGGAGGTTTATTATGATGTAATCTACAAGCCTATAGATTTTGGATGTGCTGTCCCCAGTGTTCCGTCCTTTATAGGGTCAAAGGTCATGTTGTTGGTGGATGGCTTGTGTGTGCTCTATAGGCTATATTGATGGATTTTTTTTCAAGTTTGGTATGAAGGTGTACCATGTATATGAGCTCGAAAGATTTTGAATGTGCCACCCCCAGTGTTCCGTCTTTTATAGGGTCATAGGTCATATTGTTGATGGATGGTTTGTGTGCTCCTTATAGGCTACATTTCTTGACAGATTTTGTTCAAATTCAGTACGAATCTCTATGATGATGTTATCAACAAGTCTATTGATTTTGGAAGTACTGCCCCCAGTGTTCCGTCTTTTATAGGGTCAAAAAAAAAAAAAAGACACTTTTTACGATGCAACGCCAGGCACAGAGCATTGTTTGAGCAACTGTGTGACTGGGGCATTTGTGGCTATCCAGTAAGTGTAACCACTTTGCATGCAAGTGACATATCTTCAGATAGTATTTTGTATACAGATGCATTATACAGTTGAACCTCTCGTATCCGGACAAGTCGGGACCGGGGCTCATTCGGATAAGGGATTTGGCCGGATACGGGAGACTCAATGCTTTGTACATGTACATATACATACACATGTACTGATGTAGCCCATTGTAGTACCACATGTAGTAATGTGTATACTGCAACCTTTTCATTGTTACACTCAGTAACAGACCCCAAAATAGAGGTGTATGTTAATGTTGGAAGTAATATGTAATTCATGTGTGTTTGTGTAGGAGTTCTCAAGGAGTTGGGAATCCCCCTTTCCTCCCGTAATTATAAAAAAAAAAAAAATCACGGCGAGATTGCGTCCGTATAGTAGAGAGATCCGGATAAAGGGAGGCCGGATAAGAGAGGTTCAACTGTACTCTAATCTATATACATAAATATTATTTTGTGAAGCTGCGCCTAGTCTTCACAACATTCAGAGGGGGAGGGGATCTTTGTCCCTCGCTTAAACGTGAAGATGAAGCAAAAGCTGCTGCTAGTGCCGGGTGAATTGCGCGGCATTGCGCATTGCGCGGCATTGCGCGGCAATGGAGTGTCACATTTCTAGTTATGAAAGTGTTTGCCATATTCTATGTTTACAGGACTGATTCGCAATTCTGTTTTTATGCCTCCGCCATGAAGTGGTGCCGGAGGCATTATGTTTTCGGGTTGTCCGTCCGTCCGTCCGTCCTTCCGTCCGTCCGTCCGTAATGAATTTTGTGGACAAGGTAACTATCAAAACCCGTTGAGGTATCCTAATGAAACTTGGCATGTATGTGTATTAGGGGGTGAAGTTGTGCCTATCAACTTTTGGGTGCACATGCTCAAGGTCAAAGGTCAAAAGGTCAAGGTCAAATACATAAAATTTCACTATTTCCAACATATCTATTGAATGCCTGAAGATATTTTCTTGAAACTTAGTGTATACATGTATTACCCAATTAAGACTCTCTGGTGAAAGTTTGGGTCATGAGGTCAAAGATCAAAGGTCAAAGGGTCAGGGTCAAATATATAAAATTTCACTATTTCCACCATATCTATTGAATGCCTGAAGATATTTTCTTGAAACTTAGTGTATACATGTATTACCCAATTAAGATTCTCTGGTGAAAGTTTGGGTCATGAGGTCAAAGGTCAAAGGTCAAAAGGTCAAGTAAAAATATTAAAACTTTTTTTTTCCATACCTTGGAAAATTGTTCAAGGTATCTTCATGGAACATAGTATATATATACATATACTGACTGGAAGTGATTATCTAGAGAATGTAGGGTTCATGGGGTCAAAGGTCAGGGGTCAAAGGTCAAGTACAACACTTCAAAATTTTACTATTTCCCTCATATTTATGCAATGCCAGCAGGGTTATTATTTTTTTACACTTGGTGTATGCATACATGTGTAACCTAATAGAAATTCTCTGGAAAGTTTTTTTTTCTTCTTTTTTTGCCTCAAAGGTCAAAAGGTCAAAGATCAATTGAAAGTGCTGAACTAACTTTTTCCTCCATATCTCGGAAGTGGCTCAAGTTATCTTGAAACTTAGTACATATTATGCATGTTCTACCTGAAAGTGATTATCTTATGAATTTTAGGGTCAAGGGCCAGATGAAAATGGTAACAATTTACTATTCAATTCAGAAATTGCACTTTTTCTCCACACCTGTACCTTAAAAATTACTCAATGCCTAAATGTATGAATGGGTCAAAGTCGAGTTAAAGTCCTTAAATCCCTAGATACAAGCTCTCCTATTCATCCAATTAAACCTAGGTCAAGGAAGGTGAACATTCAACACATTTGTGACAAACTTGTCATTTCAATATTTTGCCAATTTTGTGAAAATGTAATCACACATTGTCCACATGTACTATCTAGACCTATTGGAAAAATCATGCATTATGGCGGAGGCATACCAGTCGCCAAAGCGACATTTCTAGTCTTTTTATTCATTGCATCATTTTATCGCATTTTGCTTCCAAATGCTTGTGATTCAATTGCTTCTTCAATTTGAGGAGCTAGATAAACTTCCTGCCTTGTCGGAGTTATGTGACTCAGTAGAAGCAAATCCTATGAAAGCAGGATAGGATTAGCTGTGATCACTACACAATTTTGCAGTATTGTAGTAGCCATGCCAGCTTGCACATGTGACTCTTTGTCACTACCTTTCATGGTGACCATGTGTGTACATACCTTGGCCTATCAGCTATGAATCTAGTAAGTTGCAAATCCACGTAAAACAACTAATGCCTTGGTGGACTAAAAAACACAGTACTTCAGTGGATGAAAGAAGCTGGGGAAAAAAGTTTTACTGCAAAATTGGAAGTTGTACAGCAGGTTAATATGAATAAGTCTACAATCATATGGTGCACCCAGCTTATTGAGTGATACACTCTCCTCTCCTAGCATATCACTTGGTGTGTTTGCAAGGAATCATGATTTATTTCTTTCTGGCAAATTTGTCAACATTGTATTGATGACCAATTCAGGTGAAATTTTCCATGGTTGTTTAATCTGTATAGATAAGATACTACAAATCACTAATGTTATAACGACATTTTAAACGTAATATGTATTTGTTCATTATGTAACACGTGTTAAAGGACCAACATCTACTGAACTAGCACCTGTGGTATCTCTTGATACTTTTGGTAACCTCATTCTGTACATTATTACCATCAATTGTATGTTCAGTGAAGCTTGTTTTTTGATAAGTATTTGTAGATTACTTAATCATTTATCCATTATATATTTGATATGTTTTTAGATTGTTTAGACAGTTATGTGTGCTATGTATTAAAGGGAGGCAGTCCTGAGATTTTCACTGTACTGATAATTAAGAAGAGTAAAAAATATAACCTTTCACCAGTTTATACGCTTGGAAATTAAAAACTGTCTCCGTACGGGATTTTTGAAAAATAATTCCTGCAAGCGATCGTGTAAGAGCCTGCAAAAAGATGCTACGTCATTCATGCCCTACTCGCCAAGGTGACAGCCGTGCCTCTAAAAACCAATTTAAGTGTTCAAATGATCAGTTGTAATTTTGTCATAAAATGTGAAAGTATGTGATTTTATCATTTTAAGCAAAATGTTTCAAGCTTAGATATTATAATTCATGAAAAATTGATATTGTAAACATGAATTTATATATATTTTAAAATCAAACATACCATGTACTTGACATCAAATAGGCACGGTCCTTTTCTAGCTTCCGTCCGTGTTGCACACTACTTTGCGTACAAACCACTCTCGCGCATGAATTCCTACTGGTATACTAATGTACACAGTACTCCGTCTAGCTGAGTTTGGCATTCAAACCAAAGATAACCTGTGCATTAGAGAGTCAAATTCTTCAAAGAAAATATTGTTTGTATCTCGATATTTCTGTAAGTACTTAAGATATCGCCTTTCCTCAAAAAAATATGATGTCTACCGGGCAGGATAAACACAGGGATATGATTTCGCTCCACTTTGCCATTCATGTCCAGTCGGCACTGGCAGCAGCTAGCTCAATGGCACTGTACTGCAGTCCAACCCCGGCTGCAGCCCCACCGTAAATGAAACATAGCTAGCCACTTTCCTTATCTCTCTACGCTTCCTTTCCTTGGTTCTCTTCGAAGTCGATGCTCAAGGTGTTTCTGTTTTATAACTCATGTGAGCAAATATGGTCGGGATTGCATCTGGCTTCAGGAGTTTTCTCAGTTTATAACCGAGGGCCACAGCCTGCCTGTCCACGTAAAAACATTACTTCTCAAATGGTCCACGCACAGGTAGGTCACAGTACGATATTGAGAATTCTTGTAGGCCCTAAGTTTTTTATGTTCGGCTTCGTTGTACCGAGATTTCTCAGCCATACAGCGCCACCTTTCACGATACTTTTGTGGGTCTGGGACGGAAAAAACGATTTTCCTGGGTAATTTTTTGCACGATTTGAGCAAAACTACTGCTTGACACATCGGCATGATGTAAGGTAGCCCGACCAGACGACGCTGAATGCGGTCACCCCTCTAGTGTACTACACTAGTAAATAAATTTGTAGAACCATTTCTACCTAAAATCTGTACATACTAGAACATAAACAGCTAGCTAACTGCATGCGCGGCGACAGGGCTGCAGCTGCACTGTGATAGACTGGAAAAGTGCGAAGGGCAAACCGCGGTATCTACCGTAGATCTAGCAGTACCGTCCTCAATTGTACTGTGCAAATATACAATACACAATACATACCTACACTCACACACACACACACACGCACTCACACAGTACGTAAAAACAATGTCAAATACTTATTAAGTACTAGTAGCCATCGACTTCTTCATGCATCCGGGTAACTAGGGAGCATACGGACAACGAGCAGAACACGGCTGGGAAGAGTTGTGCCTCGGTGACGTCTGTCTCTCCCCCAAGACTTGCTCATTAGCATAATTACCATGCAGATTCACACTTTTTCAACAAAAATTTACGAGCTTATTTGATGCTTTGAAAGTTTGTTTTTAGTGAAAGTTGTTCATTGGAGGTACCAACAACAACATTATTTTTTTTTTAATTCGTGAGGACTGCCTCACTTTAATGTTGATGTTAACACAACAGTGTAGTGTTAAATTACCATTATGTATTCAAACTTTCTTGTACATATGTTGTTGTTATAAATAAACTCAAACTAAGCTTAACTAAACTCAAACATGTCTTTATTTAATTACATTATCCAGCTTTTTGTGGTGATAATTTCATGCACGACTCATCCAGACACTATTTTGTGATTTTGAGATAATGACAAATGATTGATCATTTCGTCATAACCAATGTCATTTTGATATCATTTTCAGTAGAAATAGACTTAAAGTCATGTGGGATCATATCACGCAATAATTTTCAGTTTTCAGGCAATCATGACATCTGCTGTGTTTACATGCTGTGTCTATGAAAGTTTTTTTTTTTTTTTTTAATGAATTGACATGACAATTAATTAGGAGTACTGTCTTGGTTGTTATTCCTCCATTTCCTCTGAAATTTGAATATGTTGTTGTTAAGACAGCAAACTTTCACGAGTGTTACTTTGTTGGTTGATCAGTTGCTGGGACCGTGATGAAATTTTCAATTTAAAAGTGGAGCTGCAAATGGAATCAGGCCACTTTTTAACTCCTAATGTTAAGTCTATGGGGTGGTGCTGTGGTCAAGTGGTAAAAGAATTTACTTCGCACACCAGTGGCCCAGGTTTGATTCCTGACAGGTCATATTTGTTTTGTTTTGTTTTTTGCATTCCTGTTTTCATTGAAACAACAAACTTTCCAGTCGTTTGATTTCATTCGTGTTATATTCCTATTGCTAAGCATATTTTTTTTTCCCCAAATATTTGTTCACTCCCATTCAAACAATTCAAAAAAACCCCAATAAATTTGTTATTATTGTACATCGTAACTAAAAGAAAAAAAATCCTTTAGTATGCAGCATTTCTGCACTTGGAAATAAGATTAGCAAGGTAATGACTGAAAACACACATTTCATTTTTTCATTGAAATACATGAAATAAAAAAGTACAGCAGAATTACTAACATTACAAAATGTTAGGGCCTTTCCATACAATTTCTATATTTACAATCATCCTACAACCCAAAACCCTCCATACTTACATTCTCCCTCCATCTTTCAATCAACCCATTGCCAGACAGATGTCTGTCATTCCTTCTCTCCCCAAATTCTCAAGTCCAAACATCCCCATCCCCATGCCCCAGTACATCCATAACGTCCTACCCTACCCATCTCTCCACAATTCCATACCCATCCATACTTATATTGCTGCCTTCACACTCATTCATAGCAGGTAGGTGTAAAAAAAAAAAAGACCTCCCTGCTCATAGAATGATCAATCATAAACACACAGCCAGGCTACTCACATTCAGAAATAATGTGCAGCTTCTGCGAAGTCTCTTTTGAGAACTCTATATTGAGGATCCTACCTACCTAGTCCATGGGCCAGGCCAGATATTGGTACAGTATTCATCGCCTAATCGGGCATCTGATAATCGGGAACCTCGCTTAAATGACATACGCTTCCCAGAAACATTTCCAATGCACGTTATTTTCACTGGATAATCGGGCGGGGACCTCTGATAAACGGGACAATTTTTCTTCAAGCGATCTTTGATTTTGTTGATATTTTACACAAAAAAATCTACCAAAATACCACAACAATATTTCAAAGATTCCCTATCAGTTGTCGTTTACATCAAACTTACAAAGCAAGCTTCGGACTGGTGTGTTTTGACCTCCGTCCATCCAGTAAACGTACATTTCACCTCGCTGCCCGCCTTCGCTTCTCTGTACATGTGTATATATGGCGAGCTAGATCGCTAGAACACATGTACAGTGCAGTGATCGCAGCAAGTAAAAAAATCAAGCCGTGATGATTGAATGATTGAAGGACTTTTCATTGACGTTCCCACATCAGTTCTGGGTAATCATTTCCCATGGTTGTGGATATGTATTTATACAGAACGCCCTACGTGTCCAAGAATTCTACGAATGTTTAAGAAAGTGCTAGCTTTTAATCCACATATTTTGCGTTCGAAGAGAGGTGACAAAAGAAGAACCCGGTTGCGATTACACTACATCATTGCGAGAATGCAGGGACAGCTAGAGGGTCGTGCCGAGGGGTAGCGTGGTTGTGTTTTCATGTACATGTACAGTACGTCAGTATGCATGTGTGTGTGTGTGTGTGTGTGCACTACATAATGTACATGTCGCATGCCGTTAGTGTATGGTGAGTGCTCATCGCGAAATCGGGCACCCCGCTTAAAGGGGCCATGTTTGCTACTCCCAACCTGTCCCGATTATGCGATGAATACTGTACCATCTGAGGTGGCAATACCTTTTTGGTGTCATTTTGTTTGTCGGGCATAGATATGCTTATCAAGCTATGATAGCATTTCCAAATGAGTAGCTTAGTCATAGTAAATGAATTTTAAACCAATTTGGTTTCGTTGTTATATCCCTGTACTTCTGAATCGAGACCAACCGCTATACAAAGAAGAGCACTGTCTTCTGTATGTTCACAGGTGTTCTGTTGTAAACGCGGTGCGCTTAGTCTTTATTCAAGGCAGCGAAGGGAATATCCAAGGGTTATGATGTCCGCAGCGCTTAGTCTAATATTCAAGACGGCGAAGGGAATATCCAAAGCTTATGATACAGTGTATATCCCTTTATCTAAAAACAACAACTACAAAAAAGCAATTTCTCGTGAATTTTAGCGTCTTTTTCAATTATTTATCATTTTCCAGTGAAAACGCTGGGTTGAAAACGCTAATACCACGTCACTGTCGCTTTATTTCCATCCAACAATGAAAGATTATGCAAAAACAATGTACCAGTACACTATAATACATTATAATTAATAATGTTGTAAATGAACAGAGTGATTTTTGTTTAAAACTGATGTATTTGTTGAGAGGGTGGTATAAAAACAGTATAGATAATCCCTTTTATTAGGAACTTTAGATATGATAACGGTACATTGTTCTAGATAAAGACTAAGCGCACCGCGTGACAGTTGTGGACATCATAACCCTTTGGATATTCCCTTCGCTGCCTTGAATGAAGACTAAGCGCACCGCGTTTACAACAGAACACCTGTGGACATACAGAAGGCAGTGCTCGTATTTGTATAGCGGTTAGTTTCGATTCAGAAGTATAGGGATATAAAAACGAGACCAAATTGGTTAAAAATTAATTTATTATGACTAAGCTACTCATTTGGAAATGCTATCATAGCTTGATAAGCGTATCTATGTCCGACAAACAAAATGACACCAAAAAGGTTTTGCCACCTCGGGTGGTACCAACAACCCATTTTTCGGCTCTTGGCCCATGGACTAACCAGGAGGAGATGCCAAGTATCACCATAGTTTGATGAGAAAGGGACAAGTGCCCCCCCCCCCCCAAAAAAAAAAAAAGGAAAAAAAAAGAAAAAAAAGAAAGATAAAAAGAATTAAAAATAAATAATATAAAAGAAAATAAAAATAATAAGATGAAAAAAATTAAGGATCGGGATAATACAACTGAGTCTATGTAGTTGTCAAACATTCTCATTTCAATAAATGCAGTCCCAATTTATTTATTTATTTTTTTCAATTTCCCAATTTTTACTTCTGCCAATGACAGTATTGTTGATTGTAACCTTGCCTCACATGTATCATGAATTTAGTTATAAAAAGTATATAAGTATACTGTTACCAGGCTTATAACACCAACACTCACCCACACATACACGCACACATTTTTTTTTTTTTTTTTTTTTTATATAGTGGATCTGAGAAAGCATTTTGATTCCTCATTTTCAGAGATGGCAGTTATCAGTGACCAATATTGGAATCTGTGTTTCACTTAAGTCGTCTCTGTGATAAGTTTAAATCTAGTTTGAGAATTGGTTCTCTGATGAGTAGTTGGTATGATTCTTGATGTTTCACTGTGCCTTTGTATTTTTTTTTTTAATTTGAATATTAAACAGAACTACATGTAAGCATAATGTCCAAATTTCTCAACATTGTTTTGTACATGCAGGTCGTGCTGCTCAGTTGTGACAACTCCTCCACCCAGACAGAATAACCAAAAGTTCCACAACAGTCCTAAAAGCATGGTGCAAAATATCTGCTGCCCCACTCAAAATTGTATTCTTATGGAGCTGTCATTGTCTCTTATTCTTCTATCTTAATTTTACAGATCACATAGTATCCTTCATCAACTTTGACTCACTTTCTGCTGTTCCATCAACCTACCAAAATGTCAAAGGTGGTACAGGATCCAGCGTTCGCAGGGGCAGGCAAGAAGGAAGGACTGAAGATTTGGCGCATAGAGAACCTCAAAGTTGTTGCCATCCCAGAAAAAGACTATGGACGATTCCATAAAGGGGACTCCTATATCATCCTGAAGGTTAGTATCAATCTCTTGTTACATCCAATTTATTATGCTGCAGGGCAGTTGTTTATTCATTCTGTTTTTTAGTATGTGTATGAGAAAATATTTTTCATTATTCTGAAATGAAACTACATTTGTATACGTCAATTATGCTGGTGAATACTTAGCAGTGAAAGCACACACATAGGTTAAAATGGCACAGACAGATGAGATGAGGTGTAGAATGCAAGGATGACATTTACAGTTCAGTGAATTCATATTTACCTGCATACATGGCTATGTCAGCTTTGGACTTGCCATAAAACTCATGATTCTTCCAGTCTTAGTGCTGATCAGTATTTTCCTGCCATGCTTCCTCAGAGAGAGGTGCACTTACATGGACTGAATGTCATATGCATTGAAACACCATCCTATTAATCATGAGGGTGAAAGTTAAATTCTATAACATGATAATATTTATCTTATGATGTCATCAATTCACAACTGACACATTGGTTCATACACAATAGGTGTAAAACATATGTATTGGCTTGATTGTTATGCAATTACAATCCTTTCCATTTGATTTATCCAAGTAAGGCTATAACAAGAAAGGGAAAAGAAATTGATGTAAAGGATGCAAATTCTCTATGGTTTTATGCCCCAAAAAGGGACATTTTATGAAGAATTGTAAGTAGGAAAACTGTAGACTTGGTACGGGCTATGACAAAATCATAGTTTTTATGTCTGCCAAGAAGGTTATGTTTTCGCTGGTAATGGTTTGTCTGTTTGCAAATTAACTTGTATTCACAGTTTGTAATATTTATTATGAAAAGGTGAATAATAATTGTCAAATCCATTATTATTACAATAATAAAGAGCTATGAATGAATTTGGATTACATTTTCAGGTAATGTTGATAGTGACACAATGATCACATGATTATGTTGAAGTACTGAGCCTAATCACCTTTGTGATCCAGTCCAAATGAGCTGCTTTGTGGAGGTCTGCGATCAGTGACTTCTTCTTTTGTTTTAAAACATGGAACTTTTAGAATCCTATTTTACTTCCAATTTTGTTAATTTTTATCTCATGCTTCACTATTTTATAATAGACTGTGATGTTTTAGAACATCAAGTTTCAACTTTGCATATGATGAAGTATTCTGGTAATATTCTTTAGAATGCTTGTAAATGTTAACTGATCAGTTAGGATAGATTCCATATCCTTAATTATCATTGTTTATTTGACAAGATATAAAAGAGCATATACATGATATCATAAACATTGCAAACATAAAATGGATACATTGTACTATACATGTATGAAACCCAAAATGATAGTGGTACAGATGGTGACAACATGTGGGTCTTCTTCTTTTTCTTCTTCTTCTGATTAAGTCTGCCTCCTTCAATAGACTGAAGATTCTTGCAGACTGGTGCTATTTACATCATAGTACAATTTATTTACAGATATTTACAAGCACATAGAAAATTTGACGAAAATAACTAGCCACTGTGATCAACCGTTAGACGGTTTCGAAATGAACCCACAGATGGCGCTGAAACAATTTCTGACGACAGGGAATTCCAGTTCCTTACCAGTTCTTGGGAAGAACGAACGGCGATGCGATTCAGTTCATACAAAAGTATGAACAGGGCATACAAAAGTATTGAAAGTAATTTACTACTGCTGTTAGGCACGTGAACCCACACAGGTTGATCTCACAGGTTTGCCAGCGTACATGTAAATGCAAACTTCTCACAAAACTTCTTGTGAATCTCCTGTGAAACTTTCCACTCAAAGTGGGGATATTTCCCCATACCCCAGGCAATCTTTTAAGTACAATAAGACATGCATTTGAACTATCTTCCTTCAGACATCCAAAAAGGGCAATGGCTTTAGCTGGAACATACACTTCTGGCTGGGATCAGAGACATCTCAGGTAAGAGACATAAACATCTGTTTGTCCTCTTTTGTGCTTGTGCTTGATATCACAAGGTAAGTCAAACCACATATTCTTGTAAGTGATTCTTGCAAATATCAACCTTCTTCAGGCAACGAGTAAACCCTATGAAACTGCAGTTTTATTCCCGGACGACAGAATTACTTTGAATTACGTGTACATGAATTTTAGTAGCATTACACTGCAGTACTGCTGGTGAATCACATTTCTTTTGTGCCCTCATCTATCATTGTATTTCCCATGACATTCTGTTCAGATGTTTTTATGGAAGTGTATTATGATTTACATATATGTAGTTTGGACATGGTAGTTTGTGGGTCAAATAGCACTAATGTCATGTATCAAAAGTCTCTTAATTGTCTTTGGAAGATCATTGTAAATTCTCACAGCATTTTGAAAAGAGGTTGATATTATCAAGTGTCAAAGATACTGGTCAACGAACTCACCCCCCCCCCCAAAAAAAAAAAAGAAAAAGAAAAAAGAAAAAAAAAACCCCAAACAACCCACACAACAAAAACCAACAACTAAAGGAGTAATTAAAATTTCGGTTTTAGCCTCCGGAGAGATGGTAAAAGACAAAAGCACATAATTGCCCTATTTTTCAGTACAGTCCTCTCATGAGTCCATACATGTCTTCCAGCTAATGATGAAGTTCCTTGATGCTGCTGTAGTAGAAGTCCTTTGGTTGGTCCTTCAGGTAGGAGTTTGATGGCAAAAAATGACCTCCACATCGGTAGGGCAGCATTGTCCAGCCAAATCCTTTTTGAGAGTCAGGAAGAGGTGGAAGTCTGACGGGGCTACAATGTAGGTCTGGTGAATATGATGGGTGTGGAACAACTTGGAAGCCATGGAATGCACTGAACTATTGTCCTGGTGAAACCTCTTTTGTGATCATTCCCAGCCTCTTTTTCTTGAAGTTCTCGTGCAGGCACTTCAGTAGATCAGAGTAGCATTGTCCATTGATAGTATAACCCTTCCAAGTTGTTCACCATACTATGGCCAAGAAATTTGGTTGATAGGATTAAGATACATGTATGTGAAAGAATTCTTGGACCAAATTTGGCTTTCATAACAAATCAATTATCTTTCATAAAAAGTCTTGATCTTCCAATCACTTCCTACAGCACTGGGTTAGGATGTCCAAAGTTGTGTCACAGGCTAATACAAAATGTATCTTCTTTGAAGAAGCTAACCAGAAATCAAATTGAGGTTGAAGATTAAAAAAAAAAAAGAATCGTGAACTTTCCCTATATAACACAAAGGCAAAACAAAAGTGAGCAGTCTGCTAGTTCACAGTACTGTCAAACCTTTATGTGTGGTTACTCCTTTTATGTGGTCACTGCATAACTACTCCTGAGAAAAACTATGATGGATTGTATTATCAAAGACTTTAGGTATAGGTCTGAGCTACAAGAGGTAGGGAATACAAGTGTTCATGTGATGTAAGTGATCAGATTAGGGTTAAAGGGTGAAGCACCAGGGCAGGACCCCAAGCTAAATCTGTGTGAATTTCATACATCATCTTTTTCCACAACCAGCAGTAAGACAGGCATGTTGTTCTGTATTTAGTTACTCTTTGGAGTTGAATTGCCATTCATGGCAGCAGCAAAGATGGCCCGAATTGTCCCCTAAGGGATCAATGTGTTAGAGAGAGGGCACTGTGTCAATGCTAGCATTTTCCTGGCTAGATCCTCATCCTCAATGATTAGAGTTTAAGGGAATATATATATATATATATATATATATTTTTTTTTTTTTTTTTTTTTTTTTTTTTTTTTTTTTAGTGTTGTGATGATATGCAAATGTATAGTGTACCTTTGTCTCATAGTTTGACCTTGATGGGAGCCAGAAAGTAATGCTCCAAAGATTCAAGGCTCTGCTAATATTCAGCGATAGGTCTCCTGTCCATCTTCTCCGGATCAGGTAGGGCACTTTGTTGGTAATGTGGATGAAAAATATCAAAGGGAAAAGACAACAGTTGGTATGTGTAGTTTGAATAATGGTTGTTTGAGGGATGAGGTCGTTGATGAAATCAAATCTGTCATCATTACACCATTCAAATTTGTACAGGATGAGAAGGGAGTGGCAGCATACAAGACTGTGGAGCTGGATGACTCCTTGGGAGGTGGACCAGTTCAGTACAGGGAGGTTGAGTCTACTGAGTCCGCTGAATTCATGTCATACTTCCCTAAAGGAATTAAGTGAGTCTGTTGCAATACTCTTATTACTGTTTTAGTGTCTTTTATATGCATTCATATTATGTGATTGTATTTGCCTAATCCTCTATTCAAGAATTTGCATAATTCTTATCTTGTATCTTTATTTGATTTTGTGATGTGATGTAAAATATTCTTACATTGAATATCAGATTGATATATTTTCATCTCGTTTTACTTTTTTCTTGTGCTTGTGTGAATGTGTGTGTCATCATTAATGGCTTCAATATAGGATGTTATACACTGTATATCCTTCTTTTCATTTTAGGCATTGATGTTTCATAACGAGCATAATTATTATGCCTGTTTGTTCAGAGATTTCTTTTTTCAAACATATTAAAATGTGCCCCACTTCGGCATTATGCTATTGTCATACCTTTGAGCATTTGGCTTGCATTTGCATATTTGTTGCATATTGCTTGAATACAGAAATACACAGTCATACCCAATAAAGCACAATGAAACG
Source organism: Diadema setosum (assembly GCF_964275005.1). Taxonomy (NCBI): domain Eukaryota; kingdom Metazoa; phylum Echinodermata; class Echinoidea; order Diadematoida; family Diadematidae; genus Diadema; species Diadema setosum. The sequence goes on from NC_092706.1 coordinate 17,105,754, forward strand.
TGTCCACTACTCACTCAATCTGCAGACGAGTGGATAGGCCTCACTAGTTTTGAAATCATTATGCCTCCACCATGAAGTGTTGCTAAGCATGTTTTTGGTTGTCCGTCCATCCGTCTGTCTGCCCAAAATTAATTTTGTGGTCAGCATAACTTAAGAACCATTAGATGTATCCAGTGAAACTTGGCATATAGGTATAGATTGGTGGATGAAGTTGTGCCTATGAACCTTTGGTTACAGATGCTCAAGGTCTAAGGTCAAGGTCAACTTATCTTCTATTTCACCCATATCTGTGCAATCCCTCATGGTTTTTTTCTTGAAACTTAATGTATACATGCATTGCCAGATACATGTAAAGATTCTCCATGGCAAGCGTTTGCCCATGGGGTCAAAGGACAAAGGTCAAGTGAAATTACTAAAATTTGATTTTTTTTTTCTCTCCATATCTCAGAAATTATCATGGTATGATTATCATGAAACTTAGCACAAAGTATCATGTACTACTTGGCAGTGATTCTCTTTGGAATTGTAGAGTCATCGTTTTTGCTGACATGGCGCTGTTCTAGCTGTGCCAGTTGAGGGAAGCTGTCCCCTTTTTTTATCATTTGTCAGTATATACGTCAGTCTTGTGTGCCTTTTACATTAGGAAGCATCTTCCAAGGACGCTATTGGTTCGTATTGCGTTTGAATATTGAGTTTATTTTGTGACTATGGAGGTGAAAATGTTGACGTTTCTGTTCAAATTGGCTGTGGTTCTGTACGGCCATGCATTGATATTCTTGTGCGCTACGCTTCGGCCGTTCACCTTGCAAAAGACCCGCTTGATACCGGTACCTCCGTGTGATATTCCAAAGCCAAAGTCAAGTGAGGTTCTCAAACAATACACTGCATCTGAACTGCACGCATTACGTAGTCGAACAAACGCTGGAGATGTGAAAACCAGAATCAAGCCTCTTGGCATACAGAAACATCGCGGTCGCCGAGGGGGTCACCATATTCGGCGACCTATATTTGCCATTGCTACTTAAAACGTCACGAACGCAAAGTGTTTTCTCCCCCGAGGAAATCTGCTCTTGTTCAAATAAGAACAGAGAAAAGTTCCGTCGTGCTTCCCTCATTTCATCTGTGTAATGCATGTTCTTTGAATAATATCAAAGCCAGATGAACGTTTTGATTCGCGATTTTGATGTTGACATAAGCGTCATTACGGAGACCTGGTTCACTAAAGACCAACCTGAGTCAAGTTATGCAGTGAATGGTTACTGAGTTTTCACTAAATCACGTCAAGAACGTAAAGGTGGAGGAGTAGCGGTATACGCTAAACTGGACCTCAATCCTACTGTCCCTGAATTTCTCCCAGACCCAGATCATCATGAGGTGCTCTGGATTCATCTTAGACCGAATCACTTGCCCCGCACTGTCAGCTCTGTATTTGTTGCAGCTGTATATTCCCCGCCCGCAAATCAACATGAAGAAGCACTGATTGACTACCTTACTCCATCCATTGATTTGATTAAGACTAGACATGTGTACGCTGGAATAGTTATGGGCGATTTAAACCATCTAAACAGTGTACCGATCTGCGAGGGCAGCGAAATGTTTCAAGTGGTGAATAAACCGACAAGACAAGGAGCCATTTTGGATAAGATTATCACCAATGTCCGAATGTTTTATAATGAACCTCATCTTCACAGATCGGTTCCTCGGACCACCGGACAGTGATATGGCTTCCCAAAGAACCCGCTCATATCGTGCATAACTCTCCATTTCGGAAGCGCACGGTTAGGCCAATGAGAGACTCGGATATTTGGCGCTTTGGTCAGTGGATCGCACAACATGATTGGCCAGAAATTTCAGAGACACAAAATGCCCAATCCATGTGTGACGCATTCTATAGCACTCTAAATGAAAGGATTGATTATTTCTTCCCCACCAAAACAATAAAGTTACACTCTTCTGATAGACCATAGATAACTCCGTATATCAAAGCTCTGATCTATCAAAGGCAAGCAGCTTTCATTCGCGGCGACAATGTTAGGTGGAAAGTTTTCCGAAATAAAGTGCAACGTGAAATAAAAGCTCAGAAAGAAAAATTTTATGTTGAGCGAGTTAGAAAACTGAAGAAAGAGAACCCATCCCGTTGGTACCAGAATTTAAAGATCATGACTGGAAATAGAAACGCTACAGTTTTCAGTGTCGAAGCTGAGGGAGTCGAATTTACTGATATTGAGGGTGTTGCTGCTGCAATAAACTATTTCTTTGCAAATGTGAATATAGACATCCCTGAAATCAACACCAAAGCATTGCCATCGTTCTTGCCTTCCCCCACCCTGCCCATCACCGTTCAACCATGGGAAGTGTGCAAACAGCTTTTGAAATTAAAAGTAGGGAAAGTAAGCGGGCCAGACGGGATTTCTGCTTGTATAATCAGAGAGTTTGCAGTTGAATTTGCCGAGCCGCTGTGCAAAATTCTCAACGCGTCTTACCATGCTGATGTTGTCCCTGTGCAGTGGAAAAAGGCCGTTATAGCCCCCATCCCCAAAGTACCAGGATTCCATAGCATTGAGAACTTACGACCCATCTCACTAACTGACCACTTCGCGAAGGTGTCCGAATTCTTCATATCTAAGGCCCTCCTCGCTGATATCAATGGAAATTTAGACGTGAAACAATACAGCAGCCGTCCCTGTATTTCAACAGTCCACTACATGGTAGATCTTATCAATTACCTTGTCAAAAATGTTGAAGTGCACCGCAATGTTTCAACAGTAGTTTGCACGGATTTTTCAAAAGGTTTTGATCGGGTTAATCATACTATTGCTGTTCAAAAACTTGTCTCCCTTGGTGCTCGTCCGTCTATCATCCCGTGGATATGTGACTTTTTGACAAATTGCATGAGCTGTGTACGTTACCAAGGGACGCTTTCATCTTGGCAACATATGAAAGCAGGTGTGCCACAAGGAACACTATTGGGACATTCATTTTTTAATCTCTTGTTGATGACGCCCTCCGCGACCAACCTGTTATGCGATGGAAATATGTAGATGATATGTCAATCGCCGACAGCCACAAGCCTCCGACCGAAATTAGTAGGGATTTGCTGGATTCTCTACAAATCCTCGAAAATTAGTGTGATGACAATTATGTTAGATTAAATCTGAAGAAATGTTCTGTATTCCAAATTTCTTTTTCAAAAGCATATGTTCCCGAACCAAATGTTTCTTTGTGCGGCCAAAAACTCAGTAATGTAAAAAACATAAAAATTCTTGGTGTTGTTGTCCAGGATGACTTAAAATGGGATTCTCAAGTAGCCTCTATGGTTTCCTGAGCCAATCAACGTTTGTTTATGTTGCGAACTCTCAAGACTTTTAATGTTGCCAGGAAAGATTTGTTGACTGTTTATGCAACTTTTGTTCAACCTTTGCTTGAATATGCCTGCCCTGTTTGGCACAGTGCTTTAACCCAGTCCCAATGAAATGAAATAGAGAAAGTACAAAAACGTTCACTCTGAATAATTCTGTCATATAATTATCTCTCTTATTCCCAAGCATTAGAACTTGCGGGACTTCAGTTACTTGAGGAAAGACGTTAGTACTTGTGTCTAGAGTTTGCCCGGAAGATTTTCAAATCAAACATGTCAAATCAATGGTTTTTGCCTGCAAATCTATCGAGGAGTTTAAGAAACGGTCGACTGTGTTTTGAACCCAAGTGTAAAACTGACCGCTATCGAAACAGCTGTGTCCCATACCTCACGAGATTGTTGAATACGCACGGTGTATAATTGAATAAGTTGTTTCTAATGATGTAATTATTATGTTGTTTGTCAATGCCATCATTATGTTATATCCAATTGCCAGCATATGTTTAAGTTAATCCCCAACTTATGAACCCATGCGTTCACTGTTTGATGTTTTATGTGAATTAGATAATGGTATTTTATTGACTCTAGAGATATATATGTTTTGCAGTCATAGTACTGAATTGTATATAAAATTATATTGTAAAAGTGATAATAAGGATAATGAAACAGGTATTTATATTAAAGAAATAAGTGAAATGCAGATATTATAAAATGAGGTTTTATGACAGGATATGTAGATCTGTATTCTACAGACTGCGCACGCCGTAGATATTACATCATAACAAGAACGCAGGTGATCAGAGTTTGGTATTCACACTCTCTCTTTCAACACCTCTCTCGCACTCCCTTTCACTCTTTGTCACTCTCACTCGCTCTTTCTCTCATGTTCTTTCATACACACCATTACGCCCACACAACATATTGGTACATTATCAGTCCTGCTGATTTCCTACTCCCGTTACCCACCAGTGATCACCCACCTACAATGCAAGGAAGAGACCGCGCCTTGCCACCAAATGTACAGATACCTTATGTGTGGTATACTCACCCTCACGAATTCATATTATATGGTGTTTGCGAAATAAGAAGTAACTCGTCAGTCTGTGTATTTATATTGTAAAGTATATTTTGTTTTTCAAGTGCTTCTTGCAATGACTGATATGAGTAATTAGATTTGGGAAATCGGTGTTAAGTCCAGTTAAAAGTGAATGTAGACACAGTTATCTGAGCATTAAAGTATTAATGGTTAATGAGATTTTTTATTGAAGATATGCATAATATATTTATTGAATTTTATAGTGTATTGAATTAATTACAGGGAAATTTAAGTTTTATTTATGATGCTGTATATTTGTTATGTTAATGTAATTAGTATTTGTATTGTTAAAATGTTCATATAATGTATGTTGTTTGATGTAATTTATATGTTTTTTAATGTGATGCATTATAATTTAGCCTTCGGGCTACTACTTTGCATGTTTGTTCTAATAACCATTATCAAATCAAATCAAATGGGGTCAAAGGTCAGGTTAAATGCTAAGATTCTACTATTTAATGCTGAAATTACACTTTACCTCCATACCTTGGATATTACTCATTTCATGAACTTAATGAAGGGGTCAAAGGTCAGTGAAAATCCTCAAATTCTCGAATACTAGCTCTCTTAAACAATAAAGCTATTTTCCAAATTAAACCTAGTTCAAGGAATGTGACAACATATCATTTAAATTTTTTCGACAAGTACCAAATTCGGCAGCGATAAGATGACAATACCAGATGAGTCACATTCTGATTTTGGTGATAAAAAACAGAAAAAAAAAAACAAATCTGAGGGATTTTGTTGTGATCAGAACTTCACACTTTGCCATATTGCTTTAAAAAAAATTTTTTTTATAAGAAACTTTATTATTTCTCCTTGTTTTCACTTGTGCCCAAACAATAATCTATTCTGCTTTATTTTAACTTTTTTCTGGTTGATGCAAACTGGGTGTTAGGATTTTGAATGATATTTCTGAGTATGTCACTGTAATGTGAAGAATGACTGAGCATGTGTGCACTCACACACACACACTATTCAACAGCCAAGTATTAGTGTGCCTTCATTCACACTCACTGTACTACTGTGTTCAAAAGCCAAGTATTGTGCGAGATAGTGCTATTGTGAGATGTGTGCAGGATTCTAATCGCCACTGTGGCTATGCCTCTGCACACCTGCTTGGAATCACGCTGTGCTTTCTTTTTTAAACTGTTTTTTAAATGTCCCAGAATTGGCAGCAGCGACAGTGATAAATGACTGATGAAAAGAGAAAGTTTTCACTTGATTGCAAAAGATGGCATTGCCTGTAAGATTTGATTAATTCAGTGGGTGATATCGTGTTGCTCATTGGCACATTGCATAGTCCCATATTTGATTACGTGTGTTGGTAGGCAGGTGATTCCCTTTGGAAGGACATAATTTGCTTGTGCTGGCGTATAGGCTGCACCCTGACTTTACTTCTTTGTTTTTGTTAAAAATAGTATGGCCTTATTACCTGCTAGTGTGGCCTTATCGCCGGTTAATACAGTATATGTGACCGTGCATCATATAACGAACAAAAAGTCGCACCACTTGATTTTACGTGAGGACTCCAAAAAGATGAAATGGGTCAACCAAGTCAATCTTGAGTTTTTCATATTTTCTGAAAGAGCTATCTTTCCTCGACATTATTTGTAAGTTTGGGATCGTAACTTGAATGGGAAAGTGTGCTTTCAGCAGTTTTTTCTACAAGCCATTTTTTGGGGAGAATAGAATGATCAGATATGTCTTAGAGTCCCCTTTTCATTTCTTGAAATCCTTTACACACTCTTCACTTTCATGTCCAATAACTTTTGACAGAGTAATTCTACTGCTTTGAAAGTTGGCATTAATCATGGACAGAATGTGTTTTAAAACATGCCCAATTTCAGCTTAATCTGATAATCCCTTCATTGTTGTTGCTCCAGTGGTCCGCGTTCTGTGTTTTGTCCCTTTCATTGCACAGCTAGCGCGGCTTGGTAAAGATCAAAAAGCGCTTGAATAGACCCTGTACTTCAGAGCCTCTTCTCTCAGTTAACACTTTTCCAGAGTGTGTGCTTCCTTTCTAGTATTTTGATATGTTAGGAGAGTCCATTTGAGTTGAGTTATACATCATTTTAAAGCTTAGAGTCTGCTCTTTAAGAATCTGCTCTCAACTTAAAATCCATATGTGGCGACTTTTTGTTGGTGTTGTGATGCAAGGTCACATATATCGTCGTATATCACGTCATATATGACGATAGTTTTATATAAAACTATCGTCATACGTGTATATTGTCGAGACGTACTGTATACCTATTGGGAGAGCCATGCATTATGGCGAGGCATACCAGTTGCCAGCAACATTTCTAGGGTTTTTTTTTACCGAAAAATAGAATATGCCTGGCTATTACCTTGAACAACCTGTCATATCCCCATTCAAAGCCCCTAATGAAAATGTATACATCGTGTGTATATAGATTCAGTGATATACTTCATCAAACTGAGTCAAACTTTGTAAAAAATAGAGTTACAAAAGTATGTCTTGAAGTAACTTTTCTAGACACTATACTCTGAAATGATGTAGAACTTGACTTAATTACATCTCCCTAATATGCATTAGGGACAAGTACTTAAGGATGCAGGTTATACCAGGTTTCATTTTCGTATAATCATGAAAAATTGCTCTCAAAGTTTTGGCTCTGTTGAATATCCCAACCTGTTTCTTATGAAGGATGGAACAATGCAGTAGCCTTGCTTTAAAAATGGTGACAGATGTTTATGATATGAAGTACAACCCTGTAGCCTACGGCAATATCTTCCCTGATATGGTGTTGCCATAGGTGTCAAAGACATTTATAGGTATTTAAAACAGTTGTCAACAAAATGGCAGATGAATTACCTGGGTGTTTATGCAAACTGAGAACAGGAAAAAGTTTCTTAAAAAATTCAGATAATTCCTGTAGACATCCTCAATATCCTGCTCTCATGGGAGCAATAAAGATACCCTTAAAAAAATCAGTGCATGTTTTCCTGTAATTCAGCATTAACAATGTTTCTCACTTTGTGATTAGTTTTGATGTCCTTTTTTCACAGCTTCTGAGCATTGTGTCTGTTATATTTGTCCAGTTCATTCATCTGATTTTATTTTTATACTTGCACATAGAGAATGACTGTCAATTTGATCATCTTTTGTCCTCATTGTAGATCTATTCATTCGGTATTAAATGACAATAGGGGCTAAGTTAGGTGCAAAGGCAGAACTTGCAATACATCTCAGCAATAAAGCTGACTTGGAGTTTTCTTTATTTGATTGGTCATTCTAGTCAATTTTTCACACTGAAATTTTCAGTACAGGAAGGTAAACAGTAATTTTAATTTCTGTCATAAAAAAAACCAAAAGGAAAAACAAACAAAACAATAAAACAAAACCTATTTTGCCATTTCTGGCCCACTGCATAGAAACTCCTCATGAGAGTTTGGTTTCCTAATGCTATGCAGGTACCTGGAAGGAGGTGTCAAGTCTGGCTTCAAGAAGGTTGATAAGGACAAATTCATCAAGAAAATGTATCTGGTCAAGGGAAAGCGGAACGTCAGGGTCAACCAGGTAACAAACCTCTGGAATACTTGCATCTTGCTGTTAGGTGGGAACTTTTGATGCAATATTCACAGGCTGTATGATAATTGCCTATATAGTACACCAAGGTATATTACTTAAGAGAGATGTTATTCTCAAGATATTCGTCTATAAAGTATGTGTCAAAGCTTGGCATTCACATCAATGAAATAATCAGTGATGCTGTAACAATTTATACTACATTTTACATGCACCTGTATGCAAGGCTGGTAGAGAAGACTCTTACAGACTTTATTTGTACAAAGTTGTGTGATTTTAATAGTCATAATTGGTTACTAGATAAGGCTAGCTGTTGTTAGACCCCCCCCCCCCCCAAAAAAAAAAAAAAGAGAAAAAGAAAAAAGAAGTGAATTGGTGTATTTTTTTCTTATCCACTGCCCTTGAAGAACTTTCCACATAGATTAGTCGTATCGAGTTTCATGTCTACAAATATGTGAGTGCTATCAATCACGGATTCCCTGATTTGTGCCATCTTTTCTGCAGGTGCCATGTGAATGGAAGAGCCTGAACAATGGAGATGTTTTCATCTTTGACCTGGGTCAACACATCATAGTTTGGAATGGTCCAGAATCAAACCGAATTGAGCGCATGAAGGTAGTGATTGAGTTTGTCAGTAGATTGCAGTTCTTGACTTATTTTGCATTAGTGTATTGAACACAGCTGTAGATCTGATGACTATTTGTCATCTATTAGAAGCCGTGTTTAACATATTTGTTTGTGTTGCATAGATATGAAACTGTTTTTGAAATTCGCTGCCGGTTTCTACTTCAAAGTATGTTGTTGAAGTTACAAAACTTGCTGGTAGACAAGCCAGGCACTTTGAAGTTGTATGAAATTTTGACGCCAGACAAGGCAGTATGTGCAGCAATAATTACTCAACATGCCAGTGTCACTTAGTATAGTTACTAAACTGATAGAAAACATAATTCTCCATAGGTTGTTGATTTTATGACTCATGATACATGGGAACACTGCCTTGCTATTGTCATCATTCCATATTTGAAAAACACAAGAGAAACAGCTGTTTTTAAAATCTTATATCATCATGGAACCATGTAGTCTATTTGCATTTTTGGTGACTGCTATTAAAGGGAATATCTCACATTTCAGATTTTTGTCAGTTGTTTGTTGCTATTGTTGCAAAAAGTGCACATTGCCATGATATAGAGAAAATGTACCTGCAAATATTGCTGTTCATACCTTCAGGAATAGTTAAGTCAAGCACACATCCATGTCGTACAGAAAGAGAAAATAAAAAAAGACGAGACATGAAACTCGTCACACTGACGAGTTAGGTGATACGCCTGGGGTCATCAGATGTCGGTCATCTGTGATCGACAAAGAAAAGAATGTGATATAGGCACCTTGAAGTTGTATTGAGCGTGCATGCAAAACGGTTTCTCTAACCACTCGGTCACGGGACATCCACGGAAACGGTAAGGCCGAAAAAAAAAATGTATAGATATTACAGGGGGAAAAAGTCAATGCCCACTCAACAATCGTGGCCGCGTGAACATGTATTGCATTGCTAGAAGGAAATGCGGCCTTGTAACGACTGAGGGGTCGCTGTGCCATTTCTGGCAATTTCGGAAAAATACGTCCCGCAGACATAAAACCTATAATCGGCTGATTTTGATACCTTGCCTTTAATCACAATTTTCAGTGTGATGACGTCATCAAAGTACAAAACAATGACATGGACTTGAAAGACAATTGCTCAAAGTACAACACCTCCGTTGTCGTCATTACATACTATTTGACAGAGTCAGGATGCAACATTCTGCAGCAGTCGAAGCAATGTGGTCTCCAACACAAAACAGAGGGATATTGTGTGTGTGTGTGTGTGTCTGTGTGTGTGTATAGGTGCGTTTATATATGAATGTGATTTCTACATGGACGATATATGTAATACAAAATTGAAGAAAAAAAAGTAAAAAAGCTAGGTATTTTGTTTCGTGATCTTGTGGGGTTCGAACCCGCACGTGTGCAACCTCACGTCTCTGAGACGTCGCCTTTAACCACTCGGCCATACGTCTCGACGAGAAAAAAAAGAGGAACGTAAACTTATGTATGTGAAAGATGAATCAGGAATCGTTTTGTCCACATTCCATTCTCATTTTCAGTTTTAAACTGCAAAATTGTCAAACTAATAAGGAGATTTCAAAGAATAACATGCATGATTACTGCAGCTTATTGTCTCAGTTACCACACACTTAAGTTACAGAGGAAATGGAGCAAAATCATCTGAGATAAAGGTGCTTAAACGTTGTCAAGTTAATGCACATAAAAAAAAAAATCACCTCCCATAGAGATAACACGTAAACTTGTCTGATTTTGAGTCTTTACCTTTAATAACAATTTGAAGTATGATGGTAAGTCTTCTTGAACCAAGAGTGTGGAATGCAAGCTTCTACGTGAAAGATGAATCATGACGATCACCCGTGACCGACACATCTTCAAAGGGATCAGTTATTAGAAGTGGAAGCCCTCGTGCCAAGCATATTGTCTCAGCAATTCCAAAGCAATGATACCCTTACATTTATGCATACCATAATTTCCCTCTGAAATCAATGGTAGGTATATTCATGTACAATTGCTTGCCTTGTCCATAAACTTTGCTTTACAAACTTTCAGTGAAACGTGTCATAACATAATTCTGTAACTCCATTAGCAGGGATTGACTTCATAAAGAAAGATATATCAAATTGAACGCTTAGCGCGTATAACTAAGGGGGATTTTAGCCTGATGCTCTGTTCTTCACTGCTCAGATACCAACAACACTCATTATTACCTATGGCTACGTATAGAGAAACAGCCATGACGAAAATAAGTTATTCCTTTTCTTTGGCAGATAGACACACAACCCCTTTAAACCACACTATAATTGACATGGAGGGACATGAAAAAGTTCATTACTACTACTGAACAGTGATGCCTTCTACTCATGTGGCACAAGATACCTCTATAGCAACATAAAACCTGTCTACAACTCCGTTATTGCGTCAAACAATAACATCCTGGAATTTCAAAGAGATGAGCGAGACGCCATACACCTGGCCTAGAGTTAATTCATTCAGTTGCCATTCCTGCTCCAGTTGAGTTATGCAAATTATTTTCCGACCTGTCTTGTGACAATATAACAGGAACAAACGTAGAGAAAAGGAAAGGGAAAAGGAAAGGTGGCAAGCGGGGCACTGTACCAAGGGCAATTTAAACAATACGTATGATAAATGAAGCAAATCCAACCTAGAGCCTCCGACAAAAAAAAAGAGGAACTTGAGCGACTGTGTGTCGTGGGGTAGTATAATTGATAAGATAATACGATAAATGACATCGATCGGAATAAAGCTGAACTGCCAAAAGAAACACAAAGAAAGAGAGAGAAAAAAATGATAGCGTCCTGCGGGTCTCGAACATCTCGTCCTAAGGTAGTGCATAATGACCATGCAGCGCGCTAAGTGACTATAAAGCCACACGGCTGTACCGAAGATTGGATGTGAAATTTATCTTTAATCTTTTTATATATATATATATATATATATATATATATATATATATATATATTTATCTTAAATATTTATACCATATACAACATGAAAAAGTTCATTACTACTACTAAACAGTGATGCTTTCCATTCATGTGGCACAAGATACCTCTATAACAACATATAACCTGTCTACAACTTCGTTATTGGGTCAAACAATAACAACCTGGAATTTCAAAGAGATGAGCGAGACGCCATACACCTGGACTAGAGTTAATCAATTCAGCTCCCATTCCTGCAAGTTATTTAAACATACATGTTCCTACCTATCCTGTTACAGTATAACAATAACCAATGAAGAGAAAAGGAAAGAGCAAACGAAAGGTGGCAAGCGGGACACTGTAACAAGGGGCAATTTACAACACGAGACATGAAAACTCGTCACATTGAGGACGAGTTAGGTGATACGCTTGTGGTCATCAGATGACAGTCATCTGTGATCGACAAAGAAAAGAATGTAATATAGGCACCTTAAAGTTATATTGAGCGTGCTTGCGAAACCGTTTTTGTAACCACTCGGCCACGGGTCATCCACGGAAATGGTAAGACAAAAAAAAACAAAAAAAACAATGTATAGATATAACAGGGGGAAAGTCAATGCCCACTCAACTAACGTGGCCGTGTGAACATCTATTGCATTGCTAGACGGAAAAGCGGCCTTGTAACGACTGAGGTCGCTATGCCATTTCTGGCAACTTGGAAAAAATACGTCCCGCAGACATAAAACCTATAATCGGCTGGTTTTGATACCTTGCCTTTAATCATAATTTTCAGTGTAATGACGTCATCAAATTAATAAACAATGACATCGTCTTGAAAGACAATTGTTCAAAGGACAACCCCTCAGTCGTCGTCATTACATACTATGATCGGTTTGACAAAGTCAACCTGCAAAAGTTTGCTGCAGTCGAAGCAATGTGGTCTCCAACACACAAAAAAGAGGGATATGGCGTGTGTGTGTGTCTGTGTGTGTGTATAGGTGCGTTTATATACGAACGTGATTTCTACATGGACGAATATGTAATACAAAGTTGAGGAAAAAAAACAGTAAATAGCTAAGTATTTTGTTTCGTGATCTTGTGGGGTTCGAACCCGCAACCTCACGTCTCTGAGACGTCGCCTTTAACCACTCGGCCATACGTCTCGACAAGAAAATACGAGGAACATTATGGACTTGAAAGACAGTTGTTCAATATATAACACATTCATCGTACGTTGTCAGTTTGCTATTGACATGACAATCTATCAAACAACTATGAGGCAGGTATTAGTACCTGTATGAAATTATTATAGGCATGGTTATCAAATTCCCCTAAAATTTCCTTATAATTGCCTTATTTTTACACACAGTTATGCTATCCCTTTAAACTCGTCACAGTTTAATTAGAATCATTAACATCATACATTAGTACCATATTCAGTTCCATAGCTGATCACGTTTGCTAATTAAGATTAATTGTCTAGAATGTGTCATATGGCCAACCTGTATACACACGTATACACACACACACACACAATGCTAAATGTATGTATCAAACATCTGTAACACAACTTTGAACTTACTGTAGGAATTATCGCTGCACTTATCATTCATACTTTTTATCACTATCTGAAACTCCACAAAAACCACTAATTGACAAATAATCATCAATACAGAAGACTGACTTAAAGGAATAATGCAAATACCTTTTTTACAATGTATAGCTTGTTACATGTGTAAATAAGCACAAAGTAACCACGACTACATTGTGTTACTGAATTGATATGAACAAATTTCATTTTGTTACAATATACTATATCAGTTTGAAAAGCCCAGCCTGCAAAATTTTGCAGCAGTCGAAGTAATGCAGTCTCCAACGCAAAACAAAGGTATACTGTGTGAGTGTGTGCGTATAGGTGTGTTTACATGCAAACGTGTTTTCTACATGGACGAAGGTGTAGTACTCCATTGAAGACAAAAAAAGTAAAAAAAAAAAAAAAATTATTTTCTTTCGTGCTCTTGTGAGGATCGAACCCGTACGTGTGCAACCTCATGGTTTCTGAAACGACGCCTCTAACCGCTCGGCCATTCGTCTCGACGAGAAAATTAGAGGAACGTAAACTTATGTACGTGAAAGATGAATCAGGAATCGTTTCGTCCGCATTCCATTCTCATTTTCAGTTTTAAATTGCAAAATTGTCAACCTCATGAGGAGATTTCAAAACATAAAATGCATGATTACTGCAGATTATTGTCACAGCTACAACATACTTAAGTTTCAGAGGAAATGAAGCAAAATCAGCTGAGATAAAGGTGCTTAAACGTTGTCAAGTCAATGCATGGTTTCTAAAAAAATCACCTCCCATAGACATAACACGTAAACTTGTCCGATTTTACGTCTTTACCTTTAAACACAATTTAAAGCATGATGACGTCATCAAATTTCAAAACTATGACATGGACTTGAAAGGCAAATGTTCAAAGTACAACATATCTGAATTTGGGATAATATTGAGCTTAAACAACAGAGATACGAGCAAATGAATGTCAGAAACAGTACCTTAAAAAATTTAATTCCACTTTTTTTATTTCAGATGATGATATGATGACGTCATAATGTATTCATGGAGATATTGATGCTTGAAACGTTATTTCCAATTCATATGTTTTTGTAATATGCAATAAAAACATAGGGTAACCAGACGTTTTAAAGAGCTATGGCGAAATAAACAAAGACATGTTTTTCGCTATATTTGCACATAGACGCGCACACGAAATTTCAACTTTGCCGCCAACGCATTCCTTTGTTATAGGTCAAAATTGATCGGAAATCAATGGATATTGTTGCTTAATGTATCAGGAATCCAAATCTGTCAAAAAATGTGCATTTTCATGTTGCTTACGCGCACTACGCGCGAAAATGTGCGGACGGACGCGAACGCGCGAAACGCTTAAAATTGTCTGAAACTTCGAGATTTCCCATTGGTAAGTTGTTTTGAGCCTTTTAAAAGTTTGACGCGCGCGTACGCGCGCGTAATAATGTCCTAGGCAATTAGCATTAAAATGTAAGATAGAGCGTGACCTGAACTTAATGTCCACCGAAAATGATACAGAAATGACCTTTATTTATGAAGTTATGATCGATCATGTAACATGGTCCGAAAATCACAAAATGGCGCCTAGATGACGTCATAGACATGTTACTGTCATGAAAACCTTATTGTGGCTAGATATTGTCATGAGACATGTTCCCTGAAAATGTCATGTCATTCTGTAATGTCACTCTTGAGATATTGATGACACAAAATTGTCCAGAAAGAAAGAAGAATAAAAAGAAATAAAGAGAGATTTTGACAATCACAATAGGTGATACGCTGATAGCGTATCACCTAATTAAGTGTGACAAAATTAATGAAGCAAACCCAATCTCCAAACTCCAATACAAAACAAGGGAAATAGAGCAGCCGTGTTCACGGGTTACGTACACTTGATAAAGTAATACGATAAATGACATCGGAGTAAAGCTGAACTGCCGAAAAAAAAAGAGAAAAAAAAGAAAGAATGGATAAAAGTCCTGCGGGAGTCGAACCTCTCGCCTTCCGGTATGGCGTTATGAACAACCAGCGCGCTAACCGATTATGCCACATGGCTGTCCTGAAGATCGAGTGCGAAACTTAAATCTAAATACTATCGTGACAGTGTTGACTTGTGATGGCGCTATTCAACTTCCCACAAGTGGCAGCGTGGATTCGATCAATATACAGTTGCAAAGAAAAATTGGGAATCGTTCCGTACAGATTGCATTCTCATTTTCAGTTTTAAATTGCAAAATTGTCAACCTGATGAGGAGATTTGAAAACATAAAATGCATGATTACTAAAGCTTGTTGTCTCAGCTACAACATATTTATGTTTCAGAGGAAATGGAGTAAAATCAGATGAGGTAAAGGTGCTTAAACGTTGTCAAGTCAATGCATGGTTTAAAAAAAAATCACCTCCCATAGACATAACACGTAAACTTGTCTGATTTTGAGTCTTTACCTTTAATCACAATTTCTAGTATGATGACGTCGTCATATTTCAAAACCATCACATGGCCTTGAAAGGCAAATGTTCAAAGTGCAACATATCTGAATTTGAGGTAATATTGAGCTTAAACAACAGAGATACGAGCAAATGAATGTCAGAAACAGTACCTCAAAAAAATCAATTCCACTTTTTTGATTTAAAATGACGATATGATGACGTCATCGCGTATTCCTGGCAATACTGATACTTGGAATGTTACTTACAATTCATATACTTTTGTAATATGCAATAGAAATATAGGGTCAACGGACGATTTAAAGAGCTATGGCGAAATAAACAAAGACATGTTTTTTCACTATATTTGCAGAAAGACGCGCACGTGGAATTTCAACTTTGACGCCAGTGCATTCCTTTGTTATAGGTCGTAATCGATCGGAAATCAATGGATATTATTACTCAAAGTATCAGGAATCCAAATCAGTCAAAAAAATTGCATTTTCATGTTGCTTACGGGCTCTGCGCGCGAAATTGCGCGGACGGACGCGCACGCGAGAAAATGTTTGAAACGCTTAAAATTGTCTGAAACTTCGAGATTTCCCATTGGGAAGTCGTTTTGAGCCTTTTAAAATTTTGACGCGCGCTTACGCGCGCGTAATGATGACCTGTGTAACTAGCGTTAAAAAGTTAGATAGAGCGTGACCTGAACTTCATGTCCACCGAAAATGATACAGAAATGACATCTAGTTATGAAGTTATGATCGATCATGTGACAAGGTCCGAAAATCACAAAATGGCGCCTAGATGACGTCATAGATATGTAACTGTCATGAAAACCTTATTGTGGCTAGATTTTGTCATGAGACATGTTGACTGAAAATGTCATGTTATTTCGTAATGTCATTCTTGAGATATTGACGACACAAAATTGTCCAGAAAGAAAGAAGAATAAAAAAAAATAAAGAGAGATTTTGACAATCACAATAGGTGATACGCTGATAGCGTATCACCTAATAAAAACTGTTCAAATCTAAAGATTATCTACTCACGATCAAGAAGTAGGACAACCAGGTTGTATTGCATTTACTCCAAAGTATCAAAACTGTAAATTTCATTAATGGTCATCTTTAGATACAAACAAAGTACAGCCAGATTGTACTGTATTCAGTTAATGAGAGAGGTTAATACATTGTATGAAATTTTAAGTTCATGATAGTTTCAGCATGGCTTCAACCGTTGGCCTAACATCAAAAGGAGGAGGATGTTGAAAAAAAAGAAACATTTTCTTCTTTTCCCTGTAAAATGTACAGTATGATCAAACTGGGCAGGAATTATTCTCAAAGAGGTACAAGGGAACCCATTAGTATGGCCCAAGCAGCCCATAAGAGTGCAAATTTTGAAGATCTTCTCTTCTAGAACCATAAAGCACATCACAAGTTATACTTTAACCTGTTGATGCTGGTTTGATTTTGCTACAACACACATTTCCCATAGACGCTTGCCCGAGTATACTCGGGACTCGTCCTCAACGGGTTAAATGCTTTTAGAAATGAATAGAACATTTGTGGCTGTGGTGGTCTGATTGTGCCTAAAAGGGTGGTAACATGGTGAGAATGGTGTATGTCAATGAAACTTAACATAATTCATCAATTACAAAGAGACCTGAATGACTAGGGATTATTCATGCAGAGAAATAATTATCCTTACAGCTTGAGGTATAGAGCATTACTGAAATTGTACATGTATCTCAGATTAGCATGTAGAATCAGGACGCAAAGACCCTATAATGCATTTAATGATCCAGAGTACTGATGATGAAAGGTACCTGTCATTCATGGCAATCTCATGGATTGTTTACTTGAAAAAAAAAAAAGCAACCACAAAACCATTTATTATTGCTATTCTTTTTTTTTTTTTTTTTTTTTTTAATGTACTCTAACTAGATTTCACAATAAATTGTCTGTAGGGGTAGGGAATGCAGAAGTATTTATGTACTTGTCTTCCCTTATAAGGACCCTTGGGCAGGGCTGCAATGGGTCAAATCACTGTATTTCAGTTATCACCGAATCAAGGGGTAAAGGTGAATGAAGTATGCAAAGATGCCTTGATTGGCAAAGATTATACATTGTGATTATTTGTGAGGCCAGTAAAAAGGGGACTACAGTTTAGTTGGACATGCCATCAAGGAACACCAAGTTGAGACTTTATCATGGTCAAATTAGACCTTCAGTTTTACGTTGAAACTTGTGACAAGTGAATGTGAAACACCTGCTCTTGTCTAATCAAAATGTCCCACCAAACCGTAGCACGACATAGCATAGGGCCTACTGATGTCATTTATTCTGAGACTACCAGTAGTTTCATTTTACACATTATCTGTTGGCTAGACCTCTGTTTTCAAATTCAGTTGTGGATAGGATGTATCTAAAATATGATAGTACCTGTAGTTTACATATGATGTATGCCTGTAACATTTGCTGTCCTTATAGTATCAGTATGCTGTTTGAGAGAGCTTGTTGTGGTGGTTTCCACCCACCCATCAATGATGTTATTCACATATGAATTTGATAACACTAAATGAACTTGGTATGCATTTGTTCCATGTTCGTCTAGGGAACTCAAGTGGCCAAGGAAATACGTGATGATGAGAAGGGGGGCAAAGCCCGCATCTACTTTGTTGACAACGATAAGTTTGATACAGAAACACTCAAGATTTCTGAAGGGAAGAATGCTCTTGGGCCAAGAGGAGGTGTTAAGCCGCAGCCAGCCAAGGATGATGATGAACGCTTCTCACGACAACAGGCCTCACAGACAAGGCTCTACAAGTATGTCTCTAAACTGAAAGCAGTGCAAAGTATAAATCTTTTATTATTAGGGAAAAATGGACAATGTGATGGGTGGAGTTCAGTTCGAATATGCAAAACATGGCATTTGGTGGGTTTTCAGATAAATCACCCTGATGTAGATTGTTTATCACAGGGCCTCTCATCTGTTGTGATCTATTTGTGATTTAGGTGTGCATAAAGATGTTCCTGCCTTTATCTTGCAAGAAATGAAAGTGATATGTTTGATTTATGTCAAGCAAAATCATTAATGGTGACCCGCTACAACAAAAGGATCCGAAAGTCGGGGGAGGACAATTCTCTGAAAATGGCATGATGTTATTCCCGTACTCTTCTACTTTCATTTCGATATAGCACAACTTATAAAAGTACTCGGTTGCGGAGATATCGATGATTCTACAGCGCATGTCAAGTGGTTCAGGAAAGCAGAGTTTCGAGAAAAACGCCTTCAAAGTTTTCCTTCCGACGCTATCATGGCCATGGGGAGGCGAGACAATTTTCACCGCTTCACAATAGAAGGCACGCTCCTAGCGACCTCCGCCATGTTCAGTCAAGCTTAGCGCCAGCGGTCTACGCACGACCAATCGGTAATCAGGATGCCACGCACTGGCCAATAAGATCACTCCCTCGTTGCTATGGGCGGAGTCTAGCTGCGGCGCTAAATCCAAATCTTCGGACACGTTTCTCTTACATTGAAAGTCGGAAAATCATGGCCCAGAAAAACGCTAATTTCTTGCCTTTCCTTTGATCATTTAGCTTCGAAATTTCGGCAGATGATGGACAAAACATTAGACTAGAGAATTATGCCAAAAACAGAAATCCAATTGTTTTGACCAATTTTGATGATGTGATTTCAAACTCGATTTTCTCGGCTCGGCCGTCAGCGACTTTAGGATTCTTTTGTTGTAGCGGGTCACAATGTCGAAGAAAAGAGAAGAAATTAGTTCAATGCTTGTAATGTAACAAGGGATGTACTGAATCAGAATATTGATGTCATAGTCACAGCTTGTTGTGTCGTTTATAAGGTTCTAACAGGATGATTAAATGTAAGGTTAAATGCCACATTTCTATGCAAACCTTGAATGAATAATGGGCACATTAATTAAGGACATGTAGATGCCTTCATTGGCTTTCATCATTGTAACAAGGGTGCAAATATTGTCAAAGGTAACATCAAACTTTAATGGAAACTCAGTTGCAAGTGACAGTGATCTCCATTTTCCACAAATTACCAGAATTGGCAGCATTCTATTCATGTAAGCTCTTAAAACAAGGATTTACCCATTGAAGGCTTTTCCTCACTGTGCAACAATGCAAACCATACATCACTATGAATGACAGACCCAATGATGTTGAAATAAACATACATGACATACTGTCAAACGAGGAATGTTCGCGTGCATTTTAATTTTACAAATCATGCGAGAGCCAAGATTCGCAAAATTAAAATGCATGCAAAAGTTCTTGTCTTACACTAGATGAATTGAATGTTAGAGGCATCTCGCAAAAATTTCATGCCATGAAAAAGACCGTTGGCTCCAATTCGTGAAAGTTTCATGTCGTGAAAACATCATGTTTTACACTAAGTTCACAAAATTAAACTGTACCACTGCTTATGGTATTCTATTATATTGACTTTGATACATTTTCATATGGAAGTTGAACATCTAGCTTGTAAATGAAATAAAGTGATATGCAACCAAGAATATGCATGATGAGTAAAAAAAAAAAAAATTCAATCAATACAAAGAATGTAACAGGTAAGCAGGGTGCAAAATCTTCAGAGTTAACATTCAGATGAGGAATGATGAGTCCAAAGATGGCTGAACTGTCAGTTCCTGATCAAAGTCTATAGACCAGCATGTGTTGACGGCGTAGCATTCATTGTTCTGTTGTTACATATTAAAGTAATAAAGAGCTAGCTATGGTTAGCCATCATTTCTGATATGATTTGCTGGTAGCATGTCTATCATATACTTGTGACTATATCTTGACACTGTTGGAACGTCCATACATTTGAAAATGTATGTGAATGAAAAAGCATTGAGGCATCTTCTTTCATTGTATGTCATTTCTTGTATCTTAAATAGCATGGTTCAGGCACTATCAGCACCAGTATCTGATGAAAACAGAAGAAGGTTGAAATTTCATGAAGTGATTTCTTACTGACAACCAACACAGTGCAAGGCATTCTTGTGGAATTCATCTTGCATTAGTAGCTACAATATAGCACATCTGTGTTTGTATGTATGTCAAAAATGTAATCGAAATGATGAATTGAATGCAATTTGAATTGAGTAAGTGGAATTATACATAGATGTACACCTGAATGTGTAAATATGGCAGTAAGGAAGTTAATACAAATAGTAATCCAAGTACATTATAGTTTGAATTAGAGTTATGCACCACTCCTATGTGTTTTTTCATGTACATACACATCCTTTTTTCACCCTGTTGTAGAATACAAGAAAGATTGTAAACCTTTGCCCACAAGATTTATCAAATTTGTGATTTGTCCTTTTTCTGCAGAGTCTCTGATGAGAGTGGTTCACTTGTTGTCACTGAGATCTGTAGCGCCCCATTGGAGCAGTCTATGCTGAACAGCCAGGTTAGCCAACATCCAAAACTTGATTTCGTCCCTCCCAGCTAATCATTCTTGTGATTGACTTGTGAATCATATATGCTCTTGTTGCTTTCAGAATTTATTCAGTAGTACCATGTATGGGGAACAAAAATAAATTCCAAACTTGCTCTATATGTAGTTTGTCGGCATAATGATCAAGTCTTGGATTTCATATTCCTGTAAAGCAAACAATATTTTTTGTAGTGTTAACTGAACTACGTGTATATAATGCAGACATCCTGTAGCAAATGACTTTGGAGGTACGTCACTCACTTTGGTGCACAAATTATAGCACACATTTGGTAGGAGTAGATACTTACATAAAAAGAACATCCTTTCATTGTTTGTTTTTGTCACACTTTTATTTACTTACTCAAAATGAAATGCACAAATTATAGTCTTTTATGTACTTGTTTTGACATTTAAATAACATGTCACTGACTGAATTTTTTAAGAGGTGATGATGCTCTTGCTCCTTATCACAATTTTTAGAGTTGAACCCTTCTTTTTAATATGTCTCATAGGCTTAAAGGGGCATAGTCCCGGTAGTGTAGAGGGTGCTGTTGATGATACTGCCGATCAACGTTAGCATTGATACGAAGATTACCGAAGTTGAGCTGTCATCAAGAGTAAAGTGCGTAGGTGTTGCTAAGTAACGTTGCCTTCGTTGTCTTCTCTGCGCATCGCGCAGTCTGTAGTAATGCCAGGATGCGTGCATATGTGCTTGTTATTATGACATCACAAAAGAAGTTTGCTAAAGCTGTCATCCCCCTCAGCCGAATCATGAGCGGAACTGTGATCGGACTACTGACTACAGTGGATCGGACTTCTTCGGACTCGGGAGAAGTGGGCCAAAGCGTAAGCGCTAAAGAGGAGTCGATAGCGTAGGTCTCTATAGGAAATTTGCGCTGTGCGCCCGCGTACGCATTTGACTAAAACACCGGGACCATGCACCTTTAATAGTGACTGTCCTTTTATGATTTTGTTTGTGTGCAGGATTGCTTTATCATTGACCAAGGGCATTGTGGGATTTTTGTGTGGAAAGGAAAGGGTTCTACCAAGCAGGAGAGGAAGAGTGCCTTCAGCAATGCCCAGGTGAGAGTTTATTTTCATTGAGCAAAGTGTATCTGAGAATGGTAATTGACGTCAGAATGTATACAGCTAAATTTTCAGCTCAAGCCAACTACATTTTCTTGCAGGGATACATTTCATTTCTTATGACATCATTTCAATACTTCCTGCATGTTAGAATTGTTGTATGTAAGAAAAAAAGGCATTTCCCAATATGATGCAATGGTATGTTTATGGAAAAAATAACACATTGTGTGTATTTTGATATTTATGAAAATATGATAGATGATTATATGATAGATGGTTTGAATGTGATTTCTGATGGACACATTTAGCAGTGATGGCAGATATAAATCCATGTCCAAGCTACTGTGTCTTGTCAAAGAGAGCATTGTTTTCTCTGACTAGAAAGAAAAGAATTGGATGGAGTAATGGAATCACTACTAAACGACCACAACTTTACTGCTAATTACAGATCTGTCTCATAGCAACGGACCTTGTAAATCAAAGACTTTCGAATGACCCAACAATGCTCACATTATTCAAAATGAGTAGTGGAGAAGATAGAATAGGACTTGTAATCAATGGTCATCTTAAAAATGATGGTATCCTTTATAAGACAGCAGAGATGAATAGTCTCGTTTGATGCATACATGATTTTTTGACACTGTAGAATGCTTTTGATCATAACTGACAAACCCTCCTGATATAGGCACAACCCATTTTTGTTTCATCCCTGCCCGACTTTAAATGTGATTTTCTTTTTTTATCTGAAATGGTTGATTAATTCACTTTCTACACATATTTTTAATGGCTTCATACAGACATTTCTCCTTCAAAGGTATAGTTGTATTATACGTGTACATTATTTTTAAAACTTAGGATCATCACACTTTCCTCATCAGAATTTTACACAAACACTGCATTGTCATGTCTTGTGAGTTCCACCTGGAAACTTAATGCCAGGTCACACATGTGTGTCTCATTCACACTGCTTTGTTTGGTAATGTTCTGGTTAGATAGTTGGTGGTACAACCAGTCACACAATTTTCTTTCATTGAGGTGGTTCTTTCTTTCAAGCCCCCCCCCCCCCCCACTAAAGGGCTTGAAACAATGAACCACATCAATGAAAGGAAACAGTCAGGTAATTACGTTTGTTTTGTCTATCCCCACCCCCTCCCCTTCCTGTCTCACTCTTAGGGATTCATCAAGGCCAAGCAATACCCAGAGACGACACCAGTGTCTGTCATCAATGAAAACAGTGAGACAGCTGCCTTTAAAGCCATCTTCAAGGTATGGAGGGATCCTGGAGACACCAAGGGATTAGGAAAGACCTACACCACTGGCAACATTGGTAAGCTGTACACCTTTCGCAGTTATCAATTGCAGTAAACGTGTAAATCTGTAGAGGACAGCTGCAGCTCTCATGTCTCATATTCAAGAAATGTGCAGTGTAATGCCCCGTTACTGTACAGGCATGCTAACCTGGAAACATTTAACTGCACATTACTTGAATATGAGACCATTTTGAAGCAAATAATTTTCACACAACTATAGATATATAATGTACTCTTAAATGAATCCCACAAGGATTGGAACAATCATCCCCCAGCATTCCCACTGATTCCCACTGATCAGTTACTAGCCATCCCCTTTAACAGCAAGCAGGAAAGGAAGCAGTGCCATTAAAGACGAAAGTGTCTCAGCATAAATAGGTCAAATGAGTAAAAATTTGGCAGGAGATACACTTTGCTAATATTACACTACACCTACTTATGTCTTAAGCGTAGGGCAGTGAGTACACAGCATTCTAGGAAAGAAAATGAGGGGCTCTAGGACAGACTTTGTTACTAGTGGTATCACATTACACCTCATCTTCTATACGTGCTGTTGCCAAAGTGCAATACATGTACCTGTGTATCATGTTTCATGTTTTTGTTATGCATGCAACATGTACCTATACATAGCACATGATGTAACCTTTTCCTTTGACCATAAAGTGGCTTTAAATTTTTTAACAGGTATTGTTCTACAGTACTTTCTACTAGCTGCATTATATCAACACACTTGTAAGTTGCATGTGCCACAAGTCTACATGAAGGCTACAGATATATTTGTCCTGAATGACTAGTGTTTGTTATTTGTCTCATTTTATATTAATACAGTCCTTCATATTGCAATCTCTGGGCTATTATGTTTACTCCAAAGTAAGCTTCACATATTGTCTAGTAGACAGCATGCCTCATACAACTGTCCCTTAAATTTAATTAAGTGAAACATGAGTGGAATACTCTGCTGACAGCTGTTTAGGTCACGAGAATTGATAACAGGCAATCCACTGTGATAAGTATTGAGAAAGTGATATTGATGTGATGCATGATTATTTACAGCTCATGTGAAAAAGGAGAAATTTGATGCCAGTAGTCTTCACAAAATCAAGACAGCTGACCTTGAATCCAATCCCAACATGGCCTCAAGAAGTGGCATGTTTGATGATGGAACCGGCAAAATTGAGGTAAAAGTTATGAGAACACACATTTGTAATGTCTTTTATTAGTGAGGAGCATATAAAGGGCAACATGACACTTTGTGAAATGGATTTATTTCTCTGAAAGTATTAATTTGATGAATTGTAATTATTGTTTAAGTCAGTTACTTTCAAATGACTCAGTGCTAGTTTACATGAAAAATGAGTCAGAGCGGACAGATTTTACATACTGATAAGCATTGCATATTAATCAAGGGGGGATACAGTCCATGGATAAATGTACTATATTATCTTGCTTTCAGTTGATTTTATTGAAATAATCTTTAATTTTTGTCAAGAAAGTGTGACAAAAGAAATTTCAAATTTGTCAACACTTTAAAACAGTCGTGAATGGCTTTGTACGAATATTGAGAGTAGTTTCTTAGATGTCTGTCAACAATAGCTTAAATTGATTATGATGATGATGATAACTTGTTTGTTTCATTGCTCTCAGTCATGGTGAAGTGATGTTTGATGATTGGGAAAACTGCTGTCTTTGATATTTCAGGTGTACAGGATAGAGAACTTTGAGCCAGTGAAGCAGCCCAATGAGCTACATGGACAGTTCTTTGGAGGAGATTCATACGTCATCCAGTACACATACAAACAGGGAGGCAGGGAGCGCTATATCATCTACTACTGGCTGGTGAGAATAATTGCTAGCCTGGCTACTCAAAAATCATTTGTATTGGCATGATGAAGATTGAAACACATTTGTCCTGGATTATGCAGCAGCAATCACCAATTAGAGATACTTTTCTTGCAATTTTCATCAATATGTCATCAATATGCAGATTCTTTCTGTGAGAAAGTGTTTACATACACAGCGTTTTAACACAGACGAGCTTTCATCTGAGAGGGTGAAAAAAGTGTTTTAGCCTTGTGCCTTGTATTAATAACATGTTCCATACTGAATTCTGAAATTGCCATAGACTTAATTACACAAGCCACCAGGTCGTAAGGAACGGGTTAAGATTAAAGGTATCTTTGTCTTTCTCTCAAAATATCATTGTATGTAGCAGCCACATTAAAAGAAAAAGAAAAGGTTATTTGAACTCAATCTGAAATTAACAGTAGTTAAGGTGTACATTCATTATAATCATGCTTTATATGATGGATTCAGCATTCCCTTCTTTTCAAGGGAGCACCGGATAGGCATTGATAACACTTGATTAATTTGAATTAGTAATCGGTTATTAGTTATGGGCAGTTGATCTCGGTTCTATTTATCCAGGTAACGTTCAGCTGTAATGATTTAATTTTTTCACCCTTACATAGTAATTGGCAAATAGACTCAATATGGTTAAAATGTTGAGGTTTTTTTAAAGTGAGTTGTAGGATACATCTTCCAATATTTCAAAATTGCAATCAGCTGCAAATTTATTGCTGCTAGTAGAACTACACGTCTTTATAGCTGCACTAGCATTTTCCACCCATCTTGTCAAATGCTATGTCCCTCACAGACTATATAGTATGAAGCCATTGAATACTCATACTGTGGAAGTCATCTGTAGAACCAACGGTGGTGACAAATGACAAGAAGGAAGTAGATAATTGTGATGGAAGACAAAATGTTGTTAAATTAAATTCGGTAGGTTTGTTTTCCTCCATCACTTTTACATTATTAGCACTTTCAGTTGGAATTGCATGTAGGATTATATGATGATAATATGATTTGGTAGGAAGAGTAAAAATGAATATTCATTTTTTCAATAAAACGATACTTAGTGGTGGTGGAAGACCAATTGTAGAAGCCACTCTGCTGTCATTTCCAGTCATCAAGCTAGCAATATACATGTACAGTGATGTGAATTAATGGACAGTGCAGAAAGAAATTGACAATAAATTGATGGCTCTGATGCATTATAGGTCAAGGTCAGAAGTCATTGTACTGTGGTTAGTTGCCTAAAATGACAGAAGTATTACACAATATGGTCACAAGGTCACCAAAGTTTAGGTAAACTGTTATTTTCACCAAGTTTTAGTCCAATGATGATGTTATTTGATGAAATGAATGCCACAGAATGGGGATTCTGACATATGCTCTTGTGACAATTGCTCCCATGAAATATCTGCACGCTATACCAAATATAAATTCCACCCACAAACCGAACCCTAATCCTCGCATCAGACTAAATCTTAAACCCACACAACCCTAACCCTAACCCTTAGTCTTTGAAGAAAAGAAGACTGGAGCGATTGTCATAGGAGCAAATATTGTGTCACCAGTGGATGGAAATACATTAGAAAATATTTCCTTTGTGCAGAGAGGGTGAGTGGTCAAGAGTTAGTCACTTTAAAATGTGAATGAAGGGCCATGTTTTCATGGCAGATGTAGTGATTCATGGGAATTGGAGGCATCATAGTCTACCATGTGTAACAGTTGCATTGCTCTAGTAAGTTTGTTAAACAATTACGAAATGTTATCCAGTGATTTGTAGGGGGAAAAAAGTGTCATCATTGGGGACATGCAATTGTTTTGAACCGACACTTGACCAATATGTCTTACTCTTAAATAATCATGTACAGTGTACATGTACTTGATATGGAGGTCTTTTTTGCAATTTAGTTTACATTTGTATAGTCTATAAGGCTTAGATTTGTCAAAGTTACACTTATTTGCATTATGATGTATCAGAAAATACATTTAGGTAGCTTTCATTCACACACTGTCATACCATTAAAGTCTCAATCTCTTGTGAAATGTGCCATATCTCATGATAGTAAAAGTGTAAAAATGGTAATGAAAATAGATGTCGATTTTAGTATTGCTGACATCTTGACCAGTGGAATTGAAAGTATGTAAGTACCATCTACCCCCAAATGGGCATTGAAAATGAGAGCTAGGCCCCATAGAAAAACTGACCTTGACAAGATGATGATTTTGATAAGCAAAAAGTTTATGTCTTGCCTGAATATAGGGATTGAATTCCTCTCAAGATGAGCAAGGTGCAGCAGCCCTGCATGCTGTCAAGTTTGATGACAAGGTTCATGGACAGGCTGTACAGGTAATATGCTACTGACTATGTCTCTTCAAGTACTGAATATATTCTTTCATGGTGTGAAAAAGGATGTTTCTTTAGTCCTTGTGAAGTAATGTGCACATTTTTAATAATCAGTATAATTTTTATCATTATGAATCTCAAAACCTGAAACCTGCTTGTAAGCATTACAATATGAACCTGTCAAACAATTGGTCACAGAATTGATGTGTCATTTTTTTTCTCTACGCAAATAAATTGGTTTTGAAGTCAATGATAACACACAATATGCAGCTAGACATTGTGCTTTGTAGTTGAATAAACACATATCAAATTGGTGATAATGATTAGAGTAGTATTACAATGACAGTTATCAATACTAATGGCTTTCATTAAAGCAAGAAAACAAAATGATGTGAATAGTTCCAGCAGTAACTGTATCAAAGATGTTCAATGTTGATAATGACTTAAATCATTCAAATGATGTCAGTGATAGTGTATGATATTTTTATTTTAATGTGCTAATGGTAAGTTAGTTTTTTTTTTTTTTCATTTCTTAATCCAAATAGATCAGAGTTGTACAGGGCAAGGAACCTCAGCATTTCCTTCAGCTCTTCAAAGGAAAGATGATCATTCATATGGTGAGTAATGGAGTTAGAATAAGTGAGGGAATGATCTCTGGTAAAATGGATTTCCTAATACATGTACATGTAAGTGAGTAATAGATTTGGCTGCTTTTTATGGTTTCATTCTTAGATTTACAATCAACCATAGGTTCCTCAATTTTCTAATTGGGTTATATTTCCCAAGTAAATCTGATTGAGAATTAGTTACAATGAAAGACTTGTTGGAGCCTTCACAGATATGCATTAAATCAATGGGATTATTGTTTGTAGCAATTTGTTTTGCTTAAGTCATTTTATTTACTCTTGTACATGTATAATCATGCAAGAAAAAAAAAAAATGCCTGGGCCAGGTCTGTCCTTGATATTTTGTTGTTGTAGAGAGAGGACAAAAGAGGGGAGCAATTAATTTAAACTGATTTTTATATTCAGCCAAATGGGAGATATGAACATTATCTTAATGTTACCTAGGATGTCTTACAATCTTCATTGGATAGGCCTATGGATTGAATATAAAGAGTTGTACTATTTATAATAGCTGTTTATGTGTACACAGCATGTGTTGAATCTTACAGGCTCTCATGCACCGAGAGTATCAGTAATGATAGATATGGCACATTATAAATGTACTTTATTATCATTATTCACTGAACTGACGGTATTTTGTATTGTAGGAAAGACTTGTAGTTTGGAAGTACAGTGGAGATTGAAGTTGTGGCATAATTGTTGCTGTGAAATTGGTCTAAGACGATGAAATTGATCAGCTGGATGACATGGAATTTGCATACTTATGTGCATAGACATCAACTGATGAATATTTGCACAGATGCTCAAATCCCATCTGCATTACTCCATATTATTACAAAATGTAGTTTCCTTTTTGTTACAGGGGACTCATGAATAGCAGGTACTAACATTTTGAGAAATACATGTGATTTGTTAATTTGCCTTATAAAAATGGATTTTTTTTTTTTTTTTTGAGTAATATTTTGCGCTCAGTTGGGTATAAAAACAAATTTAGCATGTAATTCCCTAGAATCAAATTGATAAAATGTTATGAATTATGATAATAATAATAATAATAATAATAATAAGAATAAAACATACATACATACAGTTTCTTTAGTGTCTTTTCCATTTTGATTAAATGCTCAAGGCACAGTTTTTTCCCATTATAAGTACAAATATTTGTGCAGTTTGTTTTATGTCACGCAAAGAGTGGGAAATTTCCACTCCTACAGTAATATGAATGAAATGGTATGTAAAAGGACTTGTAAGATTTGACAAAAGGAAGATATTGATTGTTTATGCTGAGGGAGAGAAACATTACCTACTAGCAATATTCTTTTGCTAGACTTGTTCAAGAGATAGATATTGAATATATGTAGGTGTAGAAATTGATGTGCATGGATGCTAGCAGTATTGGACAACTGTTTTTCCAAGGAGACTGTTATGCCTGCATGATAGTTAGAGTACATCAAGTGAGGAATAGTAAAAAAAAAAAAAAAAAAAAAAGTGAATTAAGTAGACTGCTTTGCTTCCTGTATTATAACATTATGCAGTGTGCCAATCTTCTAGTATCAATATTCTTTAGTGTGCTTTTACTAACATTTAGTGCCAAAGGTCATGTGTTGTGGTCAGTGTGCAAACATATTTTCCCATCCTCTTCTCTCAAAGAGTTTGCATGTCCACTGCATTTTTTTTTTTCAGGATTTGTAGTCATTTCTGCTCCTTAGCATAATTCAGAGTAGAGTCAATGTTCTTTGCTTCAACACTTTTTCCCTCTTGTCCCCTAACAGCCAATATGTCTTGTTTCACGGAATGTTAACATGAAGCCCTTACAAGTTGCATTCTTTTCACTTCTCAAAATATGTGTTTTACCAGAAAGTGAAAACATTACTTTGTATTTCTGTAAAAAAATACACATTTTATGTATGCACTGTAAATGTCTGAAGGAGATCTTTCCTGTTCTTTGCAGCAATAATGACTAAAATATCAGATTGATGGTCTGACATGACTTCAGTACTAATTAGATGAGGAGGGAATCATGTGGACCCATGTTATAAGTAATTCTGCATATATTCTTGTTCTATGTTGCTGTTTTTTTGTTTGTTTGATTGCACCCTTATTTTTCTACAGGAAGGTCATGATAGTGGAGAAGATGTGCAGGAAGACCACTCTAAGCTCATTAAAGTCTTCTATGTATTCTAGGGTGCCAAATATTACTCATATTCATTTATAATCAAATGGGATCATCTTCAATTTGACAAAATTCATTCAATTGACGTACAATAAAACAAATAAAACACAGTGCAGGAAGACCAAAAATGTTGGAAGGACTAGTCTTACCCAAGAAACAGTAAATTAATTACTACAGTATCTTTTGGTAAAAATTTAAATAACTCCTGACGACTTCCACTACATCTATTTTTCAATAAACATGAACCATATGATATTTTATCACTCGTGCTGTATTCTCTCTATCTCATTCTATTGGGCTGTACCACTGCATTTCCAGGGAGGTCACAGCAGCGGCTTTAAACACGTTGAGGAAGGAGATGAGGAAGTACTGAAATGAAATAGACAATTCAAATAAAGAAGTTATCTCCTCAAAAGGCCTATCATGCACTGGTTCCTTTTTTTTTTGCACCTCATTCAGTATTTTATGATTTTTTTTCTTTATGTTATTTTTTAAGAAATTGATTTCAAGTCCACCTTTAAGTTCTGTAACAAGTTAATCACTGGCTTGCATGCTCAGTACACTGCATTTACTAATTATTTGCACAGGAAAAATGCCAATACCAAGTGCTCACTGCTAAAACACCTGTATCAGGGGCGGATCCAGGAATTCCGTAAAGAGGAGGCACCTTTACAAAATTAAAGTGGGGAGCCAGTGCCCCCCATTTTTTCTTTTGTTTTAACAAAAAAATAAAGAGGGGGCGTGCGCCCGGTGCGCCCCCTATGGATCCGCCACTGTGTATATAATGTTGTCAATAGATTTCACCCTAGAGGGAGAGTTCATTCAGCCTGCACTCATGTGAAAATTGTTTTGCATCTATAGAAAAGATGATCCCAGTAAAGTTACATGAGCAAAGAAATACTTGTATCACTTTGGTTCATGAGATGGCATGGCAATAACCGACATGTTGGAAGAGTAGTCATGATTGTTTGTGACCTTGTGTCACAAAACCAAAGAGATGTAGCCAAATGAAATTGATAGAGGGCCCATAGCCCTCAATATAAATGACTGAAAATCAAACTTGTAGGAATGCTACTTTTGAATAAGGGGACCTTGAAGTTAAAGTGCAAGTTCACACCTTGTTCGAGTTAATTTTTAATAAAATAGAGGAATATCAGACAAACAAAATGATAAAAATTCCATCATAGTTGTCATAGAATAAGAAAGTTATGGAATTTCAAAATTTTGCAAGTTTTCTTTTCTTTTGAATACATGCAAATGAATAAAAATCATGTTTTTGGTATTATGATTTAGCATGTGCAACTTCCCCCTTCCTTAATGTCATCATTACTAGATTATTACAAACTACAATAATTTTGTGAGAATGCTATATCTTATAAACTGAAGAATTGTGTACAATCCAATGAAAAACAAGGGAAATGAAGTAATGACATTACTACTGCCAGTTTGAATATGTGGTAGTTACTGATTTCACTGCTTTTGTAAAACATGAACATTTCTATAACTTTCTTATTTCAGGTAGTATTTTACCCTTACCTCTTTGATTTGATTTTAGTCTATCAAAATCATCTTGAACATGGTGAGAGATATGCATGCAGAATGAATCACCCATTAGGAGGTTAAGAATGAAAAAGGGACCACTTTAATGGAGTTTTCTGATAAACCTAAAACTCATAAAGAATATTCCATTCATAATGATGTCAAAGTAATCAAAGGTACTGCAGACTATCTTGATATATAGGGTTTTCATTCACCTGGCCGATACCACAATTTCAAAAGAGGGGAGTCCAGTTCATATTTGTGCAACTGCTGGGTTTCATCAACCAACAAGTAAAAAGAAAAAATGCCTTCAGCGCTTCTGCTGTCACTTCCAGGTTTCATCAGCTAACAAAAAGAAAGAAAGAAAAAAAAAAGGCCTTACTCGCACTCATCAGCTAACCAAAAAAGAATCGCTGTGGTATAGCTTGCAATCAGCAAAACCTTAACCACATTCATTTTTTTTTCCGAGTGCCATTTCCAGGGTCAAAAAGGTTGGGGGAGGGGGCCCAAAGTGGTCACACCCTATGTATGTATTGTGCAAAAATAAGTGCAAAAAAAAAAATTGTGCAAAAACAAAGAAGGAGGTCCTAGGTTGGGGGGGGGGGGGGGGGGGAGCAAGTTAACCCCAAATGCATTTATTCAGATCTTCTTGAGAATCAACCCTTGCAAGTTTTTGTAGCTTTCTGATGTAGGGTCACATTTCAAGATACAATTTTAGCAATAAAGATCAGGCAGATGATAGTATAAAAGGTGCACACACTTTGATCCTAGATGAAGTTAAAGGAAATTGAAAATAAATGTGAACTGAGTGCAGGCAGCAATATAAGAACACATCAGTGAAAGTTTGAGTAAGATCAGATAATGGATTCAAAGTTTATGAATTTTAAAGTTTTAATACTGTCAGTGCTAGGTAAGGAGACTACTTCCTGATGTCTCCATTGACTATAAACTTTGTTCCAGCATAATGAAAGAGCACTTGACTCACCTCTTTCATAAAGCAGGGGGAATAACATCACCCTTAAAGGTCCTGTGTACCTTTGGGAGCAGTGAATTAAAGAAATGTTCAAGATATTACATTTAATGCACATGTGTAGGTCTGTTGTATCACAAAACATCATACCATTTTTATGAAATGTTTGCAATAAATCTTAAAATATAAGGAGATATCAGTATTTTTCTCATTAAACCATAACTGTAGACAGTTTAGTCTGGAAACATTTTTATTAGTTGCTAGTTTCTGGTTGAGCAAAATACACAAAAATTTTAACACCGCAAAAATTTCCACTTTTACAGTAGATTGTCAAAGTACATCTGGAGTTTAAGATATATCATTGTACATGTGCATGGGATTTGGGAGTTATACAATCTGTATTTGGGTTCCAGAAAAAATGTTTTGATTTGTCAACCATTTTCCATGTATATCGCCTCGGTGACTCCAGCAACTCCTTTCTTTCATATTTTGTGTTTCAGTTATAATCATCATTGTTTTGTACAAGCAAGTAAAGGTTCTCCACTCCCCCAGCCGACCTAATTTTACACAGACTTTCTTTAAGTTCTTTTATTTTTATTCTTTGCTACAATTTCATGAAGAAACCAAGATGCATGCTGGTTGTTTCTCATGGAGCATAAGATTGTTAATTTGTACATGCGCGAGTAAAATCAGACAATGATTATTTCTCTGAGAACAGATATCATTGTCTTCATTTTTGATTACCCACTACGGACATTCCATGATAAGGTTATGGTAAGGTTTCGGAACAGTGTAACAGTAAATGGGTCAACTATTCAGCTGCCCTTTTTATCATAATTTGAAATAGCAGTTGTGATAGTTGAAAAAAGTAGTTGAGTATTAGATGTTTTAGTCCAAATTCATTTATTCATTACCATCAGTAGCATATTATCATTTTATGTGTCATTATTGTCACATCACAAGAAAGTTGTACAATACTGTATGATATGCATCAACATGATCAAGTTTTACACAGTAGTTGAGTATTAGATATTGTAGTCCAAATTCATTTATTCATTACCATCAGGAGCATATTATCATTTATGTGTCATTATTGTCACGTCACAAGAGAGTTGTACAAGACTGTATGATATGCACCAACATGATCAAGTTTTACACAGTCATCCTTCAAATGATTGTCATGGTAATGCCAGTTTTTTTTTTCTTATTTTTTTTTTTAAATTTATTTATTTTTTTTTTTTAGGGGGGTGGGGGGGGGGGAGGAGACAAAGTTCCCAACTAAAGAAACTTTACAAATCTCTCCAGAGCCAGAATTGACTAGCTAAGTTGTGTTCTGAGGAAGTAGATTGGTTACTTGGTTTCAAGCTTATTCATGACAGATCCAGAGATCCAGGGGATGAGGATGGGAAGGGGGGGGGGGGGGGTTCAGGTAGGGCCCAATTCCACATTTTGATCTTTTTAAAAATGCATGGTCAAATTTTCTACAGACTTGGCAGAAGATATCGCCAGTGTGATAGAATATACAAATGAACACCATGCTCCCCTGGAGGGCATCAAAGCACCTCACCCCACCTCTCAACTTTGGTATGTTCTTACATGATATTCTGCAAAAATGTGTAGAAGGTGAACTTGAAGGTAAAGGTGAACAGCTTTTGGATCTCTTGCCTGGTACAGCAGTGAGTTGTGTGATTCACTCACTCATCTCCCAAAATAGCAATATTTGAAACATCCTTAATACCTAGCTAAGGTTTAAGAAATTAAATTGCAACAATGTTTCCTCCTTCATAGTAGTAGATATTGAGAGCAGCCTCTAAAGTTAATAAACAAAGATGAAGGTGCTGAAGATAACAGCACTGATTGAGTCTCTAAGTGATTATAACATTATTTCATCAATGTTACCAAATCATACCGATTTACAAGATCATGATGTATAACACCTAGGAAACTTTGAATAATTTTGAATACTCAGATTACAGAAATTTACAGGAATTTTTGTTTAGTGTTAGCAGATAAAATTCTTTATCATCTTTCATTTCTCAGAAAGCAATAGCATCTAATCTGATTCAGGATTCCCACATTTTAAGATGAAGACTTTTGTACTTTTTGACTTTTTTTTAAATAGTCACAACTGATTTTGATGAATTGACCTACAAATAAAGGCATTTTCTCAACACATTGAAGTGCCATGTTATGTAATGTATCATCATTGAAAGAACAAAAATAAGATAATGAACTAGTAATAAAGAAGGGAAATTATTATTTTTGAAAGAACAGTGTGGGAAA
The DNA here is from genome assembly GCF_964275005.1 of Diadema setosum. Lineage (NCBI taxonomy): Eukaryota > Metazoa > Echinodermata > Echinoidea > Diadematoida > Diadematidae > Diadema > Diadema setosum. The sequence goes on from NC_092706.1 coordinate 17,140,993, forward strand.
TATTTGAGAGTTGTAGTGTATTCTTTTTTAATACAATGTGTAGTTTTACATGCATTAATAAAGTTGGCAGATTTTACAAAGGTCCTGTTTACCTTTGGGAGCAGTGATTTAAAAAACGTTCAAGATATCACATTTCATGCATTTGTGTTTCTATCCTTAACTCACATTTTAGAACTATTTTAAAGCACTAATGCTGGGTTTTTGTTTCATCTGCAAATGGTAAATTATGCCTTTAACTGATATTGCCATCACCAACATACCAAGGCTTGATGACTGCTAAATTGTAACTGCATGTAAAGCATGATGGCTTATGTCATATCAGTGACTGAGCCCCCCCCCCCCCCCCAAAAAAAAAAAAAAAAAAAAAAATACAGTAAACAAGAATGCAGAATGCATGTACATGTACCTTGTATATTATATGGAGGATTTGGTGCATGAATATAGTTCCAATGCCTGCAGATACATGTATATATAATTAGCATCTTTATTCATTTGTCAAACACACATATATGTAACAGTTCTCCTGATATGTTTTGAACACATGTTCTGGTAATTACACATAAATACCCAAATGCAAGTGCTCATAGAAGCTAGAGCTTTATGCATTGCAAAATGTACATGTGGTATAGGGGGAAAAAATTCCATCGTGTACATGTGTTGCTCTGTTCATTCAAATGCAAAAAAAAAAAATAAAAAAAAAGAAAGGCTCAAACAATACAGAAGTTGTAATGCAGTTAATCTCTTTTACTTTAATGCTGTACATTTTTATTCAATAAACATCTTTATTTTAACAAATGACCATTAGAAAAAAATGTTTTCTACATAAGATTATATGAATGCTAAATTGCATTAATCACTTGAATCACATTGCTGTTGTGAAGTTGGAAATGAAGAACCTTGTGGGCCATGTGCATGTAATGATTTACTTTGGGCTCTTTATGATCAAAGGAAGGGAAAGCGAGTGGCTTTAAGGGAGTGCAGGCAGAGGACTTAAAGACCAAGAGAGTGCGACTCTACCAAGTTAAAGGAACAAACGAATTCAACACAAGAGCAGTTGAAGTAAGTATGGGATGGATAGCAACATCTGTTGCACATGTATAGATCAACATAAGTTGTCTATCTGAATTAAGGCATGTACATTGTATTTACTAATGTAGATGCTTTAACCAGAAGAATAATCAGTGGAGAGGCAAGAAATGCTGAGAAACGTAATGTCTTAATTCTAAAGGACTGTCGTAGGATAACTTATCATGACTGAACAGACCCATCTGATGAGTTGCTATGTGATGGCGTGTACTGTTTTTAGGCTGCTCTGTTTGGTTATTTGTCCTGTTTTAAACTTACTGTATATTTATCAAGAGGCTCTTTCAGGCAGGTAGAAACCCAAAACCCAATAAAAAATGGTACATTGCATGTATACCTCAAGGTGTTGCATGGTTTGCTCCAGTTTGTGAGGACATGCTCCAGCTCCTTCAGGGTTGGTTTGTTTTATGTAAGTGTGTATGTAGGAAGTATAAAACTCTGTACAGAAAGAGACAATATTTCAGTTTCTATGACACTTTGCTATTAATAGTGTAAAACTCTGTTTTTTCAAGTAACAATTTGTAAAAATAAATAAATGAATAAAAAAAAACCCACCATTTGTTCCTTTGCACTGTGGCTGTCATCACTTAACAGGTTCAAGCAACAGCTCAGTCGCTCAACTCGAATGACATTTTTGTGGTAAAATCGCCTAAGCACCTCTACATCTGGGCTGGCAAGGTAAGAGTACCAAAGAGATATGCATATAAAAAAATTGTCTGAAGCTTTAAATGTAGGTAAATTTTGGGAAATTTGCAAGTTTGAAAGAGTGAAAGGTACAGTACTGTATAGAGTAATTGCCCACGAACAATATTTTTGTGAAATGAAAGCTTTCAGTGTACTTAGTATATTACTAATATGACACTTATGTATCAACAAATTGCTATGATGTGATTGGAAGAGTAATATTCATATCTTTAAAAAAAGAAAAGAAACACCAACAACAACCAGAGGCATGCTCAGACCCACAGTTATAAATGCTGAGAAACCCCATGAAAAATTCAGGGAAAGTGATTTTGTTGGAAAAAATGTTCATGCCAGATGAAAAATCATTCAACAGATTATCTTTTTTTCTTCTTTTAAACTGCGTGGTAATTTAAATTCCAGTAATCTTGTACTTTACTGTGTGCCACATCATCTTTCCATTCTGTACTCTCTCAATGTTCATATTTTTCTCTTATATTTCTGTGGAGTTTGTTTTCCTTCAACATTCTGTGCTTTTTTACCATTTCAAAAGGCACATCTAATATATTAATTTTCTGCCATCCCAGGGGGGCAGTGGTGATGAACGAGAACTTGGAAAGAAAGTTGCCAAGGTGCTTGAACCAAAGAGGTAAGAGTTGATGATAAAAACTGTGAATAAAGAGCTAAGACATGTAAATGAATGGGGAGCTGTCTAATATTGAAGCTCCATTTGAATTGGTTGTTACCTACAAGCAATAGATTCAAGAAAGTTGATTGTTTTCTTCTAAAATGCATGTGCACAAAATAAAGAGAAGAGAACACTGATGGACTGATATTGTTCATTTTTGTCTTGGCAGTGCTTACACCCTGGTCCCAGAAGGCAGTGAGCCAGCCGAGTTCTGGGAAGCTCTTGGAGGCAAGCAGGAATATGCATCAAACCCAAAATTACAGGTAGGACTTGGTTTTGCCAGTCAGCAGCTATTAAACCATTTTAGTCACTATATTCAGAGAAATGTCTTCAGCACAAAATTTTGGAAGTGCAGTTTACAGTCACGTCAGATATACTTTCACCTGCCTGGTTGATATTGTGTTGTGTGATGTAAGTTTAATCCTGCAGAGACGTGATATACATTTACTAGTAGCTCAAATTTATGGCAATGTAGGATGGTAAATGCAATGTAAATAGGTATGCTGATGATGCTTGGAAATACAATAAGTGCTTTACTCTAGTCATATGTCCTACAGTGAATTTCAAGATTGAAGAAAATCAGTAAGAAACAGATGTGTGGAAAACAAAATAAATTTTCTTAACTTGCTTGGACATATTGGCACTATTTCACAAAGTACTTGAACTGTGCATGGCTAAAGCAGTTACAAAATAAGCATACCTTACATACATGTACAGTGAAACCCCGTTATAATGAGTTCGGTTATAATGAGGAACCGTTTTTAACGAGGTGATCATGTCAGTCCCGTTTTCCTTCGTGTGTATACCTATGGCAGAACGAATCGGTTATAACGAGATTCTGGTTATAACGAGGACATTTTTGGTGCATCATGATAAAGAAAAACATAAGCAATCTGATCGGATATAACAAGGTTCCATTTCTTGACCTGCCTATTTCAAGCATGCGACAAACGAAACGTTGAAAACGGAATTCACGCTATCCATGTCTTTTTATGCCTCCGCCACGAAGTGGTGGCGGAGGCATGATGTTTTCGGGTTGTCCGTCCGTCCGTCCGTCTGTACGTCCGTACGTCTGTACGTACGTCTGTACGTACGTCTGTACGTACGTCCGTCCGCATTCGTTTACACGATAACTTGAGTAATATTGACTGGAATTTTACCAAACTTGGTCCAAGTATAAAGTATGATGGGGCAATTACTTGATTAGATTTTGGGTGAAATCGGCCAAAGGTCAAAGGTCAAATCATTAAATTGTATCTGTTTACGCGATAACTCAAGACTGGATTCAGCAAATTTCACCAAAATTTGTCTGAGGATGATGTATGATGGGAAAATTACTTGATTAGGTTTTGAGTGAAATTGGACAGAGGTCAAAGGTCAAAGATCAAGGTCAAATCCTAAAATTTATCTGTTTACGTGATAACTCTAAACTGGATGAAGCGGCTTTCACCAAACTTGGTCCAAGGATGATGTATGATGGGGCAATTAGTTGAGTAGATTTTAGTGACATTGGCAAGAGGTCAAAGGTCATAAGGTCAAGGTCAAATGCTAAAAACGTTGCTATTTCCCCCATATCCATGCAATGCCCGAAGGTATTATCTTGAAACTTATTGTAGACATGTACTACTGCATAAAGATTCTCCAGAGAGAGTTTCATGTCATAAGGTCAAAGGTCAAAAGGTCAAAGGTTAGGTGAATATGTTACAATTTCACTTTTCTTGCAAATGGTTCAATGTATCTTCATGGAACTTGGTACATACACATGTACTGACTGGCAGGGATTTTATAGGGAATGGGTCACTAGTCAGGGGGTCAAAGGTCAAGGTCAACTCCTCAAAATTTTACTGTTTCCCTCATATACTAGTATATGCAATGCTTACATTATTATTTTTAAAACTAAAACTTGGTATATACATGTATTCCCTAATGGAGATTGTCTGAGAAATTTCCAGCCAGAAGGTCAAAGGTTAAGGGTCAAAGGTCAGGTTTAAATGCAAATATATATATATATTTTATACTGTAATTACACTCTTTCTTCATACCTTGAAAATTACTCAATGCATAAACTTATAAAAGGGTAGGTCAGAAGTCAAGTAAAAGTTCTCAATTCCCCAAATACAGGTACCTGCACTCTTAGACAATTATAGCAAACCTAGTTCAAGGAAAGTGAACATTCAAGATATTTCTGACAAACCTGTCATTTCAATATTTTGTCAGTTTTGTGAAACTGTCAGAACACATTGTGAAGACATTGTACCATACACCTATTGGGAGAATCATGCATTATGGCGGAGGCATCAGTCGCCTTTCTAGTTCCTGTCCTGCAGAGTCTGTGCTGAACACAGTATAATGTGCATACACACAATGCGCACTGTAAATGTACACGATCCCCATGCCATCCGCTCTCTACATGAACTATCTGAAGCGGGAAGACTCGGAAACAAACATGTTAGGCTCAGTCCCATCGTTATCCTTCTTTAATAATCCCCACTATCAGAGACGAATAACCGAGTACCGCTCTGTCCATGTTTTCTTCTAAACCATGCGATAAGACACAGGAATACCTTCTGATGTTCTTACTGTCTGTATACGCATTAATTTTATGATTATTTCGCGAGTCTAATTTTTTGCATATCAAGACTTCCCGACAGTTTCGCGAGTGGTTGAATTCGCGATTGTGGAGTACAGAACCGAACGAAGGTTGTTATTTTGCACGTCACATTTATTTCAGAATGACAGAATGACAGTTAATATTTTCGCGCATTTTTAAATTCGCGAATAGCCTCCCACTCAAAAAATCCCAAAAATAAAAAACCTCGCAAAATATTTGCTGTGTACAGTAAGTTATTAAACATAATCTATTTCACCTTTTCCCCTCCAGATACACGGTTGTGCGTAATATTAGCTGAGACCACATCGCAACGTGAAAAAAAAAAAACGCATTCAAAATCTTTTCATGTTACGACACTCGTGGCCAAAATGAAAAATGTTTTTGGAATGCATGTGCAGCTCATCATTACATCCTTTCCATTTTAAGTTCTGACTTCCAGTTTTTTATGCCTCCGCCACAAAGTGGTGCCGGAGGCATTATGTTTTCGGGTTGTCCGTCCGTCCGTCCTTCCATCCGTCCGTCCGTCCGTAATGAATTTTGTGGACAGGGTAACTATCAAAACCTTTTGAGGTATCCTAATGAAACTTGGCATGTATGTGTATTAGGGGTGAAGTTGTACCTATCAACTTTTGGGTGCACATGCTCAAGGTCAAAGGTCAAAAGGTCAAGGTCAAATACATAAAATTTCTCTATTTCCATCATATCTATGCAATGCCTTAAGATATTTTCTTGAAACTTAATATATACATGTATTACCCGATTAAGATTCTCTGGTGAAAGTTTGGGTCATGAGGTCAAAGGTCAAAAGGTCAAGTAAAAACATCAAAACTTCACCCTTTTTCTTTGTACCTTGGAAATTGTTCAAGGTATCTTCATGGAATATAGTATATTTACGTGTACTGACTGGCAGTGATTATCTAGAGAATTTAGGGTTCAAGGGGTCAAAGGTCAAGGGCAACACTTCAAAATTTTACTTTTTCCCTCTTGTTTATGCAATGCCAGCAGGATTATTATTTTTTTTTTACACTTGGTGTATGCATGTATAACCTAATAGAGATTCTCTGGAAAGTTTTTTTTTTCTTTTGTTTTTGCCTCAAAGGTCAAAAGGTCAAAGATCAAGGGAAAGTGCTGAACTAAGTTTTTCCTCCATATCTCGGAAGTGGCTCAGGTTATCTTGAAACGTACTACATATTTATACATGTTCTGCCTGACAGTGATTATCTAATGAATTTTAGGGTCAAAGGCCAGATGAAAATGGTAACAATTTACTATTCAATACAGAAATTCCACTTTTTCTCCATACCTTGAAAATTACTCGATGCATAAACGTTTGAATGGGTCAAAGTCACGTTACAGTCCTTAAATCCCAAATACATGCTCTCCTATTCATCCAATTAAACCTAGGTCAAGGAAGGTGAACATTCAACACATTTGTGACAAACTTGTCATTTTAATATTTTGCCAATTTTGTGAAAATGTAATCACACATTGTCCACATGTACTATCTAGACCTATTAGAAGAATCATGCATTATGGTGGAGGCATACCAGTCGCCATAGCGACATTTCTAGTTGTTTTTGTTTTTGTTTTGCTTGTTAGTAAACCTAAGTGCGTACAGTACATAAAAAAATAAAGCCCAGATAGGCCTAACTAATGAAATCATTGTGATTCTGCCAGGTGATAATCATATAAAAAATTGAGCCGGTGTTCAGAAAAAGTACCAAAAGTGTTTAATGGTTTTATTAGATCTGGTTTTGTTCATTATCATTTATCACTGCGTTTCAAAATGAAGATTTTCATTCTTTTAAAATGGTCTATGAGGTATACGAGATATGTGTAAAAAGGATCATGATCTCCCAAATTCAATTCTGCCACTTATCTTTCAGGAACGGATGTATGATATAGTATACAAAATGCGAAGAAATATTCAGAAGAAAATAACGCATTTTCACCCTCTTCGGGCGCAAACATAAAAATGGTCATGTATGCTATAAGATTACAGCCCAAATAATTCATGAAATCATCGCAGTCCCGCTTGGTGGAACTTAAACGGCAAGTTACGGTAAACCACGCATGCATGTTACTCTATTTGCATAGGTGTTTAGATAAAACTTAACTCATTTTATACAATATGATTTTGTTCATTATCATTTTACGCTGTATTTTGCAAACGAAAAATGTCATTCTCTCAGAGTGGTTTAATATACGAGGAAGAGATAGGTGGGGAGATAGGTGTAGAAAGCATCACGAATATCACCCTGCCGAGAACTTCTCAAGAATGCACCTATGATGTACATGCGAAGAGAGTTTCGGAAGAAAAATAAAGAAGGCATTTCAACCCCTACTTTTTTCGTCTTTTTGCATCAATTCACAAATACAAGTAATACCATTTTATTCTCTCTCTCATAAATAATGATCCATACTTGTTTAATAAAAACGCAAAGACTGCTGTTAAATTTGATTGCTTGGTATATGACTTTGTGCTTATGCTTTTCTTTGTTTTTTTATGCGTACGGTTATAACGAGGTACCGGTTATGACAAGGTAATGTTGGCGGTCCCATGGACCTCGTTATAATGGGGTTTCACTGTATGTGATTGGAAGTTTGTTGGCGCTTGCTCTATGTCATATGCAATTACATGTTGATCAAAATTTACATAATGCATGGATTTGACTTGGCCTTAATATAGTGTAGGCCATTGAGGATGGCATGTATTATTGAGCACTATAGGCACAATGTGTGTTTAGTCAATTTCAAGGTGTACATTCATTCTCATTCCTTCTTTAATTAAAGTTCAAGGATTGTTTGTTTATATTACAGGAGGAAACACTAACAAACCCACCAAGACTGTTCCAGTGCTCTAATGCCTCAGGAAACTTCCGTGTGGAAGAAATCAACAACTTCACTCAACAAGACCTCATTGAGGATGATGTCATGCTTCTTGATACTTACAATGAGGTATTTTTTATCAATGTCACAGAAAAGAATAACAGTTATAGAGCTTGCATGTTATTGAATCATGAGAACAAAAAAACTCCAATGACCTCAGAGAATATTGAAGAAAACTTTACTATCATGACACTTAAATGCATTGTATTTTTACAATTATTACAAATATGTTTGCTTAATACATTGTATATAATTTCTCTGTTTATTTCATGGAAATGAAAATAAATTTGAATCGTGAATCTTGAATCTATTGGATGTAGCATTTTTCTTCAACTTAGCCATTTTTTTTTTTGACTTGTGCAAGGTCAACTCATGCAAGGTTGACGGTAAATCCTCAAGGCCAGTGAAAGTCAAGATCCAAGTATAACACTTCTCCTCTGTACAATGTAATACATTATCAGGATTTCATCAGGCTTGCTGGGAACCATACTGAAGGAATCATCCTGAAGGGTAGAGAATACAGAGTTATTATACCCCCGTACACACCAAGTGTATAAAGGGGATCAGCATGTGGTCAGGCAGCTGGTCGGGTGGTCCGTTGTAAATCTTGCGCCATGAACTCCTACAGTTTTGAAGCAATTAAAGAACAAGTCTACCTGCATATACATGTGGATTGAGTAAATGCAGCAATATTAGTAGAACTCATCAGTGAAAGTTTGGGGAGAATCTGACAACTCCTTCAAAAGTTGTGAATTATTTAAATTATCTGCACAGTCACTGCTGGATGAGGGGACTACTACAGTGTATGATGTCACATGAGTACAATGATACAAGGAAAATATAAAGATAATTTCACAAAATTTTACTTTTGAAAAAAAGTGCACATTTCGTCGACTTGTCACTGACATATTTTAAGGGTAATATTATTCCCCCTTGCCTTCTGAAAGAGAGAGGTCATGTGTTCTTTTATTATGCAAAAAAAAAGAAGAAAATATCTTGAATTTTCTTAATATTTTCTTTTTATCATTGTACACATGTGACATCACAAGCTGAAGTAGTCTTCTCATCCAGCAGTGACTAAGTAGAAACTTCAAAAATTCATAACTTTTAAATGGATTGTCTGATTTTCCTCAAACTCTTGCTGATTTGTTCTATTAATATTGCTGCATTCACTCAATCTGCATGTTTATGAAGGTGAACTTGTCCTTTAAGATGAAACTTAGGGTACATGATGACATTGAGGTGTAGATGTGGTGACATATTTTGTTTTATTTTTTAAATTGTTGTCATAGGGAGTGATGACATGGTAACCACAATTTTCCCAAAACCTTGGAGTGAACTACTTCCACTGTATTTAAGCAATTTATTTCAGATTTGGTATGTACAGTACACTGTACTGGCATGCTAACCTGGAAACATTAAACTGCACATTACTTGAATATGTGACCATTCTGAAGCAAATAATTTTCACACAACAGTAGATATATAATGTACTCTTAAATGATTCCCATGAAGATTGGAACAGTCATCCCCCAGCATTCCCACTGATTCCCACTGATACCCCCTGATCAGTTACTAGCCATCCCCTTTAATCACCTTCATTGATAGTTCTACTTCAGAAGGTACATGTGGTCCCGATGAGAGCCTTGGTGCAGTGCTACTAAGGATAGGGACACTGTAAATTTAAGTCATCATCTCTCTATTCTGTAGACACCCTTTATAGGTCAAGTATTCAAATAATGACATAGAACTACCACTTGGCAGTTGCATAAAAGTTGAATTCATTTTGAAGCTCATATCAGTGTTAAGCTCCCTGTGGGTTCTTGTCTTCTGTTGATTTTGAATGTGCTTGCCACGAATCATGTCATTCCTACCTGTTGTCTTAATTGATGTTTTGCATGTTTGGTATGACTTTGCCTTGCCTTGTATTTGTCTCTATTGAGGAATTTTGTAAAAGTGGGGGGGGGGGGGGGGGGGTGGGACGCAAAAAAATATTTCTGGTCCCACTTTCGGGTTTAATTAGCTGACACCCCCCCCCCCCCCCCCCAAGAAAAGAAAGAAAAAAAGGCTTCAGCACAATTTTCTGGTGCCAATACAATAAAAAAATCAAAGGGGGGGGGCTTTATTCTTTCTTTTTTTTTTCTTTTTTTTTTACGAAAAATTAAAGAGGGGCATTTTCCCCTCTCCCCCTCCCCCCCCTGATTTGCCACTGTCTATGAAATTAATTGAGTAAATTAACCAATAATGTGTTTTTTGCCTCTCCAAGCTCTACATCTGGATTGGCCAAGGTGCAAATGATGAAGAGAAGAAGCAAGTCCTAACCACAGCAATGGTATGAAATGAAGACTTTGTCTTCTTTGCTAGCAACAAGAGTTTTCTTGTGCACTTGAATGTGATGAATTCATAGAAATGCATTACATGTACCTACTCTTCCATAAACAAAAGATACATTAGCTCAATGGGAGGTTACTCTTTTACAATGTATATTAAATGTAATTAGACCATGGTATGAGACTATGGTCAATGACAATATCCCAAGACTTTTGAGGCTATAATTATACCTCTCAGAATCTCTGATACACACTGACTGTCAATGTGTGTAGCATATGATACACTGTAAATATTATAACCAATTAGGTCCTCAGACTTGACCAAACATTGGTTAAAGAGATAGTATAGTACTGGTTGAGATGAGGATTCAACTTTTAACTTTTTGCGAGATACTATAGAAACCACTTGTAACCAAATGTTAAAGAGCATACAATTCTAAAGGAATTCAAAGTTCTTTTGATGAAAATCGGGTTTGAAATGGCTAAGATATCAAAAAACAAAGTAAAACAAAGCAATCCTAATAAAAGATGGGTCCCACTTTTATTAGGATCGCTTTGTTTTGGATATCTCAGCCATTTCAAATCTAATTTTTCTCATATAAACTTTGAATTCCTCTTAGAATTATATGTGACCCGCTACAACAAAAGGATCCGTAAGTCGGGGGAGGTCCATTTTCCGAAAATGACATGACATTATTCCCTTACTCTCCCACTTTCATTTCATGCATAATACGGCTCATAAAAGTACTTGGTTGCGGAGATATGAATGATTTTATAAGAGCATGTCAAATGGTTTAGGAAATCAGCGTTTCGAGTAAACCGCCTTCTAAGTTTTCCTTCTGACACAGTCATGATTAGGGGAAGCAAGACAGTTTTCATCTCTTGACAATTGAAGGTATGCTCATAGCAACCTCTGCGATGTTCATTCGAGCTTGGTGCCAGCAGTCTGTGCACGACCAATCAGTAATCAGGATGCCACGCACTGACCAATAAGATCACTCCATCGTTGCTAGGGGTGGAGTCTATCTGCAGCACTAAATCCAGATCTTCAGACATGTTTCTATTCAGATGAAAGCCTTAAAATTGTGGTCCAGAAAACTTATAATTTCTTGCCTTTCATTCGATCATTTAGCGTCAAAATTTTGGCAGATGGTAGATGATACATAAGGCTACAAAATTATGCCAAAATCATAAATCCAATGACTTTGACCAGTTTTGATGATCTGATTTCAAACCTGATTTTCTTGGCTCAGCTGTCAGTGACTTTTGGATCCTTTTGTTGTGGTGGGTAACATACGCTCTTTCATATTTCATAAGAGGTTTCTGATTTTCTGAAAGAGAATCATGATAAAAAAATGTTGGAAACCTGAAGCCCCATCTCAACTGAAACTGTACCATCCCTGAAGTTGCTGCAGTTTCCTGTCAATAATTGAAAATATGTTCTTTAACTTACTGATATTATTCATACTTCCTGTGATTAGCCTAAGGAGTCTACACATCACTCTCCCATTCTTTATAACACTGTGTTTACAATGAAATGGCATCAGTGGAGACACTTTTTTAGTTATTTTCATGGACTCCAGATTGCGTGAAATGTAGGCAAGAGTTCAATTGTTTGTGTATCGAATAAAGGTCAATCCATTTTCCTGCCCCATCACCTGCAGAAATAGGTCTACCCAGGATTTTTTCAAGGGGGTTGTTAGTTTGAGTTATGGAGGCACTGCAGCAGGTAGCCACCCCATCCAAGCAGAGAAAAAAATGATTATCTTGTGCATATGGTACACATATGCCAGCAGAACGCCAGAGCAATTGAATAGTACATGAATAGTTGTGTTTGAGGGAAATCATTGAATTAAATTTTAATCAAATACAAAAGGCTTGATTGGTATTAGTAGATAGGCAAGCTTTGTTCTGTTTATCTATTTTTTTTTTAATGCCTCTGCCACGAAGTGGTGCTGGAGGCATTATGTTTTCGGGGTGTCCGTCCGTCCGTCATGAATTTTGTGGACAGCGTAACTAAAAAACCTTTTGAGGTATCCTAATGAAACTTGGCATGTATGTGTATTAGGGGGTGAAGTTGTGCCTACTAACTTTTGGGTGCACATGCTCAAGGTCAAAGGTCAAAAGGTTGAGGTCAAATATGTAAAATTTCACTATTTCCTCCATATCTATGCAATGCCTGAAGATATTTTCTTGAAACTCAGTGTATACATGTATTATGCAATTGAGATTCTCTGGTGAAAGTTTGGGGTCAAAGGTCAAAGGTCAAAAGGTCAAGTAAAAATATTAAACTTTCACTTTTTTCTCTGTATGTTGGAAATTGTTCAAGGTATCCTCATGGAACATAGTGTATATACATACTAGTACTGACTGGCAGTGATTATCTAGAGAATTTAGGGTTCATGGGGTCAAAGGTCAAGGGCAACACTTCAAAATTTTACTATTTCCCTCATATTTATTCAATGCCAGCAGGATTATTTTTTTTACACTTGGTGTATGCATGTATAACCCAATAGAGATTCTCTGGGAAGTTTCTTTTTTTTTCTTCTCTTTTTGCCTCAAAGGTCAAAAGGTCAAAGATCAAGTAAAAGTGCTGAACTAACTTTTTCCTCCATATGTCGGAAGTGGCTCAAGTTTTCTTGAAACTTACTACATATTCATGCATGTTCTGCCTGACAGTGATTATCTTGTGAATTTTAGGGTCAAAGGCTAGATGAAAATGGTAAAAATTTACTATTCAATACAGAAATTCCACTTTTTCTCCATACCTTGAAAATTACCTAATGCATAAGCTTATGGATGGGTCAAAGTCAAGTTAAAGTCCTAAAATTCCCAAATACATGCTCTCCTATTCATCATATTAGACCTAGGTCAAGGAAGGTGAACATTCAACACATTTGTGACAACCTTGTCACTTTAATTATTTTGCCACTTTTGTGTAAATGTAATCACACATTGTCCACATGTACTATAGACCTATTAGGAGAATCATGCATTATGGCGGAGGCATACCAGTCGCCACAGTGACATTTCTAGTTCAGATATATTTTGTGTATCACTGTTTGAGTAATAGTACAGCCAACAACATTGCAACTCCTTGGAGGTAAGAGGACAATATGGTGTACTAATGGCTCATTTTTACTGTGTTCCACAGGAATACCTGAAAACAGACCCAAGTGGACGTGACCTAACGTCAACACAACTCATCAGGGTCAAGCAAAGTTACGAACCGTTGACCTTCACTGGTTGGTTCATGGCATGGGACCACAGCTACTTTCAGGTCAGATATATACCTTTCCCAAGATGTCTTCATTTATAAATTCCCTTTTTCTTACGCTTTGTAGCTCCAAATACTGCTTTACTCATACAGTTATTGAATTGTTATAAAAGTACCCACTGTATAATGGCAAAACAGGAAAAAAATTGTGACAATTTCTATTTTGAAATGTAATTAGTGAAGGGTTAAAGTGAAAGATCACTGCACTTCTGCCAGAAAGATTATATCTAGTCATATCTCTAGCAAGGAATGTCCAACAGTGATGTAAATTGATGGACAGGTTAAAAGTACATTAACTCAGAAGGATGTCAGTGATTTTACTGATCGTACTACTTTTATTACAGTCAATTGGAACATTACAATTGTAGGTGTATTGCACTTAAGTTTTGAGCAAAAAGATGAACTAACAAACAAGCAAAAGTGGTGAATATAAAAATTGTTTATGCTGAGTCTGGTGCAAATGATAACAGTGTTGATATATACCATGTCCTGTCAAACTGTCACAAATAATAAGATATCAGATTTGACATCAATTATGAAATTTCATTTCCTGTAGTCATGCATGCTGAGTATTCTTTTTCTGCAACCAAACCTGGTCCAATTAATTTTTGTTGTGTTGTATTGCGATATGAATGTATCAGATACATTTTAGAATGGGTGTAATATTTGATTATTAATGATAATTATTGCCATTGTAAAATGATAAATGATCTCTATTAATCATGGAAGCCATGACTGAGTGTCTCTTCTTTGTCCTTTGTTCTAATCTGGTATGCCTACTAATATTTACCTACATGTACTTCTTTGTGTATGTCCTGCTGCTCTTGGCTTGTTTTCATTTTGGGAGGGGCAATTTTACAAATGTGCAAGTGGTTTCACAGAGAGGACGTGTAAGTGCAAAAAATAAACTTGAGTTTGATATACAACATGGGAAGTCGTGGAACCCACCAGCCATACTCATGAAAGGTACTCGAGGGTAGTATGGATTAGCACCATGGTGTACTTTCTGTCTTGGACATTTATTAGTCACATACAAGCTGCAAAGATGTGATTTTCCATTTTGTTTATCATTTTCTGATTCCTTTATGTCTAGTTGTTAAAGCTACTGGACATGGTTATATTTCTCTGTTGATTGAAAAGGTATATAGTATATAAGGTATAAGTATTGGTAGAAACAAAGACTGGGTGGAATGTGTTTACATATTGTAGAAGTGGGATAGAAACAGTTTTTCCTCTAGAGGTGCTATGCATAGGACCTTGATGTTTTGTTATAAATTGACAGTCATTTGATTAACTGAAAGAACGATATTCATACGGAATCTTTTTTTTTTATAGTTTTTTTCTTTCTTCTTTAACACCTAGAAATTTGCAGGTAGTGTTTCATGTAATTCTCATGGACTACAGGGGTCACTTTCTTGTAACTTGTTTTATTATCTTTTAGTGCATTGTCTTCTGAGCTTAAATAAGGTTTAGAAAATGCATGGCATGACTCTCAAGATAATCAGTTTTCTTCAAGGCCCCACACTTATAAGGAAAAGATACCCAGTGGATTTGTTCATGACAAAATTGTGTACTTCATGATTATACCAGTGAAAAAGAACGAGTCTTCATCTTTCTTAAGGTACTTGCCAAAATAGAGCAAGGATGTAATATAAATGATTCTCCTATTCTCAATTTCCAGTATACTTTAATAGTGCGTTTGATATTAATGTCAGATGAATGCTTAATGTTGTGTGCAATAACAGACCATTAAACAACAATAAAAGGAAAATTGCTTAAAAATTATATGTATGCATTAAGGTTCATTGTGGTTTACTCACTTGAAGTACTACCATTTCATTGGTGAAACAGTTTCATTTAAAGGACTTACTTCCCAGGCTTAATTTTTTATTTCTACTCACTGTTTTTTGTTTGTTAGTTTGTTTTTTGTTTTCTACATGTAGACATTTATAATCAGACACTTGATGGAATATGATAAGAAGCTTACCCTTCATTTGAGAGGTGGTGATTAGTATTTGGAAAGGTTTTGATATTGTGAGAACACATTGCATGTTTTAATTGTTGTTCATGATTTGTCACTGATCATTTCTCATAAACTATCATTTGCATACATTGATTTGTTTTGACACATATTTGTTTCACACATTTATCTTGTTTGTGTTATCTACAGTGTGACATACAAATATAACCAGACTTTTGATTCCTTCTCTTTACAATCCATCTGAAAGTTTGTCTCTGTGATCTTATTCTGATTCATAGAAATTACAAGAAAAGGAATTTTGTTGGACATGGGGTGATACGATTTTTTAAAATCATGAAATCAAGTAATACAAATATGAAATAATGAAGCTGTTGTGACCTATGATGTATGATCATTCTGTATATCCTAATAATACCAAAGATCACAATATTCTGGTAGAAATTTGTATGTCAAGATTTTCACATCTTTGTATTTCAGAGCTGGAAGAATGAGAGGCATTGTGCAGAGTTATACGTGTAGATAAGATCAGATTACAGATCAGATGCATTTTCTCTTGATGACTATGCCTAGTATGGTCATTCAAAAACATATCCTGATTATCACAGCTTTGAGCAGTACCCACAGAATTTAGAAGTTTTAGGAGCCACCGACATGACACAAAAGTCGTGTGTGTGCAGTTAATGATAACACCATCCCCAGTGAACATACATTGTAGTCAGATGTGCTGTCTCTGGATAAGTATCCCAGACGTGGATGTAGAACGCAGTCTGACAGCTTCAGATATTAGATTTGCAAAATGTAACTCATCATATCAATCAATTTTGTTTGTTTATATTGTGAGTTTGCTGAGTAGTCTAATGCCATTTTATGTTAACACATTATCTCATTCAGAACATGCAAACAGAAGAGCAGATGAGACAAGAGATGGCCAAGCAGAATGCAGCTGTTGTCATTGATCTGGTGAGAGTCAGGACATTTTCTTGCAGTTTTCCTGTCTTCACTTGCCAGTGCTATAACATACGATTTTCATGAGGTGTAATAATTTGTTGATATTAAATGCAAAAGTTAATGTTTGTGTTATGATCATTTTAAGATGGCATAATTGTTTATTCAGTTCTGCAAAATGCAGGTATGGTTTCCTCCTTCAGTCCTACTGAAGCCCATTTTTTCTGATAAGTAGAATGATTTAGCCATTTGATTTTATGCTGGTCATTTTTTAATGCCTCTGCCACAAAGTGTTGCAGGAGGCATTATGTTTTCGGGTTATGCGTCCATCCATCTGTCTGTCCTTCTGTCCGTAATCAATTTTGTGGACAGCGTAACTAAAAAACTGTTTGAGGTATCCTAATGAAACTTGGCATGTATATGTATGAGTAGACGAGGATGTGCCTTTCAACTTTTGGGTACACATGCTCAAGGTTAAAGGTCAAAAGGTCAAGGTCAAATGCTCAAAATTTTGCTATTCTCCCCATATCTATTCAATGCACAAAGGTATTTTCTTGAAACTTAGTGTATACATGAACTACCAAATAGAGATTCTCCAGAGAGAGTTTTGGGTCATGAAGTCAAAGGTCAAGTGAAAACGTTAAAATTCACTTTTTTCTCCATATCTCGCAAATAGTTCAAGATGTCTTCATAGAACATAGTACATATGCATGTACTGGCTGGCAGTGATTATCTAGGGAATTTGGGAGTCATTGGTCAAAGGTCTGGGGTCAAAGGTCAAGGTCAACTCCTCTAAATTTCTCTATTTCCCTCATATTTATGCAATGCCTGCAGGATTTTTCTTGAAACCTAATGTATACATGTATTACCAAATAGAGATTCTCTTGGAAGTTTCTTGGCAAAAGGTCTGTGGAGCCAGGATTTGTAAAAACACCGGGTTTTGTAAAAACACCGGGATTTGTAAAAACGTCTCGCCGGGATTTGTAAAAACGCTGGGAATTGTAAAAACGTCTCGCCGGGAAATGTAAAAGTCTCGAAAATTGCATCAACCGGATTTGTAAAAATGTCTCGCCAGGAAATGTAAAAACGTTCAATTTTGCTGGGAATTGTAAAAATGCTGCTGGGAAATGTAAAAATTATGTACTTCAACGGTATTGTACGTACCGATGGTATTTGATATAGATAATCTCGATGTCTAACAAATTTGCTCATGAACATTTACCGCTTAATTTCCTTGTAAACTCCAAAACGGATTTTCATCAAACTTGACAGATGACATCTTTATGGTGATATGATCTTAATTTGTTTAAATATTAAATAAGTCCCCCCACCACTGCTGAAGGGGGGGGGGGGGGGGGAGTTGATGCCTCAGAGACCTAAAGTTTCATGTTTGGTTATGGCGGATCCAGGGGGCCCTAATTGGGAGGGGGAGGGGAGGGGGGAGAAGGGGAATTTTCTATGTTTTCAGCATCCTCTTGAAAAATCTGTGAAGGATTTTCACCAAACTTGGCAAATAGCATCTTTATGGTGATATGACCTTAATTTGTTAAAATAACCCCCCCCCCTCCCAGCCGAAGGAGGGATTTTAAGTCTCTGAGTATCTACAGTCTGGAATTGTTTATCTTCTTAGTCGAACCAAAAGAGATAGAGCTAAGTTAGTGCCATGAAGACATTGATGACTGAAATTTCATTTTTGATTATGGCGGATCCAGAGGGGTACCCTGATTTCTTTTTTTTTTTTTGGGGGGGGGGGTAGGGGGTGAGGGGAGGAGGAGAATATTTTCACATTTTCAGCATCTTCTTGAAGGATCTTTGACGGATTTTAACCAAACTTGGCAAATAGCTTTTTTTTTTTTTTTTGGTGATATGATCTTAATTTGCTAAAATGAGCCCTAACGTCCCCCATACCGCTGAAGGGGGGGGGGGGGGGGGGAGGGGGAGGGGGATGGAGGGGGGAATGGGGGATTTGAAGCCTGAGAGGCCTTAAGTCTGAAATATTTTTATCTTTGTAGTCGAATTAAAAAAAAAAGAAGGGTAGAGCTATTAAAGTTAGTGCTATATAAAGGCACTAATGACTGAAATTTCATGATTGATTATGGCGGATCCAGGGGTGCTCTGATTTTCTTTTTTTTTTTGGGGGGGGGGGTGTGATTAGAGGCTGAGGGGAATATTTCACATTTTCAGCATCTTCTTAAAACAACTTCGAAGGATTTTCACCAAACTTGGCAAATAGCATTTTTATGGTGACATAATCTTAATTTGGTAAAACAAGCCTTACAACCCCCCCGCCGAAGGGGGGGGGGGGTTGGGGAGTTGAAGCCTGAGAGTCCTTAAAGTCTGGAATTGTTTTATCTTCTTAGTTGAACCAAGAAAGATGGAGCTATGTTAGTGCTATAAACACATTAATAACTGAAATTTCATGTGTGATTATTGCGGATCGAGGGCCTGATTTTTTGGGGAGGGGGGATGAGGAGGATTAGGGGAATTGTTCACATTTTTGGCATCTTCTTGAAAAATCTATGACGGATTTTCACCAAACTTGGCAAACAGCATCTTTATGGTGATATGATCTTAATTTGTTTAAATATATACCCCCCCCCCCAACGCTGAAGGAGGGGGAGGGGAGGAGTTGAAGTCTCAAAGTCCCTTCTGGAATGCTTCGTCTTTTTAGTCGAACCAAAACCAATAGAGCTAAGTTAGTGATTCAACACCCCCCCCCCCCCCACATTCACCCTATGGTGGTGCGATCATATATTTTTCAAGAAGATGCTGAAAATGTAGAAAATTCCCCTCCCCCACATTCCCCCACACCCCCCCCCCCCCATCAGTGCCCCCCTGGATCCGCCATAATCAAACATGAAATTTCAGTCATTCATGTCTCCATATAGCACTAACTTTAGCTCTTTCTTTTCAGTTCGACTAGGAAGATTTTTAGACCTTTGAGACTCTGAGGCTTCAACTCCCTCAACCCCCATCGGTGGGGGGGGGGGGGGGGGGGGGAGGGCTATTTTAACAAATTAAAATCATATCACCATAAAGATACTATTTGCCAAGTTTGGTGAAAATCTGTCATAGATTTTTCGAGAAGATGCTGAAAAAGTGGAAAATCCCTCATCCCCCCTCCGAAATTGGGGCACCCCTGGATCCGCTATAATCAAACATAAATTTTCAGTCATTAACAAATTAAAATCATATCACCATAAAGATACTATTTGCCAAGTTTGGTGAAAATCTGTCATAGATTTTTCGAGAAGATGCTGAAAAAGTGGAAAATCCCTCATCCCCCCTCCGAAATTGGGGCACCCCTGGATCCGCTATAATCAAACATAAATTTTCAGTCATTAATGCCCTCATAGCACAAACCTAATTAGCTCTATCTTTTCTGTTTCGATTAGAATATATTAAAAGATCAGACTTAAGGGACACTGAGTCTTCAACTCCCCCCCCCCCCCCCTGGCTGTGTGGAGGAGGGTGGGCTCATTTTGACAAATTGATATCATTCAATTCAATGTTTTATTTAATTTTTCGACTAAAAAGATATGAACATCACTTTTTTGATAACAGAAATTAAGGTGCGTAAAGTATAACATGAAAGAATGTATATACAATGATTGTACCACCTTATAATAATTATACACTATCATATAACTCAAGTGATTAGAAGTAATTATACAGTATGCAAAATTCGAAAAATGGAGGGACCCACTAAGAAGACAAAGCTTGTAAATTGTGGGCCCCTCAGAGGAAAAACATCAGTTGAGAAAAAAAGTAATAGTCTGGAAGCCCACTAGAAAGATAGATCAACAAAAGCAGACAGATATACAAACGAATAAACATGAAATGAGACTGGAGTCTCATAACACGATAAAGATGTTATCTGCCAAGTTTGTTGAAAATGCGTCATAGATTTTTCAAGAAGATGCTGAAAATGTAGAAAATCCCCTTCCTTTGCTCACCCCCTCCCCCTCTCGGTTAGGGCCGCCTGGATCCGCCATAATCAAACATGAAATTTCAGTCATTAATGTCTTCGAAGTACTAACTTACCTCCCATCTTTTTTGGTTCGACTAAGAAGATGAAAAATTCCAGACTTTAGGTCTCTGGGGCTTCAACTCCCTCCCCCCCCCCCCCCCCCTTTGGCGTTTTTTTTTTTTTTTTTTTTTTTTTGGGGGGGGGGGGGGGACTTATTTAAACAAGATCATATCACATCATATCACCATAAAGATGTCATCTGCCAAGTTTGATGAAAATTCCGTTTTGGAGTTTACAGGAAAATTATAACGGTAAATGTTCATGAGCAAATTTGTTAGATATCGAGATTATCTATATTAAATACCATCGGTACGTACAATACCGTTGAAGTACATGATTTTTACATTTCCTGGCCGCATTTTTACAATTCCCGGCAAAATTGAACGTTTTTACATTTCCCGTTGGGATATTTTTACAAATCCCGTTGATGCAATTTTTGAGATTTTTACATTACCCGGCGAGACGTTACAATTCTTGGCGTTTTTACAAATCCCGGAGTTTATACAAATCCTGGCGTTTTTACAAAACCCGGCTCCAGAAGGTCAAAGGTCAGAGGTCAAGTGAAAGTGCTAAATTTCACTTCTTCCTCCATATCTCGAAAGTGACTCAAGGTATCAGTATGAAACTTAGTAATATTTATGCATGTTCTACCTGACAGTGATTCTCTAGGGAATTTTAGGGTCATAGGGTCAAAGGCCAGGTGAAAATGCCAACACTTTGCTATTTAATCCTGAAATTACACTTTTTTCCATACCTTGAAAATTACTCAATGTATAAACTTATAAAGTAGGGTCAAAAGTCAAGTAAAAATCCTGAAATCTCCAAATACCTGCACTCTGAGACAATATAGCCATTCATCCAATTAAACCTAGTTCAAGGAAAGTGAACATTCAACACATTTTTGACAAACCTGTCATTTTAATATGTCACTTATGTGAAACTGTCATCACACATTGTCAAGACATTGTACTATAGACCTATCAGGAGAACCATGCCTTATGGCGGAAGCATACCAGTCGCCATAGCGACATTTCTAGTTTTATAGTACTTCTTTGATTTTTCCTCTTTACTGCTAGAGTGTTAACATTTCATCTGATCCGCTCTTACATTGAGTGTCATGGTCTGATGAAGTATGTTGGAATGTGAAGATTTACAACAAGGGAAAATATGTTACACTTGGTGTTACCATATTCTCTTCTGTTGACATTCAATAACTAGAAAGCAGCAGAAGAGGTGGAGGACAGTTTTGAGAACTGTGCCAAGTTCTCCCTTGATCAGCTGAAGGCTAAAGAGTTACCAGAGGCTGTCAACCCATCAAAACGAGAGGTATATGACACATGTTTCCATTGCAAAGTATTAAAATGATATAGATTTTTGCCCTTTGGAGCCAATTATGAGCGTGACAAGGGCCTGTGTACCGGTATTTATTCACAAGCTGGCAAATGAACACTTTGGTACATCAATGGAACATAGTCAAGTTTTATGTGCAAGTCAGTGTTAAAAAAAAAAAAAAAAATGTATGCAATAGATCATATTGCCTTTGTGCATACTACCAGTGAAACATGCGCTCACATTTTCCATTCAGTTTCTCAAAAATATAATGGTGTGTCACTATGTTTTATTCTATCTGCACATTGCTTTGCTGACTAGACTTAGATCTCTAACTTGTTTTGTGTTATTGTTATTGTAATGTTTAAATGTATTTAGAGGGACAGCAAAACTAGGGAAGAATTTTCCTATGACGATGAAACTAAGTAATGATACTGTTTACAAACTTTATTGAATATTTAATGCCATTTGTGCATTTCAGTGAAATATGTATGTTCAGCAGCTTATGGGTCCAATGTAAAGCAATGGCTGCAAGTACACATATCAGCTTTATTAGCATGCATGCACACATGGTGGTTGTGTATACATGCATCATGCACAAGTTATAATGGAGCATCATACCAGCAAATGATTGCATAAATGTTGTCCATTTCTGGAGTGCATAAGAATTTTGGGGATGAAAATATTCTAATAAACAAATTGTGTAGGTTTATGAGTGGAATATCTGAAAAAAAAACTACAACAACAAACAAACCCTCAAACTTTTATATCTCAATATGTTTGCCAGTTAAAGGGGCATTCCAGACGATTTTCATAATTTCACATCATGTAGTACATAAATCGACAGCTCCATGTATGGATTTGTGGAATTTATTGTGATCCTTGAGCAGAGAAACCAATAAACTGAAAACCTTCAACAAATTACACTGAACAATCATGACATAGGAGGTTCACATATTTCAGAAATGTAGCAGTGTATTTCCATTACAATACCGCTTGCTCAACAAGTTCACATGTGAAGAATCTATGCATGCCTTCTTCTTTTGTTCTTCTTCCTTGAGCCCCAACTCATGCATTCTTATGGTGAGGCTGCCAAGTCATTATCCTTGTTCATTGCAATTTGTTATAAATTTCAAAAACATTTTCATTCCTTATCCCAGTCACTATAAATTCTGGAATTCTGTACTCAGTTTAACTAATTTATAGTTGTTCAAATGTTAAAGTCTGAAAATCATCCAGAGGTCCCCTGTAAGACTGGATTATAACTAAATGAATAAAATCAATTAAGAAATAACATGCAAGTAATGTTACCACACATTTCTGACATTGTTTATATTTCATGATACAAGAAGTATCTTACCCAATGTAGTCATGCTTTTACTCAGCAATAACAAAATGAATATAACATGGGACACAGTCTTTTTGGGAAAAGGTGAATGTCACCCATTTTATAGCAACGTACCTGAATGAAGTAAGGTGTTTTTGATTGTCTTGTTTTTCTTATTTCATTTCTTTCAGAAACACCTGTCAGCTGCAGACTTTGAGAAGTTCTTTGGAATGCCTTACGAGAAGTACACAACAATTCCAAAGTGGAAACAAGATAATCTGAAGAAGAAGGTTGGCCTTTTCTAAACGAGACCTCAACGACAGTCAAATATTGTTTGTGATGGTAGTTCATGCTCTTTAGTCTTAGTGTGATCTTTTGGTAGCATATCCAAGTTTTCATTAATTGGTGTTTTTCTCATGTCTGTAATCCCACCTCATAGTCGTCATTGTACATTCACCTGGTACATATTAGGTTTGAGGTTTTGTAGAATAGTGTGAGCATTTCAGATATATTAGATACATTAAACAAAGATTCAAACATGCATTATTGTTCTTTTTTTGTTAGGTATTTGAATTAGAACAATATCCCATGACAAGTTACCTAGATACACAAATCTCATGCTTCAAGAATGTCATTGCAGAAAGATGGAAGAATTCACTATTGATATCAACTTTTCTTGGTTTGTGAACATTTTTGTATCAAAACCAGCAAAGCCTTACCAACAATACACCTTGACATTTTATTGCTTCACACTATCATATAAATCATGCCTAACTTTTCTACACAACCATGTCTTTTCTGTAGTCTTGATATGTACTGTCTTTCAAACTGGATGAAATCACACTTGAGGTTATATGATTACATCCTACAAATATGTCACTCAATTATAAATCTGGCAATCAGAGAAAGTTGGTGTTTGTCTGTGCATTTTTAACATTTTAAATGAAGGCGAAATTTGTTATTTTGTTTGAATAATTTGCGAAACTAGTGTGTATAGGTTTGTAAAGTTCTTGCTGTTTTCCTCAATGCCTTGAAGATGAGACAATAGATGCCCATTTACGTTTGGAGAAATTTTGGATTTGTTTTTCTCTGATGAAGGCAATGGTCATTGTGCCACTTCCGAGTATTTGTGACCCTGTCTCACAAAACCAGCTAAAAGTCGCCAGACATGGATTTTTAGTTAAGAGCAGATTCTGAAAGAGCAGACTTTAAGCTTTAAAATGATATATAACTCAATACAAATATCTAAATATTGGAAAGGAAGTACACACTCCGGAAAAGTATGAACTGAGAAAAGAGGCTCTGAAGTACAGGGTCTATTCAAGCACTTTAATCTTTACCAAGCTGTGCTAGCTGTGCAATGAAAGGAACAAAAAAGACAGGATGTAAACCACTGGAGCAACAACAATGAAGGGATTATCAGATTAAGCTGAAATTGGGCATGTTCTATCAACACAATCTGTCCATGATTGATGCCAATTTTGAAAGCAATAGCATCATCCTTTCTAAAGTTATACCCTCGCCACACGTAGTGTGAAGGGGGTATATAGGAATCATTGTGATGTTGGTCGGGCGGTCGGTCGGTCGGTCTGTTGCAAAATCTTGCGTCGCGAACTCCTTCTTCAGTTTTGAAGCAATTTAAATGAAACTTAGGGTAAATGATGATATTGAGGTATAGATGTGCAAGACGTTTTTTTGTGCTTGTCGGACAATGCGTTGCCATGGTAACCATAATTTTACCAAAACCTTGTGGATTGAATAACTTCCATAGTGTTTAAGCAATCAATTTCAAAATTGGTATCTATGATGATCTATAGGTGTAGTTATGCAAGACACTCTTTGTGTTTGTACTTGACAAAGCATTGCCATGGTAACTGCATGTTTTCTTTGAAATCTTGTGGAGTGAACAACTTCCACAGTTTTGAAGCAATTGAAATCAAATTTGGTAGGCATTATGGCCTTGAGGCATAGATGTGGAACACATAATTTTTGTGTTTGTCGG
This sequence comes from Diadema setosum, assembly GCF_964275005.1. Classification (NCBI taxonomy): domain Eukaryota; kingdom Metazoa; phylum Echinodermata; class Echinoidea; order Diadematoida; family Diadematidae; genus Diadema; species Diadema setosum. The sequence goes on from NC_092706.1 coordinate 17,166,166, forward strand.
ACAAAGCGTTGCCATGGTAACCATAATTTTACCAAAACCTTGTGGATTGAATAACTTCCACATCATTTTAGCAATTAAGGTCAAATTTAGTATGTATGTGATCGGGAGGTGTAGTTATGCAAGACACCAATATGTTAATATAAGAAAAATGTGTTGCCATGGTAACCACTCATTTTTGTATCAAATTGAACCATTTAATCTATGAAGGTGAAATTTGGTGTGTATGATGCTCTTTAAGTGTAGTTTTGCAAAATGTCCTTTGTATTTGTATCAGACAATGCGTTGCCATGGTAACCGCATTTTTTTTTAAAATCCTGTGGAGTGAACTTCTTCCACAGTTTTAAAGCGATTGAAACCAAATTTTGTAGGCATTATGGCCCTGAGGTATAGATGTGGAACACATAATTTTTGTGTTTGTCACACAAACCGTTGCCATGGTAACCACAATTTTACCAAAACCTTGCAGATCGAATAACTTTTCCATCATTCAAGCAATTAAAATCAAATTTAGTATATGTCATGATCTAGAAGTGTAGTTTTGCAAGATGTCCCTCGTGTTTGTATCAGACAGTGCATTGCCATGGTAACCACACATTTTACCCAAACCTTGTGGAACTCAGTGTCAACTCTGTAATTGTACAGTAAACTAAAATTATTCTGTTTCCAATTCGACAAGTGCTCAAACTTGATATTAACGTCATTGCCCTCATGACATCACATACTATACAGCAACACTAGGGGTGGCGGTATTAATCACCTTCAGTGATAATTGTAGTTAGAGTTGAAAGTGAAGAGTTTGTACAGGGTTTTTAAGAAATGAAAAGGGGACTCTATAAGACACATAATCACACTATTCTACAAAAAAGTGTTGAAGAAAAACCGCTAAAAACAATTTCCCGTTTGTTTTATGATCCCAAATTTCAACATAATGTAGAAGAAGACTTGCTCTTTCAGAAATTATGAAAAACTCAATATTTGCTAGGTTGACCCATTTCACCTATTTTCAGTCCTCACACAAAATCAGTGTGTGCAGCTTTTTGTTGGTTTTGTGATGCACAGTCACATTTGATAGTTTTGTAGATGAACAGCAGAGTGACTCATTCACACAACTTTATCAATATCAAGACTTTGCAGAATTTGTCACAAATTTTGCTTGTGATATGTAACTGTTGATATGTAACTATTTGGTGGTTACGCCTTCTTTGCCATAGCTTTCCTCCATTGGAAAGACAACATGTTAAATGTAGACCTCATGGTATGATGGCCAGATGAGATGCATTACAGATTGATTTATGACTTTTATTTTCATCATTTCATTTTATAAAAAGAAAGACATTGGAAATCTTGGAATAGATGTAGATTTTTTTTTTCCAAATTCATATCTGTAGCATCTTGAAGGCAAGATCTTCATTTGTGTGTAAGAAAGATAAGAATGACCCCAATCTTTTCACTCAGAAAGTTTTTCTAATGTATATCCTGTCAATACATTGTAGGATTTGGTTCTTTTATCATATATTTTTGTTTCATTAAGATGGGTAAAAGAAACCCTAGGCTGTGTATGAGATGGTATATGATGCCATTGGCGCATCCCACCAGTAACTTCTATAGGTGAATCAAAATGGCGAATGAATCGACACTGCGTGCATATTGAAGTCTTTCTACCATTTAAAGGAAAGGGGTTTGTGAATGTAATGGAAAAGAATATGCATAATAGCCTTAATACAAAGGAATATATATATATTATATAATATATGATAAAGTATGCAGAGGTGTATATGTGATATGGATATAAACACATTTACAATACATGCAATTTGTTGTCTATCTACTTTGCGGGATAAAGTATCATCAATCAATCAATATATATTTCTTTTTTAATGATACACATATACACCTTTGATATGCGCATTTTAGATATTATCAAAATAAAGAAATTACGTAATATTAATCCTTAGAGTGGAGGTATCATTGTGTTTCACTAACCCTCCATATCAGATATGAAATACAAACATTAGCTTTGTGTATCATGTAATCATCAAAATTCAAATATAAGTGTAATGAGTATGTTATCTGTGTACCATACAGGACTGTGTAAAATTATCTGTTGTCAGCCATTTTTAAAAGTGGACCTTTGATACAAAATTCAAGCATTATTCATGATGAAAAGGTAATTCTAGTTAGGGAGATGCATGTCTGTTTTAATGGAAAGAAATATATGTAAGGTATAAAGTTTTATGATTTGAATATTACCTCACATCTTAGACTGCATGGGGTGAGCTTACTGGCTACACATCTTAAGTGTATATGAATAATCCACAAGTCATACTTTTAGTGCAATTAAGGACTTTCCATTCAATAATGACTAATGAAATGTCTGTGTAATACATTTATACATTCAACCTGATATTTTAGGGCCTGATATCCCATTACATAAAGAAGTATTAGTCCACAATTACCACACTCACTCAGTGATAGTCCTCATTCTTCAAATTGAATCATGATAGATTTGATCATGCTCATAAAATACACAAGCACCAAACTATAAACTCTGTGTAGTTTATAATAATGAAATCATGTTGTTTCCATAAAAATCTAGATTTTTGTATATTAGCATTGGCTAACTTTTTGTCGAGGGTGCCTTACATAACATCACAAGTGGGTAAAAAATAAATTGCATGTTATGAGAGCTTCAGAATAAGCTATCAAGTCAACACAATTGAGAAAGTGTACGCAGAACTATCATTGAAATGTTGGTATGGAAATAAAGTCACATGCAGGTTAGAATATGATGTGTAACTGTGTCGTTTTAGGGCCATTGCTTGAATTGAAAAGAGAGTGTGAGTACACTATGTCTGGTTGAAGTGAACAAGTTAATGTGTGTGGCTTCAAAAGTCTTTAGTACAATGTACTCTTTAGTTTACATATGCCAAGGGCATAACCAAGGACAGGCTCAAGTAAGCCATTACATATCATTGCTATTCATTCATGTTGTTTGTGTGGCAGGAATCTGTCTTGGAGATAGAGGATTCAAAGAGTACACTGTAGATACTGTTAGGAGTAAAGAATAAAACATTTTCATGATAGTGGCAGTGATGGCCTTAGTAGCCTATCCAAAGGAGGGGGGGGGGGGGGTTACAAGTTTGTTCCTTAAGGCATTTTCAAATGAAGGATGCAAAGTACTGGTACATGTAGTAGATACATGTATCTTCTCAAGGACAAGACCTAAAATAGAGTGTCATTAAGATCTTACATTTGGTCTCTATGGTATCATGCAGGTACCTACAGGGTAAAGATTGAAGCCCAATGAAATTCTTAACAAGTCTGAAATGGGTTATACATGTATACAAACTAAGCTATCATTATTACAATTAAAGATAGCACACTTAATTAGCATCATCTTTCTCTATAAGGTATAATCGTCAGATTGGACCAAACATGAAGTTGAAAATGATTGAATTTCAGAGGCAACTCAAAGGCCAAAAATGTTACATATGGGCGTGTGCGTTCACGTGTGCACTTGCACACACACACACACACACACACACACTTTTTTTGTTTTTCAATAATCTCTATATGATTCTATAATTTCACATGAAAAAAAAATCATATTGAAT